>NC_050100.1:112560698-113795073 GCF_902167145.1 Zea mays
AGTGCGGACTGCGCGCGTAGAGTCAGAGCAGGCGCCAGAAGGCGCACCGGACAGTAAACAGGACCTGTCCGGTGGCCCCACTTGTTAGAGCTCCAACGGTCGAACCCTAACGGTTGGGTGACGTGGCTGGCGCACCGGACTGTCCGGTGCGCCCTTCGACAGCAACCTTCCCCAAAGGCCACTTTGGTGGTTGGGGCTATAAATACCCCCAACCACCAATACTTCAAGGCATCTAAGTTTTCAGCCAACACACTCAATACAAGAGCTAGTGCATTCAATACAAGACACAAATAGAGTGAATCAAAATCTCTCCAAGTCCCAATTCCACTCAAAACAATAGTGACTAGAAGAGAGAGTTTTGCCGTGTTCTTTTGAGCTCTTGTGCTTGGATCGCTTTTCTTCTTCCTCTATTCTTGCTCCCAAGTTCTTTGTAATCAAAACAAGAGACACCAATTGTGTGGTGGTCCTTGTGGGGACTTAGTGACCCATTTGATTGAGAAGAGAAGCTCACTCAGTCTAAGTGACCGTTTGAGAGAGGGAAAGGGTTGAAAGAGACCCGGTCTTTGTGACCACATCAACGGGGAGTAGGTTTGCAAGAACCGAACCTCGGTAAAACAAATCATCGTGTCACTCTCGCAATTTGCTTATGATTTGTTTTTGCCCTCTCTTTCGGACTCGATTATATTTCTAACGCTAACCTCGGCTTGTAGTTGTGCTTAAACTTTATAAATTTCAGATTTGCCTATTCACCCCCCCTCTAGGCGACTTTCAATTGGTATCAAAGCCCGGTACTTCATTAAGAGCCTAACCGCTCGAAGTGATGTCGGGAGCTCACGCCAAGAAGGAGATGGTGACCGGCGAGAAGCCCGTCACAAGCCACGGGAAAGCTCCATCGGGTGAGTCCGGCAACAAGAAGAGGGAGGAATCACCTCCCTGCATGAAGTCGCACCGGAGTGGCGACAACAAGAAGAAAATGAAGAAAGTGGTCTACTACGAGACCGATTCTTCATCGCCTTCCACCTCCGGCTCCGACACGCTGTCCGTCACTTCTAAGCGCCATGAGCTCAAGAAGTTTAGTAAGATTCGCTTACGCTATCCTCGCATTTCCAAACGCACTCCTTTACTTTCTATCCCACTAGGCAAACCATCGGTTTTTAACGGTGAAGATTATTGTATGTGGAGTGATAAAATGAGGCACCATCTAACCTCACTCCACGCTAGTATTTGGGACATTGTTGAATTTGGTGCGCAGGAACCATCCGTGGGGGATGAAGGCTATGACTCGGACGAGGTAGCCCAAATCCGGCATTTCAACTCCCAAGCCACCACTATACTCCTCGCCTCTCTAAGTCGAGAGGAGTATAATAAGGTGCAAGGGTTGAAGAGTGCCAAAGAGATTTGGGGCGTGCTAAAGACCACGCACGAAGGAGATGAGGTGACCAAGATCACCAAGAGGGAAACGATCGAGGGGGAGCTCGGTCGATTCATGCTTCACCAAGGAGAGGAGCCACAAGCTATGTACAACCGGCTCAAGACCTTGGTGAACCAAGTGCGCAACCTCGGGAGCACCAAATGGGATGACCATGAAATGGTCAAGGTTATTCTTAGATCACTCATTTTTCTTAACCCTACTCAAGTTCAATTAATTCGTGGTGATCCTAGATATAAACTAATGTCTCCCAAGGAAGTGATAGGAAAGTTTGTGAGCTTTGAACTAATGATCAAAGGCTCCAAACAAATCATAGAGCGAGGCGCCACCTCCACACCCGAGGTGCAACCCGTTGCCTTCAAAGCAACAGAGGAGAAGAAAGAAGAGTCTACGTCAAGTAGGCTCCCCATCGACGCCTCCAAGCTCGACAATGAGGAGATGACTTTAATCATCAAAAGCTTTCGCCAAATCCTGAAGCAAAGGAAGGGGAAGGACTACAAGCCCCTCTCCAAGAAAGTTTGCTACAAGTGTGGTAAGCCCGGTCATTTTATTGCAAAATGTCCATTATCAAGTGATAGTGACAGGGGCGACGACAAGAAGGGGAGAAGGAAGGAGAAGAAGTATTACAAGAAGAAGGGCGGTGATGCCCATGTTTGCCGGGAGTGGGACTCCGATGAGAGCTCCACTGACTCCTCCTCCGACGAGGACGCTGCAAACATCACCATCAACAAGGGTCTTCTCTTCCCCAACGTCGGCCACAAGTGCCTCATGGCAAGGGACGACAAAAAGAAGGTAAAATCTAGAGCCTCCATTAAATATGCAACATCTAGTGATGAGGAGAACTCTAGTGATAATGAGGATAATTTACTAGCCCTTTTTGCCAACCTAAACATGCAACAAAAATAAAAATTAAATGAATTGATAGGTGCCATTCATGAGAAGGATGAACTCTTGGATAGCCAAGAGGACTTCCTAATTAAAGAAAATAAGAAGCATGTTAAGGTTAAAAATGCTTATGCTCAGGAAGTAGAAAAGTGTGAAAAATTGACCAGTGAGCTAAGCACTTGCCATGATGTTATCTCAAACCTTAGAAATGAAAATGCAAAATTAATTGCTAAGGTTGAGAAGTTAGATATTTGTGATGATTCAATTGTTAGTCTTAGAAATGATAATGATAGTTTGATTACTAAGATTGACAAATTGAATGCATCTCTCTCTAGCCTTAAAATTGAGAATGAAAAATTAATTGCTAAGGCTAAAGATTTAAATGTTTGCAATGATGTTATTTCCAATCTTAAGAATGAGAATGCTATTTTACATGCTAAGATTGATGAACTAAATGTTTGCAAACCCTCTACATCTACCATTGAGCATGTTACCATTTGCACTAGATGTAGAGATATTAATGTTGATGCTATTCATGATCACCTAGCTTTAATTAAACAACAAAATGATCACATAACTCAACTTAGTGCTAAGATTAATGAGCATGACTTAGAAAATGAAAAATTTAAATTTGCTAGAAGCATGCTCTATAATGGAGACGCCCTAGGATTAAGGATGGCATTGGCTTCCAACAGGGAGACAATGTCAAGCTTAATGCCCCTAAAAGATTGTCTAATTTTGTTAAGGGTAAGGCTCCCATGGCTCAGGATAACAAGGGTTACATTTTATATCCTGCTGGTTATCCCGGGCACAAAATTAGAAGAATTTATTCTAGGAAGTCTCACTCTGGCTCTCATCATGCTTTTATGTATAAGAGTGAGGCATCTAGTTCTAGGCAATCCACTCATGTAAAATTGCCTAAAAAGAAAACTCCTATTGCATCAAATGAGCCTATTATTTCATTTAAGACTTTTGATGCTTCATATGTTTTAACTAACAAATCAGGCAAAGTAGTTGCTAAATATGTTGGGGCCAAACACAAGAGCTCAAAGACTTGTGTTTGGGTACCCAAGGTGCTTGTTTCTAATGTGAAAGGACCCAAGACTATTTGGGTACCTAAGAATAAGGCCTAAATTTGTTTTGTAGGTTTATGCATCCGGGGTCTCAAGTTGGATCATCGATAGCGGGTGCACAAACCACATGACTGGGGAGAAAAGGATGTTCTCCTCCTACGAGAAAAACCATGATCCCCAAAGAGCTATCACATTCGGGGATGGAAATCAAGCTTTGGTCAAAGGACTTGGTAAAATTGCTATATCTCCTGACCATTCTATTTCTAATGTTTTTCTTGTAGATTCTTTAGATTACAATTTGCTTTCTGTTTCTCAATTATGCAAAATGGGTTACAACTGTCTTTTTACGGATATAGGTGTTACTGTCTTTAGAAGAAGTGATGATTCAGTAGCATTTAAGGGAGTGTTAGAGGGTCAGCTATACTTAGTTGATTTTAATAGAGCTGAACTCGACACTTGCTTAATTGTTAAGACTAACATGGGTTGGCTCTGGCATCGCCGACTAGCCCACGTTGGGATGAAGAATCTTCACAAGCTTCTAAAGGGAGAACACATTTTGGGACTAACAAATGTTCATTTTGAGAAAGACATGATTTGTAGCGCATGTCAAATAGGGAAGCAAGTTGGTGCTCATCATCCACACAAGAACATCATGACGACTGACATGCCGCTTGAGCTACAACACATGGACCTATTCGGCCCGATCGCTTACATAAGCATCAGCGGGAGTAAGTAATGTCTAGTTATTGTGGATGATTATTCTCGCTTCACTTGGGTATTCTTTTTGCAGGATAAATCTCAAACCCAAGAGACCTTAAAGGGATTCTTGAGACGAGCTCAAAATGAGTTCGGCTTAAGGATCAAAAAGATTAGAAGCGACAACGGGACGGAGTTCAAGAACTCTCAAATAGAAGGCTTTCTTGAGGATGAGGGCATCAAGCATGAGTTCTCTTCTCCCTACACGCCACAACAAAATGGTGTAATGGAGAGGAAGAATAGAACTCTACTTGACATGGCAAGGACCATGCTTGATGAGTACAAGACTTCGGACCGGTTTTGGGCGGAAGCAATCAACACCGCTTGCTATGCCATCAACCATCTCTATCTTCACCGAATCCTCATGAAGACATCGTATGAACTCCTCATCGGTAAAAAGCCTAATGTTTCATATTTTAGAGTCTTTGGTAGCAAATGCTTTATTCTTGTTAAAAGAGGTAGAAAATCTAAATTTGCTCCTAAGGCTGTAGAATGTTTTTTACTTGGTTATGACTCAAACACAAGGGCATATAGAGTCTTTAACAAGTCCACTGGACTAGTTGAAGTATCTTGTGACATTGTGTTTGATGAGACTAATGGCTCTCAAGTAGAGAAAGTTGATCTTGATGAGCTAGATGATGAAGAGGCTCCGTGCGTCGCGCTAAGGAACATGTCCATTGGGGATGTGTGCCCTAAGGAATCCGAAGAGCCTCCACATGCACAAGATCAACCATCATCCTCCATGCAAGCATCTCCACCAACCCAAGATGAGGATCAAGCTCAAGATGATGAAGATGAAGATCAAGAGGAGCCACCTCAAGAGGAGGACAATGATCAAGGGGGAGATGCTAATGATCAAGACAAGGAAGATGATAAGGGTCCAAGACCGCCACACCCAAGAGTCCACCAAGCGATACAACGAGATCACCCCGTGAACTCCATCCTCAGCAATATTCATAAGAGGGTAACTACTCGATCTCGTGTAGCTCATTTTTGTGAACATTACTCCTTTGTGTCTTCTATTGAGCCATACAGGGTGGAAGACGCATTAAGGGATTCAGATTGGGTGTTGGCAATGCAAGAGGAACTCAACAACTTCACGAGGAATGAGGTATGACATCTTGTTCCACGTCCTAACCAAAATGTTGTTAGAACCAAATGGGTCTCCTGCAACAAGCAAGATGAGCATGGTGTGGTAACTAGGAACAAAGCTCGACTTGTGGCCAAGGGATACTCCCAAGTCGAAGGTTTGGATTTCGGTGAAACCTATGCACCCGTAGCTAGGCTTGAGTCAATTCGCATATTACTTGCCTATGCTACTTACCAAATGAACGTGAAGAGTGCCTTCCTCAATGGACCAATCAAGGAAGAGGTCTATGTTGAGCAACCTCCCGGCTTTGAAGATAGTGAGTACCCTAATCATGTCTATAAACTCTCTAAGGCGCTTTATGGGGTCAAGCAAGCCCCAAGAGCATGGTATGAATGCCTAAGAGATTTTCTTATCGCTAATGGCTTTAAAGTCGGAAAAGCCGATCCTACTCTCTTTACTAAAACTATTGAAAATGATTTGTTTGTATGCCAAATTTATGTTGATGATATCATATTCGGGTCTACTAACAAATCTACTTGTGAAGAGTTTAGTAGGATTATGGTTCAAAAATTCGAGATGTCTATGATGGGGGAGTTGAAGTATTTCTTAGGATTTCAAGTGAAGCAATTCCAAGAGGGCACCTTCATCAGCCAAACCAAGTATATTCAAGACATTCTCACCAAGTTTGGGATGAAGGATGCCAAGCCCATCAAGACACCCATGGGAACCAATGGGCATCTCGACCTCGACACGGGAGGTAAATCCGTAGATCAAAAGGTATATCGGTCGATGATAGGATCTTTACTCTATTTATGTGCATCTCAACCGGATATTATGCTTTCCGTATGCATGTGTGCAAGATTCCAAGCCGATCCTCAGGAAGTTCACCTCAAGGCCGTGAAACGAATCTTGAGATATTTAGTTCATACACCTAAGTTTGGCCTTTGGTACCCCAAGGGATCTACTTTTGATTTAATAGGTTATTCAGATGCTGACTGGGCAGGGTGTAAAATTGATAGAAAGAGCACATCAGGGACTTGTCAGTTCTTGGGAAGATCCCTAGTGTCTTGGGCTTCAAAGAAACAAAATTTTGTAGCTCTTTCTACCGCCGAAGCCAAGTACATTGCCGCAGGCCATTGTTGCGCGCAATTGCTTTGGATGAGGCAAACCCTTAGGGACTATGGTTACAAATTAACCAAAGTCCCTCTCCTATGTGATAATGAGAGTGCAATCTGCATGGCAGATAATCCCGTTGAGCACAGCCGCACTAAGCACATAGCCATTCGGTATCACTTTTTGAGGGATCACCAACAACGGGGGGATATCGAGATTGCATATGTTAGCACCATAGAACAATTAGTCGATATCTTTACCAAACCACTAGATGAGAAAACTTTTACCAAACTTAGGCATGAGCTAAACATTCTTGATTCTAGGAATTTTGATTGATACTTTGCACACATAGCTCATTTATATACCTTTGATCATCTCTTTCATGTGCTATGACTAATGTGTTTTTCAAGTTTATTTCATGCTAAGTCATAGATTGAAAGAGAATCGGAGTCTTCGGCGAAGACAAGGCTTCCACTCCACTCTATCGAATTATTCATCCTTCGCCGTCGCTCCACACCGCTCTCCGATTTGGTATAATCTTCACTCCTATATTATTTACCAAAGGGGGAGAAAGTTTGAAAAAGGGCTTATATTTCACTCACAAGTATCCGTTTTTGGCGATTCATACCAAAGGGGGAGAAAGTATTAGCCCAAAGTAAAAGGACCGCACCACCACCAATTTCAAAAATTGTGTTCTTTCAATTTGTATTAAAAGAAGTTTTTCAATTGATATCTTATTTTTGATATAATTTCAAATTGGTATGACCCCTTTCAAAATTAATATCTAAAACCCTCTTGAACACTAAGAGGAGAATTTCATTGAGGGGGAGTTTTGTTTAGTCAAAGAAAAGCATTTGAAACAGGGGGAGAACATTTCAAATCTTGAGAATGCTTCTTGAAATCTTATTCATATACCTTTGACTATTTGCAAAAAGACTTTGAAAAAGAATTTCAAAAACATTTGCAAAAACAAAACAAGTGGTGCAAGCGTGGTCCAAAATGTTAAGATAGAAGAAAGCATCCATGCATATCTTATGAAATGTATATTGGTTTAATTCCAAGTAACCTTTGCACTTACCTTATGCAAACTAGTTCAATTCTGCACTTATATATTTGCTTTGGTTTGTGTTGGCATGAATCACCAAAAAGGGGGAGATTAAAAGCGAAATAGGCTCACACCTTTTCCTAAATGATTTTGGTGGTTGAATTGCCCAACACAAATAATTAGACTAACTAGTTTGCTCTAGATTATAAGTTCTATAGGTGCCAATGGTTCAATACAAACCAATAAAAAGTCCAAGAAAGGGTTCAAATAAAAAGAGCAAAAGACAACCGAAGGCTGCCCTGGTCTGGCGCACCGGACTGTCCGGTGCACCACCGGACAGTGTTCGGTGCACTAGGGAGATCAACTCCGAACTTGCCACCTTCGGGTTTCTGGAAATGCCCTCCACTATAATTCACCGGATTGTCCGGTGTAGCACCGGACTGTCCGGTGTGCCAAGTGGAGTAATGGCTACAGCGCCAACGGTCGACTGCAAAAGTGAACAGTGAACAGTGAACAATGCGGACTGCGCACGTAGAGTCAGAGCAGGCGCCAGAAGGCGCACCGGACAGTGAACAGGACCTATCCGGTGCACCACCGGACTGTCCGGTGGCCCCACTTGTCAGAGCTCCAGCGGTCGAACCCTAACGGTTGGGTGACGTGGCTGGCACACTGGACAGTGTCCGGTGGCGCACCGGACTGTCCGGTGTGCCCTTCAACAGCAGCCTTCCCCAATGGCCACTTTGGTGGTTGGGGCTATAAATACCCCCAACCACCAATACTTCAAGGCATCCAAGTTTTCAGCCAACACACTCAATACAAGAGCTAGTGCATTCAATACAAGACACAAATAGAGTGAATCAAAATCTCTCCAAGTCCCAATTCTACTCAAAACAATAGTGACTAGAAGAGAGAGTTTTGCCGTGTTCTTTTGAGCTCTTGCGCTTGGATCGCTTTTCTTCTTCCTCTATTCTTGCTCCCAAGTTCTTTGTAATCAAAACAAGAGACACTAATTGTGTGGTGGTCCTTGTGGGGACTTAGTGTCCCATTTGATTGAGAAGAGAAGCTCACTCGGTCTAAGTGACCGTTTGAGAGAGGGAAAGGGTTAAAAGAGACCCGGTCTTTGTGACCACCTCAACTGGGAGTGGGTTTGCAAGAACCGAACCTCGGTAAAACAAATCATCGTGTCACTCTCACAATTTGCTTGTGATTTCTTTTTGCCCTCTCTTTCGGACTCGATTATATTTCTAACGCTAACCTCAGCTTGTAGTTGTGCTTAAACTTTATAAATTTCAGATTTGCCTATTAACCCCCCTCTAGGTGACTTTCACTTGTGACTTCATCCAGAGCGCGCCTAGACTGAGTGAGTGCTCGAAATGGTATACCACCTGCTTGGATGGAATGCGCCGGTGCTCGGCAGAAGGGTTTGCGCCGGTGTCATCCACCATGATGATCTTACCGCTAGAGAGTTTGTGCCTTTTGTTCTCCCTAGCGGGCCGGTGCTACCGGTCTTGTTTTTCCTCTGCTGGAGGTGCACGACCTTGCGGGAGCGATGCTCTTCCACTGGTGCTTGGCTTCAAGGATGTTCATCAGCCCTGCAGTGGTGAGGAGCGAGCTGAGTCGCGGGTTCGCCTCCCACATGGGCTGGTGCCTGCCTCTTCCTCCAGCATTCAGAGGAAAAGGATGATCACCAGCCTTGTGAAGGAGGCGAACTTCGGCTATGTGGTCCCGGCCAGACCGCAAGCACCGCCTTCCGCTGTGCTCCCAGCTCCATGGCTTGGATGGTCTTGTCCTCACCCCCGTAGTGGGACAAAGGCGAGGACCTCTTCGCCATGGCGCGCACGCTGAGGTGGTCGCCACAGCTGGGGAGGCTGCCCGGTGCAGAGGTGGTTGCTGCCGCTGGTGAGGCTGCCCGTTACAGAGGTGGTTGCCTCTGCTGGCGAGCCACTCGGAGCTGAGGTAGTCGTCACCGCTGGCGAGCCGTCGGTGCAGAGGTGGTCGCTGCCATCGGTGCAGAGGTGGTCGCCTCCGTTGGCGAGCTGCTCAGAGCTAGCTACCCACGCGGCCCTACTGGTGTGGGGGTTGTTCATACCTGTAGAGTAGAGATGGAGCTAGGACTCCACTTGAAGGCGGATGTAATACTTTTGCTTTTTGTAAGGTACTTTTGAGTACTATTTATTAAGCAGTATTAGCACTTATCTGTGTACCACTTGTCCCTGTTGTGTGTGGTGTAACCGATTCCTCCTTGGTACCTGGCCCCCCTGGGATGTAGGCTCGATTTGTCGAGGCTGCAGACCAGCATACCTAAGAAAGAGTTGGCGATGGCCCCCAGGAGGTAGCCTCGACTAGGACCTGGGCCTGCACACAGCTTTGGCTAGGGAGCATTAGTAGTACACCCACAGGACCCGCCATCTGACACTAGCCATCCTTTGATACATGCTCGGGACCTGCAGGGTCTAGTCTGGGAGGCCAAGTTATGCGTCCAGACCCCCTAGATGGTGGTTCTAGGTACTAGGACACCCGTCGCAGAGTGGTGGAGCGTGTAGGCCCACGATACGGGACCAGGCTGAGCGGCTACACGGGCTCCGGACCACCCTAGGAGACAAGTGTCCATTCTCTAGTTCCGGACCCCAGGTTGCCGGACCCACAGGACTTATAGCTCCAAATACTAGGGTTCCCGTCATGGAGTGGTGGAGTGTGCAGGCTTTCGGGTAAAGGACCAGGCTAAGCGGCCACACAGGCTCCGGACTACCCCATGGAACGGGCTCCCGTTCTCTAGAACCGGCTCCCGGGCTATCGGGCCCTCCTGCTTTCACAGAGAGGTCCTAAATTGCAAGCCTGACTATTCAATTCGGATGTCATTATGTCTGATGGAATGGGAACTGTTAGGGTGGGTTAGATAAAATAACATCCGGAAAACTTCAAGGTAAAGACCGTGTAGTAGTAGGATAAAACTATCATAGAGGCACATCTGAGGGGGTAAATCTTTTCTTTATAACTTGTCATGCATGGGTGCAGACCAATAGGCCGGGCTTATGAGGGCGGACCTCACCGGGTTGGCGTACACACATGCGGTACCTAGTTACAAAAGGGAGAAAAATTCGACCCCTCAAACTTGCTCCTATGGATAGGACTTACAGAGATGCTCCAGTGGACAGGGAGAGGTACTCCTTCAGTTGCGGCAAGATAGTCACCCCCGGGTCGGCGCATTCCCGTCACCTCGAAGGGTCCTTCCCAGCTGCGGGTGAGTTGCAGAGCCCATCTTGGTTTGGTACTAGCCGTAGGACTAGGTCCCGACCCTAGGTTCCCATCTGCGCCTGATGAGGGAGCCCTCGCCCTCACGCTGTAGCCATTTCTTCATGTACCTGTTAGAAGTCTGGACCTGTGGGGAGTCCAGAAGGGTTTCCGGGGGAAGGCAGGCTTTGGCCCCGTAGACCGGGGAGCACGGGTTCCCTCTGGGGGTCCATCTAGTTGTCCCCACCGGACTAGGAGCCTCCGGCGAAGACATCCTTCAGGTCCCCCTCGGGTGACTGATACCCGAGATCTCGTTCAGCCACGGCCACCTCGCCGTCGTCGACCTTTTCTTTGCCAGGACGACGACGAGGTGGGGAACTGTCCTTGGAAGACTGCTCGCATCGCTCGCTGATGCGTTTCGCAAGGTCAATGATCTCGCAACACTCCGTGGTGCTGTGGCGACCGTTGGGGTGCACAGGGCATGAGCCGCTGTTACGCCTCTGCGGTCGTGGGCGTTTGTTGCGGTCGCCCCGGCTGCAACGACTAGAGCGGTGGACCGCGGCTTCTGGTAGTCACGGTCCTTCTTCTTTTTCTTCTTACCGTCCTAGGGGACGGCACCCGAGCCACCCGACTAGGCAGCCCCGATTTGTGGGGCCGAGTTCTATGCACGGCCCTCGGTGGCTCTGGCGCATTTGTTGGCCAGAGCGAAGAGTGTGGAGACAGTCTCCACGTCATGCGTGGCCAACTTCTCCAACATTTTATCATCACGTACTCCCTGTCGGAAGGCCGTGATGATGGAAGCATCGGAAATGCGGGGTATACTACCTCGCACCTTGGTGAAGCGGGAGAAGAATGTCCAGAGAGTCTCCCCGAGCTCCTGCCTTACCGCGTGGAGGTGGGCCTCCACACCGTGCTGTTGGTAAGCACTGGCAAAGTTCGCAACGAACCGCGTGCAGAGCTCTTCCTAGGAGTAGATTGACCCTGGGGCGAGGTTCATGAGCCAAGTCCGGGTAGGTCCAGACAAGGCGACATGAAAATATGTCGCCATCACAGCGGTGTTTCCACCTACTGTTGTGATAGCGGTGACGTACACCTGCAGGAACTCCGACGGGTTACTTCCGTACTTTTCTCGCAGGTGTGGTCGAAACTTGGATGGCCATGACGCCGCGCGGAGATGATCCGCGAGAGCGGCGCAGCCTACGTCGGCCAAGGGGACACCCGCTTGGGACCGGGTGCCCATTAGGGCCTGCGGTGCTACTGCAGTGAAGTCTTGATCGAGGTTGCGACCCTCGATGTTTTGGCGACGCTCGTGCGCCCTTTCTAAAGAGACCCGGGCGTGCTCTCCTGCACGCCTGCGGTTGAGTTCTGCCTGGAGGTCGTTGGTCTGTGCGCCCCTCACTGAGGGTGAGCGCACAGACGCCGACGCCTCATGTTGGCACCGGGATGACCATGGCCTCGACCTGGTCGAGGTAGAATGTGCCATGCCGAGCAGTCAGTCGATGTCATCCCACCACTGCTTCATGGCCCCCGGTGAGGCCGTGGAGCTTGGAGGGTGACGCAGCAACTCCCTGGCTGCTGACAATGCTCCCGGAGCCGCCCTAGACGGAGTCCGGGATGTCTGCGCAGTTGTATGCTGCCGTGCAGCGTGCACAACAGCAGTGCCCGGCACTGGGCGGTTGGGAACTTGTGGAGTGGAAGAAACAACTACTTCCTCCACCAGGAAATCTGTTGAAGTCTCGGTGCGGTGCTCCATGATTTGCACCGTCATGCTGAGCAAGGAAACAAGCAAAAACCTAATGCCTAGCCCCCTACCTGGCACGCCAAATGTCGGAGAGGGAATTCTCCAGCCGGGTGACGGAATGCACCCACCCTAAATCCTAAGATGAGGAAGGGGTTTAAGCATTTTGCCTGTCCTGCTAAGTGATCATTGAGCACATGAACACGCGAGGATTTAGAGTGGTTCGGGCCGCCGGAGCATAACACCCTACTCCACTGTGTATTGGATTGCTGTGGAAGCTTGAAAGTTAAGAGTCTAAGAGAGCCTGAGTGCTCGTGAGCTTGAGTGCTTGTGAGCCTAAGTGCTAGTGAGCCTGAGTGCTAGTGAGCTTGTGTTGTAACGTTGCATGCCTCCCCTTTTATAGCTAAAGGGGGTATGCACAAGGGTACTGAGCCCCAACATGTGGGCCCAGGAACATAACGGATGTAGCACTTGGAGCCACTAATGTTTGCTGTTGGAGCAATCTCCTTGGGCCCTAACATCCGAGATCTGCGTAGTATCGACGTGCAGGGGAAGCTTCTCGTACAAGGGATGATGGACACAGTGTGCCGCGCAGCACGGGCGCAGTGTTTGACAATGGACTGGACAAGTGCGCCATCTGCAGGATGGCCCTGGCGCCGCCTGCTAGCGGATTGGATAGGACGCATTAAATGCTGAGGGGGCACATCGCCTGTCAGCAGGGTGGACAGGTGGCGCGTCCTATCCGCAATAAATGCAGAGACCGCGCGGCCTAGAGGCCTTACGTCAGGCTCTACCCGTTGGCTTATGTCACGGGCAAGATGCCACGCGACAGCATCGGGACTCCGCCTGAGCGGGGAGCGCAAGCGCACGAGATAAGGCCTGGACACGTGTCAGTACCGGACCCTTGCTTATGCCAGGGTATCCCTTGTCCCGGGACCACGTTGCGGTCCGTACCTTACTCGGAGGGAGTCTCAAACCATAATCGGGGGTCCGGGTAGTGCGTACAGGGGTCCGGTGCTTCCTCGCGGAGGTCCGGTCCAACTGATACATCTTGGGATGTATCATCTTTTCTTGTCACGTGGTGCCCCTTGAGTCGTCCACGCGGTGGGGCCGGGTGCTGTTCACCGTGCGGCTAGAGATCGTCGTACGGGCACCGCGTCTTCATACTGTAGTAAGGGGTACCCCTGATTCAGGGTACCGACAATACTATTCTTTTGTACTATGAATAAAACTCACACCGACTTCCAAAAGAATGTATGCCTGTAATCACCATTCTTAAAAACCCTCGTGGGAAAAAATAAATGATGAAGCATGTAGCTTAGTTGATATTGTCTTGTTAAAAACTTTGGATGAGAAAACCTCAACAAGGAAAAACTGTAAAGCCCAAAATTGGTATAAGAGAGAAATAATAAAATAAATAAATAAATATATTTATATGTTAGTGTTTTGGGAATTATGGAACCTTTGGGTATTATTTGGTATCCTTTCCTTATTGAATAGTCATGTAATGGAATTAAATTAGTCAAATAACAAATAAATAAATGCAGAAATATGCATCTCATGCTAAGGTCCTTGTATTTTTGCATTTGTACTCAAATTTGTGAGACAAGTTAAGTTTTAAAATTTGCATTTGAAAATGGGAATAGAAAAATGGAAAAGAAAAAGAAAAAGAAAAAGGAGAATCACCTGTATTGGGCCCGAGACTGCACTTTCGGCCCATCTCATCTTCCCCTCTGCGCGGCCCAACTAGAGATCATGTGTGCCAACAGGCGGGCCTACCTCGTCAGTAACACACGAGCGCGCTCCTGAGTGTTTGGGCGCCGATAGGGTGACCCCACTTGGCAGCATCTCGGCTTAAGCTGAAGTCCTACCCGGCGCATGGCCGTTGTAACCGCCACCGTGGAATCCTGCTCTAGCTGGCTTGTGCGCCGCCTTCACGCGCGTATATGGGTGTGGCCCTCCCAGCCGTAGCTGTCCTGCGTCGATTGTGCCCTAGCCGCTAACCGAGAGTCACGCCATCGTCGGAGAGGAAGCCGAGAGTGGAGGGAAGCGTGCGGCCGCCAGGGAAACCTCGCTTGTGTCCACCGCTGCGAGCGTGGTGTTGCTTCGGGGCATCGGTGGTCTTCTGCGGAGACACTCATGGCAGTGGGTGGCGCGAGGGAGTGGCGTGGAGGCAGGAATTCCTCGTCAGTGCCACGGTTCTACGCATCAACGTGAACCGGAGTCCATGTGTCACTGTCTTCGGTAAATTTACCCTCTAGCACCTCGCATCCATTTCCGCATCGTAGATCGCTAGCCGATGTAGGGAGTAGAGTCCGGGGCCGTCACACTGCAGCTCCGGCGAGACTTCGCTGTGTGCGGCGGCGGCACTTCTGTTCTCTACCACCGAGAATGGGGGTGCCGGTCTGGCCGTTGGATTACTTGCGAACGGCTTAGATTAGAAGCGAGATACCAATCAGAGCATTACATCACGACCGTTGAGATCAAATCTGTGGGCTCGGGTGTGATTTTGACATGGACGAATCTAGGCCATGGATCTTGGATCCAATGGCTATCAACGCGTATCGCTTCGATGTGGGCTCGATCTAATCTTGGCCCTTGACTTGCGATCGAACGGCCAGGGTCGTCCGATACCCCTTCACCCAGGATCATTTGCATAGGAGCCCTCGATGTTTTAAGGAATTAACCCGCCATCCACCTCTGTCTAAAGATCAGTACCCTTTGGTCCTATTTTTCTCAGATTAAACCCTAGGTTTTCCAAAAAATTGTGTCCGTAGTAGAGAGTCAGTAGGAAAATTCGGAATTAAATCAGAAAATGATTTCTAGTATAAAAATAATTCTAGAAACTTGTTTAATTCATAAGTAATTCATGTTAACTCCTTTTTGATCCATTCCAGTTGCATTAGTCTCATATTAATATTGTTTATCATCTAATAGCCTTGCATTACCATGAAACCTATGGATAAAATCTTGTACCTCATTTGTTTTATAATAGACACTTAAACCTTCAGAAAATCATAACTCTTTAACCGTAATTCCGAATTTAGTAATTCTCAAACCTACGACCTTGTAGCAGCGTGTAGAATATTCCTTCGTTGTTTGTTCTTATGTTTGGTGTGATATTAATTTTGCCTGTACCATGTTTGTTTGTATTGCTACGAGTAGCAGCGAGGTTACGAGTCACTTGACCAAGTTGGTACCTGTGGATCTCGAGTCTAAGGCAAGTTGTGCCCTTGATCACTTTTCTTTACCTAATAATGTTCTTGTTAATCACTATGACATGCTCAGGTTAATTTGATGGGACCTAATAGGCTTCCCTAGCATTGTTTATCCCCCACACCTTGTAGACAAAAGAACTATTAGGTAGTTTTGCTATTGCTCTACCTGGTTTTGGGAAATTAATGCTATATTATGATCATGTTCTAGTTATGCTGTTGTTTTAATTATTGTTCATGACAAGATCATTGTGTTAATTGGAACATGGAGCTTAACTTGAGATATCCGTGCTACCACAAGGGTGGAATGGGACGCCCTTGGCTGACTAATTAGGAAAGCTAGTGGAGGACTACATTACCCGAAAGGGGCAAGGGCGGTAGAGGAGCTGCGTATAGGGAGGTTCTCGGGTTTATCATGCTGTGATGGCTTTTCGTACGAGGGATTCCTATATTGCCCTTCTCAGAAACCGTAGCGGGTTTTCTAAAGCTAGTGGAACATTGTAAAGGCCTCATAGTGGATCCCTAGCCATTCACCTCGGAAGTGTCTAAGGGCCTTGCAAACCCTGGCTAGAGGGGATACACGACTTGTGGGTAAAGGGTGCAACCTCTGCAGAGTGTAAAACTAGTATATCAGCCGTGCTCACGATCAAGAGCGACTCAGGACTCTTGCATGATTAATTTATGGAACTAAACTTAATCCGTCATATGCATTGCATCGCGGGTGTTTTTATCAATTGTGATCTCTTATTTAATTGGGCTGTTATCTACTTATACTTATTAACTGCTAATAAAATTTTGACCAACTCTAAAAGCAATGCTCGTCTTTAACCATCTCTTTTGGTAAGCCTTACACTTCACATGAGCTCCCACCTTTGGTGAGTTCATGCACATTATTCCCCACAACTTATTGAGCAATGAACGTATGTGAGCTCACCCTTGCTATACTCACATCCCTAGGTCAAGGACAGGTACCATAGGATGAGGCGCATGAAGGATGATGTGATGAGTTCGTGAGTGGTCTAGGTCGTCGTCTCTCAATCAACTTTGGGTTGCTGGATCATTGTCTTTGTATGATGTAATTATTTAACTATTTTGTACAGAACTCTATTATATGTTAATGATGTCACATTTGTTTCTGTACCATGAGTCATCATATGTGTGAGACTTGATCCCAGCACACTTGGTGAAGTTCACACCCGGGTTCGGACCCCTAAATCCGGGTATGACAGAATTTGTATCAGAGGAATGTTGACTATAGGACGTAACCTAGATAGAACTGGACAACCCTTACCTACTTACCTTTGCTACTCTGATTCTTTCTAATCTTTTGTTAATCTTTTCTCATCTATTACTGCTTTACTCTAGGACGTAACCTAGACATAATTCGTTTTAGAGGAATGTTGACTGTAGGACGTAACATAGATTGAACTGGACAACCCTTACCTACTTACCTTTGCTACTCTGATTCTTTCTAATCTTTTCTTAATATGTTCTCATCTATTACTGCTTTACTCTAATTATTCTTACCGTTTCACTTCCAAAAGACAAAAGTGGATTTCACACTTTGAAATCATGTACCTAAAGTGACCCTTAGGAATAGGAGTCCTAATCATAGGCATAAACAATACTATTTTTTGTAAGTATCTGTACGCTTGGATGTTTGTTCTTATGATAACTGTTTTATTTGGTTCTTTGATTGTGTGTGATGAGTTGTGGAATAATGTCCACATTTGCATCTACATATTTAGGCATAAAATTTGTTTATAAGATAACTAGACCAACTAAGAATATCTCTCATTAGAATATATCTAGCTTAATAGATTCATCTCACCTTAAAAGATTCTATCTTATCTCATCTTATCCTAACCAGTTCGCTTGTCTCATCCTACGGTAACAACCATGATCTAATCAATTAGATCCAATATGGTATAAGCCATACCATTCTTATCTAGATCCCATCTAATCTAAAGTGAGTTACTAAACATGTTAGTTAATACTGCTGATATAGATTAGATCCTACCCCTATAAACATGTTGAAACCTAATTTGGTGCCTCAGATGAACTAGGCCATCCACAACTACTTGACCTACCTAATGGGTTGCCTAATTCGTCCAATCCAACCTAAAGTCAAAGTAAACCCTGTTTTGACCTATCCCAGGTTTCACAAACATCTACCTATCTAAACTTCCTAGACCAGATGGAAACACCAATAACGAAGATCTCTAACTCTAAAGGCAACACCAAGACCACAGAAGAGAAGGTCAACCTCGACAAGGAAGGATGTGAATAGAATCACAACTTCAAATGAATCAAGATCCACCATCCAAGACGAAGTCTTCCTTGCCTAACTTTCTCTTATCCCCAAATCTTCTCTAAACTCACCTATTAGCTAAAACCTATTGTACCCATGTTTTCTATGCCACACTTGCTAATGGTATGAAAATTCTGGGTGTAAAAAACTACTAATTGGAATCCAATAGTTAAAACACCAACAAACCTTATGCATCCCTTTTCTTACTAATCTCGAGGACGAGATTTCCTTTAAGGGGGGTAGGATTTGTAAAGCCCAAAATTGGTATAAGAGAGAAATAATAACATAAATAAATAGATATATTTATATGTTAGTGTTTTGGGAATTATGGAACCTTTGAGGATTATTTGGTATCCTTTCTTTATTGCATAGCCAATTAATGGAATTAAATTAGTCAATAACAAATAAATAAATGCAGAAATATGCATCTCATGTTGAGGGCCTTGTATTTTTTCATTTGTATTCAAACTCGTGAGACAAGTTAAGTTTGAAAATTTGCATTTGAAAATGGGAATAGAAAAATGGAAAAGAAAAATAAAAAGGAGAATCACCTGTATTGGGCCCGAGACTGCACTTTCGGCCCATCTCATCTTCCCCTCTACGCGGCCCAACTGGAGAGCATGTGTGACACCCCAGGTGTCTATTTCATGTTATGTCGGGAGATTTATCCTAATCTCGGATGCTCAGTAAAAAATTCTATTTCTCGATCGCATCTATCTCCTTTTACCAAGTTACTAGTGAAGGTTTCACCAATTTTTGAATTTCTTCGATCTCGAGAAAGGCCGAATTTGGAGCCTGTTAAAACTTTTATTTCTCGGCACGAATGCAAACTCGATAATCAATCTCGATTTATAAATCTCGTCTAAAGCTCATTTAATCAAACGCTCGACAGTTGCCAGTCGAGCCGTGTCCGAGTCTGATTCCTCGACCTTCGATCTATGTCTGACTATTCTATCCAGATCAGTACTCTCAAACGAAATTCTATGTTGTGTTGGTATCTAATTAATTATTATCCGACTCGGCCTAATATCTCTGTGTCCGAACCGAACTCAAAACCCGCATCGACAGTGATTTTTAAAATGTCACGATTCACCTTCTACAACAAAAAAACAAAAATATAATGTCATATTTAGAATGCGCTTGAAGTTCATAATCCAGGTTGAGCGCGTTATCAGACTAAATTACGTGCGAGGGTAATAATTAGTGTTTAGTTAATTAGCAGTTGAAAATATCGATAATCTGCGCTTACTCGAACACCATGAAATAAAATGAAAATAATTAGTGCAGCCGGTTTAGGATTTTGGACCAAGTTCACTCTAGCCCGTTTGGCCCATTTAAAACCCTTGCCCTAGCACTTGTCTATAAATAGAAGTGCCCCTCTCTTGACTTGGAGCATTTTTCATTCCCACCCCTAGCCGCCACTCTTTTGTTTTCTCCTAGTCGTCTCTTCCGTGGAGCTTCTTCTTCCCTGTGACAGCCACCAGCGACTCCTCCTCTACCCTTCTTCCATGGATGTGCCCCTCCCCATTCTCCACGACGCTCGGCAGCAGGAAGCCTCTCCCTATGCTGTCCATGGCGAGCACCTCCCCTGCTCCATCAAGCCGGCGTCCATGGAGGTGGGTGGTTCCTGTTTTCCCCATGGTTGACGCCGACGCCCCTCTGATGCAGCCATGGCACCTCCCTCCCTCTCTGCTCGTGTGTAGGAAACCCCTCAAGCGCAGGGAACCTCGGCCCTCCCATGGCTGCCTTTCTGGCGCACCTCGCCAGCGACAGGGATCTCTTCCCTCCTCTGCGCTCTGGCCGAGCCACTACTCCCAGGCCAAGTCTTCTCCAGCGCTGAGCTCCATCCAAGGCTGCCGACCACCTCTGCCCCCTTGCTCTCCCACCCCACGACGTTCTCCAACATCTCCCCCTGCGCGCGTCAGCTGGACGCCATCCGAGCTCCCACATGGCCGAGCTCCCTTATTCCCTGTCCATGGATGCAGCCGGGTGCCCCTCCATGTTCCTTCACCGGCTGAGCTCCTCCCTTGCATCGTCGTTGGCTTCGCTGCTGCTCGCTCACTCCCTTCCTATGCGGAGCAGCACATCGACCGCGTGCGCCACCCGTGCGACGCAATGCCACGTCGGGTCACCATGCACTTGCCATGCCATGCAGCAGCAGTGCACTCCCTTTAGCCTCTGCGATGTCGCGCTTGCGCACTATTTGACAAATGCCAAAGCTGCAGCAGCACCGGATCTCCTCCATGCATGAGCAGCAGCAGTCCCGACGCGACGCTGTGACCCTTGGTGAGGCTCCTTGCTGTCCAAGCCGCTAGATCAAGCTTTGTTCTAGTTCAGCGAGAGCAGCCGCGTCGTCGATCTGTGCATCCCCGACGTCTCCGCGTCTCGCTTCGCCGGATCTGCGCAGCGCCTACGCGTTGGCGTCGAAACCCTCGGTGAGCCCCTCGCCGTTCTCATTATTCCACACTCTATGTGTTCGGCAAGATGACTAAATTAGTACAATGTGTGTGTCAATGATTGCAGCCCTCGGTGTCGCGCCTCACGCACCCCGTGTCCAATGAGACGCCTAAACTGTGAACGACATGTGCAACTCAAATCCGATTTTGATAGGTTGATGGATTTATAATTTACTATTAATGTGTTTCGGTTGATGGCATGCATATAGATGTGGTGTATATTGGTGTTTGAATATGTGTGGGTATAAAAAATGTTTTGGTTATATTTAGTGACAAGGTCGCATTCACGTTTTGGTAAGCAAACGTGTTGTGTTGTTTGATGTGATGAGTAGGGTTAAATATATAGTCTTGTGCGAAGGATGTATTATTGAGCTTGAGTCAAAATGTGGGGTACTAGTGGTAC
Organism: Zea mays; assembly: GCF_902167145.1. Classification (NCBI taxonomy): domain Eukaryota; kingdom Viridiplantae; phylum Streptophyta; class Magnoliopsida; order Poales; family Poaceae; genus Zea; species Zea mays. Next base: position 112,581,444 of record NC_050100.1, read on the forward strand.
GCTAGGCGAGCGGTGTTCCAAATAAATTAATCGGTTGATGTTGTATCTGTCGTGCGTGATTTATTGTTAGTGAGTAGTTTGAATTACGAGTTATGTGAGGATTATGTTAGAAACTAGTATGCGACGTGTAACTGTGTTCATGTCATGAATAATAGATCAATAGGTATTGTGGGTGTCATTAGCAAGTGGGATGATTTCTGTTGTGCAATAAATTTTGAAGGGCGAAGAACATGCGTAGTGTGTCGATCAAGTTAATCGATAGGTTCTGTAAATATGCTTGTGATGCTTTTATGTGCATGGTAAGATCGATGCCTTGTCGTCGTAGTCTCAAGAATTTTCCAAAACATGCTAAGTGCTCTACTGATGGGGTTGAATGTACTTGTGATGTCTTGCAATAGTTGTGTGTCGTGCAAGTTATCCAAAAATGGCGAAAGATGGTGTATGTTGGTAATTGGAAAATATTCACATCATTAGCCAATAGCCAAGCTTATGCCAAGATTTAAACTATGGGCAATTTGATTTGAAATCATGCTTATATAGGCGTGCGATTAAAATAATAATAATAATTTTTGGCTTGTGTAGTGAGGTGATGACATGCCGTAAGTAGTCATCGCTTCCTCTATATCTTTGAGTCGGGTCAATGCGCATTATGTGTTCATCGAGATACACTTCGCACCTAGTGTAGGGTTGTGTTCACGACGCTGAGTAGACGCTTCAAGTAATCAAGTAGGAGTCGGTTGCATTAAGTGATTGTTATATATATGTTGTGTCTCGGATGGCGATAATAAAGGCAAGCCGACGTGTATGTCGTAATAGCTGGCTATGTCGTTGCTCTGGTTCGCCGACTTGTTAGATGGTTTGGTTAAGCTCGTAATCACGATGAATTGCTTATTGTGGTCTAAATTCATATGGTTATGGTCGCGGGTAAAAATTTGTAGTGTTCATGTGATGTCTATGTTAAAATGCAAATTATTGGGTGAAAAGCGCATCGATATAAACACATATACCAGGTTCGATTATTGTGGTAGATGCGTTTGTTAAACGTGTACGATAATTCTAGAGCACGAAATGACTTGGATGAAATTTGTAAGTCAACTTGTTGGTCCTAATTTGATGGTTTTAACTATAATAAATGGTAAAGTGTTAGAGTAATTCCAGTCTATAGAACATGGCAATTCTTGAAGTAAATAGGACCTGAAATTTATTAGTTGCTGTTTTGGGCTGCACGCACTGTTTTCTCCATGCTGTTTGTTTAATGAACTAAATCATGTTTTCTGTAGAAAAGCTATATAGAAAAGTTGTATATAACTTTACTATCTTACTTGTGTTAAAATTTGACAGCCATAAGTCTGATTGTTTAGAAGTTATGCTTTTCACAAATTCAATAACTGAATCTGTCCAATTTCTGTACAGATTTCAGAGATTGCATTGTTTGCTTAAGTTAATATTACAATCAGTTCATGGTCGTTATAAGAAAGTTGTATATGCTTTTCTTATCTTGCTTGTGTTAAAAGTTCATAACCGTAGGTCTGATAGTATATGAGTTATGAATTTTATAAAATGGTTGCTATTTTCTGTCCTCTGTCAGAACAGATTTCGAAAACTGTATTGTATGATTTGATTAAACATAGAATCACTTCTGGGTGATTATAAAAGTTATGTATTAATTTTACTGAGCTTTCCAATAAGTCTTGGATCACTCTTTTTGGTGGTCTGAAGATTAAGTTATAGGCGTTTGAAGTGTAAAGTCTGAATCTGTCCAAATCTGGACAACAAAGACTTCTAGTGTCTTTTATCCTTAATTGCATATTGAATCACCTTTAGATGGTTATAAATGTTCTGTTGGCAATTTCATTATCTTTCTATAAAATCTGGGATCACCTGAATTGGGTGCATGGATCTCTAGTTATGGATTTTTAAAGTCGCAAGTCTGAATCTATCCAAATCTGGACAGAGCTGTTGTGTTAGCACTTTTTGACCTTGCTAAGTGTTGAATCATGTTGAGGTAAAAATACCAAAGTTGTAGAGCACTTTTTAAGCTTTTCAGAAAGTCCTAGTTTGCTATTTTTGGATTAATATTTGAAGAGTTATGATTAAAACAAGTAACTGCTGTGTTGCTGTCCAAAAATCTGCAAGTGCTCATTTGATTGTTTAGTTCACCCTTTTTGCTAAAAATGTTTGGTTAGCACTTAATTAATGTAGACTTGCCATGACTTAGCTTAATATTGTATATGTGTCATGTTTTATATGTTTCTTTCTCTAGCTGATTGTGATATAGAAGTTCCATAGAAATTGATGCCTATGTCCTCTATTGAACTTGTGTTGTCTGAGATGCTTTTGTGCGATCAATAGAAGAACTAATGAAAAGCCATAGCAAATTAAATAAATGCTTGTACTCGTGATGTCGAGTTATGCTGGTTAGTGTTTGTCAGTTTCTTAGTAGTGTTAAATTCGTAGATCGATAATGTATGGCTAATTAGCACCTACGTATGATCGTTGGTGGTACCGTGTCTTGCGCCTTATATCTAGCTCGCTACCGTGTGCCTTTGTATATCTTATGATATTTTTATTATATTCATACATATGCATCGTGCATCTTATTTAGGACCGAGAGATGATGATCGCGCAAGTGATGTGGTGCCAACAACAAGATGCAGTTGGTGGACGACCTCAAGAATGATGGACTTAACCAGTGGATGCTCGCCAAGCGAGTGTCACCTAGCAAACACTATCTAGTTTTGAATTCCAGGCAAGCCCCGGTTTTATGCATAACCGTTTATATATGCTATTTTACTACACTTAATGTTTGTAGGCTTGTAATGAGCACTTAAGTGTAGGAGTTGCTTGAAACCCTAGTTGCATAAACTTAGGATTCCTTTTTGTGATGGATACTAGTATGCTAGGTTGAGTAGCTGCTATGCTAAATCAGAATCTCGGTAGAAGTCGAGTGATTTTTCTAGCACTCGCGCGAGGTCAGGAATTGGTTGTATCCATTTTGGTAACATAATGATGATGGTCTGTGGACACGGATCCATGGGGATACGTTGTATACAAGACGAAATTGGAATAAGGATTAATGTGCGAATACCTGCGTCAAGCGTTTGAACATACTAAACACATGTCGGGAAATATGGTAACCGGTAAGCCTAGTACCTGAGTGAAGTCGGGCGCGGACTATACTCCTCACTTGTCCTGAGACGTGGTCTCCCATTCTGGATATGGTGGGTACAAGTGCGGTCACTGCACGGCGGTAGCCGGGGTCAGTGGAGCATTGTATGCCAAAGCGTTGAGTCTCGGCCCAAACGGGGAATTGATGGGGACGATTGACGTGTGTGGGGACAGAGTGCCCCTACATGTCATGTGTTTAGGTTTACCTTGCAAGGTTAAAACTCGATTCGAATCGTCTGCTTCTCGCAGCTAATGAGACTGCTTGATCTATTGTACTGCATTGAGTAATAAGTGGAAATGAGGTTACTTATAAAAGATGTTGGTTAACTAAATTGCTTTCTACCATGAATGGATAGTTAGGTGCTCATCTAGTCTAAATTATTATTCTAGAACCTGAAAAGCTAAAACTTGATTTTAGACTTAGCTAGTGCTTTTGGCAAACCAAACCCCTCAGCCAATCAGCTTCATGGTCTAGAGGTAGAGGAGTAGACTCCTCACACCGGGTAAGTCTAGCTGAGTATTAGTATACTCAGCCTTGCTTGTGGCATAATTTTTGCAGGTACTCCTTGGATGATTTGGTTGCTGGTGTTATTTGGCCTTTGTAACACCCTAAAGTTCAATTTTGTGAAAATAAGGAAAACTCCCCAAAGGTTTTAAATCAAAACACCTTTCCTTAAAGGTATTTCAAAGTTACTACTCCCAAAATTAATATAATTAATTTTGACTAAAATAAAAGACACCTAGATAAACTAAAACATCCTTGATTGAAATTATATAGATGAACTATGATTAAAATATTTTTTAATATTTAATCTACAATACAAATTATAATTCCCTAAAATTCATGAGATATAAACTATTCTCTATTTTCATGGTTGGATCATGTATAAAATAACTAAAATAAAACAAATATAAATATATATATAGTTTTGCATTCATGCTGGCATTTTATTTGTGCATCTAAAAGTAAAAAAAGTTTGGAATTCAAACTTGAAGATTGATTTGAATTTAAAATATGAATCAGAAAAGAAATAAATAAAAAGAAAAGACTCACCCTGTGTCCTGGGCTCGGATTCCTCCTCTACCCATTTCCATTTTCGCCAGCCAAGCCCATTTCTCTCTTCCTTTCACACCCGCGTGGCCCAACAACATAAGCGGGTCGCAGCCCCGCTTCCGGACACCGACACCTTGGCCCTACGGGTCAGCCACGTCCCAGCGGCTCTGTCTGGCACGATTTCTCTGGTGGTGGGGCCACTTCACAGCCACTGGTAATCGCACGCCGCTCACTTTGGGTCTTTGCGACATGGGCCACCTGGGTCAGCCTTTCCTTCCTCACCGAACTCATCGGGAGCCTCTGCAACAACCATCCGTGATCCCTGGGATACGGCTCAACCACCGCACCGCCTGGGTGGGTCGGTAATTCGCCTCACCGTGGACTCCCTCCCCCTATAAACTTGCCGGTTTGTGCCTGTTCCGCTCAACTGGATTACCTGGGAACCCGACTGCTGGGAGAAGGAGCTGGGCGGCGTCGCCACCACCGTCGGCGGGGTGAAACTGCGCTGGGAACGTTCCATCTACGGTCGTGACGCTGGGGGCATGTAGATGCTCTGGGTTTCACTGAAGCCTTGGCAAACTTCCCCCAGAGCTCGAGGTTCATCGCCATGCCGCTGTTGTATGCCCAGTTGTTGCCGCACGCTTCCATGGCTAGCCACCTCCGCCCTTCTATCCATTGGTAATTTCCCCTCCCTTGTGCTCGTCCTACTCCGCCGTACGTGTAGCACCGGTCCGTGTGGGGATTTGTGCACGGGCACTGCGCTCCGGCAAGCTTGGTCACCGCTGGGCAGGGCGCCTCCGCCGCAGACCGGCAGGGATAGTGAAGAGATGCTGCGTACCGTTGATTCCCCCAACCAACGGCGTCGATCGGACCTCGATGAAGATTTCAGCCTGCTTGATCTAAGCCGTTGGTTATGATGTGGATGGGCTGGATTAAAGGTAGCTTACCATTCAGGAGAATTTGATCTGAGCCAGTAATCTCAGATCGTAAGGCTGGGGGTGTTCAGGACTTCATTGAACCCGGATCGATGGATCGTGATCCGATGGTCGTCATGGCGTACCGCTTCGGTGTGGGTACGATTTAATCCTGACCCTCGGATCTGATCCAACGGTCGGAGATCAACGCGTACCCCCCTCGGCCGCCACTTTGCAAAAGAGACCCCGCCTTCCCTTAAAATAAACCCGCCATCCCCGCACAGTTTGAAACAAGTTACAGATAGGTCCCTGGGAATTGCAATAATACCCCTGGAGTCTTATTTAAGTGCAAAATAAATATTAAAAATAACCTAAAACTTGTTTAACCCATAACTTTTACGTCTTAATTCCGATTTGATCCATTCAAGTTGCGTTAGCTTCATAATAATTGTGCCTACGCTTCCGTAACATTATCTTAGCAAATAGCATCTTTCCAAAATAAATATTCATTTAACCTATGTTTAGTAGATTGTTCCTACTAATCAAACTTAGTTTGTATATAATTATAATGTAACTAAAATATTATTTCCACTCTAGTATGATATAGATCAAAGTGACCCTTAAATATCTTTATCACATGACTTATAAAATCAACATAAAGATCTAGATCTTATTGGTTAATCACATAGATCTTTCGAAAACCACCTCTCTTCAACCCTAACTCCGATTCTAGTGGTTTCGTTCCCACGATCTCGTAGTTTCGCGTAGATTATTATTATTCAGTTTGTACTTATGTTTGGTGTGATGTTAATTTTGCCTATACCATGTTTGTCTGTATTGCTGCGTTTAGCAGTGAGGACAAATGTCACCTGAAGAGCAAGTTGGTATCTGGAATCTCAAGTCCCAGGCAAGTTGTGCCCTTGATCACTTCCTTTTTACCTTGTCATGTTCTTATTAATCATAATGATCTGCATAGGTAAATTTTGATGGGACCCAATAGGTTACCCCAGTTTGACTATCTTTATACTTTGATTACCACTGAACTTTTTGGGTATTACTTGCTATTGCTTTATGTGGTTTTGGGTATGGAGATATATTATTCATGATTATACCTTTATTATCAGTTGTTATTTACTGTTCATGATAAGATCATTATGTTAATGGGAACATGGAGAACCACCCGGGAAAACAGTGCTACCACAAGGGTTTAATGGGACGCCCTTGGCTAACTAACTAGGAAAGCTAGCGAAAGACTACCTTACCCAAAAGGGGCAAGGGCAGTAGGGGAGTGATCAGTGTAGAGAGGTCCTTGGTTTGATTTTGCTGCGATGGCGGTCAGGTGAGGGATTCCTGCACTAGAGCTTCCTATAAACTGTAGCGGGTTTTCTGAAGCTAGTGGAACTTTGTAAAGGCCTCGTAGTGTTACCCGGCCTCGCCTCCTCGGTAGAGGTGTATGGGATTGGCCGTCTCTTGGCAGATGGGTAACATGACTTGTGGGTAAAGATGTGCAACCTCTGCAGAGTGTAAAACTGGTATACTAGCCGTGCTCACGGTCATGAGCAGCTCGGACACTCACATGATTAATTTATGGAACTAAATTCAATTTGTCATTTGCATTGCATCGCAGGTGAGGTTGTTATTACTTTTGTTCTACTACTTAATTGGGTTGGTATTTACTTATACTTAGTAATTGCTAATAAAATTTTGACCAACTTTAAAAGCAATGCTCAGCTTCAACCATCCTCTTTAGTAAGCCTTACACTTCACATGAGCTCCCATCTTTGGGGAGTTCAGGCACATTATTCCCCACAACTTGTTGAGCTATGAACGTATGTGAGCTCACTCTTGCTGTCTCACACCCCCATAGGTCAAGAACAGGTACAACAGGATGAGGCACATGGAGGATGCTGCGATGTGTTTGTGAGAGGTCTAGGCTGTCGTCTCCCAGTCAACTTTGGGTTGCTGGACCGTTGTCTCTTTATAATGTAACTATTTATTTATTTTGTACAGAACTCCTGTTATGTAGTAAAGATGTGACATTCGATCCTGTGCCATGATTCATCATATGTGTGAGACTTGGTCCCAGCACACCTGGTGATTATGTTCGCGCCCGGGTCTTGGTGCCTCGAAACCCGGGTGTGACAGAATTGGTATCAGAGGAATGTTGACTGTAGGACGAAACCTAGATAGAAATGGACAACCCTTGCCTACTTACCTCTGCTAGTCTGATTCTTTCTAAACTTTTCTTAATCTTTTCTCATCTATTTCTGCTTCACTCTGATTATTCTTACCTTTTCTTTCTAAAGACAAATGTGGATTTCATACTTTGAAATCTTATGCCTAAAGTGACCTTTAGGAATACGAGACCTAATCTTAGGAGAAAAAACAAAACTATTTTTATAGGTATTTATACACTTGAGTGTTTGTTCTTATGATACTTGTATGATTTGGATCTTTGATTGAGTGTGATGAGTTATGGAGTAATGTCCACAATTACATCTGCATATACATATAAAAAATTGTATATAAGATAAACTAGACCAACTAAGAATACTCCCACTAGAATATATCAAGCCTAATAGATCCATCTTATTTTAAAAGATTCTATCTTATCCTTATGGATTCATCTTGTCCTAATAAGCATATTAACCCCATCCTATCTCAAAAGATTCTAACATATCCTAACAAGGTATATCATATCCTGGTAGATCTATCTAACTTTAAACTAGTCTAATCTTGTCATATCCAAGCTAATCTAGATTTTATCTAATCTATTATGACATAATCTAGATTAAGTTATTTAATGCTAGTACTAAAGATAAGGCCATACTCCTAATTCACCTAAGCTTAAATCGGTGACTTAGATCAACTCGGCCATACCCAACAACCTGACCTAAATAACAGGTTACATAACCTATCTAGTAGCAAACAACCAAACTAGATTCTGACTAATCTCATTCAACTCATAACTACCTACTAAACCAGCTACTCTACCTACTAAGTCACTACATACAAATTTATCTTAACCTCTTATCCCTAACCAGGTTGAAGACACCAAGACTGGAGAAGAAAAGATCAACCTCATCAAGGAAGGAGAGAAGTCAAACTCAATTTTCTGATGCTTCACCACTCAACACAAGAATTCTTTCCCACTATAAACTTTCTCACCCTAGCCTATGCTTGCCCTAACCTATCTTTTATCTTACACAATAAGGTGACCATACATATATATACACATGCTATCATAACCACTTTCTAAATAACATGACACTTAGAAGTTAAAGGCTAAACTATAAATAAAGCTTTTTACATCCCTGTCCTTACAAATCTCGAGGACGAGATTTCTGTTAAGGGGGTAGGATTTGTAACACCCTAAAGTTCAATTTTGTGAAAATAAGGAAAATTCCCCAAAGGTTTTGAATCAAAACACTTTTCCTTAAAGGTATTTCGAAGTTACTACTCCCAAAATTAATATAATTATTTTTGACTAAAATAAAAGACACCTAGATAAACTAAAACATCCTTGGATTGAAATTATATAGATGAACTATGATTAAAATATTTTTTTAATATATAATCTACGCTATAAATTATAATTCCCTAAAATTCATGAGATATAAACTATTCTCTATTTTCATGGTTGGATCATGTATAAAAGAACTAAAATAAAAAAAAATATAAATATATATATATATATATAGTTTTGCATTCATGTTGGCATTTTATTTGTGCATCTAAAAGTAAAAAAAAAGTTTGGAATTCAAACTTGAAGTTTGATTTGAATTTTAAATCGGAACCAGAAAATAAATAAATAAAAAGAAAAGACTCACCCTGTATCCTGGGCTCGGATTCCTCCTCTACCCATTTCCATTTTCACCAGCCAAGCCCATTTCTCTCTTCCTTTCACACCCGCGAGGCCCAACAACATAAGCGGGTCGCAGCCCGCTTCAGGACGCCGACACCCCGGCCCCACGGGTCAGCCGCGTCCCAGCCGCTCTGCCTGGCGCGATTTCTCTGGTGGTGGGGCCACTTCACAGCCACTCGTTATCGCACGCCGCTCACTTCGGGTCTCTGCAACGTGGGCCACCTGGGTCAGCCTTTCCTTCCTCACCGAACTCATCGGGAGCCTCTGCAACAACCATCCGTGATCCCTGGGATTCGGTTCAACCACGGCACCACCTGGGTGGGGTCGGTAATTTGCCTCACCGTGGACTCCCTCCCCCTATAAACTTGCCGGTTTGTGATTGTTCCGCTCAACTGGATTACCTGGGAACCTGACTGCTGGGAGAAAGGAGCTGGGTGGCGCCACCACCATCGGTGGGGTTAAACTGCGCTGGGAACGTTCCATCTACGGTTGCGGCGCTGGGGGTAGGCAGATGCTCTGGGTTTCACTGAAGCCTTGGCAAACTTCCCCTAGAGCTAGAGGTTCATCGCCATGTCGCCGTTGTATGCCCAGTTGTTGCCGCATGCTTCCATGGCTAGCCACCTTCGCCCTTCAATCCACTGGTAATTTCCCCTCCCTTGTGCTCGTCCTACTCCGCCGTACGTGTAGCAGCGGTCCATGTGGGGATTTGTGCACGGGCACTGCGCTCCTGCGAGCTTGGTCGCCGCTGGGCAGGGCGCCTCTACCGTGGACCAGCAGGGAGAGTGAAGAGACGCTGCGTACCGTTGATTCCCCCAACCAACGGCGCCGATCAGACCTCGATGATGATTTCGGCCTGCTTGATCTAAGTCATTGGTTATGGTGTGGATGGGCTGGATTAAAGGTAGCTTACCATTCGAGAGAATTTGACCCGAGCCAGTAATCTTAGATCGTAAGGCTGGGGGTGTTCAGGACTTCATTGAACCCGAATCGATGGATCGTGATCCGATGTTGGTCATGGCATACCGCTTCAGTGTGGGTACGATCTAATCCTGACCCTCGGATCTGATCCAACGGTCGGGGATCAACGCGTACCCCCCTCAGCCACCACTTTGCAAAATAGATCCCGCCTTCCCTTAAAATAAACCCGCCATCCCCGCACAGTTTGAAACAAGTTACAGATAGGTCCCTTGGAATTGCAATAATACCCCTGGAGTCTTATTTAAGTGCAAAATAAATATTAAAAATAACCTAAAACTTGTTTAACCCATAACTTTTACGTCTTATTTCCGATTTGATCCATTCAAGTTGCGTTAGCTACATAATAATTGTGCCTACGCTTCCGTAACATAATAACTTTTACGTCTTATTTCCGACTCTTTTAGCCTCTTCTAAGGCATCATGGGACTCTTTCTCTTTCTTTCTAATGGCTTCATCAGCCATTTCTCGGACTCTCTTCAACCATACTTTGGAATAAAACTTCCCACCCAGGTTGGTAGCTTCGGCTGAAGGGTCTCTAATGTCATCGGCTGAGAAGGTATAATCCAGCTAAGATATAGCCTTGACATGATCGCAACCAACCCTCTCCCAAATAGACACGGCCCCATAGGCACCGGCAAAGGCACAAAAGTCTCCTCTGTGACTAAGAATTTCCTCGAAAGCTTCGACCTCGCCGTTTATCCATTAGATAACTTCATCAGGATTGCCACGAATGAATTTCTACTCGAAAGAAAATGCACCAACCTTAGAAAAGTTGTTCTTCAGATTTTTAGCACATTGCATAGCCATATCATAGCATTTTTGCTTAGCAACACAAAGCTCATCAACATTTTTTCTGGGCCCTTGATCTTTCGGTTTCACATATTTCATGTTTTACTACTTCAACATTAAAATTCTCAGTTACTTCGACAACTTTCTTCTTTAGCTCTTGCATGTTGCCTTCATGGGCTTCAGCTTGAGGAGACAGCTTGGCTTTGCTGGCTTTCAGTTTCTTGACCAATGATAGCAAAATCTCGTCTTTTGCGAGAGCTTCGTTTCTCAGGGTTATAACCTCCGATCGGAGGTTTCCAAGTGCTATTCAGCAGCCCTCATCCTTTGCATCCTTTTGTGCCTTCAAAGCCTTGCTTAGAATTAATCCCTGGCAAGCGAAGAGTGAACAAATAACAATAATAAGAATTACCACAAAAATAGTTCACCATAACAAAAATTACAAAATGAAAAGCCAAAGTATAAAAATCTTTAAGCTGTTGTAAGCAAGGCTATCTGCAAGCTGATCCTTCGTCATTGCAAACAAGCCAAGTTCAAGCTTTGGATATCCCATGTTGTCCATCATTTCACAGCAAACATTGACCTCCTTACTGTCTGGTAGACAATAGAGGAAGCCATCTTCGTTGTCTCCTCCGTATACCAAAGACTACTAGGGGTATTTCAACTCCTTAGCGTAATGTTGTGTTTCGGTAAGTTGCTCCACAGATAGCTATTTTCCTGAAGCATGTCGAACAATATAATTCAAATTACCCTGGGAAGGTGCTTCGGGAGTAGGTGTTGTGGGCTTTTCTGGAACACTTTTTTCCATCAACCTTAATGGCACGGTTTCTGAAGGTCTTGCTTCAACATGAGCAGAAGAAGTGCTTCCAGTGACCACCTCTCTTGCATCTTCAATTTTCCCGCCAGAAGCTTAGGCAGAAGCAAGAGTTTTTATGGATTCCAAAACAGCGTCCAAAACGCTAGCCATCCTCCTCTTCCTTGGAGTTGTTGTTGCAGTAGCTGATAGTTTCGGCAATGCTGTCACCAGTAGCTTCATTTGCTCTGCTGCCTTCTCCAGCTCTAGCTCTTTGACCAGGTCTGCACTAACTTCAATTGACATCACATGAGTTGTCTCTGTGGCTTAGGGGCAGCTTCTGCCCTTTCAATTAGCTTCGGCACATCGGTCGTCCTAATGGGCTTCGGTCTACGTGTCAAGACCTTGACTTTCTTTGCCTTCGGCACACTAAAAGATGTTGAACTAGAGATTTTCCTTTTCCGTCCATGCCTTCGGACGGGAAAGCAGTAATCTAGATAAACAAACCCAATAACATCGAACACCCTATTCAGCCTCTTTTTCCCTTGAGCACCAAAGACAGCTATCATAGCTTCGTCCTCTGCCCTTGAGTACGCTCCAAGTAGTTCATCACTCGTTGCCTCTATAGCGTCCAGCCAATCATCATTTGGCTGATCAAATTAGCTTATGTACAGAAAGGTATACTTGTGATAAACCAAGCCACTCTAGCTGGAGCCAGCGGCGACCTCCTTCGGCATTTCCCATTCGTTTGCAAGAGGCCATACTTTATAAGCAATGTTCTCTTGAACTAAATCTATCGTGCCAATGTAGGTGCATGTCACACCCAGTTTCAGAAGGCAAACCGAATGCGAACTATGTACGTGCCAGGATCAGAATTCATGTACACAGCGATTACATAAATGAACATCATCGCATAGTGCTCGAATAATAACATAAAAGAGTATTAACTTATTACATCACGATGTCAGGGACATCCACATAGTCATCAACTCAACGGGTAAATCAAAGTGCTAAGCAAAACGCAGTAAAGATAGGGCCTTCACAGGCAGCTGACTAGGGGTTGCTGTTAACCCACACCTAGAACTCGTCGTAGTCTTGGAACTCCTGGAAGTCTCCTTCCACGGCTTCATCTTCTCCTGAGCAGTGGTTGCAATGTGGACAACCTGGTGTTTTGTGGTAAAGCAAGGATGAGTACACATCAACGTACTCAGCAAATGCCCCGTTTGGCTGAAGTGGACTAGCTTTTTTTATGTGGGGTTAGGCTCAAGCAGTTGCTTTTAGTTGGTCAGGTATTTATTGTTAGTAGAAGCCAAATTTTATCATAAAACCCAAGTTATGATCCCAAAAAGTACTTCCTTAGAGAGGAAATACTAGAATTCATAATTAAAGTCACCATCATAAGTCACCATCATTAACCATCATCACTGAAGTCATCATCTAAGGTGTATCTAGAGTATCTCTAATCAAAGAGGATCCCAAGGCTGCTCTTAACCGTGAGCACGATTGATATATCAGTTTCATTACCCTCTGCAGAGGTCGCACACTTTACCCATGAGCCGTGATTCCTGTTTTGCCCGGGGATCATGACTCCCCATTGATCACTTCCTAGGTGGTCCGGCAGGGTATCACTACGTAGCTTTTACAAAGATTCCCTAGAGGTCCTAGCCGCCCGTTAGGTTTCTCCAGTTTGATAAACACAATACCCCTCCCCGCAGGGTGGTGACTAACAAAAGCAAAACGAAAGAACCTCGACACCCAGCCTCGGCAGAGCAAGCACTGTGCCTGGACCCCATTGACGGCACGACGACGAAGCAACTACACCTCTAGTTCCTCTAATTAATTAGCTAAGGGCGCCCCATTTCACCCTCATGGTTGCACTGTTATCCCAGGTGGTCTCTCAACGAACAGGTCCTTACGGAGAGGCACTCGAGAAACTGCTTGAGCCCCCTTTGAATGCCACAAGTATAACATCATAATAAAGAAGGGAAACAACATATCATTGGTAAATCTCATCATGTTCATTGATTAGTGTTGAGCAATAGCATAAAGCTAAACAATAATAATCCAACCCAAATAGGTAAACAAGGACATGGATAACAAAAGCTAGTCAATCCTTAGGTATAAAGGTGTAAATGCGGGGAGTGAATTATAGACTTGTATAGGACATAGATAGGTCAAGGGACACTTGCCTTCACCAAGCTGTTGCTGCTCAGGGTCTTCTCCTGCAATTCCCTCAGACTCCACGAACGGACCGATATCTACGCGAGTGCAAACATACATTCAACATTCTTGAAACGGAAGGAAACTATACATCATACAACAATATAGATCAAATAAATATGCACGCGACATAGAATTCACATCTACTACTACGCGAGAAAGGAACTGAGACGACCGACGCTACGGTCGAGGGATATCACATTTACACTAAGCGGATATGAGTTATAACATTTAATTCGGCTTAACCATATTGACAGACATTTATCATATGCCAAGTAAAACTATTACTTAGTCCCGATTAGTTTGCTACTCGAATAACCGTTGTTTAAATATGTACTTAATTAGCGCGAGCTATTCTAGGTGAGGCGAATTATTAATGTGCGATGAAGCGCACGACGATGCGTGCGAACGGCACGCGCAACGTGCGCGAACGGCACGCGACGATTTTAACGCGCGATGCGTGGGCGATGGCGAGGCGAGCGACGCGAATGCACACGGGGGGTAGACGAGGGTAGATGGGGGGTAGACGAGGGTAGACAGAGTCCCGTCGACGCACTGCGCGTAAACGAACGCGAGTGCGTGCAATAGTTGCACGACGACAGCTGCGATAGCACGACGAGGCGCTGCGCACGCGCGATTTGACATGTGCGACACGGCTGACGGTGAACCCGAGGCGCGGCGAGGGTAGACTAACGGCCGGGGCGGGCTGCAGGGACGTCGGCGGGGTCGGGCTCGGCGGTTCGGCCACCTTAGCTAGCCACGGCGGCCACGGCCGATCGGGCACGGGGTGCTGGGCGCGCGGCGGCCCGCTGGCTTGGGCCCGGTTCGGCCGCGCTAGCAGCGCGCCAGTGGCTAGGGGCATGGGGACGGGGCTAGGCGTGCCGAACGTGCGGCGACTCGGCCATAGCGCGCAGGGGGCGAGGCTCGCCGGCGAAGGGGGCGCGGCTGCTGTGGCACTAGGCGCCGACGCCTAGATCGGAGAGAAGAGAGAAAGGGAGGAGGGCGGCTGGGCGCGCTTGCGGCCAGAGGAGGAGAGGTGAGGGCGGCCGAGCCGGCTCAGCCGAGCTCTGGCCATGGCGAGCGAGTGCCACGCCGACACGGCAAAAGGCGAGGAGGAGCGTGGTGGAGAGAGGAAGGGGCGAGTTCACCTCGGCGGCGCGGTGAGGCGGCGAGGCACAGCGAGGCGCTGCGCACGCGGGCTTCGGCGACCCGCACGACGACGGCAGCAGCGGCACTCCGGGCGGGGCGCGGCTCCGACGGCGGTGCTGGCGAGGCGGAGGGCGAGGTCGAGGCGAGGAGAGGCGGCGTGGGCGAGAAACTGCACGAGAAGCACGGGTTCGACCGGTTTTGGAAGATACACAGTGGGCGTGGGCGACTTGGCTCCCTGGCGCGTGGGCCCACCTGAGCAGGCGGCGGCGGGCGCGGAACCATCCACGCGTGGTGCGCGTGATCGTGCGCGCTGGGTGCCCCACGGCTGGGCCGCGTGGGCCGGTGCGGGGCGGGGGCGTGGCGGGCGCGCACTGGGCCGCCATGAGCGCGCGTATGCGGGGTGGACGGGGTAGGCCGCAGGGCTGGGAGCTGGGCCGCGCTCGCGTGGGCCCAGGAAGGGAGAAGGGGGCGCTGGGCCGAGCGGGGGGGGGGGGGGGGGGAAGAGAGGGAGAAGGGAACTGGGGTGGGCCGGCCGAACGGGCCAGGGAAGGGGAGGGGCTGATTTCCCTTTCTCTTTTCTTTATCTACTTCTATTATTTCAGTTTGACATCATATGAAAATCATTGATTAAATGAAAGATCAAGTAAACCACTCATCAAACAAAAATAAATGCCTTCCATCATGATGCACCAACCATTGTTCCCTTAGGGTTTTATTAAAACCTGAATTTGGTGGATATTATCGAAGAAATTTTATACCCCTAGATTCAGGGTGTTACAAACCTATCCCCCTTAAAAGAATCTCGCCCCGAGATTCAAGGTTGGCCAGCAAAGAGTACAGGGTATTTGGCTTTCAGATCATCTTCTCGTTCCCAGGTTGCTTCTTCCTCAGAGTGGTGACCCCATCTGACTTTGCACATTCTAATGGCGTTCCTCCGGGTGATTCTATCTGCAAACTCCAGAATCTGCGATGGCTTCTCTATGTATGTTAGATCCTCTTGGACTTCCAAGTCCTCCACTGGCAACTGTTCTTCTGGTACTCGCAGACACTTCTTCAATTGCGACACGTGGAACACGTTGTGCACTACCGATAGACTTCCTGGTAGGTTGAGCTGGTAGGCCACTTCTCCACGCTTTACTTGAATCTGATATGGTCTAACGTACCGGGGCGCTAACTTGCCCTTGACTCCGAACCTTCTGACTCCTCTGATAGGCGACACCTTTAGATAGACATAATATCCCACTTCAAAACTCAGTTCTCTTCTTCTTGTGTCAGCATAGCTTCGCTGCCTTGATTGTGCTATCTTCAGATTCTCCCGAACCATTTTGATATTCTCTTCGGCTTCAAGCAAAATGTCGGGGCCAAACACCTGTCTCTCTCTAGGCTCGTCCCAATGTAGCGGAGTCCTACAACTCTGTCCATAGAGCACCTGAAACGGTGACATCTTCAAGCTGGCCTGGTAACTATTGTTGTAGGAGAATTCTGCATAAGGTAACCTTTTGTCCCATCCTAACTTGTCTTGCAACGCACAGGCTCTCAACATATCTTCTAGGATCTGATTAGTTCTTTCAGTCTGACCGTCTGTCTGTGGGTGGTAAGCCGAACTGAAGTTCAAATGCGTGCCCAATGCTTCTTGTAGCTGCTGCCAAAAATGAGAGGTGAACTGTGTTCCTCGATCTGACACTATCTTCTTCGGCACACCATGTAGGCAGACTATCCGGGACATGTATAACTCAGCTAATGTTGCTCTGGTGTATGTTGTCTTCATAGGTATGAAATGGGCCACCTTTGTAAAGTGGTCCACAACCACCCAGATGGAATCATAACCGGCCCGGGTACGAGGTAGGACAACTATAAAATCCATCCCGATCTCATCCCACTTCCACTGAGGAATTTGCAATGGCTGCAACAGTCCGGCGGGCTTCTGATGCTCTGCTTTGGTTCTTTGACAGCTATCACAGATGGCGACATATTCTACGATTTCTCTTTTCATGCCATACCACCAAAACCTCCTTTTTAAATCCTGATACATCTTCTCACTTCCAGGGTGTATGGAGTAGGCTGTCTCATGAGCTTCCTTGAGGATCAGCTCCCGAATATGTTTGATGTCGGGGACACACAATCGGTCCTTGAACCATATTACTCCCTCTTCATCCTCTCGAAAGTCCTTGCCTCTTCCTTCTAAGATCAGCTGCCGGATCTTGTTGATGTTTTCATCATCCTTCTGCCCTTCTTGTCACACCCGGCTTTAAGGAACAAAGCCAGGTGCATCTCATACACGCGCCAAGAAGACAACATATATAATAACAGAGTGTATAGAGATAAATGTCATAAAACATCAGAGTATTTATTACATAGCGGAAGACTTATTACAAAATAAATTAATAAAGATAAAACGAACTAAGGATCGTCGGCGCCAATGTCAACTGAGAAACGCCACCTAGATCAGATCATACTCCTCGCCTTGTGGCTCCTCCTGAACCACCTTCTCTTCTCCTATGGGGGGGGGTGTGAGACAGCAAGGGTGAGCTCACACATGATCATCGCTCAACAAGTTGTGGGGAATAATGTGACATGAACTCACCAAAGGTGGGAGCTCATGGAGTGTAAGGCTTATCAAAGAGAATGGTTAAAACTGAGCATTGCTTTTAATGTTGGTCAAACTTTTATTAGCAGTTACTAAGTGTAAGTAAATACCAAACCTTAAGTAAAGTAATAGAACAAAATTAATAATAAACCCATGCATATGCAAATGACAAAATTGAATTTAGGTTTCATAATTTAATCATCAGAGAGTCCTGAGCTGCTCATGACCGTGAGCTCGGCTAGTATACCAGTTTTACACTCTGCAGAGGTTGTACCCTTTACCCACAAGTCATGCTACCCATCTGCCAAGGGGTCGCGAATCCCATACACCTCTACCTAGGAAGCGCGGCAGGGCAACACTACGAGGCCTTTACAAAGTTCCACTAGCTTCCGAAAACCCGCTACAGTTTATAGGAAGCTCCAATGCAGGGTTCTTAGCTGACCGCCATCGCAGCAAAATCAACCAAGGACCTACCTACACTGACCACTCCCCTACTGCCCTTGCCCCTTTCGGGTAAGGTAGTCTTCCACTAGCTTTCCTAATTAGTCAGCCAAGGGCGTCCCATTAAACCCTTGTGGTGGCACGTGGTTCTCAAGTTAAGCTCTATGTTCCAATTAACATTAATGATCTCAATATGAACATAAATAGAATAACAAAAAGAATTGGAACATAGATGTAATAAATGATTATCCCAAAACCATGTAAAGCAATAGCATACTACCCAAGTGATTCAGGGGTAAACAAGGTAATGAGATAAACAATCTAGGGTAACCTATTGGGTCCCATCAAAATTAACCTATGCATGGATAAATGATATTAAAGAACATTATTGGGTAAAAAGTGGTCAAGGGCACAACTTGCCTTCAATGAGCTCCTGCTCAGCTACTTCAACCTGCTGCTCACCAGGATCCTCGGTCACGGGCTCTTCTACTCGCCACAATACAAGCAAGCACAGGGTACAGGGAAAATTAACATTACACCAAGCATGTAAACAAAATACACAGAGATATTCTACATAATAAAATAAAATTCTAGGAACAGGAATCATAATTTTTGGAGTTATAGAATTTAAGTTATGCATTCTCAAAGGTTTTATGTGCTTTAAATAGGATTAAGTGATAAATAAATTTCTTACTGTTTTCATGACATAACAGAGGCTCTAGGTGATAAAGAATAAAATTACAAAAATTTAGAAAGTGGAATGGATTAATTTGGAGTTCATATGTATTTTCTATGAATTATCAAAGTTCTAGCAATTATTTTGTATTAAAAAGTAATTTCTATAATTAAATAACTGAATTTAAAGGGCTATGGACTGGGCCCAATTTCTGGAAATGCCAGGGGCCCGGTGCAAGTTATCCTAGACTCAGTGCATAGTAAAAATGGACGGCGGGTTGATTCACAGATATTTCAGGGGTTCTTATGCAAAACCGATGGCCGAAGGGGTATGGTTGTATCTTGGCCGCTGGATTAAAAGTTGATGGCTCAGATTTTATAAACCAAAGGGGTATAATGCTTCTAATCTGGACCCTCAATCCAGAGATCGACGGCACCAAGCATCCTATTCTCTCTTCTATTCGTGGCCTTTAATCACAAGATCAACGGTCCAGGGGTCTTCTTCCTCCCACGACACCTTCTCTCCTCCATCGAACTCTCATGCCGCCTAGCCTAGCACCGGCGCGACGACACGCTCAACCCAAACTCCTGATCTCTCCCCACATAACCCGTCAGTCGAGTGGCCCAAACGGTAGCCTACCAGACACGAATTGCTCCACCCCTACCACAATGTGCCCAACACCGGAAGCATCTACAAGCAGTGAAGAAGGTACACAGAGGAGCGATGGCTCACCAACGATGATAGCTAGTCGAGGCGCTGCGCGATCTGAAGCCGTATCACCCGCCACACGAACACACCGGCTTGCAGATGGCGTGAGCCTGGGAATAGCCACAAGCGGCCTGCCGTTTTTCACCCGACGGCAATGGGTTCGGAAGAAAGCCCCGCTGCGGTAGGAGATTCTCACAGCACTGCGACGACAGGTTCTGGTTTTGCTCATTGGTTAACAGAGGAAGGAGGGAAAGGAGTAGCACACGACTTTATGGGCAGAGTGCTGGCCGAGTTAGCCGGTTCCCAACCCAGGTCCCCGGAGAGTTCGGCGATGGGGTCGCGGTTAGTTACCTGTAGCGCGCGTTCGGTTGACCGGATGGAACGGTCATGTGGACCCTGTCATCAGCGGCTCAATTATTTCCGGAGAGCTGAGCAATCGGCAGGGAAGAGTGCTGTCCAGTGGGGCCATTCGGCCAGAGACCGCGCAAGAGGGATGGCGCGGACGTGGGGCAACACCGGCCGCGCGATGTTAAGAAAGGTAGTGGGCCGAATTCGTGGAAACCAGCCCAAATAGGGTTTCTTCTTCTTTTTTTTTCTTTTCTTTTCTTTACTCTCTCTTTTCAAATTCAAGTTGTATTCAAATTTAATTCAAACTCTTGTGACCAATGATTCTCAGATTAAATTGCGCCAAAACAGAACTACTTTGATGATATATATTTATATTATTTTTATATCTTTTCTCTTTTTGGTTTCAATCCTAGAATTTCCTTTCTTCTTTTCCAAACTCTAGAATTTCTTTTAGGATTTAATTTCCCATTGGAGTATTAACATTTTTTTGTTTACTATATTTTTATATCATCACAAAATGCACACAAAAATAACAACCTAACATGATGCATGATTTATTTGAGTGTTCTTTTGTTAATTATTTATTTGTGAAAGTGAGGTGTTCACATGAAATGATAGATTTAGATGACACACATGTATATAAAGGAATATAATTTCTCCTCCTAGATTTTCTTACAAAGTGGGTATTACAAATCCTACCCCCCTTAAAAATAATCTCGTCCTCGAGATTTAAGAAGATCTAGGGAACAGGTGGGGAAAATCTATACGAAGCTCTTCTTCTCTTTCCCAGGTCGCTTCATCTTCGCTGTGGTGACTCCATTGGACTTTGCACATCTTTATCACCTTATTCCTTGTAACTCGAGTCAAAGTATCCAAAATCTTGATCGGGTACTCCGTGTAAGTCAAATCACCCTGAACACTGAGCTCTTCCATTGGTAACTGTTCCTCAGGGACACAAAGACACTTCTTGAGTTGAGATACGTGAAACACATTATGCACATCCGATAGACTAGCAGGTAACTCGAGTTGGTATGCCATCTCCCCAAACTCGCCTAAAAACTCAGAATGGTCCAATATAGCGAGGGGACAATTTGCCCTTAACTTTGAATCTCCTCATTCCACGAAGTGGTGACACCTTGAGGTACACATAATCTCCTTCTTCAAATTCCAGTGGCCTCCTTCTATTATCAACATAAGTCTTTTGCCTGGTTTGAGCCACCCTCAAATTCTCTCGAATTATACGGACTTGTTCTTCTGCTTCTTGAATCAGTTCAGGCCCAAAGAACTGTCTCTCTCCAGTCTGATCCCAATATAGAGTAGTCCTGCACTTCCTCCCATATAAAGCTTCAAATGGTGACATCTTCAGACTGGCCTGGTAATTATTATTATATGAGAACTCAGCATAAGGTAGACTCTTGTCCCAACTACTACCATGCTGAAGGGTACAAGCTCTCAACATGTCTTCCAAAACTTGATTAGTCCTTTCAGTCTGTCCATCAGTCTGAGGATGGTAGGCCGAACTAAAATTCAACTTCGTATCCATATTCTCATGAAAGCTTCTCCAAAATCTTGAGGTAAACTGTGAACCTCGATCAGACACGATCTTCTTCGGTACTCCATGTAAACACACAATCTGAGCCTTATATAACTCTGCTAGCTGAGAACCTTTATAAGTAGTCTTCACAGGAATAAAGTGAGCCACTTTAGTCAATCTATCCACAATCACCCATATAGCATCATATCCTTTCTGGGTGCGAGGCAATCCAGTAATAAAATCCATACCAATCTCTTCCCACTTCCACTCGGGTATCTTCAGTGGATGCAATAGTCCAGCTGGCCTCTGGTGTTCAGCCTTAACCCTTTGACATACATCGCACATAGCCACATGTGCAGCTACATCTTTCTTCAATCCATACCACCAATATTTTCGCTTCAAATCCCGATACATCTTGGTACTCCTGGGATGAATAGAACAATCCGAGTCATGGGCCTCCTTTAAAATAGTCTCACGAAGGCTTTCAATTTCAGGAACACATATCTGATCCTTAAACCATATTGTGCCTTGATCATCTTCCATGAATTCTGGACCTCGACCTTCAGTAATTAGATCCTTAATCTCTTGTATTTTAGCATCACCCATTTGTCCTTTGCGGATCTCTTGCTCCAAAGTAGGTTCCACATCAATAGTAACTCCTTCAGTATGAGCAACTATCCCCAGGTTAAGTCTCCTGAAATCCTCAACAATCTCATCAGGTAGCTGGGTAACAATAGCTGAATGAACATGCTCCTTGCGACTCAAGGCATTTGCAACCAAATTTGCCTTGCCCGGGTGATAGTGAATTTCCAAATCATAATCCTTAATAAGCTCCAACCAACGGCGTTGCCTAAGGTTGAGATCCTTCTGAGTGAATATATACTTCAGACTCTTATGATCCGTATATACTTGACACTTGGTTCCCATAATGTAGTGTCTCCAAATCTTAAGCGCATGCACAACGGCTGCCAATTCCAAGTCATGAGTGGGGTAGTTCAATTCATGTTTGCGTAACTGACGAGAAGCATAGGCAATCACATGTCCCTCCTGCATGAGCACACATCCTAAGCCTTGGCCACATGCATCACAATAGATATCAAATCCTTTCTGTAGGTCTGGCATAACCAATACTGGTGGCGACATCAACCTCTTCTTCAATAGATCAAAGCTGTCTTGGCACTTCTCGTCCTATTTAAATTCTCTTCCTTTCTCCAAAAGCGAAGTCATAGGTTTAGCAATCTTAGAAAATCCTTCAATAAATCTCCGATAATATCCTGCTAGTCCCAAGAAACTCCGGATCTCAGTAACTGTAGTGGGTACTCTCCACTCCATTATCTCCTTAACTTTAGCAGGATCCACTGAAATTCCTCCATTAGAAATAATATGACCAAGAAATGGCACCTCGCCAATCCAAAACTCGCACTTGCTGAACTTGGCATATAGCTGGTTATCTCGTAGCTTCTGTAGCACCAATCTCAGATGTTCCTCGTGATCGCTATCACTCTTGGAATAGATAAGAATGTCGTCGATGAACACCACGACGAATCTGTCCAAGTACTCCATAAACACCTTATTCATCAAGTTCATAAAATAAGCGGGTGCATTGGTTAATCCAAACGACATAACAGTGAACTCATATAATCCATATCGAGTTGAGAATGCTGTCTTGGGAATATCCGATGGTCTAATCCTCATCTGATGGTAACCCGATCGGAGATCAATCTTCGAGAATACTGTAGCACCTCTCATCTGATCAAATAAATCCTCAATACGGGGCAACAGATACTTGTTCTTCACAGTAACATCATTAAGGGATCTATAATCCACACACATCTGATGTGATCCATCCTTCTTCTGTACAAACAGAACCGACGCTCCCCAAGGTGAGGAACTCGGACGAATGTACCCAGCCTCTTGTAACTATGTTAACTGTTTCTTAAGCTCCTTCAGTTCTTCTACAACCATCCTGTATGGTCGCTTAGAAATAGGGGCAGTTCCAGGTAAAAGATCAATCACAAACTCAACTTCCCTGTCTGGTGGCATCCCTGGCAACTCCTCTGGAAAGACATCCGGAAAATCTCTAACCACACGGATGTTGTCTCCAATAAACTCCTCAGGTATAAAGAACATTGCCCGTTTGGATGAGGTGGTTACTGCAATATTAACTTGAAATCTTTCTCCTTTGGAACTGGTGAGTTCTATGATTCCCTTAGCACAGTGTATATTGTGTCTTTGCCTTTCTCAACCATGACATACCAAGGATCACGTCTATAGTGCTCTCTTCTAACACTATAGGGGTAGGCCATCTGGGTTAGGAACACAGGGTAAGAAAGAAAGGATTGTAGACAAGGCAGGTGATTACGAATTATGTTACTTTGGGGGATTCATTAGCTAAGTGTGTTGCCTACTAAGGCTAATTCATTACCTTATAGTGGTACATGCTAAGATGCCCAACTATAATGTTTCAATCAATCAAAGAAGCAAATCAAGCATTTATCATCAGAACAATCAACCAACATTTTTTTAAAAAATAGAGAAAATAGTTTTAGTTTTTGTCGTAGGTCTCCTATCTCTTAAAAAGATCACAAATGTAGGATTCCCAGGTGTGAAATCCATCTTGTCTCAGAGTAGAAAAGATAAGATTAATCAGAGTAGAGTAGCAGAAGGTGAGACAAGATCAAGATGAGATAAGTATATAATGAGTCAGAGTAAGGTAAGTAGGTAAGGGTTTTGTCCATTTCTATCTAGGTTTCGTCCTACAGTCAACATTTCCTCTGATACCACTTCTGTCACACCCGGCTTTAAGGAACAAAGCCAGGTGCATCTCATACATGCGCCAAGAAGACAACATATATAATAACAGAGTGTATAGAGATAAATGTCATAAAACATCAGAGTATTTATTACATAGCGGAAGACTTATTACAAAATAAATTAATAAAGATAAAACGAACTAAGGATCGTCGGCGCCAATGTCAACTGAGAAACGCCACCTAGATCAGATCATACTCCTCGCCTTGTGGCTCCTCCTGAACCACCTGCTCTTCTCCTGTGGGGGGGTGTGAGACAGCAAGGGTGAGCTCACACATGATCATCGCTCAACAAGTTGTGGGGAATAATGTGACATGAACTCACCAAAGGTGGGAGCTCATGGAGTGTAAGGCTTATCAAAGAGAATGGTTAAAGCTGAGCATTGCTTTTAATGTTGGTCAAACTTTTATTAGCAGTTACTAAGTGTAAGTAAATACCAAACCTTAAGTAAAGTAATAGAACAAAATTAATAATAAACCCATGCATATGCAAATGACAAAATTGAATTTAGGTTTCATAATTTAATCATCAGAGAGTCCTGAGCTGCTCATGACCGTGAGCTCGGCTAGTATACCAGTTTTACACTCTGCAGAGGTTGTACCCTTTACCCACAAGTCATGCTACCCATCTGCCAAGGGGTCGCGAATCCCATACACCTCTACCTAGGAAGCGCGGCAGGGCAACACTACGAGGCCTTTACAAAGTTCCACTAGCTTCCGAAAACCCGCTACAGTTTATAGGAAGCTCCAATGCAGGGTTCTTGGCTGACCGCCATCGCAGCAAAATCAACCAAGGACCTCCCTACACTGACCACTCCCCTACTGCCCTTGCCCCTTTCGGGTAAGGTAGTCTTCCACTAGCTTTCCTAATTAGTCAGCCAAGGGCGTCCCATTAAACCCTTGTGGTGGCACGTGGTTCTCAAGTTAAGCTCTATGTTCCAATTAACATTAATGATCTCAATATGAACATAAATAGAATAACAAAAAGAATTGGAACATAGATGTAATAAATGATTATCCCAAAACCATGTAAAGCAATAGCAGACTACCCAAGTGATTCAGGGGTAAACAAGGTAATGAGATAAACAATCTAGGGTAACCTATTGGGTCCCATCAAAATTAACCTATGCATGGATAAATGATATTAAAGAACATTATTGGGTAAAAAGTGGTCAAGGGCACAACTTGCCTTCAATGAGCTCCTGCTCAGCTACTTCAACCTGCTGCTCACCAGGATCCTCGGTCACGGGCTCTTCTACTCGCCACAATACAAGCAAGCACAGGGTACAGGGAAAATTAACATTACACCAAGCATGTAAACAAAATACACAGAGATATTCTACATAATAAAATAAAATTCTAGGAACAGGAATCATAATTTTTGGAGTTATAGAATTTAAGTTATGCATTCTCAAAGGTTTTATGTGCTTTAAATAGGATTAAGTGATAAATAAATTTCTTACTGTTTTCATGACATAACAGAGGCTCTAGGTGATAAAGAATAAAATTACAAAAATTTAGAAAGTGGAATGGATTAATTTGGAGTTCATATGTATTTTCTATGAATTATCAAAGTTCTAGCAATTATTTTGTATTAAAAAGTAATTTCTATAATTAAATAACTGAATTTAAAGGGCTATGGACTGGGCCCAATTTCTAGAAATGCCAGGGGCCCGGTGCAAGTTATCCTAGACTCAGTGCATAGTAAAAATGGACGGCGGGTTGATTCACAGATATTTCAGGGGTTCTTATGCAAAACAGATGGCCGAAGGGGTATGGTTGTATCTTGGCCGCTGGATTAAAAGTTGATGGCTCAGATTTTATAAACCAAAGGGGTATAATGCTTCTAATCTGGACCCTCAATCCAGAGATCGACGGCACCAAGCATCCTATTCTCTCTTCTATTCGTGGCCTTTAATCACAAGATCAACGGTCCAGGGGTCTTCTTCCTCCCACGACACCTTCTCTCCTCCATCGAACTCTCATGCCGCCTAGCCCAGCACCGGCGCGACGACACGCTCAACCCAAACCCCTGATCTCTCCCCACGTAACCCGTCAGTCGAGTGGCCCAAACGGTAGCCTACCAGACACGAATTGCTC
Source organism: Zea mays (assembly GCF_902167145.1). Taxonomy (NCBI): domain Eukaryota; kingdom Viridiplantae; phylum Streptophyta; class Magnoliopsida; order Poales; family Poaceae; genus Zea; species Zea mays. Next base: position 112,607,575 of record NC_050100.1, read on the forward strand.
CACCCCTACCACAATGTGCCCAACACCAGAAGCATCTACAAGCAGTGAAGAAGGTACACAGAGGAGCGATGGCTCACCAACGATGATAGCTAGTCGAGGCGCTGCGCGATCTGAAGCCGTATCACCCGCCACACGAACACACTGGCTTGCAGATGGCGTGAGCCTGGGAATAGCCACAAGCGGCCTGCCGTTTTTCACCCGACGGCAATGGGTTCGGAAGAAAGCCCCGCTGCGGTAGGAGATTCTCACAGCACTGCGACGACAGGTTCTGGTTTTGCTCATTGGTTAATAGAGGAAGGAGGGAAAGGAGTAGCACACGACTTTATGGGCAGAGTGCTGGCCGAGTTAGCCGGTTCCCAACCCAGGTCCCCGGAGAGTTCGGCGATGGGGTCGCGGTTAGTTACCTAGAGCGCGCGTTCGGTTGACCGGATGGAACGGTCATGTGGACCCTGTCGTCAGCGGCTCAATTATTTCCGGAGAGCTGAGCAATCGGCAGGGAAGAGTGCTGTCCAGTGGGGCCATTCGGCCAGAGACCGCGCAAGAGGGATGGCGCGGACGCGGGGCAACACCGGCCGCGCGGTGTTAAGAAAGCTAGTGGGCCGAATTCGTGGAAACCAGCCCAAATAGGGTTTCTTCTTCTTTTTTTTCTTTTCTTTTCTTTACTCTCTCTTTTCAAATTCAAGTTGAATTCAAATTTAATTCAAACTCTTGTGACCAATTATTATCAGATTAAATTGCGCCAAAACAGAACTACTTTGATGATATATATTTATATTATTTTTATATCTTTTCTCTTTTTGGTTTCAATCCTAGAATTTCCTTTCTTCTTTTCCAAACTCTAGAATTTCTTTTAGGATTTAATTTCCCATTGGAGTATTAACATTTTTTTGTTTACTATATTTTTATATCATCACAAAATGCACACAAAAATAACAACCTAACATGATGCATGATTTATTTGAGTGTTCTTTTGTTAATTATTTATTTGTGAAAGTGAGGTGTTCACATGAAATGATAGATTTAGATGACACACATGTATATAAAGGAATATAATTTCTCCTCCTAGATTTTCTTACAAAGTGGGTATTACACTTCTTTGATCTCCCGCTCTAGGGTGGGCTCTAATTCCACTATTACTCCTTGCGTACTGTTCAGAAAACCGAGACTCAGTTTGTCGAACTCCTTGGCTAACTCATATGACATTAGGTACGTGGCCATCATATTGACTTGACTCTTCCTGCTCAGAGCATCTGCAACAACATTGGCTTTGCCTGGATGGTAATGTATCTCCAACTCGTAATCCTTGATCAATTCCAACCATCTTCGCTGCCTCATGTTTAACTCTGACTGGGTGAATATGTATTTCAGACTTTTATGATCTGTGTAGATGTCGCACTTCTGCCCATACAAGTAATGTCTCCATGTCTTTAAAGCATGAACCACTGCTGCCAACTCTAGGTCGTGTGTGGGATAATTTCTCTCATGGATCTTCAGCTGTCGAGATGAGTATGCTACAACTCTTCCTTCTTGCATTCGCACACATCCCAATCCGGTGTAGGAAGCATCGCAGTACACCGAGAATGGCTTGTGAACATCAGGCAGAACCAACACAGGTGTTGTAGTCAATCTATCCTTCAGTTCTTCAAATGCCTCTTGGCACTTTTGGGTCCACTTAAACTCAACTTTCTTCGCTAGCAACGCTGTCATTGGTCTAGCAATCTTTGAAAAGCCTTCAATGAAACGCCTATAGTATCCGGCAATTCCAATGAAACTCTTGATTCCAAGAACATCCTTCGGTGCTTTCCAGTTCAGAATGTCTGCTACTTTCTTTGGATCCACAGCTAACCCATCTTGGTTTATGATGTGACCCAAAAACAAGACTTCATGAATCCAGAACTCGCATTTACTCAGTTTGGCATACAACTGATGCTCTAGTAGCCTTTGCAATACCATCTTCAAATGTTCCACATGTTCTTCCTCACTTTGAAAATATATGAGAATATCATCGATGAACACTACCACAAACTTGTCTAGGTAGTCCATGAACACACTGTTCATCTGATACATAAAGAAGGCTGGCACATTTGTCAGACCAAAGGACATAACTGTATACTCATATAACCCATACTTGGTGATGAATGCTGTCTTTGGTATGTCTGAGGGTCGGATTCTGAGTTGATGGTAACCTGATCTCAGATCTATCTTCGAGAATACGCTGGCACCTCTGAGCTGGTCAAACAGATCTTCTATCCTTGGCAGGGGGTACTTGTTCTTAATGGTGACTTCATTCAGGGCTCTATAATCTATGCACATCCTTTTGGCACCATCTTTCTTCTCTACAAACAATACTAGAGCGGCCCAAGGCGAGGTACTTGGTCTGATGTAACCCTTCTCTAACAGCTCATCTATTTGCTTCTTGAGTTCCACCAATTCTGGCCCAAACACTCGATAGGCTCTTTTAGAAATGGGGGCGGTGCCAGGGATAAGCTCTATGGCAAATTCGACTTTTCTCTCGGGTGGCATGCTCGGTAGTTCCTCGGGAAACACATCAGGAAAGTTCGACACAACCCTGATAACCTCGAGCGGGTTGGCCTCCTTGCTATCAACCGAAATCTGGTGACAATCTCCTTTCACTGTTTTAGGCATCCTTAGCTCAGCCACTACCTCCTCTCCGGGCGGGGACTTCAATGTTACGGTCCTCTTGTCACAGCTAACACTCGCTTCATATTTCATTAATCAATTCATCCGTAGGATGACATCTACCCCAGGGGTGTTTATTACTATTAGGTCACTGGGGAACCCTATCCCCCTTATTTCCACCCTTACATTTGAGTATATCTTATCTGCTTGCACTTTACCACCGACCAAATTAACCCTCATGGGTGGCATCATTGGCTCTACTGAGATGTCATGCATTTCTACCCATGTTGCAGTGACAAATGAATGAGTTGCACCAGTATCAAATAGCACTTTTGCTAGATGCGATTCGACTGAGAACATACCTACTGCCACATCTGGTGCATCCTGGATCGCTTCGGCCTCCAAGTGGTTCACCTTTCCACGGTTGTACGCATGGCCACGATTACCTGCTGCCTGTTGAGGTACACCTTGCCTTGCTGGAGCATTGGGGTTTGTCTGATGCTGCGCCATCTTCTTTGGGCAATGCATCGCCCAGTGGCCTTGCTCTCCACAGTGGAAGCATCCTCTGCCTCCTCCTTGTGCTGGGGTTGCTTGGTTGTTCTGATTCGCTGCTGGGGCAGGAAGGCGAGGTACCTGGTTGTTCTGCCTCTGATACTAGTTACCTCCCTGCTGGCTGTTCTGACGATACTGTTGCTGTTGTGGGTACTGCCTCTGAAACTGATGCTGGTATGGGCGCTGACTCTGATGCTGGTATCCCTGTGGGTGACATGCTTGCATTGCTGAGATGGACTGCCTGAGAAGCAAGGGCGGCTATTGCTCTCGGACTGTGGTCCACTCATCTTGCGCTTCCGATCTTCCATATCCTTGCGCTTCCTCTCGGTCATGATTGCCCTATCGATCAGGTGCTGGAAGGTGGGGAAGGTGTGTTCATCAGCTGGTAATGCAGAGGATCCACCAAACCCCTCATGAACCTGTACTGCCTTTTAGCATCAGTGTTGACGTCTTCAGGTGCATAACGAGATAGCTGCAGAAACATGTCCCTGTATTCACTAACAGACAGGGGTCCCTGCTTCAGAGCCAGAAACTCCTCCTTCTTCATGATCATCAGTCCCTCTGGAACATGGTACCTGTGGAAATTCTCTTTGAATTCCTCCCAGGTGATGGCTTCGAGGTTGGCATGGGTGGCGAGGTAGGACTCCCACCAGGACTAGGCTGCTCCCCTTAGATGGCGGGGACCATACAGAACCTCTCCCTGTCATCACATTGGGCGGTGCGCAGTTCCCTTTCCACTGCATGTAGCCAGTCTTCTGCATCCATGGGGTCAGCAGAGTGGGCGAAGGTAGGAGGGTGCCCTCTCATGAACTCGCCACGTTTGTCCCGTGTCATCTGGGGCATCTGCATCTGTAACTGGGGTTGGGGTTGCTGTTGAGCCTGCTGCATGGCTGCCAGAGTCTGCCCAATATCCTGCACTACCTGAGTTTGCATCAAGAACATCTGCTCCACTGTCATCGGGGCTGGTGGGGGAGGCTGCCTTCGGTGTTGCTGGGGTTCCTCCTCCTGCTGGACACGCTGCTCTTGCTGAACACGCCTGCCACCTCGGCTTCTGTTGTCAGACATCTGTGGAAGACATTCACACATTAGCATTGATCTTACAATCCTTCAGCATAAGAAAAGGGTATACAAAATTCTTCATGACACTGATTGAACAAAGAACTTCACTGATCCTCATTACGATCCAATACAGCTTCTCAGATAAAAAAGGAAAGTAGAAGTAAATGGTTTCCCAACTAAATAACTGACTTCATTAACATCACTAGCTAAACCAAGCTGCAGGGGAAGCCCACATGTTAGCAACAGTCATTACAAAGATTCAAATCCAGCACAAGTTCATCATAACTAGCATGGAAGCAATTGATAAGCAAACTAACCTGACCATCTAAGACTGAGATACCTAACTTAAGAATTTATTACAAACTCCGACGCTAACGATCAACTGATAAGCAAACTAACCTGACCATCTAAGACTGAGATACCTAACTTAAGAATTTATTACAAACTCCGACGCTAACGATCTAAGGATCCAGATCTATCCTGGTCCTACAGGCAGGGGAACCATAGGTGTGGTGACCACGTGGCGGCGAGCGGTAAGGGTGCTGAGTCCCAATAGGAGCGGGGCAACCACCCTTCTGGTGGCGGCGCTCTGCCAGCTCAGCACGCAACTCAGCAATTTCTGCTCGAGCCCTGCTCAGCTCGTCCAGAGAGTGGTCCAGCTCGGTGTTAAGCACAGCGACTAGGTTGACTGTGCGGCTCAACCTAGGGTTATCCTCACCAATAGGCAAGACAACCACACTCTCTGTGCTACCAGTAGGACGGCGGGGGTAGTACCTAAGGTTAAGACCGTCGGCCACCCCACCGAATAAGGAACAATACTAGGAGAGTGCACGCCGTGCTGTGTCCTGCATAGCCGCCTCCGCAGTGTCCCTTTCGGAGATGGAGTAATGCTCCGAGAAGGCCTCCGCATTGTCCCTCTCGAAAGCCCGACGCAACAAGGTGTCGAGTGCGTCGTGGAAGTGACAACCGCGAGCGGCGTCACAGGTGATGGGTCGGGCGACCCATCCCTCCGCCTCTTGCTCCTCAGAGGGCTCAGTACTGTGGTTTGAGCCGTCGTCGTCGTCGTTGGGGTCTCCTCCAGGACCTCCTCCAGTAGCTGCTCCAACAGTCGGGGCGTCCTACGGTGGTGCAAGGGGCGCCTACAGCTGAGGAACAGGGGAACGGCGCCTCACGGACTCCACCTCCTGCTCAGGCGAGGAGGAAGAGCCCTGCTGCTCCCTCTGGTGACGCTGGCGCTCCTGCTCCTCACGTAGGCAGTGGTGCAGCCTCTCCAGGTGACTCGACTGACCGGACACTGTGCGGCGCAAAGGATGCTCCGCAAGGCGAGACGGCAGGAAAGGGATCACCGACTTACGAGCAGTGTGTCTAAGACGAGCCATCTACAAAAGACACCGTAAGCATAAGAGTAAGAACAGAACTAATATGACAAGTAAGTAAACCATAGACAGAACAAAATAAAATTTTAGCAAGGTATAATATATATATATATATATATGTAGTAGAACATAGGGTTGGTTGAGGTGACCGACTTTTGAAGTGACACCAGAGGTCAAGGTGAGAATGAGGGTCAATAGTCCTTAGTACGACCAGTGCTACTCTAGGTCAGCGGTCCTACAGTCAGCACGGCTTTGATACCACTTATGTCACACCCAGTTTCAGAAGGCAAACCGAATGCGAACTATGTACGTGCCAGGATTAGAATACACGTACACAGCGATTACATAAATGAACATCATCGCATAGTGCTCGAATAATAACATAAAAGAGTATTAACTTATTACATCATGATGTCAGGGACATCCACATAGTCATCAACTCAATGGGTAAATCAAAGTGCTAAGCGAAACACAGTAAAGATAGGGCCTTCACAGGCAACTGACTGGGGGTTGCCGTTAACCCACACCTAGAACTCATCGTAGTCTTGGAACTCCTGGATGTCTCCTTCCATGGCTTCATCTTCTCCTGAGCAGTGGTTGCAATGTGGACAACCTGGTGTTTTGTGGTAAAGCAAGGATGAGTACACATCAACGTACTCAGCAAATGCCCCGTTTGGCTGAAGTGGACTAGCTTTTTTTATGTGGGGTTAGGCTCAAGCAGCCGCTTTTAGTTGGTCAGGTATTTATTGTTAGTAGAAGCTAGATTTTATCATAAAACCCAAGTTATGATCCCAAAAAGTACTTCCTCAGAGAGGAAATACTAGAATTCATAATTAAAGTCACCATCATAAGTCACCATCATTAACCATCATCACTGAAGTCAACATCTGAGGTGTATCCAGAGTATCTCTAATTAAAGAGGATCCCAAGGCTGCTCTTAACCGTGAGCACGGCTGATATATCAGTTTCATTACCCTCTACAGAGGTCGCACACTTTACCCATGAGCCGCGATTCCCGTTTTGCTCGGGGATCATGACTCCCCATTGATCACTTCCTAGGTGGTCCGGCAGGGTATCACTATGTAGCTTTTACAAAGATTCCCTAGAGGTCCTAGCCGCCCGTTAGGTTTCTCCAGTTTCATAAACACAGTACCCCTCCTCGCAGGGGGTGACTAACAAAAGCAAAACGAAAGAACCTTGGCACCCAGCCTCGGCAGAGCAAGCACTGTGCCTGGACCCCATTGACGACACGACAGCGAAGCAACTACACCTCTAGTTCCTCTAATTAATTAGCTAAGGGCGCCCCATTTCACCCTCATGGTTGCACTGTTATCCCGGGTGGTCTCTCAACGAACAGGTCCTTACGGAGAGGCACTCGAGAAACTGCTCGAGCCCCCCTTGAATGCCACAAGTATAACATCATAATAAAGAAGGGAAACAATGTATCATTGGTAAATCTCATCATGTTCATTGATTAGTGTTGAGCAATAGCATAAAGCTAAACAATAATAATCCAACCCAAATAGGTAAACAAGGACATGGATAACAAAAGCTAGTCAATCCTTAGGTATAAAGGTGTAAATGCGGGGAGTGAATTATAGACTTGTATAGGACATAGATAGGTCAAGGGACACTTGCCTTCACCAAGCTGCTGCTGCTCAGGGTCTTCTCCTGCAATTCCCTCAGACTCCACGAACGGACCGATATCTACGCGAGTGCAAACATACATTCAACATTCTTGAAACGGAAGGAAACAATACACCATACAACAATATAGATCAAATAAATATGCACGCGACATAGAATTCGCATCTATGACTACGCGAGAAAGGAACTGAGATGACCGACGCTACAGTCGAGGGATATCACGTTTACACTAAGCGGATATGAGTTATAATATTTAATTCGGCTTAACCATATTGACAGACATTTATCATATGCCAAGTAAAACTATTACTTAGTCCCGATTAGTTTGCTACTCGAATAACCGTTGTTTAAATATGTACTTATTTAGCGCAAGCTATTCTAGGTGAGGCGAATTATTAATGTGCAACGAAGCGCACGACGACGCGTGCGAACGGCACGCACAACGCGCGCGAATGGCACGCGACGATTTTAACGCGTGATGCGCGGGTGATGGAGAGGTGAGCGACGCAAATGCACACAGGGGGGCGGGGGGTAGACGAGGGTAGACGCGGGGTAGACGAGGGTAGACGGAGTCCCGTCGACGTACTGCACGTAAACGAACGCGAGTGCGTGCAATAGTTGCACGACGATGGCTGCGAGAGCACGGCGAGGCGCTGCGCACGCGCGATTTGACGTGCGCGACACGGCTGACGGCGAACCCGAGGCACGGCGAGGGTAGACTAACCGCCGGGGCGGGCTGCAGGGACATCGGCGGGGTTGGGCTCGGCGGTTTGGCCACCTTAGCTAGCTACGACCGATCGGGCACGGGATGCTGGGCGCGCGGCGGCCCGTTGGCTTGGGCCCGGTTCGGCCACGCTAGCAGCGCGCCAGTGGCTAGGGGCATGGGGACGGGGCTGGGCGTGCCGAACACGCGGCGACTCGGCCGTGGCGCACAGGGGGCAAGGCTCGCCAGCGAAGGGGGCGCGGCTGTTGCGGCACTGGGCACCGACGCCTAGCTCGGAGAGAAGAGAGAAAGGGAGGAGGGCGGTTGGGCGCGCTTGCGGCCAGAGGAGGAGAGGTGAGGGCGGCCGAGTCGGCTCAGCCGAGCTCTGGCCATGGCGAGCGAGTGCCACGCCGACACGGCAAAAGGCGAGGAGGAGCGTGGTGGAGAGAGGAAGGGGGCGAGTTCACCTTGGCGGTGCGGTGAGGCGGCGAGGCACAGCGAGCCGCTCCGCACGCGGGCTTCGGCGACCCACACGACGACGGCAGCGGCGGCACTCCGGGCGAGGCGCGGCTCCGACGGCGGTGCTGGCGAGGCGGAGGGCGAGGTCGAGGCGAGGAGAGGTGGCATGGGCGAGAAACTGCGCGAGAAGCACAAGTTCGACCAGTTTTGGAAGATGCATAGTGGGCATGGGCGACTTGGCTCCCTGGCGCGTGGGCCCACCTGAGCAGGCGGCGGCGGGCGCGGAACCGTCCACGCGCGGTGCGAGCGATCGTGCGCGCTGGGCGCGCCACGGCTGGGCCGCGTGGGCCGATGCGGGGCAGGGGCGTGGCGGGCGTGCGCTGGGCCGCCATGAGCGCGCGTATGCGGGGTGGACGGGGTAGGCCGCGGGGCTGGGAGCTGGGACGCGCTCGCGTGGGCCCAGGAAGGGAGAAGGGGGCGCTGGGCTGAGCGGGGGGGAAAGAGAGGGAGAAGGGGACCGGGGTGGGCCGGCCGAACGGGCCAGGGAAGGGGAGGGGGCTGATTTCCCTTTCTCTTTTCTTTATCTACTTCTATTATTTCAGTTTGACATCATGTGAAAATCATTGATTAAACGAAAGATCAAGTAAACCACTCATCAAACAAAAATAAATGCCTTCCATCATGATGCACCAACCATTGTTCCCTTAGGGTTTTATTAAAACCTGAATTTGGTGGATATTATCGAAGAAATTTTATACCCCTAGATTTAGGGTGTTACAGTGCATATGGTGTTGAAAGCAATTTGACTTGCCTGCACTTCATTCCCAGTTGCGATGGATGGCCTTCTAATGCCGAAGCGTGACCATATAGGATGTTGGACAATGCCTCTCATGTCCTCCCTTTGATTCAGGTCATTCTTCACATAAAACCATTCCTTCATCCAAGAACCTGGCCACTTCTTCCGAACTGTCACTACACCAAAATCATACACTTCCTACGATTTTTTAACTTACTACAACTTTTATAACAAACCAAAGGAAATAAATAACTTCCGAGAGGCAATTGGTAGCTCTAGGAAATAAACATAACTTCCTACGGTATTATATAAAAGTTCTAGGAAGTTAGCTTTCACATGCTGACCCGTGTGTTCGGTCAAGCAAGCCGCTAACTTCCTAGAGGCAGCCGTAGGAAGTTAGCATGGGCAGCTAACTTCCTATGACTCCCTCTAGGAAGTTAGCAAGGGCAGCTAACTTCCTACGACCTCCTCTAGGAAGTTAGCTTTTAGTTGCTGATCCGCGGGTGTGGTCAAACGAGCCGCTAACTTCCTACGGTCGACTCTAGGAAGTTAGCATGGGCAGCTAACTTCCTACGGCCTCCTTTAGGAAGTTAGATTTCAGCTTTTGACCAGTCAAACGAAAAGCTAACTTCCTACGGCTGCCTCTAGGAAATTAGCATGGGTAGCTAACTTCCTACGGCCTCCTCTAGGATGTTAGATTTCAGCTTTTGACCAGTCAAACGAAAAGCTAACTTCCTACGACCTGCTCTAGGAAGTTATTTAACTTCCTAGAGTACATGTACAAACTCTAGGAAGTTATGTAACTTCCTACGACTTTACTCTACGAAGTTAAATTTTTTATCTTAAACCCCTACTCAATCTTATCCTCTTCTCACTCTCCTCTCTCTCACTCCTGTGTCTTCCACCAGGACGAAGCCGCCGCCACCCCGCCCGCTCCCGCCCGCTCTCGCCGGCGCACCCGCCTTGGCCCCACCAGCCGCGACTGCCCTACCCCCGCCCGCCTCTGGCCTCGAACGGCGCACCCGACCCCGCTCTCGCCCGCCGGTGTGCCCGACCCCGGCCCCACCCTACAGGCGCCCCCACGCCCGGCGACCCGCTCCGACCGTCGCCCCCGCTGCGCCCAAGCCTGTCGTCAGGTACCGTGTTTATACTTTTTTTTATTTTTTATTCAATGTGCTAACTTCCGAGAGTTAACTCAAATAATGTCGTAGGTAGTTAGGTTAATTAACTTGATTGGCTAGCTGTTGCATATAGTTTAACTATGTTAAAATCTTGTATGTTATGGCTAAAATTAAGTTTATGTTGGATTAATAATATGGTGGGTGAGGACCGTCGATGAAATTTAAGCTTAGTTAGGTTAATTAAGCATATCGTGAAAATTTATAAATCACGTGTTATTTTATTTTAGCATCAAATATGGTGGGTGAAGACGGTCGATGGATGTATGAAGGCTGGCGTATGAATCATCCCTCAACGGAGTGGATAAGAAAGACAGAGAATTTTATTGATCGTGCTTTTGCTTTGTCAAGAGGCACGGATGTGCGATGTCCATGTAGTATGTGTTGGGTTTGTAGATGCCAAGACAAGAGAACTCTGTCGGGGCACCTTTGCAAATATGGCTACATGCCTAACTATGAAGTCTGGGTGTATCACGATGAGGAGTTTCCCCATGAAAATGTGTCTGAAGCCCACAACAATGATGACGTGGAATATGATAGAATGGATGAGATGCTTCAAGATTTAAGGGAGGATCCTGATTTTGTGTTTCCACCAAATAGTAAGGGCTACCTCCAGATGTTAAAAAGTTCTTCGACCTCCTTAAGGCTGCAGAAGAACCATTGCATGAACACACAAAAGTTTCCATCCTCGCTTTCGTGACTCGACTTATGGCTATTAAGTCTAAGTTCGTGTTCTCGAACAATTGTTACAACGAGCTCTTGATCTTAATCAGCGAAGTGTTTCCACCAAATAACAAGATGCCGAAAGACGTGTATCAATGCAGGAAACTGCTCTCTGGTCTAGGTATGGACTATCAAAAAATCGATGTTTGTCCAGATAATTGTATGCTTTTCTGGAAGGATCATGAGAATGATAAGAAGTGTCAATGTGGTAAGTCAATATATGTACAGGTAAAAAACGATGATGGTGAAATGGTCACATCAATGATAGCTCAAAAGCAACTTTGTTACATCCCTCTTGCACCTCATCTTAAGCGTTTGATTCTTTCGATAAACACAGCTAGGCACATGAGATGGCACAAAGAACATGAACGAGAGGACACTCATGTGATGACACACCCATCTGACAGTGATGCGTGGAAGGCTCTAGATGACTTTGATCCAGAATTTGCTAGTGAAGGGAGAAATATTCGAATTGGGTTGGTGACAGATGGGTTTACACCTTTCGATACAAATTCGGCATCATATTCTTGTTGGCCTATATTTGTTATTCCATACAACCTTCCACCTCATCTGTGCATGAAATATGATTACATGTTTCTTTCCCTAATTATTCCTGGACCAGACCATCTTGGGAAAGAGCTGAATGTGATGATGCAACCCTTGATCGATGATCTCAAAAAGTTATGGAAGGTGTTGAAGCATACGATTGCTACAAAAAGGAGAGATTCACACTCCGAGTTGCGTATTTGTGGTCCATTAATGATTTCATGGCATACAGTTTATTTGCTGGATGGAGCTCCCATGGAATTCTAACATGTCCAATATGTGGCAAGGATACAGATTGTTTCCGCCTTGAGTTTGGGGGGGAGATTTGTTACTTTGATTGCCACAGATGCTTTTTACCCCAAACTCACCCATATTGGTTTGAGGTTAACACCTTTAAGAAGGGCACTATGGTGACAAAGGGACCGCCCAGGCGTCTGAGCGGACTTGAGATTGAGGCTATGCTTAATAATTTGAAAGAGAAAGAAAGTGGTGATGGATACATCGGTTTTGGAACTGAGCATAACTGAACCCATAAATGTGGTTTATGGGAACTCCCATATGTTAAGACATTGATTCTGATGCATAACATTGACGTTATGCATCAGGAACGTAATGTTGGTGAAAGCATTCTAAGTACTTGCATGAATCTGGGTGACAAAACAAAAGACAATATAAAGGCTAGAAAAGACTTAGCAAAACTTTGTAACTGACCAACCTAGGAACTCGATGAAAATAGAAAAAAGCCATGTGCTCAATTTTGTCTAAAACCTAAACAGAAGAAAGAAGTAATGGAATGGTTGAAAATTTTGAAATTCCCAGATGGTTATGCGGCTGGGTTTAGGAGAGCTGTGAATTTGAAGACAAATAAAATAACTGGATTGAAGAGCCATGATTATCACATAATGATGGAAAGACACCTCCCTATAATGTTTCATGGCTACTTCAAAGTTAGTATCTAGAAGGCGTTAGCTGAATTAAGCTACTTTTATAGACAACTTTGTGCTAAAGAAATAAATAAAGATGTCATGGAGAAGCTGGAGACAGAAATTCCTGTCCTTATATGCAAGTTGGAAAAAAAATTCCCCCTAGGATTCTTCAATCCAATGCAACATCTACTTGTCCACCTTTCGTATGAAGCTAAGGTTGGAGGTCCTGTGCAATACAGGTGGATGTATCATATTGAAAGGGCATTAAAGAAGCTTAGTTCTATGATTGGTAACAAAGGAAGAGTTGAAGGGTGCATAGCAGAAGAATTCAAATATAAAGAGGTAGTGGCGTTCACGAGTGTATACTTTGCAGACGAGCAGAATATCAATGCCCCTACATTGAGGTATCATGATGACAAAGTGGGGACTCACAACAATCTCCAAATTTTTGAGATTGAGGGTAAGACTGTCGGAGCATCCACCGAATATCATCCCGAGCACGAAGAAAAATTGGATGCTTTGCTCTATATGTATGAAAATATGGATGAGATGACTCCGTATTTCAAGTAAGATGAAATTTGTCATTTGTGTATCTATGTAGTAATCGTGACTTAATATGCTATTGTTTATTTGTTGTAACAGAGAATTTTAATCGCGACTTAATGAGAAATTGTCCTCGAGGCAGTATGAAAATGCCCTTCGAGGAAGACATGGAAAGCCCAATTTCATTAATTGGTTCTGAGCTCATATAAATAAATTAACATGAGCTCAAAACAAATGCATGTAGCAAATTTGTTCTTGCTTCATTCTTATGTCTTACACTATTACACGATTACATTTTGAATTTGACAATTGTTCTTGTGATGATAGGGCTTGGGTGGATAGTAGTTTCACTGGCACAGGTCGTCGAAGGCAAGTAAAGAAAGTGTTGGGCAACATATGTCGTATGAAATGGCCTGGATTGGTGATAGAGGATGGTAAGGAGGTCCCTGTCGCAAGATGGGATCAATATGCCCTTGCAATAAATGCGCAACATGGGAATGCGCAAGCTGCAGTTTGGCACGACTTTTGGGTATGTTAGAATTTTTCGTTAAGTTGTAATCTCGATGATTGTTTCACATTATGGATTTTGACTATGCTTCTTTTTTAGAAACATTACAAGTTGCCTGAAGGAGATACTCATACGGAACATGCACACTCCGTGTTCCATAGGAATGCGGCAAGTGTTGTTGGGGATATGATGTACTATGCTCGAATCCAGGTGATTAGTCAAGCTATGTTTGGTAGTGAACGACGACGTCTAGAGAGTAAGAACGAGGCGACACAATATGGACTCGATATGACTGAGCAACAATATCTTGACGTAATTGATGTTTTTGCTTGTGTTGAAAAAATTTCCATTGCTTCTAGATATTACAGTTACTTATAAATAAATTGCGTTCATGCATCATTCGATTCCATGGATAGCTGCCAATGATGATGCTTGGCATACGTTATGCCATTACTGAGCTTCGGCTGAATTCAAGGCAAAGTCTGTGCGACATAGTTCCAATCGTGGAACTGAGTCGTATCACAGGTATGGAGGTGGTGATCACTTTCGTTTGGCAAAATGAATGGTAAGTACAATTTAATACATTTTCATTGATTGTAGTTGACTTACTGTAATTTCTAGTTATAATGTTTGTCAAATGTACATAAGGGAAGCTAGCACTGGTGCAGTGCCCAGTGATGTTCAAATATACCTTAGTGGGCACAGAGGACCAGATCCTGCAAATCTAGATGTGTTGTGGAGCCAAAAGGCAACAGATCATGTGGTGAGTGTTTTGAAATGTTTGGTAGGTTATGTTTATATGGATTTTTGTATGTAAGATTGCATTGTTCTTTTGTATGAGGCTGCATATGGTGAGGTGATGTCTAGTCAGCACGAACCAGACTATGACTTGAGGACCTCACCTATTGATCCTCAGGTTGTGTATGCAAGTGGTGGAAAAGCTCATGGCAGGTGCAGACTATATATATTATATTGTTTCATTGGTTGAGTGCAATACATGTATTCTTAATCTATCATGATGTTACTTGTTTTGTAGGTACACAATGTTTGCTAACGTCATCGACTCGAGCCAGGTGAGGGTTCAGTGTGGAGGTTCGCCGAGGTCTGTTGCTCGTAGCTCCCGTCGCTCCACTCAAGATCCAGTAGAAGTGGAGCAACTGCGAGAAGAACTTAGGCGACATCAGGATTACTTGAAGCAACAAGCTGCACAACATGAATATTATGCTACACAGATTCAACAACAGCAAACACTCATACAAGTAAGTTCAAAAGCTAATATCTTTCACTTTAAGATATGTATTGATTTAAAACGCTGATGTGAATGAGTTCGAAAAATTTGTAGCAACTAGCATAGGACCAAGGGATACACGTCTCGGTGCCCCCCCCACCACCTCCCGTTCATTATCCTTGGTCTTCACCTCCACCTACACCTACATCTCCATCTACTGAACATCAGGTATGCAAATTCATCATCATTTACTTGTTATTAGTTATATTATGATGTAACTCAACAAATATCATTTGTACATGTATATTAGACCCCTCCAGCTACCTTGCCGATGCATGAATGAGAAGATGGGTTAGACTTTGTCGAAACCCTCTTTGCTAGTGGAGGTATCGACCATCACTTGTCACTGTAACCCGATGGTGATTGACGACTGTGAGCTTCCATGTTATTGTGTTATGATACTTGAGACTTTTATTATGACTATGTATGAGATATTGTCTCTTATTAGTACTGGATGATGAGATTTGTCTTATTATGACTATGGATGAGACTTTTGTGATGTAATTGATGTGACTATGGATTTAAATATTGTTATGTGATTGTATGTGAGATGTTTTATGTGAAATTATGTTGTGCTACATAGCTGTTGATATATTTGTTATGTTGTGGAATGTGGTGTAAAATAAAAATAAACAACATTTGTAATGCTGGTCAAATTAACTTCCTAGAGGCTTATTGGGCCGTAGGAAGTTAGCTAGCTAACTTCGTAGGGGCTACAGTCAGCCATAGAAAGTTATCCAGCTAACTTCCTAGGGCTATAGTCAGTCGTAGGACGTTATTCGTAGGAAGTTAGTCAGCTAACGGCGTTGATGGCGTGAAGCTACTAACTTCCGAGAGGCTTCTTTGGATGTAGGAAGTTAGCTAACTTCCTAGATGGCTCTAGGAAGTTAAGCTAACTTCCGACAAAAAATTTCCGAGAGCCAAACTTCCGATGAGATGGCTTAACTTCCGGGAGTTTAGCTAACTTCCTAGAGTTTAGGGCTAACTTTCTAGGGTTTAGGCTCTAGGAAGTTTACTATTTTGGTGCAGTGTATAGGCACTGGGTAATTCGCCTCAAAGCGAGGGACGAAGTCGTAGCATCCGAAGTTGTTATGATATTGTTCTTTTCTGGTCGCCTTCGTCTGGTAAGATATCTTATGAATGTTGTAGAAGCATCTTGCATCCGGTCTAGTCCCTGACTCCTCATGGCCCATATAAAGACCCCCACTTTGATATGAGCTTCGATGGTAAGCTGATGAATGTATATGTAACACTACTAAAACCATCAACTAAAAATAATGCATTTAGTTTATTAATGGTAAATATGGTAATGAATTTTTCTTTCAAGTGTTTGATTTTTATTTGCCTTTAGGGTAATTTTGTTTACTCATATTTGGTTTTTGGATGATTAGTAGAATTTCTTTCATATTGAAAATCCAATTAATTAATATAGAAATATTGGTCCAAAAATAAATATTTTAGTTATAAATAATTTTGGAATAATTATTATGATTTTTAGAATTATTTAAAAACATATTTATTTATATTTTTAAATAGAAAAGAAAAGAAAAAAAACCCGAGAAATCCTAACCCTAACCGGCCATTTGGCCCAATAGGCCCAACAGCCGCCATGCGCCCCCATTCCCCCCTCTCTATGATCGGAAGGACCCACCCGTCAGGGCCCCGCGGCCCCTCCCCTTCTCCCTCTCGCACCGCCGCCGCCTACGCCGCGCCCGCGCGCGCCCGCCGCCGCGACGTCGACCCCTCGGCTTATGTCATAATAACCATGATTATGTTACTAAAGTCCAATTAGTAATCTACATTAACTCTTGAAATATTAATGTTAGGTGATTTTAGAAATAAACATTTTTAGCTATACGTATAATTTCTATTTAAGAAAAGGATAAAACCCAAAAGTCTAGTATTAGCAATAAAGTATTTTCCGTAAAGTTTGTTAAGACATTTTTATCCATATTATACTAAATAAACTAGCGTCATAGTCACCTACTCATATTTTCACCAACAATAATTCAAAGTAGAAGTCATAGTGGATTAATAAGTACTTATGCTTTAGACATATTTATGAGTATAGTTGTGTGATGTATGAATGTATATGTAATGGTGAATGATTACCCATGTAATGGTGTATGTTTATTTATTTGGCGCATGTATTCTTTTGTATGTACGATACGCAACTTGATGCTTGAAGTTGACTATGAGGTAGACGAACCAAACTCGTTCGAGGATGACCCACAGGACACTTTCGAGCAAGGCAAGTGGATTCTCCCTCTGCATTTCTATTTGTACCCAAATAATGCATACAATAATGTTTACTTTTGGATATATATGGCATAATTTGATGGGATTTGCCTAAATAAGGATTTCCTAGAATTACCAACCTTACTCCTTGAATTACCCTAGGATAAATGCTTTGCTTAGCAATTTTTGCTATTGCTCAACTTGATAAATATGATGTCACTCTTTTAATGATACTGTGTTCCGAAAATGAAGTTTTATTATGATGTTAACCCGATGGTTAAACAAGAACATTTTGTGTTAAATGGAAAATGGAGTGACCACCCAGGATAACAGTGCAACCATGAGTGCTATCATGGCTCTGGCTTTGGTAATTAGCTCTTTAGACTTAGTGCTTAGCAACCCTACCTGAAAGATGGGCAAGAGGGGGCGGCAGTGGTTTGGTGGCAGCTCATGTTAACATGGAGTGGTAGTCTTGGCTAAGTTACCTCACCCAAAGGGCCATCAATACTGACGTGGAAACCTTAGCGGGTGGCTTTGTAATAAGGATATTTTGTGAAAGCCTCATAATGGATCCCTAGCCATTCACCTCGGTAGTGTTTACCGGTCCGATCAACCAAGGCTAGATGGGATACATGACTTGTGGGTAAAGTTGTACCACCTCTACAGAGTGTAAAACTGATATGTCAGCCGTGCTCACGGTTAAGAGCAACCTGGACCCTCACATGATAATTGAACTTAAAGATGGAAAATAAATCGCGATCTAATGATCTACCAGTGGTTTGCTTAAGTGATTTGACTTAAGTGTTTTTGATATAATATTATGCCTTTGATTAATTGGGATATTTGGGATACACACTTATTAGTAAGACATGTGTTGCTAATAAAATATTGACCAACTAAAATGCTTACCACTTATCCATAGCCTACCTTGTTAACCTGCATTATATTTCCCCCACTTGCTGAGCCCCGACCATAAGTGAGCTCACCCTTGCTAATATTTTGATCAGAGGGTGATGACGAAGACTTCGCTGATGACGTTGATGAGTTTTGAGTCTAACGATGCGCTAGACACCTTTCTGTGGAAGAGTGTCCATGTTTAATTCCGTTGTACTTTGATTATGATACTTGTTAAGATACAATGTTATGGATGATGTAATAAAGTTACTCTACTCTCTTTACACCTTTATTGCATTGTCTTTTGATATATTACACTTGTGACGTCAACATATGTGTGGAAAATGGATCCTGGCCCAAATATGCTATGCATTCGGTTTTGCCCCCAGAACCGGGTGTGACAGAAGTGGTATCAAAGCTATGCTGACTCTAGGTCGTTAGACTAGTTAGAAATGGAAAGCCTAGTCTGTTCAAAACATGCTAATTCTGTTCTTACAAAATATTTTATTAACCTTACCTCTTTGAACATCAACTAAGTTGACATTTTCTCTTATAGATGGTTCGTATTATCCAAACCACTCGAATCAACACCAACTACATCCCTCCGCCACGACAAGTTCCTATCTACCCAGTGGTACTCGAGGAAATCCCTGTGGATCTCACTCACATTCGTGTGGAGAACGGAGTCATTCTGGAGGATATCTCGGAGGAGTTTCTGTCTATGCCCACCCCGTTGGCAGAATCACTAGCCTTCGCAGCTGGATCGTCAGCTTCAGCACCGACTGCACCAGCAGTCCAAGCCCCTGCTCCCGGAGGCGATGACCCAGACGACTCTGGTGACGATGATGAAGACGACGAAGAAGAAGAAGAAGATGAGGAGAACGTCAATGAAGAAGCCAACGATGAACAGCACGACCACTACGTGGGGTTATGGCCTGTCACTGAACATTATACCTCAATGTTCGAGACAGGGCACTTCCCTAACCTGCTGCAGGATGTTCTGCATGTGTGGGGAAGCTACGTCCGACCCCTATATGAGATAAGGCGAGTGTACGAGCCTCTCAGGCTTGCTACTACATCACTCGCATTCATGTCAGGGTGATGGATGCAGGTGATAGAGGGTTCAGGACTCTGTCAGCTCATGAGTCTCTAACGTTGCTATCCACCTACGCTGCTTCGGTCAGTGATGCTGCTAGGCGAACACTGTGGTGCCTCAGCCACACCAACCGGGAGTAGCTGCACAACACGAAGTACATGCATCTTCCTCTGTGTATTCGTGGAGAAAGCTAGACCAACATTGTTCTAGGTGGAGCTGGAGAAGATCGCCTCAACACCCTAGCTGGTGTGGTGGCAGGTCTTAACACCGACCTAGATAGTGCTACCTTGGACCTCTTTAGGGTACACTTGGAGCTGGAGGATGCACACGCAAGGATCGCAGCCTTAGAAGCTCAGCTTGATGGAAGGAATCCCCCTGAAGTTCATGTCCCTGCCATGGCGTTATCCCCTCCCCGCAATAGGATCCGCTATGGAGAACCAGGATCCATCACCATGCTGCTTTAGATTCTTCAGTTATGTTGTAATAAGTTATTTTTTGCATTAGACGAAGAACACTTTTCTATTATTACACTTATAATAATAACAAACATGTGATGGTGTTGTTTGAAATGTTTGATTTGGATTTTTCCTTGAGTGCATTGGTCTTATGGAATGATGGCCATAAGAGCATGAAAAAATATATAAATACACTTAACCTTAATAATAAGCTATTCCCCCTAGAATCTTTTCTACTCCTCACATACCTCGGGAGTGCACTTTGTAACCAAATAGATGGTGAACACTTGATCACGTCCCAATAATCACCAGAACCAGTATGATCAGCAGTTGCCACCACCACCACCCAACCCCACTATGGATCAATTCATCGTAGCACAGATGCAACTTCTACAAGGACTCACAGCTTCGGTGCAACAGATTCAACAAAATCAACAGAACCAATAGTACCAACAACAACAACACGCACACCAAGCTAGAGATAAGTACCGGGACTTCATGAGTCATCACCCGCCTGCTTTCCTCATGTAGTAGACCCTTTGGATGCCGATGACTGGCTTAAGGTCATTGGGAAGAAATTGGACATCACCTAGTGCAATGACCGAGAAAAGGTCTTGTACGCATCGGGAAGACTCTAAGGAGTCGCGTCCGAGTGGTGGGATGCCTTCACCAGGGCACATGCCAATGCTGATGCCATAACCTGGCAGGAGTTCCAAGTGAACTTCTGCTCATCATATTGCCTCGGGAATAATGAAGCTAAAGAAGAAGGAGTACCTTTCCTCACATAAGGGAACATCTCCATTAGTGAGTACCGTTATCGCTTCACCCAGCTTTCACGTTACGCCCCAGAAGAAGTGGACACTGACGAGAAGCGCCAAGAACGTTTCTTGGAAGGCTTGATTGGACCATTGAACAACCAGTTACAGAGCCACAGCTTCCCCAACTTCCAGACTTTGCTGAACAAGGCAATTGGCCTTGAAAGCAAAAGGAAAGAGTTGTCAGATCACAAGAGAAAGTACCAAGGGCAGACCAGTAGAAATACCCGTCAAAACAACTCCCAAGGTTCTCAGTTCCACTCCGGAAATCAGAGTGGGAACAACAACTACCAAGTACAACGCTCTGGACAACAAGGTCAGAGGAGCAACCAATATCAGAACCAGCAAAGGAACAACACTCAGACCGGTCAAAGGTCTAGTGTCCAACAACAGAATCGTCAAGGAAGCGTCGTGAACACACCGGCCAAGAACAACAACACAACTACCCCAATTCAACCTAATGGTTGTTTCAATTGTGGCAAACTTGGCCACTATGCTAATAACTGCCCAAGGCATAATCAACAGACACACCAGAAGAACAACAACCAGAGCACTGACCAGAACACACCTACCCGTGGATCTGCACAGAACAAGACTCCGCATAACCAGAGTAGAGGAAGAGTCAATCATGTGATAGCGGAATCAGTTCCCGAAGATGCCGACGTGGTGTATGGTATGTTTCTTATTAACTCCTTACCTGCATCAGTTTTATTTGATTCTGGAGCATCTCACTCCTTCGTAACAAAGTCATTTGTGGAAAAAACATAATATAACAAACTATGCCTTGAACAAGAAACTATTAATTCGATTACCAGGAGATGAACTTAAAGCCACTCACTCATGTCCTCAGACTAAGATTGAAATTAGCGGGCTAAGCTTTCTAGTAGAGCTGGTAATTTTTGAATCAAGTGGAATTGATGTGATACATGGAATAGACTACTTGACCAAGTATAGTGGAGTGATATCCTGTGCCAAAAGGATGGTTACATTAACCAGTCCACAGGGAGAAAGCATTGAAGTCAATGTCATTATGCCAGCAAAAGCAGAGGCAATTCTCAATCAGTTGGAAGAGAAATCTTTTGGAGCACATCAGAATAGTGTGTGAATACCCAGACGTATTTCCCGAAGAATTATCAGGTGTTGGAGACTTGTTCTCAAATGCTATGAATCAAGAACAAGGCAACACACGATGTTAAATATTAAAGCCCTTGGTCCTTCGAAATATTATTTCCCCTTGGGTATAATGAATTTCGGACGAAGGTTATGAAGGTCAAACCTTCATAATCATCATAAAAGATAAGAAAAGATTTATGCACAAAATACGAAAAATAACTTAATTACTTCGAACATTATCATTAATTTATTTCTATTCGTTTTTCTTATATAAATGATAATAAATTACAAATGTACCTTCGGCTTGAAGGAAAGTAAGGGTACAAGCGTGATGCCAATGCCAAGTCAGCGTGTACAGTACATGAATACTGTTCATCTATTTATAGGCACGGGACGCAGCCCGTATAAAATTACATTAATGCACTTTACTTTTATCAATAACTCTATAGTAATTCTTCGAGGGCTGATTTGGCTTTTCATCTTTAAGTCGGTTTCCCCTTTCTGCTGTCATGCCGAAGCTCCTCTGCACAGAGCTTCGTGATCGTTTCATCCTTCGTCATGATCGTCCTCCATTTCAGTCAAGCTTCGTCTTGACCATGCTTTTGTATACCCGCAACATGATTCCGAAGATACCTGCTTGCATACTTAGAAAAAATTGTCAAATCACGTTTTTGAGGACCTTCGGAAGCCGAAGGCCCCCAACAGTAGCCCCTCGCAATATTAATTTGCTGTAATGATAAATTCATATTGCGATATGGACGAAGGCCTTAAGCCGAAGGTCCGAAAAAAACACCTTCTCTTTGCTAGAATAGCAACAGTCTTTGACAAGCGGGACCCTCCAGTTTCAACGCTCTGGGCGTATAAATAAGAGCTCATCCCGAGTTTATTTGGTACGCTGTCTTGCCAACTGCTTTTACTCACCCAACTTTTAGCCTGCGCGCAACAACACTCGCTTGGCCTTTTAGATTTTAAAGCTTCGGTTTAGAGAGCACTTTCTCAGCGTTTGCAAGGATGTCTGAAGATAAAAAAGCTGTTGGTGATTCGAATCTAAGTCTTTCTGAGGAGATGCATCTGGGTTTCCTTCAATCAATGTCGAAGACTAATACAGAGAAGATTACTAAAGAGATTTTGGAGGGTTTATCTGAAGATACTGGTGACAGTGACAGCTATGATGTGGATAGTGGTGGTGAAGACTCCGAAGATCGACCTTGGCGACCAAGCCATGCGGTTTTTGGCAAATCAAGTATTAAAGAAAATCATCTTGTCAACATGAGGGGCAGATATTTCCGGGACTTGTCCATTGTAAGGGCTGATGAAGGAGAGAAGACTTGTCCAACTCCTGAGGAAAATGAAGTCGTGGTATTCCGAAGCTTCTTGAAAGCTCGACTACGATTTCCCCTAAGCAGCTTTGTTATAGAGGTGCTGAAGATATTTGAAATCTACCTTCACCAACTTACCCCCGAAGCAATCATAAGGATGAATATCTTCATGTGGGCCGTGAGAAGCCAAGGCTTGGAACCTGATGCGAAAAGCTTCTGCAACATACATGAGTTGTTGTATGAAACAAAACCCTGGGGTAAGGAACAATATCACAACAATTTTGGCTGCTACAGCTTCGGCTCCCGGTCTGGGTCAAGCTGCCCCGTGCCGAGCTTTCGAAAGAGGTGGCCTGGCGACTTGATGACAGAATGGTTTTACGTGAAGAATGACTTGAAATCACGAGAAGATATAAAGAAGATCATTATGCGTCCCATCTGGCAACGCTTCGGCCTGCGGAGGCCGAAGGTGGAGATGAATGAAGCAGCCGAAGAATGCCAGAGAGCCTTCGGTGTTGTTTGCTCTTTTATTGGGACGAGTGATTTGGTCCAAGAACACATTGCCTTCAGAGTATGGCCACTTATGGAAAAATGGGAAATGCCGCAGGAGACCATTAAAGAGACTGACGAAGGTGGACTAGTCAGGCTGAAATACACATTCAAATACGGAGATAAATTCGTTGAGCCAGATGATGACTGGCTAAAAAGCATTGAAACTGTAAGTGATGAACTGCTTGGGGTATATTCAAAGGCCGAAGATACTGCATTGTCAGCAGCCTTCGGAGGCCGAAAGAAGAAGAGGCTGAACCGAGTATTTGACGCAATTGGGTTCGTCTACCCCGACTACCATTATCCAGTGCGGGGTCAAAAAAGAAAGAATACTTCCTCTGCGAAGGAGACTACTTCAGCCGCTCCTAGTGAGCCGGCGCTGAAGAGAAAAAGGGTAAAGGTTCTCACACACCGGCCACATTATATTGAACTGGCCACAGTGCCTGAGTTCGCCGGTGAGACCTCTTCGGCCACCGAAGCTAAAAAATCAACGCTGGTGCCAGAAATCGAACCGTTGGCCGAAGTGCCAGCAACAAAAAAGATAGAAAAAGCAAAGACTGAAGAAGCAAAAACATTGGAAGTTTTAAGTCCTTCAGTAAAAATTGAGACAGGAAAATGCCAGAAGGGTCCAATAGTGACCCCGAAAAGGAAAAGGATGGTTAATGTGTTAGATGTTTTGGAGACAATTAAATCTTCAAGCATAACTCCAAAGAAAACCGTTGAAACTTCTAAAGTGTCTACTGAAGCCTTCGTTGCTGAAGCTTCGAAGCAACAACTTGAAGCTGAAACTGGGCCTTCAGAGGCCACCAAGGAAAAACCTTTGGAAACCGAAGAAACAAAAGTTACAAAGGCAGCTTTGGAAGCCAAAAAAATAAAAATGACAGAGCCAATTTTGGTTGAAGAAATTGACACTGGTGCCCCCGAAGCACCTTCCAACATACGCGATTACATTGTGCGACATGCTTCGGGAAAGAAATTATCTGAAGAAGAGATTTATGAAGCTAATCACTATGCCAGAGAATTAAAATATCCGAAGGGGGCACTAGTGTTCAATGGGACAGACGAAGATGACTTCCTATACTGCCTCCCTGACAATAAAGAATTATCTGTCTGCCGAGAGATGGCTAGGAGTATGGGGTTTCCAAAGCTTGAAGCTGGACTATGCGCTATGACGAAGGAGGATCTTGCGGATAGCCTTGCATATAATAGTCTGAAGGTGTGAGAATTGTATATTTGGAAATTTACAATTTTTTAATCATTTTTATTCTTATAATAATTCTTTTTTCATATAGGGTTTAATACTGAGCAACGCTTTGAGAGCGCAAAAGAATGCTGAAGACGAAAGCTATAATATTGCCTTCAACAACCTTCGAGCAGAGGTTATCAAGCTGAGGAACGAAGCTTTGGAAAAAGATAAAATCCTGCTTACACTAGTGGATAAAATAAAGGAAGACGAAGCTACCTCTAAGGCCCAAGCTGAAGCCCAAAAACACGAAATTCAGGATCTTCAGAAACAACTGGCCAGGGCTAAAGAAGAACGCATACTAGAAGAAACAAAACGAGAACTTAGTGATCAATGGGCAAATCATTTGGAAATAAATGTTGAAGAGCTTCGTGCTTCCAAGAAAAGATACTATGATAAATCCATAGAGTGTGTTAAGAAGATAAAATCCAGCTTCGCCAGCGTTGGCGCATTCTCTAGCGAGGAGAATTTCACAAGGGGGAATCCAGAAGGCCGGATTGAATGGATCAGTCATGAAGCTGAGGCCTTCAAAGAAATCTTGAATAGCCGTGGAGATATATGTGCTTTTTCAGGCGCCAGGGGGATTGCTACTGTATTGGAAAGAAAAGGCTGTAATCATGTAAAATCTTTAGCACAAACCAAAACCGCCTTGTCCTCCGAAGACATAAAGGACCCCTCGGCCGAATCAAGCCTGGTTGGTGGAAAATTTTTCACCGACATTTGGGACAATGGCGGCCGAGAAATGGCTCAAGAGATCATTCAAAGAAGCGAAAAAGGCATCCATGATGCTAGGAAGATAGTAGAGGCTGCTGAGAAAGGCACAGAGCCCGAAGGGCAAATAGGTATTAACTAGTGGTTTTTATTCTGTTGTAATTTTTGATTCCAGGCTTTGTTCGCAGTTTGTAATAGTAATATAGTCGTATCTTCTCCTCCCCCAGGACCTGCTGAGGCATCTCCGGGCCCCCACCCGAAGGGGGACGATGAAATTAGAAAAATGGTCGAAGCCATCATGGACAAGGTTGTCGATCAGCTACTGAACGAAGCTGCAGAAATAGTTCTTAAGGAGGATTAGATGCTATTGTAAAAATATTTGGAATGTAACATGTGTAGTACATTGTAACTTTGAATGTAATATATAATCTATTTATAGTTCAATTCTTTACGATGCATGAAATTTTGCATACATACCATTTTTTTTGAGCCTTCGGCGAAAAAACACCTTCCCTTCTTTTCATGCTTCGTGAAGAAAATCTTTTATATATTAGAAGAATTTCCATACTTCTCTGATGAAGAATATCCAAGCTTCGTGAAATATTCTCCGAAGCTATAAAAAAGTTTATGTTGCCTCTCTAATGAAGCTACACTTCTTCTCAATTTATCTTGTGCCTTAGCACGATTTTCTCTCTTTCAAAACATTCTCCGAAGATCAATACTGTATCCCCTTCTTGTTCCACATGCAATATGCTGTATGATGCTTATGTTATGCAAAATGATGTGATGATGTTATGTTATGCAAGATGATATTGGTGCCGAAAGTACACACATCCCTGCGATAAAGCACACAATGTTTTTTATCAGCGCTGACTTTTCGCTGTAAGCCTCCCTTAGGAGCTTCTTCGCCTTTTACTTTCGGCGGAATCAGAGCTGACTTTTCGCTGTAAGCCTCCCTTAGGAGCTTCTTCGCCTTTTACTTTCGGCGGAATCAGCGCTGACTTTTCGTTGTAAGCCTCCCTTAGGAGCTTCTTCGCCTTTTACTTTCGGCGGAATCAGCGCTGACTTTTCGTTGTAAGCTCAGAAAACTTACACTGCGCTCCCTTAGGAACGACTTTTTACTGCTTCGAATAAATTGCACTGTGTCCCTTAGAACAAATTTTTGATAATACCAAGGTCCTTCATGCCACCATAAATTCGTATACTTCGGCAACTCAAGCCTATGGAGAAGACATATTTTTATTATGGTAAAAGATGAAACTGTTACAAGAAATTGAAGGATGATAAAAGACACTTAGACTTCCCATAATTGTTCCTTATTAAAAAAAAGTAATACTGAATGTAAAAATGCGAAAAAACTGCTGTCGAGGTAGGATATTTGTCAGTAAATGTGTTTCGACTCTGGCACAGTGCTATTGACTGTGCGAGCTTCGGACTCCTCTCTGAAGTCCCTCTGAAGGTGAGTGTGCTGACTCCCTTCTGGCTGCTGTCCTCGCTGCATTGGTGGTGGCGGTGGAGGCTGTTGCCAAGATGATTGGGGTTGACTTGCCGAAGCAACAGAAGCTGCAGAGTGATTGCCTACATATTCTGAGATGTAAGGCGAATGGTACGAAGCAGTGTGCATGACCTGCTTCGGCTGACTCTGTTGTGCTGCAGCTTCTGCTATCTCCTTTTGCTTCTGGATGGTCACATGGCACATCCTGGTGGTATGGCCCTTGTCTTCACCATAGAATAGACAATACATTTTTCTTGGTTGATCCCCAAATCTTCCCCCGAAGCCCCTGGTGCCTCTGCCCCTTGGCGCTAGCGGCCGAACAAAGCTTTGCTGTTGTCCCGAAGCTTGCGAAGAGTATTGTGGCCTTTGCTGTTGGCTCCCTCTATCATCACTTTGAGTGGAGTTATGAATTGACCTGACATGCCTTGTATGAAATCTTCCTCCGAAGCCCCTGGTCATTTCAGAGAACCTAAATGCCTCCTCTCTTCTTTGGCGGAAGTCATTGTCGGCCCGGATGTACTCGTCCGTCTTCTGGAGCAGCTTCTCCAAAGTTTATGGTGGCTTCCTGGCAAAGTATTGTGCTGAAGGTCCCGGCCGAAGCCCCTTAATCATGGCCTCAATGACAATTTCATTGGGCACTGTTGGCGCTTGTGCCCTCAGACGCAGAAACTTTCGGACATACGCCTGGAGGTATTCTTCGTGGTCCTGGGTATACTGGAATAAAGCTTGAGCAGTGACTGGCTTCGTCTGAAACCCTTGGAAGCTAGTTATCAGCATATCCTTTAGCTTCTGCCAAGAGGTGATTGTTCCTGGTCGGAGAGAGGAGTACCAGGTCTGAGCGACACTCTTGACGGCCATGACAAAAGACTTTGCCATGACTGCAGTATTGCCACCATACGAAGATATGGTTGCTTCATAGCTCATCAAAAATTGCTTCGGGTCTGTATGACCGTCGTACATGGGGAGCTGGGGTGGCTTGTAAGACAGGGGCCATGGTGTAGTCTGCAATTCTGTTGATAGAGGAGAAGCATCATCGAAAGCAAAATTTCCATGATGGAAATCTTCATACCAGTCGTCCTCATTGTAGAAGCCTTCCTGGTGAAGCTCTCTGCGCGGAGGCCTTCGGTTCTGGTCATCTTGAACAAGATGACGAACCTCTTCGGAAGCTTCATCTATCTGTCTCTGAAGGTCAGCTAAACGAGCCATCTTCTCCTTCTTTCGTTGCACCTGTTGCTGAAGGATCTCCAGGTTTTGGATCTCCTGATCCAAGTCATCTTCCGGAGGCGTTGGACTAGCAGCCTTCCTCTTCTGGCTTCGGGCCTCCCTAAGAGAAAGGACGTCCTGATTGGGGTCCAACGGCTGTAGAGTAGCAGCCCCTGTCGCTGAAGCTTTTTTCGGCAGCATGACGAAGGTGATGCTTGCCGAAGGTGTTCAGAGCTCAAGAAATGGAAGTGAGTTCACCGGAGGTGGGCGCCAATGTTGGAGACTTGTTCTCAAATGCTATGAATCAAGAACAAGACAACACACGATGTTAAATATTAAAGCCCTTCGTCCTTCGAAACATTATTTCCCCTTGGGTATAATGAATTTTGGATGAAGGTTATGAAGCTCAAACCTTCATAATCATCATAAAAGATAAGAAAAGATTTATGTACAAAATACGAAAAATAACTTAATTACTTCGAACATTATCATTAATTTATTTCTATTCGTTTTTCTTATATAAATGATAATAAATTACAAATGTACCTTCGGCTTGAAGGAAAGTAAGGGTACAAGCGTGATGCCAATGCCAAGTCAGCGTGTACAGTACAGGAATATTGTTCATCTATTTATAGGCACGGGACACAGCCCGTATAAAATTACATTAATGCCCTTTACTTTTATCAATAACTCTATAGTAATTCTTCGAGGGCTGATTGGCTTTTCATCTTTAAGTCAGTTTCCCCTTTCTGCTGTCATGCCGAAGCTCCTCTGCACACAGCTTCGTGATCGTTTCATCCATCGTCATGATCGTTCTCCATTTCAGTCAAGCTTCGTCTTGACCATGCTTTTGTATACCCGCAACCTGATTCCGAAGATACCTGCTTGCATACTTAGAAAACATTGTCAAATCACGTTTTTGAGGACCTTCGGAAGCCGAAGGCCCCCAACACTAGGTATGCCACCTGATCGTGATATAGAGTTTTTTATTGAACTATTACCCGGAACCGCACCAATTTCAAAAAGAGCTTACCGAATGGATGTCAAAGATTTAATTAAACTAAAGAAACAAATAGAAGAATTACTAGAAAAAGGTTTTTTCGCCCCAGTTCGTCTCCATAGGGAGCCCTAGTTCTATTTGTGAACAAGAAAGATGGTTCAAGGAGAATGTGTGTGGACTATAGAAGCTTGAACGAAGTAACAATTAAGAACAAGTACCCGTTACCTCGGATTGAAGATTTGTTTGATCAGATGAGAGGAGCTACAGTATTCTCAAAAATAGGTCTAAGATCAGTGTATCATCAGTTGAAGATTCGAATCGAAGATATACCTAAAACAGCTTTCACCACAAGATATGGACTATATGAGTTTTTGGTCATGTCTTTTGGATTGACTAATGCACCAACTTACTTTATGAACTTGATGAATAAAGTATTCATGGAATACCTTGACCAGTTTGTGGTGGTATTCATCGACGACATAATAGTATACTCTCAGAATGAAGAAGCACATGAAAATCATCTAAGATTAGTTCTACAGAAACTTCGTGACAATCAGTTGTATGCGAAATTTTCGAAGTGTGATTTTTGGTTGAAGGAAGTCGCTTTCCTAGGTCATATTATCACCAATGGAGGAATCAAGGTAGACCTCGGTTGTCACGAAACTTCCCAAGGTATTAGGCCCACCTACAGATGTCGTTGTCCTAAGGACCTCGGACAACCATGTAGGTGCACGTAATCACTCGACAAGCTCGGTACTCTATATCCTCCATACATCACCCAAGAGCGTTTCACCCATCACGCAGACATTACATCACATCGGAGGAAATAATAAGCGAAAGTAGATTCCAATACTTAATTTACATTCATAAAATATATAGAGAGAGTATTATTACAATAACGGGTGTTAAGAGTGCATAAAGTATTATTACAAACTAGGGAGGCAAAACACCCTCCTGCATACAAGTTTATTGTTTTCAAACCGGGAGGCAAACATCCTCCCACACGCACGATCTCTGCTTTGGGTCCTCTTTTGGTACCACCTTCGAACAGAAACAACAAAACTCCGCTGTTTCCTCACCTACAACAACATGGGTTCTAAAACCCTGAGTACGTAGTGTACTTTCGCAAGTCTTACCCGACAAAAGATAAAGACTCTCAAGGATATGCTAGTTTGAGGGAGTCAAGGTAAGGCTGATCAAGCATCAAAGACTCTGTTTGCAAAAATGCTTACTAATAGTGGATCCTTAAAAATTCAGTTTTATTGTCAGGTTAAGTAAAGTTTCTTGCATCTTGAGTTCTTTCTATCCTAGTTCAAGCACTTGGCCTGCACTAGCCGTCTTTTATCACCCTTTTTATTTACTGGATTGCTACGTGTAGGGCAGTGACCAAGTCTTCATGTCCGAGAAGTAACGGCGATCCAAATCGATTAATATCCAGCTGGGGATCTCCAACCACACGACATATGTAGCACTTAACCCTTGCATATGTCAACTTGCCACCGGGTTTCTCAAGACCAGACTGGGTTCTCGCCAACTGAGAGCACAGATACACCACTGTCCAGCCTCTTGCCACGGAGGGTACACGCTACTCTCACCATCTCTCCACTCCCATTGCGTGTTGGCCTTTCTGGTATTGGTCTGCCCAAGGCAAAGCTTACCCATGACGAGGCATGTGGCTAGTTAAAAGGTCCTCAATCATCAAGCCTACATCGACACGCTCCTTAATCGACTCAGACAGAGACACTACACCGAGACTTCCTTCTCGTGCAAGTCACCCGTCCGGTCTCGTCTTTATCATTTATGACCCCAAAATTTGGTATCTGACTGAGGTACATATTTTTCGATGTTGAACCCATCACGACCATGATGGATCCACCATCAAATCTTTTCTTTGAAAACTTCCCTTCCCATATGAAGCATCATCTTTGTTTTAAAAACAAAACATTTTTGTTTTCTAAAGCACAACTAAGCATCAAAAAACTTTTAAGTAAAACAGGTACTCAAAGAATGTTAATCAATTCCAAGGAAGGAAATGTAGCAATTGTTTAGCACCCAACTCCTATCACCTAAGGCCTCATTCAAGTGATAAAGAATTTAAAATCACAAGGAAAGGGTAAATGCACCGGGGCTTGCCTTGTGTCGTAGGGGATTCGAGATCTGTTCCACAAATGTCAAAGTAGAAAATGTCGCTGACAGGTGGAGTTTTAGCTAGTGGTGCAACTTCCTCTTCAACAACTACTTCTTCTTTGTTTTCTAAACATAACAATATACATATATAAATTCCCATGTGATGCTATGAATATGCAGTTATGCTAGAACACATTAAGTTATACCTTGAATATAACTTTCCTTCACGGTACTCCTGAATCACTAGGGTTTTCTGGGTTAGTATCTTATTAGGGTTAAGCAATTTCTATCTTAGGAAAGTAGGGTTTTGGGTTTATGATCAAACAATGTCCAAAACATGCCAAACTCTACGCAAGGGCTTTAATTATCATATTAAGCTTACCCAAAAAGTTTTACTAATTTTGGAGCTACTAATAAAATTCTAAAAGACTAGGTTTAGGCATCTTTAAATGTTAAATAATTCATGGTTGACACTAAATTCTTGGAACTATTTTTATTAAATACTAGAGGAATTTAGGAGTCTAGTAAAATTGGTCCCATGATTTTATCTTTTTTTAGAATTTCTTATAATTTTCCTAAGCCTGGTAGAAAAAGAAAAAGAAAAGGAATGAATAGTAACAGGCTCAAACCAGCCCGAGCTGGCCCACGAACGGGGAAACGCGCCCGTGCGCGCGCCCGCGCTGATGACTTTGCACAAAGGTCCCTGTCGATTTGAATAACCCGAAAAGAGGTCGTGACACTATTCCTAGGTTTCACCTACTTCTATTTCTTCACAAACCCAGGTCCCCGACGTCGAACGGCGGTGAGCACGCCCTCCAACGAGCTTGTACCGGTCGGGATGCGCAACGACTGACGCCCTAACTTGGTTGACACCTATTCCTACCCCTGGCAACCCTAAGCCCTCCGTTAATTGCACAAATCCGGCCCCGAATTCGTCTGTTCACGACGGTGGTGAGAACCGGAGATAAACCGAGGTGTTCTTGGTGATTCTGTGAGGTCTAGCTCAATCAAATGGGTCTACGAGCAATAAGAGACTCAAGGGGACTAGAACATCAAGCTGACCACGATGAGATGTCTCATGGCGGCATTTTGACCGATTTGGGGAAAGTTTGAAATTCGCGAGCTACGGTGGCTAATCGAAGGCGAGGGCTAGTGCACTGGGTGCGTAACAACCTAGCGGAGTTAGTGGATCACTCAATTTATAGAGGCCATCAGTGGTGGCATCCAATTTGAAGAAGATGCGCTGGCGGCCGAGGAGAGAGGGAGTTCACTGGCATGAGCTGTCGTGGCTTTCACTAAGGCAATGACTTAGGCGATAGACTGGCTATCTACTGTGGTCTATTGCGTCATGGTGAAACGGCTGATGGCGTGGCATGACCGCGAGGAACGGTGGCACGACGACGATGGTCGCTCGGCCACGTCGCAGCGCAAGTGGGCACGGTGACAGAGCGACCATAGTGCCCCATCTTCATCTCTTGCCAAAGATCTTTCACCCCGCGAAGTTATCCGCGCGTCATCAGGCGCGAATCACAGCACTGGCGAGGATCGCGGCACGGGGTCATCGGCGGCGAGATACACTGAACCCGCGATCTTTTTCAGGTCACTGTACCATGGGATTCTCATTTGTGTGCCTGACAGAGCAAATTGAAGGGCTTCATTATCTAATTTTCATGTGACAACTCACTGATCCGTTTGTAACAAAATTGCTCTCTTATAAACCAGCTTTGATTTCGTTATAAAGACCTTAATCTAATTCTCATTGAATCATATAGAATTCAGCCTCCAAAGTTCATCCGAGTTCATTGTCAGTCGAACCTTAACCCCTGATCCGACTAACAACCTGACTTTGAGCCCATTTTATTCCCATTTTTGTACAACACCACTACTTAGTCACTTAATCAAGAGATACAAAGTTTGATGTATTGGCCTAGGGAAAAATCTTCATGAATCAAGAGATACAAAGCTCTAAAGCTGGCTCCATCTCAGTGAATTTCAGACTTAGCCACAAAAGTGTTCTTAGGACCTTTTGCAATTAAGTCCAATTTGCTCCACATAACTCGAAAATCCTCCAATGTAAAAGTTACTTAGTTTTTTATGTTCTATCACTTTGATATTTGCACTTTGGTCCAAAAGTGCATAGATTTTAAATTTACCCCCTAGGGCACAAATTAGGGTTTTCTAGGGTTTATTCTAGGGTTTTGTGTTACTTAAGTTCACCAAACTTGATATCTTGTGAATATTTCCAATGACTTTTGAGATTTTACTCATTGTGGCTTACTACTACCCATATGCCCTAATCCTAGGGTTAAGTACCCTACCCTGGGGTTAAGCACACATCAAGTCACCACATCACACCTTGTTTTTGAACTTTTTACCTAGTGGATGCATTCTAGGTGTAACAACACAATGAAATGTCAATGCATATGATGTCATGCTCAAGTTTTAGTGCTAGTAACACCAGGGGTGTTACATCCTTCCCCCCATAAAAGAATCTCGTCCCGAGATTTAAGGTCTTAGGGCTTGTAGTGGAAAAGGAAACACGTCACATCTTTATTTCCTTATTTGTCTTACAGGGCAGGGGGTCGTATGGGGCTTATTCCAACTTTACAATCAAATATACACATCTTACAAGTTACATGAAGCTAAAAACCTAGGAAATTTTTTCTCTAAGAAATCTTGAGTCTCCCAGGTAGCTTCATCTTCAGTGTGCTGGTTCCATTTATCTTATAGAACTTGAGAGTCCTTTTTTGAGTGATCCGGTCCTTTTGATCCAAAACATGAATGGGATGTTCTGAATAAGTCAAATATGATTCTAAAGCAACATCCACTACATCGATGGTTCGATCTAGAATCCGAAGGCACTTCTTCAACGGGGATACGTGGAACACATTATGTACCACAGATAATGTTTCTAGTAGTTGAAATCTGTACGCCACTAGTCCGCATTGCTCAAGAATGGGAAACGGGCCAATGTATCGGGGTGCCAACTTTCCTTTTACCCCAAATCGATTAACACCCTTCATTGGTGATACTTTTAGGTATACATGATCCTTGACTTGAAAGAACAAAGGTCTGCGTCGCTTATCCGCATAATTCTTTTGTCGAGCTTATGCCTGTTTCAAGTTGTGTATTATCCGTTGAACTTTTTCTTCTGTCTCTTTGACCATGTCAGGCCCGAAAAACCACCGTTTCCCTGGTTTAGACCAATTTAAGGGTGTTCGACATCGTCATCCGTACAGTGCTTCAAACGGTGCCATCTTAATGCTTTCTAGATAGCTATTATTATAGGAAAATTCCGCCAATGGCAGACAGTCATCCCATTTCTGCGGAAACTCCATGACACATGCCCATAGCATATCTTCAAGTATTTGATTTACTCTCTCAGTTTGTCCACTTGTTTGAGGATGATAAGCCGAACTGTGGAGCAACTTAGTACCCAAGGACTTGTGTGGCTCTTCCCAAAACTTGGATACAAATTGCGGTCCCCGGTCCGACACTATTGTTTTTGGAACTCCATGTAAATTGAGAATGTGGGCAATACAAAGTTCCGCGTATGCGACCATTGGATATTTTGTCTTGACGGGAAGAAAAATGAGCAATCTTTGTAAGCCAATCAATTATAACCCAAATAGAGTCAAAGCCTTTGGCTGTCTTGGAAAATCCCACAATGAAATCCATACTAATATCTTCCCATTTTCAAGTTGGGATGGGCAAGGATTGTAATGGTCCAGCGGTCTTCATATGCATTGCCTTGACACGTCTATAGGTGTCACATCTTGCCACATAGCGTGCAATTTCAATCTTCATTTTTGTCCACCAATAATGTTGCTTTAAGTATTGATACATCTTAGTACTCCCTAGATGAATGGAATATCGACTAAGATGAGCTTCGTCCAGAATTTGTTGGTGGACTTCAGCGTTCTTTGGCACAACTATGCGATCCTTAAACCATACTATTCCTTGGTCATCCTTTCTAAAGCAATTTGCTTTGCCGGCTTCCATTTTCTCACGAATGCATTTCATACCCTTGTCGGTTCTTTGGGCATCAACAATTCTCTATAGAAGAACTAACTCGAGCTTCAACTGTGTCAAGGTTCCTTGTTGTATCATACCCAGGTTCAACTTTTCCATTTCTTGACATAGGGTGGTGTCAGGTATCCTTACTGTAAGACAATGACACGAAGCTTTGCGAGTCAATGCATCTGCCACCACAATTGGCTTTTCCTAGGTGATAATGAATTTCCAAATCATAATCCTTAATTAGCTCAAGCCATCTTTGTTGTCTCATATTCAGTTCTGACTAGGTTAAGATATATTTCAGACTTTTATGATCTGTATATAAATGACAAGTATTTCCCAGCAGATAATGACGCCAAATCTTGTGGGCATGAATGACTACAGCTAATTCCAAATCATGAGTTGGATAGTGCTCCTCATGTTGGCGTAGTTGCCGTGAAGCATAAGCTATGACTCGGCCCTCTTGCATTAGGACACATCCGAGTCCACTGCCTGATGCGTCACAATACACATCAAAAGGCTTTTCAATATCTGGTTGAGCCAATACCGGAGCAGTGGTTAATAACACCTTCAGTTGCTCGAAGGCTTCATTGCATTTTGAGGACCAGTCAAACTTTGTATCATTCTTCAATAAACCCGTAATAGGTTTAACAATCTTCGAGAAATCCGAAATGAACCTACGGTAATATCCAGCTAGTCCAAGGAAACTTCGAACTTGATGTACTGTAGTAGGTGGTTTCCATTCTAGAATATCCTTGACTTTGCTGGGATCGACCGCAATCCCTTTTGCGGATAATGTATGTCCAAGAACTGGATTTGCTCCAACGAGAATGCGCATTTGCTAAATTTGGCATACAACTGATGTTCCCTTAAGCGCGTTAGCATGATCCACAAGTGCTTGATATGCTCCTCTTCATTTTTGGAATAGATCAGAATGTCGTCGATGAAGACCACCACAAATTTATCCAACTCAGGCATAAATACCGAGTTCATTAAATATGTGAAGTGGGCTGGAGCATTTGTTAATCTGAAAGACATGACTAAATATTCAAATAAACCATACCCCGTGGTGAATGCGGTCTTGGGTATATCCTCGGGTCGAATACGCATTTGATAATAGCCTGACCTGAGATCAATCTTGGAGAATACCCGAGCTCCAGTATGTTGATCGAATAAGATATCGATCCGAGGAAGAGGGTACTTGTTTTTGATGGTAACCTCATTGAGGGGTCTATAGTCCACGCACATTCATAGTGTTTGATCCTTCTTCTTGACAAAAATTGCTGGACATCCCCATGGTGACGAACTCGGTCTAATGAACCCTTTCTCAAGCAAGTCTTGTAGTTGAGTCTTTAGTTCTACCAGTTCATTAGGCGGCATTCGGTACGACCTTCTAGAAATAGGAGCCGTACCGGGCTTTAGATCAATCACAAATTCCACATCCCTTTCTAGAGGCAACCTAGGCAAGTCTTCAGGAAAGACATCCGGAAATTCGCATACCACCGGAATATCCTGGATTTCTGGTATGATAGCCTCATAAACTCGTCCAAATGCTTTAGCTGGGACAGTTACAGGGATGGACAACTGGATCTCTTCATGACCATGGCTTAATTTAATGGTCCTTATGTCTGTATTGATGATGGCCTTATGCTAGGCTAACTAGTTCATGCCCAGAATTACATCTATGTCTTGCCCCTTTATAATAATCATATTTGTAGGAAATTCCCGTCCGGCCAATGTTACTAGTATACGGAAGGCTACTTCCTTAGTAAATATCCGACCCCAGGTGACTTTTTGGGGGCCATCGTCTTC
This sequence comes from Zea mays, assembly GCF_902167145.1. Classification (NCBI taxonomy): domain Eukaryota; kingdom Viridiplantae; phylum Streptophyta; class Magnoliopsida; order Poales; family Poaceae; genus Zea; species Zea mays. The sequence goes on from NC_050100.1 coordinate 112,644,603, forward strand.
CAAAGGTCCTCAAAAACACGACTAACATGTCTTCATGTATAATACACTGTCACAGGAAGCTTCGGTTTTGGGATGAAGGTGTACATGGTTTGAAAGGCGTAACCTGGAAGAAGGATGAACCAGCTCTAAAGCTATGGATGAAGGAGCTTTGGCTTAGCGCAAAGAAGATGATGGAGAATGAAACCGACTTAAAAGGGAAAGACAGCTTAGCCCTCGACAACTTACTTTTTAGCTAATAGTAAATGTCAGGGACATAAATGTAATTTTACCCAGGCTGCGTCCTGTGCCTATAAATAGATGAACAGTAACACTGTACTGTTCACGCTGACTTGTAATCACTCGCACGTCACTCTTGGATTCTTACCTTCTGTCAAGCCGAAGGTACAAATGTAATTCAATATTATTAATGTTTGTTCATGATCATATAATGAGAATATAGATAATATAATGATTTGATATTATCATTCATGTTCTTTTTATGTCCCCTATGTTCCTGCTTTTTATTACTACATGTTGAAAAGATGAAGGTTTGTCCTTCATACCCTTTGTCTGAAGATCATTCTATCCTAAAGGAAATAACGTTTCGAAGGACGAAGGTAATTAACCATTAACATTTGTGTTGCCTTGTTCTTAACTCATAGCATTTGAGAACAAGTGACCAACATTGGCGCCCACCTCCGGTGAACTCATTTGACCACCTTCGGCAAGCTATGACCTTCGTCATGCCGTCGAAGAAGTCTTTAGGGCTAGGGGCTGCGCTGCAGCCACTGAACATCAATCAAGAAACATTACGTGAAGCCAGGAGCCAAAAAAGGAAGGCTACCAGTCCGACACCTCAGGAGGAAGAGTTGGACCAAGAAATCAGGGACCTCGAAGCCATTCATCAACAGGTCTAGAGTAAAAAGGAAAAGATGCTTCGTCTCACCGATCTTCAGAAGAAGATTGATGAGGCCACTGAGGAAATGTGTCATATCACCCAAGATGATCAAGACCGAAGGCCTCAACACAGAGACCTTCGTCAGGATAATTCGTACAACGACGATGAATGGTATGATGATTTCCATCATGACAATTTTGCTTTTGATGATGCTTCTCCTCTAGCAGCAGAATTGTAGGCTACCCCATGGCCCACGTCATACAAGCCACCCTAGCTCCCTATGTATGATGGGCACTCAGACCCGAAGAAGTTTCTAATGAGCTACGAGGCAACCATATCTTCATATGGGGGCAACACTGCAGTCATGGCGAAATCCTTCGTCATGGCATTCAAAAGTGTTGCACAAACTTGGTACTCTCCTCTCCAGCCAGGGACAATCACGTCATGCCAGAAGCTTAAGGATATGCCAATCACCAGTTTCCAAGGGTTTCAGACGAAGCCAGTCACTGCTCAGGCTTTGTTCTAGTGCACACAAGACCACGAGGAATACCTTCAAGTGTATGTCCGAAGGTTCCTGCGTCTGAGAGCACAAGCGCCCACAGTGCCCGATTAAATTGTCATTGAGGCCATGATCAAAGGGCTTCGACCAGGACCTATGGCTCAGTATTTTGCTAGGAAACCCCCACAAACCCTGGAGAAGCTTCTTCAGAAGATGGATGAACATATCCGGGCTGACAATGATTTCTGCCAGAGAAGGGAAGAAGCCTATAGATTTTCTAAGATGACCAGGGGCTTCGGAGGAAGAATCCACCCCATGCACGTTAGACCGATTCATAATTCCAGCCTAAGTGATGACAGACGAAGCCAGCCTCAAAGGCCACAACACAACTCCTAATCTTTAGGGCAACAACAAAGCTCTTTCAGGCCACCAGCCACAAGGGGCAGAGGCGGTAGGGGCTTTGGAGGAAGGTACGGGGATCAACCCAGAAGGCTATATTGCTTATTCTGTGGTGAAGGTAAGGGCCACACCACAAGAACATGCCAAGTCACAATACAAAAGCAAAAGGAGATTGCTGAAGCTGAGGCGCAGCAGAATCAACCGAAGCAGGTCTTATATACTGCTTCATGCTACTCTCCCTATGTACCAGAGTACGTAGGCAACCAACAACCTTCGGCTTCTGTCGCTTCGGCAAGTCACTCTCAAGCTTCCTAGGCCCAGCTCACATTACCACCACCATTACCACTCACTCAGACCCGAAGCCAGCAGCCAGAAGGGCACCCACACGCACAGCAACAACGTGATTTTCGGAAGGAATTCGAAGCTCGCACAGTCAACAGCACCGTGCCAGAATCCAAGCATATCTATTGAAGAATATCATATTCTCGATGTATCTTTATCTTTTATGCCATTTCAATTTTTGTATGAGAAACAAGTCATGAAGGACTAAAATTCGATTTTATGTAATAATTGTGCCTGTGTCAACGAGTAAAATACGCATTAAACAGACTTCTGAAGTTACAAAACTTGTTCCTAAGGGAACGCAAAGTAAGTTCCGAAGCTACAAAAGTCGTTTCTAAGGGAACATAGAGTAAGTTCCGAAGCTACAAAAGTCGTTCCTAAGGGAGCGCAGACTAAGTTCCGAAGCTACAAAAGTCGTTCCTAAGGGAGCACAGAGTAAGTTTTCTAAGCTCAGGAGTCGTTCCTAAGGGATGCAGAGCTTAAATACTCCAAAGATGTCCCTAAGGGGATGCAGAGTCTTATGTGTTCCAGTGTGGGCGCGTGCGTGTGTGTGTCTTCGGCATCACCACCATATCGCATCATAACATCGCATCATTCCGCATAACATTACATCATACATCATATTGCATCAACGGCAAAAAGTTTGGATACGAAACAAATCTTCAGCAATACTTTATTGAATGAAAATGTGCTGATGCACGAAGCAAACTTCGGGAAATACAGTTTTACTAGACTTGCCATAGAAGGGGCTTATTTCTTTACGAAGCATGAAAAGAAGGGAAGGTGTTTTTTCGCCGAAGGCTCAAAAATGGTATGTGTGTAAATTTCATGCATCGCAAAGAAATATATTACAACAATTTACATGTCTGATTAATTGTTCCATACACCAAATGTTACATAGAATCATTACAATAAAGTTTAATCTTCCTTAAGTATTTTCTCCGCGGCTTCGTTTAGCAGCTTGTCGACGACTTCGTCGACGATGGAGTTAGCAACGCTCATTATATCCAGTGCTTCTTTCATAACTGGATCGGCTAGGGGTTGTATGGCTCGGGCAGCGGTGATAGTTCAGCTGTAATAGACAAAATATTAGTTCGAAGCTATGAAACAAACGCCGAAGCTAAAATTCAAAAGCAATACCTATGCGCCTTTCGCGTTCAGCAGCTTCTTCGGCTCGCCTAGCTTATTCTCGGGCTTCATGGGTTTCTTTTTCATTCTTCTTTATGATTTCGTTGGCCAATTCCCGGCCACCGTTCACCCAAATATCGGAATAAAATTTTCCACCCATCAAAGTAGCCTCGGCCGAAGGGTCTTTTGTGTTGTCTATGGAGAAGGCGGCTTCAGCCTGGGCCACAGCTTTAACATGATTGCAGCCAGCCTTCTCCAGGATAGCCGCAATCCCTCGAGCGCCAGAGAAACCACAGATATCCCCTCGATCACTCAGAATTTCTTCAAAAGCTTCGGTTTCCCCGTTTATCCAATCAATAACGCCCTCGGGTTCGCCTCGAATAAAATTATCTTCAGAAGAATAAGCACCTACTTTGGCAAAGCTGGTTTTCAATTTTTTCACGCAATCCAAGGATTTTTCAAAGCATCTTTCCTTGGATTCACGAAGCTCCTCAACATTTTTCTCTAGTCTAGTTTTCGACCACTCACTAATTTCTTGACTAGCTTTGGCAACTGCAAAGTTCTCATTGGCTTCGGCAAGTTTTTTCCGAAGGTCTTCAATTTTGGCTTTATAAGCTTCGGATTGAGTGTTAAATTTCGCTTCATCTTCCTTCACTTTATCCACCAATGAAAGTAGAATTTTGTCCTTTTCCAAGGCTTCGTTTCTCAGCGTAATGAGTTCTGATCGAAGGTTGCTGAGAGCTATCGTGCAGCTTTCATCTTTGGCATTCTTTTGCGCCCTTAGGGCGTTGAAGGATTAAGCCCTGCAAGAAAGAAAAAAGGATTAACATGAGAATAAAAGACTTTATTTCCAAGTCCATAGACTTTAAGTTCACAACTTCTGTACCTTCAGACTGTTGTATGTGAGGCTGTCCGCGAGGTCATCCTTCGACATGGCGGAAAGGCCAGCTTTGAGCTTCAGAAATCCTATACTTTTAACTATCTCCCGACAGATGGATATCTCTTTGTTGTCCGGAAGACAGTACAGGAAATCATCTTCGTAAGTGCCGTTGAACACTAAGGCCCCCTTCGGATATTTCAGTTCCCGAGCATAGTGTTTGGCTTCTAAAATTTCTACTTTGGATAATCTTTTCCCCGAAGCATGTCGAATAATATAGTCAAGATCTTTGGACGGTGCTTTGGGAGAAGGAGATTTAGCTTTTTCCGTCACATCCTGCTCCGCAGCCATGCCAGCATTTGGAGATTCTTGCTCAGCCTTATCTTCAGTTGCGGCAGGCTTCGTCTCAGCAGGCGCTGAAGGCCTAGCTTTGGTTTCTGTATGAGCCATAGCAGCTTCGACAACCTTTTTTATAGGAGCAGGAGTCAATGCTCTTGTCTTCATGACGGCGTCTAACATGCTAGCCATTCTTCAAGACGTCTAACATGCTAGCCATTCTTCTCCTCTTGGGAGTTGTGGCGGGAGCTTTTGCAACCTTCGGCAATTTTGCTTCTACCGGTGGGCTCAGAATTTCTGGCAGCACTATTGTTTTTTTCCAACTCTAGCTTTTTGGCTGCCACATCTTCGGCTTCGACTGGCTCAACTATAAGCACCTTCGGAACTATAGCCGATTCCTCAGCTCTTCGAGCGGCGGGAACAGCTTGTTGTGCTTCAGCAGCAGAAGATGTCTCTTCACCAAATTTTGGCACTATGGCCATTTCAATATATCTTGGTCGGTGGGTCAAAACCTTGATTTTCTTGCCCTTCGGCCCAACAGAGATGGCCGAAGTGACAGTTTTCCTCTTTTTTCCCTGCTTTCGCGAGGGATCGCAATAATCAGGATATATAAAACCAATTACATCGAAAACCCTGTTCAACCTTTTCTGGCCCCGACCCCCGAAGGCTGAGGACAAAGCATCATCTTCGGCTCTGCTATATGCCCCAAGTAACTTGTCGCTGGTAGCCTCAATACATTTGAACCAGTCGTCATTTGGTTCGTCAAACCAGTTTCTGTATCTGAAGGTATATTTCAAATGAACTAATTCACCTTTACTGGACCCAGTAGCAGTCTCCTTTGGCATCTCCCAATCATCCACAAGTGGCCATACCCTGTAGGATATGTGCTCTTGGATCAGGTCTCTTGTACCAATGAAAGCACTGACATTGCTGAAAGCCTTTTGACATGCTTCGGCATCATTTTCAATCACCACGGTCGGCCTTCGAAGGCCGAAGCGAGACCAGATAGGGCGTTGGATAATCCCCTTTATGTCCTCCATTTCAATTAGATTATTCTTAACATAAAACCATTCCTCCATCCAGGACCCGGGCTACCTTTTCCGAAATGTTGGAGCCGAGTAGCTTGCATTAGAACGAGTGATGAATCCATAACAACCGAAGTTGTTGTGATACTGCTCTTTGCTAGTGGCCTTCATCTCGTACAACAGTTCATGCATATTGCAAAAACACTTCGCGCTCGGTTCCAGCCCTTAGCTTCTCACAGCCTAAACAAACAAACAAACCCATTCTAATTATAGCTTCGGGAGTAATTTGATGAAGAAAGATCTGAAATATCTTCAACACTTCAACCAAAAATTTGCTCAATGGGAAACAAAGACCCGCCTTCATAAAGCTTATGTAGACAACAACCTCATTTTCTTCAGGAGCAGGGGCGGTGCTGTCCCCTCCAACCCTCACAATAGACATGTCATGAAAGTATCTTCCCTTCATGGCGTCAATTTGACTTTATTTAATGGTCGACTTTCTGAAGATGGTATGGCTTGGCCGCCAGGGCCGGTCTTCAGAATCTTCATCGCTATCGTCAGAATCTTTAGACAAATCCACCATTATTTCCTTTGTGATCTTCTCTGTATTTGTTTTTGCCATAGATTCGTAAAACCCAGCAAGAAAAGGGTCCACAACTTTCTTCTCCTCAGACATCTTCTTCTCTTTAGACATGCAACAAGCACTTGTGTATATCACGAAGCTCGAAAATCAAGTGAGAGCTTATAGCAAGAGTTAAAATTTGAGAAAATAACGCAAGCAACAGAAATGGCGTAGCAAATGCTGCCGCTGTGGGTTTCTATTTATATGCCTAGAGCATTGCAACTTGGCGAGCCCCATTTGTCATTGACTTTCGCTATTTTAGCGAAGGGAAGGTGTTTTTTGGACCTTCGGCTAAAGGCCTTCGTTCACGTCGCAATCTGAATTTGTTAGATACAACAAATTAATACTGCGAGGGGCTACTGTTGGGGGCCTTCTTCTTCCGAAGGTCCTCAAAAACACGACTAACATGTCTTCAAGTATAATATACTGTCACAGGAAGCTTCGGCTTTGGGATGAAGGTGTACATGGTTTGAAAGGCGTAACCTGGAAGAAGGATGAACCAGCTCCGAAGCTGTGGACGAAGGAGCTTCGGCTTAGCGCAAAGACGACGATGGAGAATGAAACCGACTTAAAAGGGAAAAGACAGCTTAGACCTCGACAACTTACTTTTTAGCTAATAGTAAATGTCAGGGACGTAAATGTAATTTTACCCAGGCTGTGTCCTGTGCCTATAAATAGATGGACAGTAACATCGTTGTTGGGGGTCTGCTTCGTCGCCAATGATCCCATAAGAAGAAACACCTTCGGAAGATTGACACAAAGCCGAAGCTGTCAATCAAAGAGCTTCGGAGTACATTTTCAGATGCACCGACTTAAAGATGAAGTGACCAATCGACCCGTGATAGCTTGTATTATGATTGTAAACATTTGTAAAGGGCATGAATGTAATTTCTCACAGGCTGTGTCCTGTGCCTATAAATAGATGAACAGTACCCCTGTACTATTTACGCTATCTTGTATTCGCTCGTGCGCAACACTCGGATTTTTGCCTTCTGTCAAACCGAAGGTACAAATGTAATTAAATGTCATCTTTAACTATTCAAGTTTATATAATAAAGATATGTGAATGATGTTATATGATTATTCATGTTATCTTTCATGTGTCATATGCTTTGTCTTTCATTATCGTATATCATGATGATGAAGGTACATCTTTCATTACCTTCGTTCGAAGATCGTTATATCCTAAGGGAAATAATGCTTCGAAGGACAAAGGACATTAACATTTAATACTTTGTGTTGCCTTGTTCTTAACGTGAAGCATTTGAGAACAAGTCCCCAACATTGGCGCCCACCTCCGGTGAACTCACTTCCACTGTCGAGTTGATGGCTTCGTTCAACAATCAAGCTGAGGTAGCTTCGGCTACGAAGTTGGTGCTCTCGATAATAGGCGGTTCATGTTCAGAACCGGCCAACAAGAAGCAGAAGAAGGAGGCTCAGAGAAGGGTGCAGCATGTTGTGGTGTAGGGACCCTTCATCAAGTCAAAATGGTCCCACATCCCAATCACCTTCTCCCAGGAGGACCTTCAGCTCAAGGATTACCCTCATAATGATGCTATGGTCATATCTTATGTCATCAAGGGATTTCTGGTCGATAATGTTCTGGTTGATACAGGCAGCGCAGCAGATATCATATTTGCTAAGGCCATCAGACAGATGCAAGAGCCAGAGGACAAGATTCATGATGCTACACACCCTCTTTGTGGCTTCGGAGGAAGGTAGATTGTAGCACTTGGCAAGATCACAATGCCAGTAACCTTCGGCTTTGTCCACAATACAAGGACTGAACATGTTGTGTTTGATATTGTTGATATGGAATACCCCTACAATGCAATCATTGGTCGTGGGACATTTAATGCTTTCGAAGCAATTCTTCATACAGCATATTTATGCATGAAGATACCTTCGGAACAAGGGCCTATTGCAATTCATGGAAGCCAGGAAGCTGCCAGAAAGGCTGAGGGAAATTGGACAGACTCAAAAGCCATCCACAATATAGATGGAGCTGAAGCTTGTGAGCAGTACAAGTACAGAAGAGAGAAGGTTGCTTCGGCTGATCAGCCGAAGCCCATGCTTCTATGTGAAGACATGGCAGAGCAGAAGGTATTGTTGGGGTCTCAATTATCTAAAGAGCAGGAAAAACTTTGATAAGGTTTTTATTCAACCACAAATATGTTTTTGCATGGTCGGCCAATGATCTCTGTGGTGTCAACAGGGACGTCATTGAACATTCACTCAATGTCGATCCATCCTTCAGGCCCAGAAAGCAAAGGCTTCGGAAAATGTCTGATGATAAAATCGAGGGTACTCGGAATGAAGTAAAAAGACTTCTCAGTGCTGGTGTCATCAGAGAGGTAAAATATCCAGAGTGGCTAGCCAATACTGTTATGGTGAAGAAGGCCAATGGCAAATGGAGAATGTGTATTGATTTCACGGATCTCAACAATGCTTGTCCGAAGGACGAATTTCCATTACCAAGGATAGACTCTCTTGTGGATGCAGCAGCTTCTTCAGAACTTATGAGTCTGCTGGATTGCTACTCAGGATATCATCAAATATGGATGAAAAAGGAGGATGAGCCAAAGACTAGCTTCATAACTCCTAGTGGCACCTATTGTTATCTTCGGATGCCTGAGGGGCTCAAGAATGCTGGAGGCAGTTTCAGTAGGATGACAGCCAAAGTCCTTCATTCCCAGATAGGCAGAAATGTGCTAACATACATTGATGATATCATAGTAAAAAGCACGAAGCAAGAAAATCATATCACTGATCTGCAAGAAAGATTTGCTAATTTCACTGATCCTGAAAAATGTGTCTTTGAAGTGAAGAAGGGTAAGTTCCTTGGCTGTCTGGTTTCAACGAAGGGGATTGAAGCTAATCCAAGCAAGATCGAAGCCATCCTTTGAATGGAACCACCTAGCACAAAGAAGGGGGCCCAACGGTTGGCAGGAAGACTGGCTTCATTGAATAGATTTATATCTAGATCAGTAGAAAGAAACTTGCCATTCTTTGAAATACTAAAGTCAGCCGAAGTCTTTTAATGGGGCCCAGCTCAACAGAAAGCCTTCGAAGAGCTGAAGCAATACTTGATTGATATAACAACATTAACTCCACCCACGCCAGGGGCACTTGGCTGATTGGTAGGAGCGGGGGCAGTAGTGGGAAGTATAAAGACGGGTTGCTTGAATGGATATGAAGGTGGACAAGATGAAGAACAATTTTGATTAAAAAGTCGGATCACCAACCTGGTTCTCTTCTCAAGTCCTTGTTTTGACCTTTCACCTCCAAATCCCTTCGATTTTCCATGTCCCGCATTTTTTGCTTCCACTGCCAGTGCTGTACTGACAGCCTTACTATAGGTGAGGTCCAAGCATGTTGCCATTTTCCGTTGAAGCCTGTCATTGAGTCCCCTCATAAAACAATTCTTTTTCTTCAAGTCAGTATCCACTTGGTCAATGGCATACTTAGAGAGGTGGTTGAATTTGTTGAGATACTGCATCACAGTATCTCCTCCTTGCCTCAACCGGATAAAAGCTTCATCTGGAGTACTCCCTCTAAAACATTATGCTCCTGGAATGCCAACTTGAATTCCTCCCAGGTAAACTAATGCCCAACAGGTTGGATTGCTAAAAAATTTGCCCACCAGGTACTGGCAGGCCCTCTTAGTTGCTGAGCTGCGAACAGGGGCTTTTGCGTCTCCGTGCATCGAATTAACCCAAACTTCTGTTCCATTACTCTCAACCATTCGTTGGCTTCTAAGGGTTCCTCTGCTTTGAAAAAGAGCGGCGGTCGAGTCTTAGAGAATTCCAAATAAGTAGTATCACGCAGTCCTTGAGGGGGAACTCTACCTCCATGCTGTTGGAACTGGTTGCCCGCCATTTCGCGCAAGAAGCGTGTATTATTAGCGGTGGCGTTGACCACGGCAGCGATAGCCTCGGCCAAAGTCGGTGGTACGGGTGTTGGATTAGGAGTATCTTCCCCACCACGGGATGTCCCCGCACCATCATGTGCACGAGACCGTGATGGCATATGAGGCACAGAAACATTTGAAAAATATGACATGCCAACATACACCATCATATTACATTGCCTGTTGGGGGCCTTCGTCTTCCGAAGGTCCTCAAAAACACGACTAACATGTTTCCCAAGTATAATATATGTACAGGAACCTTCAGACATGGGATAAAGCTGTACATGACATGAAGAGCACAGTTCAGGAGAAGGATGAACCAATGCCGAAGCTACTCGTGGAAAAGCTTCGGCTCAGCAGTGAAAAATGAAACCGACTTAAAGAGGAAAAGGTTGTCTAGTCCTTGATAGATTATCCCTAGGTCAATAGTAAATGTGAAGGGTATGAATGTAATTCCACACAGGCTGCATCCTGTGCCTATAAATAGATGAACAGTGACATCGTACTGTTCACGCTGACTGGTATTCACTCGTGCATCACACTTGGATTTTTTGCTTTCTGTCAAGCCAAAGGTACAAATGTAATTCAATATTGTTCATGTTTATTCATGATGATATAAAAAAGATATATAAATGATGTCATATGATTATTCATGTTATTTCTTACGTTTTATATGCTTCTCCTTACATTAATATACACCGTGATGATGAAGGTGTGTCCTTCATAACCTTCGTTCGAAGATCATTATATCCTAAGGAAAATATTGCTTCGAAGGACAAAGGACATTAACCATTAATATTTTGTGTTGCCTTGTTCTTAACTCATAGCATTTGAGAACAAGTCCCCAACATTGCCGCCCACCGTCGGTGAACTGAATCGACCACCTTTGGCGAGTCGTGACCTTTGTCATGCCGCCGAAGAAAACTTCTTCAGGGCTAGGGGCTGCACTTTAGCCACTGGACGTCAACCAAGACATACTGCGTGAAGCTCGAACTCAAAAGAGGAAGGCTACACGTCCAACATCCCAGGAGGAGGAGCTGGATCAGGAGATAAGGGATCTCGAAACTATCCATCAACAGGTCGAAAGGAAGATCTACAGAAGAAGATCGATGAAGCTGCTGAAGAAATACATTATCTTACTCAAGATGACCAGGACCGAAGACCTCCACAAAGAGAGCTTCGGCAGGACAATTCCTACAATGATGATGATTGGTATGATGATTTCCATCATGGAAATTTTGCTTTTGATGATGCTTCTCCTCTATCAGCAGAACTGCAGGCTACTCCATGGCCCCCATCATACAAGCCACCTCAGCTCCCCATGTATGATGGGAACTCAGATCCGAAGCAGTTTCTGATGAGCTACGAAGCAACTATATCTTCGTATGGAGGCAATACCGTAGTCATGGCAAAGTCCTTCGTCATGGCAGTCCGAAGTGTGGCCCAGACATGGTACTCTTCTCTCCGGCCAGGGACAATCACGTCATGGCAGAAGCTTAAGGACATGCTGGTCACCAGTTTTCAAGGGTTTCAGACGAAGTCAGTCACTGCTCAGACCTTGTTCTAGTGCACTCAATACCATGAGGAGTACCTTCAGGCATATGTCCGAAGGTTCTTGCGCCTGAGAGCACAAGCGCCTACGGTGCCCAATGAAATCGTCATTGAGGCCATGATCAAAGGTCTTCGACCAGGGCCTATACCTTAATACTTCGCCAGGAAACCCCCCAGACTCTGGAGAAGCTGCTTCAGAAAATGGATGAGTACATCCGGGCTGACAATGACTTATGCCAAAGAAGGGAGGAAGCTTACAGGTTTTCTGAGATGACTAGGGGCTTCGGAGGAAGAATTCACCCTAGGCATGTCAGATCAATCCACAGCTCCAGTCAGAACGATGACAAAGGAGGCCAGTTTCAGAGGCCAAAGCATAGCTCACAGTCTTTAGGACAGCAGCAAAGCTCCTTCAGGCCACCAGCTCCAAGGGGCCGAGGCGGCAGGGGCTTCGGAGGAAGATGTGGGGATTAGCCCAAGAAAATCTATTGCTTATTATGTGGTGAAGACAAGGGCCACACTACAAGAACATGTCAGATCACCATTCAGAAGCAAAAAGAGATTGCCGAAGTAGAAGCCCGGCAGAATCAGCTGAAGCAGATCTTACATACTGCTTCGTGCCACTCTCCCTATATACCAGAATATGTGGGCAATCAACCTGCAGCTTCTGTTGCTCCAGCAAGCCATTCACAAGCTTCCTGGCCTCAGCTCCCACCGCCACCACCATTGCAACCTACTTATACCCAAAGCCAGCAGCCAGAAGGGCGCCAACACCCACAACAACAACGTGATTTCAGGGAGGAGTCCGAAGCTCGTACGGTCAACAGCACTGTACCAGAATCGAAGCACATATACTGAGCAATATCCTACTTCTGAAATACTTTCACTTTTTACGCCATTTTGCTTTCTGTATGAGGAACAAGCAATGAAAACTTAGTTTTAATTTCTTGTAATGATTCTGCCTGTACCAGAATGAAATATATCTTCTTCACAGATTTACGAAGCTCAAAATTCGTTCCTAAGGGAATGCAGAGCCAAAATAAACGAAGCTACAAAAGTCATTCCTAAGGGAGCACAGTGTAAGTTTTTTAATCAAAAGTCGTTCCTAAGGGAATGCAGAGCCAAAATTGACGAAGCTACAAAAGTCGCTCCTAAGGGAGTGCAGTGTAAGTTTTCTGCTCAAAAGTCGTTCCAAAGGGAATGTAGAGCCAAATACCAACGAAATATAAGGCGAAGAGGTTCAAAAGTCGTTCCTAAGGGGATGCAGAACTTATACCACCGAAATAGAAGGCGAAGAAGTTCAAAAGTCGTTCCTAAGGGGATGCAGAACTTATACCACCGAAATAGAAGGTGAAGAAGCTCAAAAGTCATTCCTAAGGGGATGCAGAGTTTTGTGTATTCCAGTGTGGGCGCGTGGGTGTGTGTCTTCGGCATCCTCATCATTTTGCATCATATCATCACATCATTTTGCATAACATTACATCATACTGCATTAACGACACAAGAATCGAATACGAAGCCAATCTTCGGCAAATGCTTCGTCAAACTGAAAATGTGCTAAGGCACGAAGTAAGCTTCGAGAAATACAGTTTTATCAGACTTGCCATAAGAAGGGATCTCTTTCTTTATGAAGCATGAAAAGAAGGGAAGGTGTTTTTTTCGCCGAAGGCTCAAAAACGGTATGTGCAAATTTCATGCATCGCAAAGAAACAAGTTACAATAATTTACATATTTGATTCAATGTTACATACATCAAATGTTACATAGTTTTGTTACAAAAGAAGCTTAATGTTCATTCCATTGTCCCATACATCAAGCATTTCAAAATATTATTACAATAAAACATATTCTTCTCTAAGGACTTTTTCCACAACTTCGTTCAAAAGTTTATCGACGACTTCGTCAATAATGGAGTTTGCCATGCTTATAATCCATTGCCTCCTTCATTTCTAGATCAGCTAGGGGATAGTACGGTTCCGGTGGCAGGGATAGTTCAGCTGAAGTAGGTAAATTGATTAGTTCGAAGCCACAAAACAAGTACCAAAGTTAAAAAACCAAAAAACAATACCTATACGCCTTTCACGTTCAGCAGCCTCTTTAGCTCGCTTTGCTTCTGCCCGAGCGTGGTGAGTGTCCTTTTCACTCTTCTTTAAAATCTCGTGGGCCAGCTCTCGGGGACCATTCACCCAGACATTGTTATAAAACTTCTCGCCCATTAAAGTTGCTTCAGTTGAAGGATCCTTCGTATCGTCTATGGAGAAGGCAGCTTCGGCCTGGGCTATAGCCTTAATGTGATCACATCCGGCCTTCTCCAAAATAGCTAAGATTCCCCGCGCACCGGAAAACGCGCAAATATCCCCGCGATCACTCAAAATTTCCTCGAAGGCTTCGGCTTCTCCACTTATCCACTCAACAACGCCCTCGGGGTCGTCTCGTATGAAGTTTTCTTCAGCAGAGTAGGCGCCCAATTTGGCGAAGCTAGTTTTTAATTTCTTCACACAATCCAAGGATTTCTCAAAGCACCTTTCCTTGGATTCACGAAGTTCTTCAACATTTTTCTCTAGCTTATTTTTCCAGTATTCACTGATCTCTTGATTAGCCTATGCGAGCGTGCAGTTCTCCTTAGTTTCGGTCAGTTGTCTCCGAAGGTCTTCAATTTCGGTTTTCTGGGCTTCGGCCTAAGCTTTGTAATTAGCTTTGTCTTCCTTTACTTTGTTCACCGATGAAATCAAAATTTTGTCTTTCTCTAGACCTTCGTTTCTCAGATCAATCACCTCAGAGCGAAGGTTGTTAAGAGCCATTGTACAGCCTTCGTCTTCGGCGCTCTTCTGAGCCCTCAAGGCATTACTAAGAATTAAGCCCTGCAAAGAAGAAGAAAGAGTTGAGCATGGAAATAAAATACTTCATTTTCTAGCTTCAAAGTTAACCCCTATACCTTTATACTGTTGTACGCGAGGCTATCATCAAGATCATCCTTCGACAAGACCGAAAGGCCTTCTTCAAGCTTAGGAAATCTCATACTCTTAGCTATCTCCCGGCAAACAAATATTTCTTTGTTATCCGGGAGACAGTACATGAAATCATCTTCGGTAGTACCATTGAACACTAAGGCCCCCTTCGGATATTTCAGTCTTTGGGCATAGTGTTTGGCCTCCAAGATCTCTTCTTCAGATAATTTTTTCCCCGAAGCATGTCGAACAATGTAATCAATATCTTCAATTAAGGCTTCGGGGATAGGAAAATTTTCTTTTTCTGCCATGTCTAGCTCTGTCGTCTTGTCAGTATCTGAAATTTGCTGACCCACCTTATCTTCAGGCACGACGGCCTTCGTCTCAGTGGGTGCTGAAGGCCCAGCTTCGGCTTCGACTTGGTTTTTGGCAGCTTCGGCAACTTTCTTGGTAGGAGCAGGAGTTAAGGCATTCGTGGTCTCTATGACAGCGTCTAGTACGCTGGCCATCCTCCTCCTTTTGGGAGTTGCGGCAGCAGTTTTTTGTACCTTTGGCAATTCTGCTCCTGCTAATGGGCTCAGAATTTCTAGCAGTTTCAATACCTTTTCCACTATCGGCTCTTCGGCCGCACCATCTTTGCCTTCGGTAGGCCCGACTGTAGGCACCTTCGGCACTACAATTGGCTCTTCGGTGCTATGCGCAATCGGAGCAGCTTGTATAATTTCAGCAGTTAAAGAGGTTCCTTCGCCAAATTCAGGCACCACGACCGGTTCAATGTATGCGGCCGATGGGTTAGGACCTTCATCTTCTTGCCCTTCGGCACAGCAGTGGTGGCCAAAGTGATAACTTTTCTTTTCTTCCCTTGCCTTCGCAGTGGGTAGTGATAATCAAGGTATACGAAGCCGATGGCATCAAATACTCTGTTCAATCTTTTCTTCCCCCGGCCCCCGAAGGCTGCGAACAAGGCATCATCTACGGCTTTGCTATATGCTCCAAGTAGCTTGTCGCTGATAGCCTCAATACTTTTTAGCCAATCATCATTCGGCTCATCAAACCGGTCTCTGAATATGAAGGTATACTTCAACCGGACCAGCCCACCTTCAGTTGACTCGACAGTAGTATCCTTCGGCATATCCCAATTTTCTACAAGTGGCCATATTTTGTACGCTATGTGCTCTTGAACTATATCCCTTGTGCCAATGAAGGCACAAACTTTGCTAAAAGCCTTTTGGCATGCTTTGTCATTCTGATCGATTGTCACCTTCGGCCTCCAAAGGCCGAAGCGAGACCAGATGGGGTGTTGGATGATTTCCTTAATGTCCTCTCTTTCAATCAGATCATTCTTGACATAAAACCATTCTTCCATCCAGGCCCTAGGCCATCTTTTTCGAAATGTAGGAACTGGATGGCTTGCATTGGATCGAGCAATGAATCCATAACAACTGAAGTTGTTGTGATACTGCTCCTTGCCGGTAGCCTTAGTCTCGTACAAAAGTTCATGCATGCTGCAAAAACACCTTGCGCTTGGTTCCAATCGTTGGCTTCTCACATCCCAAATAAACAAACACATCCTGATTATAGCTTCAGGGGTAAGTTGATGAAGAAAGATCTGAAACGTCTTCAGTACTTCAACCAAGAATCTGCTCAACGGGAACCGAAGCCCTGCTTTCAAAAAGCTTTGGTAAATAATCACCTCATTTACTTCAGGAGTAGGAGCAGCGCTGTCTCCTCCAACCCTCACAATAGTCATGTCACGGAAGTATCTTCCTCTCATAGCATCAACATGACCTTGTTTGATAGTCGATTTTCCGAAGATGGTATGGCTTGGTCGCCACGACCGATCTTCAGAATCTTCGTCTCCACTTTCTACATCATACTCGTCACTGTCGTCCGAGTCTTCAGACAGATCCGCTAGTATTTCTCTTGTAATTTTTTCTGTGTTCCTTTTTGCCATAGATTTGAAAAACCCAGCGATGAAAGGATCCACAACTTTTTTCTCTTCAAACAGCTTCGTGTCCTCAGTTATCTTTGTCTCCTCAGTCATCTTCTTCTCAGACATGGCGAAAACACGTCTTTAAACTGAAGCTCAAAAAGCTTGAAAATCAGGCGAGAGCTAGTGAACAAGAGCTAAAAGTTTGAGAAAATAACACAAATGGCAGAAATGGCGTATCAAATGTTGTCGGTGTGGGTTCCTATTTATATGTCTGGCACTTTGCAACTTGGCGGGCCCCGTCTGTCATTGACTATCGCTATTCTAGCGAAGGGAAGGTGTTTTTTCGGACCTTAGGCTTAAGGCCTTCGTTCACGTTGCATTCTAAATCTGTTATAACAAATTAATACTGTGAGGGGCTACTGTTGGGGGCCTCCGTCTTCCGAAGGTCCTCAAAAACATGACTAACATGTTTCCCAAGTATAATATATGTACAGGAACCTTCGAACATGGGATAAAGCTGTACATGACATGAAGAGCTTAGTTCAGGAGCAGGATTAACCAATGCCGAAGCTACTCGTGGAAAAGCTTCGGCTCAACATTGGAAAATGAAACCGACTTGAAGGGGAAAAGGCTATCTAGTCCTCGATAGATTATCCCTAGGTCAATAGTAAATGTTAAGGGTATGAATGTAATTCCACACAGACTGCGTCATGTGCCTATAAATAGATGAACAGTGACATCGTACTATTCACGCTGACTTTTTGCCTTCTGTCAAGCCGAAGGTACAAATGTAATTCAATATTGTTCATGTTTGTTCATGATGATATAAAAAAGATATATAAATGATGTCATATGATTATTCATGTTATTTCTTACGTTTTATATGCTTCTCCTTACATTAATATACACTGTGATGATGAAGGTGCGTCATTCATAACCTTCGTTCGAAGATCATTATATTCTAAGGAAAATAATGCTTCGAAGGACGAAGGACGTTAACCATTAATATTTTGTGTTGCCTTGTTCTTAACTCATAGCATTTGAGAACAAGTCCCCAACATTGCCGAAATGTAATGATTATTCAGACTCATTTATACACCTCAACCTTTCTTACTTATTTTACATAAGTACAATATTTAGACTATACTACCTAGTCTTCTTCATCCTTCGTTGCTCCATTGCCTGTTGCAGGAGATCATTCGTCAGGAAGGTTCATGGAAGGAGGGTGCCTAAAAAGGTCCAGCTCCCCATCAGGTCCTTCATGAGCTGTTCCTAACGGTCCGACTCCCATGGCAGCAACGTCTGGTGGCACGTTTGGGTGCAGCTGATCATACAATACATGCACTTCTTCATGTAAGGTATTACAGTACGCTTGCAGGTTTTCAAGAGACGCGCTTGAAAGGGAAATAGGGTTAACCTTTTCCCACAATTAATTTTGGTGGTTGAAGGCCCAACACAAATATGGACTAACTAGTTTGCTCTAGAATACATGTCCTACAAGTGCAAAAAGGTTCAACACAAACCAATAAATATTCAAGTTAGGCATCCAAATTCAAAGGAGCAAAGAAACAAAGTGTGTTGTGGTCTAGCGCACCGGACTGTCCGGTGTGCCACCGGACAGTGTCCGGTGCACCAGGTCCATACAGGGCTGAACTAGCCACTCTCGAGTTTCTCCAGGCGCACTCCGCTATAAATCACCGGACTGTCTGGTGTGCCACCAGACTGTCCGGTGCACCAGCGGAGCAACGACTATCCAGCGCAATGGTCGACTGCAATGACGCCCTGACAGCGCTACAGTGCGCGGCAGAAGTCAGAGTAGAAGTCAGAGGCACATCGGACAGTGAACAGGACCTGTCCGGTGTGGCACCGGACTGTCTGGTGCCACAAGAGGACAAAGCCTCCAACGGTCGACTACTCCCGAACCCTAACGGTTGGGTGATGTGGCGGCGCACCGGACTGTCCGGTGCGCCCGTCGACAGCAGCCATCCCCAACGGCTTGTTGGTGGTTGAGGGCTATAAATACCCCCCAACCACCACAACTCCAAGCATCCAAGTCTTCTGAAGTTTTCATTCAATACAAGAGCTAGTGCATTCACTCCTAGACACAAATCAAAAGATCAAAGCCTCTCCAAGTCCCAATTTCATTCCAACCGCCTAGTGACTTGAGAGAGAGTTTGTTCGTGTTCTTTGCGCTCTTGTTGCTTGGATTGCTTTCTTCCTTCCTCATTCTTGTTCCCAAGTGAATTGTAATCAAAGCAAGAGACACCTAGGTTGTGGTGGTCCTTGCGGGGTCTAAGTGACACGTTTGATTAAGGAGAAAGCTCACTCAGTCTAAGTGACCGTTTGAGAGAGGGAAAGGGTTGAAAGAGACCCGGTATTTGTGACCACCTCAACGGGGACTAGATTCTTTAGAACCGAACCTTGGTAAAACAAATCATCGTGTTCATCCGCTTGATTCGTTCTTGATTTGTTTTTTCTCTCTCCCGGACTTGTTTAAGTTCTAACGCTAACCCTGGCTTGTAGTTTGTGTTTAAAGTTGTAAATTTAAGATTACGCCTATTCACCCTATGGCAGAACCGCCCGAATTATTCCAGCTTAAGTGTCCAAGTCATGCCTCAGAGGCCGCAACACACTTAAATCAGAATAACCCGTCAGTCCCTCAGATCTGGTCTGATAAAGCCACTTATCTAGGATCAAATACCACCAGCTCACTCGAAGGTGAGTCATAGAAGAAATACAATAAAACAGGAAACCTCAAATTAAAGTACTGGAGTTATTACATAAATCGGAGTTTTTCAAATAAACTGAAATAAGTTCATAAGGTAATCTGCAGTGGATAATCAATATCATCGAAAGGTGAGGAATAGGGCAAGGCCTAGCCTACTACTCCTCCTGCTCCTCTCCTGCTGGAGTAGCATCCCACTCGACCGTCCAACCCGGTGGCAGGGTGGTAGGCCAAGTCACACCATCAACCATATCCTGGAGCGTACATGCAAAAATTATGCCACAAGCAAGGCTGAGTATACTAATACTCAGCTAGACTTACCCGGTGTGAGGAATCTACTCATCTACCTCTAGACCATGCAGCTATTTGGCTGAGGGGTTTGGTTTGCCAAAGCACTAGCTGAGTCTAAGATTGATTTTAACTTTTCCAATTCTAATATCATTACTTTTAGCTAAGTTTACTCCTTCTAAGCATACATGGTAACAATCATTTGATACAATCAACATGATATCTCATGTAAAACCTCATTTCACCTCTTACTCAATGTAGTACAAGGGGTCAAGCAGTCTCATTAGCTGCGAAAAGCAGACGATTCGAATCGAGTTTTAACCTTGCAAGGTAAACCTAAACATATGACATGTAGGGGCACTCCGTTGCCACACACGTCAACCATCCCCATCGAACCCCCATTCGTGGCCAGGACTCACCACCTTGGCATACAATGCTCCACTAACCTCGGCTGACGCCGTGCAGTGACCGCACTTGTACCCACCATAGCTAGCATAGGAGACCCAGTCTCAGGACGCGTGAGGGGTAAATTCCACGCCCGGCTTCACTCAGGTACTAGGTTACAGGTCACCATATTTACCGACATGTGCTTAGTACATTCAAACGCTTGACTCAGGTAACCACACATTAATCCTTAATTCTTTTTCTCGTCTCATGGACAAGGCATCCTCCCTGGATCCAAGTCCATAGACCATCATAGATCCCATTATCAAGATGAATACAATCAATTCTAGACCTCGCACGAGTGTTAGAAAAATCACTCGGCTTCTACCGAGATCCTGATTTAGCAAAGCAGCTACTCGACCTAGCATAGTAGTATCCATCTCAAAAAGGAATCCTGAATTCATGCAACTAAGGGTTTCAAGCAATTGCTACACTTAAGTGCACATTACAAGCCTGCAAACATTAAGTGTAGTAAAGTAGCATATATATAAATTGTTTATGCATAAAACTGGGACTTGCCTTCAATTGCTAGGGCTGCGGGGAGATCCTCGATGGCAGGCTCGGGAGCTGGCTCCTGATATTCTTCGTGGATAGCTCCTTGCTCAAGTATGAGCACGTACTCTCCGTCAGCGAGGTTGCGATCTACTGAATGCAATGAGTAATATATATGCATGGCATGATATGCAATTTAGCAACTAAAATCGCAGGGTGAAAGATTAATTAACAGGGAATAGAGCTAAGTCTCGGTATTAGAGATTTCCGGGGTATACTTAGTAAATTTGGGTCAAGTTTGATTACTGAATGGTCAGATTGTTTTTAGTGTTCTACTGATCTTCCTTTTTATGTCTTTGTGATATTTTAACAAGATTCTTAGCTGCAATTATTGCGGTGAGACTTAATAATCTTTCTAATCTATCTCTTCTTTTCTATTTTCATTTAGGTCCTTCAGGTGGGTTTGAACAACAAGATAGTTTTATAAATTTCCAAAAATTATGTAAAAATTACAGTGGCTTCTCACTGGTGTATAACTCTCTGTCTCAAAATTTAGAGCTTAAAAAGTGAGGGTTTCTCCCTGTACAAAATTATCAAATATTAGGGCAGAGGGGGTGTTTTGAACTACAACTCCCTTTTAACAGTGGGTTATTCTCTAAGGCTTATTTTTGCTGGCATTTAGGTGTAATAACATGGTTTTGCACAAATTTTCAGCCACTCATACTTATTTGTAATTTTACTATGATTTTCTAAAGTTTCTAGCCAAAGGGGTGCTTTCTACTACCATTATACTTGAAAAATATCAAACAACAGATTTCTAATTTTCCTATCTTCTTCTTTGCGCAAGAGCAATCATTCTAGAATTGGGTAACTTTTTGCTTAAGGGACAGGGTGGTAGAATTTCTTGAATTAAATGGCCTTTTACATGAGGTAAGGGCAATGGGTGTTATTTTGTAGTTTTGAATAGGTTTTGCATTTTTTTCTGGTGGTCTACTTAATCAATAATTTGGTAAAAATTTATTTTCCCATTGTTGCACAATTTTTGGCTTTCTTATGATTTAATTGGAACATGGCTAAAAATAAAGTTTTAATTGTTCAACCCACTTAAGATGATGGGCTTCGGTGTTTATTATTTTTGTAGGGATGCTCTAGTAGTTAGGAGTCTACTAAATTTTTCTTACCAATTTTGAATGTTCCTTATATTTTTAATGATGGCCTTTCTGGTTTTATTAGTGCCTAATAAAATATTCTACCTTGGATTTGTTCTGGACTAGGGTTCTTTATATTTTTCCTAGGTTCTTTATTACTTATGTGGATTAGGAAAAATATGTTCATCCACTGTCCATTAATTTCTATTGTCTTTCTAATTTTTCTAAGTTTTGGGCAGATATAGTTTTTAATAGATAACCCTGTGTTAATCTTGTATACTGGGGTGCTTAATATTTTTAAACATGCCCAAGTTGGGTTTGGGCTTCTACAAATTTTTCTTATTTTTAAACATGCCTAAGTCTAGCACATAAGCATAACTATTTTTCCTTATTTTAATAAGGTTTGGGCAGTTTCCTTATTTAATTCCAAACTCTAAAATCACTACAGAAATCATAGGGTTCAACATTTTTATTTGATAGCTCCTAATATTCTGAATTCAGTAAAATTGGTTTGACCAAATTTGGTTAAACATTTCTCAAGATATGAATTTCTTAAGTTCTCTGCCTGTTTAAAAAGAATAAACAGAAATGGTTTAAAGGAAAAAGTTTTTGCATCTGGGTCCCTGGCGAAAGTTCTAAGTTTCATTGCAGAGAGGTCCTCGGGTCACTATTCATATGAGTCTCTGACTACGCAGAAAACCCCCTAGGGTTCTGCTAAATCAAACTCGCGGTCCTTCCCCTAATGAAACATTAACCGTGGTGGAGGAAAGGGCGGAGGGGCTTACCGATGGTGAGACTGCTCTGATGAAGTGGTCGAGGGTGTAGGGGAGGTCTTGACGGTCACACCGATGTGCGGATCGTCTCCGGCGATGGTCGGAGTGGGTCGGTCCACGCGCGCAGGCGGGCGAGCTCGTCTGTGGCGAGGGCTTTGGCCTATCCAGGGCGGTACAGTTCAATTGAACTGGTTAGTGAGCTTCACGAGAGGTTAGGGAAGACATATGCGCGAGGAATTGGAAAATGGCTCACCAGATAGCTCGGTTCACGCGCGGTGGCGGGTGACCGAAGTTCGGCGAGGGCGATTCTGCTTCTCCGGTGAGGCAATGCCTTGGCTCAAGCTTGGAGAAGCTTCACAGGCTCTTGGGGAAGCTATCTAAGGGCTCAGTTGAGGCTAAAGGTCTCTGGAAATGGTTGGCCACGGTAGCCGGCGCTCGGGTGGCTCGGGTGGGTGGCGCAGAGTTCGTCGGAGCTAAGGGTGGTGTCTGGCTAGTGAGGGTGAGTGCGGAGTGAGGTGAGGCACGTCTGGGGGTGGTCTTAAAGGCGTGGGCGAGCACGGCCGAGGGGTGGCTCTAACATGCGCTCAGGGTGTGCGCGGGCGAGCGCCAGTGCGCGCTCTAGCGTCTGGACATGGCGTCGAGCACGAGGCAGCATAGAGAGAGGTCATGTTCAAGCGCGGATTGGCTCCAAATCTTTGAGATTATGGTCATGATCCCGTTGAGAGATCTCTTCCCCTGACATTCCTTTATCGTTTGTGTGTGGAGGCTTATGGGTTTCGCTGACTGGATCAAGAGATATGGAGGGGTGAAGTTGGGTTTGTCTCACTGCTTAACTCTGATAGAAAATCTTGGGTTTGACGTGTCTAGGGCACGCATCGCGATGCCATCTTCACACACATGCAGAGGGGTTAGTTTAGAACAAAATTGTTAATGGGGACTTAAGCATTTGAGCTAGGTATCAAGGTGAACGCGCTCAAGTTCTAGGTGAAGGCTGAAATTCAGAAATCTGAATTTCAGGTTCCCCCTAGGGAGCTTTCACTTGGAGGGCCTTTTTGGGGTTTTCAATAAACTATTTTGGCCATACTTTTATAACAAATGTTGTAGTTTAGGTAGTGTATTTCAACTTTAATAATTGGCCTAAGCCATGATTCCATGTTTTTCATGGTCTTTTTACCCCTTTTCTTCCTTTCTACTTTAGTGGCTCAATTAGGGTTGTTCAAGGGTTTTAGCAAATTCTTTCCCTTTTCGGAATGCACCATATGATTTAGGCATGATTATTAAGATAAAATACTTAGTGGAACTTTTATTCTGAAGTTGATTGGTGTCTTTTGCCCAATTTGGTTCACATGAAATAATGGTTCTTGAGTTAGCACTAAGAGGGACTTTGAGAATTACTGGGTTGTTACAGCCTTCCCCCCTTAAAGGAATCTCGTCTCGAGATTCAGGTCGGAGTCCTCCCAGGGTGAAGCGAAGGTTAAGGCTTGCTTGAATTTTGGTGGTTCATTTATCAAGGTTCTTTTAATAAACTGTTCTTCGAATGTCATCTTCTTTGCAACTTCAGAAGGAAGTCCTTTTAGCTTTAGTTTTACGATTAACCCTTTTTATATTAAGATCATTTTTTCTTATATTTAGATTCAAGGGCAGGGGAGGGGTTGGGCATGGTTACGTACCAATTCCCTTTGGTAGACAATCAGGGAAGTTCGAACGTAGAAATTCCTCAGTCTCCCAAGTAGCCTCTTCCTCTGAGTGATTACTTCATTGGATCTTATACATCTTGATCGATTTAGCCCGAGTTGATCTTTATTTGCAATCCAGAACCTTGGAAGGGTACTCTTGGTACGATAGATCTGGCTCTATCTCCAATTCTGGTTCTGCTATGATCTCGATCGGCAATCGAACACATCTCTTTAGTTGAGATACATGGAATACATTGTGGATGGCAGACATTTTCGGAGATAACCTCAATTTGTATGCCACGGGTCCACATGCTTCTATGATCTCATAAGGTCCAATGTAACGAGGGGCTAGCTTGCCTTTGATCCCAAACCTCTGCACTCCTTTGGTGGGTGATACCTTCAAATATACGAAATCTCCCACTTCGAACTGGAGAGGTTTCCTTCTTTTATCATGGTAACTCTTCTGCCTGGCCTGAGTAGCTTCTAAATTCTTCCTGATTAGTTTGACTTTTCTCTCGGCTTTAGTCACTAAGTCAGGTCCAAAATTTTCTCTTTCTCTAGGCTGAGACCAATTAAGGGGTGTTCGACACCTTCTTCCATATAGGGCTTCGAAAGGTGCCATCTTTAGGCTGGATTGGTAAATGGTGTTATAAGCAAACTCTGCCAAGGAGAGGTACTTATCCTAGTTCTTACCACAATCGATTGCACAAGCCCTTAACATATCTTCAAGAATTTGATTAACCCTTTCGGTCTGACCATCAGTCTGCGGTTGGTAAGCTGAACTCCTTATTAGCTTAGTTCCTAAAGACTCCTGCAGTTGTTCCCAAAATCTGGCAACAAATTGAGCTCCTCGGTTAGAGATAATGGTTTGGGGCAATCCATGCAAACACATGATTTGATCAATGTACAGCTCTGCATACTTCTGAGCCTTATCAGTGGTGTGCACTGGAAGAAAATGTGCCACTTTTGTGAGTCGATCCACAATGACCCAAATTGAATCATGATGTTGGGAGGTGTTGGGCAGACCGACAATAAAATCCATGCTGACGTCATCCCATTTCCATGAAGGTACTGACAGGGGTTGCAAGGCACCAGTTGATTTTAAGTGGCTTGCCTTTATCCTCTGACATGTGTCACATTCTGATACATATTGGGCTATCTCCCTCTTCATTCTGGTCCACCAATACAAGGGCTTCGGATCATGGTACATTTTGGTGCTTCCTAGATGCATGGAGAATTTGGAGAGATGAGCTTCATCCAAGATCTTCTTCTTGAGATCCTTATTTCTAGGAACCACCAACCTGCTTTCAAACCACAATATACCCTTCCCATCTTGGCAGAAACACTTATACTTCTCTGTCTTCTGATGGAGGTTCTCTTTAATGATTTGCACTCCCTTGTCACTGAGTTGGGCCATGATTATCTCGTCTTGCAAAGTTGGCTCAATGGAAATGTGAGACAAAGCACCAGATGGAATCACTTCAATCTTCATTTTGTTCAACTCATCACATAGGGTGTTGATGCGAGAATCCATCATAACACATTTGCATTGTGATTTCTGACTCAAGGCATCAGCTACCACATTGGCCTTCCCTAGGTGATAGTGTACCTCCAGGTCATAGTCCTTGATCAGCTCTAGCCATCTTCTCTGCCTCATGTTGAGATTAGCCTGAGTAAAGATATACTTTAGGCTCTTATGATCTATGAAGATGTTGTAGTGGGTTCCCATCAAATAGTGTCTCCACATCTTCAATGCATGAACCACGACTGCTAACTCCATGTCATGAGTGGGATAATTTTGCTCATGAGGCCTGAGTGCTCTTGACGCTTAAGCAATGACTCGGTTGTCTTGCATCAAAACACAACCTAGTCCAGTGCCAGAGGCATCACAGTACACATCAAATGGCTTGCTACTATCGGGTTGCGCTAACACCAGTGTTGTGGTCAGATGTTGCCTCAATGTGTGGAAGGCATCTTCGCACTTCTGACCCCAAACAAACTTGGCTCCTTTCTTCAACAATTCAGTCATGGGCTTCGCAATTCAAGAGAAATCCGGAATGAATCTTTGGTAATAACCGGCCAATCCCAAAAAACTTCGAATCTGACAAACATTCATTAGCGGCTTCTAGTTCATCACCTCTTGCACCTTATCAGGATCAACAGTTATGCCTGCCTGAGAGATAGTGTGACCCAAGAATTTGATTTCCTTTAGCCAAAAATCACATTTTGACAATTTGGCATAAAGACGGTGCTCTCGCAGACGTTGAAGCACTACATGCAAATGACCGACATGCTCTTCTTCGTTCTTTGAGTACACCAAGATATCATCGATGAAAACCACCACGAAGTTGTCCAATTCAAGCATGAAGACAAAGTTCATCAGAAACATGACGTATGCTGGTGCATTAGTCAGCCCAAATGACATTACCAGATATTCATACAACCCATATCTGGTTGAGAAGGTAGTCTTCGGAATATCACTTGCTCGTATCTTGATCTGATGATAGCCAGAGCGAAGGTCTATCTTGGAAAACACTTTGGCTCCGACCAATTGATCGAAAAGAACATCAATACGAGGCATAGGATACTTGTTCTTGATAGTCACCGCATTAAGTGGGCGGTAATCTATGCACAGCCTCAAGCTTTCATCTTTCTTCTTTACAAACAAGGCTGGACATCCCCAAGGCGAAGTACTTGGGCGGATGAAACACTTGTCTAACAATTCTTGCAATTGCTTCTTCAATTCTGCCAATTCTGGTGGTGGCATCCGGTAAGGCCTCTTGGAAATAGGTGTCGTTCCCGGTTGCAACTCGATGGCGAATTCAATATCCCGGTCTAGTGGCATTCCTGGTAATTCATCTAGAAAACATCTGCATACTCATAGAGGACTGGAATCTTCTTCAAAGGTAACTCTATCATAGCAAAGGCACATGATCGAGTAGAATCTTGGCTAGGCAGAAATAGGGTGAAACTCCCACAGATTGGTGATTTAATTTCAACGATGTGGCTGGCTATATCTAGCACCACTTGGTGCCGGGTCATCCAATTGGCTCCCAAAATAATGTCCACATTTTCCAATCCTAGAATAAGGAGGGTGGTCTTGACAATGTGGCTTCCCAGTCGAATGGGCACGCTTTGATTTAATTGGTTTGTTGCAACCTTGCCTCCTAGCGTTGCGATCATAAAAGACCCTTGAGTATGATAGAAAGGAAATTGACACTTAGCACTGAACTTCTAGCTAATGAAGCTATGAGATGCACCAGAATCAAACAGAATTAATGCAGGTTGATTAAAAACTGAAAAGATACTAGTCATGATGGGGGCTCCCTCAGGTAACTCCTCTAGAGTAGTGAAGTTGAGCTTCCCTTGCCTGACTTGCATCTTCTGCTTTCTTCCCTTGTCTTGATTCGGTGCTAGCATCTGCCTCTGCTGATTCCTTGGGCAATTATTGGCATAATGGCCCACATTGCCACAAGTGAAGCACTTGTTCCCATTTCCCTGGCGGAACTGATGCTGCTGCGGAGGTTGATTGTTCCTTGGAGCGGGAGCTGGAAAACGATTGGGGGCTGTTGGGGACTTGTTCTCAAATACTATTAATTAAGAACAATGCAACACAAGATGTTAAATGTTAATGCCCTTCGTCCTTCGAAGCATTATTTTGTAGGATTACGGGGAGGCTACACTAGCGCAAAACAAAATTTTCAACCCCATAATACCAAGAACTACTGCGGTTATAGGTCATGGAATTACCACTAGACGCGCAGAGCAGCGGAAGACGTCTCGATGTAGACGAACACGTCGAGCAGTGCCGTGCAGTCGCCGGCGTCCTTCACGTCCTCGCACAGTTCGTCCAAGTGCTCCAGATGCAGCACCTCCGAGGTATCCACACGTACAGGGAGGAAGCGCCGCGTACCGAACTGCTAGGTTCGCGACGGCGGCTTGACGAGGGCGAGAGGTGGGCAGCGGCTGTTAGTTCGCAGGTGGCGAATTAGGTTTTCCTTAACCGCGCCCCCGCCCCTCATTATATAGGCGTTATGGTGGGCTTCTGACGCCGAGGCCCATCATTAACCCTAAAGCCCAGTCTAATTTCGGATCTAATCCGAATTAGGCTTCCTTCCCCTTAACTGTGTGACCCTATAGGTTCACGTACAAATAGACATAGCCCGAGTACTCTTACTTGGCCCAATAATTGACAGCGGCCTCTAGCAAGACATGTCAACTCCTATGTGTACGTAAAGATCATATCAGACGAACCATTGCGACATTACGTACATGTTGTTCCCTTTGTCTCACGATATTTGGTCTGGCTCTAAGCTGACCTCTCTTTCTCGATACTGTGAATTGGAATCCTTTCAATGGTTAACTCTTAACCCTAGCACGGCCATGCATTTCTTGATCCAATCACTCGAGGGGCCCAGAGATATCTCTCTCACAAAGAGAGGGACAAATTCCATCTTGACTGACCATGCCTCATAGCATGCTTCCTGACAAACCCAAAACTACCTTTATAACTACCCAGTTACGGGATAGCGTTTGATAGTCCCTAAGTAAGTCAATTCACATCTTGAGAACATGCGACAATCTCAGGTCTAAGGATACAATATTCATGTTGCAAGAAGAGAACTATATTACAATATCTCACGTGGGTCGGTCCGGCCTCATGTCATACATGCGCCCACATTATTAGTTTACCATCTCCATGTTCATGACTTGTGAAATGTAGTCATCAACTAATACATGTGCTAGTCATCGACTCTGACTAGGGACATCATTTAGAATAACCATATAAGTAAAGAATCTCACAAACAATTCACATAATTGCTAATCAATACAAGGTGCCTTCCATGGATATTCAATTAAGCAATATATATATCATGGATACAAAGAAATATGCTCATCTCTATGATTATCTCTAGGGCATATTTCTAACATATTTCCCTTAGGATATAATGATCTTTAGACGAAGGTCATGAAGGACATATCTTTATCATCGCAATATATGTTAAATAAAAGAAGAAGCATATGGCATATAGGAAACAACATAAACAATTATATAACATTGTCAATTCATTCTAATTATATAATCATGGAAAGGCAGGAACAATATTGAATTACAAAAGTACCTTCGGCTTGATAGAAGGCAAAAAAGTACAAGTGTGATGCAAAAGCAAGCACAAGTCAGCGTGAACAGTACGGGGGTACTGTTCATCTATTTATAGACACAGGACGCGACCTGTGAGAAATTACATTCATGCCCTTTACATTTATTATTAACTTATATACAAATCTATGAGGACTAAATAGCCTTTTCTCCTTTAAGTTGGTTCCTTTTCCCGCGAATGAGCCGAAGCTCCCTTGCGCGTAGCTTCGGAGCAATGGCAACCTTCATCACGATCATGCTCTTCTCATCGTGTACGCTTTTATCATGAATCCGAAGGTACCTGACCATAAGCCATACTTGGAAGACATTGTTAAATTACGTTTTTGAGGACCTTCGGAGGATGAAGGCCCCAACAGTAGCCCCTCGCAGTATTAATTTGTTTAAGATAACGAATTCAGACTGCGACATGGACGAAGGCCTTAAGACGAAGGTCCGAAAAACACCTTCCCTTTGCTAGAATAGCAACAGTCAATGACAGACAGGACCCTCCAATTCGGGGCGTGCCGAGCGTATAAATAAGAACTTGCACCAACCTCATTTGGTACGCTGCTTGCGCCATTTGCTTTGTTTTCTCAATTTTATAGCTCTTGCTCGCCAGCGCTTGCTAGTTTCTCAAGCTTTCTAAGCTTCGGTTTGAAGGACATGTTTTCATCATTTCCGAAGAAAAGGTGTCTCAAGACAAGAAAGTTATTGCTGAGACGAAGTTAACCGAAGAGGAGAAGCTCTTTGAACAGAAGAAGGCTGTGAATCCTTATATAGCTGGGTTTTTAGAATTAATAGCAAAATCAAATACAGAGAAGATTACAAAAGAGATATTGGAGGGCCTATCTAAAGACACTGGTGATAGTGACAACTATGATGTAGAAAGTGGGGGTGAAGATTCCGAAGATCGACCGTGGAGGCCAAGCCATACAATTTTTGGAAAGTCGACCATCAAGCAAAGTCACCTTGAGAGCACGAGGGGGAGGTACTTTCGAGATATATCTATTGTGAGGGCTAGCAAAGACAATAACACTCCTGCGCCCGAGGAGAATGAAGTTGTGATCTTCCGAAGCTTCTTTAAAGCTGGGCTTCGGTTCCTACTGAGCAGGTTTGTAGTTGAAGTGTTGAAAACCTTCCAAATTTTCCTTCATCAACTGACCCCCGAAGCCATATTGAGGATGGGAGTCTTCGTCTGGGCAACAAGGAGCCAAGGTATAGACCCAAGCGCAAAATGCTTCTGTAGCATGCACGAACTTATGTATGAAACGAAGGCCACGGGAAAAGAACAGTATCACAACAACTTCAGTTGTTATGGATTTATCGCTCGTCCCAACTCAAGCTACCCAGTGCCAACATTTCAGAAAAGATGGCCAGGAAATTGGATGGAGGAATGGTTTTATGTGAAGAACGACTTAGTAGCGAGGGGGGATGTTAAGGAGGTTATTATGCGCCCCATTTGGTCCCGCTTCAGCCTCCGAAGGCCGAAGGTTGAGATTGACGAAGCCGCCGAAGCATGCCAAAAGGAATTTGGTATTGTCTGCTTTTTTATTGGTACAAGAGATTTAATCCAAGAGCATATAGCCTTCAGAGTATGGCCGCTTGTAGAGAACTGGGAAATGCAGAAGGAAACTGTCACCGAGTCTAGCGAAGGTGACTTGGTTCGACTGAAATACACCTTCAGATATGGAGATAAATTTGATGAACCAAATGATGACTGGCTGAAATGTATCGAAGCTACAAGTGATGAAATGCTTGGGCCATATTCCAAAGCAGAAGATAATGCATTATCCACATCCTTCGAGGGCCGGGGAAAAAAGAGATTGACAGAGTTTTTGATGCCATTGGTTTTGTTTACCCCGACTACTGCTACCCGCTGCGGGGACGGGGAAAGAAGAGGAAAACTGCTGCTTCGGCCACTCCAGATGAGCCTACGCCAAAGAGCAAAAAGTTGAAAGTCCTTACCCAACGGCCACGTTATATTGAACCGGCCGTAGTGCCTGAGTTTGGCGGGGAGACTTCTTCAGCTGCTGAACCAAAAGAGCCCATTCCTCCTTTGCAGAAGGTTGAAGATCCGGCTATAATGCCGAAGGTACCTTTAGCGGAGCTAGCTGAGTCGAAGACTGATAAAGATAAGGCCGAAGAGCAAAAAATTGAAGGAAGAAAAATGTTAAAAATTTTAAGCCCTTCGGCAGAAGTAACAGTGTCGAAGGCACAAAAAAGTTTTGTGGCAACTCCCAAAAGAAGAAGGATGGCAAATGTACTAGATGTGTTAGAAACAGTAAAGGCTTTAAGCTCCACTCCTTCAGGGAAAATCGCCGAGGCTTCAAAAATGCAAACCAAAGCTAAAACAAAGCCGACCGAAATTGAAGCTGCAGTAATCCAAGCTAGTGCCGAAGCTGGGCCTTCAGAGCTCGCCGAGAAAAAACCTTCAGAAATTGAAGAAAGGGCAATAGAAGAAAAAGCCACAGAGCAAGTGTCGCCTGAAAAGGTTGCTACTCCTACTCCCGAAGCTTTGAAAGAGAGCATTGATTACATCATCCGCCATGCTTCGGGAAAGGTACTTTCTAAGGAAGAAAAAATGAGAAGCTCAAAATTATGCCCAAAAACTGAAATACCCGAAGGGGGCATTGGTGTTTAATGGTGGTGGGGAAGAAGATTTTTTGTACTGTCTCCCGGATAACAAAGAGATATCCGTCAGCTGGGAGATAGGAAGAAGCTTCAGATTTCCAAAGCTAGAAGATGGCCTCTCAGTATTGTCAAAGGATGAATTGGCTGACAGTTTAGCATACAATAGCATAAAGGTATGAAGATCAATTTTGTATTTGAAAACGAATTACTTCATTTGTTTATACTTAATGATGTACTCCTCTTGCAGGGCTTGATCCTTAGCAATGCCCTCAGAGCACAGAAAAACATCGAAGATGAAGGGTGTACAATGGCTCTGAACAACCTTCGTTCGGAGGTAATTGAACTAAGGAACGAAGGCCTTGAAAAGGATAAAATATTAATTTCATTGGTAAACAAAATAAAAGAAGACGAAGCTAGTTCCAAAGCTCAAGCTGAGGCCTAAAAGAGTGAAATTGAAGACCTTCGGAGACAATTAGCTGAGGCCAAAGAAAAATTCGTTGTTGCTGAAGCTGATCGAGATGCCAGCGAATATTGGAAAAATTATTTAGAAAAGACAGTTGCAGAGCTTCGCGCATCCAAGGAAAGATGTTTTTAAAAATCTGTGGGGTCCGTGAAGAAGATGAAGACTAGCTTCGCCAACGTGGGCGCCTATTCAAGCGAAGACAACTTCATACGAGGCGACACTGAAGGTGTTATCGAATGGATCAGCGGAGAAGCCGAAGCTTTTGTGGAAATTTTAAGTGATCGCGGGGATGTTTGTGTGTTCTCTGGTGCGAGAGGAGTTTCAGATATCTTGGAGAAGGCGGGTTGCAAGCATGTTAAAACCCTAGCTCAGGCCAAAGCTGCCTTCTCCGCGGACGACACGAAGGATCCCTCGGCCGAAGCAAGTTTTATGGGTGGAAAATTTTTCATTGGCATTTGGGAAAATGGCGGCCGAGAAATGGCTCATGAAATAATGAAGAAGAGCGAAAAAGATATTCATGACTCTCGAGAAGCAGTGAAGAAAGCTGAAAAAGCTGCCGAACTCGAGAGATGGATATGTATCGTTTAATGGCTTTTAGCTTCATTGTTTGTTTTCGTGAATTCAAACTGATTGATTTTTTCTATCTTAGCTGAATTACCTCCTCCACCGGAGCCATTCGACCCTCTGGCTGATCCGGGGATAAAGAAAGCAATATAAATTATCAACATAGCCAAATCTATCGTTGACGAAGTCGTCAACAAATTGCTTAACGAAGCTGCGGAGAAAGTTCTAAAGGAAGAACAGTAGTTGCTGTAAAAATGTTCTTAAGTGATTAATGTAACATTTGTTAAAATAAGCCTGTAATATTTGATGTGTATAGTTTTGAATCTAACATGTAAATTGTTTTGCAATGCACTTCTTTGCGATGCATGAAACTTTTATATACATACAATTTTTGAACGTTCGGCGAAAAAACACCTTCCCTTCTTTTCATGCTTCGTAAAGAAGAATTTTTTTGCCTCGTAAGAACATCCACACTTCATAAAAACATCAATGCTTCGTAAAGAATAGATCCCTTCTTCCACATCAGAACTGATGAAGCTGTAATTCTCAGCTTTGTGCCTTAGCACCTTTTCATTTTTGTAAAGCATTCTCCGAAGATCGGCTTCATTTCCAATTCATGTCATTGATGTGATATGATGTATGCTGTGATGCTATGCGATATGATGCGATGATATGATGCAAAGAATGATGCTAATGTCGAAAGCACATACCCACGCTGAAACACAATATCTGCGTCCCCTTAGGAACGAACAAAATCTCTTTGCCGTTTATTTTTCGGCTTCACCGCTTATTTTTCGGTGTAAGTTTTGCATCCCCTTAGGAACGTCTTTTGAACTTATCCGCCTTCTATTTCGGTGGTATTCGCGTTGACTTTTCGCGCTTCGCCTTATATTTTGGCGGTATTTGGCTCTGCATTCCCTTTGGAACGACTTTTGAGCAGAAAACTTACACTGCGCTCCCTTAGGAACGACTTTTTGTGGCTTCGGCAAACTTACGTTGCGCTCCTTAGGAACGACTTTTGTAGCTTCGGTGAAACTTGCAATGCGATTTTTAGCTCTGCATTCCCTTAGGAACATCTTTTGAGCTTCAGCAATTTTTGAGCTTCGTGAGTCTGTGGAGAAGATATATTTCACTCTGACGGGAACGAAGCTATTCCAAGAAATTAAAACTAGGTTTACATTGATTGTTCCTTATTAAAAACAAAATGACAATGAACGTAAAAATGTTTCAAAGGTAGGATATCTCTCAATAGATGTGCTTTGATTCTGGCACAGTACTGTTGACTATGCGAGCTTCGGATTCCTCCCTGAATTCCTGTTGCTGTTGAGAGTGCTGGTGCCCTTCTGGCTGCTGGCTTCGGGAATAGGTCGGTTGTAGTGGTGGCGGAGGCGGGAGTTGTGGCCAGGAAGCCTGTGAATGGCTAGCCGTAGCGACAGAAGCTGCAGGATGATTATTCACATACTCTATTATGTATGGAGAGTGACACGAAGCAGTGTGTAAGACCTGCTTCGGCTGGTTCTGCCGAGCTTCGGCTTCTGCTATTTCCTTTTGTTTCTGAATGGTGATATGGCACATTCTTGTAGTATGACCCTTGTCCTCACCATAGAATAAGCAGTAAATCTTTCTAGCCTGATCCCTAAACCTTCCTCCAAAGTCCCTGGCGCCTATGCCCCTTGGAGCTGGTGGCCTGAAGGAGCTTTGTTGTTGCCCCGAAGATTGTGAGGTATATTATGACCTCTGAGACTGACTTCCTTTGTCATCACCTTGAGTGAAGTTATGGATTGACCTGACGTGCCTCGATTGGATTCTTCCTCTGAAGCCCCTGGTCATTTCAGAGAATCTATAAGCTTCCTCCCTTCTTTGGCGGAAGTCGTTGTCAGCTCGGATGTACTCATCCATCTTCTGAAGCAGCTTCTCCAGAGTTTGCGGGGGCTTCCTTGCGAAGTACTTAGTCGTAGGTCCTGGCTGAAGGCCCTTAATCATGGCCTTAATGACAATTTCATTGGGCACTGTAGGTGCTTGTGCCCTTAGTCGCAAAAACCTTCGTACATAGGCCTGAAGATATTCTTTGTGGTCTTGCGTACATTGGAACAGAGCCTGAGCTGTGACCGGCTTCATTTGAAATCCTTGGAAGCTAGTAACCAACATGTCCTTAAGCTTTTGCCATGACGTGATGGTCCCTGGTCGAAGAGAAGAATACCATGTTTGGGCTACATTCCGGACTGCCATGACGAAGGACTTCACCATGACTGCAGTGTTGCCCCCATACGAAGATATAGTTGCTTCGTAGCTCATCAGAAACTGCTTTGGATCTGAGTGTCCATCATACATGGGGAGCTGAGGTGGCTTGTATGATGGGGGCCATGGGGTAGCCTATAGTTCTGCTGCCAAGGGAGAAGCATCATCAAAAGTAAAGGCATCATGATGAAAATCATCATACCATGCATCCTCGTTGAATGGGCCTTCTTGTCGAAGCTCCTTGTGCTGGGGCTTTCATCTTGGACAAGATGACGCACTTCTTCAGTGGCTTCATCGATCTTCCTTTGAAGATCAGCCAATTGCACCATCTTCTCCTTCTTCCTTTGAACTTGCTGATGGATTATCTCCATATA
The DNA here is from genome assembly GCF_902167145.1 of Zea mays. NCBI lineage: Eukaryota > Viridiplantae > Streptophyta > Magnoliopsida > Poales > Poaceae > Zea > Zea mays. The sequence goes on from NC_050100.1 coordinate 112,680,003, forward strand.
TCTAATCTCTTAGTCCAACTCCTCTTCCTGGAGTGTTGGACTGGTAGCTTTCCTCTTCTGGCTTCGAGCCTCTCAAAGAGAAAGAGTTTCTTGGTTCGGGTCCAGCGGCTACAGTGCAGCGGTCCCTGATGCTGAAGTTGTCTTTGGCGGCATGACGAAGGTCAATGCTTGCCGAAGGTGGTCGAAAAGGGTTCACCGGAGGTGGGCGCCAATGTTGGGGACTTGTTCTCAAATACTATGAATTAAGAACAAGGCAACACAAGATGTTAAATGTTAATGCCCTTCGAACTTCGAAGCATTATTTCCCTTAGGATATAATGATCTTCAGACGAAGGTCATGACGGACATATCTTTATCATCGCAATATATGTTCAATAAAAGAAGAAGCATATGGCATATAGGAAACAACATAAACAATTATATAACATTGTTAATTCATTCTAATTATATAATCATGAAAAGGCAAGAACAATATTGAACTACAAAAGTACCTTCGGCTTGATAGAAGGCAAAAAAGTACAAGTGTGACGCAAAAGCAAGCACACGTCAGCGTGAACCGTACGGGGTACTGTTCATCTATTTATAGACACAGGACGCAACCTGTGAGAAATTACATTCATGCCCTTTACATTTATTATTAACTTATATACAAATCTATGAGGACTAAATAGCCTTTTCTCCTTTAAGTTGGTCCCTTTTCCCGCGAATGAGCCAAAGCTCCCTTGCACGTAGCTTCGGAGCAACGGCAACCTTCGCACGATCATGCTCTTCTCATCGTGTACGCTTTTATCATGAATCCGAAGGTACCTGTCCATAAGCCATACTTGGAAGACATTGTTAAATTACGTTTTTGAGGACCTTCAGAGGACGAAGGCCCCCAACAGGGGCTAGCTGCTGCTGCTGAGGTGGCCTGATCACCCATCTGCCTGCCTGCTGCTGAAATCCTCTGCTCTGATTGTGGGAAACATTTCTGAACCTCTAGGTTTGAGCGGAGGGTGCTGACAATGGTGCCTTCCTCTTCTTCTCTACTCGGTGAGATACAATACAATCCTCCTGTGAGATGGCCAAGTTGACCAACTCATTGAAGCTATCAGCCCAAACAGTGTTCAGACGCTCACACAACTTGGTGTTGAGACCCCCGCAGAAACGATCTCTCTTCTCATCAGAATCAGCATAATACCCTACGTACTGGCACAGGTCATTGAAGGCCTGAGCATACTGCAATATCGTGTGGGTTCCTTGATTGAGTGCCAGGAATTCATTTAGCTTGCAGTCAAGAATTCCAGCTGGGATGTGGTGTCCTCTGAAGGCAGTCTTGAATTCTTCCCAAGAAACTTCATGACCAGCAGGTAGCATGGCACGGAAATGGTCCCACCAAGTCCGAGCAGGTCCGCGAAGCTGCTGCGCGGCGAAGCGAGCCTTGGTGTCATCAGGGCAGTCTTCCGTGAGGAGGGGAAACTTGGACTCCACGACGTGTAACCACACATCAGGGTCCAACGGATCCTCTGCCTTGGTGAACAAGGGCGACTGCGTACTCAGGAACTCCTGGTAGGTCGTCACGGCTGGAGGTCGCTGTGGCTGGTCTCCACCGTGCTGCTGAGTGTGGGCCTAGCGCTGCAAGAGCCGTCGCAGAATTTTGTTCTGCTGAGCCATCAGCTCCTGCACCGTGGGAGCTGGGGGAGGTGGCGGGGGAACTTGCTCGTTATGCCCGCGACGCTGCTTAGCTGTCATCTAAAAACAGAGATTGTCGCCATTTTTATCCCATTTCACAATTTCGAACAATATGCTTTTATCTTGTATGGAAAGAAATTGTCATAATCAAAACATTTAATTCGAACGAAGATAACATGGTTACAACATTCCACTGATCCCAAAAGTTCTCATGGGTTACATCAATTAGGGGAAAGTTCCCGTAAGCCTAGTCCAAAATCTGTCGTCAACCAAGCTCGTGTGGGTTTCTATCCTCCTAAAGCGTCAAAATGACTCATCAACCCTGAGTAGTGGAAGCGACACTGGATACGGGTGAAGGGGGCATCTCAGAGGCAGTTGCATTGACACCAGGGGCTGGCCTAACTCCTCGGGATCCTCTCCTCCCTCGATTCTGGCCTCATTGGCCTCCATCTCCAGATGGTGCATGTCCAGGTGGTCATTAGCTTCCTCGAGCTCCTGCTGCACATCGTGGAGCTGGTTTTCCAGGACATCAATGGTGTTGTCCCGGATCTCCACCTTCTGCTCTAGGGTGGTGATGCGCTGGCTCAATCGTTCCACCTATATGTCCTTTTCCACCAACTCTGAGAACAAGTCGACCACGAAGTCTTCTCGGTTGTCGAGGGTGAGCTTGGTGGTTTGAGCGAGGTTAGCAAGATGTGCCATAGCGTCGCTCTGCAGGGCCTAAAGGCGGTACAGTGCGCTCATGCACTGAACAGTAATTCTCCCAACCAAGTTGGGATACATGGCCCATACGTCCTTCACATGGCTCACACGGTTGCACCACATGGGGTCATCCCTCTTCTCAGCGGGGAAAAGTCCCAAGGGGTGCATCACCATCTCCAGGGGATGGTAGCCACAGAAAGTCGTCAGGGTCTTCATAGCTGCCGCTTTGGTGGTGCCATCCGTCCTGAATCCAACAGTCTCGAAGTCAAGGGAACGCCATCCGGGCTGAAGGGGATGAGCCTCTAGAGTCAGCCAGACTCAGCAACGTGGCACCCGATGCTCCTCGTACAGCTGCACTGTGTACAAAGGGGGCGTAGGGTAACCGGTGGAGTTGAGCACTTCCCACAAGATGGAAGGAAAACCATCATGAGAAAGAAAATCGGAACTGAAACGAGTATCTCCTCCATTGGCGGAGGTGGGTGAAGTCATCTGTGGAAGAGGATCAGATGTAAAGGTTATGGTGGAAGAAAGAAAAATAAAAGAGCCTGGGTGGTTAAAAAGGAAGCGGGTTAGATCAAATTTTTACTTCTTTAATTTTTTTAATCCTTTTAGTTTTATAATGCATGCATGCTGAAAATAACGTCTCCTCTCCGAATAAATAGGGTGCTTTTTAGGGCATCCTTAAAAAATCCTAAGTCTAGCCCATAGGGCCTATTTAATTAGACACCTATTTCTCCCACTATTCCTGAGGCCTTTCGTCCTAGGTCTAGCGTTCTAGTCCTGACGAGTCAATTACTGGTTTCTAAGGAAATTTTAGATTTTTGAAGGTTGGTATTCATGGTTTATTGCTTCCTCTGTGGGGGTAACCTGGCTCCAATACCAGCTATGGTAGAACCGCCCAAATTATTCCAGCTTAAGTGTCTAAGTGACGCCTCAGAGGTCGCAACACACTTAAATCGGAATAACCCGTTAGTCCCTCAGATCTAGTCTGATAAAGCCACTTATTCAGGATCAAATACCACCAGCTCACTCGAAGGTGAGTCACAGAAGAAATACAATAAAACAGGAAACCTCAAATTAAAGTACTGGAGTTATTACATAAATCGGATTTTTCAAATAAAGTGAAATAAGTTCATAAGGTAATCTGCAGCGGATAATCGATATCGTCGAAAGGTGAGGAATAGGGCAAGGCCTAGCCTACTACTCCTCCTGCTCCTCTCCCGCTGGAGCAGCATCCCACTCGACCGTCCAACCCGATGGCAGGGTGGTAGGCCAAGTCACACCATCAACCATATCCTGAAGCGTACCTGCAAAAATTATGCCACAAGCAAGGATGAGTATACTAATACTCAGCTAGTTTTAACCTTGTCAAGTAAACCTAAACACACGACACGTAGGGGCACTCCGTTCCCACACACGTCAATTGTCCCCATCGATCCCCCGTTCGTGGCCAGGACTCACCGCCTTGGCATACAATGCTCCACTGACCCCAGCTGCCGCCGTGTAGTGACCGCACTTGTACCCACCATAGCTAGCATGGGAGACACAGTCTCAGGATGCATGAGGGGTAAAGTCCATGCCCAGCTTCACTCAGGTACTAGGTTTACATGTTACCATATTTCTCGACATGTGCTTAGTACATTCAAACGCTTGACTAAGGTAACCACACATTAATCCTTAATTCCTTTTCCCGTCTCATGGACAAGGCATCCTTCCTGGATCCAAGTCAATAGACCATCATAGATCCCGTTATCAAGATGAATACAATTAATTCCTGACAATGCACGAGTGTTAGAAAAATCATTCGACTTCTACCGAGATCCTGATTTAGCAAAACAGCTACTTGACCTAGCATACTAGTATCCATCTCAAAAAGGAATCCTGAATTCATGCAACTAAGGGTTTCAAGCAACTCCTACACTTAAGTGCACATTACAAGCCTGCAAACATTAAGTGTAGTAAAGTAGCATATATATAAATTGGTTATGCATAAAACCAGGGCTTGCCTTCAATTGCTGGGGCTGCGGGGAGATCCTCGATGGCAGGCTCGGCAGCTGGCTCCTAATCTTCCTCGTGGATAGCTCCTTGCTCAGGAATGAGCACGTACTCTCCATCAACGAGGTTGCAATCTAATGAATGCAATGAGTAAGATATATGCATGGCATGATATGCAATTTAGCAACTAAAATTGTAGGGTGAAAGATTAATTAACAGGGAATAGAGCTAAGTCTGCCTATTAGAGATTTCTGGGGTATACTTAGTAAATTTGGGTCAAGTTTGATTATTGAATGGTTAGATTGTTTTTAGTGTTCTACTGATCTTCCTTTTTATGTCTTAGTGATATTTTAACAAGATTCTTAGCTGCAATTATTGGGGTGAGACTTAATAATCTTTCTAATCTATCTCTTCTTTTCCATTGTCTTTTAGGTCCTTCGGGTGGGTTTGAACTACAAGATAGTTTTATAAATTTCCAAAAATTCTGTAAAAATTCTGTCTCAAAAGTTGGGGCTTAAAAAGTGAGGGGTTCTTTCTGTACAAAATTATCAAATATTAGGGCAGACGGGGTGTTTTGAACTACAACTCCCTTTTAAGAGTGGGTTATTCTCTAAGGCTTATTTTTGCTGGCATTTAGGTGTAATAACATGGTTTTGTACAAATTTTCAGCCACTAGTACTTATTTGTTATTTTACTATGATTTTCTAAAGTTTCTAGCCAAAGGGGTGCTTTCTACTACCATTATACTTGAAAAATATCAAACAACAGATTTCTAATTTTTTCCTACTTCTTTGCGCAAGAGCAATCATTCTATAATTTGGTAACTTTTTGCTTAAGGGAAAGAGTGGTAGAATTTCTTGAATTAAATGTAAAATTTCCCATCCCATGTGAAGCATCACCTTTTTCAAAACAAAACCTTTTTTTTCTATGGCAGACTAAGCATCAGAAAACTTGTTTAAAACAGGCAAACAAGGAATGGTAACCAATTTTTCAAGGAAGGAAATGCATCAACTGTTTATCACACAATTCCTATCACCTAATGCATCATATAAGGTGATAAAGATTTTAAAACAACAAGGAAAAGGGACAATGCACCAGGGCTTGCCTTGTGTTGCAGGAGGTTCAGGTTCCACACCGTAGATGTCAAAGTAAAAGTTGTTCTCCGCTGGAGGATTTTCATTATGGGAGACAACCTCTTCTTCTACTACGGTTTCTTCCTCGTGTTCTATACATGATAATACATGTACATGAATGCTTATGCTATGTCATGAATATGCAGTTACACAATTTGATTATAATAAGTTGTAACTTGAATACAACTTTCCTTCATGGTACAAATCAATCACTAGGTTTTAGGATTAGTATTAAGTAATTAATCCTATGAGGCTAGTTACTGGGTTTCTGAACAAACAGTGTCCAAATTATTTCAAACTTCACTCAGGGGCTCTAATCATCATATTCAGCCTACTCAAAAAGTTTTATGATTTTTGGAATTATTAAACTATTTTAAAATTCTAAAAGGCTAGGTTTAAACACCTTTAAATGCTACACAGTTCCAGGTTTGGGATAAAAATCTTGGAATTATTTTTATTAAATACTGCGTGATTTTACGAGTCTAGCAAAATTCTTAACATGATTTTACCAATTTTATACTATTTTCTACAAATTTCCTAAACTAAGGGCAAAAAGAAAAGGAAAACAATGAATAGGGTTGGGCTGAAACTGGTCCGGCCCGGCCCAGGGACGACGAAACGCGCCCGCGTCCCCTCCCGTGTGAGATCATTTTGCACGGAACCCCCTGGGTATTTGAATAACCGAAGACCATATCCAAGGCACTATTTTCGGAGTCACTAACATTTACAAAGAAATCCTTCCTTTCTTTCTCCTTCACACGACCAGGTCCCTAACCGTGGACGACGGCGCAATTGCTCCAACGAACTTGCACAGTTCAACACACCCCATAATTCGAGCTCAAAGTTGCTCTCGCACCAAATTCAACTCTTGGCGCTACTCTAAGGATCAAAAATCGGGCATGAACTCTATCCCAAAGCTCGGCCTATGAGCACCTGCGGACCCGAAACCTTTACATACCCGTTCCTAGTGACAACGTGGAAGCGTTCGAATTGGGAGTAAGATAAGTTTCAGTAACTCACCAAGACTCAAGGATGACAACCAGGAAGACAAGCGAAAGGACAGAGCAGTGGGTCGACGAGGGGAGTGTCCGTGACGGCGTTCCACGGTGGCGACACGACGTTCCGGGGATCCTGCTACGGTAGAGTTCAACAGGACGGGTCAATGAGCATTGTGACACGTAAGAGAACTCAAAACACTCTCAAGCTCAACTGTAGTTACCTCCGAGAGCTCTGGCCACAGCGAAATGTCTCGCGGTGGCGTGGATGACCGATTTGGGGGATTTCCGAATTCCTGGGCTACGGTGGATGGCACGATGTGGTTGGGGTTGCGTTGGGTTCGTAACAAGGGGGCGGAGCAGGGAGAGTCTTCAATTTAAAGGAATCGGCTCAGCTACTCACGGATTTGAACGAAGTTAGGATCATGGCGATGACAGGACATTTTTACTAAGGCAAGTTCACTGTGGCACGCGATGGGGCAAAGTCCTATGGCAATCACTGGTTACTCTCCACGAATCACGACGACGTGGTAAGATGGCCTATGGCATGGTACGATTGAGGCCACCGGCATCCCACGACGACATCGGCCGCTCGGCCACGTCCTAGAGCAATAGAGCATGGCAGATGAGCTCACGCCAGAGACCATTTCCACCTCCCTTCCGATCTTTTTGCCTCTAGCAGTTATCCACGCGCCACCGAGCACGAATCATAACACTAGCGTGGATCACGACATGGGGATCACCAGCGGCAGGTTCCGTGAATCCTTGATCTTTTTCAATTACGGTACATATTGAATGGCCCATTCATCGGCCTGACAGAGCAACTTGAGGAGCTTTATTCTCCGACTGCCTCAAAATTGTTGCCCTATACAACAACTTCAACTTGGTTATAAGTTTCTTGATCGAATACTCACTGGATTATGCATAATTCGGCTTCAAAGTTAATCAGAGACCACTGACAGTCAAGTTTCAGTGCCTGACCCGACTGACAGCACAACTTCTAGGGCATTTTATTTCAATTTATGTACAGTTCTAGGGCTCAATCACTTAATCAAACTTGGACTACTATAGTAACTCTACAAATTTGTTGTAGTGACCCATGACAAAATCCTCATGGATCAAGAGATACAGGGGCTTGAAGTCGACTTGATAACACCGTTTTTCAGAGTTAAGCATATGGGTACTCTTGGCTCTTTTGCAATTTACCCCAACTTGCTCCACAAAACATGGAAATCCCCAAACATGAAAGTTGCTTAACCTTTGTTACTCTATAACTTTGATATATACACTTTTGACTAAAACTGCATCGAAATTGGCATCACCAAATAGCGCATTAATTAGGGTTTTTATGGTTTCAATTAGGGTTTTGAGTGTTCTAAAGTTCAAGTGGCAATTAAACTCTCTAAGTTTAATCTTTCTTAGACATTTCTACTAACTTTTGAGATCATTCTCTAGTTCTTATCTCATAATTCTACATGCTTCTAATCCTTGGGAAAATACCCTATCCTAGGGTCAAGGAATCCTTTTTTCCAAATCAGAGCATCACATGTTTGTGTTGAAAATTTTTGCCTAGTGGATGCATCATATGTGTATCATACATAATAAAATGCCAATGCATATGATGTCATGCCAAAGTTTTAGTTCTCATAACACCAGGGGTGTTACATCCTTCCCCCATAAAAGAATCTCGTCCTGAGATTTAAGGCTCTAGGGTAAGTAATGGAAAAGAAAACGTGTCACAACTTTATTTCCTATTATCTCTTACAGAGCAGGGGGTGGTGTGTGGGTTTGTTCTAACTTTACAATAAAGTACATAAACTCTAAATATTACAGCAGGCCAAAAACTTAGGAAAATGTTTTTCTAAGAAATCTTTAGCTCCCAGGTAGCTTCTTCTTTGGTGTGTTGGTTCCACTGTACTTATAAAACTTGAGAGTCCTTTTTCGAGTAACTCGGTCTTTCTAATCCAAAACTCAGATGGGATATTTCGAATAGGTTAAGTCTGGTTCCAAATTAACATCAGCCACAACCATAGTTTGATCATCAATCCAAAGACACTTTTTAATTGGGATACGTGGAATACATTATGCACAGCAGACAGTGACTATGGCAACCAAAGTCTGTACACAACCTGCCCATATCATTCAAGAATAGGGAACGGGCCAATGTATCGGTGTGCTAACTTTCCTTTAACCTTGAATCGACTAACACCCTTCATCGGTGATACTTTCAAGTACACATGATCTCCGACTTGAAAAATCAATGGTCGACATCGTTTATCCGCATAATTTTTCTATCACGCTTGAGCTTCTCTCAAGTTATGTCTTATGCGTTGGACCTTTTCTTTTGTTTCTTTAACTAAATCAGGCTTGAAAAACCACCGTTCTCCTGGTTTTGACCAATTCAAGGGTGTTCTACATCGCCGTCTATACAGAGCTTCAAACGGTGCCATTTTAATACTCTCTTGGTAACTATTATTATAAGAAAAATCTGCCAGCGGCACACATTCATCCCGCTTTTGTGGAAACTCCAAGATGCGGGCTCGTAACATATCTTCCAGTATTTGACTTACCCTTTCTGTTTGTCCGCTCGTTTGAGGATGATAGGCCGAACTATGGAGCAATTTAGTGCCCAAAGATTTGTGCAGCTCTTCCCAAAACTTGGATACAAATTGTGTTCCTTGGTCCAACACTTTGGAACTTCATGCAAACTGAGAATACAAGCAATATAGAGTTCTACATACGTAATCACTGGATACTTCACCTTAACGGGGAGAAAATGAGCAGTTTTTGTAAGCCGGTCCACTATAACCCAAATAGAGTCATATCCTTTAGATGTCTTGGGTAGTCCTACAACAAAATCCATGCTTTTATCCTCCCATTTCCATGTTGGGATAGGCAATGATTGTAGAGGTCCAGCAGTTTTCATATGCACTGCAGTGACTTGTCTACAAGTGTCACATTTCGCCACATAGCGAGCGATTTCAATCTTCGTCTTAGTCCACCAATAATGTTGTTTCAAATCTTGGTACATCTTAGTACTTCCAGGATGAATAGAATACTGACTAAGATGGACTTCATCCAAGATTTGTTGATGGAGTTCAGCATCCTTAGGCACCACTAAGCGTTCTTTAAACCATAACACTCCTTGGTTTACTTTCCTAAAACAAGTAGCTTTGCCGATGTTGGGGACTTGTTGTCAAATGCTATGAGTTAAGAACAAGGCAACACAAAACATTAATGGTTAAAGGCCTTCGTCCTTCGAAGCATTATCTCCCTTAGGATATAATGATCTTCAGACGAAGGTTATGAAGGACATACCTTCATCATCTCAATATTAATAATGAAAGTAGAAGCATATGAAACATGGGAAATAACATAAATAATCATATGACATCATTAGTTTACCTTTATTATATCATCATGAATAAACATGAACAATATTGAATTACATTTATACCTTCGGCTTGACAGAAGGCGAAAATCCAAGAGTGACGTGCGAGTGAATACAAGTCAGCGTGAACAGTACGATGCTATTGTTCATCTATTTATAGGCACAGGACGCAGCCTGTGTAAAATTACATTCATGCCCTTGACATTTACTATTGTCTTAAGGATAACCTATCGAGGACTAGACAGTCTTTTCCCCTTTAAGTCGGTTTCATTTTCCACCACTAAGCCGAAGCTTTTCCACGGGTAGCTTCGAGACTGGTTCATCCTTCTCCCAAACCGCGCTTTTCATATCATGTACATCTTCATCCCAAGTCCGACAGTTCCTGTACATATATTATACTTGGAAAACATGTTAATCGTGTTTTTGAGGACCTTCGGAAGACAAAGGCCCCCAACAGTAGCCCCTCGCAGTATTATTGTTATAACAACGAATTTAGACTGTGACGTGAACGAAGGCCATAAGCCGAAGGTCCGAAAAACACCTTCCCTTCGCTAGAATAGCGGCAGTCAATGACAGACGGGGCCCGCCAAGTTGCAAAGCACTAGGCATATAAATATGAACCCACAGCAGCAGCATTTGATACACCATTTCTGCTATTTGTGTTATTTTCTCAAATTTTTAGCTCTTGCTCATTAGCTCTCGCCTGGTTTTTGAGCTTTTTGAGCTTCGGTTTTTAAAGACGTTTGCCCCATGTCTGAGGAGAAGAAGATGACTGAGGAGAAGAAGCTGTATGAAGAGAAGAAAGGTGCTGATCCTTTCATTGCTGGGTTTTATGAGTCTATGGCAAAAATGAATACAGAGAAAATTACTAAAGAGATCATGGAGGGTTTGTCCGAAGATTCTGATGATAGTGATAGTTATGATGTGGAAAGTGGGGATGAAGATTCTGAGGACCGACCCTAGTGGCCAAGCCATACCATCTTCGGAAAATCGACTATCAAACAAAGTCATATTGACGCCATGAGAGGGAGATATTTTTGCGATATGTCTATTGTCAGAGTTGGAGGAGACAGCACTGCCCCTGCTCCTGAGGAAAATGAAGTTGTTATCTACCGAAGCTTCCTAAAGGCAGGCCTTTGGTTCCCACTGAGCAAATTTGTGGTTGAGGTATTGAAGATATTCCAGATCTTTTTTCATCAGATTACCCCCGAAGCTATAATTAGGATGGGGATGTTTGTCTGGGCTATAAGAAGCCAGGGCCTGGAGCCAAGTGCGAAGTGCTTCTGCAATATGCACAAGCTATTATACAAGACAAAGGCTACTGGCAAACAACAGTACCAGAACAACTTCGGTTGTTATGGATTTATCGCTCGCCCCAATGCAAGCTACCCGGTGCCGACATACCGGAAAAGATGGCCCGAGGCCTAGATGGAGGAATGGTTCTATGTTAAAAATGATCTGATAAAAAGGGAAGACATTAAGGAAATTATCCAGCGCCCCGTCTGGTCTCGCTTCGGACTCCGAAGGCCGAAGGTGGATATTGAAAGTGATGTTGAAGCATGCTAGAAGGCCTTTGGTACTGTTTGCGCCTTCATTAGCACAAGAGATATAATTCAAGAGCACATAGCTTACAGAGTGTGGCCACTTGTGGAGAGCTGGGATATGTCGAAGGAGACTACTGCTGAATCCAGCGAAAGTGGCCTAGTTCGATTGAAATATACCTTCAGATTTGGAGAGAAGTTTGATGAACCAAATGATGACTGGTTGAAATGCATCGAAGCTACCAGCGACGAGCTGCTTGGGACATACTCCAAGGCCGAAGATGATGCCTTGTCCGCAGCCTTCGGGGGCCGAAAGAAGAAAAGATTGAACAGGTTGTTTGATGCAATTGGCTTCGTATATCCTGATTATCACTACCCACTACGAAGGCAAGGAAAGAAGAGAAAGACTGCCGCTTTGGCCACCACTGATGTGCCGAAGGGCAAGAAAATAAAGGTTCTGATCCACCAGCCGTGATATATTGAACTGGTCGTAGTGCCTGAATTTGGCAAAGGGACCTCTTCAACTGCCGAAGCGAAACAAGCGGCTCCTACTGTGCAGAGTGCTGAAGAATCGATTGTAGTGCTGAAGGTGCCTACAATTGAGCCAGTCGAGGCCAAAGATGATGCGTCCGAAGAAACAAAATTGGAAAAGACAGTGAAAATGCCAGAAATTCTGAGCCCACTAGCAATGGTAGAATTGCCGAAAGTGCAAAAGGCTCCTGTCGCAACTCCCAAGAGAAGGAGGATGGCTAGCGTGCTAGACACTGTTATGGAGACCACAAAGGCCTTGAGCCCTGCTCCTACTAAGAAAATTGCCGAAGCTGTCAAAATCCAGGCCGAAGCCGAAGCTGGGCCTTCAGCGTCCATTGAGACGAAGGCTGTCGCGCCTAGAGATAAAACCGATCAACGAACTTCAGATACTGGCATGTCAACAGGGCAAGATGTGATAGAAAAAGCAAAATCTCCTACCCTCGAAGCTCCAGCTGAAGATGTTGATTACATTATTCGACATGCTTCGGGGAAAAATTATCCGATGAAGAAATCCTGGAAGCCAGACACTACGCCCAGAAACTAAAATATCCGAAAGGGGCCTTAGTGTTCAATGGCACTAATGAGGATGACTTCCTATACTGTCTCCCGGACAACAAAGAAAAATCCGTTTGCCGGGAGATAGCTAAAAGTATGGGCCATCATACCGGAGATCCAAGATATTCCGGTAGTATGTGAATTCCCGGACGTCTTTCCGGAAGATCTGCCTGGATTGCCTCCAGAAAGAGATGTAGAATTTGTGATTGAGTTGAAGCCCGGTACGACTCCTATTTCTACAAGGTCGTACCGAATGCCTCCGAATGAGTTGGCAGAACTCAAGACCCAATTACAAGATCTACTAGAAAAAGGATTCATCCGACCAAGCTCATCACCTTGGGGTTGTCCAGCCATCTTTGTCAAGAAGAAGGACCAAACACTTTGGATGTGCGTGGATTATAGACCCCTTAATGAGGTCACAATCAAGAATAAGTACCCTCTTCCTCGGATTGACATCCTGTTCGATCAACTTACCGGAGCTCGGGTCTTTTCCAAGGTTGACCTCAGGTCGGGTTATCATCAGATCCGCATCCGACCCGAAGATATACCCAAGACCGCATTCACTACGCGGTATGGATTATTTGAATATCTAGTTATGTCTTTCGGACTAACAAATGCTCCTGCCCACTTCACATATCTTATGAACTCGGTATTCATGCCCGAGTTGGATAAATTCGTGGTGGTATTCATCGATGATATCTTGATATATTCCAAGAATGAAGAGGAGCATGCTTGGCATTTGCGGATCGTATTAACGCGCTTAAGGGAACACCAATTATATGCTAAGTTCAGTAAGTGCGCTTCTGGATAGAGGAGATCTAATTTCTGGGACATGTAATGTCTGCTAACGGGATTGCGGTGGATCCCAGCAAAGTCAAGGATATTTTGGAGTGGAAATCCCCAACCACTGTACATCAAGTCTGAAGTTTCCTTGTACTGGCTGGTTATTACCACCGATTTATTCCGGATTTTTCCAAGCTTGTGAAGCCAATCACAAGTTTATTGAAGAATGATACTAAATTTAATTGGTCTTCAAAATGTAATGAAGCCTTTGAATAGCTGAAAGTATTATTGACCACTGCTCTGGTATTGGCTCAACTGGATATTGAAAAGCCCTTTGATGTGTATTGTGACGCATCAGGCAGTGGTCTAGGCTGTGTTCTAATGCAAGAGGGTCGAGTGATAGCCTACGCTTCAAGGCAGTTGCGCCGGCATGAGGAACATTATCCAACTCATGACCTGGAGTTAGCTGCTGTGGTTCATGCCCTGAAAATATGGCATCATTATCTGCTGGGGAATATCTGTCATATTTATATAGATCATAAAAGCTTAAAGTATATCTTTACCCAGTCAGAGCATAATATGAGGCAGAGAAGATGGCTCGAGCTGATTAAGGATTATGAATTGGAGATTCACTATCACCCAGGCAAAGCTAATGTAGTGGCAGATGCGTTAAGTCGCAAGGCTTTCTATCATTGTCTTACATTGAAGATTTTCAACATTACGTTATGCCAAGAAATGGAGAAGTTGAACCTGGGAATGATTCGACATGGAACTTCAAATCACTTGAAGCTTGAGTCAGTCATCCTGCAAAGTATAATTGATGCACAAAGAAAGGATGAGGGTATGAAACACATTCATGAGAAAATGGAGGCCGGTAAAGCCAACTGCTTCAGAAAAGATGATCAAGGTGTTGTATGGTTTAACAACCGCATTGTTGTGCCTAAGAATGAGTAGATCTGCCAGCAAATTTTAGATGAAGCACATCTTAGTTGCTATTCTATTCATCTCAGAAGCACTAAGATGTATCATGATCTAAAACGGCATTATTGGTGGACGAAGATGAAGATTGAAATTGCACGCTACGTGGCAAGATGTGACACTTGCAGACTTGTCAAAGCCATACATATGAAGACTGCTGGTCCATTGCAATCTTTGCCTATCCCTACATGGAAATGGGAGGATATAAGCATGGACTTTATTGTGGGATTGCCTAGGACAGCAAAAGGGTATGATTCCATCTGGGTTATCATTGATCGATTTACAAAGATCGCCCATTTTCTCCTAGTCAAAGTAAAGTATCCAGTAATCGCATATGCGGAACTGTACATTGCTCGCATCCTCAGTTTGCACGGTGTTTCGAAGACAATAATGTCGGATCATGGACCTCAATTTGTATCCAAGTTCTGGGAAGAACTTCACAAATCCTTGGGTACTAAGTTGCTCCATAGTTCGGCCTATCATCCTCAAACTAGTGGGCAAACTGAAAGAGTAAATTAGATACTTGAAGATATGTTGCGAGCATGTGTTCTGGAATTCCAAAAGAAATGGGATGACTGTTTACCATTAGCGGAGTTCTCATACAATAATAGCTATCAAGAGAGCATCAAAATGGCACACTTTGAAGCCTTGTATGGACGACGGTGTCGTACTCCGTTAAACTGGTCTGAACCATGTGAAAGATGTTTCTTCAAGCCTGATATGGTAAAGGAAATAGAAGAAAAAGTTCAACAAATAATTCATAATTTGAAAGAAGCCCAAGCTCGACAGAAGAGTTATGCAGACAAGCGACGTCAACCCTTGCACTTTTAAGTTGAAGATTTTGTCTACCTGAAAGTTTCACCAATGAAGGGTGTATCACGTTTCGGGGTAAAGGGGAAGCTCGCACCCCGGTACATTGGCCCTTTTCTTATTCTTGAAAGATATGGACCAGTGGCCTACCGACTCCAGTTACCCGAAACCTTGTCTGCAGTGCATAATGTGTTCCATGTGTCTCAATTGAAGAAGTGTCTTCGGGTTCCCGATCGAACCATTGAAGTAACGGATGTTGCCTTAGAATCAGACTTGACATATTCAGAACATCCTATTCGAGTCTTGGATCAAAAGGACAGGATTACCCGAAGGAAAACTCTCAAGTTTTATAAGATACAGTGGAACCAACATACGGAAGATGAAGCTACTTGGGAAACTCAAGACTTTTTAAGAATTTCCCAGGCTTTTTAGCTTCGCGTAAATTGTAAGATATGTATATTTGTTGTAAAAAGAGGAATGAACCCCATACCACCCCTTTCTTATACCAAAAATAAGGAAATAAAACTATGTCATGTTTCCTTTTCCATTACTTGCCCTAGATTTTTAATCTCGGGATGAGATTCATTTATGGGGGGATGAATGTAACACCCCTAGTGTTACTGCCACTAAAACTTGAGCATGACATCATAAGCATTGGCATATCATGTGTTTGTCACACCTAGAATGCATTCACTAGGCAAAAAATTCAAACAAAGTTGTATTGATGGGACATGTTATAAGTGAAACCCTAGGGTACAGTGCTTAACCCTAGATTAGGCTTAAAAGAGTAAACAAAGCCTAATAAGAGAGAACTTCAAAACTCATTAGAAATAGTCATAAAATGTTACCATGAATATACTTAAGTGGCATCCAAACCCTAGAAGTACCAGAAACCCTAAACAGACCCCTGGAAAACCATGGACTGAAACCCTAGGGGGTTATCTATAAAAGTGTGCACATTTTGGACCTAAGTGCAAAAACCATGAAATTAGGGTACCTTAACTCATATGGTTCACATGTAAGAGGATTTAACAATTAAACCATGAGTTTTGGGTTTATTTGCAAAAAGACCATTCTTGTGATCATATGGCTAAGTCTAAAAACAGTGACATAGAACTGACTTTAGGGCTCTGTAGATCCAAAAGTACTAAGAATTTGCCTAGGGTCAACACATCATGTTTGTAAAGCTACTAAAGGAGAACAACTTTGCTATAGGGATTAAGCCTTGGTCACATGAAAAAATTGGAGTAAAATGAGCCCAAAGATGGGCTGCCACACTGCCCTAAGTCTGAATTTAGACTAAGAGTGTGTTTGAGCAATCTTTGAGCTGGGCTTCAGGCATGATCTAGTCATTGTTTGGCTATCATTGCTATAGCAAGAATGTAGCTGGATAGTAGAACAACAACTTTGTTAAAGATATATTAGCAAGTTACCACATGAGAATTTGAGATCCGAGCCCTACAAAATGGTCTGTCAGACACTCTAATGGTAACCACCATGGTACAGTGACTGAACAAGATCACTAGTTCAGCCCCCCTGTCACCGGTGACTGTTGCACCGTGATTTGCGCCGTCGTCGTGATTCGTGCGCCGTGACTTGCGGATAACGGTGGGCGGGTAAAGATCTTGGCGCCTGGATCGACTCGGGCTCGGTCACAGCTAAGCTCCACATACCCACTTGCTCGTCGATCGGTCGAGATAGACCTCGCCGCCGTTGGCCGACTTACCACTGTGCGCACGTGCTAAAGCACTGAACCACGTCGCAGTGAATCTAGCCATGCATTCCCGGTGATCCCTGGAGAGCCGCCACGGTGAAAGCCACTAATCTCGAGCGCCAGTGACTCCTTTCTTCTCCGACCGCCACCGCGCCCAACCCAAATTCATGCGCCACCACCCCCGGAGTCTATAAATTGAGCGTATCCGCGGCTCCGTTAGGTAATTACGCATCCATTGCACCAGTCCTTGCCCCGGATTATCCACCAGAGCCTCCCAATTTCTCTCTTCCCCCAATTTGGTTCTCCGCGCCGTCGTGTGTTGGCTCACCATGGTAAGCGTACTGCAGGTCTGTTCATGCTCCCTGCCCTCTTGTTTCTGCACCCATACCTGCCCCTGATACTCCTCGACCAACTCGATTGAGTTAAGCTGCTTTAGATCACCGGGAACGCATTAGAATGTCTATTGATCATACAGTCACCATAGACAGAGTGAGTTAGTGGTCCGAAAGTGAAATTGAGTGAGGGGAAATGATTAGGAGATATCCAATTTGGTGTCTGTCGCATGGGAGCACCAGCTGTTGCGAGATCCGACCGGTACAAGCTCACCGGAGCTCGGTTCCCCGCCGTTCGCTGTCGTAGACCGAACTCTGTGAAGAAATAGAAACTAGGGGGTTGTTTTTGTAAAGTGTCAGTGACTCTAGGAATAGTACTGCGACCCCGCTTCAAGTTATTCAAAACGTCGGGGGCCTATTCGCAAAGTCAATACAGCGGGCGCGGGCACGCACGCTTTTGCCAATACTTGGGCCGACTCGGGCCAGATTCAGCCCAAGCTTGTAGCATCTTTTCCTTTTTCTTTTTCTTCTGGACTTGGAGAATTTCAAAACAAATTGTAGAAAAATGATAAAAATACCAGACCAATTTTGCTAGGCTTCTAATTTCCTATAGTATTTAATAAAAATAGTTTCATGATTTTTAGTTCCAATAAGGAATTTTGGGATATTTAGAATAGCCAAAACCCATACTTCTGGAATTTTAGAGAGTAAATTATAGTCCCAAAATTCACCAAACTTTTTAATCAAGCTTTAAGTAATATTTAGAAGCCTTGGGTAAAGTTTGACATGATTTGGACTATGTTTGGTACTTAGAACCCAAAACCCTAGTCCCGTGCCCTATGAACTTCACTATAGACACCAAAAACCCTAGTTTCCCGGAGATTCGTGAAGAAAAGTTATATTCAAGACATTAGATAATAAAATTTTATTATCCTTGCATTTTCATGAGCATTACATGAGCATTCATGAATATATATGGTTATATCTAGAAAATGAGGAGGAAATAGAAGTTGAAGAAGCGAGGACTTCACCACCACCACCTGAAGAACCTCAGGCAGGAAACTGCTTTTACTTTGATATCTATGGAGCAGAGCCTAACTCACCAGTAACAAAAGGCAAGCCCCGGTGCATTTGCCACCTCCTTCCTATTTTAAAATCTTTCTCACTTACTTGATGCATTAGGTGATAGGAGTTGTGTGCTAAACCAGTTGTTGCATTTCCTTCCTTGGATTTGATTACTTCTCCTTAAATCCCTGTTTTACAAAAAGGTTTTCCTTATGCTTAGCTTTGCTCTAGAAAAACAAAATGTTTTGTTTTGACAAAAGATGATGCTTCAAAGTGGGTGGGATGTTTTCAAAAATAAAACTTGATGGTGGATCCATCATGGCCATGATGGGTTCAACATCGGAAAAGATGTACCTCTGCCAGGTACCAAACTTTGGGTTTGAAATGATAAAGCTGAGACCGGGCGGTTGACTTGCACGAGAAGAGAGTGTCGGTGTAGTGTCTCTATCTGAGTTGATTAAGGACCTTCTTGATGTAGGCTTGATGATCGAGGACCCTTTAACTAGTCACATGCCTCATCATGGGTAAGCTTTGCCTCGGGCAGACTAATACCAGAATAAGATAACACGCAATGAGAGTGGAGAGATGGCGAGAGTAGCGTGTACCCTCTGTGGCAAGAGGCTGGACGGTGGTGTATCTATACTCTCGGTTGGCGTGAACCTGATCTGATCTTAAGAACCCCGGCGGCGAGTTGACATATGCAAGGGTTAAGTGCTACATATGTCGTGTGATTGGAGATCCTCAGCTGAGTATAATCGATTCAGATCGCCGTAACTTCACGGACATGAAGACTTGGTCACTGCCCTACACGTAGCACTCCAGTGAATAAAAAGGGTTGTTAATAAATTGGCTAGTATAGGTCAAGTGATTGAACTAGGGTAGAAAGAACTCTAGAGCTCAGGTAATGACTTAACTTGCTAATAAACTGGACGTTTAAGGATCCATTATTAGTAAGCATTTCTGCAAACAGAGTCTTTGATTATTGATAAGCCATACCTTGATCCCCAAAAGGCCAGCATATCCTTGAGAGTCTTTTATTTTGACGGGTAAGACTTGCGAAAGTATATTTCGTACTAAGGGCTTTGTCCCATGTTGTTTTTGGTGAAGAAGCAGCAAATTTTTTTGCTTCAGTTCTAAGGTGGTGCCCAAAGAAGAAAATCAAGACTGAAGCCGCGGGAGGAAAGCTCCTCCGTTAAGAAAAACTTTTTATTGTTTATTGGGAGGGGTTTTTGCCTCCCAGGTTGTGTAATAATATTACTCAGCACTCTTATATTTTATTCTGGTCTGTAATAATACAACGCTTCCTTACTTTAATATAAGTTATTGTAATTGCTTCCGCATTTTCGTACCTCCGATGTATTGTAATGTCTGTGTGATGGGTGAAACGCTCTTGGGCAAGGTAAGGAATTCAAATACCGAACTTGTCAAGTGATCGGGTGCACCTGCAGGGTTGTCTGAGGTCCGTTGGACAAGGACAACTGTAGGTGGGCCTAATGACTTGGGAGGTTCTATCACATATGATGCGTTATACAAATAATAATTATTACAAATATTAATTGTTGTAAATATTGATAATTGATGAATGTCATGCATGTACGTATTGATTATACTACCTCATTGTTGCAACTATATATATACCATATATGGTATGTGTGACAAGTAGAAACATGAATGTCTCACACGCACTCTTACTCGTACGTACACAGCTACAATAATGGTTGATAGACGTGATTGGATGTATGAAGGTTTCAAGAAGGGTGGGTGTCACACAAGTGAATGGTATGCCAAGATTCAGATGTTTCTGGAGCATGTAGCTGCTTTGTTACAAATGGATAATATTAGGTGTCCATGCAATAAATGTAGAAATATGACAAGCCACACCAAGAGGCAGGTCACACTACACCTGTGCTCGCATGGTTTTGTGCCAGGCTATAAGGTCTGGTATCTCCACGGGGAGTCACGCCTTGAACGAGCAGCAGAAGTAGAAGTTGAGGCGGTGATGATGTTGATAGGATGGACCATATGCTTGAGGATCTGCAGCCTGAATTGGCCCCAGATCATCATGATTCACCAACACCGGAGTTTCAGATGTTCTTCGACCTCCTCAAAGCGTCAGAAGAGCCTCTTCATGGGCACACCGATGTGACCATTTTCGAATTCATGACACGACTAATGTCAATCAAGTCCAAGTTTGCATTCTCTATTAATTGTTACAAAGAGCTCGTGGATTTGATTAGCGAGGTTCTTCCTACGGGTCACAAGATGCCCAAAGACATGTACCAGTCCAAGAAATTGCTTGAAGGTCTTGGTATGGAGTATGAGAAGATTGATGTTTGCCAGGACAACTGCATGCTTTTTTGGAAGGAACATGGCAGAGAGCTAAAATGCTTAAAATGTGGGAAGTCGAGGTACGTGGAGCTTGTAAATGAAGATGGGGAGAAGGTGGTGACAAAGGTTGCACATAAACAACTTTGGTACATCCCTCTCACTCCTAGAGTGAAACATTTGTTTCTCTCGAAGAAGACCGCTATGCACATGAGGTGGCAAAAAGATTGTACGGATAGACAAGATGGGTAAATGGTGCACCCATCAGATGGTGATGCATGGAAGGCTCTTGACAACTATGATCTAGAGTTTGCCAGCGATGCAAGAAACGTTCGTATCGGCTTGGCAACTGATGGTTTCACGCCTTTCAATATGACCACTGTGTCGTATTCATGTTGGCCTGTCATTGCCATACCGTACAACCTTCCACCTACTCTTTGCATGAAATATGAGTTTAAATTCCTATGTCTTGTTATACCTAGGCCTGAGCATCCTGGTGTATGCCTTAATGTGATGCTTCAGCCATTGATTGAAGAGTTAAAGAAGCTATGGCAAGGAGTGGAAGCCTATGACTGCTTCAAGAAGCAGAAATTCAATCTTTGTGTTGCATATCTGTTCTCGGTTCATGATCTTATGGCGTATGGTATTTTCTCTGGATGGAGCGTGCATGGTAGATTGACGTGTCCTTATTGTGCTAAAGATACAGATTGTTTTTGTCTTAGTGTTGGTGGCAAGATATGTTACTTTGATTGCCATAGATGTTTTCTACCCTTCAATCACCCCTTCAGAAGGCAGAGAAAGGAGTTTATGAAGGGCACCATTGTCATGAAGGGACCGCCCAAGCGACGTAGTGGGATATAAATTACAGAAGAGCATAGGAAACTTGTCCCAGACGAGAGTGGGAAAAGGTATCAAGGTTTTGGTGAGGAGCATAACTGGACTCACATATGTGGCTTCTGTGAGCTTCCTTATGCTAAGTCATTGATTTTGACGCACAACATCGACGTCATGCATCAAGAGAGTAACTTTTGCCAAGCCCTCATAAATACATGCATGGATTTCCCTGATAAAACGAAAGACAATGACCTCACTATGGAAGAACGGAAGTCTGCTTTACTTTACATGTTCACAAATATGCCTGAGGTGGAGAAATACTTTGTGTAAGACTTAGTTCCTTAAATTGTTCATATGTGAATTAGTTTATGTTATCAAATATCTCATGTCATACAATAATATTTGACAGCGAGTTTGATGAACAAAACACGAGGTGTCTCGGTAGGCCAACAGCGAGAGACATAGACAAATTGCGATGTGATGGAATGCATGGGCGACCTAATTTCATTATGTGGCTTCGAGACCGTGTAAGTCTTAAATATGTGGCTCCGAGACCTAACTTTAGTTAACTAATATTACAGAATTTGCTAATGCTTTGTGGCATAATTGACAGTTTGGGGAGGAAATGAATTTGAATGATGACTTACGTCAGTTATCTATTAGAAGTGTAACTGCCAAAAGCTATGGATATCTCTTTCATTCAAGGATCCTAAGGCTACCACTCAAAATAGTGGAGTCGTTACTAGGGCAACCGACATGGAAGGACACGAAACCTGCTATTATGGGAAAATCAAAAATATAATCGAGATTACATTTGCTGGAAATAAGCCTTTAGCGCTAGTTTTCTTTGAGTGTAAATGGTTTGACCCGAAGTATTATAGGACCGAATTTGGGATGACATAGATCCAACCTGAAAAATTGCTTCAAGGACACGACACGTATATCCTTGCCCATTAAGCAAACCAAGTTTATTTCTCGACATATCCATGCAAAAAGTTGTCTACATGGAGGGTTGTGTACAATGTAAATCCCCGCGAATACCTATACACTCCTGGTGAGGATGAATATCAATTTGGTCACCTTGAGCAGGTTGATGAGGTGATTCAAGAAGAAGAGTTGCCAACTAGTTTTCATATTGATCTTGCACCGGCATTAGATTCACTAGTTGCAGACGTTAACGACTTAAATTTTCCCGAGAGACGGAGAAGACAACCTATTAGGAGAAAACTTACATGGCGACCTCTGCATAGAAGAGAACAAATAGATCCTGATTTTGATGATATTTAACAAGTTATTTTGTTCTTTCATTTGTTTCTAATTATTTTGATATTTAACAAGTAAGTTATTTTGTTCTTTCATTTGTTTCTAATTTTTAAGGATTATGTCATTTTTGATGCACTAATGAATAATTTCTTATTTTTGATGTAGGATGCCGCCAAAGTCGAAGAAGTCAGTGAAGGGGTTGTTCAAGGGCTTGGGCCTATTTCAGGGCAATTCTTCGAGCAGCAGCAGACGTCAAGAGCTGTTGAGCGTTGTACATGGATATGAGGTAACATATCTTGTACAAATAAATTTGTTTACATATTTACCTGTATCTAAATATTGAGTTGTATGTACTAGGACGAGCAGCACACTGAGGAGCAGCACAATGAGGAGGAGGAGCACAATAAGGATGAGCAGCACAATGAGGAGGTGCAACACAATGAGGAGGTGCAGCACGCGACATGGGACCAGGCCACGCAGCAGCACCATCCATGGGACCAGTGGGACCACCAGAGAGAGCAGCAATAGGTGTGGGGCCAGTGGGGCCAACAGGCCCAACCGGCTGACAACTCGATGGATGATGGCTCAGGAGGCTCTTCAGCGACATGCACACGTCGCTCAAGAAAAAAACCACTCAGCAAAGCCTCATCACACGATAGAGCGAGAGGCTGATAGGATCTTAATCATGCCTCATGGACATCGGTGAGTGTAATATATTAACTTGTCCCATATAAGTGTTGGAGAGGAAATTCTCCGGCCGGGTGGCAGAACGCACGCGCCCTAAATCCTAAGATGAGGAGGGGCCTAAGCGTTTTGCCTGCTAGCTAGATGGACGATGAACACAAGAACACACAAGGGTTTAGAGTGGTTTGGGCCGCCGGAGCATAATATTGTACTCCACTGTGTGCTGTATTGAGCTTGAGAGCTTGTATGAGCTTGTGAGTCTGAGTGTCTGAGTGAGCTTGTCTTGTAACGTTGCGTGCCCTCCCTTTTATAGCTCAAGGGGGGCACGTACAAGGATACTGAGCCCCGACATGTGGGCCCAGGGGCAAAATGGAGGGAAGTAACTAATGCTTGTGACGCCAGGGCCATCTCCGTGCGCCATAATGTCTGTAGTGCATATAGTATTGATATCCTGTGCTACTTCCTCGGTAACGCGCGAGTGATGATGAGCATAGTGTACGCCGTAGCACGGGCGTACTGCCTGCCAACGGAATGGACAGGCACGCCGCCTGCAGGATGGCCTGGTCGCAGCCCGTCAGCGGGGTGGACAGGGCTCATTAAATGTTGTGGCGGCACATTGCCTACCAGTGGAATGGACAGGGCTCATTAAATGCCGAGGCGGAACATCACCTGCCAGTGGAATGGACAGGCGGCGTGGCTTATCCGCAATAAATGCAGAGGCCGCGCGGCCCAGGGGTCTTACATCAGGCTCCGCCCTCCGGCTTACATCACGGGCAGTAGGCCACGTGGCATCATCGGGTCTCTGCCTGAGCGAGGAGCAGAAGCGCACCCGCCTGGCCTTGATTAAGGCCTATGTATTCTTCATCCCAGAATCTCGAGACCCTGCTGTGAGTGGCCCGGACCCCACACAGAGGGGTCCGGGACCCGTCCTAGGGGTTCGGTTCACGCCCGTGGAGGTCCTTGACCTTACCCGGAGGTCTGGTCTGTGTATGCAGGGGTCCAGCGCCTTCCCATGGGGGTCCGGACCCACTTTTGATACCTTGGAGGGTATTGTCTTATGTGGCCACGTGGCGGCCCCGGAGCCATCCACGTGGTGGGGTCGGTCCCCGTTCACCACGCGACTAGAGATAGCCGCGTGGGTATCACGTCTTCACACTGTAGTAAGGGGTACCCTGTTTCAGGCTACCGACAGTGGCCCCCGGGCCCACCTTAGGGGAGGATACGAGCCTGCAGGTGGGGCCAAAGCTTGACTGGCGATTGGCGCGCCGCTTCCGTGCATTTGCCGACATAATCACTGCCAATCCGCCTTTGGTCACGCCAACTGCCAAGTCTATCCCCGCGGCTGACTGACCCGCGGCCCCCACGCCTGATGGTTTCGCTGGGTCACGCACGAGGCGCCTCGATACCGCTGCGTTGGTTTAAAAATCCACCTTCTTTGTCTTCTGCGACGGCCCCAAGGAGGCGCAGTACTGGCGCAAGCGGCGGTTCGCTCTTTCTGCACTCTGAAACTGACGCCCAAGGAGTATGACTCATGGGCCCGGGCCCCCGTGTCAGAGACTGGGCCATTGTTTTTGGTGGAGATGAAGAGGCGCACTACCGGGGCGGCGGTTCGCTCGTGGCGGTCCGTCTTCTTCGCACTTGGAGACCCGCACACCAGCTGTATGACTTAGGCTGCGCTACTTTGGTGCGCGTCGGGCGAGATTTTCTGCGGCATCTCGGGGCGCGAGCGGGAGAGTCTTCCTTGAAAAGGGATTCACCCCGCGTGCAGCAGTTACGCTTTCGCATTCTCTCCAACCGCTGCGCCCTTTCGCCTTCGAGCTCTCCGCGCCCCTTTGCATTCGTGTTCCTCTGCTTTCCACCGATGTAGTCGCCACGGCCTCGCTAGTTCATCCCGAGCGCTTCCAGTCCGAGGAGGCACTCAACCTGGTGCGCAACCTGCTCGAATGGGGCGTGCCGACGTTCGCCGGAAGGATCCGCATCGGCGCCTCTCCTCTCGGCGGTCTCGCCGCCGGGGAGTTCGTGCTCTTCGTCTCCTACCTCTCTTGCGGGTTGGCGCTGCCGGTCTCGCATTTCTTCCTGCTGTTGTTAGAGGAGCTCGGCCTCCAACTTCAGCACCTCATGCCCCACTCCATCCTCCAGGCAGCCATCTTCGCCCACCTGTGCGAGATGTTCGTGGGGATGGCGCCCAGCACCTTCCTCTTCCGTCATTTCTTCGTGCTAGTGAAGTCTGGGAAGGCTAAGGACCACCTCGGCGCCTACTATTTCCAGACGAGGTCGGATCCAGCCGTGGCCTACATCCCCTCCCTTGGCGGCGCAAGGTGGGAGAACTAGCGCGGCGACTGGGTGATCGCCAACGCGGAGGCCAATGACCGCCTCGTCCTGCCGAGCGACGGGCCAAGACACGACCGGAAGCAGTGGAGGGCCAAGCCATCCCTAGCACCGGAGTTCCAGCTCGTACTGGATAGGATCAAGAGCTTGGCGGCGGGCGGCTTGACATCGATGCACGTGGTCGGGGACTTCCTGAAGCGTCGGATCGTGCCGCTGGAGCAGAGGGCGCGCCTGTGCTGCTGGTTCACTTGCCCAAACGACATCGGCCGGGTGTAGCGCGGACCAGATACTGACCTGACCTAGGAGGAGCTAGAGGTTCTGGTGAAGGGTATTACTTGTGAGTCCTTCATCCCCGAGTCCCTTATCCTCCCCGAGGGCATCTTTGCGCTCTGCGACGACGCAGGGTTGAGGACGACGATTTTGGCCACGCTGCCGACCCTCGACGAGAGCGGCGTGGCGGTTCACCAGACCGGCGACCAGGACCCCCACCGCGGGATCCGGATTTCTGATGCACAGGCTGGAGGCCCCTAGACTACCGGTGTGCCTCCCAGCGTCCCCACCAGAGCTTCCCGCGCCTCCACCGTGGCTCCCCGCCCCTTGGACAAGGGCAAAGGGGCTGCAAGCAGCTCCTCCACCCCATGCACCGCCGGGGTGTCGGAGGAAGAGAGGCACCGCCTGCAGCGCCGCACCGACGGATCGTTAGTTTCGGACCCCCCGTTGAGGCCGGGAAGGCCGGCTCCTAGAAGCATCAGAGGACCGACGGTGGGGCCAAGGAGACCAGCTCCCAGGCCCAGGGCGCGCAGAGGCGCGTCAGTCCTCCGCCACCACAACCATCGGGTCTACCGCCACCGCAACCGCCACCACCGTCGGGCCCACCACCACCAACAGTACCTGGGGGTGATCTCCCCCAGGGGCACCAACATCAACAGCAGCAGCAACAGCAGTAGAAGCAGCGGTCGCCCCGCTTCCAAGGTCGCTGGAAGGTCCAAGGCCCCAAGTGAGTAGAGCCCCGTTCTTTTTGATTAGTCTAATTACCATGCCGACGAGTCTTAACCCATCTTTGCTTGTCAGGGCTTCCTCCCCCTCTGCTCCCAAGGTCGTGCATCCTCCGCCTCCGGCTGTTGCCGCCGAGATAGTGTCACCGGGCCCGGCAGCGGTGCCAACGTCAAGCGGTGCTACAGCGGCAGAGGGGGTCCCCGCTGCATCGACGGCTGCCGCAGCCTCAATGATGGCGATGTCGTCAAATACATCGTCGGCAGTGGTAGAGGAGGATCCAACTGCACCCGCCTCCGCCATCGAGGTCGACGCAGGGGCGCATCCAGCTCCATCCTGCCACCCACTCCGGAGGAGACAGAGGTGATTTTTGGGTAGCAGCTCCAGTCTGGCACCGAGCCAGAAGCGGCATCGATTCCCCTCCCCCTGGTGCTGTCTCGTGCCCATCAGGCTCTACACGAGACTAAGGCAGCGATCCTGCAGGAGTGGGAGACGCTGGAGGCCAAACACCAGTGTCTCAGCGATTGGCGTACCCAGCTAGAGGAGCGCACCAAGGCGGTGTCCCGCTAGTTCGCCTTCGAGCGGTCCGAGCTTGAGCGGGACCGCAAGGACTACAAGAAAGACCTCTAGAAGGTGTACGCCCGAGAGCTAGAGGTGGCCCAGATGGAGAAGCAGGCAGGCAAAGGAGGAGCACTTGGACCAGAGGGAGGAGGCCATCATGGAGCTCTAGACGCAGCTGAACGCCTTCAACAAAATCCTGGAGGAGCAGCGGGTCCAGCAGACCACAGCTGTGGAGAGGAACCAGAAATGGGAGCGGGAGGTAGAGGACAAGGCCAGCAGCATTGCCCTGGCCGAGGAGAACCTCAAGGAGAAGGATGCTTCCTTGGATAAGCGAGCGACGGATCTCGCCTGGCGGGAGAAGGACCTCGCCTTCAGGGAGGAAATGTTTGAACGGCAGGACAAGCTACTGGCCGAGCATGAGATCGAGGCAGAGGAGAAGGAGCGGGCGCTAGAGGAGCGGGTCCACCAGTTCCGGGGGGCGCAGGCAGCACCAGGCACCCAGGCGGTGGAGGCAATGAAGAAGTCACTTGAAGATCTCTAGGCGGAGCAGCGCGCCGGGGTCCAGCGCATCGTCGCATGGGCTGGCGAGGCGAGCACGGCACTGGTGCCGCTAGGGATGAGTCCCATCCCGGTGTCGGAGCTGCCGACGTCCATCTTCGACGCGCTCCCGGTGCTGGACTCCGCCACCGACCGCCTCCGATGCCTGGACCAGATCCTTGGTGCCCACCTGGAGGCCGAGGGCGGCAGGCTCTGCCGGGCGGTGATCGAGTACGTCCTGACGTGCTTCCGGAGCCACTACCCGGCCATCTCCTTGGAGCTGGTGATTACTGGTCCGGTGGCCGACACCGAAGACGCCGCCCGTTAGGGCATACAAGACACTG
Organism: Zea mays; assembly: GCF_902167145.1. NCBI lineage: Eukaryota > Viridiplantae > Streptophyta > Magnoliopsida > Poales > Poaceae > Zea > Zea mays. The sequence goes on from NC_050100.1 coordinate 112,708,068, forward strand.
TGGAAGTCGTGGCCGAGCACTTCCAGTGGGATCCTGCCGATGATCAGTAGCTAGATCTGCAGAAACAGGGCAAGAGTTCCGCTGGGGTGCGGCTTGTAATATTTTCTGGTTTTGTAAGGTACTTTTGGGAAGTATTAATCTAACGGTGACAGAACTTATCTGTACGCTATTTGCCTTTGCTGTGTGTGTCGTTACCAACTTCTCCCTGGTACTTGGCCCCCTCGGATGTAGGCTCGACGTGTCGAGGCTGGATGCCAGTATACTTAAGAAAGAATTGGTGACCTGGCCCCCAGGAGGTAGTCTCAACTTGGACCTGGACCTGCACACAGCCTTGGCTAGGAAGCTTTAGTAGTGCACCCATAGGGCCCACTAACTGGTATCTTTTATCCTTTGATTCACGCAACAGGGCCTGCAGGGTTTAGACCGAGAAGCCAATCCATGTTTCCGGACCCCCTGGATCATAGCTCCAAATACTAGGGCACCCGTCGCAGAGTGGTGGAGCATGTAGGCTTAGGGTACGGGACCAGGCTAAGCGGCTACACAGCAACGGACCACCCAGGGGACGTGTGACCGTTCTCTAGAACCGGACCCCAGTTTGCTGGACCCACAGGACTATAGTTCCAAATACTAGGGTACCCGTCACAGAGTGGTGGAGCGTGCAGGATAAGGGTACGGAACCAAGCTAAACGGCTACACAGCTCCAGACCACCCTGGGAGACAAGTACCCGTTCTCTAGAACTGGCCCCCAGGTTGCCGGACCCCCCTACCGAGGGATCCCAAACTGCAAGCCTGGCTACTCAATTTGTATGTCATTATACCAGCAAGGGCGGGAACTGTATGGGTGGGTTAGATAAAAAATGATGCTCGTAAATTGAAGCAAAATAAGACCATCACAAAAACAAATCTGGGGGTGAATCTTTTCTTTATAACTTGATATTCATGAGTGTAGGCCAACAGACCGAGTTTATGAGGGCGGACCTCACCGGGCTGGCGTATATATATGCACTACAAAGTTACAAAGGAAGAAAACTGAATCCCCTGACTTGTTTTTATGGGAAAACTTACGGAGATGCTCTATGTTCCAGGGATTGGGAAGAGGCTCTCCTTCAGTTGTAGCAAGGCGGACACACCCGGGTCGGCATATTTCTGTCACCTTGAAGGGTCCTTCCCAGCTAAGGGAGAGTTTGTGGAGCCCTTCTCGGTTCAGTACTCGCCTTAGGACCAAGTCCCCGACCCTGAGCTCCCTACTATGCACGAACCGCTGGTGGTAGCGCCTGAGCGCTTGGTTGTACCGTGCGTTTCGGATCGCCGCTTGCCATCTGCGCTCGTCGATGAAGTCGACATCCTCACATCGTAGCTATTCCTGCATAGACTCATCGAAAGCCTAGACCCGTGGGGAGCCCATAATGATTTCCGGGGGAAGGCAGGCTTCGGCCCCGTAGACCAGGAAGAACGAGGTCTCCCCGGTAGCTCGGCTTGGTGTGGTCCAGTTCTCCCATAGCACAGATGGAAGCTCTGAAAGGGAAATGTGCCCTTGGGCCATTTCTAAGTATTTTGGTGATTGAGTGCCAACACAAGTGCTTAAATGTGAATCTATGCCCATGGATGAACAAAGTGCAAATCAAGAGCAAAGGTATGTTTCTAAGTCTTAGTACATTGGTTTTGTGTACTAATATACTTGTCTAAGTATCAGAAACAGAAAGAAGAAGGAAAGAGAAGAGTTGGCTGTGTACAGCCAAGAGGCTGTTTCGGTCTGGGGCACCGGACTGTCCGGTGGTGCACCGGACAGTGTCCGGTGCGCCAGACTGGCTCAAGCGAAGTGGCCGCTCTCGGGAATTCGCCGACGACGTACGGCTAAAATTCACCGGACTGTCCGGTGTGCACCGGACTGTCCGGTGAGCCAACGGTCGGCCGAGCCAACGGTCGGCCGCGCGATCTGCGCGGGACACGTGGCCGAGCCAACAGCTAGAAGGGGGCACCGGACTGTGCGGTGTGCCAACGGCTCCAGATCTGCAACGGTCGGCTGCGCCATTTTAGGAAGGAGATCGGGCACCGGACAGTGTCCGGTGTGCACCGGACTGTCCGGTGAGCCCGATGACAGAAGGCAAGATCAGCCTTCCAGAATTGCTCTCAACGGCTCCTAGCTGCCTTGGGGCTATAAAAGGGACCCCTAGGCGCATGGAGGAGAAGATCAAGCATCCTTTGAGCATCATTGATCACTCACACTTCATTCTTGCGCACTTGTTCGACATTCTAGTGATTTGAGCTCCGTTCTAGTGTGCTAGTTTCTTGAGCTCAAGTCTGGGTTTTGCGTGTGCGTATTCGCTGTGATCTTTGTGTCGTGTGTGAGTTGATAATCCCTCCCTTGCTCTGTGATTCTTTGTGAACATCTTTTGTAAGGGCGAGAGACTCCAAGCTGTGGAGATTCCTCGCAAGTGGGATTAAGAAAAGCAAAGCAACACAGTGGTATTCAAGTTGGTCTTTGGACCGCTTGAGAGGGGTTGATTGCAACCCTCGTCCGTTGGGACGCCACAACGTGGAGTAGGCAAGCGTTGGTCTTGGCCGAACCACGGGATAACCACCGTGCCATCTCTGTGATTGATATCTCTTGGTTATTGTGTTGTGTTGAGATTCTTCTCTAGCCACTTGGCAAATTACTGTGCTAACAATTAATCAAGTTTTGTGGCTTAAGATTTTGTAGTATTACAGGATCACCTATTCACCCCCCTCTAGGTACTCTCAATTGGTATCAGAGCCATTCTCTTCAAGAAAGGGACTAACCGCCCGAAGAGATGGATCCTAAAGGCAAGGGGATGGTGATCAACGACAAGGAAAAGGAGTCCTTCGTCAACGAGCCCAATGATGACAAGCCCACCGACTCAGGCTCGGGCCACAAAAGAAAAGACGGGAGAAAGAAGAAGGCAAGGCGCATCAAGGAAATTGTCTACTACGACAGCGACGAATCTTCCTCATCCCAAAAGGACGACGACGACTACGATAGACGAAAGACGGTTAACTCAAACTTTTCTTTCGATTATTCGCGCATCCCGCATAGTTCAAATGCTCAATTGCTTCCCATTCCACTTGGCAAGCCCCCTCACTTTGATGGAGAGGATTACGGATTTTGGAGCCACAAAATGCGTACTCACCTGTTTTCTCTCCATCCAAGCATTTGGGAGATTGTGGAAAGTGGAATGAAATTTGATAGCTTGGATAGCCCTATGTTTATTAATGAACAGATTCATAGAAATGCACAAGCTACTACTGTATTGCTAGCCTCTTTGTGCAGGGACGAGTATCACAAGGTGAGCGGCTTGGACAATGCCAAGCAGATCTGGGACACCCTCAAGATCTCTCATGAGGGAAACGACGTCACCTTGCTCACCAAAATGAAGTTGGTGGAAGGCGAACTTGGACGGTTCGCGATGATAAGGGGGGAGGAGCCGACGCAAACATACAACCGGCTCAAGACCCTTATCAACAAAATAAGGAGCTACGGGAGCACGCGATGGACGGACCACGACGTCGTCCGCCTAATGCTAAGGTCATTTACCGTTCTTGATCCTCATTTGGTGAACAATATACATGAAAATCCCAGGTACACCAAGATGTCACCCGAAGAAGTGCTTGGGAAATTCGTTAGTGGGCGAATTATGATCAAGGAGGCAAGGTACGTGGACGACGCCTTGAATGGTTCGATCAACGAGCCGCAACCCCTTGCTCTCAAAGCAACACGAAGCAAGGAGGCGCTACCTAGCAAGGTGGCACAGATTGAGGCGGCCGGACTTAATGATGAAGAGATGGCTCTCATCATAAAAAGATTCAAGACAGTGCTTAAAGGTCGCAAGGGACAGCCAAGCAAGACCAAAGCCAAGGGGAAGCGCTCATGCTTCAAATGCGGTAAGCTTGGTCATTTTATTGCTAACTGTCCCGACAATGATAGTGATCAGGATCAAGGGAACAAGAGGGAGAAAAAGAAGAACTATAAGAAGGCAAAGGGCGAGGCTCATCTGGGCAAGGAGTGGGATTCGGACTGCTCTTCATCCGACTCCGACAATGAAGGACTCGCCGCCACCGCCTTCAACAAGTCATCCCTCTTCCCCAACGAGCGTCACACTTGCCTCATGGCAAGGGAGAAGAAAGTAAGCACTCATAATACTAGTACTTATGCTTCTTCAAGTGAGGATGAGTCTAGTGATGATGATGAGATAGATTACTCATGCTTATTCAAGGGATTAGATAGAACCAAGGTAGACAAAATTAATGAACTGATTGATGCCTTGAATGATAGGAATATACTTTTAGAAAAGCAAGAGGATTTGTTGTATGAAGAACATGATAAATTTGTAGAAGCTCAGAAATCTCTTGCTCTAGAAATTAAGAGGAATGAAATGCTCTCTAGTGAATTATCTTCTTGTCATGAAACTATTGCCAAGTTAAAGAGTTTTAATGATGATTTAAATGCTAAACTAGAAGTAGCGAGTAAATCTAATTCTTGTGTAGAAATTGTTGAAACTTGTAATAGGTGTAAAGATATTGACATTGATGCTTGTAGTGATCATTTAGTTTCAATTTCCAAATTAAATGATGAATTAGCTAGTCTTAATGCCCAACTTAAGACTAGCAAGAATGAATTTGACAAGCTAAAATTTGCAAGGGATGCCTACACGATTGGTAGACACCCCTCAATTAAGGATGGACTTGGCTACAAAAGGGAAGCCAAGAACTTGACAAGCCATAAGGCTCCCATCTCCGCCAAGGAGAAAGGGAAGGCCCCTATGGCTAGTAGTGTGCAAAAGAACCATGCCTTTATGTACTATGATAGAAGACAACCTAGAAATGCTTATAGGAGTTGTAATGCATATAATGCCTTTGATTCTCATGCCATGTTTGCTTCTAGCTCTTCTTATGTGCATGATAGAAATGTTGGTAGGAGAAATGCTATTCATAATATGCCTAGGAGAAATGTTGTTAATGTTCCTAGGAAAGTAAATGAACCTTCTACAATATATCATGCTTTAAATGCTTCTTTTGCTATTTGTAGAAAGGATAGGAAGATAGTTGCTAGAAAATTAGGGGCAAGATGCAAGGGAGACAAAACTTGCATTTGGGTCCCTAAGGATATTTGTGCTAACCTTGCAGGACCCAACATGAGTTGGGTACCTAAGACCCAAGCCTAAATTTGCCTTGCAGGTTTATGCATCCGGGGGTTCAAGCTGGATTATTGACAGCGGATGCACAAATCATATGACGAGGGAGAAGAAGATGTTCACCTCCTACGTCAAAAACAAAGATTCCCAAGATTCAATAATATTCGGTGATGGGAATCAAGGCAAGGTAAAAGGGCTAGGTAAAATTGCAATCTCCAATGAGCATTCTATCTCTAATGTGTTTCTAGTGGAGAGTCTTGGATATAATTTGCTATCTGTTAGTCAATTATGTCATATGGGATATAACTGTTTGTTTACAAATGTAGATGTGTCTGTCTTTAGAAGATGTGATGGTTCACTAGCTTTTAAGGGTGTAATAGACGGCAAACTTTACTTAGTTGATTTTGCAAAAGAAGAGGCCGGTCTAGATGCATGCTTAATGGCTAAGACTTGCATGGGCTGGCTGTGGCATCGCCGCTTAGCACATGTGGGGATGAAGAATCTCCACAAGCTTCTAAAGGGAGAACACGTGATAGGTCTAACCAATGTTCATTTCGAAAAAGATAGACCTTGTGCAGCTTGTCAAGCAGGGAAACAGGTGGGAAGCTCTCATCACACCAAAAATGTGATGACAACATCAAGACCCCTGGAGCTGCTACATATGGACCTCTTCGGACCCGTCGCCTTTCTGAGCATAGGAGGAAGTAAGTATGGTCTAGTTATCATTGATGACTTTTCCCGCTTCACTTGGGTGTTCTTTTTGCAGGATAAGTCTGAAACCCAAGGAACCCTCAAGCGCTTCCTCAGGAGAGCTCAAAATGAGTTTGAGCTCAAGGTGAAGAAGATAAGGAGCGACAACGGGTCCGAGTTCAAGAACCTTCAAGTGGAGGAGTTTCTTGAGGAGGAAGGGATCAAGCACGAGTCCTCTGCTCCCTACACACCATAGCAAAATGGTGTGGTAGAGAGGAAGAACAGGACGCTAATCGATATGGCGAGGACGATGCTTGGAGAATTCAAGACCCCCGAGCGTTTTTGGTCGGAAGCCGTGAACACGGCTTGCCACGCCATCAACAGGGTCTACCTTCATCGCCTCCTCAAGAAGACTTCGTATGAGCTACTAACCGGTAACAAACCCAATGTATCTTACTTTCGTGTATTTGGGAGCAGGTGCTACATTCTAGTGAAGAAGGGTAGAAATTCTAAATTTGCTCCCAAAGCTGTAGAAGGGTTTTTGTTAGGTTATGACTCAAATACAAAGGCGTATAGAGTCTTCAACAAATCATCGGGTTTGGTTGAAGTCTCTAGCGACGTTGTATTTGATGAGACTAATGGCTCTCCAAGAGAGCAAGTTGTTGATTGTGATGATGTAGATGAAGAAGATGTTCCGACGGCCGCTATACGAACCATGGCAATTGGAGAAGTGCGACCACAGGAACAAGATGAACGAGATCAACCTTCTTCCTCAACAACGGTGCATCCCCCAACTCAAGACGATGAACAGGTTCATCAAAAGGAGGCGTGTGATCTAGGGGGAGCACAAGATGATCACGTGATGGAGGAAGAAGCGCAACCGGCACCTCCAACCCAAGTTCGAGCGGTGATTCAAAGGGATCATCCCGTCGACCAAATTTTGGGTGACATTAGCAAGGGAGTAACTACTCGATCTCGATTAGTTAATTTTTGTGAGCACTACTCCTTTGTCTCTTCTACTGAGCCTTTCAGGGTAGAAGAGGCCTTGCTAGATCCGGACTGGGTGTTGGCCATGCAGGAGGAACTCAACAACTTCAAGCGCAATGAAGTTTGGACACTGGTGCCTCGTCCCAAGCAAAACGTTGTGGGAACCAAGTGGGTATTCCGCAACAAACAGGACGAGCACGGGGTGGTGACGAGGAACAAGGCTCGACTTGTGGCAAAAGGTTATGCCCAAGTCGCAGGTTTGGACTTTGAGGAGACGTTTGCTCCTGTGGCTAGGCTAGAATCAATTCGTATCTTGCTAGCATATGCCGCTCACCATTCTTTCAGGTTGTTTCAAATGGATGTGAAGAGCGCTTTCCTCAACGGGCCAATCAAGGAGGAGGTGTACGTGGAGCAACCCCCCTGGCTTTGAGGATGAACGGTACCCCGACCACGTGTGTAAGCTCTCTAAGGCGCTCTATGGACTTAAGCAAGCCCCAAGAGCATGGTATGAATGCCTTAGAGACTTTCTAATTGTTAATGCTTTCAAGGTTGGGAAAGCCGATCCAACTCTTTTTACTAAGACCTGTGATGGTGATTTGTTTGTGTGCCAAATTTATGTCGATGACATAATATTTGGTTCTACTAACCAAAAGTCTTGTGAAGAGTTTAGCAGGGTGATGACGCAGAAATTCGAGATGTCGATGATGGGCGAGTTGAACTACTTCCTTGGGTTCTAAGTGAAGCAACTCAAAGACGGCACCTTCATCTCCCAAACAAAGTACACGCAAGATCTGCTAAAGCGGTTTGGGATGAAGGACGCCAAGCCCGCAAAGACTCCGATGGGGACCGACGGACACACCGACCTCAACAAAGGAGGTAAGTCCGTTGATCAAAAAGCATACCGGTCAATGATAGGGTCTTTACTTTATTTATGTGCTAGTAGACTGGATATTATGCTTAGCGTATGCATGTGTGCTAGATTTCAATCCGATCCTAAGGAGTGTCACTTAGTGGCGGTGAAGCGAATTCTTAGATATTTGGTTGCTACGCCTTGTTTCAGGCTCTGGTATCCAAAGGGGTCTACCTTTGACTTGGTTGGATACTCAGATTCCGACTATGCTGGATGTAAGGTCGATAGGAAGAGTACATCAGGGACGTGCCAATTCTTAGGAAGGTCCCTGGTGTCGTGGAACTCTAAGAAACAAACCTCCGTTGCCCTATCCACCGCTGAGGCCGAGTATGTTGCCGCAGGACAGTGTTGCGCGCAGCTACTTTGGATGAGGCAAACCCTTCGGGACTTTGGCTATAATCTGAGCAAAGTCCCACTCCTATGTGACAATGAGAGTGCTATCCGCATGGCGGAAAATCCTGTTGAACACAGCCGCACAAAGCACATTGATATCCGGCATCACTTTTTGAGAGACCACCAGCAAAAGGGGGATATCGAAGTGTTTCATGTTAGCACCGAGAACCAGCTAGCCGATATCTTTACCAAGCCTCTAGATGAGAAGACCTTTTGCAGGCTGCGTAGTGAGCTCAATATCTTAGATTCGCGGAACTTGGATTGAAATGTAGCATACATGTGTTTATGCTTTTGATCATGTTCATTCTGCATTTTGTTGCTTATTGTGGTGCTCAAGTTGTACAAACACTCCCTGGACCTCACAAGTCCTGTTTGCAAGTGATGCACATATTTAGGGGGAGCTGTGCTACAACTTGACCCTTTGAGACTAACCATGTACTTGAGTTTGGTTGTTTTAGTCTCCAAGGAGAATTGAAAGAAAAAAAGGTGGACTTGGACCATGAAAGAATTCCACTGCACTCCGATGAGAGGGTAACTTATTCCCAGTTCATCTTTAAACTCTTATTGCCTATTTGCTCTTAATTGAAGATTTTGGTGAGGCAATGGGGTTAAAGGGCCAAGATTGATCCCGTTTTGGTGCTTGATGCCAAAGGGGGAGAAAATAAAGGCCAAAGCAATAAATGGATCAGCTACCACTTGAGAAACTTTGAAAACAGTAGGATAGAGCTTTTGGTTTGTCAAAACTCTTGCATTGTCTCTTTTGTCAAAAGTTGGCCTCTTGTAGGGAGAAGTGTTGATTATGGGAAAAAGGGGGAGTTTTTGGAATCTTGAATCAATTTTCTTTGGAAAACCTCTCTTTATGTCTCTACAAGTGGATTTGACTTAGAGATAGGATTTTGAGTTTGATTTGCAAAAACAAACCAAGTGGTGGCAAAGGATGATCCATATATGCCAAATTGAATCAAAATAAATTTGAGTTTTTATTTGAAGTGATATTGCACTTGTTCTAGTTGCTTTATGTTGTGTTGGCATAAATCACCAAAAAGGGGGAGATTGAAAGGGAAATGTGCCCTTGGGCCATTTCTAAGTATTTTGGTGATTGAGTGCCAACACAAGTGCTTAAATGTGAATCTATGCCCATGGATGAACAAAGTGCAAATCAAGAGCAAAGGTATGTTTCTAAGTCTTAGTACATTGGTTTTGTGTACTAATATACTTGTCTAAGTATCAGAAACAGAAAGAAGAAGGAAAGAGAAGAGTTGGCTGTGTACAGCCAAGAGGCTGTTTCGGTCTGGTGCACCGGACAGTGTCCGGTGGTGCACCGGACAGTGTCCGATGCGCCAGACTAGCTCAAGCGAAGTGGCCGCTCTCGGGAATTCGCCGACGACGTACGGCTAAAATTCACCGGACTGTCCGGTGTGCACCGGACTGTCCGGTGAGCCAACGGTCGGCCGAGCCAATGGTCAGCCGCGCGATCTGCGCGGGACACGTGGCCGAGCCAACGGCTAGAAGGGGGCACCGGACTGTCCGGTGCGCCAACGGCTCCAGATCTGCAACGGTCGGCTGCGCCATTTTAGGAAGGAGATCGGGCACCGGACAGTGTCCGGTGTGCACCAGACTGTCCGGTGAGCCCGATGACAGAAGGCAAGATCAGCCTTCCAGAATTGCTCTCAACGGCTCCTAGCTGCCTTGGGGCTATAAAAGGGACCCCTAGGCGCATGGAGGAGAAGATCAAGCATCCTTTGAGCATCATTGATCACTCACACTTCATTCTTGCGCACTTGTTCGACATTCTAGTGATTTGAGCTCCGTTCTAGTGTGCTAGTTTCTTGAGCTCAAGTCTGGGTTTTGCGTGTGCGTATTCGCTGTGATCTTTGTGTCGTGTGTGAGTTGCTAATCCCTCCATTGCTCTGTGATTCTTTGTGAACATCTTTTGTAAGGGCGAGAGACTCCAAGCTGTGGAGATTCCTCGCAAGTGGGATTAAGAAAAGCAAAGCAACACAGTGGTATTCAAGTTGGTCTTTGGACCGCTTGAGAGGGGTTGATTGCAACCCTCGTCCGTTGGGACGCCACAACGTGGAGTAGGCAAGCGTTGGTCTTGGCCGAACCACGGGATAACCACCGTGCCATCTCTGTGATTGATATCTCTTGGTTATTGTGTTGTGTTGAGATTCTTCTCTAGCCACTTGGCAAATTACTGTGCTAACAATTAATCAAGTTTTGTGGCTTAAGATTTTGTAGTATTACAGGATCACCTATTCACCCCCCCCCCCTCTAGGTACTCTCAAGCTCGCTGACCCAATTTGCACCATGTTTTTTCAAGCAGTCGTAGGTGCGTGTCTTGAGTCCCCTGAGGATTTCTACATTTGCCCTCTCTACTTGGCCGTTACTCCTTGGATGAGCCACGGACGCAAAGCAGAGTTGGGTGCCGATGTCCTCGCAATACTCCTGGAAGATCCGACTTGTAAACTGGGTCCCGTTGTCCATAATGATACGGCTTGGGACCCCAAATCTACAGACGATCGACTTGAGGAAAGCAATAGCAGCACCCTGGGTGATATTGACCACAGGGGTGGCCTCTGGCCACTTTGTGAACTTGTCGATGGCGACGAAGAGGAACTGGTACCGCCGACGGCCCTGGGGAATGGTCCCAGGATATCCACCCCCCATACGGCGAATGGCCAGGAGGGTGGAATCATCTGCAGAACCTGAGCTGGTGTGTGTATCTGCTTTGCGTGGAACTAGCACGCCTTGCAGGACTTTACCATCTCAGCTGCATTCTGGAGAGCGGTTGGCCAGTAAAAGCCATGTCGGAAGGCCTTACCGACCAGCATGCGGGATGATGAATGACTTCCGCATTCTCCTCCATGGATCTCCGTGAGCAACTCACGGCCCTCCTCCTGGGTAATGCACCGCATGAGAATGTCGTTGGCGCCACGGCGGTAGAGATCCCCTTCCACCACCGCGTAGCATTTAGCCAACCGCATTATGCGCTCTGCGAACACATGGTCTTCAGGAAGGATATTTTCCTTCAGGTAGTCCTAGATCTCGGAGATCCATGCATCAGGACCAATCTGAGATATTGGCTGTGGCGCTAAGGGACTGGCAGGATCTCCTATAACGCACACAGTCTTCGGTGGGTTCTGTAGATGGTACGCCACCGGGACCTCCAGCTTCGAGGTGCTAGTCTCGCCCCCTTTGTCTAGTTTTGTAGGTTGGGCGGTGGGTCTCAGCAGCCATCTTTCGAAGACGCCCTCGGGCACGGGTGCCCAAGTTGATGCCCTCACGGAGAGGTCATCTGCTACCGAGTTGTCAGCCCGAGGAACGCGTTGCAGTTCCAGGGAAGTGAAGTCCTTCTCCAGCTTCCTTACATGAAGAAGGTACGCTGCGAGCCTGGGCTCGTTGCAGCTACACTCCCCACGGACTTGCTTGATGATCAGCTGGGAGTCCCCCTTCACTAGGAGCTGGTGGATCCCTAGGGACAAGGTCGCCGACAAGCCGAAGATCAGTGCTTCATACTCCGCCATGTTGTTGGTGGCCTTGAACTCAAGGTACACCATGTACTTCACTTGATCACCGCTTGGGTCAATGAGGACCACTCCATCTCCGCCAACTTGCTGACAGGTGGATCCGTCGAATAAGAGCGTCCAGTGGGGCTTGGTGAAGACCGGACCCCTGGGCTCCGCAGGTGTGGGGTCCGAATCAGGATCCGGACCCCCAGGAGCACTTGGGGGGCGTCCACTCCACGATGAAGTCAGCCAGGACCTGGCTCTTGATGGCGTGGCGAGGCTGGAAGTCCAGCTGGAACTCAGCGAGCTCCGTGGCCCACTTGGTGATGTTGCCTATGGCGTTAGAGTTGTGGAGGATGGCCCTTAACGGGAAGGAGGTCACCACCACGACCCTGTGTGCCTGGAAATAGTGGCGTAGCTTCCTGGACGCAACGAGCACAGCATAGAGGAGTTTGTGTGTCTCAAGGTACCTGGTCTTTGCCTCGTGGAGGACCTCGCTGTCGTAGTGGACCGGCTTCTGAACGGTCCGGACCCCTGTACCCGGTCCCGAGCCCTCAGGTTCCTGGTCTTCTTGTGCCATCCTCTCGACGACCAGCACCATGCTCACCGCTTCTGCAGCCGCCGCGATGTATAAATACAGCGGCTCCCCAAGCTCTCGGGCTACCAGTATTGGTAGGGACACTAGGTGCTGCTTCAACTCTTGGAAGGCTTGTTCTGCCTCTTTGGTCCAAGAGAATGGACCGGACTTCCGCAACAGCTTGAAGAAGAGTAGCGCCCTCTCAGCCAGCCTCAAAATGAAGCGGCTAAGGGCGGCTAATGACCCTGCAAGCTTCTGGACGTCCTTGATACGGACCGGAGGCCGCATTGCCTCAATCATCTTGATTTTCTCTGGGTTTGCCTCAATGCCTTGGTACGAAACTAGGTACCCCAACAACTTCCCTACGAAGACACCAAAGACGCACTTGTCTGGGTTCAGCTTTGTGCTGGTTGCCCGCAGCCTGTCGAAGACTAGGGCCAAGTCTTCCACTAGGGTCGACCCTCTTTTGGTCTTGACTACGATGTCATCGACGTATACTTCCACCTTGTCTCTGATCAGGTCCCCAAAAGTCTTACTCATCGCCCGCACGAATGTTGGCAAGACGTTTTTCAGACCGTAAGGCATTATGACATAGTAGTAAAGCCCATCCACTATTACAAAAGCGGTATGCTTCCTATCTTCCCTAGACATCTGGATTTGATGGAAACCAGAATAAGCATCTAAGAAAGACAAAAGGTCACACCTAGAGGTGGAATCCACGATTTGATCTATTCGTAGGAGTGGATACGGGTCCTTGGGACAAGCCTTGTTAAGGCTGGTGTAGTCGATGCACATCCGAAGCTTCCCATTCTCCTTGGGGACGATGACTGGGTTGGCCAACCATACTGGGTGATGAACCTCTTCGATGAAGCCAGCGTCTAGCAGCTTCCGGACCTCCGCTCGGATGAAGTCCTGCCGCTCGATGGACTGTCTACGAGGCTTCTTACTCACCGGCCTGGCGTCAGGGTTGATCTTGAGGTGGTGCTCGATCACCTCCCTGGGGATCCCAGGCATCTGCGATGGCTCCCATGCGAACACATCGACATTTTCCTAGACGAAGGCGACGAGCGCGAGTTCCTATTTCTCCTCCAGATCACCCGCAATGCGAGTGGTCTGGGGGGAATCCGCGCAGAGCCGGATGGCCTTGACGGGGATATCGTCCACACCGGATGGCCTCACCTTCGGCACCTTGGTGGGCGCCTTGGTACCGGAGGTCGAGGGGCTCCCCCCTCCATCGTCTCGGCAAGCGGTTTCTGCCGCCAGGGCGTGCGGCTTCTCCACAGCCGCAAGCGCAGCGACACGGTCACCCCGCACGGTGAGGACCCCAGCTGGGGACGACATCTTGAGGACCAAATACCCATAATGGGCAATGGCCATGAACCGGTACAGGGCCAGCCTATCGATGATGGCGTTGAAGGGGAGGTTAACCTCCGCAACGTTGAACTGGACGTGTGGCGGAACTGCCCGAATTATTCCAACTTAAGTGCCTAAGCCCCGCCTTAGAGGCTAGACCACACTTAAATGGGAATAACCCGTCAATCCCTCGGATCTAGTCTGACACGGCCACTGACAGGATCAAGTACCACAATCTCACTCGAAGGTGAGTCACAGAGCAAATACAATAAAGCATAAAACCATACATGTCAGAGTATTAAATTATTACATCACCATCATCATCATCGGAGTTTTTGCAAAAGTAACCATCATTGTTCGAAGTGCAGCGGAATAAAACTACCGGTAATTAAACAGAGAGATTCCCTGGCAACAGATCAGGGCTCACCGCCTTGGCGTACAATGCCCCACTAACCCCGACTGGCCATCGTGCAGTGACCGCACTTGTACCCACCATAACCGGAATGGGAGACCTCGTCTCAGGTCGCGTGAGGGGATATGTCTGCGGGCAGGTTCACTCAGGTACTAGGCTTACCGATTTACCATATTTCTCGGTATGTGTTTAGTACGTTCAAACGCTTGACACAGGTATCCGCACGTTAATCCTTATTCCATTTTCCATCTCGTAAACAACCAATCCCCATGGATTGTTGTCCACCAACTAGTATCATGATAGTGTGAAAGTGGGTACAATCAATTTCCTGATCTCGCGCGAGTGCTAGAAAAATCACTCGTCTTCTACCGAGATCCTAATTAAATAAAGCAACTACTCGTCCTATCATACTAGTATTCATCTCAAAAGGATTCCTGAGATCATGCAACTAGGGTTTCAATCAACTCCTACACTTAAGTGCACAGTACAATCCTACAAACATTAAGTGCAGTAAAAAGAACAGGTTATGCATAAAACCGGGGCTTGCCTTCCAAAGCAGTGGCAGGCAGGTCCTCTGGGGCAGGCTCGGGTGCTGGATCCGGGGCTACCTCCTGAGCAGCTCCTTGCTCCGGCACGAGGATGTACTCTCCGTCAGCAAGGTTACAGTCTATCGAAATGCAATGAAAATGTATGTCATGATTATGCAGAATTTAATAATATTATGCTAAAGAGAACTAAGTTAAGAAGTAACTTAGGGTTTCTTAGTCATGCGGGGCTTCCAGTGGGTTAGGCTTATTACTCTTTAGGCTTGGGTTTTCGGTGAAGATAACATAGTGGATTGGTATTGCCTTGATACATTTTAGTGGACAGATTACAAAGGTTTTAGGATGACATTGATTTGCATTATTCATTTTCCTTGCTTTAATTTCCATTTAGGGTTTCTAGTGTAGGTTTGAACTACGACAGTGTTTTAATAATTCCCAAAAATTCTGTAAAAATTACAGTGGGTTGTCATTTGCTATTCTACCTTGTTTTAAGAATTTGAGGCTCAAAGTACAAAGGCTAGGCTTTACACAAAAATAACAAGAGTTATGCAAAATGGGCCACTTTACACTACCTCTCTTAGTTAGGGGTAGGTTCTGTCCTAAAGGTTATTTTTGCTGGCATCCCCTAGTAATAATAGGCTTCTGTGCTAAAAATCACAGAAAACTAAGGGGTGGTTATTTAGTTATGATTTTCTTAAGCTTAATGTCAAAAAGGCACTTTGTACTACATTATTATTTGAAAAATGTCAAACAGCAGATTTCATATTTTTCCTAAGTTCTCATTAATAAAACATTTGTTATCCCAAGGGTGGGGGTGTTTTTACCTTGGGGTTATTTTTGTAGAGTTTTTCTAAGTTCCACTTGTTTTATTAAAATAAAAGGTATCCTACCTATTTTATACTAAACCAGGGTATGATGTATTTTTCCAGTGAACTACATTAAATAAGTATCCTAACAAAAATAGAGGTACTCTCTGGTTCATTATTTAAATTACATTTTCTATTTTTCTTATCCTTAAGCATATTATAGAATAAGGGGTAAAAACTAACTTAATGGAGTGGGCAGAGAGGTTTAACATTTTTATTTGGGTTAGTAGGTAGATACAAACTTCTCAAAATTTTTCTAACCCTAGTCAAATAGTGCAACTAATTTTGGCCTTATTATTGAGCTTTTGGTCAAAACTATAATCAAATCAGAGCTTTAAAGTTTTCTATAGTACATAGGGGGTTTTATATTTTTCTTACGTAGGTTGCATTATTTAGAGTCTGACAAAATTGGTTTGACCAAATTTGGATGAACTAAACAGAAGTTATGGATTTTCAAAGTTTCTGTTCAATTTTAAAAACAGATTTAATAAAGGTTTTCTGGAAAAACAGTTTACACCGAGGTCCCTGGGTTTAAACTAAGTCAACCTTCGCAAATCTACCCTCGCGCCACTATTCCCCTGTGTCTCTGACATTTCACAAAACCCCCTGACCTTCTCTCCCTCTCACCCGCAGTCCTTCCCCTCATGCAAACAGTAACCGCGGGAAAGAAAAGGGTGGCGCGGCTTACCGGCGGCGAGGGAGGTCCGGCGAAGGGTGGGGTTGGCTCGGGGAGACTCTGGCGGTCACGTCGAGGTACGACTTGACGTCGGGGATGGCCGGAATCGCCTGGTCCACGCGCGCAGGCGGGTGTCCTCGTCGGCGGCGAGTGTACCAGCCAAACCACGGCGAACTGGTTCAATCCAAGGGCACGGTGAGCTTCACGGGGTAACGTAGCGACCGTGTGCACAAGGAATCGAAGGATGGTTGAGTGGATTACCCGGTCCACGTACTCCGGCGGGGTTGAGAGCTCCGGCGAGCGTGGACTGGCCTCTCCGGCGAAGCAAACTCCGATTCCTTGCTCGGGGAGCTTCACGGAAGTGTGCACAGTCTTCTCTGAGGGCCGGACGGGGTTGGGAATGGCTCTACTGGCCGGTCTACGGTGGCAGAGGGATCGGGCGGCCGCGGACACGCTGCGCACGGGCAAACGACGGCGAGCTAGACTCCGGCGAGGTTTGAGGGTGCGCGGAAGAGTACAGTCGAAGTCTGGGAGGGCTTTATAGGCGCGGGCGCGGGCCATGGCGCTGGCTTGGCTCGGGCGCGGCGCTGGGCATGCGCGAGCGTGCTCTGGCGCGGGCAGGAAGCGTCGAACACGTGGAGGTGTGTTTCTTCCATTGTTCAAACGTCTCCAGAGATCGCAAACGTGCGAATCTTGCCATGAATCCGGCGCAGGCCTCTTCCTGGCACCTAGGGCTATCTCACATGTGTGAGTTCCAATGGAGGATACGCCCTAGATCAGGAGATAGACGGGCGCCAAATCTGGCTTGTCTCACTGCCCACCTCGCGACAAAACTGATGCCAAATCCTATCAAACGTCCAAGTCTCGGTTTCCACTTTTTCCAGGGGGTGCCTTAGGTGGTATACCACATTTTTGGTATAGAACCTAAGTGGTTTTGGCGCCATCTTTAAGGTGAACACGGTTGGTCTTTGGATTAGGGTTAGAATTTGACTTAGAGGGAAACAGAGAGTTCTAGCTCTCTCTCCACTTGGAGATTTGAATTGGGGTTTCTCCAGGGGTCTTTTTGCAATATTTCCCTCCCCTAATTGATGGTTACAAGGTTAGTTAAGGTTTGGGTAAAAATTACTCATGCTTTGCACACTTGTTCACTCTCTTTCCCCTCTTACCTAGGGTTTTGGGAGATAGGGTTTAAGAGAGGTCTAGGGTTCTTCTCCCCTCTTATCCAGGGTAGTGAGTGTGCAAGGATTAGAGTAATGTTTTTGGTTACTCACAATCCTTGGTTAACATCTAGCTTTCCAAGGCCCTCATGCTTTTGTCCCTTAAGTGCTTCCACATGTGATTATAGCCTTTAGTATCAAGGTGGGTTCTAGCCAAGGTAACACCTGGGGTGTTACAGGACGTTCTCCATGCGGAAGTTCTCCTCGGTCCCGAATGTTACCGGGAGTGCGATGCTCCCAAGGGGATACACCGGTTGTGAGCCCACTCTGGAGAATGGGCAAGAGGGTCCCAGCCGGGACCCTAGGATCTGCAGCTGCTTGAATGCAGCATGACTGATGATGTTGAGGTCGGCCCCTCCGTCAATCAGAACATGGTGCAGCCGCATGTTGGTGATGACAGGGGCGGTGATGAGCGATAGTATACCGGCTCCTGCCATGTTGTCCGGGCAGTCGGATGCCCCGAAGGAGATGGTGGTGCTCCTCCACTGCTAATATGGAGCAGCCTTCGAGACCCTCGGGACCGCCGAAAGGACCTCTCGGCGAAGGCACTTGACGTTCCTACGGGAGGTGAGCTCCCAACTCCCACCGTACATGACGTACAGCTTCTTGCGGCGGTCGTCATCACCGGAGTCGGAGCCTTCAGTGAAGATGTCCTTGAGGACCTACTCGAGGGACTGATACCCGAGGTCCCGCTCTCTTGTGGCCACATCACCGTCGTCGACCCTCTCCTTGCCAGGCCGGCGACGGGGTGGGGAGCCATCCTTAGAAGATTGCTCGCGTCGCTCACTGATGCGCTTCGCGAGCTTGATGATCTCGCGGCACTTCGAGGCGCTATGGCGACTGTTGGGGTGCACACGGCATGTGCCGCTGTTGCCTCCCTGTGGCCGAGGGCGCTTGTTGTGCTCGCTCCGGCCCCCAGTCACAGCTGCGACGATCGGAGCGGCAGACTGCGGCTTCTCGTGGCCGCGGTTCTTCTACTTCTTCTTTTTGCCGTCCTGGATGACGGCACCCGAGCCACCCATCTGGGTGACCTTGGTCTGTGGTGCCGAGTGCCATGCATGGCCCTCGGCAGCTCTGGCACACTTGTTGACCAGAGCGAAGAGTGTGGTGACAGTCTCCACGTCATGCGTGGCTAACTTCTCAAACATCTTTTCATCACGTACTCCCTAGCGGAAAGCAGTGATGATGGAAGCATGGGAAATACGAGGTATAGTGCCTCGTACCTTGGTGAAGCGGGAGATAAACGCCCGGAAAGTTTCCTCGGCATCCTGTCTCACTGCATGGAGGTGGGCCTCCACGCCATGCTGCGGATAAGCGCTGGCAAAGTTCGTTGTGAACCGCGCGTAGAGCTCTTCCCAGGAGTAGATTGACCCCGGGGTAAGGTTCATGAGCCAAGTCCGGGCTGGCCTAGACAAGGCTACATGGAAATATGTTGCCACTACGGCGGTGTCTCCACCTGCTGCCGTAATGGCGGTGACGTATACCTGCAAGAATTCCGACGGGTTTGACTTACCGTCGTACTTTTCCGTCAGGTGTGGCCGGAACATGGATGGCCACGTCGCCGCGCAGAGATGATCCGCCAGAGCGGCACAGCCCACGTCGGCAAATGGGACACCCACCTTGATCTAGGTGCCCGTTGGAGTCTGTGGTGCAACCGCAGCGAAGTCATAGTCGAGGTTGCGACCCTCGACGTTCTGTCGGCGCTCACGCAACCTCTCTAGAGAGATGCGGGCATCCTCGCCCGCACGCCTGCGGTTGAGTTCTGCCCGTAGGTCATTAGATCTCCCCAGAGAGGCTAGAGCGTCCTCTCCCGCATGTCTGCGATTGAGCTCCGCCCGCAGGTCCTCAGTCGGCGCTGCCCTTACTGAGGGTAAGCGCACTGACACCGACGCCTCGTGTGGATGCTGGGATGACCGAGGCCTGGGCCTGGTTGAGCCGGAGTGCGCCATACCGAGCAGTCGGTCGGTGTCGTCACGCCACTGCTACATGGCCCCTAGCGAGGCCGTAGAGCTAGGAGGGTGGCGCAACAATTCTCTGGCCACAGACAGCGCCCCAGGCACAGCCCTAGACGCTCTGGACGCCTGCGCAGGAGTGTGCTGTCGTGCAGAGTGCACAGCAGCAGCACCGGGTGCAGGGAGGTTGGTGGCCCGCGGTGTGGAGGAGGCATACTCTTCCTCCACCATGAAGTCCTCGGGCATGAAATCATGGTGCTCGATGATGTGGACCATGGTGTCGAGCAGAAAAACAAGCAAAAACCTAAAGCCTAACCCCCTACCTAGCGCGCCAAATGTCGGAGAGAAATTCTCCGGCCGGGTGGTGGAACGCACCCGCCCTAAATCCTAAGATGAGGAGGGGCCTAAGCGTTTTGCATGCTAGCTAGATGGACGATGAACACAAGAACACACAAGGGTTTGGAGTGGTTCGGGTCGCCGAAGCGTAATACCCTACTCCACTGTGTGCTGTATTGAGCTTGAGAGCTTGTATGAGCTTGTGAGTCTAAGTGTCTGAGTGGGATTGTCTTGTAATGTTGCGTGCCCTCCCTTTTATAGCTCAAGGGGGGCACGTACAAGGATACTGAGCCCTGACATGTGGGCCCAGGGGCAAAATAGAGGGAAGTAACTAATGCTTGTGACGCCAGGGCCATATCCGTGCGCCATAATGTCCGTAGTGCATATAGTATTGATATCCCACGCTGCTTCCTCGGTAACGCGCGAGTGATAATGAGCATAGTGTACGCCGCAGCACGGGCGTACTGCCTGCCAACAGAATGGATAGGCACGCCGCCTGCAGGATGGCCTGGTCACCGCCCGTCAGCGGGGTGGACAGGGCTCATTAAATGCTGAGGCGGCACATCGCTTTCCAGTGGAGTGGAGAGGGCTCATTAAATGCCAAGGCGGCACATCACCTGCCAGTGGAATGTACAGGCGGCGCGGCTTATCCGCAATAAATGCAGAGGTCGCGTGGCCCAGGGGCCTTATGTCAGGCTCCGCCCGCCGGCTTATGTCACGGGAGGTAGACCACGTGGCAGCTTCGGGTCTCCTCATGAGCAGGGAGCAGAAGCGCACACGGTATGGTCCGGACACGTGTCGGCTCCGGACTCCTGCCTGGCCTTGATTAAGGCCTGGGTATTCTTCGTCCTAGAATCCTGGGACCGTGCTGTGAGTGGCCTAGACCCCGCACATAGGGGTCCAGGACCCGTCCCAGGGGTCTGGTTCAAGCCCGTGGAGGTCCTTGACCTTACCCGGAGGTCCGGTCTGTGTATGCAGGGGTCCGGCGCCTTCCCATGGGGGTCCGGACCCACTGTTGACACCTTGGAGGGTATTGTCTTCTCTGGCCACGTGGCGGCCCCGGAGCCATCCACGTGGTGGGGTCGGTCGCCGTTCACCACGCGACTAGAGATAGCCACATGGGTATCATGTCTTCACACTGTAGTAAGGGGTACCCCTATTTCAGGGTACCGACATAACTATTATTAGTATGGTTCCCGTCGGCCCAACCTAGCCGACGGGAATTATTGGGCCAACGTGCATTAAATGTTAATCCACGTCGGTCAGCAATAGCCAACGGGGATTAACCCCAGTTCTCGTCGGCTTGTAAGCAGCCGACGGGAATTACTAATTCCCGTCAGCGCCCGACGGGAATAAGCTTATCCCCGACATCTCATGCCCGTCGGCTTAGGGTCAATGGGAATTAACCATATACTTATGGGAATTAGTAATCCCCGTCGGTTTAGTGTTTATTCCCGTCGGTTCTAAGCTGACGGGAATTAATTGGATTCCTGTAGTGGACAATCTCTTCTACTACGGCTTCTTCCTCATGTTCTATACATGATAATACATGTACATGAAGGCTTATGCTATGTCATGAATATGTAGTTACACAATAGGATTATAATAAGTTGTAACTTGAATACAACTTTTCTTCATGGTACAAATCAATCACTAGGGTTTTCTAGTTAGGTATTCTTTTATGATTAGTATTAAGTAATTAATCCTATGAGGCTAGTTATTGGGTTTCTGAACAAATAGTGTCCAAATTATTTCAAACTTCACTCAGGGTCTCTAATCATCATATTAAGCCTACTCAAAAAGTTTTATGAATTTTGGAACTATTAAATTATTTTTAAAATTCTAAAAGGCTGGGTTTAAGCACCTTTAAATGCTACACAATTCCAAGTTTGGGATAAACATCTTGGAATTATTTTTATCAAATACGACGTGATTTTAGGAGTCTAGCAAAATTGGTCTCACGATTTTACCAATTTTCTTCTATTTTCTACTAATTTCCTAAACTAATGGCAAAAAGAAAAGGAAAAACAATGAATAGGGTTGGGCTGAAACTAGTCCGGCCGGCCCAGGGACGGTGAAACGCGCCCGCGCCTGCACGAGACCCTTTTGCACGGAACCCCCTGGGTAATTGAATAACCGAAGACCAATCCAAGGCATTGTTTTCAGAGTCACTGACATTAACAAAGAAACCCTTCATTTCTTTCTCCTTCACACGACCACGTCCCTGACCGTGGACGACGGCGTAATTGCTTCGGCGAACTTGCCCAGTCCACCACACCCCATAATTCGAGCTCAAAGTTGCTCTCGCACCAAATTCAACTCTTGGGGCTACTTTAAGGATCAAAAATCGGGCATGAACTCAATCCCAGAGCTCGACCCATGAGCACCTGCGGACCCGAAACCTTTACGGACCAGTTCCTAGTGACACAGAGTAGTAGCGTTCGAATTTGGAGTACGATAAGTGTCACACCCGGATTTTGGGACACCAAGACCCGGGCGCAAACATAATCACCAGGTGTGCTGGGACCAAGTCTCACACATATGATGAATCATGGCACAGGATCGAATGTCACATCTTTACTATATAACAGGAGTTCTATACAAAATAAATAAATAATTACATTATAAGGAGACAACGGTCCAGCGACCCAAAGTTGACTGGGAGACGATGGCCTAGACCCCTCACGAAGACATCACAGCATCCTCCGAGCGCCTCATCCTGCGGTACCTGTTCTTGACCTGTGGGGGGTGTGAGACAGCAAGAGTGAGCTCACATACGTTCATAGCTCAACAAGTTGTGGGGAATAATGTGCATGAACTCGCCAAAGGTGGGAGCTCACGTGAAGTGTAAGGCTTACCAAAGAGGATGGCTGAAGCTGAGCATTGCTTTTAAAGTTGGTCAAAATTTTATTAGCAGTTACTAAGTATAAGTAAATACCAACCCAATTAAGTAGTAGAACAAAAGTAACAACATCACCTATGATGCAATGCATATAACAAATTGAATTTAGTTCCATAAATTAATCATGTGAGGGTCTGAGCTGCTCATGACCGTGAGCACGGCTAGTATACCAGTTTTACACTCTGCAGAGGTTGCGCATCTTTACCCACAAGTCATGTTACCCATCTGCCAAGGGATCGCGACTTCCCATACACCTCTACCGAGGAGGCGAGGCAGGGTAACACTACGAGGCCTTTACAAAGTTCCACTAGCTTCAGAAAACCCGCTACAGTTTATAGGAAGCTCCAATGCAGGGACCCCTCGCATGACCGCCATCGCAGCAAAATCATCCCAATGGCCTCCCTACACTGACCACTCCCCTACTGCCCTTGCCCCTTTCGGGTAAGGTAGTCTTCCACTAGCTTTCCTAATTAATCAGCCAAGGGCGTCCCATTAAACCCTTGTGGTAGCACTGTTTTCCCGGGTGGTCGCTCCATGTTCCAATTAACATAATGATCTTATCATGAACAGTAATAATAAACAGATAATAAAAGTGTGATCATGAATAATATATCTTCATACCCAAAACCACATAAAGCACTAGCAAGTACTACCCAAAAAGTTCAGTGGTAAACAAGGTATAAAGATAGACAAACTAGGGTAACCTATTGGGTCCCATCAAAATTAACCTATGCAGATCATTATGATTAATCAGAACATGGCTGGGTAAAAAGAAGTGATCAAGGGCACAACTTGCCTGGGACTTGAGATTCCAGTTACCAACTTGCTCTTCAGATGACACGTGACCTCACTGCTAAACGTAGCAATACAGACAAACATTGTATAGGCAAAATTAACATTACACCAAACATATATGAAAAATTACATATTAATAATCTACATATTGAAATAAGATCACAGGAATAGGAATTATTAATTTTGGAGTTATAGATTTTAAGTTATGGATTTCTAAAGATTCTATGTGCTTTGTACAAGATTAATTAGGATAACAATTTTAATATGGCTTTCATGTCAAAACAGTGACACAAAATGATAAACAATAATATTAAAAAATTATAGGAATTGGAATGGATTAATTTGGACTTAATATGAATTTTCTATGTATTATACAAGTTTCTGTATTTATTTTCATATTAAAAATCTATTTTCAAATCTATTTTTCCTGTTTTACTGATCTCAGGACTGCGCATACTAATACATAATAACACAGGGGCAAGAGCACAAAAGTGTTTGTGACTCAGCCACCACCGCGCAGGACGGCGGGTTAATTCAACGAAACCCGAGGGGCTCTTTTAGAAATTGACCACGCCGAAGGGGTATAGTCGATCCTGGGCCACACGATAGAAACCGGATGGCCCAGATTAAAAGCCGGCTACAACAAACCGGTACGGACTGGAGACCACCAGATCCAGATCGGGCGGTCCATATCGTTTTTGCTCCCACTCTAATTCTCACCATCCGATCACCGACAAGCGCCCCAAATTTATTGGTTTGAAACGTTATTCTCTAGCTCTCATCGATACCGTTGATTAGGATCCAACGGTGCACGCACTCTCCTCCTCCCCTAACCTTTCTCTCTTCATAGTTCACACGTCGGCGCTAGACTTCTTCGCGGCGGAACGCCATGCCAGGGAAGACCCGATCAGCGTTTCGGCAACCCAACATTTGTACGAACACATGTGGAACAGAGAGGGGAGCAAGGCAAGCTGTATGGGATGTTCCTCACCGAGGATCGGAGCGACGTTGGTGTTGCCCACGCGACGCAGCGGCATTGCGGCGGTGAACAGTCAACAGCGACGGATTCCGGATTCACGAGCCCCTCGATTCCATTGTGACATCCATAGAGATTCACCCTACACCCAGCCGAGCACTGAAGCCAACCAGCAAGGAGGAATTCAAGGAGGTCGGAGTCAGGATGTTGCACGCCGGGCGAGGTGGGGAAGGTGTCGGTGTTCCCGGCGGTGATGCGCGCACAGGAGAGGATGAGGGCCCGAGGTGGGCGATGGAGGCCGCGAGGCACGCCTGGAGTGCGGTGCCGTAGGTACTGGAGAAGCTCACCGTGCCATGAGCACATCCATGGTGTCGGCCGACAGAGGGTGTTGCGCCATGGGGGAGATGAGTGCGGTGGCTGGCAGTGGGGAGACGAAGGGAGGGAGGCAAGCGCGGTGCTTATATCCACAGCAATGTGGAGCCACAACCGCATGGCGAGGGTCTTTGGTCGTTTACCAGAATTCCGATCCCGGCGCGTACGGAGCAGAGCGGTGGAGATGTCGCGGGTTTGTTAGGAAGGAGAAGAATGAGCTGACAACGTGGGACCCACATGTTAGTGATGGAGCGCGACTGACGCAGGGGTCCACCAATCAGCCGGTCACACGTTAGCGCGTGACGTGGGGTGGAGGTTTTGGGCCGGCAGGAGAGATAAGTGGAGAAAATGGGATGCTGGGTAATGTGTCGGCCCAAGACCAGGTTTTTTTGTTTTTCTTTTCTTTTCCTTCCCTTTCTAATTTCTTTTATAATTTCTGGTTTGTTTTTCAATTCAAGGATTCAAGCTACATTTGCATTACTGTTCTGAAATCAAGATTTCCAAATATACACAAGACTCCCAATGTCAATTTAACACTCATGGTTTGCCTTAACATTATTTATTCATCTTTCTACTTAATTATGGCAAAAATAAATGCTTTTATTAAGATTCCTTTGATGTTTTATTTATAATTTGAGATCAAATTTAAGTTATGATTTCTTTATTTCAACAAAATGCCTCACAACAAAATCATTAGCATGAGATGCACATTTCCTAGCTTTTACTCTCTTAATTAATTATGATAGTGGAAGGAAATTAAAAATCTCTAAAGGTTTCAAACATTCTCAAAACCCCTTATAACTTTATTATTATATTTTTTTCTACCAATTTTTTTTGGGCATTACAATAAGTTTCAGTAACTTACCAGGACTCAAGGACGACGACCAGGAAGATGAGCAAAACGACAAAGCAGTGGGTCGACGAGGGGAGTGTTCGTGATGGCATTCCACGGTGGCGACACGGCGTTCCGGGGATCCTTCTACGGTAGAGTTCAACTGGGCGGGTCGATGAGCATCACGACATGTAAGAGAACTCAAAACACTCTCAAGCTCGACCACAGTTACCTTAGAGAGCTCTGGCCACGGTGAGATGTCTTGAGGCGGCGCGGATGACCGATTTAGGGGGATTTCCGAATTCCCTGGCTACGGTGGATGGCATGATGTGGTTGGGGTTGCGTTGGGTTCGTAACAAGGGGTTGGAGCAGGGAGAGTCTTCAATTTAAAGGAATCGGCTCGGCTACTCGTGGATTTGAACGAAGTTACAATCACGGAGGTGACGTGATATTTTTACTAAGGCAAGTTCACCATGGCACGCGATGGGGCAAAGTCCTATGGCAATCACTGGTTACTGTCCACGACTCATGATGACATGGTAAGACGGCCTATGGCGTGGCACAATTGAGGTCACCAGCATCCCACGATGACATCGGTCGCTCGGCCACATCGCAGAGCAATAGAGCATGGCCGATGAGCTCACGCGAGAGACCATACCACCTCCCTTCCGATCTTTTACCTCTATCAGTTATCCACGCGCCACCGAGCATGAACTGCAACACCGGCGTGGATCATGGCGCGGGGATCACCGGCAATAGGTTCTATGAATCCTTGATCTTTTTCAGTTGGCCTGACAGAGCAACTTGAGGAGCTTTATTCTCTGATTTTCATGTGATGAACTACTAATCTGACTGCATCAAAGTTGTTGCCCTATATACCAGCTTCAACTTTGTTATAAGGTTCTTTATCGGATACTCACTGGATTATGCATAATTCGGCGTAAAAGATCAGAGACCACTAACAGTCAAGTTTGAGTGCCTGACCCGACTGACAACCCAACTTCTAGGGAATTTTATTCCAATTTCTGTATAGTTCTAGGGCTCAATCTCTTAATCAAACTTGGACTACTATAGTAACTCTACAAAATTGTTGTAGTCCATGACAAAATCCTCATAGATCAAAAGATATAGGGGCTTGAAGTCGGCTTGATAACACTGTTTTTCAGAGTTAAGCATATGGGTACCCTTGGCTCTTTTACAATTTACCCCAACTTGCTCCACAAAACATGGAAATCCCCAAACATGAAAGTTGCTTAACCTTTGTTACTCTATCACTTTGATATATACACTTTTGACTAAAAGTGCATAGAAATTGGCATCACCGAATAGGGCATTAATTAGGGTTTCAATTAGGATTTTGAGTGTTCTAGAGTTCAAGTGGCACTTAAACTCTCTAAGTTTAATCTTTCTTAAACATTTCTGCTAACTTTTGAAATCATCCTCTAGTTCTCATCTCATAATTCCACACGCTTCTTATCCTTGGGAAAATACCTTGTCCTAGGGTCAAGGAATCCCTTTTTCCAAATCAGAGCATCACATCACATGTTGGTATTGAAATTTTTTGCCTAGCGGATGCATCCTAGGTGTATCATACATAATGAAATGCCAATGCATATGATGTCATGCCGAAGTTTTAGTTCTCGTAACACCAGGGGTGTTACACTCCTTTACCTTAAGCTCAAATTCATTTTGGGCTCTCCTTAGGAAGTGCTTTAATGTGCTTTGGGTTTATGACTTATCTGTAAAAAGTAACCCAAGTGAAGCGAGAAAAATCATCAACAATTACAAGATCATACTTACTTCCCCCGATGCTAAGGTGAGCAACGGGTCTGAAGAGATCCATATGAAGAAGTTCCAGTGGTTTTGATGTCATCATGACGTTCTTACTTGGATGATTTGTTCCCACCTGCTTTCCTGATAAGCTGCACAAGGTCTGTCTTTCTCAAAATAGACATTTGTTAGTCCTAACACATGTTCTCCCTTTAGAAGCTTATGAAGATTCTTCATTCCAACATGTGCTAGACGGTGGTGCCAGAGCCAGCCCAAGTTAGCCTTAGCTATTAGACATGCATCTAGATCGGCATTCTCTTTAGTAAAATCAACCAAATAAAGCTTGCCATCTAACACACCTCTAAAAGATAATGAACCATCACTTCTTCTAAATACGGATACATCAATATTTGTAAATAAGCAATTATAACCCATATAGCATAATTGACTTACAGAAAGCAAATTATAACCAAGTGATTCTACTAAGAATACATTAGAAATTGAATACTCGGTATTGATGGCTATTTTACCCAAACCATTGACCTTGCCATGATTCCCATCTCCAAAGATAATCGTATCTTGGGAATCCTTGTTCTTGACGTAGGAGGTGAACATCTTCTTCTCCCCCATCATGTGGTTTGTGCATTTGCTGTCAATAATCCAACTTGTGCCCCAGATGCATAAAACTGCAAGGTGATTTAAGCTTGGGATTTAGGTACCCAACTCTTGTTGGGTCCTACAAGGTTAGTCACATAAGACTTTGGAACCCAAATGCAAGTCTTGCCTCCCTAACACTTAAGCCCCAAATTTCTAGCAACAACTTTATCATTTTTATAAATTAGCACATATGAGACATCATAAGTACGATAAAGCATAGTTGGGCCATTATATGCTTTTCTAGGCGTATGAGAAACAACATGATGAACATGGCGCCTAGGTCTACTCCTACCATGATCATATGAAGAGCTAGAAGATGCAAACATGGCATGAGAATCAAAGACAACATCAAGACGTACATGTAAAACAACATGATCATAGCAACCATCATGATGAGCAACATTAGAGGCATTCTTAACATGAACATACAAATAGGCATGGTTCTTCTTGTCATGAAAAGAATAAGAACTACTAGCCAAGGGTGCCTTCCCTTTCTCCTTGATGAGATTGGAGGCCCTTTGGGTTGTTAAGTTCTTGGTTCACTTTTGGAAACCAAGTCCATCCTTAATAGAGGGATGTCTACCAATGGTGTAGGCATCCCTAGCAAATTTTATCTTCTCACAATCATTTTTGCAAATTTTAAGTTGAGCGGTAAGATTGGCAACTTCATCATCACACACATCAAAATCTTTACATCTATTGCAAATATACACATGCTCCACAGATGAACTAGCAATATTTAATTTTTCTGATCTAGCATTTAACCTCTTAAGGCTACAAATAGACTCATGGCAAGAAGACAATTCAGAAGAAAGAATTTCATTTTTCTTAACCTCGAAAGCAAGAGATTTTTCAGCATTAACAAGTTTGTCATGTTCTTCATAAAGAATATCTTCTTGTTTTTCTAACAACCTATCCTTCTCATTACGGGCATCATTAGTTCATTAATTTTGTCTACTTTTGATCTATCCAAACCCTTAAAGAGGTCACTATAGTCTACATCATCATCAAAATCCTCATCACTAGAAGAAGTGTACTTCGAAGTATCTCATGTGCTACCTTCTTCTCCTTAGCCATGAGGTAGGTATGTTGCTCATTGGGGAAGAGGGAGGACTTGTTGAAGGCAGAAGCAGCAAGTCCCTCATCGTCGCAGTCGGATGAAGAGCAGTCTGAGTCCCACTCCTTGCCGATGTGAGCCTCGCCCTTAGCCTTCTGATAGTTCTTTTTCTTCTCCTTCTTCCCTCACTTTTCTTGTCCCTGGTCATTATCATTATCGAGACATTGTGCAATAAAGTGACCAGACTTACCACATTTGAAGCAAGAACGCTTTCCCCATGATTTGTTCTTGTTGTGGTACTCCTTGTGTCCCTTCAATGCGGTCTTGAAGTGCTTGATCACAAGCGCCATTTCTTCCACGTTAAGCCTAGCAGCCTCCACTTGTGGCACCTTGTTAGGTAGCTCCCCTTGCTATTTGTTGCCTTGAGAGCAACATGTTGTGACTCGTAGAGAGGAAGTGGTCCGTTTGCAATATCATCGGCGTACCTTGCCTCTTTCACCATCATACGCCCGCTTACAAATTTTTTGAGAAATTCCTCGAGTGTCATCTTGGTTTACCTAGGATTTTCATGAATAAGGTTTACAAGCTGAGGATCAACAACTGCAGATGACCTTAGCATGAGTCGAACGACATCATGATCCGTCCATCTTGTACTCCCATAGCTTCGAATCTTGTTCATCAGGGTCTTGAGCCTGTTGTAGGTTTCAGTTGGATCCTCTCCCCTTTTCATGGCGAACCTCCCCAGTTCACCTTCCACCAACTCCATTTTGGTGATCATTGTGACGTTGTTTCCCTCATGAGAAATCTTGAGGGTGTCCCATATTTGCTTGGTATTGTCCAAGCCACTGACTTTGTTGTACTCATCCATGCATAGAGATGCAAACAAAACTATAGTAGCTTGGGCATTTTTATGAATTTGTTCATTAATTAATACGGGATTATCACTACTATAAAACTGCATTCCAATTTTCTCTATTTCCCAAATACTAGGATAGAGAGAAAATAAATGACTAAGCATTTTATGGCTCCAAAAAGAATATTCTACTCCATCATAGTGAGGGGGTTTTCCAAGTGGAATAGATAATAAATGAGCATTTGAATTGCATGGAATGCAAGAATAATCAAATGAATAATTTTGATTGACCGTTTTCTTTTTTGTAGACAAGTCTTCTTCATTGTCGTCCCTTGGCAAAGAAGTGGAGGTGTTGCTGTCATAGTAGATGGTCTTCTTGATGCGCCTTTTCTTCTTCCCATCCTTTTTCTTGTTATTCGAGCCTATGTGACACCCCAGGTGTCAGTTTCGTGTTACGTCGCGAGATTAATCCTAATCTCGGATGCTCAGTAAAAATTTCTCTTTCTCGCTCGCGTATGTCTCTGATTATCCAGATTATTCGTTCACATTTCGCCGAATTCGGAATTATTAAATCTCACAGGCGGCCAATTTTGGAGCCTGTTAAAACTTTTAATTCTCGGCACGAATGCGAACTTGATAATCTATCTCGAATTATAAATCTCATCTGAAGCTCATTTAATCAAACACTCGACAGCTGCTAATCGAGCTGTGTCCGACTCCGATTTCTCGATGATTCGATCTATGTTCAAAAATTAATCCGACTCCGTACTCTCAAACGGAATGCTCAATATGTCGTCCACTAATCAGTTTTGTCCGACTCGGCCAAATATCTCATGTCCGAACCGAACTCAAAACCCCGTATCGACAGCGATTTTAAAAATATCACGATTTGCCTTCTTCGACTAAAAATCCAAGCCGATCAAATCTCAGCGATTTATTTTCGAATCACGCGTAGGGAATTATTTCCGAGCAAATTCAAATCAAACTCTCGGTCGAATTAATCGCTCAATCTTTCGTTCGTCCGAACTCCAGTTCGCTCTGTTTTTACACAGACGAAATCCGCAGGAACATTTTTATTCCGGAAAATATTTAGCGCAGCCCGAATTACACGTTTTGGGCCAAGCCCATTTAAAACCCAGCCCATTAGGCCCACTAAGAAACCCTAACCCTAGGGCTTCTCTATAAATACAAACCCCTCTCCCTTGCACTTGGCTTTTATTCACTCCCACCCCTAGCCGCCACAGCCATCCCTCCCTCTCTTCTCCTTCAGCCGACGTGCACACGCTCCCTGTCTTCTTCCTCACGGTGGCCAGCAGGAGAGCTCGGCCAGCAGCCATGGCCTCCTCCACTTCTTCCCCATGGAAACCGGCCCCCTCTCCATGCTCAGCTCCACCTCCCTGCGCCATGGACAGTAGCGCTCGACGCCCCTCCCTGAGCCGACCTCGGCCTCGGCCAGGTCTATGCCCATGGCGTCCCCTGCTCTTCACTGCCCGGCCAGGAAACGCCCAGGCCAGGAGCACCTTGAGCTCGCCCTTGCTTGCTCCGGATGCTCGTCTTCCCCGGCGCCGTCAGGCTCCTCCATGGCCGTCGGCCCCCTGCAGCTTCCCAAGCGCCCCCTCTCTCCGTGGCGAGCAGCAAGCTGGCGCCCCCCTGCTCCCAGCCATGGCGTCCAGAAAATCCTCCCGCCGAGCCCCAAGCAGCGGCTCCTCCCTCGGCACCTCCCCTTGAGCAGCAACCGCGACAACTTCGCGCTTTGGCGGCTCCCTGTTTTGCGCAGTCCAGTGGACAGCACCACCCCTCCCTCCACTTTGGCTAAAGCATGCCCGACCCTATACAGCGCAGCTCCTCGCAGCCGAGATTTCCCCCACAACCCCGCAACATTGGCGCTTCGCGGGTGTTCGATGTAATGCCCGAGTGAAGCTCTATGTCATGAACGGCAGTGAAGTCACTGTCACCGTGACCTCGCCTTTGTGCGTGGCTCGCATTGCTCCGCGTCGTCGTCGAGTCTCCTTGCAAGCTTGCGGTTTAACCAAAACCTTGTTTGCGTGCGAGTGGAGAACCTCGATGAAGCAAGTAATGAAGAGTAAGCTGTCCCTTTTATTGTCCAACTAATGTTAGGCGATATCTTGTAATGCGTTGAATGTTGGTAAAGTCTATTATTCATATGTAGTGCCGTGAACGCGTGTGCGAATCAGGGAATTAACTGAGTTATGTTGATTGGACGTGATGTGTAAATTTAAAAATAGTAGGTTTGTGTGTAGGGTGTACTATTGCACATGTATGTCGATGTATTGTAATAGTGATTGCGTTAGAGTCATTGAAGTATTTTGAATGCATGCCAAATATGGTTGCATCCGAAATAGGGGAAGAGTCATGTTGTGCGATGAAAAGGCTAGATTGATTTTATAGGTTGTACGAAAATCGTTCTATTAAGTGTATACGTCGAGTGTGTTAAAAAGATCCTATGTAGGCAGAATGTAGTGTAGTGGTTAGGCGAAGAGTTTTATAATAAACAAGTGTGAGGCGTGCAATTAAGTCGAGATTGAAGTGCAAATCCTATGCAATGTGATGGGATTCGTGATTATGTAGGAGTTATAATTGTTGATGTGACGAGTAGTTTAGAAAATGCTCGTTTGCGTAGAGGATGTATCGTTGAGACATGAGTGCCGAAGTTCATTTATATTAGTGGTCGCGCCACATTGATTGAAGTGTCCCGAGTGCACGCCATAATATGGTTGTATGCGAGACATAGTAAAATAAGGGGTGCTCGGTGGGGATGATCAGTCGTTGTAGGTGGAAATCGCCTTGATTGATTAGAGAGGTGGTGACATGCCGAAGTAGTCATCGCTTCCTCTATGTTTATATGTCGAGTCAAAATGCGGGGTACTAGTAGTACGCTAGGCAGGCGGTGTTCCAAATAGATAAACCGGGTGATGTGGTAGCTGTCAAGCGTGATAGAGGTTGAGTCACTTAGGTTATACATTGATGCTCGACATGTGAGGTCTCCTAAAATATGGTGTTTTAAGTGACTGATGCGTTGTCCAGTTTAAGTTGAGAAAGTGGTTAAGGAAAACTAATTAACCTGCTCCCACCTATGTTTTTGAGTTGCGAAGTCTAGAATACTTTGCTAAGTGTTATACTGGTTAACCAACTTGTTAGATGACTTTAGTTAAGCTCGTAGTCACGATGAATTGTGTATTGTAGTCTATATGCGTATGGTTATGGTCACGGATGAGAAGTAGTAGTGCTCAGGTGATGCCTAAATTAAAATGCAAACTAGTGGGTGAAAAGCGCTTAGATATAAGTATATGCCGGATTTGATGATTGTGGTGAATGCGTTTGTTAACTGAATGTGGTAATTTTAGTACACTAAATGATTTGGATAAAATTTGTAAGTCTACTTGTTAGTCATCATTTAATTAATTCAACCCTAACGAATGGTAAAGTGTTAGAATAGTTCAAGAACTTGGAACGCGACAATTCTTGAATTGTATAGGAGCTGAAATTTATTAATCGCTGTTTTGGGCTGCACGTACTGTTTTCGGTGTGCGGTATGTTTGATGAACTAAATTGTGTTTTCTGTAGATATGTGCTATAGAAAAGATGTAGATAACATTATTATCTTACTGGTGTTAAAATTTGACAGCCATAGGTTCGACAGTTTAGGAGTTATGTATTTTACAAATTCAGTAACTGAATCTGTCCAAATTCTGTACAGATTTCAGAAACTGTATTGTTTGTTCAATTTAATGTTACAATCTGTTCATGGTCATTATAAGAAAGTTGTAGATGCTTTTCTGATCTTGCTTGTGTTAAAATTTCATAGCTAAAGGCCTGACGGTTTAAGAGTTATGAATTTTACAACTTGGTTGCTGTGTTCTGTCCACTGACAGAACAGATTTCGAAAACTGAATTGTTTGATTCAGTTCAACATAGAATCAATTCTTGGTGATTATAAAAGTTATGTAGTTCTTTTTCTGAGCTTTCCAAAAAGTCTTGGATCACTCTTTTTGGTGGTCTGAAGATTTAGTTATGAATGTTTAAAGTCTGAAGACTGAATCTGTCCAATTCTGGACAGCAAAGCCTTCTAGTGTATTTTATCCTTAGTTGACTATTGAATCACCTTAAGATGTTTATAAGTGATATGTAGACAATTTTATTACCTTTCCAGAAAGTCTAGGATCACCTTGTTTGGATGCCTGAATCTTCAGTTATGAATTTTTAAAGTCATAAGTCTGAATCTGTCCAAATCTGGACAGCGCTGTTGTGTTAACACCTTTTGACCTTGCTAAGTGTTTAATCATGCTGTGATGACAATACCAAAGTTGTAAAGCACTTTTCAAGCTTTCTAGAAAGTCCTAGTTTACTATTTTTGGTTAAATATCTTGTGAGTTATGACTGAAACAAGTGACTGCTGTATTGCTGCCCAAAAATTCTGCTAGTGCGCTTTTGATTGTTTAGTTCACCCTTGTCGCTAAAAATATTTGGTTTGCTCTTAAGTAATGTAGACTTGCCATGTTTAAGCTAGAGATGATATGTGTGTCTTGTTTTATATGTTTCTTCTTTAGTTGATTGTGATATAGAATTTCCATAGCCATTGATGGCTATGTCATCGGTTAAACTTGTGTTGGATGCTTTTGTGTGATAAATAGAAGAACTAATGAAAAGCCGTAGCAAATTAAATAAACGCTTGTACTTATGAGGTCGTATTTGTGATGCGTAAGTATACGAAATGTTTGTCGTCTTTTTAGTGGTGTTAATGTTGTGCGCTCGACGATATGTAGTTAGCTAACGCTTGTGTGTGGTTGCCTGTGATGTCTCGCTACTTAGTGTTTAATTCGCTAGCGTGTACTTGTCATATCGTATTTAGGTTGCGTAAATAATTAAAATATGGTCGTCTTGTTAATGGTGTTAATGATGAACGCCGATAGCATACGAATAGCTAGCGTTTGCGTATAGTCGTTGCGGTGTCTTACAATTAAATGTTAGTTCGCTACCATCCATTTTGGGATTATCTTGTGATATATTTCATCATATTCATACATATGCATCCTACATCTCATTTAGGACCGAGAGATAACGATCGTGCAAGTGATGTGGTGCCAACAACAAGATGCAGTTGGTGGACGACCTGAAGAGTGATGGACTTAACCAGTGGATGCTCGCCAAGCGAGTACCTCCCCCAGCAAACACTACTTAAGTGTTAAATTAAAGGCAAGCCCCGGTTTTATGCATAACCGTTATATATGCTATTTTACTGCACTTAATGTTTGTAGGCTTGTACTGTGCACTTAAGTGTAGGAGTTGACTGAAACCTTAGTTGCATGAACTCAGGATTCCTATTGAGATGAATACTAGTATGCTAGGTCGAGTAGCTGCTTTATTAAATAGGGATCTCGGTAGAAGTCGAGTGATTTTTCTAGCACTCGCGCGAGGTCAGGACATTGATTGTACCCACTTTCATATCATACTGATGTTGGTCTGTGGACACGGATCCATGGGGATGCGTGGTCTACGAGATGAAAATGGAATAAGGATTAACGTGCGGATACCTGTGTCAAGCGTTTGAACGTACTGAGCACATGCCGAGAAATATGGTAAATCGGTAAGCCTAGTACCTGAGTGAACCCGGCAGTGGACATATCCCCTCACGCGTCCTGAGACGAGGTCTCCCATTCCGGTTATGGTGGGTACAAGTGCGGTCACTGCACGATGGCCAGTCGGGGTCAGTGAGGCATTGTACGCCAAGGCGGTGAGCCCTGATCTGCTGACGGGGAATCGATGGGGACGGTTGATATGTGTGGGGACGGAGTGCCCCTACATGTCGTGTGTTTAGGTTTACCTTGCAAGGATAAAAACTCGATTCGAATCGTCTGCTTCTCGCAGCTAATGAGACTGCTTGATCCATTGTACTGCATTGAGTAATAAGTGGAAGTATGATGAGTTGAGATAAGATGTTGATTGTTAATAAATGCTTGCTACCATGTATGAGTAGATAGTCCACTTTTAGCCTTAAGAGAGTCACACTTAACTTTGACTAAGTTAAAATCTTGATTTAGAAACTCAGCTAGTGCTTTTGGCAACCAAACCCCACAGCCAAACAGCTGCATGTCTAGAGGTAGAGGAGTAGACTCCTCACACCGGGTAAGTCTAGCTGAGTATTAGTATACTCAGCCTTGCTTGTGGCACAATTTTTGCAGGTACTCCTTAGGATGATTGATTGTTGGTGTGACTTGGCCTTCGTCCCTGCCACCGGGACAGACGGTCGAGTGGGTTACTACTTCTGCAGGAGAGGACCAGGAGGAGTAGCGTGGCCAGGCTTCGCCATGTTACTCGGTTTTCTCCGTTAGTTATTTCCGCTGCATTAAAATTTATGGTTATTATTTCTGAAACTCCGATAATGTAATCACTAATGATACTTATTAAATTTGTGGTATTATGTTTTATTGTATTTCTCTGTGCCTCACCTTCGAGTGAGCTAGTGGTATTCGATCCTGGATAAGTGGCCTTGTCGGACTAGATCCGAGGGACTGACGGGTTATTCTGGTTTAAGTGCGTTGCTGCCCTTGCGGGTGTGACTTGGGCACTTAAGCTGGAATAATTCGGGCGGTTCCGCCACAGCTGGTATCGGAGCGAATACCAGTACAGAGAAGTCAATAAGTCATGATTTCCAACCTTTTCTAAAGTAAAACTTGCTTAGAAACCAAAGTTGGATAGATATCAGGACGATAAGTTAGACCTAGGACGTGAAGCCCTAGGAATAGATGGTTAGCTAGGTGGCTAGTTATTTAGGCCATAAAGGCTACTACTACTATTAATAAGGATGCTGTAGAAGCACCCGAAAAATTAGTTAGGTCTGAGAAGATGACTAGAATGAGCATGCATCATGATTGTCGCATTATAATTGTCTCTTATGCATCAACATGCTTCTCTCACCTTTATTCCAATAATAAAAACTTGTGAATAATGTGATGTACTGCTATGTTAGAAATGTCTTACCTCGTGTCAGATTGGTAAGTCTTGTTAGGTCGTGCTATGTGTTTCTCCTGCCTTGCCATCTAGGTAGTATTGTAATTGTTCAACCCTTTTTGCAAAACATTTTGTTGCTTGTTCGGTTCATAAAAAGATCCCCACCCAAAAAAAACCTCGAGTTTAGCAAGTGAAACCTATTTAAAAAAATCATTCTTATGATTGGTGTTTTCTAACCCTTGTGTGTTTTACCCTTGAAGTAAACCTGCACAGCTTGTAGACCCCCATAGCTTAACCACTAGCCAAACCGAAACTTCCTTGTGCACGTGGTTATGTCAAAAAAAAAACATCGTTTGTTGTCTAGTTGCGCAAACCATAACCAAGCCATGTTCTTTCTATAAATCCTTGCCCCTAAAACTTCATAGCATTTTCGCTGCTCATCCTAGCAGATCTTGTTTTCCTACCTCTCCTTGGTCCGAATCTGGTAATCTTTTTCCTTGAGAATCATGTTGTGGCTTAATCATCCAAATCTCTGGACCCCTTAATGATCCTGCCCTATTATCTAGGTATCTGCTATAACCGTTCTCGAGTATCAGATGTTGATCTTGCCTAAATCTCTCATTTTTGGTCATTCGCATACCCCCTTCTCTGAGGATCATGACGTTGTTTTATCGATTCTATCTCTAAGCAGTGTATCCATTTGGTTCAATGGATTATGCTGTTGACTTTGGTTCTCTCATGTCTCATCAAGTTGCCAATCTTGATCTCATGGTTGGTTCCTCCTCATATTAAAGATCGTATCCATCTTTGGCTGATAATCTACGTGTTGATCATAAAATAGTTCTCTGAGTTCAAGAAAATTCTCATGTGATGCTCTTTTGCCAGCAATCTCTGCTTCAACTCCGATCACATTCTTATTTTCTGAGCCATACTCTCATAGGCTCCATCTATTTATGCTATGTGGAGTTCTCGTTGGTTACGTTTGGTAATGGTGTCATGACTAACGATTGATGGTGCCGCGACGAGACCGAGAGCCAACTATGGTGCACACATGGTTGAGTTGCTCGGCACGCGCTGGTATCACGGTTAATAGTTGTGATCCATTATAAGACTACACCGATGTGCTATCTTTTGTGGACACTCTCAGAATGATCGCTGCATTTTGTCTCGATATGTCGCGATATTCTAACCAAATCTGTCTTCAGTATCTTGTCAGATACCCTCCCATGAATTTGCATCTATCTTTAGTCTGGGAGTTACATGCTTCTCCACCCTTAAAGATCCTCATTCGAATCTCGGGACGAGATTCTTTTTAAGGGGGGAAGGCTGTGACACCCCAGGTGTCAGTTTCGTGTTACGTCGTGAGATTAATCCTAATCTCGGATGCTCAGTAAAAATTTCTCTTTCTCGCTCGCGTATGTCTCTGATTATCCAGATTATTTGTTCACATTTCGCCGAATTCGGAATTATTAAATCTCACAGGCGGCCAATTTTGGAGCCTGTTAAAACTTTTAATTCTCGGCACGAATGCGAACTTGATAATCTATCTCGAATTATAAATCTCATCTGAAGCTCATTTAATCAAACGCTCGACAGCTGCTAATCGAGCTGTGTCCGACTCCGATTTCTCGATGATTCGATCTATGTTCAAAAATTAATCCGACTCCGTACTCTCAAACGGAATGCTCAATATGTCGTCCACTAATCAGTTTTGTCCGACTCAGCCAAATATCTCATGTCCGAACCGAACTCAAAACCCCGTATCGACAGCGATTTTAAAAATATCACGATTTGCCTTCTTCGACTAAAAATCCAAGCCGATCAAATCTCAGCGATTTATTTTCGAATCACGCGTAGGGAATTATTTCCGAGCAAATTCAAATCAAACTCTCGGTCGAATTAATCGCTCAATCTTTCGTTCGTCCGAACTCCAGTTCGCTCTGTTTTTACACAGACGAAATCCGCAGGAACATTTTTATTCCGGAAAATATTTAGCGCAGCCCGAATTACACGTTTTGGGCCAAGCCCATTTAAAACCCAGCCCATTAGGCCCACTAAGAAACCCTAACCCTAGGGCTTCTCTATAAATACAAACCCCTCTCCCTTGCACTTGGCTTTTATTCACTCCCACCCCTAGCCGCCACAGCCATCCCTCCCTCTCTTCTCCTTCAGCCGACGTGCACACGCTCCCTGTCTTCTTCCTCACGGTGGCCAGCAGGAGAGCTCGGCCAGCAGCCATGGCCTCCTCCACTTCTTCCCCATGGAAACCGGCCCCCTCTCCATGCTCAGCTCCACCTCCCTGCGCCATGGACAGTAGCGCTCGGCGCCCCTCCCTGAGCCGACCTCGGCCTCGGCCAGGTCTATGCCCATGGCGTCCCCTGCTCTTCACTGCCCGGCCAGGAAACGCCCAGGCCAGGAGCACCTTGAGCTCGCCCCTGCTTGCTCCGGATGCTCGTCTTCCCCGGCGCCGTCAGGCTCCTCCATGGCCGTCGGCCCCCTGCAGCTTCCCAAGCGCCCCCTCTCTCCGTGGCGAGCAGCAAGCTGGCGCCCCCCTGCTCCCAGCCATGGCGTCCAGAAAATCCTCCCGCCGAGCCCCAAGCAGCGGCTCCTCCCTCGGCACCTCCCCTTGAGCAGCAACCGCGACAACTTCGCGATTTGGCGGCTCCCTGTTTTGCGCAGTCCAGTGGACAGCACCACCCCTCCCTCCACTTTGGCTAAAGCATGCCCGACCCTATACAGCGCAGCTCCTCGCAGCCGAGATTTCCCCCACAACCCCGCAACATTGGCGCTTCGCGGGTGTTCGATGTAATGCCCGAGTGAAGCTCTATGTCATGAACGGCAGTGAAGTCACTGTCACCGTGACCTCGCCTTTGTGCGTGGCTCGCATTGCTCTGCGTCGTCGTCGAGTCTCCTTGCAAGCTTGCGGTTTAACCAAAACCTTGTTTGCGTGCGAGTGGAGAACCTCGATGAAGTAAGTAATGAAGAGTAAGCTGTCCCTTTTATTGTCCAACTAATGTTAGGCGATATCTTGTAATGCGTTGAATGTTGGTAAAGTCTATTATTCATATGTAGTGCCGTGAACGCGTGTGCGAATCAGGGAATTAACTGAGTTATGTTGATTGGACGTGATGTGTAAATTTAAAAATAGTAGGTTTGTGTGTAGGGTGTACTATTGCACATGTATGTCGATGTATTGTAATAGTGATTGCGTTAGAGTCATTGAAGTATTTTGAATGCATGCCAAATATGGTTGCATCCGAAATAGGGGAAGAGTCATGTTGTGCGATGAAAAGGCTAGATTGATTTTATAGGTTGTACGAAAATCGTTCTATTAAGTGTATACGTCGAGTGTGTTAAAAAGATCCTATGTAGGCAGAATGTAGTGTAGTGGTTAGGCGAAGAGTTTTATAATAAACAAGTGTGAGGCGTGCAATTAAGTCGAGATTGAAGTGCAAATCCTATGCAATGTGATGGGATTCGTGATTATGTAGGAGTTATAATTGTTGATGTGACGAGTAGTTTAGAAAATGCTCGTTTGCGTAGAGGATGTATCGTTGAGACATGAGTGCCGAAGTTCATTTATATTAGTGGTCGCGCCACATTGATTGAAGTGTCCCGAGTGCACGCCATAATATGGTTGTATGCGAGACATAGTAAAATAAGGGGTGCTCGGTGGGGATGATCAGTCGTTGTAGGTGGAAATCGCCTTGATTGATTAGAGAGGTGGTGACATGCCGAAGTAGTCATCGCTTCCTCTATGTTTATATGTCGAGTCAAAATGCGGGGTACTAGTAGTACGCTAGGCAGGCGGTGTTCCAAATAGATAAATCGGGTGATGTGGTAGTTGTCAAGCGTGATAGAGGTTGAGTCACTTAGGTTATACATTGATGCTCGACATGTGAGGTCTCCTAAAATATGGTGTTTTAAGTGACTGATGCGTTGTCCAGTTTAAGTTGAGAAAGTGGTTAAGGAAAACTAATTAACTTGCTCCCACCTATGTTTTTGAGTTGCGAAGTCTAGAATACTTTGCTAAGTGTTATACTGGTTAACCAACTTGTTAGATGACTTTAGTTAAGCTCGTAGTCACGATGAATTGTGTATTGTAGTCTATATGCGTATGGTTATGGTCACGGATGAGAAGTAGTAGTGCTCAGGTGATGCCTAAATTAAAATGCAAACTAGTGGGTGAAAAGCGCTTAGATATAAGTATATGCCGGATTTGATGATTGTGGTGAATGCGTTTGTTAACTGAATGTGGTAATTTTAGTACACTAAATGATTTGGATAAAATTTGTAAGTCTACTTGTTAGTCATCATTTAATTAATTCAACCCTAACGAATGGTAAAGTGTTAGAATAGTTCAAGAACTTGGAACGCGACAATTCTTGAATTGTATAGGAGCTGAAATTTATTAATCGCTGTTTTGGGCTGCACGTACTGTTTTCGGTGTGCGGTATGTTTGATGAACTAAATTGTGTTTTCTGTAGATATGTGCTATAGAAAAGATGTAGATAACATTATTATCTTACTGGTGTTAAAATTTGACAGCCATAGGTTCGACAGTTTAGGAGTTATGTATTTTACAAATTCAGTAACTGAATCTGTCCAAATTCTGTACAGATTTCAGAAACTGTATTGTTTGTTCAATTTAATGTTACAATCTGTTCATGGTCATTATAAGAAAGTTGTAGATGCTTTTCTGATCTTGCTTGTGTTAAAATTTCATAGCTAAAGGCCTGACGGTTTAAGAGTTATGAATTTTACAACTTGGTTGCTGTGTTCTGTCCACTGACAGAACAGATTTCGAAAACTGAATTGTTTGATTCAGTTCAACATAGAATCAATTCTTGGTGATTATAAAAGTTATGTAGTTCTTTTTCTGAGCTTTCCAAAAAGTCTTGGATCACTCTTTTTGGTGGTCTGAAGATTTAGTTATGAATGTTTAAAGTCTGAAGACTGAATCTGTCCAATTCTGGACAGCAAAGCCTTCTAATGTATTTTATCCTTAGTTGACTATTGAATCACCTTAAGATGTTTATAAGTGATATGTAGACAATTTTATTACCTTTCCAGAAAGTCTAGGATCACCTTGTTTGGATGCCTGAATCTTCAGTTATGAATTTTTAAAGTCATAAGTCTGAATCTGTCCAAATCTGGACAGCGCTGTTGTGTTAACACCTTTTGACCTTGCTAAGTGTTTAATCATGCTGTGATGACAATACCAAAGTTGTAAAGCACTTTTCAAGCTTTCTAGAAAGTCCTAGTTTACTATTTTTGGTTAAATATCTTGTGAGTTATGACTGAAACAAGTGACTGCTGTATTGCTGCCCAAAAATTCTGCTAGTGCGCTTTTGATTGTTTAGTTCACCCTTGTCGCTAAAAATATTTGGTTTGCTCTTAAGTAATGTAGACTTGCCATATTTAAGCTAGAGATGATATGTGTGTCTTGTTTTATATGTTTCTTCTTTAGTTGATTGTGATATAGAATTTCCATAGCCATTGATGGCTATGTCATCGGTTAAACTTGTGTTGGATGCTTTTGTGTGATAAATAGAAGAACTAATGAAAAGCCGTAGCAAATTAAATAAACGCTTGTACTTATGAGGTCGTATTTGTGATGCGTAAGTATACGAAATGTTTGTCATCTTTTTAGTGGTGTTAATGTTGTGCGCTCGACGATATGTAGTTAGCTAACGCTTGTGTGTGGTTGCCTGTGATGTCTCGCTACTTAGTGTTTAATTCGCTAGCGTGTACTTGTCATATCGTATTTAGGTTGCGTAAATAATTAAAATATGGTCGTCTTGTTAATGGTGTTAATGATGAACGCCGATAGCATACGAATAGCTAGCGTTTGCGTATAGTCGTTGCGGTGTCTTACAATTAAATGTTAGTTCGCTACCATCCATTTTGGGATTATCTTGTGATATATTTCATCATATTCATACATATGCATCCTACATCTCATTTAGGACCGAGAGATAACGATCGTGCAAGTGATGTGGTGCCAACAACAAGATGCAGTTGGTGGACGACCTGAAGAGTGATGGACTTAACCAGTGGATGCTCGCCAAGCGAGTACCTCCCCCAGCAAACACTACTTAAGTGTTAAATTAAAGGCAAGCCCCGGTTTTATGCATAACCGTTATATATGCTATTTTACTGCACTTAATGTTTGTAGGCTTGTACTGTGCACTTAAGTGTAGGAGTTGACTGAAACCTTAGTTGCATGAACTCAGGATTCCTATTGAGATGAATACTAGTATGCTAGGTCGAGTAGCTGCTTTATTAAATAGAGATCTCGGTAGAAGTCGAGTGATTTTTCTAGCACTCGCGCGAGGTCAGGACATTGATTGTACCCACTTTCATATCATACTGATGTTGGTCTGTGGACACGGATCCATGGGGATGTGTGGTCTACGAGATGAAAATGGAATAAGGATTAACGTGCGGATACCTGTGTCAAGCGTTTGAACGTACTGAGCACATGCCGAGAAATATGGTAAATCGGTAAGCCTAGTACCTGAGTGAACCCGGCAGTGGACATATCCCCTCACGCGTCCTGAGACGAGGTCTCCCATTCCGGTTATGGTGGGTACAAGTGCGGTCACTGCACGATGGCCAGTCGGGGTCAGTGAGGCATTGTACGCC
Organism: Zea mays; assembly: GCF_902167145.1. Taxonomy (NCBI): domain Eukaryota; kingdom Viridiplantae; phylum Streptophyta; class Magnoliopsida; order Poales; family Poaceae; genus Zea; species Zea mays. The sequence goes on from NC_050100.1 coordinate 112,751,472, forward strand.
AAGGCGGTGAGCCCTGATCTGCTGACGGGGAATCGATGGGGACGGTTGATATGTGTGGGGACGGAGTGCCCCTACATGTCGTGTGTTTAGGTTTACCTTGCAAGGATAAAAACTCGATTCGAATCATCTGCTTCTCGCAGCTAATGAGACTGCTTGATCCATTGTACTGCATTGAGTAATAAGTGGAAGTATGATGAGTTGAGATAAGATGTTGATTGTTAATAAATGCTTGCTACCATGTATGAGTAGATAGTCCACTTTTAGCCTTAAGAGAGTCACACTTAACTTTGACTAAGTTAAAATCTTGATTTAGAAACTCAGCTAGTGCTTTTGGCAACCAAACCCCACAGCCAAACAGCTGCATGTCTAGAGGTAGAGGAGTAGACTCCTCACACCGGGTAAGTCTAGCTGAGTATTAGTATACTCAGCCTTGCTTGTGGCACAATTTTTGCAGGTACTCCTTAGGATGATTGATTGTTGGTGTGACTTGGCCTTCGTCCCTGCCACCGGGACAGACGGTCGAGTGGGTTACTACTTCCGCAGGAGAGGACCAGGAGGAGTAGCGTGGCCAGGCTTCGCCATGTTACTCGGTTTTCTCCGTTAGTTATTTCCGCTGCATTAAAATTTATGGTTATTATTTCTGAAACTCCGATAATGTAATCACTAATGATACTTATTAAATTTGTGGTATTATGTTTTATTGTATTTCTCTGTGCCTCACCTTCGAGTGAGCTAGTGGTATTCGATCCTGGATAAGTGGCCTTGTCGGACTAGATCCGAGGGACTGACGGGTTATTCTGGTTTAAGTGCGTTGCTGCCCTTGCGGGTGTGACTTGGGCACTTAAGCTGGAATAATTCGGGCGGTTCCGCCACAGCCTATGTCGGTGATCTTGTCACCTTTTGGCTCATTGACGTTGAGGATCTCCTCATTGTCGTTGATCACAATCCCCTTGCCCTTAGGATCCATCTCTTCGGGCGGTTAGTCCCTTAATGAAGAGAACGACTCTGATACCAATTGAGAGCACCTAGAGGGGTGAATAGGTGATCTTGTAAAAACAGCTCAACAAAAACAAACTTGGTCTAAAGTGGATTAGTAAATCAAATCAAGTTCGAATAATGAGCTAGAGAAGAGAGGACTTCTTCACTTAATTGCTCTCACAAAATGAGGTTAAACTTAGAGCAATATTATAAGTGAACAGGCATGCTAGAAAGAATAGAATCGGAGTAAAGTGAAACAGACAAATGACATGGCGATTTTTATCCCGTGGTTCGGTCAAACGTAGAATGCTTGCCTACTCCATGTTGTGGCGTCCCAATGGATGAAGGTTGCACTCAACCCCTCTCAAGTGATCTAAAAATCAACTTGAATACCACAATTTTCTTTCTTATCTCAAGTTTACCTCGTTGTGAGGAATCTCCACAACTTGGAGTCTCTCACGCCTTACATAATTTGATCTCAAATGAACTCAAGAGTAAGGGGGAGTAGAAACACACACAAGAGACAAAGTTACAACAACGCACGCACAAATGTCGAGAGAAGAGCACAAGAGACAACACAGTGGAGTTAGAACTCAAAACACGTGCTCAAATCTCAATCTATCAAAGCAAAAGTGTGGTCGCAGTGTTTCGGTGTCGTAGGATGTTCAAAGGATGCTTGCTGTAGTGCTCCATGCGCCTAGGGGTCCCTTTTATAGCCCTAAGGGACCTAGGAGCCGTTGGATCTCCAATTGGTAGGATTTGGTTGCCTTCTGTCTGCGGGTGCACCGGACTATCCGGTGCACACCGGATAGTGAACAGTGCAGCGGTAGAGAATCGCGTGATTGGCTGGTTTCCTGTTCTTGGGGGCACCGGACAGTCCGGTGGGTGGCACCAAACCGTTCGGTGCACCATGTGACCGTTGGCCCTCGGTCGACGTGGCAGCTAGCCGTTGGCTAGCTGGCATACCGGACTGTTCGGCGCTCCATGTGGAAGGTCCGGTGAATTATAGCCGAATAGGCTAAAATTCCTAAGAGCATGCAGTTGGTCGGACCATGAACCGGACTGTCTGGTGGGTGGCACCGGACTGTCCAGTGCTTCACAGTCCAGCACAACTTCTCCTTTTTCTATCTTGTTATCTTTTGCTCCTTTTGACTTGACTTCATAAAGTCCCTAGGACTTAGACAAATATGATTAGTACACAAAACAATTGACTAAGTGTCTAGGGCTTACCTTTTTCACTTGGTCCATATAGATTTGTATTATGTCCTCTTCCGAGCTCAATTTGCTAAATGTATCTATGCTCATTTGTTATGTTAGGCTAAACAAAATGTGTCGAGCATCTAATCACCAAAACAATATAGAAATGGCCCAAGGGCACATTTCCCTTTCACCTAGGCCGTGAACCATTCGAGTGGAGCGATCAGACCATTCACGCTTTCCACGGACCGTCCACCACTAACAGAAGTCTGGCCTTGATCGATGTAGCTAATGATGTGGCCAATATGATCGATTGGAGGATGCCTTTTGTTACATACCCACGTGATCGAAGTATTGGGACAGAAAGGAACATCCGACAGGTAGCTTTCAAGCATGTTCTAATTAATGATGGACTTTATCGTCAAACTCCTAGTGATGTCTTGCTTAAGTGCTTAGGCCCCGATGATGCTACATTAGCTATGGCTGAAGTACATGAAGGAATTTGTGGTATTCATCAATTGGCTCCAAAGATGATGTGGCTTTTGAGGAGAGTTGGCTTCTATTGGCTTGATATGATAGTTGATTGCTTTAAGTACTACAAGGGTTGTTAAGTGTGTGAGAAGTTTGGTGATCTACAATTAATTCCTGTCACTGAACTTCATACTATCATCAAACAATGGCCCTTTATGGGATGGGGTTTAGACTTTGTAGGAGACTTTCATCTTTCATAAATGAAAGGGCATCGGTTTGTGCTTGTTGCCACATATTATTTCACCAAGTGAACAGATGTCGTGCTCTAAAAAATATGACACATAGGAAAGTAGTTGAGTTTGTAACTAAGCACATTATTCATAGATTTGACATTCCTTGGACTTTTACTACAGACCATGGGACTTCTTTCATGTCAAACGAGGTACATGAGTTTGCTGAATCATATAAGATTAAGTTGCTCAATTTGTCTCCATACTATGCTGAGGCCAATGGTCAGGTTGAGTAGATTGATGATCATCCTAGAAACTGGCACAAGGTTTTGTCTAAGGCTTTATGGGATCATAGAATATCTAAACACTATGCTACTAAAGTATCTCCTTTTGAGCTTGTTTATGGGTAGGAAGTTGTTTAGCATGTGGAGGTAAGCCTAAATGCTATCAGGATCGCCAAGCAAAATGATCTAGCTATTTGTGACTATTATGATCTGATGATGGACAATATTGATGAGGTGACCGACAAGAGGCTAATGGCTCTAAAGAAGATCGAGAAAGACAAGATCATGGTTGCCAAGGCCTACAACAAGAAGGTAGAGGCTAAATCATTTCAAGTTAGAGACATAGTTTGGAAGATAGTCTTGCCACTAAGGAGTAGGGATCGGAAGTTTGGCAAATAGTCACCAAGCTAGGAATGGCCTTATTGAGTGACACATGTAATCTTTGGTAATGCATACATGCTTCCGACTTTGCAGGGTGATGAGTTACCTAAGACATTGAATGGTTGTTTTCTGAAACTATATCATCCCAGTGTTTGGCAAGATGCTTATAAAACTGATGTTCTCACATCGAGTTGATAACAACCTGTATGAGGTGTTTTTGGTTCGCTTAGCTTCCCCAAAATACAGGGGGCATGTGTTAAGCACCATATGCGGCACCTAGGAAGGCCGGACTGTCCGGCCATGTGGCCTGAATGGTCCACGCCTCGGACGGTCAGCGGGTTAGCCCAGATAGTTCGCAATTAGATCAGATTAGAGAGATATCTCCCTTTTCTATGCATATGTTTATGCATCTAAATACGCAGAGTTTGTTGGGAGACGCCTAGGAACGGGTCCAGACCTCCCCCTATATATATGAAGGTGTAAGGCCGATTGCGCGCATCACCAATCGACCAGTCATTCAATCTATTTTATTTATCTCGTTCTTCATCACATTAAGAGTAGGCATAATTTAGATCTAGTTTAGGGTTTCTCAACCTTCATTTTCATCCCTCTTCAACTCTACGCCGTCTAGGGATGTCCCGGGTGGTATGCCGATCTTGGGGCACTGCCTAGAACTCTCCTCTCGGACGAGGTCCCTCCTAGGAGGCGAGATATATGGTTCTTCGACCCTCTGCGTGCGCAGACCGTCTAGCCCTAGAGCGCGGACCGTCCGGCAGAGGAGACCCGCCCATGTAGCAGGGTCGCGGACCGTCTAGCCCCATGCCGTGGACTGTCCGCACCATTGCAGAGACACCGCTAGGTGGTACAACCCCAAGTGTTTGGCCTCGAATCGAAGCCAACACCATCGACCACCGTCCATGTGCTCCACACCTGCACACCACAAACCGAGGGACATGGTGCACAACATAATAAGTCACAACTTGTTTAGTCCATGACTCAACTCGAGATGCTACCCGTTGACAATCAATCATCATCAACCCGAACCAAAAGTGATAAATCAACCTTGTGTTCGCACGATGATATGGCATTCTTTTGAGTGTTATGTTGTCTCACTTCAAAATTTGATAGACCCTGAACAGGCCAAAGATCTCTCTAGAGTATCTAACTTTATGTAGTGGTCTTTTCCTTGATCCTATCTAGTGCTACTCCTTTGTGATAATGTAAACCTGGAATCTTGTTGGCATATCTTATTTAAATGACGCTAATACGCACGCATCTTCTACTAGAAAACGACATGGCTGTCAAATCAAAAAAGGGAGTGTGGCTACTAAGGGTCTGTTTAGAACTACCCAGTTTTTAAGAAATTGATTTATAGAAATTGATGTGGTTCCAAATTGTTGGGGCAAAGTCGCAACGCCCCCTCGCTCGAGAGGCTAGTGTCAGAGGATTCAAGATTGGAGACCCCGAAGGCCTGAAGAGTGAGCTACATTACAAAGTGCATGGGGAGAACGCGCAAGCGAAGAGTCTGGTACTACCTCCGCATGGACACGCTAGGGCAAAGAACATCAAGGACTCCGAAGACTGAACATTTAGGACTACGAAGACCATGCATTGTAACCTGCCACTAATTGTAATAAGGGGCCCGTGTATAGTTGGCCCATGCTATAGGATCCCGCTCGTAGGCCTCCATGCGGGCAGAGCTGTTAGTGGGTCAGCCCATGTTTGTAACAAATTACGTTGTAGTGACCCACGATAACCCCCCAACGGGGAATATTCCGGGGATAACATAGGTAACTAAGGGTATAATCATCTTTGGCGGGGCAGAGCTGACCCTCGGTTACCTATAAATATCCCTGTACTGCACCATTATAGGAGATAGAAAAAAACATTGTTGCCCTAATACATTGTGTTTATTGGCATCAAACTGTTTCCCGTTCTTCCACTATTTGAGCTTGGATGACCGCGAGTTAGTGAGTTCCAATATTTGGCGTCCACCATTCATGCTATGCCAAAACATTCCCCCGATGGCCCCCAAGAGAGCAAATTCGAAGGTCGCCGCTTCCATCGATGATGCAGAGAAGGCGGCCCTTCTGGCTGAAAAGAAAGGCAAGGCTCCCATGCAGACGCCATCCCTCAGGAGGCCTTCGACGATGAAGCAAACAACAGCAAAAGGCAACACCAAGACAAGTTGCCTGCGCTGGAGGGCACCGCATGCACCTACACCTCCGAGGGGGTACCTCAGGCACCCCCACCAGGCTTCATCCACCTAGAAGACGAAGGCACTGTCGAAGACGACGAAACCATATGCATTTCAGTCGAAGACCAACTCAAGATGCGAGCCCTGCGCATCAAGAACAATCATCTACAAAAGCAAAAAGAAATACTCGTAGCCAAGCGCCAGCGCATCAACATGAAAGCCAAAGTCAGGTAAATGAACTGGATGAGGAACAAAAGGCCCGAGAGCTAGAGCAACAAATCACAGATATGCAAGGCGAGGCCCTCTCATCGCTGCAGCCACTTTCCAGGGGATTAATTACTTCGACGAGCAAAGCCCACTTGCACCACAGCATTAGGCCTCACCTTGGCCTAGCAATTTTAGAGCAGGTACTTACCCTAAGTACATCGGCAGCACAGACCCAGACTAGTACATCATGAGGTACCAGGTTGCGGTTGCATCATCCGGAGGGGACGATGCCACCATGGCCAAATCTTTCATCATCGCACTCGAGGGCCCAGCCCTGACATGGTACACCAAACTGCCGCCACTATCAATCAAGTCATGGAGAGGTCTTCGCGACAAGTTCTTGTTGAATTTCCAAGGGTATAGGCCGGACACAGATGCCTTGGCTGAATTATCACTCTGCAGACAACAGGAGAAAGAAACCCTTCAAGAGTACTACAAAAAGTTCCTCCTGCTCAAGTCACAATTGCCATCTATTGATGACTACATAGCCATCCACTATGCAATCGGCGGTCTCCGCGCTGGTGTCTTATACAGCCACTACATAAGAGACCCACCCAAAAACTTGCAAGAGTTGTATCAATTATTTGAAAAGTACGCCAGGTACGAAGAGCTACATCAGCGCAAGATAGAATCTGAGAGGAAACCCAAGGACACTTCGCAGTCCAACTGAACATGGGTTAGACCAGCACAGTCCGAATCCGGCAGGCCAAACCGCAACCAGCAACAAGTTAACACCATTGCCAACTAACACCCCACCGGAGACATAGCTCGTTGGAAGTATCCCCACAACAGAGTCGCGGCGCCAACACCAGAGGAAGAGGCAGAGGCTGGGCTCCGCAGCTGTGAAGGTTCTACTGCCTCTTCCACGGCGAAGACTGCGCACACCCCACCAGGGATTGCCCTAAAACCAAGGCCACCAAAGATAGAATGGCCGGAAATTAGCCAGCCGACAACCAACAAGTTGTCGTGCATACTTACCATCCCGAGCAGTACCACCAACAACAATTTCATAATAAACCAATCCTTCACCAGCATAATCATATGTACCACCAACAACAAGAGATCCAAGTCCTCACTCCACCACCACATCACCAAAATTCTCCACCTCCACCAGCACCCAAACAAGAGGACTTCGCCGAACAGCCTTTCCACGGGGTCATCCACATGATTACTAGAGGGTCAAGTGCAGGCTTCGACACCAAACGGTAGAAGAAGGATCACTATCGTAGTGTCAACCACGTACCCTCACTGGCCCAGTGGTTCAAACAAAATGGTCTCATGTACAAGTCACCTTCGACGCAAGAGATGTCGACCTACACAGCACGCCACATGCAGATGCCTTGGTGATCAACTGTCGTGTGGCAGGCTGGGATCTACATAAAGTAATGGTCGACAATGGCAGCCTGGCTGACATCATCTTCCAGCACGCCTTCGATCGCATGGGCATCAGCCACAGCCTCCTCAAGCCCGCAGACAATCCTCTATATGGTTTTGGAGGCAAAGGCACCTTTCCCATCGACAAAATAGAACTACCGCTATCCTTCAGCGCGGCACCCAATGCACGAAGCGAACAAGTCACCTTCGACATCGTCGACATGGTCTATCCTTACAACGCCATAATGGGGCATGGATCCATCAATAAGTTTGAGGCGTGACCATAGTGTATGGAGACCATCAAGCAACACAGAATATAGAAAGAGACTTCGTCCCAGGATAGCGCAATGTTCACTGCCTAATAGCAGAGCATGAAGACAACAACAATCCTCGCCCAGCTAAAAACAAAAAAGTCAACATCCAACTGCAGAGCAACGAGGGAACCAAGACGGTCACCCTTGATCCCACAACCCCCAAGCAAATCGTCTTGATCAGCGAAGACCTTTCAACAAATGAAGAAGAAAGACTTCTCTCCTGTCTCAACCGCAACAAGGACGTCTTTGCCTAGTTCGCTCTTGATCTAGTTGGGGTCAGCCGCACCATCATAGAACATAGCCAGGGCATCGACCCCTCGGTGCACCCAAGGAAGCAGCGGTTAAGGAAAATGTCCGATGAAAAAACAGAAGCAGCAAAGACCAAGGTGCACCGTTTATTGGAAGCAAAGTTTATCGAGACAATAGCTTACCCCACCTAGCTCGCCAACGTTGTCATGGATTAGAAGAAAAACGGGAAATGGCGAATGTGCATTGATTTCACTAGCCTCAACAAAGCATGCCCAAGGACAACTTTCCTCTACCACGAATCGACAAGATCGTCGATTCTGCAGCTGGCTGCGAAGTCATGTCTCTTCTAGATTCCTTCTCAGGTTACCATCAAATCTACAAGAAAAAAGAAGACAAGGCTAGCACAAGTTTCATTACACCCTTTGGCACGTACTGCTTCATGCGGATGCCCGAAGGGCTCAAAAACGCCAGCTCAACATTCTCCTGTCTCACCAAAAAGATTCTCGAGGACCAGATGTGTCGCAACGTCTTCACATATGTAAACCCCGGAATCTAGCTCCTAAAACCCTAGTCAGTTGAGAAATAATAAAGGAGTCATTTTAATTATGTATCTTATTAAAAGAGGCATATTTTCTTTAAATAAACGTTCTTTTAGGAGACTATATAAAAACCCTTATATGAGTAATGTATTTATAAATACTTCCTTGAAGTGTCTAAATTAACATAAGTTATATATTAGAAATTACTTTCATAAAAAATACAATATTTAAAATCATTTTCATAAATAAAATAATAAATAGATTAATAAAAGTATATTCATGCATTCATGTTGAAGTTTTGACTGTGCATTTATTAGGAATTAGAAAACTGGAAACCCAGATTTAAAACTTAATTTAAACCATATTCAAACTTGAAAGAAATAGAAAACTGAAAAAAGTGAAAATGGCCGAATGGGCCAAATTTCCCCTACCTGCCCAATCTTCTCATCTGGTGGCCCACGCACGCGCGTCAACTCCACGCCGACAAGCGAGACCGGCCTGTCTGCCTCATCACGCCCATGACAGACCATCATCGTGCCAGCCCTGTGGCCACCTCCGCGCCAGTAACTGATGGGCCCGCCTCGTCATCCGCGGTTCCCCATCCACGCGCTCCTACTATCACTGTCGTGTGGGTCATGTTTGTCAGTGTTCTCCTCAAGCTCAGGATGGTAACAAATCCCGCGCTGCTCGCCGATATGGGTGGGAGGCAGGTGCTGGGATCCCTCTGACCTCGGAATCGGGCTTCGCCCGATTATAAAACAATGCACTGCCTTCCCTTCTTGGCTACAACCGCGTGGATCGGGCAAAACTTTGTGCATCCTTGCTGTGGACAAGGATTGGGTGCCGCCGGTGCCGCTGCTGGGGATCTTCGTCTGCACAGGCGCTCGGGTCACGACGGTCGCCTGGGTGCTTCACCAGGCCGTGGGGTTGATATCAGTGGTCTCAGCTGGCCAAATCGGTGGGCAAGGGGAAGGGAATTTCTCATCAGCACGCCTCCGTCGCCGCTGTTCTGTCGTACCGCGTCGACAACCTCATCCTCGTCACCATCGACGGTGAGAACGCCTCTGTATGGCTCGCCTTCATCTCTGCTCCGTCTACCGTCCCTTGGATTTGAGGATTTGTGCTCAGATCGGCAGGCGGCCGTGCACCGGTAATGGCACCACCGTAGGGTGGCTGGCGCCGCCGCTGTTCGCGTCCGGTGTGGTGCAAGCGTACTAGGGTTGCAGATGACCGTTGGATCCTATTCAACGTTTGTGATCCAATCAACGAGATACCGGTTCGGGAATAGATCGTAACCGTTGGGAAATGCATTGAGTGGTTAGGATTAAAGATAAGGAACTCGTTCGGTCGATGCGATCGTAGCCCTCGATTTGAAATTGGACGGTTCCGGTTGCTTACCAGTTAGAGTTATATGGAACCTAATCCTGACCTTGTGCCACCGATCGGACGGCTAGGATCGTCTGATACCCCTTTGACCAGTGTGTCTTGCAAAAGAGACCCTGGGTTTTCATACATTCAACCTACCGTCCACACCTGTGGTAAAGTAATTGCACCTGGACCCAGAAATTTGTGAACTAAACCCTGTGTTTACTGGTATTTATGCCAGCAGCCCAGTGAGCACCTAAAATGAATAAAACAATTTAGAAAATGGTTTCCAATATAGAAATAATTCTAGAATATTGTTTAATTCATAGAAAAATTATTTTAATTCATTTTTGATCCATTCCAGTTGCGTTGAATTCATAATAATATTGTTTATCATCTAGTAACCTTGTGTTGTTATAAACATATATTAGAAGTTATACACTTAGTTTCTTTTAATCCAACATTTAAAACTCCGGAAATCCATAACTTCTTCGTTCTAATTCTGATTTGGTCCGTTCAAGTCGCGTTAGCTTGATATGAATATTTACCATACAGTAAACACGTGCCACCACAAGGGTGACATGGGACGCCCTTGGCTGACTAACTAGGAAAGCTAGTGGAGGACTACCTACCTAATAGAGGCAAGGGCAGTAGGGGAGTAGGCGTGTAGGGAGGTTACCGGGTTGATTTTGCTGCGATGGCGATCAGACGGGGGATTCCTGCATTGCTCTTCCTAGAAACTGTAGCGGGTTTTCTGAAGCTAGTGGAACTTTGTATAGGCCTCGTAGTGGATCCCTAGCCATTCACCTCGGAAGTGTCTAAGGGCCTTGCAAACCCTGGCGAGATGGGATACACGACTTGTGGGTACAGGGTACAACCTCTGCAGAGTGTAAAATTGGTATACTAGCCATGCTCGCGGCCATGAGCAGCTCAGGACTCTCGCATGATTGAATTATGGAACTAATTCAATTTGTCATTTGCATTGCATGGGATTTATTATTAATTTTGTTCTATTATTATTATGATTTGGTATTTACTTACATTTAGTAACTGCTAATAAAAAATTGACCAACTTATTAAAAGCAATGCTCAGCTTTAAGCCCTATTATTGATTAGCCTTACACTTCACATGAACTCCCGCCTTTGGTGAGTTCATGCACATTATTCCCCACAACTTGTTGAGCGATGAACATATGTGAGCTCACCCTTGCTGTCTCACACCCCCCACAGGTCAGGAACAGGTACCACAGGATGAGGCGCATGGAGGATGTTGTGATGTGTTCGTGAGAGGTCTAGGTCATCGTCTCCCAGTCAACTTTAGGTTGTTGGATCGTTGTCTCCTTACGATGTAATTTTTTATTTATTTTGTACAGAACTCCGATTATATAGTAAAGTTGTAAAATTCGTTTCTGTACCTTGATTCATCATATGTGTGAGACTTGGTCCCGGCACACCTGGTGATTATGTTCGCGCCCGGGTCCCTAAAACCCGGGTCTGACAGAAGTGGTATCAGAGGAATGTTGACTGTAGGACGAAACCTAGATAGAACTAGACAACCATTATCTACTTACCTTTACTACTCTGATTCTTTTCTAAACTTTTCTTAATCTTTTCTCATCTATTTCCGCTTTACTCTGATTATTCTTACCCTTTTCACTTCTAAAAACAAAAGTGAATTTCACACTTTGAAATCCTGTACCTAGAGTGACCTTTAGGATTAGGAGACCTAATCTTAGGAACAAAAACAAAACTATTTTTATAAGTATCTATATGCTTGAATGCTTGTTCTTATGATATTTGTCTGATTTGGATCTTTGATTAAGTATGATGAGTTGTGGAGTAATGTCCACAATTATATCTACATATACGTATAGGCATAAATATAAATAAATAAAATTCATAAGATAACTAAACAACCTAGATTATCCTCCATTAAAGTGTATCTATTTTAGATAGAATCCTTTAAGTTGAGGTAAAAAAAATCTATCTTACCATAATAGGTTCGTCTTATGTTAAAAAATTACCTTATCCTCATAAATTGTTTATAAGATAAACTAGACCAACTAAGAATACCCCCACTAGAATATATCAAGCCTAATAGATCCATCTTATCTTAAAAGACTCCCTCTTATCTTAATGGATTCATCTTATCTTGAAGGAATCATCTTATCCTAACAGCTTTACTTATCTCATCCTAAAGTAACAACTAGGATCTAATCCAAAATAATGAGATTTTATCTAGTCTAATCTAGTCACACGAATATAACTTAGATCTGATCTAATATGACAGATTAATCTAACCTAACGAAGGCTAACCTCAAGTTGAGCTAATCTAATGTAAGTTGCTTAATAGGAAAGTTAATACTGATAAAATGGATTAGACTCTATTCCTATAAAATATGTTTTAACTTAATTCACTCCGCACTAGATTAAGAACGACACACCAACTCGGTCTTATGCAACTACCTTAACCATCTGATGGTTGCATAACCACTCTGTTTAACCTAACATAAATTATGACCTACCTACACCATATAATCCATCCTATCTCAAAAGATCCAAACATATATTAATAATGTTATCCTATTGTTGGGGATTTGTTCTCAAATGCTATGAAATAAGAACAAGGCAACACAGAATGTTAAAGGTTAAAGCCCTTCGTCCTTCGAAGCATTATTTCCCTTAGGATATAATGATCTTCAGACGAAGGTCATGAAGGACATACCTTCATCATCGCGGTATATGATAATAAAGGAAGAAGTACATAACATATAAGAGACAACATAAACGAACATAAACAATCATATAACATTATTGATTCATTCTCATTATATTATCCTAGAAAGACGGAAACAATATTGAATTACAAATGTACCTACGGCTTGATAGAAAATAAAAGTACAAGCGTGACGCACAAGCAAGTACAAGTCAGCGTGAACAGTACGGGGGTACTGTTCATCTATTTAGGCACAGGACGCAACCTGTGTAAAATTACATTCATGCCCTTCATATTTACTATTGACTTAAGAACAAACTATCGAGGACTAGATACCCTTTTCCTCCTTAAGTCGGTTCCTCTTTCTACTACTGAGCCGAAGCTTCCTCGTGTGCAGCTTCGGCGCTGGATCAATCCTTCGTTCCAATCCTGCTTTCCATACCGTATATGCTTTTAACCCGAGACCGAAGGTACCTGTTCATATGTCATACTTCGAAAACATTGTTAAATCATGTTTTTGAGGACCTTCGAAGGACGAAGGCCCCCAACAGTAGCCCCTCGCAGTATTAATTTGTTTAAAATAACGAATTCACACTTTGACATGGACGAAGGCCTTAAGCCGAAGGTCCGAAAAAACACCTTCCCTTTGCTAGAATAGCAACGATCAATGACGAACGGGGCCCCCCAATTTGGGGCATGTCGAGCGTATAAATAAGAAGTCACACCAACCACATTTGATACGCTGCTTGTGCCATTTGCTTTATTTTCTCAATTTCATAGCTCTTGCTCACTAGCGCTTGCTAGTTTTTCAAGCTTTCTGAGCTTCGGTTAAAAAGACGCATTTTCATCATTTCTGAAGGAGAAATGTCTCAAGACAAGAAGGTTGCTGCTGAGACGAAGCTGACTGAAGAAGAGAAGCTTTTTGAGGAGAAGAAGGCTGTGAATCCTTACATTGCTAGGTTTATCGAGTCTATGGCAAAAACGAATACAGAGAAAATTACTAAGGAGATACTGGAGGGCATGTCTGAAGATACTGGTGACAGTGATAGTTATGAAGCGGAAAGTGGGGGCGAAGATTCTGAGGATCGACCCTGGAGACCAAGTCATTCAATCTTCGGAAAATCAACCATCAAACAAAGTCATCTAGAGAATATGAGAGGACGATATTTCCGAGATATGTCTATTGTGAGGGCTGGCAGAGACAACAACGTCCCTGCCCCTAAAGAAAATGAAGTTGTGATCTACCGAAGCTTCTTCAAGGCTGGACTTCGGTTCCCTTTGAGTAAGTTTGTAGTTGAAGTGCTGAAGACGTTCCAAATATTTCTTCATTAGATCACCCCCGAAGCCATAATAAGGATGGAGGTTTTCGTCTGGGCAGTAAGGAGCCAAGGGTTAGAGCCAAGCGTGAAATGCTTCTGCAGCATGCACGAACTTGTATATGAGATGAATGCCATGGGAAAAGAACAATATCATAACAATTTTGGCTGTTATGGATTTATCGCCCATCCCAACGCAAGCCATCCAGTGCCAACATTCTGGAAAAGGTGGCCCGGAGCTTGGATGGAGGAATGGTTTTACGTGAAGAATGATTTGAAGGCAAGGGAAGATATTAAGGAAGTCATTATGCGTCCCATTTGGTCCCGCTTCGGCCTCCAAAGGCCGACGGTTGAAATTGATGATGCTGAGGAAGTGTGTCAGAAGGCATTTGGTACTGTCTGCTTCTTCATTGGTACAAGAGATTTAATTCAAGAGCATATAGCATTCAGAGTATGGCCGCTTGTAGAGAGCTAGGAAATGCTGAAGGAGACCGTCACCAAGTCTAGCGAAGGTGAACTGGTCCGGCTGAAGTATACATTCAGGTATGGGGATAAGTTCGATGAACCAAACGATGACTGACTGAAATGCATCGAAGCTACAAGTGATGAACTGCTTGGAGCATATTCCAAGGCAGAAGATAATGCACTATCCGCAGCCTTCGGAGGTTGAGGAAAGAAGAGATTGAACAGAGTTTTTGATGCCATTGGCTTCGTTTACCCCGACTACCGCTACCCGCTGCGGGGACAAGGGAAAAAGAGGAAAGCTGCTACTTCGGCCACCGCAGACAAACCTATGCCGAAGGGAAAAAAGTTGAAGGTCCTAACTCACCGGCCGCGTTACATCGAACCGGCCTCGATACCTGAATTTGGCGAAGGGACTTCCTCGGCTGCCAAAACAAAAGAAACTATTCCTCTCATGGAGGGGACTGAAGAGCCGGCTATAATGCCGAAGATACCTTCAATCAAGGTGGTTGAAACGAAGGTTGATAAGGCTAAAAAGCCAGAAATTGAAGTAATAACGAAGGTGCCAGAGGTTTTGAGCCCTCTAGAAAAGGTAACAGTACCAAAGGTACAAATGGGTTCTGTCGTAACTCCTAAGAGGAGGAGAATGGTAAATGTACTGGATGTGCTAGAAACAACCAAAACCTTGAGTCCTGCTCCTGCCAGAAAAATTGCCGAAGCTTCTAAGGCGCAACCTGAAGCTAAAACAAAACAGATAGAAGTCGAAGCTACAATAATTCAAACTGAAACTAAAGCTGGGCCTTCAGAGCCCGCTGAGAAAAAGCCTGCGGAAATTGAAGAAAAGGCAACCGAAGAAAAGGCCACAGAGAAAATTTCGTCTGAAAAGGTTGCAACTCCTGCTCCCGAAGCTTTAAAAGAGAGCATTGATTACATCATTCGGCATGCTTCAGGAAAAGGACTTTCTCAAGAAGAAAAACGAGAAGCACAACATTATGCCCAAAAATTGAAATACCCGAAGGGGGCATTAGTGTTTAATGGCAGTGGGGAAGAAGATTTTTTGTACTATCTCCCAGATAATAAAGAGATATCTATTTGCCGGGAGATAGGTAGAAGCATCGGATTCCCGAAGCTAGAAGATGGCCTTTCAATATTATCAAAGGATGAGCTCGCTGACAGTTTGGCATATAATAGCATAAAGGTATAAAAGCTAATTTTGTATTTTGAAAACGAAATATTTTATTTGTTTATGCTTAACTCTGTCCTTTTGCAGGGCTTAATTCTTAGCAACGCGCTGAGGGCTCAGAAAAACATTGAAGACGAAGGATATACGATGGCTCTGAACAACCTTCATTCAGAGGTAATTGAACTAAGAAACGAAGGTCTTGAGAAAGACTAAATCTTAATTTCATTGGTAAACAAAGTAAAAGAGATGAAGCTAGTTTCAAAGCTCAAGCTGAAATTCAAAAGAATGAGATCAAAGACCTTCGGAAACAGCTGGCCGAAGCCAAAGAAAAATGTGGTCTCGCAGAGGCCAACCGAGATATTAGTGAATATTGGAAAAACTATTTAGAAAAATAGTTGAAGAACTTCGCGCATCCAAAGAAAGATGCTTCGAAAAATTCCTGGGGTGCATGGAGAAGATAAAAGCTAGCTTCGCCAACGTGGGCGCCTATTCCAACGAAGATAACTTTATACGAGGCGACCCTGAAGGTGTTATCGAATGGATAAGCGGAGAGGCCGAAGCTTTTGAAGAAATTTTAAGTGATCGTGGGGATGTCTGCGCATTCTCCGGTGCAAGAGGAATTGCAGCCATCCTAGAGAAGGCGGGTTGCGATCATGTCAAAACCCTGGCCCAGGCCGAAGCTGCCTTCTCCTTGGATGTCACAAAGGATCCCTCAGCCGAAGCAAGTTTAATGGGCGGAAAATTTTATACTGACATCTGGGCAAATGGTGGCCGAGAAATGGCTTACAAAATTATGAAGAAAAGTGAAAAAGATATTCATGACGCTCGAGTGGCAGCGAAACAAGCTGAGGAAACTGCAGAACGCGAGAGACACATAGGTATTGTTTCGCAGCACCTTGCTTCGGCTTTTGTTTTTTGTGGCTTTGGACTGACTAATTTTTTTCGTTGTAGCTGAATTATCTCCGCCACCGGAACCATTCGATCCACTAGCCGGTCCAGCAACAAAGGAAGCACTAGAAATCATAAATATGGCAGAATCTGTTGTTGACGAAGTCGTTAACAAATTACTGAATGAAGTTGCGGAGAAGGTCCTGAAGGAAGACTAGTACTTATTGTAAAAATATTTTTAGATGAACAATGTAACTTTGCTGTAACAAGGTTGTAATATTTGACGTGTATAATTTTGAATCTAATCTGTAAATTATTCGTAATTCACTTCTTTGCGATGCATGAAACTTTTACATACATACCATTTTTGAGCCTTCGGCGAAAAAACACCTTCCCTTCTTTTCATGATTCGTAAAGAAAAAAGATCCATGCTTCGTGAAAATATCCGTGCTTTGTAAGAACATCCTAGCTTCGTAAACAAAGGATCCCTTCTTTTGCAATAGAGCTGATGAAGTTGTATTTCTCAGCTTACTTTGTGCCTTAGCACATTTTCATTTTTTATAAAGCAATCTCTGAAAGTCGACTTCGTATTCAATTCATGTCATCGGTGCAATATGATGTATGATGTGATGCTATGCGGGATGATGTGATGATATGATCCGAAGGATGATGCCAATGTTGAAGACACACACCCACACGCCCACACTGGAAACACAATCTCTGCCCTCCCTTAGGAACAACTAAAGTCTCTTTGCCGTTTATTTTTCGGCATCACCGCTTATTTTTCGGTGTAAGTTCTTTATCCCCTTAGGAACGTCTTTTGAACTTCTTCGCCTTCTATTTCGGCGGTATCACCGTTGACTTTTTGGTGTAAGTTCTGCATTCCCTTAGGAACATCTTTTGAACTTCTTCGCCTTCTATTTCGGTGGTATCACCGTTGACTTTTCGGTGTAAGTTCTGCATTCCCTTAGGAACGTCTTTTGAACTTCTTCACCTTATATTTCGGTGGTATTTGGCTCTGCATTCCCTTTGGAACGACTTTTGAGCAGAAAACTTACACTGCGCTCCCTTAGGAACGACTTTTTTGTAGCTTCGTCAAAACTTATGCTGCGCTCCCTTAGGAACGTCATTTTTGTAGCTTTGGCAGTTTTAAAGCTCTGCATTCCCTTAGGAACGACTTTTGAGCTTCGACAGTTTTTGAGCTTCGTAAGTCTATGAAGAAGATATATTTCATTTTAATAGAAGCGAAACTATTACAAGGAATTAAAACTAAACTTACATTACTTGTTCCTTATTGAAAAACAAAATGACATAGAACGTAAAAATACTTCAGAGGTAGGATATCTCTCAATAAATGTGCTTTGATTCTGGCATAGTACTGTTGACTGTGCGAGCTTCGGATTCCAACCTTAATTCCCGTTGTTGTTGAGAGTGCTGGCGCCCTTCTGGCTGCTGGCTTCGGGAATAGGTCGATTGTAGTGGTGGTGGGGGTGGGAGTTGTGGCCAAGAAGCCTATGAATGGCTAGCCAAAGCAATAGAAGCTGCAGGATGATTGCCCACATACTCTGGTATGTAGGGAGAGTGACACGAAGCAGTGTGCAAGACCTACTTCGGCTGATTCTGCCTAGCTTCGGCTTCGGCGATTTCCTTCTGCTTCTAAATGGTGATTCGACACATTCTTGTAGTGTGGCCCTTGTCTTCACCACAGAATAAGCAATAAATCTTTCTGGGCTGATCCCCATATCATCCTCCGAAGCCCCTGGCGCCTCTGCCCCTTGGAGCTGGCGGCCTGAAAGAGCTTTGTTGTTGCCCCGAAGGTTGTGAGGTGTAATGTGACCTTGAGGCTGGCTTCCCTTGTCATCGCTCTAGCTGGAGCTATGGATCGACCTGACATGCCTCGGATGAATTCATCCTCTGAAGCCCCTGGTCATCTCAGAGAATCTGTACGCTTCCTCCCTTCTTTGGCGAAAGTGGTTGTCAGCCCGGATGTACTCATCCATCTTCTGAAGCAACTTCTCTAGAGTTTGTGGGGGCTTCCTGGTGAAGTACTGAGCCGTAGGTCCTAGCCGAAGGCCCTTAATCATGGCCTCAATGACAATTTCATTGGGCACTGTGGGTGCTTGTGACCTCAATCGCAAGAACCTTCGGACATATGCCTGAAGGTATTCCTCATGGTCTTGCGTGCATTGGAACAGGGCCTGAGCTGTGACTAGCTTCGTCTGAAAGCCTTGGAAACTGGTCAAAAGCATATCCTAGAGCTTCTGCCATGATGTAATTGTCCCTGGCCGAAAAGAAGAATACCATGTCTAGGCCACATTACGAACTGCCATGACAAAGGACTTAGCCATGGTAGTGGTATTGCCTCCATACGAGGATATAGTTGCTTCGTAGCTCATCAGAAACTGTTTTGGGTCTAAGTGCCCATCATACATGGGAAGCTGAGGTGGCTTGTATGATGGGGGCCATGGGGTAGCCTGCAGTTCTGCTGCCAAGGGAGAAGCATCATCAAAAGTAAAGGTATCATGGTTAAAATCATCATACCATCCATCTTCGTTGAATAAGCCTTCTTGACGAAGCTCCCTATGTTGGGGCCTTCGATCTTGTTCATCTTGAGCAAGATGGCGCACTTCTTCAGTAGCTTCGTCGATCTTCCTTTGAAGATCAGCCAGCCGCACCATCTTCTCCTTCTTCCTTTGTACTTGCTGATGGGTGATTTCCATATTCTTGATCTCCTAGTCCAACTCCTCCTCCTGGAGTGTTGGACTGGTGGCCTTCCTCTTCTGGCTTCGTGTTTCTCGAAGAGATGAGTTTCCTGGTTTGGGTCCAGTGACTGCAGTGCAGCAGTCCCTGGTGCTGAAGCTTTCTTCGGCGGCATGACGAAGGTCAGTGCTTGCCGAAGGTGGTCGAAAGAGTTCACCGGAGGTGGGCGCCAATGTCGGGGACTTGTTCTCAAATGCTATGAATTAAGAACAAGGCAACAAAAAATGTTAAAGGTTAAAGCCCTTCGTCCTTCGAAGCATTATTTTCCTTAGGATATAATGATCTTCAGACGAAGGTCATGAAGGACATACCTTCATCATCGCGGTATATGATAATAAAGGAAGAAGTACATAACATATAAGGGACAACATAAACAAACATAAACAATCATATAACATTATTGATTCATCCTCATTATATTATCCTAGAAAGACAGAAACAATATTGAATTACAAATGTACCTTCGGCTTGATAGAAGATAAAAGTACAAGCGTGACGCACAAACAAGTACAAGTCAGCGTGAACAGTACGGGGGTACTGTTCATCTATTTATAGGCACAGGACGCGGCCTGTGTAAAATTACATTCATGCCCTTCATATTTACTATTGACTTAAGAACAAACTGTCGAGGACTAGATAGCCTTTTCCTCCTTAAGTCGGTTCCTCTTTCTGCTACTAAGCCGAAGCTTCCTCGCACGTAGCTTCGGCGCTGGATCAATCCTTCGTTCTAATCCTGCTTTCCATATCGTATATGCTTTTAACCCGAGACCGAAGGTACCTATTCATATGTCATACTTGGAAAACATTGTTAAATCATGTTTTTGAGGACCTTCGGAGGACGAAGGCTCCCAACACCTATCCTGGGAAATCTATCTAACTTAAACTAGTCTAATCTAGTTATATCCAATCTAATCTAGACCCTACCTATTTTAATATGATCCAATCTAAAAGAAGTTACTTAAAAAGTTAGTTAATACTGGTAACATAGATTAAACCATATTCCTATAAATGGGTTTTAAACCTAAATTGGTGTCCTAGACCAACTCGTCCGTGAAACCACGACGTAGCCTATGTTATAGGTTGCCCAACCCATTTATCCCAAAAGCAAAGTAAAACTCTGTTTAACCTACCTACCCCATGTACCCAAAATTGTTATCCCAACTTAGATAATGGCATCTAACATCATGACTGATGGTCCCTAAATCAGACCCAAGAAGAAGGTTAACCTCGACAATGAAGGATATGAGTAGAAACATATCTTCAGATGAATCAAGATCCACCACCCGTAATAAAAGTCTCCATTACTTAACTTTCTTTTACCCCCCAAATCTTCTCTACACTAACCTAATAGCTAAAGCCTGTTGTACCCTTGTTTTTTATGCCACACCTGCTAATGGCATGAAACTTTTAGGTGTATAAAGAAAATATATACTAATTGAAAGTTCCACTTAAAAAATACTAGAACTTCATAAAGATAAAGTCAGCTTGATATGCTTAACTAAATGATAATCTAATGCGATCTATTTAAGCGGATTAGTGATACTGGTAGAAGAGATTGGACCCTACTAACCAGGTGTTAACTTAACTTAGTACATTAGACCAACTCAACCATGAGCAGACGAGCTAACCCAACCAATACAGTCATGATGAATTGTATAATCTATCTATCCCCACCTAACATCAAACAAGATTTTGACCTATATCATGTAGTCCATCTCACCCATATCTATCTCATCTTGACAGATTCTACCTTACCTTTGGACATTCACCTTATACGACTAGTTATCCCAAGCTTAATATAAAATAACAGATTAAGTCCTGCCAAAGAATCTTCAGTTCATAACTAGCTATTAGCCTATTCGTTCTGCCTACCAAATAATTTTTCCTTGCAAAACTATCTTACCATTTGGTTCTAACTCTGATGGTCAATACCAGGAAGGGAGGAGGAATCGATCTACTAGCCAACCCCACAACTGGAGGATTATCAGGCAACAGCAAACAGAAATGAATCCTCCAAATCCTCCACCGGTTGGAACCGATCCAGTGGTTGCCGCCCAAATGCTGGTACTACAACAAATGACAAACATGGTGAACGAAATGCAAAATCATATAAGGCAAGAACGCCAGGAAATGCATCAGGACCGGCTGGAGATGCATCAAGAAACGAGGCAAGGACGATTGGAAAGACAACAACAACAACACCCACTACCTCCACCACCACCACAAGCTCCACTAAGCTACATATATATATATTACTATTTGTAAGACCTAAATGTAACCTTAGCTAGTAGTTAGTATTTTACTACTTTAGGAATAATAATAAGGTCTATTTGACCATATGTTTCGTTAATAAATTATGCATCATGCCGAGATTCTTGTTTGTGCATATGTTTTGAGACAATATGGTTATACATCCTTTTTCTTACAAAACTCGAGGATGAGATATCTGTTAAGGGCGGTAGGATTTGTAAACCCTGGAATCTAGCTCCTAAAACCCTAGTCAGTTGAGAAATAATAAAGGAGTCATTTTAATTATGTATCTTATTAAAAGAGGCATATTTTCTTTAAATAAATGGCCTTTTAGGAGACTATATAAAAAACCTTATATGAGTAATGTATTTAAATACTTCCTTCAAGTGTCTAAATTAACATAAGTTATATATTAGAAATTACTTTCATAAAAAATACAATATTTAAAAGCATTTTCATAAATAAAATAATAAATAGATTAATAAAAGTATATTCATGCATTCACGTTGAAGTTTTGACTGTGCATTTATTAGGAATTAGAAAAACTGGAAACCCAGATTTAAAACTCGATTTAAACCATATTCAAACTTGAAAGAAATAGAAAAGTGAAAATGGGCGAATGGGCCAAATTTCCTCTTCCTGCCAATATTCTCATCTAGCGGCCCACGCGCGCTCGTCAACTCCACGCCGACAAGCGGGACCGGCCTGTCTGCATCATCACGGCCCATGAAGGACCATCACCGTGCCAGCCCTATGGCTACCTCCGCGCCAATGACTGATGGCCCCGCCTCGTCATTCGCGGTTCCCCATCCACGCGCTCCTGCTATCACTGTTGTGTGGGTCTTGTTTGTCAGTGCTCTCCTCAAGCTCAGGATCGTAACAAATCCCGCGCTGCTCGCCGATATGGGTGGGAGGTAGGTGCTGGGATCCCTCTGACCTCGGAATCGGACTTCGCCCGATTATAAAATGATGCACTGTCTTCCCTTCTTGGCTACAACTGCATGGATCGGGCAAAACTGTATGCATCCTTGCCGTGGACAAGGATTAGGTGCCACTGCTGGGGACCTTCGTCTGCACAGGCGCTCGAGTCATGACAGTCGCCTCGGTGCTTCACCAGGCCATGGGGTTGATATCAGTGGTCTCAGCTGGCCGAATCGTTGGGCGAGGGGAAGGGAATTTCTCATCGGCATGACACCGTCGCCGCTGTTCTGTCGTACCGCGTCGACAACCTCATCCTCGTCACCACCGATGGTGAGAACGCCTCTATATGGCTCACCTTCATCTCTGCTCCGTCTACCGTCACTTGGATTTGAGGATTTGCGCTCGGATCGGTGGGCGGCCATGCGCCGGTAATGGCACCGTCATAGGGTGGATGGCACCGTCATAGGGTGGATGGCACCGCCGCTGTTCGCATCCTGTGTGGTGCAAGCGTAGTAGGGTTGCAGATGGCCATTGGATCCTGTTGGGGACTTGGTCTCAACTTCTATGAATTAAGAACAAGGCAACATAAAAACAGGTTAAAGGTTAATGCCCTTTGTCCTTTGAAGCATTATTTCCCTAAGGATATAACGATCTTCGGACGAAGGTCATGAAGGACGTACCTTCATCATCACAATATATACCAATGAAAGACGAAATATATAAAACATAGGAAATAATATGGATGATTATATGACACCATTAATATATGTTTTATTATATAATCATGAATGAATAAGAACAATATTGAACTATATTTATACCTTCGACTTGACAGAAGTCAAAGGTACAAGCGTGATGCACGAGCGTGTACAAGTCAGCGTGAACAGTACAGAGGTACTGTTAATCTATTTATAGGCACAGGGCGCAGCCTGTGTGAAATTACATCCATGTCCTTTACAACTGGTTACAATCATGACACAAATTATCATGGGTCGATCGGTCTTTTCATCTTTAAGTCGGTGCAACCCTTCGTCTCAAGGCGCGTCACTATGCCGAAGCTCCCTGGATGGTAGCTTCGGCGTTGCTTCCGTGTCGATCTTCCGAATGTGTTTCTTCTTACAGGACCTTCGGCGATGAAGCAGACCCCCAACAGTAGCCCCTTCGTGGTGCTAGATCGTTTTTCATAATGAGCTTGATCCGTGAAAAATTCTCCAAGGCTTCGAAATGCCGAAGGTCCGAAAAACACCTTCCCTGAGCTCGTTGCCGAGAAACGATTAAAATATTCCGAGCGTGTCACACCCGGATTTAAGGGACAAATCCGGGTGCGTCTCATATGTGCGCCAAAGAAGACAACATATATAATAACAGAGTATATAGAGATAAATGTCACAATAAAATCAGAATACTTATTATATAGCGGAAGTCTTACAAAAATAAATGATAAAATAAAACAAATTAATTATTATTCCCTGGCGCCACAAAGCTGACTGGGAGACGCCACCTAGATCAAGTCGAATGCCTCAGTGTTAGGCGGCTCCTCTTCGACCACCTGCTCTTCTTCTGTGGGGGGGTGAGACAGCAAGAGTGAGCTCACATACGTTCATAGCTCAACAAGTCGTGGGGAATAATGTGCATGAACTCACCAAAGGTGGGAGTTCATGTGAAGTGTAAGGCTGATCAACAAAATAGAGGCTGAGGCTGAGCATTGCTTTTAAAAGTTGGTCAAAATTTTATTAGCAATTACTAAGTGTAAGTAAATACCAAATCTTAATAATAATAAAGAAAAGTAATAGTAAAATAATCCCAAATGCGATGCAAATGTCAAATTAAATTTAAGTTCCATAAATTAATCATGTGAGGGTCCGAGCTGCTCATGATCGTGAGCATGGCTAGTATACCAGTTTTACACTCTGCAGAGGTTGCGCATCTTTACCCACAAGTCATGTTACCCATCTGCCAAGAGATGGCCAATCCCATACACCTCTACCGAGGAGGTGAGGCAGGGTAACACTACGAGGCCTTTACAAAGTTCCACTAGCTTCAGAAATCCTGCTACAGTTTATAGAAAGCTCCAGTGCAGGAATCCCTCGCCTGACCGCCATCGCAGCAAAATCAACCCAAGGACCTCCCTACACTGACCACTCCCCTACTGCCCTTACCCCTTTCGGGTAAGGAAGCCATCCACTAGCTTTCCTAGTTAATCAGCCAAGGGTGTCCCATTAAACCTTTGTGGTAGCACTGTTTTCCCGGGTGGTCGCTCCATGTTCCCATTAACATAATGATCTTAACATGAACAGTAATAATACAAAGATAATAAAAATGTAATCATGAATAGTGTATCTCCATACCCAAAACCACAATAAGCGATAGCAGGTACTACCCAAAAATATTTCAGTGGTAAACAAGGTTTAAAGATAACCAAAACTGGGGTAACCTATTGGGTCCCATCAAAATTAACCTATGCAAATTATTATAATTAATAAGAACATGGCTGGGAAAAAGTTAGTGATCAAGGGCACAACATGCCTTCAATGAGCTCCTGCTTAGTTACTTCTACTTGCTGAACCTCAGAATCCACAGTAGCTTGCTCGTCTACTCGCATCAACACAATACGTACATAGTATAGCATAAATTAACATCACATCAAACAGATAAATAAAATATACAATAAAATCTACACATTAAAATGAGATTATAGGAACTTGAATCATTAAATTTGGAGTTAAAGGTTTCAAGTTATGAATTTCCTAAGGTTTAATGTGCTTGAAATAGGATTAAATGAGAAATTATTTTTCATACTATTTTCATGACAAAACAGAGACACTAAATGATAGAGAATATTATTAAAAAATTTAGAAATTCGAATGGAGTGATTTGGATTAAAAATGAATTTCCTATGGATTTATCAAGTTCTAGTATTTATTTTCATATTAAAAATCCTTTTATAATTTATTTTCTCTGATTTAATACTGTTATGGACTGGGCCTCAATTTTCAAGAAGGTCAGGGGTTCTGGCGTAAGTTTACCGAGACTCAGAGAATAGGGTCCATGGACTGCGGGTTCTATTCTCTAAAACTGTAAGGGTTCTTTAATAAAAATGTGTCGCGAAGGGGTATCCGTAGATGTGGGCCGTTGGATTAGATCCGGACGGCGCAGATGATTTTATCATCATACAGAACCCGCATGTTACGCTAGCCGTTGGATCGGTGATCTGAGGCCCCGATTTAAAATACCCCAGCTAGATCCTACGCGTCCGATCATGATCCGACGCCCCCGAGTCTCCCTAGCCGAATCGTTACAGTGAAAGTAATCACAGCCGCCCATCACAGATCCTACGGTGCCCGGCAAACACGCCATCTAACCCAACCAGTCGGCGGCGCACCAGACGGAACCCGGCGGCGCCATCGCCGGCGAGCGCGTGATTCAAGCCCCCAGCGGACGATTCCCAAATCAAACTGATGCTACACGATGTAGGTGCATGGGCGAATCGGTATGGGAAGTTCTTACCGACGGCGGCGAAGCAGGGACACCTGGCCATGGCGCGAAGCGGTCCTGCGGTGGAGATCGAACTGCGGTGAGCAATCCAAGTCGCTCCGAGGCTCCGCAGTTCGAATTGAGGACTCCAGCAGCTTCACGGGTTCCCGGCGAACGCACCTGACCACACGTACGGATACGCGCGCGAGTGCGTAAGGGAATCACCGGCGGTGGCACTTTTCCGAGCGGACGCGGCGAAGGTTTGTGGCGGTGGCGGTGTGCTCAGGGGAAAGGTTCGTGCGAGAGGTTAGGGAGGAACGGGTAACAGGGTTGCTAAATAAGGCCCGAGTGGTGGCCGAGAGCTCCGGGAGATGGGCGCGAGCTGGTCAATCTTGGGGAGTCGCGGCGGGCATTCTGTTGCGCCATCGAGCGGAGTCCGCAGAGGTAGTTGCTGACTTGCGGGCCTCGCGTGACAGCCAGCGGCGCAAGGCACAGGGGTGAGTCACAGAAGCGTGGGTCCGGCAAGTCACTGACTGTGGCAGCGACGTTAGCGCGGGGGAGACGGTGGCTGACGTGCGGGGCCAGGTAGTCGGCGCCCGGTGGTGACGGGGCTGTACGGACGACTTCCCCTAGTGGGCCAAAACGTGGTAAGCCGGCCCAGGTGAGGTTTTATCCCTTTTTCTTTTTCTTTTCTTATTTTTTTCCTTATTTCAAATTTCAATTTGAATTCAAATGTTGTTGTGAAGTTCATGCTTAGGTGAATTGCTCAAATTCAAGCACCATCATGAACAGGTGCATTTAATTATATATATATACATATTTTTTCCTTATATTTGTATAGTATTTCTCTCTTCTCTCTCTAATTTTAACCCTAAGTTTAAATTGGGGTTGATTCTACATTCCAAGTCATGCTTTTGTTTCCACTATTATTGTTATTGTTATTTAAATGCACAAGCAAACAAAAATATCCAACATGATGCATATTCTCTTTTTTATCATTTATTTTAATTAATAACCCTTAATTTTATATATGCTCTTTTTATGATGCAAATAAGGCACATAAAATGAAGAATTTACTATCCAATCCTTTTATTCAATTTTGAGTATTACAAATCCTACCCCCTTAAAAAGAATCTCGTCCTCGAGATTTAAGAAGATCTAGGAAAAAGATGGGGAAAATCTATGTGAAGCTCTTCTTCTCTTTCCCAAGTAGTTTCATCTTCACCGTGGTGGCTCCATTGCACTTTGCACATATTTATAACCTTATTCCTCGTGACACGAGTCAGTGTATCAAGAATCTTGATGGGGTACTTGTTGGAGACTTGTTCTCAAATGCT
The DNA here is from genome assembly GCF_902167145.1 of Zea mays. Lineage (NCBI taxonomy): Eukaryota > Viridiplantae > Streptophyta > Magnoliopsida > Poales > Poaceae > Zea > Zea mays. The sequence goes on from NC_050100.1 coordinate 112,778,625, forward strand.
ATGAATTAAGAACAAGGCAACATACAATGTTAAATATCAAAGCCCTTCGTCCTTCGAAACATTATTTCCCCTTGGATATAATGGATTTCGGACGAAGGTTATGAAGGTCACACCTTCATAATCATAATAAAAGATAAGAAAAGATTTATGCATAAAATACAGAAAATGATATGATTACTTTAAACATTATTATTAATTTATTTCTATTTATTTTACTTATATAAACGATAACAAATTACAAATGTACCTTCGGCTTGGAGGAAAGTAAGGATAAAAGCGTGATGTAAATGCCGAGTCAGCGTGAACAGTACAGGAGTACTGTTCATCTATTTATAGGCACGGGACGCAGCCTATGTAAAATTACATTAATGCCCTTTGCTTTTATCAATAACTCTATAGTAATTCTTCGAGGTTTAACTTGGCTTTTCATCTTTAAGTCGGTTCCCCTTTTCTGCTGTCATGCCGAAGCCTTTCTGCACGTAGCTTCGTGATCGCTTCATCCTTCGTCACGATCGTCTTCCATTTCAGTCAAGCTTCGTCTTGACCATGCTTTTGTATACCCGCAACCTGATTCCGAAGATACCTGCTCGCATACTTGGAAAACATTGTCAAATTATGTTTTTGAGGACCTTCGGAAGCCGAAGGCCCCCAACAGTAGCCCCTCGCAATATTAATTTGCTGTAATGATAAATTCATATTGCGATATGGACGAAGGCCTTAAGCCGAAGGTCCGAAAAAACACCTTCTCTTTGCTAGAATAGCAACAGTCTTTGACAAGCGGGACCCTCCAGTTTTCAACGCTCTGGGTGTATAAATAAGAGCTCATCTCGATTTTATTTGGCACGCTTTCTTGCCAACTGCTTTTATTCACCCAGCTATTAGCCTGCGTGCAGCAATACTTGCTTGGCCTTTTGGATTTTTAAGCTTCGGTTTCGAGAGCACTTTCTCAGCGTTTTCAAGGATGTCTGAGGATAAAAAAGCTGTTAGTGATTCGAAGCTAAGTCTTTCTGAGGAGATGCATCTGGGCTTTCTTCAATCAATGTCGAAGACTAATACAGAGAAGATTACTAAAGAAATTTTGGAGGGTTTGTCTGAAGATACTGGTGACAGTGGCAGTTATGATGTAGAAAGTGGGGGCGAAGACTCCGAAGATCGACCGTGGCGACCGAGTCACACAGTCTTTGGCAAATCGAGCATTAAGCAGAGTCATCTTGATACCATGAAAGGAAGGTATTTTCGTGACATGTCTATTGTGAGGGCGGATAATGGGGAGAAAACTGTGCCTACTCTCGAAGAAAATGAAGTCGTGGTATTCCGAAGCTTCTTGAAAGCTGGACTACGATTTCCCTTAAGCAGTTTTGTTGTGGAAGTGCTGAAGGTATTTGAAGTCTACCTTCACCAACTCACTCCCGAATCAATCATAAGGATGGGCATCTTCGTCTGGGCCGTGAAGAGCCAAGGTTTGGAACCAAATGCTAAAAGTTTTTGCAACATACATGAGTTGTTGTACGAGACGAAACCTTGGGGCAAAGAGCAGTATCACAACAATTTTGGCTGCTACAGCTTCGGCGCCCGATCTGGGTCAAGTTGCCCCGTGCCAACCTTTCGGAAAAGATGGCCCGACAACTGGATGACAGAATGGTTTTATGTGAAGAATGATTTAAAAATCCGGGAAGATATTAAAGATATCATTATGCGCCCTGTTTGGCAACGCTTCGGCCTTTGGAGGCCGAAGGTGGTGATGGATGAAACAGCCGAAGAATGCCAACGAGCCTTCGGCGCAGTGTGCTCTTTTATTGGGACGAGGGATTTGATGCAGGAACATATTGCCTTCAGAGTATGGCCACTTGCAGATAACTAGGAAATGCCAAAGGAAATCATTAAAGAACCTGACGAAGGTGGTCTAATCAGGCTAAAATACACATTCAAGTACAGAGACAAATTCGTTGAGCCAGATGATGACTGGCTAAAAAGCATTGAGACTGTAAGTGATGAACTGCTTGTGGTATACTCAAAGGCCGAAGATACTGCATTATCAGCGGCCTTCGGAGGCCGAAAGAAAAAGAGGCTTAACCGAGTATTTGACGCAATTGGGTTTGTCTACCCTGACTACCATTATCCAGTGCGGGGTCAAAAAAGAAAGAATACTTCCTCTGCGAAGAAAACTACTTCAGCTGCTCCTAGTGAGCCGGCGCCGAAGAGGAAAAGGGTAAAGCTTCTCACACACCGGCCACGTTATATTGAACTGGCCACAGTGCCTGAGTTCGCCGGTGAGACCTCTTCGGCCACCGAAGCTAAAGAATCAACTCTGCTGCCAGAAATCGAAGAGTTGGCCGAAGTGCCAGCAACAGAAAAGATGGAAGAACCAAGGGCTGAAGAAGCAAAAACATTAGAAGTTTTAAGTCCTTCAGCAAAGATTGAGACAGGAAAAAGCCAGAAGGGTCCAACAGTGACCCCGAAAAGAAAAAGGATGGTTAATGTGTTAGATGTTTTGGAGACAATTAAATCTTCAAGCATAACTCCAAAGAAAACTGTTGAAACTTCTGAAGTGTCTACTGAAGCCTTTGTTGCTGAAGCTTCGAAGCAACAATTTGAAACTGAAGCTGGGCCTTCAGAGCCCACCAAGGTAAAACCTTTGGAAGCCGAAGAAACAAAAATTGCAAAGGCAGTCGAAAAAATAAAAATGTCAGAGCCAATTTTGGTAGAAGAAATTGACACTACTGCCCCCGAAGCACCTTCCAAAATATACGATTATATTGTGCGACATGCTTCGGGGAAGAAATTATCCGAAGAAGAGATTTTTGAAGCTAATCACTATGCCAGAGAATTGAAATACCCGAAGGGGGCACTAGTGTTCAATGGGACAGACGAAGATGACTTCCTATACTGCCTCCCAGACAACAAAGAATTATCTGTCTGCCGGGAGATGGCTAGAAGCATGGGGTTTCCAAAGCTTGAAGCTGGACTCTGCTCTATGACGAAGGACGATCTTGCGGATATCCTTGCATATAATAGTCTGAAGGTGTGAGAATTGTATATTTGGAAATTTACAATTTTTGAATCATTCTTTTATTCTTATAGTAATTCTATTTCCATATAGGGTTTAATACTGAGCAACGCTTTGAGAGCGCAAAAGAATGCTGAAGACGAGAGCTATAATATTGCTTTCAACAACCTACGAGCAGAGGTTATCAAGCTGAGGAACGAAGCTTTAGAAAAAGATAAAATTCTGCTTACACTAGTGGATAAAATAAAGGAAGACGAAGCTACCTCCAAGGCTCAAGCTGAAGCCCAAAAACGCGAAATTCAGGATCTTCAGAAACAACTGGCCAGAGCTAAAGAAGAACGCATACTAGAAGAAACAAAACGAGAACTTAGTGATCAATGGGCAAATCATTTGGAAATAAATGTTGAAGAGCTTTGTGCTTCCAAGAAAAGGTACTATGTGTCGGGGACCATAATTAGGGGTACCCTCAAGGCTCCTAATTCTCAGCTGGTAACCCCCATCAGCATAAAGCTGCAAAGGCCTAATGGGTGCGATTAAGTCAGGGATCAGTCCATTCGAGGGACTCGATCACGCCTCGCCCGAGCCTAGCCTCGGACAAGGGCAGCCGACCCCGGAGGATCTCCGTCTCGCCCGAGGCCCTGTCTTCGCCAAGAAGCAACCCTGACCAAATCGCCGCACCGACTGACCAAATCGCAGGAGCATTTATTGCAAAGGTGGCCTGACACCTTTATCCTGACGCGCGCCCTTCAGCCGACAGAGCCGAAGTGACCGCCGTCACTTCGCCGCTCCACTGACCGGCCTCACAAAAAGACAGCGCCACCTGCGCCTCTCCGACTGCGGTGCCACTTGACAGAGTGAGGGTGACAGGTAGTCAGGCCCGGCCGCAGGCACCATAGGAAGCTCCGCTCCGCCCGACCTAGGGCTCGGACTCGGGCTAAGCCCCGGAAGACGGCGAACTCCGCTCCGCCCGACCCAGGGCTCGGACTCGGGCTAAGCCCCGGAAGACGACGAACTCCGCTCCGCCCGACCCAGGGCTCGGACTCGGGCTAAGTCCCGGAAGACGACGAACTCCGCTCCGCCCGACCCAGGGCTCGGACTCGGGCTAAGCCCCGGAAGACGGCGAACTCCGCTCCGCCCGACCCAGGGCTCGGACTCGGGCTAAGTCCCGGAAGACGACGAACTCCGCTCCGCCCGACCCAGGGCTCAGACTCGGGCTAAGCCCCGGAAGACGGTGAACTCCGCTCCGCCCGACCCAGGGCTCGGACTCGGGCTAAGTCCCGGAAGACGACGAACTCCGCTCCGCCCGACCCAGGGCTCAGACTCGGGCTAAGTCCTGGAAGACGACGAACTCCGCTCCGCCCGACCCAGGGCTCGGACTTGGGCTCAGCCCCAGAAGACGACGAACTCCGCTCCGCCCGACCCCAGGGCTCGGACTCCACCCTGGCCTCAGCCGACGGTCTCCGCCTCGCCCGAACCAGGGGCTCGGACTCGACCTCAGCCACAGAAGACAGACTCGACCTCGGCTTCAGAGGAGCTTCCACATCGCCCAACCTAGGGCGTAGACCAGCCACGTCAACAGGAGGCGCCATCATCACCCTACCCCGAGCTGACTCGGGCCACGGGGAACAAGACCGGCGTCCCATCTGGCTCGCTCCGCCAGATAGGCAATGATGGCGCCCCGCATACTCTGTGACGACGGCGGCTCTCAGCCCCCTTACGGAAGCAAGAGGACGTCAGCAAGGACTCAACAGCTCCGACAGCTGTCCCTCCGCCAGGCTCCAGCACTCCTCCGACGGCCACGACATCACACCAGCTGGGTGCCAAAATCTCTCCGGCTGCCACAATGACATGTACTTAGGGCGCTAGCTCTCCTCCGCTAGACACGTAGCACTCTGCTACACCCCCCATTGTACACCTGGATCCTCTCCTTACGCCTATAAAAGGAAGGACTAGGGCCCTCTTAGAGAGGGTTGGCCGCGCGGGACGAGGACGAGACAGGCGCTCGCTTGAAGCCGCTCGCTCCCTCTCCCGCGTGGACGCTTGTAACCCCCTACTGCAAGCGCATCCGACCTGGGCGCGGGAAGAACACGGAGGCCACGAGATTTCCACCTCTCTCACGCCTGTCTCCGGCCACCTCACTTCCCCCCTTCGCGCTCGGCCTCGCGTCGACCCATCTGGGCTGGGGCACGCGACGACATTCACTCGTCGGCTTAGGGACCCCTCGGTCTCGAAACGCCGACAGTTGGCGCGCCAGGTAGGGGCCTGCTGCGTGTTGACGAACAGCTTCCCGTGAAGCTCCAGATGGGCAGTCTCCAGCAACCTCTCCAACCCGGGACGGTGCTCCGTTTCGGGAGTCTTGAGTTCATGTCCCTCGACGGCAGCTACGACATGATACTCATTCCACCGCCGGGCGACAGCGACAATGGCGGCCGACAGCCCGCCCGCCGGCGGCGGAATCGACGACGTCTTCCCAGCGTGGTGGAAGAACAACCTTTGAGCTCACCCCGCCCTCTTCCCCGCCGACGGAGGGGGAGGCGGGGCAACCAAGGCCAAGCAGGAGGCAGCGCCTCGTCGGCTGTCGAGCGAGTCGATAGCGCCAGCACCCCAACGGGGGGCACACCGGGCATCGACCTCGCGCTTGAGACGAAGACGAGCGCCGTCTCCCCGCAACGTGCCGATTCCGGGCAAACGGACGACGCCAGCGCGCTCGCGAAAGGCTTGCTGGACGTCACCCTCGTACCTGAGACGACGGTGCAGTCAGTCCCCGACGTGACTTCATCACCGCCCGTCGACCAAGAGGTACCGACCGATTCCCATCCCACGTCTTTCGGATTCAGCCTCGACCCGCCTAGCGGCTTTTCTTTGGCGGGCGCACTTGTAGAGGCGAGTCCAAGCCCTCCGGGGTTTCGTATGCGGTCACCTTGGGACCGGCTGACAGACGTCTCGACCTACGGGCCCTCTGGGTCCGAGGAAGACGACGAGCCCAGCTTCTGTTGGGATTTCTCTGGACTTGGCAACCCCAGTGCCATGCGGGACTTCATGACAGCATGCGACTACTGCCTTTCCGACTGTTCCGACGGTAGCCGTAGCCTCGGCGACGAGGACTGCGGTCCAAGCCGCGAATGTTTCCACGTCGATCTAGGGGGTCCCTCCGAAGGCAACCATCTCGGCATGCCAGAGGACGGTGATCTCCCTAGGCCGGTGCCTCGTGTTGACATCCCACAGGAGCTAGCTGTGGTCCCCGTTCAGGCGGGGGGCCATGACCCACAGCTCGAGCAAATCCGCGGGGTGCAGGCTAGGCTCGACGAGGGAGCAGGAGCACTTGAGCCGATCCGCCGGGACGTCGGGCAGGCATGGGCAGGCCAACCTCCGGCCGGAGAAATACGTCATCTACCCCAGGGCCTCCAGCACCGCATCGCCGACGATGTCAGGGTCAGGCCGCCACCCGCATCCAGTGGGGTCGGCCAGAACCTGGCTGCAGCAGCAATGCTCCTCCGCGCGATGCCGGAGCCATCAACCACCGAGGGGCGGCGAATCCAGGGAGAGCTCAAGAATCTCCTGGAAGGCGCAGCGGTCCAGCGGGCCGAGAGCTCCGCCTCCCGAAGGCAGGGGTACCCATCGGAACATCATGCCGCGACTTCCCGATTCATGCGGGAAGCCTCGGTCTACACCGGGCGCACGCACAACACAGTGCCTGCGGCCCCGGGTCGCCTCGGCAATGAGCACCATCACCGCGACCGTCGAGCCCACCTTGACGAGAGGGTGCGCCGAGGCTACCACCCCAGGCGTGGGGGACGCTACGACGGCGGTGAGGATCAGAGTCCCTCGCTCGAACCACCCGGTCCGCAGGCCTTCAGCCGGGCCATACGACGGGCGCCGTTCCCGACCCGGTTCCGACCCCCGACTACTATCACGAAGTACTCGGGGGAGACGAGACCGGAACTGTGGCTCGCGGACTACCGTCTGGCCTGCCAACTGGGTGGAACGGACGATGACAACCTCATCATCCGCAACCTCCCCCTGTTCCTCTCCGACACCGCTCGCGCCTGGTTGGAGCACCTGCCTCCGGGGCAGATCTCCTACTGGGACGACCTGGTCCAAGCTTTCGCCGGAAATTTCTAGGGCACGTACGTGTGCCCTGGGAATTCCTGGGACCTTCGAAGCTGCCGACAGCAGCCGGGAGAGTCTCTCCGAGACTACATCCGGCGATTCTCAAAGCAGCGCACCGAGCTGCCCAACATCACCGACTCGGATGTCATCGGTGCGTTCCTCACCGGCACCACTTGCCGCGACCTGGTGAGCAAGCTGGGTCGCAAGACCCCCACCAGGGCGAGCGAGCTGATGGACATCGCCACCAAGTTCGCCTCCGGCCAGGAGGCGGTCGAGGCTATCTTCCGGAAGGACAAGCAGCCCCAGGGCCGCCCTTCGGAAGATGCCCCCGAGGCGTCAACTCAGCGCGGCGCCAAGAAGAAGGGCAAGAAGAAGTCGCAAGCGAAACGCGACGCCGCCGACGCGGACCTTGTCGCCGCCGTCGAGTACAAGAACCCTCGGAAACCCCCCGGAGGTGCCAACCTCTTCGACAAGATGCTCAAGGAGTCGTGCCCCTACCACCAGGGGCCCGTCAAGCACACCCTTGAGGAATGCGTCATGCTTCGGCGCCACTTCCACAGGGCCGGGCCACCCGCGGAGGGTGGCAGGGCCCACGACGACGACAAGGAAGATCACCAGGCAGGAGAGTTCCCCGAGGTCCGCGACTGCTTCATGATCTACGGTGGGCAAGCAGCGAACGCCTCGGCTCGGCACCGCAAGCAAGAGCGTCGGGAGGTCTGTTCGGTGAAGGTGGCGGCACCAGTCTACCTAGACTGGTCCGACAAGCCCATCACCTTCGACCAAGCCGACCACCCCGACCACGTGCTGAGCCCGGGGAAATACCCACTCGTCGTCGACCCCGTCATCAGCGACGTCAGGCTCACCAAGGTCCTCATGGACGGAGGTAGCAGCCTCAACATCATCTACGCCGAGACCCTCGGGCTCCTGCGTGTCGATCTGTCCTCGGTCCGGGCAGGCGCTGCGCCTTTCCATGGGATCATCCCCGGGAAGCGCGTCCAGCCCCTCGGACAACTCGACCTTCCCGTCTGCTTCGGAACACCCTCCAACTTCCGAAGGGAGACCCTGACGTTCGAGGTGGTCGGGTTCCGAGGAACCTACCACGTGGTACTAGGGAGGCCATGCTACGCGAAGTTCATGGCCGTCCCCAACTACACCTACCTGAAGCTCAAGATGCCGGGCCCCAACGGGGTCATCACCGTCACCCCACGTACAAACACGCGTTCGAATGCGACGTGGAGTGCGTGGAGTACGCCGAGGCCCTCGCCGAGTCCGAGGCCCTCATCGCCGACCTGGAGAGCCTCTCTAAGGAGGTGCCAGACGTGAAGCGTCATGCCGGCAACTTTGAGCCAGCGGAGATGGCTAAGTCCGTCCCCCTCGACCTCAGCGGCGACGCCTCCAAGCAGATCCGGATCGGCTCCGAGCTCGGTCCCAAATAGGAAGCAGTGCTCGTCGACTTTCTCCGCGCGAACGCCGACGTCTTCACGTGGAGTCCCTCGGACATGCCCGGCATACCGAGGGATGTCGCCGAGCACTCGCTGGACATCCGAGCCGGAGCCCGACCCGTCAAGCAGCCTCTGCGCCGATTCGACGAGGAGAATCGCAGAGCCATAGGCGAGGAGATCCACAAGCTAATGGTGGCAAGGTTCATCAAAGAGGTATTCCATCCCAAATGGCTTGTCAACCCTGTGCTTGTGAGAAAGAAAGGGGGGAAATGGCGGATGTGTGTAGACTACACTGGTCTCAACAAAGCATGTCCGAAGGTTCCCTACCCTCTGCCTCGCATCGATCAAATCGTGGATTCCACTGCTGGGTGCGAAACCCTGTCTTTCCTCGATGCCTACTCAGGGTATCACCAAATCAGGATGAAAGAGTCCGACCAGCTCGCGACTTCTTTCATCACACCCTTCGGCATGTACTGCTATGTCACCATGTCGTTCGGCTTGAGGAATGCGGGCGCGACGTACCAGCGGTGCATGAATCATGTGTTCGGCGAACGCATTGGCCGGATGGTCGAGGCCTACGTCGATGACATCGTAGTCAAGACGAGGAAAGCCTCCGACCTCCTTTCCAACCTTGAAGTGACATTCCGATGTCTCAAGGCGAAAGGCGTCAAGCTCAATCCCGAAAAGTGTGTCTTCGGGGTGCCCCGAGGCATGCTCTTGGGTTTCATCGTCTCTGAGAGGGGCATCGAAGCCAACCCGGAGAAGATCGCAGCCATCACCAGCATGGGGCCCATCAAGGACTTGAAAGGCGTACATGGGGTCATGGGATGTCTCGCGGCCCTGAGCCGCTTCATCTCACACCTCGACGAAAGAGGTCTACCTTTGTACCGCCTCTTAAGGAAGGCCGAGTGCTTCACTTGGACCCCTGAGGCCGAGGAAGCCCTCGGGAACCTGAAGGCGCTCCTCACGAAGGCGCCTATCTTGGTGCCCCCAGCTGCCGGAGAAGCCCTCTTGGTCTACGTCGCCGCGACCACTCAGGTGGTTAGCGCCGTGATTGTGGTCGAGAGGCAAGAAGAGGGGCATGCATTGCCCGTTCAGAGGCCAGTATACTTCGTCAGCGAGGTACTGTCCGAAATCAAGATCCGCTACCCACAAGTTCAGAAGCTGCTGTACGCGGTGATCCTGACACGGCGGAAGTTGCGACACTACTTCGAGTCTCATCCGGTAACTGTGGTGTCATCCTTCCCCCTGGGGGAGATCATCCAGTGTCGGGAAGCCTCGGGTAGGATTGCAAAGTGGGCGGTGGAAATCATGGGTGAGACGATCTCGTTCGCCCCTCGGAAGGCCATCAAGTCCCAGGTCTTGGCAGACTTCGTGGCCGAATGGGTTGACACCCAGCTACCGACAGCTCCGATCCAACCGGAGCTCTGGACCATGTTCTTCGACGGGTCGCTGATGAAGACAGGAGTCGGCGCAGGCCTACTCTTCGTCTCGCCCCTCGGGAAGCACCTACGCTACGCGCTACGCCTTCATTTCCCGGCATCCAACAATGTGGCTAAGTACGAGACTCTGGTAAACGGATTGCGGATCGCCATCAAGCTAGGGGTCTGACGCCTCGACGCCCGCGGTGACTCGCAGCTCGTCATCGACTAGGTCATGAAGAACTCCCACTGCCGCGACCCGAAGATGGAAGACTACTGCGATGAGGTTCGGTGCCTGGAAGACAAGTTCTACGGGCTCGAGCTCAACCACATCGCTCGGCGCTACAACGAGACTGCGGACGAGCTGGCTAAAATAGCCTCGGGGCGAACAACGGTTCCCCCGGACGTCTTCTCCCGAGATCTGCATCAGCCCTCCGTCAAGATCGACGGCACGCCCGAGCCTGAGGCACCCTCAGCCCAGCCTGAGGTACCCTCGGCACAGTCCGAGGCGCCCTCGGCTCAGCCCGAGGCAACCTCGGTCCAGCCCGAGGTACCCTCGGCACAGTCCGAGGCACCCTCGGCTCGTCCCAAGGCACCCTCGGTTCGGCCCGAGGTACCCTCGGCCCCCGAGGGCGAGACGCTGCACGTCGGGGGGGAGCGAAGCGGGGTCACGCCTGATCAAAACTGGCAGACCCCGTACCTGCAATATCTCCGCCGAGGAGAGCTACCCTCCGACCGAGCCGAAGCTCGGCGGGTGGCGCGGCGCGCCAAGTCGTTCGTCTTGCTGGGAGATGAGAAGGAGCTCTACCACCGCAGCCCCTCAGGCATCCTCCAGCGATGCATCTCCATCGCCGAAGGTCAGGAACTCCTGCGAGAGATACACTCGGGGGCTTGCGGCCATCACGCAGCGCCTCGAGCCCTTGTCGGGAATGCTTTCTGACAAGGTTTCTACTGGCCGACGGCGGTGGCCGACGCCGCTAGAATTGTCCGCACCTGCGAAGGGTGTCAGTTCTACGCAAGGCAGACCCACTTGCCCGCTCAGGCTCTGCAGACGATACCCATCACTTGGCCTTTTGCTGTGTGGGGTCTGGACCTCGTTGGCCCCTTGCAGAAGGCACCCGGGGGCTACACGCACCTGTTGGTCGCCATCGACAAATTCTCCAAGTGGATCGAGGTCCGACCCCTAAACAGCATCAGGTCCGAGCAGGCGGTGGCGTTCTTCACCAACATCATCCATCGCTTCGGGGTCCCGAACTCCATCATCACCGACAACGGCACCCAGTTCACCGGCAGAAAGTTCCTGGACTTTTGCGAGGATCACCACATCCGGGTGGACTGTGCCGCCGTGGCTCACCCCATGTCAAATGGGCAAGTAGAGCGTGCCAATGGCATGATTCTGCAAGGACTCAAGCCTCGGATCTACAACGACCTCAACAAGTTCGGCAAGCGATGGATGAAGGAACTCCCCTCAGTGGTCTGGAGCCTGAGGACAACGCCGAGCCGAGCCACGGGCTTCACGCCGTTCTTTCTGGTCTATGGGGCCGAGGCCATCTTGCCCACAGACTTAGAATATGGTTCCCCGAGGACGAGGGCCTACACCGACCAAAGCAACCAAGCTAGTCGAGAGGACTCGTTGGACCAGCTGGAGGAGGCTCGTGACAAGGCCTTACAACACTCGGCGCGGTACCAGCAGTCCCTGCGACGCTACCACGCCCGAGGGGTCCGGTCCCGAGACCTCCAGGTGGGCGACCTGGTGCTTCGGCTGCGACAAGACGCCCGAGGGCGGCACAAGCTCTCGCCGCCTGGGAGGGGCCGTTCGTCATCGCCAAAGTTCTGAAGCCCGGAACATACAAGCTGGCCAACAGTCAAGGCGAGGTCTATGGCAACGCCTGGAACATCCAACAGCTACGTCGCTTCTACCCTTAAGATGTTTTCAAGTTGTTCATATACCTCGCTCCCACGCAAAGTTTAGTCATCAAGGAAGGGTCGACCTCGCCTCGGCAAAGCCCGACCCTCCCTCGGGGGCTAAAAGGGGGGAACCCCCTCTGCGTCGAATTTTTTCCTCGAAAAAAGATCCTTTCTGCCAGAATGTCTTTCGTGCTTTTTGACTACTTCGAAAGCGGATCCTGAAAACGACGGAGTACACGTAAGCAGCCAAGGCTGACCGAGCCGAGGGACTCCTACGCCTCCAGGATACGGATACCTCACTCATCACCTTCTGCGATAAGTAACTCACGTTCGGATAAGTGATTCCGTGGACCGAACAAGTCTTCACGATCGGAAGCTCTTCTGCCGGAGCGATTCTTCGAGCCTTCTCAACTGCGTCAGTGACAGAACCCCATGGACGGGTAAGAGTGCGCGTAAGCAGCAAGGTCGACCGAGCCGAGGGACTCCTACGCCTCCGGGATACGGATACCTCACTCATCACCTTCCGTGAGAAGCAACTCTCACTCGCACAAACAATTCTGTTACCGACAAAAAAGTCCAGATACTCGAAACAAGAGGAAAAGAGACGCGGCTTTACAACACGGCGAGGGTGTGTTTTGGCCTCGGCGGCCGCAGAAAACACATGCAACAAGATAATCCGATCCTGCAGGCTCGGATCCTAACGGCTAAAGGGAGCAGCAGCGCCCTCGGCGTCGACAACACCTTCGGCGAGGCCCGACCTAGCCACGGACGGCGATGCGGTCCAAGGGTCTCTGCTCTGAAGGACAACGTCATCACCAAGCCCGGGCCATCGCCACCAGGGTCTTCTCCGAGAATCCGGCCCGAGCAGGCGGCTCGGCCGGTCACCCCGAGGCCTCGGCCAGCTGTCCTCCAAGGACATCAGCCCGGCCCGAGGCCTCGGCAGGTCAACGCCGGCGTCGGTCCCGCTAACGGACGACCCGGCCAGGCTCCGGCCGACCAGGTCTCCTTTTTGAGCCAACTGTGCCTCTGTTCACGCTGACACCGCTACCCCTGGCCTCGGCTCATCGAAGAGCGGCCGAGGGGTTTCCTCTAACTGAGCAAGAGAAGCCTCGGACAACAAGGCTGACCGAGCCGAGGGACTCCTACGCCTCCGGGATACGGATACCTCACTCGTCACCTTTACACGGGGCAACTCACGCTTGGTGAAGTGGTTCAGACAACCGACAGGCGAGTCTTAGTGCTCGAAAATAAGGAAAAAACATGGCTCCGTGCCGAAATTACATACATGTTCAGGCCTCGACAGCCACGATGAACAAAAACACTGGCATTCGAAGTGCCATTACAAACGGAACTCTGGTTCCGTCCCCGCGGGTATGTACAACCTCCACACCGGGGGGCCTGCGGGGCGACGGGCACCGGGGGACCCGCCAGCGACCTCTGCAGTAGCAGCCATGGTCCCAGGACGGACGCGGCCGCTGGAGGGCTCTCGTTCGCGTTCCCGCTTAAGGGACGCGAACCAGCTATTAAAGCCAAAGAGCGGGCTGCTCCAAAGGGCACCGGCAGGTCCTCGCTCCCGTCCTCGCCACGAAAGCGAGGAAGAGGGTGGAATGTTGCATCCTAGCTGGGCAGCAACAGTTCGCCTTCCCCGGCATGGCTGGAGGACGTCTCCTCCGCAGAGCTGGAGGATGGTTGCCACCACTAGAAGCTGGAAGAAGAGGTGGCCAGCCGGCCCGCGCGGGAGGTAGAGCCCCGGCTCGCCTCGCTCCCCGCCCCAGCAAGGATGACGAACATCCTTGAGGCTGAGGGCGGACCAAGATCACAGCTCGGCTTGCCTCTCCCCATCCAGGGGCTGGAGGTCACCGTTTTGGGTGACCACCGGCGGAGGGGTGCAACCGGGCTGTATGATGAAAATCCTTGAAGCCGAACGATGGCTGAGGGGTACCAACTCCTGCGGAGTTGCGTTCCCCCAACGACAAGGCAGAAAGACGGCGGGTATCCCCCATCCGGGGGCTTGGAAGGTGGAAAGACATGATGCATAAGGAAGCGCGAAGACATGGTCGCCTTCTAAGGGGGTCACCCCCTTTTAAAGGCGACTCTCCTTACTTGCGTCCCCAGCCATCGCGGGCTGAGTCTTCTCCAACATGCTCCAAGGCCCTCCTCCTACAGCGCGGGGGCTGGGTCCCACACGTCATGCAAGCCGGCTCAAAGCAGAAGAAGCCAAACCGCCGTGCGTGATGCGTGCAACCGCCCAGCGGTTACAAGCGGCTCTCCACTTTTGCCCAGACGAGTGGGCGAAAGGGCGGGCAGCCATGCAGGCGGCATGCAACCGCGCCAAGTGGGCGCACTTCTCCGACTCCCAACACGCCCAGCATGGAGGCCCAGGCCCACGCGTCATGCAACCGGCGCGCCGAATGCTTCGTGCATACAACTGCACTGCCACTTGCGCCACCACCGCGCCTCCTCGACTGCGGGACCAATACCGCGACTCGAGGCAACCCAGAACACGACCCAGCGGTGCCAGCCTGGCGCGACGGTCAATGCGACCAAAAATGGGTGGGCAGGAGCAGCGGTCACGTCGTCAGCCAAGCCTATGTCCCATCCAGGAGCGACGAGAGAACCCTCTCTCACGGCGTGAAGACGGCGCGCCCGTGTTCCGTTCCTCGAACGGCCCGCGCACGCGCAACGGCCGCCCCGCGAACCACTCGCCCCGTCGCATTAACTCCACGGCGGGACAGGCGGCGCCTTTGGCAGGAGAAGCGAGCGACGCTTCGCCTTCGCCATAACAATCGCGTCAAAAAAGGTACACCGCGTCGTTCGATTTCGTATCCTTTTCCTTTTTTCCTCTTTCTCTCTCTTGCAACAGGGACCGGGAAAGGGGAATACCCCGAAAAGGATCCTTCCCCGTGAAGGAACCAGGCTTTGAGCCTCCCTACTGATCAGAGGTTCGAAGGCTGGCCCCTCGGAAGGGTTCAACAACCGCCTCAGAGCGCGTGGGCTCCACACCCACTACTGGTCAGAGGTTCGAAGGCCGGCCCCTCGAAAGGGTTCAATGGCCGCCTCAGGCTACTCGGGCTCCGCGCCCACTACTGATCAGGGGTTCGAAGGCTGGCCCCCGAAGGGTTCACAGCCGCCTCAGACACAGAGCGAGGGATGACCATGGGTACGTTCGATACATAACCAAGGCTCGGGCTGCGCTCCCGAGGTACCCTAGGACATTTCCGAGACCAGCGGGAACGATCTTGTAACGGAATCCCATCGGAGGGAGGCATCGAGCCCTTGGACCCCGTTGCCAGGGGACCGGGTCCGGCAGATCACCCGCAGGTACTTTTGGGCGTGCCTCTGGGCCTCTAGCCGACCCCTAACGAATGGGGCACGGACGTCCACTCGGATTACCCGCCTGCAGCTCACCAGAGACACCATGTTCGGCGCCCACCGAGGGCAACATGGCGCTTTCCCCCCCTCCTCCTTGCGGAAAGGCGACGCATGGGCGTATGTAAAAAAGTCGAGTCTGTCCCTGATCGCCCTCTCGCCCTGTGCGGAGGCTCGGGGGCTGCTCTCGCAAACCCGGCTCCGGCCGAACCATTGACAGCGTCAACATACCAGCCTGAGAACTTGGGACCCGACCGTACACCCGGGCTACGGCCAGCTCGCATGAGGGAACGACCAGACCAGCCGAAGCATTACGCGAGGCATTAAGACCTCGGAGGAGTCAAACCACTCCTCTGAGGCCTCGGGGGCTACACCCGGCGGGTGCGCTCGCGTGCACCCACCGGAACAAAACGCAACCGAGAAAGGCTGGTCCCCTTGCAAAAAAGTGCGACGAAAGCCTCCAAGCGAGTGCTAACACTCCCTTCGAGGCTCGGGGGCTACTGTCGGGGACCATAATTAGGGGTACCCTCAAGGCTCCTAATTCTCAGCTGGTAACCCCCATCAGCATAAAGCTGCAAAGGCCTGATGGGTGCGATTAAGTCAGGGATCAGTCCATTCGAGGGACTCGATCACGCCTCGCCCGAGCCTAGCTTCGGACAAGGACAGCCGACCCCGGAGGATCTCCGTCTCGCCCGAGGCCCCCCTCTAGCGGCGAACATATTTCCGGCTCGCCCGAGGCCCTGTCTTCGCCAAGAAGCAACCCTGACCAAATCGCCGCACCGACCGACCAAATCGCAGGAGCATTTAATGCAAAGGTGGCCTGACACCTTTATCCTGACGCGCGCCCTTCACCCGACAGAGCCGAAGTGACTGCCGTCACTTCGCCGCTCCACTGACCGGCCTGACAAAAAGACAGCGCCACCTGTGCCGCTCCGACTGCGGTGCCACTTGACAGAGTGAGGCTGGCAGGCAGTCAGGCCCGGCCGCAGGCACCATAGGAAGCTCCGCTCCGCCCGACCCAGGGCTCGAACTTGGGCTAAGCCCCGGAAGACGGTGAACTCCGCTCCGCTCGACCCAGGGCTCGGACTCGGGCTAAGCCCC
Source organism: Zea mays (assembly GCF_902167145.1). Classification (NCBI taxonomy): domain Eukaryota; kingdom Viridiplantae; phylum Streptophyta; class Magnoliopsida; order Poales; family Poaceae; genus Zea; species Zea mays. Next base: position 112,794,983 of record NC_050100.1, read on the forward strand.
GAAAGACGACGAACTCCGCTCCGCCCGACCCAGGGCTCGGACTCGGGCTAAGTCCCGGAAGACGACGAACTCCGCTCCGCCCGACCCAGGGCTCGGACTCGGGCTAAGCCCCGGAAGACGGCGAACTCCGCTCCGCCCGACCCAGGGCTCGGACTCGGGCTAAGTCCCGGAAGACGACGAACTCCGCTCCGCCCGACCTAGGGCTCGGACTCGGGCTAAGCCCCAGAAGACGGCGAACTCCGCTCCACCCGACCCATGGCTCGGACTCGGGCTAAGTCCTGGAAGACGACGAACTCCGCTCCGCCCGACCCAGGGCTCGGACTCGGGCTAAGTCCCGGAAGACGATGAACTCCAGTCCGCCCGACCTAGGGCTCGGACTTGGGCTCAGCCCCAGAAGACGACGAACTCCGCTCCGCCCGACCCCAGGGCTCGGACTCCACCCTGGCCTCAGCCGACGGTCTCCGCCTCGCCCGAACCAGGGGCTCGGACTCGACCTCAGCCACAGAAGACAGACTCGACCTCGGCTTCGGAGGAGCTTCCACATTGCCCAACCTAGGGTGCAGACCAGCCACGTCAATAGGAGGCGCCATCATCACCCTACCCCGAGCTGACTCGGGCCACGGGGAACAAGACTGGCGTCCCATCTGGCTCGCTCCGCCAGATAGGCAATGATGGCGCCCCGCATACTCTATGGCGACGGCGGCTCTTAGCCCCCTTACGGAAGCAAGAGGACGTCAGCAAGGACTCAACAGCTCCGACAGCTGTCCCTCCGCCAGGCTCCAGCACTCCTCCGACAGCCACGACATCACACCAGCTGGGTGCCGAAATCTCTCCGGCTGCCACAACGACATGTACTTAGGGCGCTTGCTCTCCTCCGCTAGACGCGTAGCACTCCTTACGCCTATAAAAGGAAGAACCAGGGCCCTCTTAGAGAGGGTTGGCCGCGCGGGGACGAGGACGAGACAGGCGCTCGCTTGAAGCCGCTCGCTCCCTCTCCCGCGTGGACGCTTGTAACCCCCTAATGCAAGCGCACCCGACCTGGGCGCGGGACGAACACGGAGACCGCGGGATTTCCACCTCTCTCACGCCTATCTCCGGCCACCTCACTTCCCCCCTTCGCGCTCGGCCTCGCGTCGACCCATCTGGGCTGGGGCACGCGGCGACATTCACTCGTCGGCTTAGGGACCCCCGGTCTCGAAACCCCCGGTCATCTGTGTTAAGAAGATAAAATCCAGCTTCGCCGGCGTTGGCGCATTCTCTAGTGAAGAGAATTTCACAAGGGGGAATCCAGAAGGCCCGATTGAATGGATCAGTCACGAAGCTGAGGCCTTCAAAGAAATTTTGAATAGCCGCGGAGACATATGTGCTTTTTCAGGCGCCAGAGGGATTGCTACTGTTTTGGAAAGAAAAGGCTGTAATCATGTGAAATCTTTAGCACAAACTGAAACCGCCTTGTCTTCCGAAGACATAAAGGACCCCTCGGCCGAATCAAGCCTGGTTGGTGGAAAATTTTTCATCGACATTTGGGACAATGGCGGCCGAGAAATGGCTCAAGAAATCATTCAAAGAAGCGAAAAAGGCATCCATGATGCTAGGAAGATAGCAGAGACTGCTGAGAAAGGCGCAGAGCCCGAAGGGCAAATAGGTATTAACTAGTGGTTTTTATTCTGTTGTAATTTTTGATTCCAGACTTTGTTCACGGTTTGTACTAGTAATATAGCCGTATCTTCTCCTCCCTCAGAACTGCTGAGGCATCTCCGGGCCCCCACCCGAAGGGAGACGATGAAATTAGAAAAATGGCCGAAGCCATCATGGACAAGGTTGTCGATCAGCTACTGAACGAAGCTGCAGAAATAGTTCTTAGGGAAAATTAGATGCTATTGTAAAAATATTTGGAACGTAACATGTGTAATACATTGTAACTTTGAATGTAATATATAATCTATTTATAGTTCAATTCTTTACGGTGCATGAAATTTTGCATACATACCGTTTTTTGAGCCTTCGGCGAAAAAACACCTTCCCTTCTTTTCATGCTTCGTGAAGAGAATCTTTTATATATCACAAGAATTTCCATACTTCTCTGATGAGGAATATCCATGCTTCGTGAAATATTCTCCGAAGCTATAAAAAAGTTTTATGTTGCCTCTCTAATGAAGCTACACTTCTTCTCAATTTATCTTGTGCCTTAGCACGATTTTTTATTTTTCAAAACATTCTCCGAAGATCAATACTGTATCCCCTTGTTCCACATGCAATATGTTGTATGATGCTTATGTTATGCAAAATGATGTGATGATGTTATGTTATGCAAAATGATATTTGTGCCGAAAATACACACATCCCTGCAATAAAGTACACAATCTTTTTATATCAGCGCTGACTTTTCGCTGTAAGCCTCCCTTAGGAGCTTCTTCGCCTTTTACTTTCAGCGGAATCAGCGTTTATTTTTCGTTGTAAGCCTCCCTTAGGAGCTTCTTCGCCTTTTACTTTCAGCGGAATCAGCGTTTATTTTTCGCTGTAAGCCTCCCTTAGGAGCTTCTTCGCCTTTTACTTTCGGCGGAATCAGCGCTGACTTTTCGCTGTAGGCTCAGAAAACTTACACTGCGCTCCCTTAGGAACGACTTTTTACTGTTTCGAATAAATTGCACTGTGTCCCTTAGAACAAATTTTTGATAATACAAAGGTCCTTCATGCCACCATAAATTCATATGCTTCGGCAACTCAAGCCTATGGAGAAGATATATTTTCATTATGGCAAAAGGCGAAACTGTTACAAGAAGTTGAATAACGATAAAAGACACTTAGACTTCCCATAATTGTTCCTTATTAACAAAAAAAGTAATACTGAATGTAAAAATGCGAAAAAACTGCTGTCGAGGTAGGATATTTGTCAGTAAATGTGCTTCGACTCTGGCACAGTGCTATTGACTGTGCGAGCTTCGGACTCCTCTCTGAAGTCCCTCTAAAGGTGAGTGTGCTGACTCCCTTCTGGCTGCTGTCCTCGCTGTGTTGGTGGTGGCGGTGGAGGCTGTTGCCAAGATGCTTGGGGTTGACTTGCCGAAGCAACAGAAGCTGCAGAGTGATTGCCTACATATTCTGGGATGTAAGGCGAATGGTACGAAGCAGTGTGCATGACCTGCTTCGGCTGACTCTGTTGTGCTACAGCTTCTGCTATCTCCTTTTGCTTCTGGATGGTGACGTGGCACATCCTGGTGGTATGGCCCTTGTCTTCACCACAGAATAGACAGTAAATTCTTCTTGGCTGATCCCCAAATCTTCCCCCGAAGCCCCTGGCGCCTCTGCCCCTTGGCGCTGGCGGCCGAACAGAGCTTTGTTGTTGTCCCGAAGCTTGCGAAGAGTATTGTGGCCATTGCTGTTGGCTCCCTCTATCATCACTTTGAGTGGAGTTATGAATTGACCTGACGTGCCTCGTATGAAATCTTCCTCCGAAGCCCCTGGTCATTTCAGAGAACCTGAATGCCTCCTCCCTTCTTTGGCAGAAGTCATTGTCAGCCCGGATGTACTCGTCCATCTTCTAGAGCAGCTTCTCCAAAGTTTGTGGTGGCTTCCTGGCAAAGTATTGCGCTGAAGGTCCCGGCCGAAGTCCCTTAATCATGGCCTCAATGACAATTTCATTGGGCACTGTTGGCGCTTGTGCCCTCAGACGCAGAAACCTTCGGACATACGCCTGGAGGTATTCTTCGTGGTCCTGGGTACACTGGAATAAAGCTTGAGCAGTAACTGGCTTTGTCTGAAACCCTTGGAAGCTAGTTATCAACATATCCTTCAGCTTCTGCCAAGAGGTGATTGTCCCTGGCCGGAGAGAGGAGTACCAGGTTTGAGCGACACTCTTGACGGCCATGACAAAAGACTTTGCCATGACTGCAGTATTGCCACCATACGAAGATATGGTTGCTTCATAGCTCATCAAGAATTGCTTCGGGTCTGTATGACCGTCGTACATGGGAAGCTTGGGTGGCTTGTAAGACTAGGGCCATGGTGTAGCTTGCAATTCTGTTGATAGAGGAGAAGCATCATCGAAAGCAAAATTTCCATGATGGAAATCTTCATACCAGTCGTCCTCATTGTAGAAGCCTTCCTGATGAAGCTCTCTGCGCGGAGGCCTTCGGTTCTGGCCATCTTGAACAAGATGACGAACCTCTTCGGAAGCTTCATCTATCTGTCTCTGAAGGTTAGCTAAACGAGCCATCTTCTCCTTCTTTCGTTGCACCTGTTGCTGAAGGATCTCCAGGTTTTGGATCTCCTGATCCAAGTCGTCTTCCGGAGGCATTGGACTAGCAGCCTTCCTCTTCTGGCTTCGGGCCTCCCTAAGAGAAAGGACGTCCTGGTTGGGGTCCAACGGCTGCAGAGTAGCAGCCCCTGTCGCTGAAGCTTTTTTCGGCGGCATGACAAAGGTGATGCTTGCCGAAGGTGTTCAAAGCTCAAGAAATGGAAGTGAGTTCACCGGAGGTGGGCGCCAATGTTGGAGACTTGTTCTCAAATGCTATGAATTAAGAACAAGGCAACATACAATGTTAAATATCAAAGCCCTTCGTCCTTCGAAACATTATTTCCCCTTGGATATAATGGATTTCGGACAAAGGTTATGAAGGTCACACCTTCATAATCATAATAAAAGATAAGAAAAGATTTATGCATAAAATACAGAAAATGATATGATTACTTTAAACATTATTATTAATTTATTTCTATTTATTTTACTTATATAAACGATAACAAATTACAAATGTACCTTCGGCTTGGAGGAAAGTAAGGATACAAGCGTGATGTAAATGTCGAGTCAGCGTGAACAGTACAGGAGTACTGTTCATCTATTTATAGGCACGGGACGCAACCCATGTAAAATTACATTAATGCCCTTTGCTTTTATCAATAACTCTATAGTAATTCTTCGAGGTTTAACTTGGCTTTTCATCTTTAAGTCGGTTCCCCTTTTCTGCTATCATGCCGAAGCCTTTCTGCACGTAGCTTCGTGATCGCTTCATCCTTCGTCACGATCGTCTTCCATTTCAGTCAAGCTTCGTCTTGACTATGCTTTTGTATACCCGCAACCTGATTCCGAAGATACCTGCTCGCATACTTGGAAAACATTGTCAAATTATGTTTTTGAGGACCTTCAACGCTGATTCCGCTGAAAGTAAAAGGCGAAGAAGCTCCTAAGGGAGGCTTACAGCGAAAAGTCAATGCTGATTCTGCTGAAAGTAAAAGGCGAAGAAGCTCCTAAGGGAGGCTTACAGTGAAAAGTCAATGCTGATACATCAAAAAGTAAACGATGAAGTTGAAAGATTTGAATCATTCCCAAAGGGGATGAAGGGCTATGACTATGGTTTTTGAGCATGTGTCCCAATATTCATCTACACAATACATTTCATCATGTCATTTGCATTCATAAACATTCATTTAGACATATATAGAATCATCATCATACCACACAAAAAAGATAGGTGCTTCGGCATTGAGGAAAGACTTCGAAAAAGGAAAAAAATTTATGCTTCGTTGTGTACGAAAAGAAGGGAAGGTGTTTTTCGCCTTCGGCTCAAAAAGAAGTTTCGTCCACAGCAAAGCAGATTGTACACAGATAGCGGAAACAAAATATATTACAAGGTATGTACAAATTTACATGAGTTTTTCCATAATGATATTACAAAAGTCTCTCCAGAATTTTTGCAGGAAGGAATATTGTAGTAACTATCAAGCTCCAGGTCGTCATACTTCAGCTTTGTCAAACTTCAGCTTCGTCATACTTTAGCTTCATCATCCTACGTATATTAAAGAGCAGAATAAGAAAGGTGCACATTTCAAGGAGAAGGTAAAAGTAATAAATATAAGTTTCTTACCGGCTTAAGATGACTTCGAGCTTCATCACCCGCCATTTTCCGCCCGCCATTTACCCAAATCTGGGTCATAAATCTATTCCCGATGCTTCGGGCAAGGCTTGGAATATCTATCAGATCTGATGATGATAAGCTGAAGTTTGGTCTATTCACAAATTTTCCATGCGTACAGCCAGCCTTCAGAAAAGCGGTAGCTGTGCCCCGAGAAGCTACCAGGGCGCAGAAGTCAGCATGGCCACCAATAACTTCGTCAAGAGCATCAACCTCGCCTTCAATATATTCTAATGTGCTGGGCAGGTTTTCAGCTGAAGGAGTAAATTTTTCAGAGCTGGCTCCGATAGAATGAAACACATCCTTCAACCGCTGCACGCATCGGCTGCCGAAGCTTAGGCATTTCTCTTGAAGTTCCTTCAAGGACGATTGCAAATTTGAATTCTTCTCCATTTCAGTTTTAAGACTTGCTTCAAGGTGTTTCTTTTCCTGCTCAGATTTTTCTGATTGTTTGAGCAATTCATTCTTTAAACTATCATTCTCGGCTTGGACCTCAGCCAAGGAGCCTTCCATAGACTGAATAACAAAGTCTTTCTTTTCTAATACACCTTCGTGTTCTTTACCATGATTTCAAGGTCCTGGATGGTGAAGTCCTTCTTTTTCAGAACAGCTTCGTAATTTTCAACTTTTTCTTCCAAATCTTTAATGATAGTTTTGTTCTTCTCCTCTTCGAGATCTTGTTGCATTTTTTGAACCTTGCTCAATAGTATACTCTGCCAAAACAATCTTCGTCACAAAACGACCTAAAAAATAAAAAAAATATATAATAATAATAATAATAATATTTGTTACCTTAAAATTAGCATAGAGCAGGCTTCCGGCGATATGGTGTCGCTGGTACCTGCAGAGGTCCGCTTCTAGCTTCAGCAGACCAACGCTTTTGGAGAGGGTTCTGACAACTTTAGCCTCGGTGCAGTTCCGAAGGCATCTTAGCTTCCCTTCGTTGACTCCACCAAATAGCGTAGCCCGTGGCTTATACCCGCAAGATATGGCTTATTTTTCAACTCTTCTTTTTCGGCGCCTGTTAGCTCTTGTCCAAGCAAATCTTGAAAGTTAAAATTTTCTTCTTCTAAAATGTCATCGATCTGCTCTTTTCCCTTTTCAGTTGTCGTGTTTACCGCAGCCACAGCAGCTTCTTCTTCAGCCATTTTCAGGAGAATATTGTCAATAACTTCAAGAGTAGTTTCCAGATTCGAACCTTCCGTGGTCCCGGCTTCAGCCCCAGCAGCTTCGGCTTCGCCGGTTTCAGCTTCGGTGGTTTCCACTCTGGTAGCTTCGGCTGTGGCGTCTTCGGCTTCAGCGGTCTCGGCAAAAACAATTTTTGACACTGTCGCCGGTGGCGGCGTCTGATGAATCACATCTGCTATTTGAATAATTCTTCGTTTTTTCGGCAGTGCAGGACTTTCTACTGCCGAAGCTTCTTTGTCCTTCTGAAAAAACTTCGTCAGTTTCGGCGCCAGCGGACTTAGCTTGACAGACAATAGTTCAGTCATTACCTTCAGAATCTCTTCTACTTCGGCAGCAGTCTTCTCCGGGTATCAGCATAGCTTTTCTGCCTTTACTGTGCAGTTCTCAAATTCTCCCTTATTTGCTGGACTTGCTCTTCTGCTTCTTGTATAATCTCAAGCCCAAACAACTGCCTTTCACCAGTTTGATCCCAATATAGTGGAGTCCTGCACTTTATGCCATACAAAGCCTCAAACGGTGACATCTTCAAACTGGCCTGGTAGCTATTATTATAGGAGAACTCCCCATAAGGCAAACTCTTATCTCAACTTCCACCATGTTTAAGAGCACAAGCTCTTAACATATCCTCTAGTACTTGGTTGGTCCTCTCAGTCTGCCCATCAGTCTGGGGATGGTAAGCCGAACTAAAATTCAATCTTGTATCCATGGACTCATGCAACTTCTTCCAATACCGAGAGGTAAACTGTGATCCCCGGTCTGAAACAATCTTCTTTGGCACACCATGTAAGCAGACAATCTGTGCCATGTACAACTCTGCCAACTTGGCTCCTGAATACGTGGTCTTCACTGGAATAAAGTGGGCTACTTTAGTTAGCCTGTCCACAATCACCCATATAGAATCATACCCAGCAGACGTGCGGGGTAATCCAACAATGAAGTCCATGCCAATCTCTTCCCATTTCCACTCAGGTATCTTCAGTGGATGCAGTAGTCCAGCTGGTCTCTAGTGTTCAACCTTAACTCTTTGACACACATCGCACATAGCGACATGTGCAACCACATCTCTCTTCAATCCTTACCACCAATATTTTTGCTTCAAATCCTGATACATCTTAGTGCTCCCATGGTGGATAGAATAAACTGAATCATGTGCCTCCTTCAATATGGTTTCCCGAAGACTATCGATATCAGGAACACAAATCCGATTCTTGAACCATATCGTGCCTTGCTCATCCTCCGTGAACTCTGGGCCTCTACCTTCTGTTATCAGATCCTTGATCTCCTGAATCTTAGCATCAACAACCTGACCTTTATGAATTTCTTGCTCCAAGGTTGGTTCCAATTCAATGGTAACTCCTTTCGTGTGTGTAACAATTCCTAGGTTGAGCCTCTCAAAATCTTTTGCTAATTCATCGGGTAGCTGGACAACAATAGCGAAATGAACGTGCTCCTTCCGACTCAAGGCATCTGCAACCAAATTTGCCTTGCCCGGGTGATAGTGAATTTCCAAATCATAATCCTTAATAAGCTCCAACCAATGGCGTTGCCTAATGTTGAGATCCTTCTGAGTGAATATATACTTCAAACTCTTATGATCTGTGTACACTTGGCACTTGGTTCCCATGATATAATGCCTCCATATCTTTAACGCATGCACTACGGCTGCCAGCTCTAAGTCATGAGTGGGGTAGTTCAATTCATGTTTCCACAACTGACGAGACGCGTAGGCGATCACATGTCCTTCTTGCGTGAGCACACATCCCAAGCCTTGGCCACATGCATCACAATAAATATCAAATCCCTTCTATAGATCCGGCATAACCAACACTGGTGGTGACATTAACCTCTTCTTTAGTTGATCAAAGCTATCATGGCACTTCTCATCCCACTTGAACTCTCTTCCCTTCTCCAGAAGCGAGGTCATAGGCTTAGTAATCCTAGAAAATCCTTCAATAAATATCCGATAATATCCTGCAAGCCCCAAGAAACTCTGAATCTCGGTGATGGTAGTGGGCACACTCCATTCCATTATCTCCTTGACTTTAGCAGGATCCGCTGCTATTCCTCCATTAGAAATAATATGTCCCAGGAATGGCACCTTGTCAATCCAAAACTCGCACTTGCTAAACTTGGCATAGAGTTCATTATCTCGTAGCTTCTGTAGCACCAACCTTAGATGTTCTTCATGATCACTTTCACTCTTAGAATAGATAAGAATATCGTCGATGAACACCACGACGAATCTGTCCAAATACTCCATAAACACCTTATTCATCAAATTCATGAAATAAGCTGGTGCATTGGTTAATCCAAATGACATAAGAGTAAACTCATATAATCCATATCATGTTGAGAAAGCCATCTTAGGAATATCCGATGGTCTAATGTTCATTTGGTGACAACCTGATCGGAGATCAATCTTCGAGAATACCCTTGCACCTCTCATCTGATCAAATAAATCTTCAATGCGGGGTAATGGATACTTGTTCTTCATAGTGACACCATTAAGGGACCTTTAATCCACGCACATCCCTTGCAATCCATCTTTCTTCTGTACAAACAAAACCGGTGCTCTCCAAGGTGAAGACTTGGACGAATGTACCTAGCCTCTTGCAACTCCGTTAAGTGCTTCTTGAGTTCTTTTAACTCTTCTACAGACATCTTATATGGCCGTTTAGAAATAGGAGCAGTTCCAGGTAAGAGATCTATGACAAACTCAACTTCCGTATCTAGTGGCATCCCTGGTAACTCCTTTGGAAAGACATCCGAAAAATCCTTAACCACACGGATGTTGTCACCAACAAACTTCCCATCTACTAAGGATGCCGCTAGTCTGTTGGCGGTAGTTACTACAATTCCAACTTCAAATCTTTCTCCTTTAGAACTGGTGAGTTCTATGGTTCCTTTAGCACAGTGTATAGACTGCCTTTGCCTTTCTTAACCATGACATACTAAGGATCACGTCTATAGTGCTCTCTTCTAACACTATAGGGGTAGCCCATCTGGTTAGAAACACAGGGTAAGAAAGGAAGAATTGTAGACAAGGCGAGTAATTACGAGGAATGTTACTATGGGGGATTTATTAGCTAAGTAGATTAGTGTGTCACCCACTAAAGCTAACACATTACCTTATAGTGGTACATGCTAAGATGCCCAACTATAATGTTTCAATCAATCAAAAAAGCAAATCAAGCATTCATCATCAGAACAATCAACCAACTTTTTTAATAGAGAAAATAGTTTTAGTTTTGTCTTAGGTCTCCTATCTCTTAAAAAGTTCATAAATGTAGGATTCCAAGGTGTGAAAAACATCTTGTCTTAGAACAGAAAAGATAAGAGTAATCAGAGTATGACAACAAAAGGTGAGATAGGATCAAGATAAGATAAGTATAGAATAAATCAGAGTAAGGTAAGTAGGTTAGGATTTGTCCATTTCTATCTAGGTTTCGTCCTACAGTCAACATTTCCTCTGATACCACTTCTGTCACACTCGGATTTAAGGGACAAATCCGGGTGCATCTCATATGTGCGCCAAAGAAGACAACATATATAATAACAGAGTGTATAGAGATAAATGTCACAATAAAATCAGAGTACTTATTACATAGCGGAAGTCTTACAAAAATAAATGATAAAATAAAACGAACTAATTATTATTCCCTGGCGCCACAAAGCTGACTGGGAGACGCCACCTAGATCAAGTCGAATGCCTCAGTGTTAGGCGGCTCCTCTTCGACCACCTACTCTTCTCCTATGGGGGGTGTGAGACAGCAAGAGTGAGCTCACATACGTTAATAGCTCAACAAGTCATGGGGAATAATGTGCATGAACTCACCAAAGGTGGGAGTTCATGTGAAGTGTAAGGCTGATCAACAAAATAGAGGCTGAGGCTGAGCATTGCTTTTATAAGTGGGTCAAAATTTTATTAGCAATTACTAAGTGTAAGTAAATACCAAACCTTAATAATAATAAAGAAAAGTAATAGTAAAATAATCCCAAATGCGATGCAAATGTCAAATTAAATTTAAGTTCCATAAATTAATCATGTGAGGGTCCGAGCTGCTCATGACCGTGAGCACGACTAGTATACCAGTTTTACACTCTGCAGAGGTTGCCCATATTTACCCACAAGTCATGTTACCCATCTGACAAGAGATGGCCAATCCCATACACCTCTACCGAGGAGGCGAGGCAGGGTAACACTACGAGGCCTTTACAAAGTTCCACTAGCTTCAGAAATCCCGCTACAGTTTATAGGAAGCTCTAGTGCAGGAATCCCTCGCCTGATCGCCATCGCAGCAAAATCAACCCAAGGACCTCCCTACACTGACCACTCCCCTACTGCCCTTGCCCCTTTCGGGTAAGGAAGTCATCCACTAGCTTTCCTAGTTAATCAGCCAAGGGCGTCCCATTAAACCCTTGTGGTAGCACTATTTTCCTGGGTGGTCGCTCCATGTTCCCATTAACATAATGATCTTAACATGAACAGTAATAATACAAAGATAATAAAAATGTAATCATGAATAGTGTATCTCCATAACCAAAACCACAATAAGCGATAGCAGGTACTACCCAAAAATATTTCAGTGGTAAACAAGGTATAAAGATAACCAAAACTGGGATAACCTATTGGGTCCCATCAAAATTAACCTATGCAGATCATTATAATTAATAAGAACATGGCTGGGAAAAAGTAAGTGATCAAGGACACAACTTGTCTTCAATGAGCTCCTGCTCAGCTACTTCTACTTGCTGAACCTCAGAATCCACAGTAGCTTGCTCGTCTACTCACATCAACACAATACATACATAGTACAACATAAATTAACATCACATCAAACAGATAAATAAAATATACAATAAAATCTATACATTAAAATGAGATCATAGGAACTGGAATCATTAAATTTGGAGTTATAGGTTTCAAGTTATGAATTTCCTAAGGTTTAATGTGCTTGAAATAGGATTAAATGAGAAATTAATTTTCATATTGTTTTCATGACAAAACAGAGACACTAAATGATAGAGAATATTATTACAAAAATTTAGAAATTGGAATGGAGTGATTTGGATTAAAAATGAATTTCCTATGTATTTATCAAGTTCTAGTATTTATTTTCATATTAAAAATCCTTTTATAATTTATTTTCTCTGATTTAATACTGTTATGGACTGGGCCTCAATTTCCAAGAAGGTCAGGGGTTCTGGCGTAAGTTTACCGAGACTCAGAGAATAGGGTCCATGGACTGCGGGTTCTATTCTCTAAAACTGTAAGGGTTCTTTAATAAAAATGTGTCGCGAAGGGGTATCCGTAGATGTGGGCCGTTGGATTAGATCCGGACAGCGCAGATGATTCTATCATCATACAGAACCCGCATGTTATGCTAGCCGTTGGATCAGTGATCTGTGGCCCCGATTTAAAATACCCCAGCTAGATCCTACGCGTCCGATCATGATCCGACGCCCTCGAGTCTCCCTAGCCGAATCGTTACGGTGAAAGTAATCACAGCCGCCCATCACAGATCCTACGGCCCCCGGCAAACACACCATCTAACCCAACCAGTCGGCGGCGCACCAGATGGAACCCGGCGGCGCCATCGCCGGCGAGCGCACGATTCAAGCCCCCAGCGCACGATTCCCAAATCAAACTGATACTACATGATGTAGGTGCATGGGCGAATCGGTATGGGGAGTTCTTACCGACGGCGGCGAAGCAGGGACACCTGGCCACGGCGTGAAGCGGTCCCGCGGTGGAGATCGAACTGCGGCGAGCAATCGAAGTCGCTCCGAGGCTCCGCAGTTCGAATTGAGGACTCCAGCAGCTTCACGGGTTCCCGACGAACGCACCTGACCACACGTACGGATACGCGCGCAAGTGCGTAAGGGAATCACCGGCGGCAGCACTTTTTCGAGCGGACGCGGCGAAGGTTTGTGGCGGTGGCGGTGGCGGTGGCAGAGTGCTCAGGGGAATGGTCCGTGCGAGAGTTTAGGGAGGAACAGGTCACGGGGTTGCTAAATAAGGCCCGAGTGGTGGCTGAGAGCTCCGGGAGATGGGCGCGAGCTGGTCAATCTCGGGGAGTCACGACGGGCATTCTGTTGCGCCATCGAGCAGAGTCCGCGGAGGTAGTTGCTGACTTGTGGGCCCCGCGTGACAGCCAGCGGTGCAAGGCACGGGGGTGAGTCACAGACGCGTGGGTCCGGCAAGTCACTAACTGCGGCAGCGACGTTAGCATGGAGGAGACGGTGGCTGACGTGCGGGGCCAGGTAGTCGGCGCCTGGTGGTGATGGGGCTGTGCGGACGACTTCCCCTAGTGGGCCAAAACGTGGTAAGCCGGCCCAGGTGAGGTTTTATCCCTTTTTCTTTTTCTTTTCTTATTTTTTTCCTTATTTCAAATTTCAATTTGAATTTAAATGTTGTTGTGAAGTTCATGCTTAGGTGAATTGCTCAAATTCAAGCACCATCATGAACAGGTGCATTTAATTATATATATATATATATATATATATATTTTCCTTATATTTGTATAGTATTTTTCTATTCTCTCTCTAATTTTAACCCTAAGTATAAATTGGGGTTGATTCTACATTCCAAGTCATTCTTTTGTTTCCACTATTATTGTTATTGTTATTTAAATGCACAAGCAAACAAAAATATCCAACATGATGCATATTCTCTTTTTTATCATTTATTTTAATTAATAACCCTTAATTATATATATGCTCTTTTTATGATGCAAATAAGGCACATAAAATGAAGAATTTACTATCCAATCCTTTTATTCAATTTTGAGCATTACAGAGCGCGAGGTGGCCCACCATGCGGCAGGTACGCGTGATCTGGCGATTCACCTCCCACGCGCCGTGGTCCACCATTCAATGGGTGCAGGTAATTGTTCAGCGGGTGTGGGCAACTCGACGATTCACCTTCACACCTGCAGCACTATATAAACAGACGGGTAGGCGTGAAGTTACCACAGCATTTATTGCCATTGCACTGTTGTGCTGCTGAAAAATTTAACCATAGCCGAAGCTTTTTCATCTCATTCTCGAGCAAAGCATCATCTTGATTTAGCTTCGGCATAAGATAAAGCTTCGTCAAAACTATAAAAATCATCAACTTCGTAAGATCTGTAAGAAATTCAACATCAGATGGCCAGAGTACGTTCATCTGCTAGGGTGACCCGTGACGGAGAGGAGGCCGAAGCCACCGAAACAGCCCCGATTTCCGAAGTTATGAAGCAATCGGGATTGGTTGTGACAGAGGGGGCTATTGACGAAGATGCACATACTACTGAGGCTGAAGAAGTTGATATTGAGGAAGAAAATGTTGATGAAGAGGAAGACTATAACACTCTAATCCCAGCAAAGCCCAGCCACTTAGATTTTGAAAAATCTATTGTCTCTGAGGCCGATGTGCCCATGATGATGAAGCTCGGTTACTTCGGGGAGACAGAGAAGAAGCTTCTTCGTTTTGTCGGCGAAGAAACCACCCCAAAGCCAAAAAATGACGAAGTAGTAGTTTTCAAAAGCTTTTTCAAAGCTGGATTGCGGTTTCCGCTTCATGAGATGATTGGGGAAGTTTTGGATAATTATGAAATTTATCTTCATCAGCTTACTTCTAACGCTATTGTTAGGCTCAGCGTCTTCATTTGGCAGCGAAGAAGGCGGTTGGGCGAAAAAAGCAAAGGACTGTTACTGTTGTGCAAGCAATTGAAGAAACGCCGGCCTTAGGTCAAAAATACCAGCTACCGAAGTTGTTGCCTCTGCCCAAGCTGCTCCACCCGAAGCTACAACTGTCGAAGCTGCAACTTCCGAAGCTACCAATTTGGAAAGCACATTCTCTGATATTGATAAAAATTCTCTTGGACATGGCGGCGGAAGAAGCTACTGCAGCTGCCGAAGAAAGCCTGGCCGCAGTGTCTGAAAAAGGGAAGAAAATCGCCGAGGATATTTCAGAGGAAAAAGGCTTCAATTTTCAAAATATAATTGGTCAAGAATTGTCCAAGGCTGAGAAAGAGGAGCTGCAGGAGTATGCTATATCCTGTGGCTACCAGCCAAGAGCGATGCTCTTCGGCGGAATTAACGAAGAGAGCCTAGGATGCATTCGAGATTGAACTGGAGCAAAAATTATCAGCACTTTGTCGAAGAGTGTTGGTTTTCCGAAGCTTGAAGCTGACATCAGTCGCTACCGACGACAGCATATCGTCGGCAGTTTATTTTATTCCAATTTCAAGGTAAAATTTTTCGCTCATCTTTTTATTGTTTTACGATGAAGGTGGTTTCTGACGAAGGTTGTCTTGAACAGAGTATGCTACTGAGTAAAGCCTTGAGGATGCAACAGGATCTCAAAGATAAGAAAAATGAGGTTATAATTGAAGGCTTGGAAAGTAAAATCAAAGATCATGAGGCTGCTCTTGAAAAGAAAGATTTTGTTCTTCAATCAATGGAGGGTTCATTGGCAGAGGCTCAAGCCGAAATTACCAGATTAAACAGTGAACTCCTCTTGAAGTCAGAAAACTTCGAACAAGAAAAGAAGAATTTTGATGCGAAGCTCGAAGCTGAAGTCGAGAAGAGTTCGAATTTGCAAACATCGTTGAAGGAGCTTCAGGACAAATGTCTAGACTTTGGCAACCGGTGCGTGCAACGGCTGAAGCAAGTCTTCAACTCAGTTGGAGCCAGTTCTGAAAAATTTGAACCTTTGGTTGAAGACCTGCCAGGCACCATCGAACATATTGAGGGCGAAGTTGATGCGCTTGACGAAGTTATAGTTGGGCACGGCGACTTCTGTGCCCTGCTAGCTTCTCGCGGCACAGCTGTTGCTTTCATGAAGACTGGTTGCACGCATGGGAAAATTGTAAACAGGCCAAACTTCAGCCTATCACCAGCGGATTTAACTGACATTCCTAGCCTGGCCCGAAGCATTGGAAATAGGTTTATAACATAAATCTGGACAAAGGGAGGGTGAAACTTAGCTGGTGATGATGAAGCTCGAAGTCATCTCAAGTCGGTATTAAACTTGTGCCTATTGCTTACCTTCTTCTGAGATTTCTATTTACCTTATACCACTTTGTTATGTACAGGATGACGAAGCCGAAGATCAATGATCCGAAGCTTGACGAATACTGATGAAGCTGCTGCAAAAGGCTCTTAGAGAAACTTTGAATTAACTTTGCAAAAAGATATTGTAATTTAGGAATCAAACACTGCTATGTAAATTTGTCCATACCTTTTAATATATTTTTACCTTTTCATCCATGTATGAACTGATTTGATGTGGACGAAACTTATATTTTTTGAGCCGAAGGCGAAAAACACCTTCCCTTCTTTTCGTACACAATGAAGCATAACTTTGCTTTTTTGTATACTCATCGAAGCCCTGTCATCAGAGCCGAAGCATTTGTTTGTATTCTATGTTATGATGATGATGATTCTATGAATGTCTAAATGAATGTGTATGAATGTAAATGAATGATGTGATGTAATCGTGCAAATGAATGTCCAGACACGCGCTTACGAAGCCACACCCAGACTCTGCATCCCCTTAGGAACGACTTTGGAGTCTTTTTCACCGTTTATTTTTCGGTGCTCACCATTTATTTTTTGGTGTAAGTTCTGCATCCCCTTAGGAACGACTTTGGAACTTCTTCGCCTTTTATTTCGGCGGTATAAGTTTTGCATCCCCTTAGGAACGACTTTGGAACTTCTTCGCTTTCTATTTCGGTGGTATTTGGCTCTGCGTTCCCTTAGGAACGACTTTTGAGCAAAAAACATGCGCTGCGCTGCCTTAGGAACGACTTTTTGTAGCTTCGTCGCGCTCTGCATCCCCTTAGGGACGACTTTTGAGCTTTTCCCTGCTTTTTTTTCTTTTTTTTTGCCCTCGATGGTGCATGCTCAGATTTTACATTTTACATTCTTTTGAGGGATTTGCTCTCGTGGAGCTAAATAAGAAAAGAAAAAATTACAAGCTTTGGCCCCATTAAAAACCTTTCTCCCCCTTCGGAAAGAAAAAGGGTGCCATAGGAAAGAATGAAAAAAGATTACATCAAGTTACACATAATATCGTCGAAGCTCATCCGCATTCCAAGATCTAGGAATGTCGTTGCCGTCCATATCCTTCAATCTGTAAGAACCGGTCCTCGACGAAGATACCACCAAAAAGGGTCCTTCCCACTTCAGGTGCATTTTGCCTATTGTGTCCGGATTTGCTACTCTTCGAAGCACCAAATGTCCTGGCTTAATGTTTTTCAATCGAACTTTTCTGTCCCGCCATTTTATTTTTTCGGCTTGGTATTTATTGATATTCTCCACAGCCTGAAGTCTGGTCCCTTCTATAGTATATTTTGCTACGTGATAATCAGCTTCGTCTTCTGCCGAAGCTGCTGTTCTTATTGACCCTGCTTTAGCTTCTTCTAGGGTTATAACTTCATCACCAAATAATAATTTGAACGGTGTAAAACCTGTTGATCTTGATATAGTTGTATTGTGGCTCCACACCACTTTAATCAACTCATCTGGCCACTTTCCTCTAGGCTGATTAAAGATTAGCTTCATTATTCCCGTCATTATAATGCCATTTGCTCTTTTGACCAACCCGTTTGACTCCGGATGCCTAACTGATGCAAAATGAATCTTCGTGCCAATTTGATCATAGAAATCCTTGAATGTTTCGGCATCAAACTTTGTTCCATTGTCCACAGTTATAGCCTTCGGCACGCCGAAGCGACAAACAATATTTTGCCAGAAAAATTTCTGGACTATAACCGAAGTTATTGTAGCTAAAGGCTTCGCTTCAATCCACTTGGAGAAGTATTCTACAGCCACCACAACATATTTTAAATTACCTTGTGCTGGTGGAAGTGGGCCTAACAAATCTAGGCCCCATCTTTTGCAATGGACAGGTAGGCTGTATTAACTGAGTGAGAGATGAAGGTTGTTTCTGGTCTCTTGCACATTTTTGACAATTTTCACACTTTTGAACTAGCTCTGTTGCATCCGAAGCTGCCTTCGGCCAGTAAAATTCTTGTCTAAACACTTTTCCCAGCAAGGGCCTAGACCCAATATGAGATCCACACAGACCTGCATGTATCTCCTTCATTAATTCAATACATTCAGCTCTTGATAAACACTTGAGGAGTGGAGAACAAACTCCATGTTTATATAATTCCCCTTCTATTATTACATACGGTCTCGTCCTTGCTTCCATTCTCTTATTATAAGCTTCGTCATCCGAAAGACAATTACCTTGGAGGAAGGATATGATTTCAGTCCTCCAATCTTCACTATGTACTGGATAAATAATAAGCACTGCTCTCTCCATGAGTTCAACCGAAGATGCCTTTATTGTTTCAAAAAATACTTCCGAAGGTAGAGGGAGCCCCTGAGCCGCTGATTTGGCTAGCAGATCTGCATGCTCATTTTCACCTCTTGGAATATTCTTGACAGAAAAACCTTCAAAAGAATCCTCCAACCTTCGAACTGTATCGAGATATTTTTCAAGCTTCGGGTCTCTTGCCTTGCTACTTTTGTCTACATGGCCAGAATGACTTGAGAATCAGTTTTCAGGATGGCCCTTCTTATTCCCATTGCCCTTAACTTCCGAAGCCCCAACAGGAGTGCTTCGTATTCAGCAATATTATTTGTACAACTAAAGTCAAGCTTGGCTACGTAACATGTTCTGACTTTCAAAGGTGCTACTAGGACAGCAGCCGCTCCTGCACCGAAGGTTCCCCAAGAACCATCACAGAACACTGTCCAAGCTTCTGTGTCTTTATTTATTTCTTCTTCCTGAGCCCCTGGCGTCCAGTCAGCGATGAAGTCTGCTAACGCCTGGGACTGAATTGAAGATCTATGCACATAGTCAATAGCGAATTCGTTAAGCTCTGCAACCCATTTTCAATCCTTCCAGTAGCTTCTCTATTCCTCATTATGTCCTTCTCCGTCGTCATGTGGTTTGTGCATCCGCTGTCGATAATCCAGCTTGAGCCCCCGGATGCATAGAGGTGCAAGGCAAATTAGGCTTGGGTTTTAGGTACCCAACTCTTGTTGGGTCCTACAAGGTTAGTTACAATAGTCTTTGGGACCCAAATGCAAGTCTTGTCTCCTTTGCATTTGGACCCCATCTTTCTAGCAACCACTTTTTCATTTTTACATGAAAGTACATACGTAGTGTTGCAAGCATGAAAGACAGAGGTAGGTTTATTACACATTTTCCTAGGAGCATGAGACACAAAATTTCTCCTAGGCCTACCATTAAAATTGAAACTTGAAGCAATCATGGCATGAGAATCAAAAGCATTATAACTCCTATTATAATGAGAACTTCTAGAAAATTTTATATCATTATACATGAAAGCATGATTCTTTTGATTTCTACTAACCATAGGGGCCTTCCCTTTCTCCTTGTTGGGAATGGGAGCCCTTTGGCTTGTTAAGTTCTTGGCTTCCTTTTGAAAGCCAAGCCCATCCTTAATTGAGGGATGTCTACCAACGGTGTAGGCATCCCTAGCAAATTTTAACTTATCAAAGTCATTTTTGCAAGTCTTAAGTTGGGCATTAAGACTTGCCACTTCACCATTTAATTTTGTAATAGAAGTAAGGTGCTCAACACATGCATCAACATCAAAATCCTTACACCTATTACAAATGACAACATGCTCTACACAAGAACTAGATTCATTAATACTCTTTAAGCTAGACACAGTTTCATGACAAGCAGATAATTTAGAAGAAAGCATAAGCAAGAGATTTTTGCACACTAATAAACTTGTCATGCTCTTCATATAAAATATCTTTTTGCTTTTCTAGCAATCTATTCTTTTCATTCAAAGCATCAATCAATTCATTGATTTTATCTACTTTAGTTCTATCTAAACCTTTGAATAAACTTGTGTAATCTACTTCATTATCACTAGAGTCATCATCACTTGAAGTAGTATACTTAGGGGTATCTCGAGCGCTTACCTTTTTCTCCTTTGCCATGAGGCAAGTATGACGCTCGTTGGGGAAGAGAGACGATTTGTTGAAGGCCGAGGCGGCGAGTCCTTTGTCATCGGAGTCGAAAGAAGAACATTCCGAATCCCATTCTTTGCCAAGATGCGCCTCGCCCTTCGCCTTTTGTAGGCCTTCTTCTTCTCCATCTTCCCGCTCTTTTCTTGTTCCTGGTCATTTGCATTATCGGGACAATTTGCTATAAAATGACCAGTCTTACCACATTTAAAACAGGAGCGCTTTCCCTTTGCTTTGCTCTTGTTGGGGTACTCCTTGCGTCCTTTCAATGCCGTCTTGAAGCGCTTGATTATGAGAGCCATCTCATCTTCGTTTAGCCCGGCCGCCTCAATTTGTGCCACCTTGTTTGGTAGCATCTCCCTGCTGCTGGTTGCTTTGACGGCAATAGTTTGAGGCTCGTGGACGGGGAGTGGACCGTTTAGAGCGTCGTCCACATATCGGGCCTCCTTCACCATCATGCGCCCGCTCACAAACTTTCCAAGAATCTCTTCGGGCGTCATCTTGGTGTACCTAGGATTTTCACAGATGAGGTTCACAAGATGAGGGTCAATAACAGTGAAAGACCTGAGCATAAGTCGGACGACGTCGTGGTCCGTCCATCTCGTGCTTCCATAGCTCCTGATCTTGTTGACCAGGGTCTTGAGCCTATTGTACGTTTGCGTTGGCTCCTCTCCCCTGATCATGGCAAACCTTCCTAGCTCGTCTTCCACCAACTCCATTTTGGTGATCATGGTAGCATCACTCCCCTCATGCAATATCTTGAGGGTGTCCCATATTTGCTTGGCGTTGTCCAAGCAGCTCACCTTGTTGTATTCGTCCCTGCACAATGATGCTAACAAGATAGTGGTAGCTTGTGCATTCTTATGAATTTGTTCATTGATAAACACAGAGTTATCGGTACTATCAAATTGCATTCCATTCTCAACTATCTCCCAAATACTAGGATGGAGAGAGAAAAGGTGACTACGCATTTTGTGACTCCAAAAAGCGTAGTCCTCTCCATCAAAGTGTGGAGGTTTACCAAGAGGAATAGATAGCAAATGGGCATTCGAATTATAAGGAATACGAGAATAATCAAATGAAAAATTTAAGTTAACCGGTTTCTTTTTCTCGTCATAGTCGTCGTCTCTTGGGGAAGAAGAAGACCCATCGCTGTCGTAGTAGACGATCTTCTTGATGTGCCTCTTCTTCTTCCCGTCCTTCTTCTTATGACTTGAGCCAGAGTCAGTGGGCTTGTCATCTCTAGGCTCGTTGAGGAAGGACTCCTTCTCCTTGTCGTTAACCACCATCCCCTTTCCCTTAGAATCCATCTCTTCGGGCGATTAGTCCCTTACGTGAAGAGAACGGCTCCGATACCAATTGAGAGCACCTATGGGGGGGTGAATAGGTGATTCTATAAAATTCAACAACTAATAACCACAAAACTTGGTTAAGTGTTAGAATGGCTAAGTAGCGAGCTCTTGCGAACACACAAGTATCACAGTAAAACAATCACAAAAGACACGCGAGTTTATCCCATGGTTCGGCAAGTATAACACTTGCCTACCGCCATGTTGTGGCGTCCCAATGGATGAGGGTTGCACTCAACCCCTTTCAAGTGATCCAATGATCAACTTGAATACCACGGTGTTCTTCTTTGCTTACCTCTTTTCCCGTTTGCGAGAAATCTCCACAAGTTGGAGTCTCTCGCCCTTACAACAAATATCAAGTGAAAGCACAAGAGTAAGGGTGGGACGCAACACACACAAATCCGCAGCAATACGCACACACACAAGCCAAGACTTGAGCTCAAATGAAGCACAACGAGTTCACTACTAGAACAGAGCTCAAATCACTAAGAAAGTCAATCAAGTGCGCAGAGACGAAGTGTGGAAGACTTAGAATGCTCAAAGTATGCTTAGGTGATTCCTCCATGCGCCTAGGGGTCCCTTTTATAGCCCTAAGGCAGCTAGGAAGGCTAATCTTGCCATCTGTCAGGTGGCACACCGGACAGTCCGGTGTGCCACCGGACAGCCACTGTTCATGTCCGGTGCGTGATTTCCTTTCATTCCTGGCGCAGCCGACCGTTGCAACTTCGGGCTGGTTGGCGCACCGGACACTATCCGGTGCACACCGGACAGTCCGGTGCCCCCTGCCGACCGTTGGAGCGGGCCACGCGTCGCCCGCGGATTTGGCGGTCGCCCGTTGCACTGGCGGCTGTTGGCTCACCAGACAGTCCGATGCACCACCGGACAATCCGGTGAATTATAGCCGTACACCGCCGAAGTTTTCCCGAGAGTGGCCAGTTCGCCGGAGACCAGCCTGGCGCACCGGACACTGTCCGGTGCACCACCGGACAGTCCGGTGTGCCAGACTGTGCTGAGTCTTGGCTGCACACAAGCACTCTCTTCCAATCTTTTTCTTTTCCTGTTTCTAGCACTTAGGTAACTTCATTAGTACTCAAAACAGATGTACTAAGTCTAGAAACATACCATCTTATTGATTTGCACTTCATTCATCATTTTGCATATAATAACCCACTTAATATGTGTTGGACACTTAATCACCAAAATATACTAGAAATGGCCCAAGGGCACATTTCCCTTTCAAAGATTACAAAAAAAATATTGGAGGGCTTGTCTGAAGATACTGGTGATAGTGACAACTATGATGCAGAAAGTGGGGGTGAAGATTCCGAAGATCGACCATGGAGGCCAAGCCATACAATTTTCGGAAAGTCGACCATCAAGCAAAGTCACCTTGAGAGCATGAGGGGGAGGTACTTTCGAGATATATCTATTGTGAGGGCTGGTGAAGGCAATAACACTCCTGCGCCTGAGGAGAATGAAGTTGTGATCTTCCGAAGCTTCTTTAAAGCTGGGCTTCGGTTCCCACTGAGCAGGTTTGTAGTTGAAGTGTTGAAAACCTTCCAAATTTTCCTTCATCAACTGACCCCCGAAGCCATATTGAGGATGGGAGTCTTCGTCTAGGCAGCAAGGAGCCAAGGTATAGACCCAAGCGCAAAATGCTTCTGCAGCATGCACGAACTTATGTATGAAACAAACGCCACGAGAAAAGAACAGTATCACAACAACTTCGGTTGTTATGGATTTATCGCCCGTCCCAACTCAAGCTACCCAGTGCCAACATTCCGGAAAAGGTGGCCCGGAGCCTAGATGGAGGAATGGTTTTACGTGAAGAATGACTTGAAGGCAAGAGAAGATATTAAGGAAGTTATTATGCGCCCCATTTTGTCCCGCTTCGGCCTCCGAAGGCCGAAGGTTGAGAATGACGAAGCCACTGAAGCATGCCAAAAGGCCTTTGGTACTGTCTGCTTTTTCATTGGTACAAGAGATTTAGTCCAAGAGCATATAGCCATCAGAGTATGGCCGCTTGTGGAGAACTGGGACATGCCGAAGGAAACTGTCGCCGAATCTAGCGAAGGTGAGCTGGTCCGGCTGAAGTACACCTTCAGATATGGGGATAAGTTCGACGAACCAAACGATGACTGGTTAAAATGCATCGAAGTGACAAGTGATGAACTGCTTGGATCATATTCCAAGGCAGAAGATAATGCATTGTCCACAGCCTTCGGAGGTCGAGGAAAAAAGAGATTGAACAGAGTTTTTGACGCTATTGGTTTCGTATATCCTGACTACTGTTACCCGCTGCGGGGGCAAAGGAAGAAAAGGAAAGCTACTGCTGTGGCCGCCTTGGCCAAACCTGTGCCGAAGGCTACAAGCAAAAAGATGAAGGTCCTTACCCACCGGCCACGTTATATTGAACCGGTCGTGGTTCCAGAGTTTGGTGGGGAGACTTCTTCAGCTGCTGAACCAAAAAAGCCAACTCCTCCTACGCAGAAGGCTGAAGAACCAGCTATAATGCCGAAGGTACCCTCAGCTGAGCTAGCTGAGTCAAAGACTGATAAAGATAAGGCCGAAGAGTCAAAAATTGAAGGAACAAAAATGTTAGAAATTTTAAGCCCTTCGGCAGAAGTAACAGTGCCGAAGGCACAAAAAAGTTCTACTGCAACTCCTAAGAGGAGAAGGATGGCAAAGGTACTAGATGTGCTAGAAACAGTAAAGACTTTGAGCTTGACTCCTTCAAAGAAAATTTTTGAAGCCTCAAAGGCGCAAACTGAAGTTGAAACAGAGCAGGCCGAAAGTGAAGCTACAGTAATCCAAGCTAGTACCAAAGCTGGGCCTTTGGAGCTCGCTGGGATAAAGCCTGCGGAAATTGAAGAAAAGGCAACAGAGGAAAAAGCCACAAAGCAAATTTCGCCTAAAAAGGTTGCTACTCCTGCTCCCGAAGCTTTGAAAGAGAGCATTGATTACATCATCCGCCATGCTTCGGGAAAGGTACTTTGTAAGGAAGAAGAACGAGAAGCTCAACATTATGCCCAAAAACTAAAATACCCAAAGGGGGCACTAGTGTTTAATGGCGGCGGGGAAGAAGACTTTTTGTACTGTCTCCCGGATAACAAAGAGATATCCGTCAGCCGGGAGATAGGAAGAAGCTTCGAATTTCCGAAGCTAGAAGATGGCCTCTCAGTATTGTCGAAGGATGAATTGGCTGACAGTTTAGCATATAATAGCATAAAGGTATGAAAATCAATTTTGAATTTGAAAACGAATTACTTCATTTGTTTATACTTAATTCTGTACTCCTCTTGCAGGGCTTGATCCTTAGTAATGCCCTTAGAGCATAGAAAAACATCGAGGATGAAGGGTGTACAATGGCTCTGAACAACCTTCGTTCAGAAGTGATTGAACTAAGGAACGAAGGCCTTGAAAAAGCTAAAATATTAATTTCATTGGTAAACAAAATAAAAGAAGACGAAGCTAGTTCCAAAGCCCAAGTTGAGGCCCAAAAGAGTGAAATTGAGGATCTTCGGAGACAATTAGCTGAGGCCAAAGAAAAATGCGTTGTTGCTGAAGCTAATCGAGATGCCATCAAATATTGGAAAAATTATTTAGAAAAAACAGTTGCAGAGCTTCGCGCGTCCAAGGAAAGATGTTTTGAAAAATCTGTGGGGTGCGTGAAAAAGATGAAGACTAGCTTTGCCAATGTGGGCACCTATTCAAACGAAGACAACTTCATACGAGGCAGCCCCGAGGGTGTTATCGAGTGGATCAGCGGAGAAGCCAAAGCTTTTGAGGAAATTTTAAGTGATCATGGGGATGTCTGTGCGTTCTCTGGTGCGAGAGGAGTTTCAGCTATCTTGGAGAAGGCGGGTTGCAATCATGTTAAAACCTTGGCTCAGGCCAAAGCTGCCTTCTCCGCGGATGACACAAAGGATCCCTCGGCCGAAGCAAGTTTATTGGGCGGCAAATTTTTCACTGATATTTGGAAAAATGGCGGCCGAGAAATGGCTCATGAAATAATGAAGAAGAGCGAAAAAGATATTCATGACTCTCGAGAAGCAGTGAAAAAAGCTGAAAAAGCTGCAGAACTCGGGAGACGGATAGGTATCGTTTAATGGCTTTTAGCTTCATTGTTTGTTTTTGTGGCTTCGAACTGATTGATTTTTTCTATCGCAGCTAAATTACCCCCTCCATCGGAGCCGTTCGACCCCCTGGCCGATCTGGAGACAAAGAAAGCAATAGAAATTATCAACATAGCCGAATCTATCGTTGACGAAGTCGTCAACAAATTGCTTAACGAAGCTGCGGAAAAGATTCTGAAAGAAGAGTAGTAGTTATTGTAAAAACGTTGTTAGGTGATTAATGTAACATTTATTGAACTAAGTCTGTAACATTTGATGTGTATAGTTTTGAATCTAATATGTAAACTATTTTGCAATGCACTTCTTTGTGATGCATGAAACTTTTATATACATACCGTTTTTGAGCCTTCGGCGAAAAAACACCTTCCCTTCTTTTCATGCTTCGTAAAGAAGAATTTTTATGCCTTGTAAGAATATCCACACTTCGTGAAGAACATCCAAATTTCATAAAAACATCAATGCTTCATAAACAATAGATCCCTTCTTCCATATCAGAACTGATGAAGCTGTAATTCACAGCTTACTTTGTGCCTTGGCACTTTTTCATTTTTGTAAAGCATTCTCCGAAGATCGGCTTCTTTTCCCATTCATGTCATTGATGTGATATGATGTATGATGTGATGATATGATGCAGAGAATGATGCTAATGTCGAAGACATATACCCACGCTGAAACACAATCTCTGCGTCCCCTTAGGAACGATTAAAATCTCTTTGTCGTTTATTTTTCGGCTTCACCGCTTATTTTTCGGTGTAAGTTCTGCATCCCCTTAGGAACTTCTTTTAAACTTTTTCGCCTTCTATTTCGGCGGTATTCGCGTTGACTTTTCGTGCTTCACCTTATATTTCGGCGGTATTTGGCTCTGCATTCCCTTTGGAACGACTTTTGAGCAGAAAACTTACACTGTGCTCCCTTAGGAACGACTTTTTACAGCTTCGACAAACTTACGTTGCGCTCCTTAGGAACGACTTTTTGTAGCTTCGGTGAAACTTGTAATGCAATTTTTAGCTCTGCATTCCCTTGGGAAGGTCTTTTGAGCTTCAGCAATTTTTGAGCTTCGTGAGTCTGTGGAGAAGATATATTTCACTCTAACAGGAACGAAGCTATTGCAAGAAATTAAACTAGGTTTACATTGATTGTTCCTCATTAAAAACAAAATGACAATGAACATAAAAATGTTTCAGAGGTAGGATATCTCTCAATAGATGTGTTTTGATTCTGGCACAGTACTGTTGACTATGTGAGCTTTAGATTCCTCCCTAAATTCTCGTTGCTGTTGAGAGTGCTGACGCCCTTCTGGCTGCTGGCTTCGGGAATAGGTCGGTTGTAGTGGTGGCGGAGGTGGGAGTTGTGGCCAGGAGGCCTGTGAATGGCTAGCCGAAGCGACAGAAGCTGCAGGATGATTGTTCACATACTCTGGTATGTAAGGAGAGTGACACGAAGCAGTGTGTATGACCTGCTTCGGCTAGTTCTACCGGGCTTCGGCTTCTTCTATTTCCTTTTGTTTCTAAATGGTGACATGGCACATTCTTGTAGTATGGCCCTTATCCTCACCACAGAATAAGCAATAAATCTTTCTAGGCTGATCCCCAAACCTTCCTCCGAAGCCCCTGGCGCCTCTGTCCCTTGGAGCTGGTGGCCTGAAAGAGCTTTGCTGCTGCCCCGAAGATTGTGAGGTATATTGTGACCTCTGAGACTGACTTCCTTTGTCATCACTTTGAGTGGAGTTGTGGATTGACCTGACGTGCCTCGGATGGACTCTTCCTCCGAAGCCCCTGGTCATTTCAGAGAATCTGTAAGCTTCCTCCCTTCTTTGGCAGAAGTCGTTGTCAGCTCGGATGTACTCATCCATCTTCTGAAGCAGCTTCTCCAGAGTTTGCGGGGGCTTCCTTGCGAAGTACTGAGCCGTAGGTCCTGGCCGAAGGCCCTTAATCATGGCCTCAATGACAATCTCATTGGGCACTGTAGGCGCTTGTGCCCTTAGTCGCAAGAACCTTCGTACATAGGCCTGAAGGTATTCTTCATGGTCTTGTGTACATTGGAACAGAGCCTGAGCTATGACCGGCTTCGTTTGAAAGCCTTGGAAGCTGGTAACCAACATGTCCTTAAGCTTCAGCCACGACATGATGGTCCCTGGCCGAAGAGAAGAATACCATGTTTGGCCTACATTCCGGACTGCCATGACGAAGGACTTCGCCATGACTGCAGTGTTGCCCCCATACGAAGATATAGTTGCTTCGTAACTCATCAGAAACTGCTTTGGATCTGAGTGTCCATCATACATGGGGAGCTGAGGTGGCTTGTATGATGGGGGCCATGGGGTAGCCTGCAGTTCTGCTGCCAAGGGAGAAGCATCATCAAAAGTAAAGGCATCATGATTAAAATCATCATACTGTGCATCCTCTTTGAATAGGCTTTCTTGACGAAGCTCCCTATGTTGGGGCCTTCGATCTTGTTCATCTTGGACAAGATGACACACTTCTTCAGTGGCTTCATCGATCTTCCTTTGAAGATCAGCCAATCGCGCCATCTTCTCCTTCTTCCTTTGTACTTGCTGATGGATTATCTCCATATCTCTGATCTCTTGGTCCAACTCCTCTTCTTGGAGTGTTGGACTGGTAGCTTTCCTCTTCTGGCTTTGAGCCTCTTGAAGAGAAAGAGTTTCTTGGTTTGGGTCCAGCGGCTGCAGTGCAGCGGGTCCCTGGTGTTGAAGCTTTCTTCGACGACATGACGAAGGTCAGTGCTTGCCGAAGGTGGTCGAAAAGGGTTCACCGGAGGTGGGCGCCAATGTTGGGGACTTGTTCTCAAATGCTATGAGTTAAGAACAAGGCAACACAGAAATATTAAATGTTATTGCCCTTCGTCCTTCGAAGCATTATTTCCCTAAGGATATAATGATCGTCAGACGAAGGTCATGAAGGACATACCTTCATTATCGCAGCATATGTTAATAAAAGGGGAAATAGATGAAATATAAGAGATAACATGAACAATTATATAACATTATCAATTCATTCTCACTTTATTATCATGGACAAATAGAAATGATAAGGAATGACAAAAGTACCTTCGGCTTGATAGAAGGTAAAAGTACAAGAGTGACGCACGAGCAAAAACAGGTCAGCGTGAACAGTACGGGGATATTGTTCACCTATTTATAGGCACAGGACACAGCCTGTGAGAAATTACGTCATGCCCTTTACATTTACTATTGACTTATGGAAAAATCTATGAGGACTGGATAGCCTTTTCCCCTTTAAGTCGGTTCCTTTTCCCGCGATTGAGCCGAAGCTCCTTTGCGCATAGCTTCGAAGCAACGGCAACCTTCGTCGCGATCATGCCCTTCTCATCGTTTATGTCTTTAATCCTGAATCCGAAGGTACCTGTCTATAAACCATGCTGGGAAGACATTGTTAAATTATGTTTTCGAGGACCTTCGGAGGACGAAGGCCCCCAACATTACCCTTAACCTTAAACCTTTTCATTCCTCTCATTGGTGAAACTTTAAGGTATACGAAGTCTCCAAGTTCAAACATCAACTCTCTTCTTCTATTATCAGCATAGCTTTTCTGTCTTGACTGTGCTGTTTTCAAATTTTCTCTGACAATATGTACTTGCTTTTCTGCTTCTTGGATAATTTCTGCACCAAATACTTGACTTCCTCCGGTCTGATTCCAATAAAGCGGTGTTCTACACTTTCGTCCATAAAGTGCTTCAAACGGTGCCATTTTTAGACTTGCATGGTAACTATTGTTATATGAGAACTCTGCATAAGGCAAACTCTTATCCCAGCTTCTACCATGCTTTAGAGCACAAGCTCTTAACATATCCTCCAACACATGGTTTGTCCTTTCCGTTTGCCCATCCGTTTGCGGATGATAAGCTGGACTGAAGTTTAGCTTGGTGTCCATGGACTCATGTAGTCTTTTCCAAAAGCGCGAGGTAAATTGGGTTCCTCGATCTGATATGATCTTCTTCAGTACTCCATGCAGACAAACAATCCTTGACATGTATAACTCTGCTAATTGGGCTCCTGAGTAGGTTGTCTTCACAGGTATAAAGTGTGCCACTTTAGTCAACATGTCCACTATAACCCATATTGAATCATAGCCATCCCGAGTACGGGGTAGTCCAACTATGAAATCCATATCGATTTCTTCACATTTCCATTCTGGTACCTTGAGAGGTTGTAGCCATCCTGCTGGTCTTTGGTGTTCGTCTTTAACTCGTTGACACACATCACATAGTGCAACATGAGTAGCCACATCTCTTTTCAAACCGTACCACCAATACTTTTCTTTTAGGTCCTGGTACATCTTAGTACTTCCAGGGTGAATAAAATAAGTCGAATCATGAGCTTCTCTTAAAATAAGTTGGCGTAGGTGCTCGATTTCTAGTACACATATTCTCTTTTTAAACCATATTGTCCCTTGTTCATCTTCTGTGAAATCGGAGGACTTTCCCAAATTAATATGTGCCTTAATCTCCTTGATTTTCTCATCAGATTTCTATCCTTTACGAATCTCTTGTTCCAAAGTAGATTCCACTTCCATAACTGTTGCTTCCATATTATTGAGCATACCAAGGTTGAGTTGTTCCATTTCCCAGCACAATTCATGTGACATCAAATGAGTAGTGATGTTGCACTTGACCTTTACGGCTCAAAGCATCTGCCACTACATTTGCTTTTCCTCGGTGATATTGTATTTCCAAATCATAGTCTTTGATTAACTCAAGCCATCTTCTCTGTCTTAGGTTGAGTTCTTTCTGCGTGAAGATATATTTCAAGCTTTTGTGATCTGTGAAGCTTTTACACTTGTTTCCAATCATGTAGTGCCTCCAAATCTTCAAAGCGTGCACTATGGTAGCTAATTCTAGATCATGTGTAGGATAATTCTTTTCATACTTCTGTAACTGCCTTGAGGCATAGGCAATTACTTTTCCTTCTTGCATCAACACATATCCAAGTCCTAGATGTGATGCATCATAATACACGCCAAATCCTTTGTGAATATCAGGCATAATCAACACTGGTGCAGTGGTTAGCCTTTCCTTTAATTCCTCAAAACATTTCTGACATGCTTCATCCCACTTAAACTCTTTACCTTTCTCTAACAGTGAAGTAAGGGGTTTCACTATTTTGGACAAGCCTTCAATGAATCTTTTGTAGTATCCTACTAATCCAAGAAAACTCCTGATCTTGGATGCATCTGTGGGTTGTTTCTAATTTATTATTTCACTTATTTTACCGGGGTCTACCTTGATTCCTCCATTGGTGATAATATGACCTAGGAAAGCGACTTCCTTCAGCCAAAAATCACACTTCAAAATTTTTGCATACAACTGATTGTCACGAAGCTTCTGTAGAACTAATCTCAGATGATCTTCATGTGCTTCTTCACTCTGAGAGTATACAAGTATGTCGTCGATGAATACCACAACAAACTGGTCAAGATACTCCATGAATACTTTATTCATCAGGTTCATAAAGTAAGCTGGTGCATTGGTTAATCCAAATGACATAACCAAAAACTCATATAGTCCATATCTTGTAGTGAAGGCTGTTTTAGGTATATCTTCGGTTCGAATCTTCAACTAATGATAGCCTGATCTTAGATCTATTTTTTAGAATACTTTAGCTCCTCTCATCTGATCAAATAGATCTTCAATCCGAGGTAACGAGTATTTGTTCTTAATTGTTACTTCGTTCAAGCTTCTATAGTCGACACACATTCTCCTTGAACCATCTTTCTTGTTCACAAATAGAACTAGGGCTCCCCATGGAGACGAACTGGGGCAAATAAAACCTTTTTCTAGTAATTCTTCTATTTGTTTCTTCAGTTCAATTAAATCTTTGACATCCATTCGGTAAGCTCTTTTTGAAATTGGTGCAGTTCCGAGTAATAGTTCAATAGAAAACTCTATATCATGATCAGGTGGCATACCTGGTAATTCCTCTAGAAATACGTCTAGGTATTCACACACTATTACGATGTGCTCCAAAGATTTCTCCTCCAATTGATTTACCATTGCTTCTGCTATTGCTAGCATAATTACATTGACTTCAATTATTTCTCCTTGCGGACTGGTTAATGTAACCATCCTCTTAGCACAAGATTTTACTCCATCATACTTGGTTAAGTAGTCCATTCCAAGTATCACATCGATTCCAAAATTATCAGCTCTACTATAAAGCTTAGGCCTCTAATTTCAATCTTAGTCTAAGGGCATGAGTGAGAAGCTCTAAGTTCACCTCCTGGTAATCGAATTAATAGTTTCTTCTTTAAGGGATAGTTTAGTATTTTATGCTTTTCCACAAATGACTTTGTTACGAAGGAGTGAGATGCTCCAGAATCAAATAAAACTGATGCAGGTATGGAGTTAATAAGAAACATAGCATACACCACGTCGGCATCCTCAGAAACTGATTCTACTGTCACGTGATTAACTCTCCCCCTACTCTGGTTCTGTGGAGTCTTGTTCTGTGCAGATCCACGAGCAGGTGTGTTCTGGTCAGTCCTCTAGTTGCTGTTTCTCTGGGGTGTCTGTTGATTGCGCCTCGGGTAGTTGTTAGCATACTGGCCAAGTTCGCCACAATTGAAACAGCCATTGGGTTGGACTAGGGTGTTTGTGTTGTTGTTTTTGGCCAGTGTGTTCACGGCGCTTCCTTGACGATTCTGTTGTTGACCACTAGACCTTTGACCGGTCTGAGTGTTATTCCTCTGTTGGTTCTGATATTGGTTGCTCCTCTGACCTTGTTGTCCAGAGCATTGTACTTGGTAGTTCTTGTTCCCACTCTGATTTCTAGAGCGGAACTAAGAACCTTGGGAGTTGTTTTGATGGGTATTCCTATTGGACTGCCCTTCGAACTTTCTCTTATGATCAGACAACTCTTTCCTTTTGCTTTCAAGGCCAATTGCCTTGTTAAGCAAAGTCTAAAAGTTGGGAAAGCTATGGATCTGCAGCTGATAGTTCAAAGGCCCAATCAAGCCTTCCCAGAAACGTTCTTGGCAATTCTCGTTAGTGTCCACTTCTTCTGGGCGTACCGTGAAAGATGGGTGAATCGATCACGTTACTCACTGACAGACATGTTCCCTTGTGTGAGGGATAGGAACTCCTTCTTGAGCTTCATTATTCTCGAGGGAATATGGTGAGCATGGAAGTTCACCTGGAATTCCTGCAAGTTATGGCGTCAGCATTAGCATGTGCCGCGGTGACGACATCCCACCAATCGGACGCGACACCTTCAAGTCTTCCTAAAGCGTACAAGACCTTTTCTCGGTCATTGCACTGGGTGATCTCCAGTTTCTTTCCGATAACCTTAAGCCAGTCATCGGCATCCAAGGGGTCAACTGCATGAGAGAAAGCAGGCGGGTGATGCCTCATAAAATCCCGGTGCTTGTCTCTAGCTTGTGGTGCATGTTGTTGTTGATGCTGGTGCTGCTGATTCTGCTGAATCTGCTGCACAGAAGCAGTGAGTCCTTGCAGG
Source organism: Zea mays (assembly GCF_902167145.1). Taxonomy (NCBI): domain Eukaryota; kingdom Viridiplantae; phylum Streptophyta; class Magnoliopsida; order Poales; family Poaceae; genus Zea; species Zea mays. The sequence continues at coordinate 112,828,059 of NC_050100.1, forward strand.
AGCTGCATCTGCACTGCGATGAATTGCTCCATGTTGGGATTTGGCGACGGTGGTGGCAACTGCTGACCACGCTGGTTCCTATTGTTCCGGGGACCTGAGCGAGCGTTCACCATCTGGTTGGTTAGAAAGTGCAATTCTGGGGTAAGTGAGGAGTACAGAAGATACTAGGGGGAATAGCTTATTATCAATGTTAAGTTTATTTTTTATGCTCTTATGGCCATCATTCCATAAGACCATTGCACTCAAGCAAAATTCCAAATCAAACATTGCAAACAACACCATCACATGGTTGTTATTATTATAAGTATAGCATTATAAAGATGTTCATCGTCTAACGAGAAAACTAACTTATTACAATGTAAATGAAAAATCTATAGCAGCCTGGTGATGGATCCTGGTTCTCCATAGCGGATCCTCTTGCGGGGAGGGGACAACGCCATGGCAGGGACTTGAGCTTCCAGGGGATCCCTTCCTTCTAGTTGAGCTTCCAGGGCTGCAATCCTTACGTGTGCATCCTCTAGCTCCAAGTGTACCCTAGAGAGGTCCAGGGTAGCACTATCCAGGTCGGTGCTAAGACCTGCCACCACACCAATTAGGGTGTTGAGGCGATCTTCTTCAGCTCCACCTAGAACAATGCTGGTCTGGCTTTCTCCACGAAGACGCAGCGGAAGGTGTCTGTACTTCGTGTTGTGCAGCTGCTGCCAGTAAGTGTGGCTGAGGGACCACAGAGTTCACCTAGCAGCATCGCTAACTGAAGCAGCATAGGTGGATAGCGGTGTCAGAGACTCATGAGCTGATAGAGTCCTAAACCCTCTATCACCTGCATCCATCACCCTGACATGAATGTGAGTGATGTAGTAACAAGCCCGAGGGGGCTTGTACACTCGCCTGGTTTCATACAGGGGTCGGACGTAGGTTCCCAACGCATGCAGAACATCCTGTAGCAGGTTAGGGAAGTGCCCCGTCTCAAACATTGATGTATAATGTTCGGTGACAGGCCATATCCCCACGAAGTGGTCCAGTTGTTCACCGTTGGCTTCCTCGTTGATGGTCTCCTTCTTCTTCTTCTTTGAAGTTTTCATCATCATCACCAGAGTCGTCTGGGTCGTCGCCTTCGAGAGCAGGGGCTTGGACTGCTGGTGCTGGTGGTGCTGAAGATGACGATCCAGCTGTGAAGGCTAGTGATTCTGTCAACGGGCTGGGCGTAGGCAGAAACTCCTTCGAGCTGTCCTCCAGAATAACTCCATTCTCCACACAAATGCGAGGGAGATCCATAGGGATTTCCTTGACTACCACTGGGTAGACGAGAACTTACCGTGGTGGAGGGATGTAGTTGGTGTTGGTCCGGGTGGTTTGGGTTGTACGAACCATGCATCTACAAGAGAAAATGTCAACTTAGTTGAATTTTAAAGAGGTAAGATTAATAAAATAATTTTGTAAGAACAAAATTAGCATGTTTTGAACAGACTAGGCTTTCCATTTCTAATTAGTCCAACGACCTAGAGTCATCATAGCTTTGATACCACTTCTGCCACACCCGGTTTTGGGGGTAAAACCGAATGCATAACATATGTGGGCCAAGATCCATTTTCCACACATATGTTGACGTCACAAGTGTAATATATCAAAAGACAATGCAATAAAGGCGTAAAAAGGAGTAGCGTAACTTTATTACATCATTCGAATCATAATATCTTAAACAAGTATCATTATCAAAGTACGGCGGAATTAAACATGGACACTCTTCCACAGGAAGGTGACTGGTGCATCGTTAGACTCAAAATTCATCAATGTCATCTGCGAAGTTTTCGTCATTACCCTCTAATCAAAATATTAGCAAGGGTGAGCTTACTTATGGTCGGGGCTCAGTAAGTGGGGAAATAATGCAAAATTAACAAGGTAGGCTATGGATAAGCGGTAAGCATTTTAGTTGGTCAATATTTTATTGGCAACACTTGACTTACTAATTGTAAATGTATCCCAAAATTTCCCAGTTAAACATAAGTACATGAGTATATCTCAAAACACTTAAGTGAAATCACTTAAGCAAACCATTTGTGGATTATCGGATCACAGTTTATTTTCCATCTTTAAGTTCAATTATCATGTGAGGGTCCATGTTGCTCTTAACCGTGAGCTCGGCTGATATATCAGTTTTACACTCAGCAGAGGTGGTACAACTTTACCCACAAGCCGTATATCCCATCTAGCTTGGGTTGATCAGACCCATAAACACTGCCTGGGTGAATGGCTAGGGATCCACTATGAGGCTTTCACAAAATATTCTTAGTACAAAGCCACCCGCTAAGGTTTCCACGTCAGTGTTGATGGCCCTCCGGGTGAGGTAACTTAGCCAACACTACCACCCCATGTTAACATGAGCTGCCACCAAACCACTGACGCTCCCTCTTGCCCATCTTTGAGGTAGGGTTTCTAAGCACTAAGTCTATAGAGCTAATTACCAAAGCTAGAGCCATTATAGCACTCGTGGTTGCACTGTTATCCTGGGTGGTCACTCCATGTTCCATTTAATACAAAATCTTCTTTTTTAACCATCGGGTTAACATCATAAATAAAACTTCATTTCTGGAACATAGTATCATTAAAAGAGTGACATCATATTTATCAAGTTGTGCAGTAGCAAAAATTGCTAAGCATAGCATTTATCCCAGGGTAAATCAAGGAATAGGGTTGGTAATTCTAGGAAATCCTATTTAGGAAAATCCCATCAAATTATGCAATATCCAAAAAGTAAACGTTATTATATGCATTACTTTGGTACAAATAGAAATGCAGAGGGAGAATCCACTTGCCTTGCTTGAAAGTATCATGTGGGTCATCCTCAAACGAGTTTGGTTCGTCTACCTCACAGTCAACTTCTAGCATCGATTTGTGTATCGTACATACAAAAGAATACATACGCCAAATGAATAAACATACACCATTACGTGGGTAACATTCACCATTACATAAACAATCACATATCACACAACAGTACTTGTAAATAATGTCTAAATCATAACTATTTTATCAATCCACTAAGTTTTTCACTTTGAGTTATCATTGGTGAAAATTATATGAGCAGGTGACTACGAAGCTATTTTATCTAATATAGCGTAGATAACATGACTTAACAAACTTTATGGTTAATTATTTTCTTTATGACTAATAATAATCCTTTGGGTTTTATCCTTCCCTTTCTAAACAGAAATTATACGTATTTCTAAAATGTTTATTTATAAATCACATAACATTAATATTCTAAGAATTGATGTAAATTACTAATTTTGGACTTTAGTAACATAACCATGGTTATTTCAACCTAAATAGATATTTTACTAATTTTAATTAATTAAGTGTTATACGTATGAACACATATATCAGGACTAGTAATAATCTAAATTTTAACATGAACAAGAAGATGGGGCCTAGTACTTCTTTGATTTTCTTATATCAGTAAAATTATACTTAAACCACTACTAACATAATATTGTTTTATGTGCTAAAATGAGAAGTTAGTCGAAATGTTTCTAATACTACATCACAAAATTACAGAATCGTGACAACCTATGTATTTTTCAAATTATAAAAAATAATGTCCATATCCAAAATACTATTGTCGGGGTTGATCCAAAATTACACGTATACTTCAGGGGGTAGCACATAAGGTTTTTGGGTCTCTTTTACATACATTTGTACTGCAGAAAATACAGAAATAATTTTCATAAATTCAAAGGATCAAAACGCAAAACGACTTTCTTTTACCTTGAGCTAGTTCGTGTGCACAGGGAGCTCGGTGAGGGGTGTCCGGCGAGCAAGGGAAATGGGGTGCAGACGGCGAGCAAGGGAGGTCGACGGGCGGGCTCCGGCTCTAGTCGTCGGCTTTGGGTGGAGCTCCGGCGAACGGCGCACAGGGCACGGGCGCGGCGGCGAGCTCGGGCGACAAAGAAAGGAGAGGAAGAGAGAGCTCGGGCTGGGAAAAAGAAAGGCTCGGGACGGTCCTATTTATAGAGAGGAGGGAGAGGGAGGGACGTCGGGGAGGAGGTAAAGGGCGCCGGCGGCTTAACTCCATTAATGGCGGTCGTTTCTCCATTGATTGAGAGAGGGAAGTGGGGGAGGAAATGAGGGGGAGTAAATGGGGGGAGAGGAAGGGGAAGAGATGGTCGTTTTCAAGCGCGGCCAGTTGAAGGGGCGCTACGGGTCGGATCAGCTGGGGGCGCGGAGTCGGCGCGAGGCGCGGCGAGGGCGCGCGCAAGGCGGCGACACGGCCAGAGGTGGAAGAAGGCTAATTTTATTTTTAACTAAAATACTAATTTTTTACCAATGTTTTTATATTAATTAATTGGACTTTAAATATAAAAGAAATTCTACGAAACAACCATAAATCAAATATGAGCAACCAAAATTATTCTAAAGGCAAATAAAATCAAACACTTGAAGAAAAATTCTTTAATATTATTACCATTAATATTCTAAATGTACTATTTTTAGTTGATGGTTTTGAGTTGTTACATTCTGGCTCTTATTTTCGATCGCCGACTTATCCCTAACCGCCTCAGTGTGCTGCATTCGAAGGCGCTCAATCCTTCCCTCTAGTCATCTCCTCTAGAAAACAAACTGCGAGGTCAGCGCCCCTGAGGCAACTTGCTCGGTGAAGGCAGTCACCTGACATCCAAACTCAGTACAACAGAACAAGATTATCATATATATATATATATATATATATATGAATAAATAATTACATAAACTCACAAATCACAGATGCTGCACGGCAGACGCAGCCACACCAGCAGCGGCGGCGGCCGAGGCAAGTTCACCTCCGCCTCCAGCGACGGCGCAAAATTTCAACCACGGGTCCTCTGAGGTCCCCGCGTCGCCCTTCGCCGTACCCATTAGACCGGCAGCCACTATCGACGGTACCACCGCAAACTGCCCAGCCTCCGCCCCTACAACACAACTAAGTTAGAAACATGGAATTACCTGACTAAGAGAAATCAAGTAAGACAAATCACCAGCAGACGGGTAGCCCAGTCTGGGCATCAAACATGGTAACGTCTCCCACCAGGTAGTCGTCTACTCACAACTCCTGGGCGGCCCAGCTGGTCCCCAACACCGCTGTTTCACTCACGCACGACGGCGAAGAGAGTCTCACAGCGGCATAAGACACCACGGGTGGAGGCATTGCCGCAGATGGGGTGGCAGCCTTCGTGCTAGCTCACGCCAGCTTAGCTTCTCGCGCGTGGGTCCACCAACCGAATGGGGGCCTTACGCTTCTTTCGTTGAGCGTCCTGGCAATCTTTCTCCATCACTGCTGACACAACAGCACCAATATTCCTCCCGTAAGGAAAATTTCTCAAATCACGAGCCAAACGAGATGTAAAAAATCATCGCCAGCGGCCCGGGGTATAGGGTAATTCCTAGGCCATCGCCCCCAGTAACCTTCAGCATGCGCGAAGAAGTTTCCTGGAGCTCGGGCGAAGACAACAATTCCCCGGGAATCGTGCACATCTCCATTAACTCCTAAACAAAACTCCTAGTGGCCCTCAGCCCAGTCTCATCATCCCCCATACCTAATTTCCACTTTCAAGTGGTTGCAACCGGAGCCTTCTCCTTTGAGGTGCCTTCGTCGGCCCGAGGTTTCACTTGCCTGCCTCGATCATCGCCGCAATCACCCCCTCCGGGTAGGGACCATAAGGAAATTTATTCAATTCGAAGACACGGTTCAACCTCACCTTGGAACCGCGAATATCCCAACTTCTTAACATTTCAGTCTTCGGCGCATATTTTCCGACAATTTTAACAGCCCCCGACTCCACTTCTCGCACGAAAGCGGCTGCATCCCATCCGTGCAAGTCCACGGTGAAGGCTGGGCTTCACACCAATTTATCCCCCAGGGTTGGCATCCAGCGAGGTATAATCTCACCCAAAGCCCACCCGTGCGCCAAAGGCCACACTCCGCTAGCGATGAACTTTTCCACCAAGTCACATCCACTGCTCAGACGGGCTACGTAGCGAACGACCTCCTCGTCTTGATCCCCCTTCGCCACCTTAACTGTGGAAACGCCATATAACAATACGAGCACAAGATAGCAAGGGGCAAACTGGGCAACCTTCGACGTCGCATGGTGCCACATAAAACCAGAACTCCCACTAGTTACACCACTTATTTTCGCACACGGAACAATCTCGATAACTTCAGCTGAGGTCTTTCCAGTCCTCGGCGTAAAGGTGCAGTACCCAAACTGAGCAATCATTCCACCTAACTTCCTTTTTTTGCCAGTGCAGACAGTAATTTTTCGTGAAGACTTCAACAGATGGTTCCCCACCATCTGAGGACATAGCCCACACATACTTCGCCAGCACCGCCATAACATTCGGTGTCAATTGATGAATTTGCACCTCAAACCTCCGTAGAACTTCAACCACGAACCGATGTGCTGGCAAACGAAGACTAGCAGCAAAAAAAGCCTCAAACACAACCAACTCTCCCTCCGGCTCAGGGACATCTTCAGCCCCTTGAGCCCGCCCAACTCCGCTTCCAAAGTAACCCAGCCGCTGCATCTCCAGCATGCAGCCCGAGTAAATCCTCAAGGTCTCGAATTCAACCGTATGACCGGCTACAGGTCCACCGCTGCAGAATCGCAATCGTCTTCTCAGACGACAATGTGGTCGACGACGCGGTCGCAATGGATGACAACGAGGAAGAGGACGGCATGGTCATGTACCGTCGGCGATGGCGAGCAGTCTGCTTGATGCGAGCCAGATCTTTGGTAGAGCGAGAGCAGAGAGGGCAAGCAAGCAAATGAAAGAGCTAGGGTTTCAGCAGCGGGCGCTCAAACAGGTGAAAAGCTCCAGCCTGGGCCCGACTTTTTATAGGCCAGGAGCAGCGCCTCGAGAACTCAACAGTCCCACAGTAACACGTCTCGTCAACGGTCACATTTCAAAAAAAACCTGCAGGACCACTTCGAGCGAGGGCAGCATTTTTGCCATCTTACGACAGATTTCGTCACCAGCTGACTTAGTCGAACTGGTCCCTCGGAGTGCAAATGTTGGGGCGAAGGCGCAACGCCCCCTCGCTCGAGAGGCCATCGTCAGAGGATTCAAGATTGGAGACCCTGAAGGCTTGAAGAGTGAGCTACATTACGAAGTGCATGGGGAGAACGCGCAGGCAAAGACTCGGGTGCTACCTCCACCTGGACAGGCTAGGGCGAAGACCATCAAGGACTTCGGAGACTGAACATTCAGGACTGTGAAGACCATGCATTGTAACCTGCCACTAATTGTAATAAGGGGCCCATGTATAGTTGGCCCATGCTACAGGATCCCGCCCGTAGGCCTCCGCGCGGGCAGAGCTGTTAGTGGGTCAGCCCATGTTTGTAATTAATTACGTTGTAATGACCCGCCATAACCCCCAGGGGGGAATATTCTGGGGATAACGTAGGTAATTGAGGGTATAATCGTATTTGACGGGGCAAAGCCGACCCTCGATTACCTATAAATACCCTCGTACTGCACCATTGCGGGCGATAGAAAAAAAACATTGTTGTCCTAATACATGTTGTCCTAATACACTGTGTTTATCGGCATCAAGTTGTTTCCCATTCTTCCACTATTTGAGCTTGGCTGACCGCGAGTTAGCAAGTTCTAACACAAACATGCCAGTTTATGCTTCAATTTATAGAAATTAGATTCACATTTCCTTAAAAACCAAGAAGTTGGCCTCTCCTAGCTTAAAAAAATAAAATTGGTTTCTTAAAAACTGGATTGTTCCAAACACGACCGAAGTTTGCTCAATAATTGCACATCTTCCGACTGTAGGGCCCCATAAGATATATACTCTAGGATCATGTCGAACCACTGTTATTGGAAAAGGTGGAAAGGTTTTTGCATGCCATCCATGGAAAACGTAACTGTAACTGCTCTTGTTTCTTCACTAGGTATGGAATGGATACCGGATACAATGGCAAATTCCAAAAGAGAACTGTAAATCGCCTGAAAAACAAAAGAGTACATAGATGCCGACACAGAGCAATGTATGTCAGTGTGTGGCTTAGCAGCTAAAGAGATACATAAGGCTTAGGTTTTTTACCACTACACAAATTAGTGCTCTAACGATGAAGAAAGAGATGAAGAGAATGGCAAACCCATAGCCTCTGTGTCACCATCGCCACGAGAACCATCGGATGGACGTGCCATGGCGGCACACAAAGCCAAAGCCGCCTTGAGGTCAGGATTCTTACATAGCAAACAGGGAGAAAATCTTTGCCTCTGAGCACGCGCATCATGGAGGCATGGAGCCATCAGCCACCGCACTGAAATCATGTGGGAGAAGAAGAAACAGCCAAGCAGTACACTGACGCCAACCTGAACCTGATGGCTGACTCCACAAGCCTCAGACCATAGTGTTTCCCAGCCATCTGGCACATCTCCGTGGATCTGTCCACTAACTGCTAGCTTTATCTGAATACCTGCGCTCTTGACATGCCAATAGACGATGCATTGAAAAGGGATGTTGTTAGCCTGTTACATAGTGAACAGGGACCACTTCAGGTGCTCTACTACCTCAAAAGAATGGACTCTGCCACAACGAAACAAATGCAAAGATAAAGCCTATCCTAAGAGTTCGCCTGTGAGAACTGAGGAGGAGATGTGATGCCAATGCCATGCCCATGCATGAGGAAATTGAGTGACTACTTGAGTCGGTTCTGACTTCAGGTTATGTCATGCGAGAAAAAAGCCTGCCAATGCAGTTACCAACACGCACTAAAATGTGCTGTCAAGCAGAGCAGAGCAGCCAGCCAAGTGGGCATCAATCCTGTCCTGTTATGATGACAGTAGACAGGTGACTTGAAAACATATAGAAAGTGTCTGTTTTGTTGTTACAGTACCCTGTCTGTTCTTGGCTTCTTGCTCCTCTCTAATAATCCCACGTGAGAAACATCTACAGATCACCGTCGATGGTTTAGAAAAAAAAATGGCAAAAGCTTGCCTTTCAGTTAAGAAGGGAAATAAATTTTAAACACATTAAAGATTGGGGCTAACTCTGAAGAGGCTTACCCCGTCTTTCTCCTTACCTCCAATCGACCTTGTGCTGTCCATAAGCAGTTCTAAAAAATTTGTCCAATTCCGTCTCTTTCCAGAGGTTGCCATTGGAATGCCAGTATTACTTTTTTTTCCAGCCTTTTGTGTCGTTGCTTCCCACCCAGAGCTGAATCGTCCGTGCCAGTGTTCTTAAGCCAACGCTTGACGCCAAATAAATTTTCAAGTGGTCTATTGCACAAAACCTAATAGTGTCATGGTGAGGCTATCCCCTTGAATTGAAGTCAATATCCGTCATGAGAATTTTGCTCTATACGAGTGTCCAACAAACAACCTACACTTGTTTTTGTCAGTAAAGAGAAGCAGGGTTTTTGTCCCGAGCGCAAGGGAAAGAGGAAACCTTCAAGTCGCATCTGGAAGGCAGTGCTCACACTCACAGTATGGCCGAAATATCGGCTGTAAATGGTTTCATAGTTTGTTTAACACTTGCCTGTTCCCTGGTGAATAGTCTTGACAGTCAAAAAAATCTTTTTAGCCTTGTTTTATTCTGCAGCTGACATTTGTTCGGTTAAGAATGCATTGGAGACATTAAGTGATAAAATCTCTTACTAGTTAAAATTAAATAAAAATAAATTTAATTTTTTTAAAGCTTGTTTGATTATATGGGTGGATTGAGGGCATTGGAGAGGATTAAGGGTCTGTTTAGATCCTTGTGGCAAATAGTTTGCCGGCTAATTTTAGCACCTTCACCTCCAAATAGGCTGACTAATAAATTGGCTAATTGTTAGTCGAAGAACCAGTAAATAGTTTGCCCATAACCAGTTAACGTTGCTAATAGGAACTAATAGATCGTACAAAGATAGCCAAGGCTACAAACATACCCTAGTTAATTTTTGCTAACTAATTATTTGACGGCTAATTATTAGCCACTAGCAAATAATAAGTTAAGAGGATCCAAACAGGTCCTAAATCTCTTGATGTTCAAAATTGAATAGAAGGTGATTTAACCCCCTCAATTCTCTCTAATCTCCATGCAACCAAATAAAGCCTTAGAGTCTATTCGGTTATAGGATGAGATTGAAGAGAACTAAAGGGGATTGAATCCCTTCTAATCCACTTCTAACCAAATAAGTCTTGTTCAATTGTACAGAGATTGAAGGAGAATAAATCCATTTCTATTCGATTTAGATTAGACAGGATTTTTAATCTACTTCGATCATCTTTGACCCAGGCCGGGCGTATATACGTCATTTCTCCTCATCCTGTCTCTACTTATTAATTGCTCGCAGCCCATAGAAGGCCTTGAGTAGGATTTAAGCACGGGTTTCGAACCGTCTTCTTCTCCTTATCCTTATGGAAATTTAAGAGAGAGATCACTCCACAGAATAACCGAGAGAGAAGATTCAGGCAACTCGGCGATTAAAGAAAGTGACTACTTTCGCTCATAGCTGGATAGAACTAGTACGAAAAGAGACCAAAAAAAGAGCCTTCCCAAGCTAAATGCTATTTTCTCTTTTTTTCTTACTGCTAAAGGTATCAGTAGGTTTAGATCACAGGAGGCAACGAACCACCAATCCAAACCGATGCCAGCAAATAAAACCAACGCTTAAGACGCTATTGGAGAATCTACTCCTAACCAAATAAGGCCTAAAGAGGAATAACAATGCTAATATCCAAACGACCTGCTTTAATGGATTGCACTTGAACTGTTCATTTGCTGCACACACCTTCCAAATAAGACCTAGAGTACATGGGCGGCAGTTATTATTATTACACCTGTTATTACATGAGCATATATTACAGATATGTCCTTCAGTGTAGGATATCACACTAGCTACGGGCTCAAGTCATTTCCTTACGGTCAGACTACTTTGGTAAAATGTCAGACGAGCTACATATGACAGATGCAGGTAACACAACTGAAAATAAAAAAAAAATGCTGAAGGTGGAACAAGTAGTGTAAAGTTGTCACGGGAGGAGCTGCGCATCACTCAGCTCGGCTATTCCTCTTCAGTCGCTTAGCAATGGTTGAGTTAGACGTGTCTCGGTCACCATGTAGCATTTTTCGGCGTGAGTTCAACGTCTTCCCTTTGCTAGGTTTGGCATCAACGCGACTCAACGCATAAGCTTCTCCCATCCTCTTTCTACACTCTTTGCTTGCAGTCTCATGATCAACCACTGTAAAACCAAACCGATGCAAAATATAAAGTAATTGCCAGTAACCATAAAGATGGAGAAGCCTTCGCGTCCTTCATTTTTACCTGGTTTTGGGTAGTCTTTGCCAATAATACAATTGGCTTTCTTCTGGATGCTAGTGGGAGCAGTCCAAGGCTCGTAAATGTACTCCCTTGGCATGTCTAAATTTGGAGGATGTAGAATTGTGCAAAATAATATAGGTCAATCTCCATCTGAATTCTGAAGGGAAAACTATGCTGACTTCTAGCTTCAGAAAACTAGTTAGGGCCAATCACAATCCATGTGGATTGGACGAGATTGGGTGGGTTAGAATCCATAGCAAATCGAAATTCTTCATAATTTTTTCACATCTAATCCAATCTATGTCGAATATAAATAACCGAACAAAGCCCTTATATTGTCGCTGAAATGTTTACCTTTCAGCACTGGGATGAAATGCCTAATGTAGTTCCCGTTAGGATCATACTTCTTCCCGAATGTAATAGGGGAGTAAATTCTGTGGTACTGTTTCAAAAAATGCACGAGAAACGTAAGCTAACTATTAGTATGAACAAAAATGTCAATAGTAAGTGCTATGTGAAGGATGCGCATTATCAGTAACCTGGTAGAAGAAGGATGAGCAAGAGAGCCACAGCCAGTTGCCGTTGTTAATGGCCCAGTCAGAATCTATCAGTAGCCTTTCAAACACATCACGTCCTTTTTCCCAGTGGATAAACTTTATAAAAGGAATAGGTTCAGAAGTTAGTATAGGCAATAAATCAGGCTTTAGAAATTTCTTCAGATGCAATGTCAATTGTCCACAATAAAAAAATGACCCAGAGAACGTTAGGCAAGTAAATCTTCAGATTCTACCAACACAGTACCCACTAAATAGCTCATCAAAACAATCTAATAGCCATATTTTCCGATGAAGAGACTCGTTTAGCAAAACAAACAGCTCTTTGACTACCTTCTTGCTTAACAAGAACCCGAAAGTTGCCAAAAGAGAAGCAGCAGCAACAACAAACCTTTTAATGCCAAACAAGTTAGGGTAGGAGAGTTGAAACCAAACAGAAACCACAAATCAATATTTTCATGTGGATAGTTATGTTCAAGTCTTCTTTTACTAACTCTTCTCATGCTAGCTTTGGTCTTTCCCCTATCTCTCTTTCCATTACTATCGTGTCTTATAATCCCACTACGCATTAGTGCCTCTAAAGGTCTCGATTGGAGATGTCCAAACCATCACAATCAATATTGTACAAGCTTTTCATTGGTATTGCTCCTAACCTATCACGTATATCATTATTCCATACTCATCTCTTTTTGTATGACTACAAATCCAACACATATGTATTTTCTCTACAATTATCTGCTGAACATGACGTCTTTTTATAGCCAATATTCTGCACCATATAACATAGCAGGTCTAATCACCATCCTTTTAGCTTCTGTGGTATCCTCTCATCACATAGAACGTCGGATAATTGATGTCACTTTCTCCATCCTACTTTGATTTTATGGTTAACATTTTCATCAATATCTCCATCTCTCTGTAGCATTGATCCTAAATACCAAAAGTTATTCTTCTTGGGCACTACTTAATCTTCCAAACTTTTTTTTCTCGAATATACAGGAGAACTGCATATCATTATATTTAAGAAGAAAAAAAGATGGGCCAAAGCCCTTACAATCCCTGACACTGAGGTTTAAACCTCCTCAAAACAGGAAACAACCCTTGAACTGCCTTCGAAAAAAACAGAAATTAGCCGTGAGGGAAATTAGCTGCTAGGAAAATAAGCCCCTTAGCCCCTGCCATCTCCCACAACCTTGGCTCTTCTCCAACCTGCTCCAGAATAGCAGCAATACTTGGATTGCCGCCCTCGAAGACACACTGACTACGGTGCTTCCATAAGGTCCAAGCACCAAGCAAAACAAGGGAGTTAATCCTCATCTTCATTTGTCCAGTTGCCATTTCACTTACGTCCTCCACCAGTCCAGGAAACTATCATTTTCTAGTTGAGGGGACAGAGTATGCGGTCCAAATTGTCTCAACAAAAGGAACCAGCACTCCCTTGAGAAAACACAAGAGATCAGTAGATGGTCTATTGTTTCACTTTCTTGTTCACAAAGAGGGCAGCTATCGGGGTGATCCAGTCCTCTTTTTGCAAGACGATCAGTTGTCCAACATCTTTTATGAGCAACTAACCACAGAAAAAACCGATATTTAGGAGGCGCTCAGGTTTTCCATATCCTCTCATACGGTTCAAAAGGAACCGAGCCAATGAAAAGCCCTCTTAGGCATATTTCGCTGAATATTTTCCATTGGCAGCCAGCCTAAAATGTGCTTATCTTCAACATAGACCTTAATTCAGCAGTTAACAATAAGTTCCAGGGGTGAAGATAATCAACAATTGCCCCCACAGATAAGACCCCTCGAATATCCGACATCCATGCTCTTCCAATTAGGGCATCTTGCACTGTCCTTGTATTGATTCTTCCTTTCAGAACAACTTGAAGAAGTCTCGGCGCAATATCAACCACCCTTTGTCCTTGAATCCATCGATCCTTCCAAAAAATAGTATTAGCACCGTTTCCAACTTTCGTTTGCATCACCATACTGAAAGAAGGCCTAAACTTTGTCAGGAACTTGGATAGTCAAGGATGACCAAGGTCGATTTCTTTGTGTAGTAGTGTCAAAGTCACATCTCATGTATTTGATTTTAGTTCTATTGAGTCTAAAACTTTCGGACCCTAGAGGTACTCTCCTGTCACAACTACAGTTTTCTATTTATCCTACTCGGTTTTTTATCAATTAGCACCACATCGTCCAAAACATACACCAAGGGATATCCCCTTGTAGCTCCTTGTTACCTCAAATATCACCAAGGCAAAGAGGTAAGAACTCAAAGCTAATCCTTAACAAGGAGGGTCCCTGTTAGATGCCTATGTGTGTTATTGTTGTATTCAGTCTCATACATGGAGTCATTGGTGTACAGTCTCTATCATGTAACAATGTATATATTCAGGGCTAGTGTCCTAAAATTGAACATGAATGCTATTCATAACATGGTATTAGCAAAAAGTTAGGAATAGAGTTATTCCTCTTTTTTCCTAATTATTCCTCTCTCATGTCGCTTGGTCGCTCTATCCCATCGCCTTGCAGCTCTACACATCTTCATAGTTGGCTATCTTGGTGACCACTCGTCGGAGTTCGTCAATCGGCTATGACAACCCGGATGCCGGCGCTTGCTCCTGTCGGCCTCTCACCCGTGCTCCCTCCTATCACTACACGTCGCAACTGCCCGACAACATCCGCTTCTATCAGTTAGCTTATCTGCCCACCTCCCGCCTGTGTAGGCCATCACCCGCACCGATCGCCTCTGCTTGGTCAAGTGTCATATGTGACCTTCTGCGCCGCTCCTCCATCTGCAAACTGACAACATTCATGATTTAGTGATTGTTAAGCCCTTGAAAAGTTTATTGTCTGCTTGTCTGAGATGACGTCGTCTTTCTCCAACGGTGTTGTTGCCATCCTTTGATGTCTACTGTTATTATGGGACTAACTATCATGCATGGGTTCCTCGCATGCGCTGGCACATGTGTGGCCTACGCCTCTATGATTTTCTCACTCGCGAGCTTCCATGCTTGTCTTCTCCCACGGTTTTTATGCACCCTCAGATACTTGAGAAAGCAACTGATGAAGACAAGGCGAAGCTTCTTACTGATTTTGATGATTTCATGGCATCACATGAGTCTTCAGTGCTTACAAGTTGTGAGCGAATGAAGATGCTCGTGCAAGTTCTATTCTTATTGCTAGTGTGGAGGATCAATTTGCTATAGAGATTGTTCACTTCGACCGGTATCGTCAGATGTGGACTTCTATTCGTGTGCTTGTCACTCTACTTACCTTGTTATCGGTCAGGATCAGTCATTATGTTAGAGAGATTACACAGTGGATAAGTTCTACAGTCAGATGTCTATAGCTTTGCGTCAGTATAATGCGCTTAGTTTGCAGTTGCCTCCTTACACCTATGAGTTTTGCCTTGGTCAGTAGACTGACCTTCCGTTTTTATCAAACATATGACTTTCTGATTCGACTTCATGATGAGTTTGAGCAGCTTCATGCTCAGCTGCTCGCTCGCCATCCTACGGATATTCATAATGAAGAGACTTGTCTCCGTGTGGCTGGTTTACTGTCATATTCTCTAGTATTGAGTACTCATTCCGCATATTATCGATCTGTTGTTACTCCACCGTCTCTACCTTCGTCAGGACCCGCTCCTACACGTGGCGGAGATGGTGGTCTTCAATGCAACTATTATGGTAAAGATGGTATGTAGAGGCCTTTTGCTATAGAATGAAGAAGACAAATAAGGCTCAAACTTATCGTTCTTCACAACCTGCTAGTAGTGCCAGTAATGGAGATTCTCAAGGGATGTTGGCGCACCTTCGTCGTCTTGCTGCCTCCGCCAGGTGCCCACTAGATATGTGACTCCATCATTGGCCTCGTTTGTTTAGCTTTTTCCAACTTCTGGTCACCAGAAGATGCTGCGGATTGCCAAACACCTAGCTTTTCAGCCTACTTTTGTAAGAATCGCTTTGGTGAAAACCGTTTAAAATCAATATGAACATATAATCAGCCATGACGTCGTGATAGTAGGAATCTGTCACTTTCTAGATCATAAACTCTATGAAGTATGAACCCCTCCATCTTCCTCCCCACGTAATCCCCACGATACTCAGATTCTCCCTACAGCCAGATTTTCCCTACAGCCAGATTCTCAGAAAAGCTGGTCAGAAAAAAGCTGAAACAAACAGGCCCATTGACTCTAACAGGTTCTGCTGCTACTTCTCAGTCTTCTATTGAGGGACCATCTTCCACATGCATTTTAGGTACTCGTGCATGGATTATTGATTCTAGTGCTTCTTTTCACATGATCCCTCGTTGCACCGATCTTTCTTCTATGTGCCCTTTCTCTTGTTCCCATATTGTCCATACAGCCAATGGATCCTCTCTCTTTCTACTGTTAGGCAGGGCACTCTTTTATCCAACTTTTTCATGTTTCTAGTGTTTTATAGGTAGCTTATGTTCACTGATCAACTTGCTGATCATGGTTGTTGTGTTATTCTTGATGCTGATTTTTTTCTACTTCCCTCATCATCGTGATTCTCAGTGTCTTTTAGGAGCTTGACTGGCTTCGTCTTCCCTTTGTTGTGCCTGGTAGTCTTATCAGCTTTGCTTTTACTGCTTCGGCCACCTCATCATTTGTTTAGTGGTATCATCGATTAGGTGAACTTTGTGGCTCTTGTCTGTCCAATTTGATTGATTATGGCCTTCTAGGTTCTGTTTTAGGTCATGAGCCTTTAGATCAGTGCTAGGGTTGTTGTATGAGAAAGCATATTTAGCTTTCCTATCATTCTAGCGAGTCAGTGTTTGTCCATTTAACCTTGTTCACTTAGATGTATGAGGTCCTGTTGCCTTTGTTTCAAAGGGGGGCATCGATATTATATAATTTTTATAGATGATTTTTCTTGCTACACATGGATCTACTTTTATGATTTTTCTTGCTACAAATGCACTTGTTTTGACATTTCTATTCGTGTCTTTTATGTTGACTCTACAGGAGAATATCTTTCTAAGGCTGTTCGCTAGGTTCTTTCTAGTCAAGGTACTCTTGCTCAGTTTTCTTTCCTAGTGCTCATGCTCAAAATGGTGTTAGCATAAGCATCATGATCTTCTTGAGACTGCTCGTGCTCTCAGTTTTCTTATGTATAGTACCGAGCACAAGGGATATTATTGTTGGAGTCCGGTTGCTTGATGGATGTGGGTGTCTTATGATGTTATTTTTTACGAGTAACACCCTTTTTATCCTCGTCCTTCTATTATTTTGTCAACATTTCTAGTTGACTCATTTGCTTTCTTGTTTATATCTGATGTTGCTATGGCCCATGTGCCTGTTGTGCCTTCTTATGTGTCTTCTTTGGAGCCTTTGGTTGTGGTTCCATACTACACTAGAAGCCTCCTATGACACGAGTCTATACACAACGTTGACTCTAAGATGTTTCTACTATGCCATCTTTAGATGTGCTCAATCCTTCTGTTCTCCTGCCAGATCATCTTCTCCTACTGAATCATCTTCTCTTGTTGAGCCATCCTCCCCTAGTGATTTTTCACCTGATTTGCTTCTTCGTTGTAGTCATTGATCTCGTCAACATGTTGATCTGTATGGTTTGGTACGATTTTGAATCAATTACTTGGCAAGGTTTTGCTACCAATGTTCTTTCTAAACTGGCTCCTTATTGTGAAGTTATTCTTCATCTGAAAATGATAGCTTCTGATGGCAGAGCAAATTGTTGTGCTTGAGCATACCAACACGTGAAATATTGTTCCACATCCGCCCCATATCCATCCTATTGGTTTATAAGGTCAAGACCTATTCTGATGGTTTTCTTGAGCGTTATAAAGCTCGTCTTGTTGCTCATGGTTTTCAATTGGAGCATGATTGTTATGACCGGCACTCAGTATCACCGCCGACCTAGGGCGGCAAAAGGGGCAGACGACCAGCAACTCTAGGGTGGTTAGAGTTTGAGAGAAATAAAAGCAGAAAATCAGCTAGTCAGTTTGGAAGGATAAGGTCAATCCTAGGCCATAGAGTCGGTCTAGATAGATAAGGATAAGCAGAGTTTGTTTAGAAAGATAAGGGATTAGTTGAGATAAGAAAGGGTTGAGATAAGAATGGGCTGCTATCTTAGCCCTATAAAATGTACCCGTGAGTTCAATGAAAGCAAGCAAGCAATCATTTTGCTTAGGCTTCCTCTCCATACGTCTACTGTTCTTCCGGCGGGTACTGTTCACAGTCTTCCACCCGCTGCCCAATCCCTAGGACAACAGCGCCCAAACGTCGTGGTCCAGAGCCTCGCCCTTCTCACCACTCATACCTTCTTAGGAGCCGTTGTTGCAATATAGAGAATGGAAACCCTAGCTACAGTAACGGGTAACAAATATAGAACCCTAATGGGCCAGCACACATACGGCCCATAATACTCAACACCCCCTGCAGTCGAAACTCTAGCCACTGCAGATGTTGAGACTGAACCGAAACTCCGTAAATACGGTCGTCGGAATCCCCTTGCTGAAGACGTTGGCGAACTGGGAGGCGGTCGGGACGTGGAGGACGCAAACATCTCCACAGGCGACCCGCTCGCGGACAAAGTGAAGATCGATCTCGACATGCTTTGTGCGCTGGTGTTGGACAGGGTTGGTGGAGAGGTAGACGGCGCTGACGTTGTCACAGAAGACGAGGGTGCTCCATGCTAGCGGACTGTGGAGCTCTTAGAGTAGCTGACGGAGCCAGGTCGCCTCAGCCATGTCGTTTGCCATGGCGCGGTACTCGGCCTCGACGCTGGAGCGGGAGACGACCGGCTGGCGCTTCGATGACCAGGAGACGAGGTTGTCCCCTAAGAAGACGGCATAGCCCGAGGTGGACCGGCGCGTGTCTGGACAGCCCGCCCAGTCGGCATCGGTGTAGACGCGAAGCTCCGTGGTCGAGGAGCGGCGGAGAAGGAGCCCGAAGTCGATGGTGCCATGCAAGTACCGCAGGACGCGCTTCATCGCGGTGATATGCGGCTCCCGAGGGTTGTGCATGTGAAGGCACACTTGCTGGACGGCGTAAGCGATGTCGGGCCGGGTGAAGATGAGGTACTGCAAGGCCCCAGCAAGGCTGCGGTAGCCGGTCGGATCAGCGACGGGGAGCCTGCGGCAGAGACCTTGCCCTGCGTGTACACTGGGGTCACGAAGGGCTTGCACTCAGCCATGCCAGCGTGCTCGAGGAGGTCGACGGTGTACTGCCGTTGGTGAAGGAACATGCCCTGGGGCCTGCGCTCGACGGTGAACCCTAGGAAGTGGTGGAGGGCCCCGAGGTCCTTCATTGCAAACTCTTGCTGGAGGCAGGAGATGATGTGACGCAGGAGCCCAGGGGAGGAGGCGGTCAGCACGATATCGTCGACGTAGAGGAGGAGGTACGCAGTGTCTGGACCGCGACAGAGGATGAACAGGGACGTGTCCGACTTGGCCTCGACGAAACCCTGTGAACACAAGAAAGTGGCGAAGCGACTGTACCAAGCCCGGGGGGCCTGCTTGAGGCCGTAGAGGGACTTGTTGAGCTTGCAGACCATGTCGGGGTAAGCAGGGACGACAAACCCAACGGGCTGAGTGCAGTAGACCGTCTCCGTCAGGGTGTCGTGGAGGAAGGCGTTCGTCACGTCGAGTTGGTGGACCGACCAGTCCCTGGACAGAGCCAGAGCCAGAACAGTCCGGACGGTGGCAGGCTTGACCATCAGACTGAAGGTCTCGTTGTAGTCGACCCCGGGGCGCTGGGTGAAGCCCCGGAGCACATAGCGGGCCTTGTACCGCTCCAGGGACCCGTCATCGTTCAGCTTCAGCTGAAGATCCACTTCCCGGTGACCACGTTGGCGCCGGGGGGAGGGGGCACCAGGTCCCAGGTGTGGTTAGCCTGGAGAGCCGCGTACTCCACTTCCATGGCACGTCGCCACTGTGGGTCGGCAAGCGCACCACGGACAGTCGTGGGCACCGGCGGAAGAGCTGGAGAAGAGGTCGCGGAGAGAATCAGGCGATCAGGTGCCCGGAGGACACCTGCCGCGTGCCAGGTGACCATCGGGTGGATGTGTCGAGGATCCCGGTGGACGACGACGGGGTCAAAGGTCGGGGGCTCGGCGCGAGAGCGAGCCAGGGCACCACGTCGACCACGGCGCTGGTATGTCTGGATGGGGTCGGTGTAGCGAAACGACGGGGCAGTGTGCGTTGGTGCAGGAGGCACCGGAGCCGCACGGGGCTGTGCGGGAGACGGCGGGGCCGCGCGAGGCGACGGAGGGGACGCCGAGGCCACACGTGGTTGTGCGAGGGAGGGCGGCGCCGGTGGGGCCGCGCAGGGCGACTCAAGAGGCGTCGAGGCCGCACGTGGTTGTGCGGGGGAGGGCGTCACAAGCGGGGCCTCACGAGGCGGAGTAGTGGACGGACCTGCAGGGAAGGGGGCACAACAGTGGGGGACACAGAGTCGGGGTCGAGGAACACGTCGAGCTCGGTGAGAGGCAGCGGAAGAGGAGGAAAAGGGGAAATCCGACTCGTCGAAAACGACGTGACGAGAGATGAGGACTCTGTGGGAGGTGAGGTCGAGACACCGATACCCCTTATGGTCGGGGGAGTATCCGATGAAGACACAGCGAGTGGAGCAGGGGGCTAGCTTATGAGGAGCAGTGGAGGCGAGATTAGGGTAGCAAGCGCACCCGAAAACACGAAGATGGTTATAGGAGGGGTGTATGCTGAAAAGAGCGAAGTAAGGAGTGGGGTGGGCAACCGCCTTGGTGGGAAGACGGTTGAGGAGGTAGGTGGCAGTGGCGAGGGCCTCAGCCTAGTAGTGAGCAAGAAGGGAAGCCTGAAAGTGTAGAGAGCGCACGACATCGTTCGTCGTGCGAATCATACGTTCAGCCCTACCGTTTTGAGGAGACGTGTAGGGGCATGACATGCGGAGGTGGATGCCGCGAGAGAGGAAGAAGTCACGGGACGCATTGTTATAGAACTCACGCCCGTTGTCACACTGGATGCTCCGGATGGTGCGACCGAACTGAGTAGAGACCCCGGCGAAGAAGTGAGACAGGGTGGGAAAAGTGTCCGACTTCTGACGTAAAGGAAAAGTCCACAAATAATGCGAGAAGTCATCGAGAATGAGTAAATAATACTTATAGCCAGAAATGCTGATTACAAGGAATGTCCATACATCACAGTGTATTAGATCAAAAATGCCTGCTGCTCTTAGGAGGAGGTGGGGAATGGGAGCCTAACATGGCGACCTAACTGACAAGCATGATAGAGGTGTTCAAAAGATCCCCTACAACCAGAAACAGAAGTACTACTGGAAAGCTTGGACATCACATCACGCCCGGGTGGCCGAGACGACGATGCCAAGTCGCAGAAGAGGCGGCCGCTACAAGAACATGTGGGGCAGAGGTCGAAGTAGTGGGAGCAGGCAGGCAAAGCGTGTAGAGGGGCCCGGGGCTGTCACACCGAGCGAGAAGGGTCCTGGTGGCACGATCCTTCACAGAAAGACCAAACGGGTCAAACTCCATGGAACAAGAGTTGTCAGTAGTGAACTGACGTACGAAAAGAATATTTTGAATGATGTGGGGGCCAACAAGGACGTTGGTTAAGCGGAAAGGACCGGGAAGGACCGCGTCACCTACTGAGGTGACGGGAAGGGCGGACCCGTTTCCGACAATGATGGAAGAGGGAAGAGAGGGGTGGGCGGGGGAGGTGGAAGATAGAATACCTGCGTCCGGGGTGGTGTGGTAGGAGGCGCCGGAATTCGCCACCCAGTCAGAGACTGAGGTGGGCGAGGTCAGCGTCATCGTGGAGAAGGAGCTGGCGAGGGACGCGCGTCCCACTCGTTAGTCCAGGGCCCCCACATGGGCTGGGTCGGAGCCTTGGGAGTGGCAGAAGACCTTGCTGAGGCTAGGGAGGAGCCGAGGGTGCCGCCGGGGGTGCAGCGGCAAAGAAGACCTGGTGAGAGGCGGTGGGGCGAGGGGCCGAGGCACCCGTGGACGGCCCGGGCCACATGTGAATGGTGCCAGTCCACGGGTTGTAGAAGGATGGCCACTAAGAGCCACCACGACCTCCCGACGGGCCACCGCCACTGCGTCCGCCCTTGCGACCGCGAGCCCCCCCCCCCCCCCCCCCCCGAAGCCAGCAATCTGTCACGGAGCTCCAGAGGGCAGCGGGGCCAGAGTGCGGTGAGTAGGAACCCCCTCGGAGTCAGAGGGGGCAGCCCAAGGTGTGTTGTAGAGGGCCGTGGCGGGAGCGGTGGTTGCAGCGACGGAGAGGCGAAGCTCCTCGAGAAGCATATCGTTTTTGGCCTCCGCAAAGGTGGGAAACGGCTTCATGCGGGTGAGGATGGGCGTGGGAGGGGTGCCAGCGGGGCCGGGTGCGGGCGGGACCGGAGCCGCCGGAGGGCGGCGGCGGCGATAGGCTCCCGGCCATGAGGGCCAGCCCCACGGGTGGTGGCGCGACCGAGCGGGCCCGCCGGATCCGGCGGAGGGAGGGGGCGGCGCGGGATGCCCGGCCATGGGGGCCATCCCCGGAGTCACGCCGCGCGTGGGAGGAGGGGGCGCGGCCAACGCAGCCATGTAGGAGAGAGGGAGAGGAGGGAAGAGCTCGCCGGAGGAGGGGAGAGGGGGCCGGCCAGCCATGGGGGCGGTGGCGACTGGGGGAAGGGAGGGGTGGCGGCGACGGCTGGGAACAGTCAAGGCTCTGGTACCATGTTGAAATACAGAGAAAGGAAACCCTAGCTACACTAACGGGTACAAAATATAGAACCCTAATGGGCCAGCACACATACGGCCCATAATACTCTAACAGCCGCAGTTCCAACAATTTGGTATCGGAGATGCCAGGCAACGACGACAACACCAGCGACGTCGCATCTGCCCCCGCGACCAACTCCACCAACGCAACGCTGGAGCAAAAGATCGACACCATGACGAAGGCCCTTGCCAATCTCACCACAGCCATCACTCACATGATCAGCAGGCCGCCAACACCAACAGCGCCGCCATCATCTACTGTCCCTACTTCTTTCCCATATGGTCTGCCAGGTTACGGCGAAATCCCTCTCTTATCCAATACCGCCGTGCCACCCATACCATTACCACCGATCATCACCACAACCGCTCCACTCCCATCCACCTCAACTAACCTTCCTCAGCCTTGCTGCCACCCACACCTACAATACCCATACCCATCCACCAGATACCCCCTTCCCACACTCCCCATCCCCAATCCCAGACTTTTCCGAACCCCACCATATCGCTTACCCACCACAGCAAAACCATCCCAATCAGCATGACCACAACCTTCCCTTTCCCACATTTGACGGCAAAGAGGATCCTATTGGATGGTTGTCTCGGTGTGAGAGCTTCTTCTACAACCAAGGGACACCGGAGGGGGATAAAGTCTGGATGGCCACGTACTATCTCACGGGCGCTGAACAGCTGTGGTCCGTCATGCTACGGCGCGATGAGCCCACACTACATTGGCCACGCTTCAAGACGTTGTGCCAGCAACGTTTTGGGCCTCCTCTGCGCACGAACACGTTGGGTGAGGTGGCACGACTGCCTAGAGGACTACCAGGATCGATTCCTGGCTCTCCTGTGCCACACGGAGCCCCTGCCGCTGCCGCACCAACAAGCTCAACTATTCACCTCCAGCCAAGTACGGCACCAGTGGCTGTGCGGCCATACCGGTACCCGCAACTGCAGAAGGACAAGCTCGAGCGCCAGGTGGCAGAAATGCTAGAGCAAGACATCATTCGCCCTAGCACGTCTGCTTTCTCCGCCCGTTCTCCTCATCAAGAAACACGACGGCTCCTGGCGCTTCTGCATCGACTACCGAGCTCTCAATGGCCGCACAGTAAAGGACAAGTTCCCGATCCCTGTCGTCGATGAGCTGCTCGACGAACTCCACGGCGCATGCTTCTTCACCAAGCTGGACCTCCGCTCGGGCTACGACCAGGTCCGCATGCATGTGGACGACATTGAGAAGACGACATTCCGCACCCAACGCGGTCACTTCGAGTTCCTGGTGATGCCGTTCGGACTCAGGAGCGCACCTGCCACATTCTAGGGGCTAATGAACGACGTCCTGCGGCCATTCCTCTGCCGATTCGTGCTGGTCTTTTTTGATGACATACTTATCTACAGCAACTCGTGGTCGGCCCACCTGCAGCATGTCCAGGCAGTACTTGAGGCCCTGCGCCATCACGCCCTCTTTGTCAAGCGCTCCAAGTGTTCCTTTGGGGACACATTGGCCGCCTACCTGGGCCACGTCATCTCGGTGGACGGCGTCGCCATGGACAATGACAAGGTGGAGGCCGTGACAACCTGGCCACAACCCAGATATGTACAAGGCCTGTGCGGATTCCTGGGGCTGGCAGGTTACTACCGCAAGTTCATCCGCGACTTCGGCATCATCGCCGCCCCCCTCACCGGCCTGCTACGCAAGGACGCGTTCCAATGGAGCCCTGAGGCCGAGGAGGCCTTTGCGGCTCTCAAGCGTGCCCTCGCCTCGGCCCCCGTCCTCCAGCTACCACCATTCGACATCTCATTCGTGGTCGAATGCGATGCCTGGGGCACAGGATTTGGCATCGTTCTGCACCAAGGTGTGGGGCCCCTGGCCTTCTTCAGTCGGCCGTTCGCGCCACATCATTTGAAGATCGCAGCCTATGAGCACGAGCTCATCGAGCTCGTACAGGCGGTTCGCCATTGGCGCCCATATCTGTGGGGGCGTCGCTTCATCGTCCGTACCGACCACTACAGCTTGAAGTTCCTCCTCGACCAGCGCCTCCCCACGGTATCACAGCACCAATGGGTGAGTAAATTATTTGGGTACGACTTCACCATGGAGTACCGCGCCAGCCGTCTAAACACGGTCGCAGATGCCCTGTCACGACGTGACAGCAACGCCCCGCCCTAGGACTCCAGCAGCATTGCACTATCCCTGGCGGCCATGACAGGCCCCTCCTTCCAGCTATACACCGACTTGGCGACAGAGGCCGCCACCGACGCTTCCTGCATCGACCTACGAGCGCAAATGAGTCACGGCGAACTGGCCGCACCGTGGCGCGAACACAACGGCCTCATCCTACATGGCACACAAGTGTTCGTGCCATCATCATCCTCGCTGCTGCCCTCCGTCCTGGAGCTGGCACACGTGGGCCACGAGGGCACCCAGAAGACGCTCCATCGCCTGCGCGCCCACTTCTACATCAAGCACGACCGCACCATCGTTCGCGACTACGTCCAAGCATGCGCCACATGCCAATGCAACAAGACGGAGTCGCTGCAGCCAGCTGGCCTGTTGCAGCCACTGAAGGTGCCATCCTAGGTCTGGGCGGACATCACCATGGACTTCGTCGAGGGCCTTCCCCGAGTGCACGACAAGTTCGTCATCCTCACGGTGGTGGATTGCTTCTCCAAGTACGGTCATTTCATCGCCCTCAGCCACCCCTACACTGCAACGTCTGTCGCCCGGGCTTTCTTTGCCAAGGTGGTCCGCTTGCACGGGTTTCCGGTCTCCATCGTCAGCGACCGGGATCCCTTGTTCACTAGCACTGTGTGGAAGGATCTTTTCAAGATAGCTGGTGTCAAGCTCCGCATGAGCACCACCTTCCACCCCCAGACCGATGGTCAATCAGAGGCAACCAACAAGACCATCACCATGTACCTACGTTGCATCACCGGCGACAGACCGTGCTCCTAGGTTGACTGGCTGTCGTGGGCAGAATACTGCTACAACACAGCATTCAATACGGCATTGCGCACCACACCGTTCTAGGTGGTGTACGGTCGCAAACCACCAGCCATCGCGCCCTTCACTGTCGGAACGGAGCGCACGCAGATAGTGGATGATCTCCTCCACGAACGTGACGTCTTTCTGGGGGATGTCCGCGACCGGCTTCTCCAAGCACAAGCCTACGCCAAACGCCACTATGACAGTCACCATCGCGACAAGGAGTTTGCAGTGGGTGATTGGGTCTGGTTGCGCCTTCCTCACCGACAGGTTGCGACCCTGGTGCATCGCCCCAACATCAAGTTGGGTCCTCGGTATGCTAGCCCTTTTCAGGTACTAGAAAGGGTCGGGACGGTGGCCTACTGCCTACAGCTACCTGAGGGCGCTCGTCTACACGACGTATTCCATGTGGGTCTCCTAAAGCAATTCCATGGTGAACCACCGCAAGGACCCCCGCCCCTGCCACCAATGGAACAGAGACGACTTCTTCCAGTACCCCACCAGGTGCTGCGCGCCCAGCTCCGCCGCGGCGTGTGGCATGTTCTCATTCATTGGGCCAGGGAGTTCGCTAGACGAAGCTACATGGGAATCTCTGGAGCAGTTCAAAACATCTTATCCTGTTGTCCAGCTCGAGGACAAGCTGTTTTTGGAGGCCAGGAGAGATGTTATGACTGGCACTCAGTATCACCGCCGACCTAGGTGGCAAAAGGGGCAGATGGCCAGCAACTCTAGGGTGGTTAGAGTTTGAGAGAAATAAAAGCAGAAAATCAGCTAGTTGGAAGGTGTTGGGGGTTTGTTCTCAAATGCTATGAATTAAAAACAAGGCAACACAAAAATAGGTTAAAGGTTAATGCCCTTCGTCCTTCGAAACATTATTTCCCTAAGGATATAATGATTTTCGGACAAAGGTTATGAAGGACATACCTTCATCATCACAGCATATATCAATGAAAGACGAAGCATATGAATCATGAGAAATAACATGGATAATCATATGACATCATAATATATCTTTCATTATATAATCATGAATGAATGAGAATAACACAGGATTACATTTGTACTTTCGGCTTGACAGAAGGTAAGAGTACAAGCGTGACACACGAACGAGCACAAATCAGCGTGAACAGTACGGTGGTACTGTTCATCTATTTATAGGCACAGGGCGCAACCTGTGTGAAATTACATTTATACCCTTTACAATCGATTACAATTATAACATAAATTATCATGGGCCGATCTGTCTTTTCATCTTTAAGTCGGTGCAACCCTTCATCTCAAGGCATGTCGTTATGCCAAAGTTTCCTGGAAGGTAGCTTCGGCGTTATTTTTGTGCTGGTCTTCCGGAGGTGTTTCTTCTTACAGGACCTTCGGCGACGAAGCAGACCCCCCAACAGTAGTCCCTTCGCGGTGCTAGATCGTTTTTCGTAACGAGCTTGATCCGTGAAAATTGTCCTAGGCTTCGGAATGCCGAAGGTCCGAAAAACACCTTCCTTGAGCTCGTTGCCGAGAAACGATTAAAATATTTCGAGCACGAGGTGGCCCCACCATGCGGCGGGTACGTGCGATCTGGCGATTCATCTCCTACGCGCCGTGGTCATCTCCCACGCGCCGTGGTCCACCGTTCAGTGGGTGCAGGTGACTGTTGAGCGGGTGCAGGCGACTTGACGATTCACCTTCACACCTGCAGCACTATATAAACAGACGGGTAGGTGTGAAGTTACCATAGCATTCATTGCCATTGCACTGTTGTGCTGCTGAAAAATTTAACCATAGCTGAAGCTTTCTCATCGCATTCTCAAGCAAAGCATCATTTTGATCTAGCTTCGGCATAAGAGGGAGCTTCGTCAAAACTGTAAAAATCATCAACATTCGTAAGAACTGCAAGGAATTCAACACCTGATGGCCAGAGTACGTTCAACTGCTAGGGTGACCCATGACGGAGACGAGACCGAAGCCACAGAGACTGCCCTAATCTCTGAAGTGATGAGACAATCAGGACTGGTTGTGACAGAGGGAGCTACTGACGAAGGTGCACCTGCTGTCGAAGCTGAACAGGCTGACGTCGAAGAAGATGATGTTGATGAAGAAGAGAAAGATTATAACACTCTCATGCCAGCCAAACCCAGCCACTTGGACTTTGGAAAATCTACTGTTTCTGAGGCTGATATGCCCATGATGATAAAGCTAGGCTACTTCGGAGAAGCTGAGAAGAAGCTGATTCGTTTTGCTGGGGAAGAAACCACTCCGACACCGAAAAATGATGAGGTGGTAGTTTTCAGGAGTTTCTTCAGAGCGGGATTGAGGTTTCCTTTGAACGAGATAATTGGGAAATTTTTGGAAAATTACGAAATCTATCTTCATCAGCTGACTCCTAACGCTATCGTTAGGCTCAGCGTCTTCATCTGGGCACTCCGAAGTCAAGGAATAGACCAGAATGCCGAAGCTTTTTGCCGAGTGCATAAGCTTTATTATTAGACGAAGGCCAAAGAAGATGGGCTTCATGAGAATTTTGGTTGTTACAACTTCGCTTACCGCAAAGATATGAAGGCTCCAGTGGTTAGCTATCGCACCAAGTGGCCAACTGGTTGGAAAAATGAGTGGTTCTATGTTAAGGCCGATGAAAAGAAGAGGGAGAAGCTAAAGATGCTAGTACTGAGCCCGCTGAGCTTAAGCTTCGGGTTGACTAGGCCCCTATGCCACATGACGTCGGGGTCACCGTGCCAACAAGCTGTGGCAGAATTCAGGGTGGTAGCCGAGCAGATCAGCACCAGAGATCTAGTTCAAGAATAGCTAGCCTATAAGGTGTTCCCGACGCTGAGTGAATGGAATATGTCGAAGCTAAAGGGGACAAAGGAAAAGAATGAACTTGTGCGACTGCCTTATCGGTTCAAATTTGAGAAACAATTGAAAGGGCCATGCCAAGAATGGTTAGAAATGATAGAAACTATGTGCAACGAAATTTTGGGTAATTACACTAAAAAAGAAGATCAGCTGATGACTGCAGCCTTCGGCACCTGACCAAAACGAAGGTTGAATCGAGTGATGGATGCCTTGAACTTTGAATATCCTGACTATGAGCGATTGAACAAGGATGCCGAAGGGCAAAAGAGAAAAAGGATTGTTAGTGTTCTGAGCAGACAAGCTGCTAGGATGGTGAAACAAGATGAAGAAACTCTGAAAAAGAGAAAATCCAGTCCTGAGCCGAAGGTGGCTGCTCCGAAGAAGAGGAAGGATGCGGCTCCGAAGCCAAAAACAACTGAGATAGAGGAAAAAACTCCTTCAACACCTTCTGCTGCTGACGTAGAAGAAATTCTAAAGGTAATGACCGAACCCTTACCTATCAAGCTAAGTCCATTAGGGCCGCATCTGATGAAGCTTTTAGAGAAGGAGGAGCCTTCGGCAGCAAACAAGTCTGCTGGGCCAAAAAGACGGAGGATTAGTACTGTAATTGAAGCTATTGAAGAAATGCCACTGCCGGCCTCATCGTCAAAAATAACACCAGCTGCCAAAGCTGCTACAGCTATTGAAGCTGCTCCCACCAAAGCTACAACTGTCGAAGCTGCAACGGCCGAAGCCACGAATCTGGAGAGCACATTTTCTGATATTGATAAAATGCTCTTGGATATGGCTGCGGAAGAAGCTGCTGCAGCTGCCGAAGAAACCCTGGCTACAGTGCCTGGAAAAGGGAAAGAGATCGCCGAAGATATTTCGGAGGAAAAAACTTCAACTTTCAAAACATAATTGGTCAAGAGTTATCTAAGAATGAGAAAGAAGAGTTGCAAGAATATGTCATACTCTTCCGCGGCATTAACGAAGAAAGGTTTGGATGCATCCGAGATCGAACTGGAGCGAAGGTTATCAGCACTCTATCGAAGAGTGTTGGTTTCCCGAAGCTTGAGGCTGACATCAGCCCCTACCGACGACAACATATCGTCGGTAGTTTATTCTATTCTAATTTCAAGGTAAATTTTTTTCTTCGGCTTTTCATTGTTTTTACGACGAAGGTGTTTTCTGATGAAGGTTGTTTTGCCCAGAGTATGCTACTAAGTAAAGCCTTGAGGATGCAACAGGACCTCGAAGATAAGAAAAATGAGGTTATAATTGAAGGCTTAGAGAGCAAAATCAAAGATCATGAAGCTACTCTTGAAAAGAAAGATTTTGTTCTCCAAACAATGGAGGGTTCACTGGCAGAAGCCCAAGCCGAAATTGCCAGATTAAACAGTGAACTCCTCACGAAGTCAGAAAACTTCGAACAAGAAAAGAAGAATTTTGATGCGAAGTTTGAAGCTAAAGTCGAAAAGAGTTCGAATTTGCAGAAATCATTGAAGTAGCTTCAGGATAAATGTCTAGACTTCGGCAACCGGTGCGTGCAACGACTGAAGCAGGTCTTTAACTCAGTTGGAGCTAGTTCTGAAAAATTTAAACCTTCGGTTAAAGACCTGCCAGGCACCTTCGATCATATTGAGGGCGAAGTTGATGCTCTTGACAAAGTTATAGCTGGGCACGGTGACTTCTGTGCCCTGCTACCTTCTCGAGGCACAGCTGTTGCTTTCATGAAAACTGGTTGCACGCATGGGAAGATCGTGAACAGGCCAAACTTCAGCCTGTCACCAGCAGATTTAACTGACATCCCTAGTCTAGCCCGAAGCGTGGAAATAGATTCATAACTCAAATCTGGACGAAGGGTGGGCAAGACTTAGCTGGTGACGAAGCTCGAAGTCATCTCAAGCCGGTAATACACTTGTACCTATTGCTTACCTTGTCCTTGAGATTTGTGTTTACCTTATACCGCTTCGTTATGTACAGGATGCCGAAGCCAAATAGCAATGATCCGAAGCTTGGCGGATAGTGATGAAGTGATGAAGCTGAAGACACTGCTGTGAAAAAGCTCTAGAGAAATTTTTGAATTAACCTTGTAAAAGATACTGTAATTTAGGAATCAAACACTACTCTGTAAATTTGTCCAAACCTTGTAATATATTTTTAACTTTTCATCTATGTTTAAACTGCTTTGATGTGGACGAAACTTGTATTTTTTTGAGCCCAAGGCGAAAAACACCTTCCCTTCTTTTCGTACACAACGAAGCGTAAAATTTGCTTCTTTTGTACTCATTGAAGCCTTGTCATTAGAGCCGAAGCAACTGTCTGTACACTATGATATGATAATGATGATACTACGAATGTCTAAATGAATGTGTATCAATGCAACGAATGATGTGATATAATGTGCAAATGAATGTCAAACACACGCTTACGAAGTCACACCCAGGCTCTGCATCCCCTTAAGAACGACTTTGGAGTCTTCTTCACCGTTTATTTTTCGGTGTTCACCGTTGACTTTTCGGTGTAAGTTCTGCATCCCCTTAGGAACGTCTTTTGAACTTTTTCACCTTCTATTTCGGCGGTATAAGTTCTGCATCCCCTTAGGAACGTCTTTTAAACTTCTTCGCCTTATATTTCGGCGGTATTTGGCTCTGCATTCCCTTAGTAACGACTTTTGAGCAGAAAACTTACGCTGCGCTCCCTTGGGAACGACTTTTTGTAGCTTCGTCATACTCTGCATCCCCTTAGGGACGACTTTTGACCTTCTCCCTGGTTTTTTGTTCTTTTTCTGCACTCGATGGTGCATGCTCGGATGTTATATTTTACATTATTTTGGGGGATTTTGCTCTCGTAGAGCTGAATAAGAAAAGAAAAATTACAAGCTATGGCCCCATTAAAAACCTTTCTCCTCCTTTGGAAAGGAAAAGTGTGTCATAGGAAAAAATGAAAAAAGATTACATCAAATTACACATAATATCGTCGAAGCTTATACGCATTCCAAGATCTAGGAATGTCGTTGCCGTCCATATCCTTCAATCTGTAAGAACCGGGCCTTGACGAAGATACCACCAGAAAAGGTCCTTCCCACTTCAGCTGTAATTTGTGTACTGTATCCGGATTAGCCACTCTCCGAAGTACCAAATGCCCTGGTTTAATATTTTTCAACCGAACTTTTCTATCGCGCCATTTTATTGTTTCGGCTTGATATTTATTGATATTCTCCACAATCTGAAGTCTGGTCCCTTCTATGGTATCTTTTGCCACGTGATAATCAACTTCGTCTTCTGCCGAAGCTGTTGTTCTTATTGACCCCGCTTTAGCTTCTTCTGGGGTTATAGATTCGTCGCCAAATAATAATTTGAACAGTGTAAAACTTGTTGATCTTGATATGGTTGTATTGTTGCTCCACACCACTTTAATCAACTCATCTGGCCACTTTCCTCTGGGATGATTAAAGATTAGCTTCATTATTCCCGTCATTATAATGTCATTTGCTCTTTCGATAAGTCTGTTTGACTCCGGATGCCTGATTGATGTAAAATGAATCTTCGTGCCAATCTGATCACAGAATTACTTGAAAGTTTCGGCATCGAACTGTGTTCCATTGTCCACAGTTATAGCATTCGGCACGCCGAAGCGACAAACAATGTTTTGCCAGAATAATTTCTAAACTGTGACCGAAGTTATTGTAGCCAAAGACTTTGCTTCAATCCA
Source organism: Zea mays (assembly GCF_902167145.1). NCBI lineage: Eukaryota > Viridiplantae > Streptophyta > Magnoliopsida > Poales > Poaceae > Zea > Zea mays. The sequence continues at coordinate 112,860,172 of NC_050100.1, forward strand.
CTTAGAAAAATATTCTACATCCACCACAACATATCTTAAATTACCTTGCGCTGGTGGAAGTGGGCCTAGCAAATCCAGGCCCCAGTTTTGTAACGGCCAGGTGGGCTGTATTAGCTGAGTGAGAGATGAAGATTGTTTCTGGTCTCTTGCACATTTTTGACAATTTTCACATTTTTGGACTAGTTCTGCTGCATCCGAAGCTTTCTTCAGCCAGTAATATCTTTGTCTAAACACTTTCCCAGCAAGGGACTAGACCCAATGTGAGATCCACACAGACCTGCATGTATTTCTTTCATTAATTCAACACCTTCAGCTCTTGATAAACACTTGAGAAGTGGAGAACAGACTCCATGTTTATATAATTCCCCTTCTATTATCACATACGGTCTTGTCCTTGCCTACATTCTCTTATTATAAGTTTCGTCATCTGAAAGGCAATTACCTTGGAGGAAAGATATAATTTCAGTCCTCCAATCTTCACAATGTACTGGAGAAATAGTAAGCATTGCTCTCTCCATAATTTCAACCGAAGGTGCCTTTATTGTTTCAAAAAATATTTTCGAAGGTAGAGGGAGCCCCTGAGCCGCCGATTTGGCTAGCAAATCTGCATGCTCATTTTCACCTGTTGGAATATTCTTTAACAGAAAAACCTTCGAAAGAAGCCTCCAACCTTCGAACTGTATCCAAATATTTTTCAAGCTTCGGATCTCTTGCCTTGCTACTTTTGTCTACATGGCCAGAAATGACTTGAGAATCAGTTTTTAGGATGGCCCTTCTTATTCCCATTGCCCTTAACTTCCGAAGCCCCAACAAAAGTGATTCGTACTCAGCAATATTATTTGTGCAACTGAAGTCAAGATTGGCTGCATAACATGTTTTGACCTTTGAAGGTGCCACTAGGACCGCAGCCGCTCCTGCACCGAAGGTTCCACAAGAACCATCGCAGAACACTGTCCAAGCTTCGGCGCCTTTGTTTATTTCTTCTTCGTGAGCGCCTGGCGTCCAATCAGCGATGAAGTCTGCTAATGCCTAGAACTGAATTGAGGATCTATGCACATAATCAATGGTGAATTCATTAAGTTCTGCAACCCATTTACCAATCCTTCCAATAGCTTCTCTGTTCCTCGTAATGTCCTTCAGAGACTGTGACGAAAGAACAATTATGTGATATGCTTGAAAGTAATGCCGAAGCTTTTTGGAGGCCATTAACACAGCATATAGCACCTTCTCCAATTTTGTATAATTTTTCTTTGACAGACTTAAAACTTAGGAGACGAAGTACACTGGAGCTTGCTTTTTGACTTGGTCATCTAGCTTCTCCTGTACAAGTGCCGCACTCACTCCAGAATGCGAAGCTGCAACATATAAGAGCAATGGAGCCCCTGGCGAAGGTGGAGTTAATGTTGTTAAATCAATCAGATATTGCTTCAACTCTTCGAAGGCTTTTTGCTGAGCCGGGCCCCATTGAAAGACTTCGGCTGACTTCAGTATTTCAAAGAATGGCAGATTTCTTTCTGCTGATCTGGATATGAATCTGTTTAATGATGCTAGTCTACCTGCCAGCCGTTGAGCCCCTTTCTTTGTACTTGGCGGTTCCATCCGAATGATAGCTTCAATCTTGCTTGGGTTAGCTTCAATTCCATTCGTTGATACTAGACAGTCAAGGAACTTGCCCTTCTTTACCCCAAAAACACATTTTTCTGGATTTAACTTCAAACCAGCTTGCCTGAAATTGGCAAATATCTCTTGCAAATCAGCAATGTGATTTTTTCTTGCTTCGTGCTTTTAACTATGATATCATCAACATAGGTCAGCACATTCCTGCCTATTTGAGAATGAAGTACTCTAGTTGTCATTCTGCTAAAGCTTCCTCCAGCATTTTTAAGCCCCTTAGGCATCCGAAGATACCAATATGTGCAACTGAGGGTTATGAAGCTAGTCTTCGGCTCATCTTCCTTCTTCATCCAGATTTGGTGGTAGACTGAGTAACAATCTAGTAAACTCATGAGCTCTGACGAAGCTGCTGCATCTACAAGAGAATCTATTCTTGGCAATGGGAACTCATCCTTTGGACAAGCCTTGTTAAGATCTGTAAAATCAATGCACATTCTCCATTTACCGTTGGCCTTCTTCACCATAACAGCGTTGGCTAGCCACTCTGGGTATTTCACCTCTCTGATAACGCTAGCACTAAGAAGCCTCTTCACTTTGTTCCGAGCACCTTCAGCTTTGTCGTTAGACATTTTCCGAAGCCTTTGTTTTCTTGGCCTAAAAGATAGATCCACATTGAGTGAATGCTCAATGACATCTCTGTTGACACCGCAGAGATCATTGGCTAACCAAGCGAAGACATATTTCTTGTTGAATAGAAAACTTAGCAAATTCTTTTCCTGCTCTTCAGATAATTGAGACTCCAGCAGTGTCTTTTGTTCTGCTATATCTTCACATAGAAGCATAAGCTTCAGCTGATCCGCCGAAGCAGCCTTATCTCTTTTGTATCTATATTCTATACTACTCACAGGTTCGGTTCCATCTATGTTATGGATTGCCTTTGAATCTGTCCAGTTTCCTTCGGCCTTCCTGACAGCTTCTTGGCTCCCATGAACAGCAATGAGCCCTTGTTGCGAAGGTATCTTCATACATAGATATGCTGGATGAAGTATTGCTTCGAAAGCATTAAGTGTCCCACGACCAATGATTGTATTATAGGGATACTCCATGTCAACAATGTCAAAGACAACCTGTTCAGTAATTGTGTTATGAACAAAGCCGAAGGTCACTGGCATTGTGATTTTGCCGAGTGCTACAATCTGCCTTCCTCCGAAGCCACATAGAGGATGTGTAGCATCATGAATCTTATCCTCTGGTTATTGCATCTGTCTGAAGGCCTTAGCAAATATGATATCCGTTGCACTGTCTGTATCAACCAGAACATTATGGACCAGAAATTCCTTGATGACACAAGATATGACCATAGCATCATTATGAGGGTAATCTTTGAGCTGAAGGTCCTCCTGGGAGAAGGTGATTGGGATGTGGGACCATTTTGATTTGATGAAGGGTCCCTGCACCCCAACATATTGTACCCTTCTCTGTGCTTCCTTCTTCTGCTTCTTGTTAGCTGGCTCTGAACCTGAGCCGTCTGTTATCGGAAGCACTAGCTTCGTAGCCGAAGATGCTTCGGCTTGGTTGTTGAACGAAGTCATCAGCTCAAAAGTGGAAGTGAGTTCACCGGAGGTGGGCGCCAATGTTGGGGGCTTGTTCTCAAATGCTACGAATTAAGAACAAGGCAACACAAAAATAGGTTAAAGGTTAATGCCCTTCGTCCTTCGAAACATTATTTCTCTAAGGATATAATGATCTTCGGACGAATGTTATGAAGGACATACCTTCATCATCACAGCATATATCAATGCAAGACGAAGCATATGAATCATAAGAAATAACATGGATAATCATATGACATCATAATATATCTTTCATTATATAATCATGAATGAATGAGAATAACACATAATTACATTTGTACCTTCGGCTTGACAGAAGGTAAGAGTACAAGCGTGACGCACGAACGAGCACAAATCAGCGTGAACAGTACGGGGTACTGTTCATCTATTTATAAGCACAGGGCGCAGCCTGTGTGAAATTACATTTATACCCTTTACAATCGATTACAATCATAACACAAATTATCATGGGCTGATCTGTCTTTTCATCTTTAAGTCGATGCAACCCTTCGTCTCAAGGCATGTCATTATGTCAAAGTTCCCTGGAAGGTAGCTTCGGCGTTATTTCTGTGCTGATCTTCCGAAGGTGTTTTTTCTTACAGGACCTTCGGCGACAAAGCAGACCCCCAACAGAAGGATAAGGTCAATCTAGGCCAGATAGAGTCGGTCTAGATAGATAGAGTCGGTCTAGATAGATAAGGATAAGCAGAGTTTGTTTAGAAAAATAAGAGATTACTTGAGATAAGAATGGGCTGTTATCTCAGCCCTATAAAATGTACCCGTGAGTTCAATGAAAGCAAGCAAGCAATCATTTTGCTCAGGCTTCCTCTCCCCGCGTCTACTGTTCTTCAGGCGGGTACTGTTCACGTGAACAGTACCACGCTGTCTTCCACCCGCTGCCCAATCCCTAGGACAACGGCGCCCAAACGCCATGGTCCAGAGCCTCACCCTTCTCACCACTCATACCTTCTTAGGAGTCGCAGTTCCAACAATGATCGTGATTATGATGAGATGTTCGCTCTCATTACTCATATGACCACAATTCACACTCTTATTGATGTGGCCTCCATTTGTGAGTGGTCCTTCTCTCAATTTGATGTCAAGAATGCCTTTCTTACTGACGAGTTGCATCAGAAAGTCTATATGCAACCACTTCCTAAGTATTCTATTCCTAAGGGTATGGTTTGTCGTCTTCGCCACTCTCTTTATGGCCTCAAGCGGTTTCAGTGTTTTTTTGTGATCACTATTTGTAGTTTTTTTGTCAGTGCTCCTCATCCTGCTCTATTATGCACACATCATCTCGTGGGGGAGTCTTCTTTATGTTGACGATATGATTATCACTTGTGATGATTCTTAGTATATTGTCTTTGTGAAGGCATGTCTGGGTGAGTAGTTTCTTGTGTCTGATCATAGTCCTCTTCATTATTTCCTTGGGATTGATGTCCTCCATGCCTGAGGGCTTCTATCTATCTCAAGAAAAGTATATTTAGGGTCTTCTTAATCGTGCTTCTCTTATTGTTCATCGTACCTTTGAGACTCCCATTGAGCTCAATGTTCATCTTAGTGTCACTGATGATGAGCCCCTTGTTGGTCCTACCCGCTATGGTCACATAGTCAGGAGTTGTGGGTGTTTCGTACCTCGCTCGGACAAGTAAATTCATTGTACGCGTTCTAGGCTTTGGAGGGTGTGCACGGAGGGCACAAGGTTTATACTAGTTCGGGCAGAACGTCCCTACTTCTAGTCATCCGTGGCTTGCGCAACCGACACCATTGATGGTCAAACTTGTAGTAGGGGTTACAGGCGGTGGAGAGAGGGAGGAGAGGCTCCCAAGTCTCTTTATCAGGGGTGAAAGTGGAGCTTAGAAGATGCAGGGTGGAGTCCTCCTAGCTAAGTTTTGGCTCGACGGGGCTCCAGCCTCCTGGTCCTCGTCGGCGCTCCTCCTCCTGTTTGTCCTTGTGGGTCTCGTGTCTGCCTGAAGGCGTCCAGTTGGCGCAACAGCTCTCTCCTTTCGATCCCCTTGCCCTAAGGCCAGCCTCTCCCTTTTATAGGCTGGGAGAGGGGTCGACCAGCGGTGACTTCCCTGGGAAGGAGCCATAGGGCAAGGTTAAAACCAGCATTTTACCCCGAGTGGAGCCACACGTACTCGTGGGGCCCGGGGCTGTCTGGTTGTCTCGTATTTACCGTGGCGGATGACGTGGGGGCGACGATGGTCCTAGATGTCATCATTTTGGCTACGCCGACCCCTGGCCTCTGTAGCCTGGGGCTCAGTGCAGCCCGTCATGTAGTGCCCTGCGGGAGGTCTGCGCACTCAGACCTAGTCCGGTCCTAAGTGTGTTGTAGGCTGAGGGGTGCGCGGGCTATTAATGTGCCGCAGTCCGAGGGGCGCGTAAATCATGAGTGTTATGCGGGCCGAGGTGCTCCTAGGTCATGAGTGGGAAGCGGACCGGCGTCGCGCTGTGGCTCGGTGCTAGGTGTGGTTAAATATGATCGGCTATTTATGGGGAGTTAGTCTGGGGCCGGACGCAGGATACACTCGAGTGGTTCCCTTCTGACACGCTCGGCCTCCCATGTCGGGTTCCGCCACACCCGACCCCAAGCTCGGTGTCGCGGGGTTCGACCGGGAGCAGGTCCTTTTAGGGTTGACATATCTGCCTCTCCCAACTGACTAACGGGCCCCAACGATCAAGGGCTCTTTTCCTCAGCGCACTCTTTGACTAGCGGGTCCTAGGGACCAGGGGTCATTTCCCCGACAGTAGCCCCCAAGGGGAGAGCATCTCCGTTCGGTGGCTGATGACGGGTCGGGTGGTGTCCCGTCTTTTCGTTTCCCATGCAATCGTGACGTCTCCTTGGAAATCAACGTCGTTTTTTGTGGCGATCGTCTGTCTCCCGAGGTGGAGTCGGGTCCTCCTCTGCCCTCTTTATAAACCTCGAGCGGTCGTTCTCCTGCTAGCCACCCTTGACGTTTCCTTTGAACTTGCCTTCGACCGGGTCGACGGTCGAACCTTGGGCTTATCAGGATGTCGCGCTCCGCTGGTCACGAGCCGAGGTAGGCTTTTTCCCTTGGGCTTGTTGACCCCCTCTTTTGGCCTGACTTTTCTACACCCTTTCTCCCCACAGTAGCGCGGTCGTCGTCGACCCAAGGGTTGCGTCACGACCGAGCTCCACGTCTCTTTCTCTTCCCCCTTAGGCGTTAGCGTGGAGCTGTGATGCCTCTCGTGTGGCGCAGGAGGCCACCGAGGCCGAAGCCGACAGTCGTGTCGTCGGTAAGTCGTTTGATTCTCGCCCTTTCTAGGATTTTTTGTCCCCTTCTCTTATCCTGCCCGTCTCTCGTTGTAGCCTTGGAAGCGGAACTCAAGATGTTGCGCCACCGCTCAGGGCCTGTGGTGCCTCCTTAATCGAGCGCCTGGACAACACTACGTGCGTGTCTGGGACATCGTCGACTTCGGCGTTCATCGTGGGGCTGCGGTGGCGCTGCCCATTGCGGAGGTCTACACTGGCCACCGCCTTCAGGATCTCATTGGTCTCCCTTCTTCCCTCTCAGATGAGGGGTTGAAGGATCTGCTGGAAGGCTACGACGATGTAGCCAGTCGCGTCGTGCTTAGGGTGTCTACTCATGACATCGTTCGTTCTGCGCTCTAACCGCGATGTGCTACGCCTCGCCGCTGCCCCTTGATAATAATGAAAAAGACTTTTGCTTTCTGATTCCTAGTGTTGTGGGGCCTTCGAGTCCTTCCTTTCGCTATCTATATGGGCTTGTCCGGGTACCTCCCTTCTTTAAGAGTGCGAGAGAGAGAGAGAGAAAGGGAAAAGTGCTCCTCTTCGCAGATCTCTCGCTAGCTCCTGCTTTCCTTCGCCCATGGATCAAAGTGGCTCCCAAAGAGGAGGCCGTCCGAGGGGATGGTGCGACCATCCCACCTTTCTTTCTGGGTTCCCTTTCATCCTTCTGCCAATTAATCCTTAGCTTATTCTCCACGGTGTTGGTCGCCTCTCTTGAGGTGCGAAGGCGTCATGGCTTCGTGCCTCGGGCAGCTACCTTGTCGGCCCCTATAGCAGACTGTGGATGCTCGTTTGAGGGATTTAAGCTCGGCTTGTTCGACCTTAGATGTGGCTAACGCGGAGGTGCGGCGTCTACAATTGCAACTAGCGACTCTTAACGACCCGGGACCCAGGGGCAGGTAATCTATGGTGGTCCGGCCTCTGGGTCTCTCGATTCTTTCAAAATTCCTGACTACCTGGTAGCTTGTCGTAGGTCCTAGGCCCGAAGCGCTTAGCTTTTTCCTATGGGTAGATCGAGCTGCAAGATTCGTTCGTGCGCAGGGGAGGAATCAAAGGTCGCGTCTCCTTGACATCCCGGAGCGTGTTCGCGACGCTGTGGAGATTATATTCACCATGGCACGATGACGACCTTTGCCATTGCTCAACTAAACTACGGTGTCCGCCTTCGTGATGTTGTCGGCCTACCCGCCACGACAAGGGAAAAGGAAAAAGATTTGTTAGCACAATCGAGTTCGTAAGAAAGGTGTAAAAGACACGGAAAATAAGGTGCGGAGAGGCTAGCGATCTCCCTTCTTTCTTAATTTTGTTTGTCTGACAGCCCCGGATAATTGTTCCAAGCGGTTGAGAGAGGGAGGAGAGGCTCTCATGTCTCTTTATCGGGGTGGAAGTGGAGTTGAAAAGCTGCAGGGTGGAGTCCTAGCTAAGTCTTGGCTCGACGAGGCTCCGGCCTTCTGGTCCTCGTCGGCACTTCTCCTCTTCATCCTTGTGGGTTCGTGTCCATCTGAAGGCGTCTGGTTGCCCCAGGAGCTCTCTTCTTTTGATCCCCCTTGCCCTGAGGCCAGCCTCTCCCTTTTATAGGCTGGGAGAGGGGTCGGCCAGCGATGGCTTCCCTAGGAAAGAACCATAGGGCAAGGGTAAAACCAGCGTTTTACCCCGGGTGGAGCCACGCGTACTCGTGGGGCCTATGGCTGCCTAGTTGTCTCGTATTTACCATGGCGGATGGCGTGGAGGCAGCGATGGTCCCAGGTGTCATCATTTTGGCTACACCGACCCCTGTCCTCCGTAGCCTGGGGCTCGGCGCATCCCGTCGTGTAGTGCCTTGCGGGAGGTCTGCGCACTCATGCCTAGTCTGATAGGTCATAAGTGCGTCGTAGGCCAAGGGGTGCGTGGGCCATTAATGTGTCGCAGTCCAAGGAGCTCCAAGGTCATGAGTGCTATGCGGCCCGAGGTGCTCATAGGTCATGAGTGGGAAGCGGACCGGCGCCGCGCTGTGGCTCAGTGCCAGACGTGGTTAAATACGGTCGGCTATTTATGGCGAGTCAGTATACGGCCGGGCGCAGGATCCGCTCGAGTGGTTCTCTTCTGACACGTCCAGCCTCCCGTTCCGCCATGCCCGACCCCGCGGGGTTCGACCGGGGGTGGGTCCTTTCAGGGTTGACGTATTTGCCTCTCCCAACTGACTAACGGGCCCCAGTGATCACCGACTCCTTTCCTCGGCGCACTCTCTGACTGGCGGGTACCAGGGACCAAGGGTCATTTCCCCGACAGGAGTCTTGTTTATCTTGGTGTCACTCATCCTAATATTTCTTGTTTTGTGCATATTCTTAGTTAGTATGTTTTGGCTCCTATTTAGCTCTACTATAGTCAGCTACTTCGTGTCTAACGTTATCTTTGTGGGACTATCTCATGTCGTCTGTTCTTTTCAAACACAAGTTCTTCACAGCTCTAGGCCTATTGTGATGCTATCAGAGCTAGTGGTTCTTCTGCTCATTGATCTCTTTTTGTATATTGTGTTTTGCTTGGTAGCTCTCTTATTGCTTGGAAGACTAAAAAGCTGACAAAAGTTTTTCGTTCGAGTACAACAACTGAGTTGCGTGTTATGGCTCTTACGTGAAAGTAGAGGGACTCTAACTCTCATCAAGAGGATGACACTATGAGTTGGGGCAATTTTCTGTTTATTTCCTCAAACACTACACAATGCCATACCCATCTAAGGGTTGGAGACCCATATTTATAGCCCTAGAGGCTGCACTACCACACCTTCTCACACACACTACACAACAGGATTGTCCTCTAGATGCTAAAGAGACTACAGAGGATAGTCAAAAGCGACTGTTGTCCTCTAGATGCTAAAGAGACTACAGAGGACAGTCAAAAAGCGACTGCTGTCCTCTAGATGCTAAAGAGTCTACAGAGGACAGTCAAGCTGTCCTCTAGATGCTAAAGGACTACAGAGGACAGTCAAAAGCAGGTTGTCCTCTAGATGCTCAAGACTTATTCCATCATTCTCCCCCTAAATCTTGGGCGTCGTCTTGTGAGAAAGTTGGGCCATCCCGGACCTGGAGCAAAGCTCAACAAACTTGATCTTCCCAAGGGGCTTGGTGAGCAGGTCTGCAAGCTGATCCTTGGTGTTGATGTAGCGCGCCTTGATGCTCCCTTCTGCCAAGCAGTCTCGGATGAAGTGGTATCTCAGCCGGATGTGCTTGCTCCGTTCATGGAACACGGGGTTCTTGGCCAATGCCAGAGCGGACTGGCTGTCCACCCTGAGTTCCACCGCTCCAGTGTCTCTCCCGAGGAGATCACCGAGCAGTCGAGCCAGCCAGAGCGCCTGAGTCGAAGCAGTGGACGCCGCTATGTACTCGGCCTCGCAGCTGGACATGGCCACCACCTGTTGCTTGACCGACTGCCAGCTAATGAGGCACTTGCTGTCGGTGTTTTGGGTCCGACCGCACACCCGGGGTTGCCCCTCAAGGTGTTTTTAGGAGTAGGACGATGTTGCCGACTGTAGCTCGATGGTTCGTGCTGGGCGCACGAGAAACTGTGAACAATGATGTACAGGTTCGGGCCGCTTAGAGATGCGTAACACCCTACGTCCTGGCGGGAATGCTTTATGTGGTGGATTACAAGGGAACTCTCTAGTATAAGGAACGTAGAGAGTCGAGGTGAATGGCTGAGTAGTGAGATCGATCGTTCTGAAGGGGTGCCCCCTAGGCCTTATATATTCGACCGTGGGGCAATACATGCAGATATGATAACAATGCGCACCTAAGAAATAGTGAACCGATTGAGTCTATCTTCCTATAGTTCTGCTGACTCATCCTCGCTTGGTTCCGCTGCACGGGGTTCCAGCGCGGGAAAGTCGGGTCTCTGTGGTGGTTACTCGCTCAACGTTGTTGGGCCGTCTGGGTTCGCACCGATCCGGCCTTGTGTCGATCCGCTTCACTGGTCATTCCTCCCCAGGCCCACGAAGGGATGACCTTACGATTTATTGGGCCCTTGGGCCTTTCGTGAGGTCTCTTATCCTTCCAGTGGACCCGGGGGATATCTGTCCCCCACAAGCCCCCGATTTTTGGGTTGATTTTGAAATAATCGGCCCAAAAATCCTAGGTCCAGCTTGCGGTCTTTGTTTATGATAGGAAATGCTTTCCGGGTAACCTGGTAAAAACGATTTCTTACTGTCTCCTTCTGCTTTTATCACTCGAAAACTGGTGTTCTGTCTCGAACTTCGCGCTTTGGAGATCAGCATTTCGTACTGTAGGACCTTGAACTTCATTTGGTGCACCAGAGGTGCACCCAATGGGTGTAGCCCCCGAGCTTCGAGTGGATTTTTAAAAATAATCCACTCGAAGGTCTTCACTTCGAGTATTATCAGAAATCATTTTTATTTTCCGCTTCCACTTTGTTGGAGGTCAGCCTTGTTTTTGATCTTGCCATATGCTTTAGAAGTTAGCATTATCTTGACTTGGAATGACGATTCATTGGGTGTAGCCCCCGAGCTTCGAGTGGATTTTTGAAAACAATCCACTCGAAGTTCTTCATTTCGTGTCCTTTTGCTGAGAATCATCCTTTCTTTTTCCGAATGCTTTAGAGGTCAGCATTATGTCATTGATGTTATGCTTTAGAGGTCAGCATGTATTTTGTCTTTGAGGCCGAGTTCAGGATCTGCCCATATCTTGCTAGGTGGTGCAATTTATTTGATCTGCGACTGATTGGACGTTCGATGGACGTCCCCTGGCTAGTCTTCATGTCGCTTCTGTCAATCAGGCTTGTATTTCACCGGCTATATTTGGCTTTCCTTTGATCTTTGCTGATATCTCACTTTTGTCTTGAGGTATTCATTGCATGCGCTGCACGGATGTGACAGTTTTGAAAAATATACTGCTAATTCCTGGGCGCCCCCCCCCCCAATGGGTGTGGGCAAGGGACGGCTTGGTACGCTTAGTGTTTGGCGAACTGCTTCTGGGTAGTAATTTGATGTGACCGCGGGTGTAATCATATCGCCCACGCAGTTGACTGGAGTCCCAATGGGTGTTGTGTTGCGTGAAGCGGCGTCAGCCACCTGACGTGTCTTCAGACGGTTTAAATTGCATATTGAATTTTTGTGACTGTTCAGTGACCATGGTAGGAGATGGACGGTTGCCTTCTTCTATAAATAGTGTTTTGCTTCCCCGGCATTTTCACATCTCTTACTGCTCTCTGCTGCTTGCTTTCTTCTTCTCCCTTCATTTCCACCATGGGCAAGAGTAACAAACGCAAGCGCGAGCCGACTCCTCCATCGGAGGACTTCGGCGACTCGGAATACTCGGAGGACGAGTTCTCCTCCGAGTCTGAGGGGTCTCCGGCTCCCGTCTCTCCACCGGCGTCGTCTGATGATTCAGACGACTCCCAGGGGATTGCCGCGGAGGTCTGGACTTATATCCGGGCCGTCGAGCGCTCCGGGCTCGAGGGCTCGGATGAGTCGGAGTACTCCTCGGACGAGGAGGACTCTTCGGACTCGTCCGAGGAGGGCAGCGGCGGTGATGGCGGAGACGACGACGACGACGGAGGCGACGGTGACGACGGCGACGACAGCAGCAGGGGCGGTGACGGCGGCAGCAAGGGCGGCAACGGCGGCAGCAAGGGCGGCAACGGCGGCAGCAGCAGGGGCAGCAACGGCGGCGGCAGCAGCAAGGGCAGCAACAAGGCCAGTGGCTAGATGCCACTGGTTTTTAGATGTTAGTATAGATTAGAAGTAGTATAATGAAATAATGTAGTAGTAGTTAGTAGTGGAGTGTAGTGCAGTAGTAGTAGTAGTAGGGAAGTATCAACTCATGACGAGTTGATTTGTAAGTTCTGTAGCTTCCCTTAATGAAGAATGATTTCGTCTCCTCCTATGTTGATTATTTGGCCTCATGGTCAGTTGATGATTGTCGCGATATTTATTGTCCGTAATGCTCTCTGTCTATTATGCTTGTGTCGTAACTTGGAGTTTTCGAATCATTCCTCCGTTTACCTTATCTGTGAAGTCAATTCCTCTGGAGTTGTAGCTGAGTCACTCGGGCATCATATCGTCGCTTTTAGGGGTGATGGCCGAGTTATTATTGTCAACATTTACGCTTCTGAAGTAGCGTCCAAATGATGACGAAGCCACATCAGCGTTTTAGAATTAACATTTGAGTGATTGATGACCACGTCGGCGCTTTTAGAGGTAACAGCCGAGTGACTGATGACGACGTCGGCGTTTTAGAGATAACTGCCGAGTTAGAACGGGCTGCGTCGGCCACTTTGAAGATAATAGCCGAGTATGATGTGGCACACCAGCGTTTTATAAATAACTGTCAGGTGATGACATGGCACGCCGGTGTTTTAGAAGCAACCGCCGGGTGATGACATGACACTCCGGTGTTTTAGAAGTAACCGCCGGGTGATGACATGGCACGCCAGCGTTTTAGAAATAACCGCCGGGTGATGACTGGGCGCTTTTTGGAAACGGTATCCGACCCGGGAAAACCCCATATGTACTGCGCCTTCGGCCGCCTCTGCTTTTCGTGCCCTAGTTCTTGCTTTCCTGCCTCCAGACCCTCTCTGCCCTTTTGCAATTCGGCTCCCGCTCTGCTCGCCGGTGGAGTTGAGATGGCGCCCAAGCGGAAGGCCTCGAGTTCGTCCGCTGTTGTGATTCCCCCTATCGACCCCAACAGCCAGTTGCCTTTCGCAGTTAACCATATGTCTGTTGTTTCTGAGCCTGACCTTCTCCATCTCGTGTCCATCGGGGTCCTTCCTCCGAAGGAGCTCTGTTCTTGGCGGGTTTGCCACGGGGTCACTGTTCCAACAGAGGATACCCACGAATCCGTGATTTATGTTCCTTTTCTTCTCCGCGGTCTCGCTCTTCCTATTTCTCCCTTTTTCCGCGGTCTCCTTGATTTCTATCGCCTTAATTTGACCCATCTGAATCCCAATTCCATTCTGCAAATTTCCATTTACGTTCATTTATGCGAGGCTTTTCTTGGCGTCCTGCCACATTTTGGACTGTGGAAGTACTTGTATCACTGTCGCCCTGGATGGCCGGGGGGCAGCATCAGCTGGTGGGGGGTGCGAGTTTGGAGATGCGCCGTGGGAGGAAGACTGACTACCTTGAAACCCCACTCAAGGATAGTATCATAGGATGGCGCTTGGAGTGGTTTATTGTTGAGAACCACGGAAATTCTCTCCCCCCACGGTCAGGGAGACAGCCGGATGTTCATACTCCGAGTTGGACCGAGTCCCCCACGGACCAGGAGGTGGCTGAGGCAGGGTCTTTGCTGGCTGAAGTTGGACTGCTGAAGGAGAGGGGTCTGACTGCAGAGGCTGTGGTTGCTGATTTTGTCTTCAAGAACATTTAGCCATTGAAGGACAGGGCATACCCGGCCTATCTGTACCGAGGTCTAGCTGACTCAACCTGGGTCACCAACAGAAGAATTCCTGCTGTAGACTTAGTGAACCGGCTTGAAATGATACTTAGAGGGAAGGTATCAAATGTTGGCGCCCCTGTCGCATACTCGTTCTGGAACCTGCCTCCTTCAAAGGCCTTTACTTATTTTGTGTCGAATCCTCCTGCTGCCGATGGCGGTTTGGGCCTTAGAGTGCGACCCTCTGCCGAAGAAGTTAGTGCTTTGGTTGCTTCGCTTGGAGAAATTCTTGATGATGAACGACAGGTCCACTTTGAGGTGTCTTTGGATCCTAGTGATGCAGAGATAAGTGCTATGCTTGATATGCTGGCCGAGGACTCTTCTGACGCCGCTCCTGCTGGGACATTGGTGGTGGCGCCTCTCCCGGAAGCTGGTAAAACCTTGGATATTCAGAGGCCTGTCAGTGTTCGCCCGAAGCGCCCATGCCGAGCCAATCAACTTGATTCTCCTGCTGATGAGCAGAAAAAGAAAAAGAGACGTCTTCGGCGAGTATCTAGCTTGGATCGGGATGCTAGTCCTTCGGTTCCTGCTGTTGAGGAAGTGACTGTGCCTTAATTTACTGACGCTGACCCCAATGGGTGTGATCCATCTGTCGCTGATCCCAATGGGTGTGTTGTCTGTGTTGCTGATGAAAACGAGGAGGAAGAAAATGAGATCCCTTTGACTCGAAAGAACAGTCGGCGATACGTAGCCACTGGGGAAAGTAGTGGAGTTCCTTCTCCTGCTCTGTCTGCCCTCATTGGTCTACAAGAATTGTCTCTGTCGAACTTTGATCAGACTCTTGAAGATATGGTTCCAGAGGATCTGTTATCAGAGCCGGCGGATGGTGACGCGATGGATGTTTGTGCTGATGTGTTCGACGCCGGGTTGGGGTCATCCCGGGTAGCGTCCCGCGCCTCATCGACCTTGGAGCGCGGTCTTGAGGGTCAGGAAACTGACTTGGATCGTCTTGCTCCCATGGAAGTAACTGAGGGACCTTCAGCCTTAGAGGTGGCTGCCGCAGAGAACTCAGCCCTCAAAGATGGTGTTGTCGCTCACCCAGCCCCCGAGGGTGTTGCCGGGGATGATTCGGCTCGGGTGGGTAGCGCAAGCTGCGACCCAGCCCCCGAGGGTGTTGCCGGAGACGATCTAGCTCGAATGGGTAGCGCAAACTATGACCCAGCCCCCGAGGGTGTCCGAGCGGGGTCTCCCTCTGGTACTTCCATGGATGTTCAGGTCTCCTCCACATTCTGGTTGCATGGTGGTAGCCCAAGCCTTTGGTCAAGGAGCCGCTTTAGAGGCTAGCGTTCCTGACGACAAAGTTTTGGGCTCTGCTGATGACACCGAGTTGGTCCCTGCTGGTTCATTGCAAGTTGCTCCGGGTGGTTATCCTTCGCCGAGCCATTAATTGATTTCTCACGATTTGGGGGTCCCCTCATTCTTCTCCAACCTCCAGGTACTATGGTCTATTCTAGTCTGACTTTTACACTGGATGAACTGCTGTCATTACACTCATCTGCTCTCAATATCAGGCATTGGTGGACGGGATGGCTAGTCAGCTGAAGTTGCAAGGTGCTTCTGTTCCAGAAAGAGCTTCGTCTTTGGCACGTTGGAATCCGGTGCTGCTTCAACAGCGTGTTTCTGACTTAGAGGCGGCGAATGCTGGTTAGTGCTTTTCTGCTTCCTTTCGTCTATCTTATTAAACTGCTTCTTAATCTAAACTTTTTGTTTGACCGTTTCTCGCTAGATATGGCTCGGCAGTTTTCTGTTCTTGAAGAGAAACATTCTCAAAATCAGGCTGAATTGGTCAGGCGGTGCTCTGATTTTGAAGAAAAGTATTCCCAAAGTCAGACTGAGCTGGCCCAAGTTTCTGCTGCTCTGAACGATGCAACGTGTTGAACTCTACTCTGCGCGCTCAGCTTGATTCTGAAAAGGTGACCTGAAAACCCAAGCTTTGTTTTGCCACGTTCTTGTTGCTGGCTCGACGTTTGAAGAAGTCAATTCTTGTTTGCAGGAAGAAAAACGTGCCCTTGTTGCTTCTCGTGACAATCTTGACAAGTTATATCGTGACTCCAGCAACTCGTTGACCATCCTGGAGAGGAGTCATCGCTTCACCATGGAGGAGTAGACAATCAGCGTTGTAAGCTGAAGGAATCCACGGACGACGTGATCCGTCTCAGACAGTTGATATCGGCTAAAGATGCTGCCATCAAGGAACTGCGTGCTTCCAAGAAGTCCATCGCCCAGGAGCTAGAGACCGCTCAGTTGGCTGTCAAGGTTGCTGAAAAAACTTCCGGTACTCTAAGGGCTCAGCGCGATAGAGCCATGGATAAAGCCATTCGCGCAGGGTGGATCTTGATGAGGAGACCTGGGGTGATTGTTCCTGATGACATAAGGGCTGATGTGAACGCTGCTCCCGATTCCTCAAGTCGCCCTTCTTCGTCGGTCGCTCCTGAGAAGAATGTTGCAAAATAGAAAAACATTGCGTGCTTTGAGCGCGCGGTTATCGTGCTCGGATGTTTTGTTAGAGGACACCTGCTTAAGATTTGAATGCTACTGTTATTTCGAATTCGACAATATCACCTTTTGCAGAAGTAAAATGTCGTGTAATGATTTCAAGACTTCTTCATGGGACATAGAGGTCGCCCCTAGATGAGTAACTGTGTGCGCGCCGAGTGTGCTGCGCCAGTTTAAGTTAGTATTAACTCAGACCGACCGTGGCCGCCCCGAGTTAAGTAAGTGCAAGTATGTGGTACCGTCTTAGGCCGTTGCCGACTTAAGCCGATCGCTCCGATAGCAGGGCATAGTGGTCGCTCTGAGTTAAGTAAACGCGAGCATGTTGCACCGTATTAAGTCGTTGCCGACTTAAGCCGATTGCTCCGTTAGCAGGGCATAGTGGTCGCTCTGAGTTAAGTAAGCGCGAGCATGTTGCACCGTCTTAAGTCATTGCCGACTTAAGCCGATTGCTCCGTTTAGCAGGGCATAGTGGTCGCCCTGAGTTAAGTAAGCGTGAGCATGTTGCACCGTCTTAAGTCGTTGCCGACTTAAGCCGATTGTTCCGTTAGCAGGGTATAGTGGTCACCCCGAGTTAAGTAAGCGCGAGCATGTTGCACCGTCTTAAGTCGTTGCCAACTTAATCCGATTGCTCCGTTTAGCAGGGCATAGTGGTCACCCCGAGTTAAGTAAACGCGAGCATGTTGCACCGTCTTAAGTCGTTGCCGACTTAAGCCGATTGCTCCGTTTAGCAGGGCATAGTGGTCACCCCAAGTTAAGTAAGAATGCAGGTCGATCATGAACAAACTGAGTATTCTTGAAGCCTTTTTATTGATGATATATTTCCCATTTTACAAAGTACATTGTCGTCCCGATAGCTTTTGAAATACAGCTAGGGATAAAACTTCCTGAGATGTTCTATATTCCATGAGTTCCCGATTTTCGTGCCGTCCATCTGAGTGAGACGATATGATCCCGGTCGAGTGACTTCTGCTACTATGAATGGTCCTTCTCATAGGGGCGACAACTTGTGCCGTCCCTCCCCCGTTAGAATTCGGCGGAGGACGAGATCTCCCACTGCAAAGGATCGACATCGCATGGCCTTGTCGTGATAGCGTCTCAGAGTTTGCTGGTACCGTGCTGATTGAATTACCGTGTTCAGCCGTTCTTCTTCGAGTACATCAACATCCTCCAGCCTAGTAGCCTCGGCTTCTGATATGCTTTCAAAGACCAACCTTGGTGCCCCAAACTTGAGATCAGCGGGCAGTACTACTTCTGACCCACAGACCATGAAGAAAGGAGTATTTCCATGCAAAGCTCGACTAGATTGAGTTCTTAGGCTCCAAACGACGTAGGGTAACTCCTTTATCCGCTTTCCTGCGAACTTTTCATTTTTATCGAAGACTTTTTTCCTGAGTGCCTCTAATATCATCCTGTTAGCTCGTTCAACCTGCCCGTTGGCTCTTGGGTGTGCCACCGAAGCATACTTGATCTGAATGCTCTTTTGCTCGCAGAAATCGAAGAACTCTGAACTTGTGAAGTTGGATCCTAGGTCAGTTATGATACTGTTCGATATTCCGAATCTGAATATTATGTCTTGTATGAATTCCACGGCCTTAGCTGAGGTTAAAGAAGCAATAGGTTTGAACTCTATCCATTTAGTGAATTTGTCGATTGCTACCAGTACATGAGTATATCCTCCTTGAGCTTTCTTGAAAGGTCCAATCATATCCAGTCCCCAGCATGCGAACGGCCAAGTTACTGGTATGGTTTGCAGTTGTTGTGCTGGTAGATGTTGTTGCTTTGATAAGTACTGGCAAGCTTCGCACCTCTGAACTAACTCGGCTGCATCACTTTTCGCTGTTGGCCAATAGAATCCCGACCTGAAGACCTTCCCGACTAGTGTCTTGGATGCTGCGTGTATTCCACATTGCCCCGAATGGACCTCATCTAGAAGTTGCTTCCCAGTAGATGAGAGAATGCATTTCATGAGGACGCCCGATGCACCCCTTCTGTATAGTGTCTCCCCAATGAGTGTGTAGTGAGCTGACAATCTAGCGATGCGCTCGGCTGCATTTTTGTCATCTAGTTCCTCTTCATTCTTTATATATCTGATGATCGGCCTTCTCCAGTCATCAGAATCTGACTCTGGTTGGTTCACGATATTACATTCTTCTGTCTGGTCCATTGAGATGCTTGGATGTGGTATTTCTTGCACAAAGACTCCAGGTGGGACCTGAGTTCAACTGGATCCTAGTTTGGACAATACATCAGTTGTCGTGTTTCGATCTCTTTCCACATGTGAAATTCCAGACCTTCAAATTTATCTTCTAGTTTCCGGACGACGGTGCAGTATTTTCCCATAGAGTCGCTCGAACAATCCCATTCTTTGTTTATCTGGCTTATGACTACTAGAGAATCTCCGTATAACATCAGTCTCTTGATGCCCAGTGATATAGCAATGTTCAGTCCATGAATCAGAGCTTCATATTCGGCTGCGTTGTTGGAGGCTGGAAATAACAACTGGAGGGCATATTTGAGGTGCTCGCCTCCAGGTGCGGTAAAGAGAATCCCCGCGCCTGCTCCCTGCAGTTTTAACGAGCCATCAAAATACATTCGCCATACTTCTGTGGTTTCTGGGTTATCTGGCACTTGTTGTTCAGTCCATTCTGATACGAAATCAACCAATGCTTGAGTTTTGATGGCAGTGCGAGGTCGAAATTCAATGTCATGAGATCCCAGCTCGCAGGCCCACTTGGCTATTCTGCCAATGGCTTCCTTGTTGTGAAGAATATCCCCTATCGGAAAACCAGTGACCACTATGACTTTGTGGTCGTCAAAGTAGTGACGTAGTTTGCGTGCAGTTAGAAGTACTGCATATAATATCTTCTGAACTTGAGGATACTTTTTCTTCGAGGGACCCAGAACTTCACTGATGAAATAAACAGGATGTTGCACTGGGTAGACATGTCCTTCTTCTGCTCGCTCGACTACCAACGCGGTGCTTACCACGTGAGTCGTGCAAGAGATATACAGCAGCAAATCTTCAGCTGGTTGAGTTGACGTGGCTCGCCGTGGTGGCTTCAGCACTGGTGGTGTCGTCAAGAATTTTTTCAATGCGTCTAGGGCATCCTGTGCTTCTGAAGTCCACTGAAACTTATCCACCTTCTTGAGTAGTTTATAAAATGGTAGGCCTTTTTCTCCCAGTCTGGATATGAATCTGCTCAGTGCTGCCATACATCCGGTAAGTCTCTGAACTTTCTTTTGTGATCGCGGCACCTCCATTTTCATGATAGCTTCGATCTTATCCGGATTAGCTTCAATTCCCCGGTGGCTGACAATAAATCCGAGTAGCTTTCCTGCAGGTACCCCAAAGACACATTTTTCGGGATTAAGCTTGCATCGATATCGCCGTAGACTGTTGAAAACCAGCTGTAAGTCTTCGATGAAATTTTCCGAGTTCTCCGTTTTAATTACCACATCATCTACATAGGCTTCCACCCGCTTGCCCCAGTGATCAGCTAAGCATGTTTGAATGACTCTCTGATAAGTCGCTCCAGCGTTTTTGAGGCCGAACGGCATGGAGGTATAGCAGAAAGCACCGAACGGAGTGATGAACGCTGTTTTTTCCTCGTCTTCTTTTGCCAAGCTAATCTGATGATATCCGGAGTAGCAATCCAGGAAAGACAGTACAGAACATTCAGCGGTGGAATCTACCACCTGATCTATCCTAGGAAGCCCGAAGGGATCCTTTGGACAGTGTTTGTTGAGATCCGTATAGTCGACGCACATGCGTCAATCCACTTTATTCTTTTTGAGTATAAGAACAGGGTTGGCTAACCACTCGGGATGTAACACCTCTCTAATAAATCCAGCCGCGACCAAGCGGGCCAGCTCAGCGCGAATGGTCTCTCTCTTGTCGGGCGTGAAACGACGTAATTTTTGCCGAATTGGCCTCGCCTGAGGATAAACTTTCAATTTATGCTCGGGCAGTTCTCTCGGGACTCTCGGCATATCCGCAGGTTGGCATGCGAATACGTCTCGGTTGTCTTGCAAGAACTGGACGAGCGCGCTTTCCTATTTGTCATCCAGGCTGGAACTGATGATGGTGGTCTTGCGTTCATCAGCAAACCCAAGGTTGATCCTTTTGGTTTCTTCAGTCGGCCGCATAGAGGTCGCGGCTTGAGCTTCATTTGCAGGTGCTGCAAGGTCTTCCTCAGGCTTAGAGTTTGCCTGTATCGAAGAAGCCGCCGATGGTTTGGTGGTGAGGGCCGCCTGGATGGCCACTCGGAAACATTCTGCGGCGCCTTGGAAGTCAGCGCGCACAGTTATGATTCCTTGCGGCCCTGGCATCTTCAATATCATGTATGTGTAATGCGGAATGGCCATGAATTTTGCCAATCCCGGCCTCCCGATGATGGCGTTGTACCCGCAGTCGAAGTTCGCCACTTCGAACCTCAGGAACTCGGTTCTGTAGTTCTCCGGAGTTCCGAAGGTGACTGGCATGTAGATGTGGCCCAGCGGGTATTCCCCTTCAGTCGGCACGATGCCGAAGAAAGGAGTGTCTGACTCGTGGAGCTCTTTGAGGTGAACTCCCAAGCCTTGGAGTGTCCGAGGGAAGGTGACGTTGATGCTGCTCCCCTCGTCCACTAATACCTTCTTCACCCTGCTCTCTCGGATCACCGGATCGACGAGGAGCGGGTATTTGCCTGGGTGGTCGAAGTTGAGCCATTGATCTGCCTGAGTGAAGGTGATCGGGTGCTCCGACCATCGGTACGGAGCGGGAGGACCGGTGGTCGCCACCAATATCTGGCGATCGTTGAGCTTTTGTTGTCTTCTGTTCTCCTGCGATCCATGTCCGCCGTAAGATGACGTTGACTTCTCTGTCAACGCGCGGGAAGGCTCCACCTCCTCCCTCCTCCTGGTGTTGGGGTTGTCGCGGTTCTCCTGGTCCTCCCCGCGGTGGAGGAGGTAGAGGTTGGAAGGGCCGGTCGTGTCCGACGGAGTGCTTGAAGTCTCTGCAGTTCCGAAGGGTGTGGCGCATGTCCTTGTGGTACGGGCACTGGGCGTCGAGGATGTCGTCCAGCGTGCGTTCGCCTCCGCGAGGTCCTCCCCGGGCGCGAGAGGCAGGTGGTCCGGCAGCGTGCACTTCTTCGCGAGGCCTCTTCTCCCAGCGTTTATCGGGTTGCTGGTTCGTGTCACGTCGTGGTGCTGCCGGTGCGGGCTTCGCTCCCCCGATGAGGTCCTGAGCTCGCTCGTCGGTGGTGATGTAGAGGTCGGCTTCCCGGAACAATTGCTCGAAGGTAGTCGACGCCTTCTGCAATATGGCCCGGACGAAAGCCGAGTCGTTGGATCCTCTGTAGAAGTCCTCGATCACGGCCGCCTCCGTGACCTCGGGGATACGATTTCTCATGGTCTGGAACCTTTTGAGGTATGACCGAAGAGTTTCGTCCCCCCGGCACTTGATGGATTTGAGGTCCCATGGTTTCGCTGGTTTGTCGGAGAGGGACTGAAAGTTGGCGGTGAAGCGTCGACTAAAGTCGCTCCAGTCGTCGATGCAGTGTCGGGGTAGATGTCGCAGCCATTGTAGCGCGTCTTGCCCGAGAACAATGGGTAAGTATGCGGTCATCACGTCCTCGGACGCCCCGGCAACTCGAGCAGCGGTGGTGTAGACGGCCAGCCAGCCTCCTGGATCCTGCTTAGGTTCATATTTGTCGACATTGGATACCTTGAAGTTAGGGGGGCATTGAATGGCTCTAAGGCGTGGAGTAAGTGCAGACACTTCACACGTGTCTTCTTGTCGTCGGGGATGATGTCTGTCCCGGGGAGGGGAGTAGTTGTTGTGGTTCCTCGACCGTCGTCGGGTGGTACCGCCAGTCGAGGCCGTTGTCGACTCAGTTCTGGTGGCCTGACTCCGAGCTGGGATGCCATGATCCCTGTCGTACTCTTCCCGGCGGCGGATCTCGTTCTCATGTCGTCGTTCACGCGAAGCGTTGATGGAGCTTCGCGCGTCCCGGCGGCTGTTGATGGTGTGTCGTAGGTCGTTCGGCGGGTGAGCGAGAGGTAGAAGATGGTTGACTGCTTGGGTGAATAGTCGTCGATAGCCCTCGGCGTCGGGAGTCCGAGGGAGTCCATCAGCTATCCGAGCTAGTACTCCTCCGACTTCACTCGGCGTGTTCATGGCTCGGGCGAAGTCGGGGTTCAGGTTGCGCCCGAAGAGTGGATTCTCTCGACGTTGCCTTGCCTCCTGCTCGGCTTGTTCCTGAGCTCGTCGGCGATCACGCCGTCGGGAGTTCCTTCGTTCTCTGAAGACGCGTTCCTCCGGAGTTTCTCCTATCTCTGAGACCTCGTCTCGCGAGACAGGCTGCTCCGGGTCCCGCTCTCCGGCCTCGTGATGTCGCCGGATATTTCGGCGTCGGTTCCTCCGTCGGCGGGATTCCCGCTGAGGAGGTTCTTCTCCGGGCGCGGTCGGCTCGTCGTCGGAGATGGGGGACGACTCCACTCTCCCGATGAAGAGGACGTCGGGGTAGAATGGTGCGGCGGTCGTGGCGATCTTCTTTCCGTTCTCCTTTGAGGGCGGAGGAATGGAAAGAACAACTTGCTCCCTCCCGGCTTTATTTGTTTCTTTCTTCCTTGCGATTTGTGTCCATTCTTTCGTCGGGGAGGTAGACAGTGGAGTTCTCTGGGTCAGCGGGCCCTCGGCCCCTGGCTTGCTGAAGGCGATCTTTTTTCGGAGCGCAGGAGGTTGCGCTTTTCCCTGCCTTACTCCGATATTCTCGGAGTTTGGAGGAGACTTCTTTCTTGGCGGATCTGTGATGCAGTGTAGAGTTCCTTCTTCATCTGCTATGAATGAGATAGTTCCGAAGCAGAACACGGATCCGGGGCGGAGGGTGATCTTGCGGTGGAAGGTGACGGCCATTGAGCTAGCTTAGATCGGCGACACACCCCCTACCTGGCGCGCCAGCTGTCGGTGTTTTGGGTCCGACCGCACACCCGGGGTTGCCCCTCAAGGTGTTTTTAGGAGTAGGACGATGTTGCCGACTGTAGCTTGATGGTTCGTGCCGGGCGCACGAGAAACTGTGAACAATGATGTACAGGTTCGGGCCGCTTAGAGATGTGTAACAACCTACGTCCTGGCGGGAATGCTTTATGTGGTGGATTACAAGGGAACTCTCTAGTATAAGGAACGTAGAGAGTCGAGGTGAATGGCTGAGTAGTGAGATCGATCGTTCTGAAGGGGTGCCCCCTAGGCCTTATATATTCGACCGTGGGGCAATACATGCAGATATGATAACAATGCGCACCTAAGAAATAGTGAACCGATTGAGTCTATCTTCCTATAGTTCTGCCGACTCATCCTCGCTTGGTTCCGCTGCACGGGGTTCCAGCGCGGGAAAGTCGGGTCTCTGTGGTGGTTACTCGTTCAACGTTGTTGGGCCGTCTGGGTTCGCACCGATCCAGCCTTGTGTCGATCCGCTTCACTGGTCATTCCTCCCCAGGCCCACGAAGGGATGACCTTACGATTTATTGGGCCCTTGGGCCTTTCGTGAGGTCTCTTATCCTTCCAGTGGACCCGGGGGATATCTGTCCCCCACACTTGCCGAGGAAGAAAAGGATCCCGCCTGTGCTCTTGCTAGTGTCGATGTCACCGACGTGGTCGCTGTCGCTGTACCCGACAAGGTGTGCCTCCCCAGGGCACCTCGGGTAGTAGAGACCGTGGTCGAGAGTCCCCGCAACTTAGAGGATGATCCTCTTCACAGCCTGCTCATGCTCCGTCGTCGGTCGCTGCAAGAACCGACTAATGTAGCCGACGGAGTATGCCAAGTCAAGTCGTGTGTGGACGAGGTAGCGAAGGCTCCCCACAAGATGCCGGTACTTTGTAGCATCCACCTCCTCCGTCGTGTTGTCGTGACTCAGCTTCAGCCTCTCCTCCATCAGAGTGAGAGCTGGGTTGCAGTCGGTGAGCCCAGCCAGCTCAACAATGTGCTTGGCGTAGGCGGTCTGGCGAAGTGTGATCCCGGAGTCTCCCTGGTACACCTCAATCCCCAAGTAGAAGGAGAGATGCCCCAGGTCACTTATTTGGAAGGTGGCCTTCATCTCTTCCTTGAACGCTACCACCTCTGCATCCTTGGCGCCGGTGATCACCAAGTCGTCGACGTAGACACCCACCAGCAGGGCACTTCCTCCATTGCCCCGCCGATAGATGGCCACCTCGTGCGGGCTTGGCGTGAAACCCATCCTTTGAGCGTGGAATCCAGCTTGGCATTCCACGCCCTCGGTGCCTGTCGCAGGCCATAGAGAGCCTTGCGCAGGCGCAACACCTTGCCCTCCTTGCCAGGGATCGCAAAACCTGGCGGCTGGTCTACGTAGACCTCCTTTAAGTCGCCGTTAAGAAACGCCGACTTGACGTCCATGTGATGAACGTGCCAGCCCTGCTGGGCTGACAGCGCAAGGAGGAGTCGCACGGATTCCATCCGTGCCACGGGGGCGAAAGCATCGTCGAAGTCGATCCCCTCCTGTTGTAGGAAACCGCGTGCCACCAAGCGAGCCTTGTGCTTGACGATGGCGCCGTCTTCATCCCTCTTCAGTTTGAACACCCATTTAAGGGTGATCGCACGATGACCATGAGGGAGATCAGCGAGCTCCCAGGTGCGGTTCGTCTCAACCGCGTCCATCTCCGACTGCATCGCAGCACGCCAAGCCGCATGTTTCTCGGCCTCCGCGAAAGACCGAGGCTCACCATCATCGCATGCAAGATGCAACTCTCCTGCCAGAATGCGAGATGCAGGGCCTGGCACCGACGGGTCGATGAGAAGGCCCTCCACCCTTCGATACCGCAACGGCTCGTCGTCGTAGTACGCGTCGACGCGCTCCTCGTCGCGGGACAGAGGGGTCACGAGCTCCACTGGGTCGTGCTCGACACGAGCTGGTGTCGGAGAGGACGTTCCCGGAGAGGGTACCGTCGGTGTTGGAGTACGTGGTGGCGAAGAGCTCGCTGTAGCCGGAGTCGTGGCTGGAGTGCGTGGTGGTGAAGAGCTCGTTGTAGCAGGAGCTGGAGAGTTTGGCGCTGGAGTCGGTGGAGACTTGGGGGCTGGGGTAGACCTGCTCGGAGAAGAGTTGCCTACTCCCCCAGCTCCCTCAAAGTGGACGTACTCGATGGTGAAGTCATACGTCGGAGTCGTGCCGTCGTCCACCGCCTTGTCCCACGCCCATCCTCGCCCTTCGTCGAACACTACGTCGCGCGCCGTGCGCACACGCTGTGTTCTTGGGTCAAGGATGCGGTAGGCCTTTGAGCCCTCCGCATAGCCAATGAACACCCCCGGGGTGCTTCTATCGTCGAGCTTGCTGATGTGGTCAAGCTCCTTGGTGAACGCGAGGCAGCCGAAGACCCGTAGGTGAGAGACCGCCGGCTTGCGCCCATGCCAAGCCTCGTACGGTGTCATCCCGTTGAGAGCCTTGGTGGGCGAGCGGTTGAGGATGTAAACCGCAGTCACCACCGCCTCTCCCCAGAAGATAGCTGGCATTCCTCTCTGCTTGAGGAGAGCCCGAGCCATCCCCACAACCGTCTGGTTGCGCCGCTCGACGACGCCGTTCTGCTGCGGGCTGTACGGCGCGGAGTAGTGGCGTTGAACGCCCTCATCCGCACAGTACGACGCGAACTCAGCCGCCGTGAATTCGTCGTCGTTGTCGGTGCGCAGCACGCGCAGCTTGCGGCCGCACTCCGCCTCCGCAGCGACCTGCACACGCCTGATGGCATTCGCAGCCTCTCCCTTGCTGCCAAGGATCATCACCCACATGTAGCGGGAGAGATCGTCGACGAGCAGCAAGAAGTAGCGTCGTCCTCCTGGTGTGGCTGGTGTCACCGGGCCACACAAGTCCCCATGCACGAGCTCGAGCCTCTCCTTGGCTCGGAAGCTCGACAGCTGGGGAAAGGGAAGCCGTCTCTGCTTTGTCAACACGCAGACATCGCAGAATTGCTCCACATGGTCAAGGCACGGCAGGCCTCGTACCATCTCCTTGGCACTGAGCAGCTCCAGGGCCTCGAAGTTAAGGTGCCCAAAGAGCTCGTGCCACTGCCATGCCCCGTCGTCTCGACAAGCAGCAAGGCAGCAAGGTTGTGCCACCTTCACATTGAGGATGTATAGCCGATTTGGACTCCTGCGTACCTTGGCAAGAAGGCGACGAGAGGGGTCCCAGATCCTCATGACTCCGTGCTCGACCTCCACGCGCGAACCGTTCTCATCCAGCTGTCCCAAGCTGATGATAGAGTTCCTCAACGTGGGGATGTAGTAGACTCCGGTGAGCAGCCTGTGCTCACCAGATGCGGCGGTGAAGACGACTGAGCCTGCGCCCTTGATCTCAACGCCGGAGGCGTCCCCAAACTTGACGGAGCCTCGGACGCTAGAGTCAAGCTCGGTGAAGAACTCCCGTCGGCCGGTCATGTGATGAGTGGCACCGGTGTCGAGGCACCATCCTTCGATCATGTCTTTGTTGGAGCCGTCGCCGAGGAAAGCACGTGCTTTCGACTCATCAAGGTGGAGGAGTGCCGCTGCGGCCGGTGCCGCTGGAGATAGCTCGATGCTTGCATGTGCTAGGAGCAGAGCCTCCTCCTCCGCCTGTGCGACGTTGGCCTGGCCACGTCGTGGCTGTCGAAAGTCCCTAGCCCAGTGGCCAAGCTTGCCGCAGTTGTGACAGTCGTCGTCTCGTGCCGGCTTCTTGTTGCCGACGGCGCCGCCTTGGGCACCTCCACGAGCACCGCCCTCAGCATGTCCTCGCGCCCCGGCCTGGGCGCCTCCACGCGGCTTGCCGCGTTTGCGGCCTCGTGTCGAGGAGGACTCCCCCTTCTTCTGGTCACCCTGGCAGGCCTCCCACTGCTCCCGAGTGAGATGTAGCTTCCCGCCAATAGTGATAGGGCCAGAGGGAGCCTGTGGTTCGTCGCCGTCGACCACCTTGAGACGACCTATCGCCTCTTCGATCGTCATCGTGGAGAGGTCTAGCAGAGACTCGATCGAGCGAGCGATCTGCTTGTACTTCTCGGGGATGCAACGGAAGAGCTTCTCAACAGCTCTCTCCTCATCGTAGGTGTCGTCGCCGAACTGCACCATCTTCTGCAACAGAGTGTTGAGGCGGAGAGCAAAGTCATCAACATCCTCACCTGGCTTGAAGGCCAGGTTCTCCCACTCCTTGCGAAGTGCCTGCAGTGTGGTCTTGCGGGCACGGTCGCTGCCGATGCGGGTCGCAGCGATGGCGTCCCAGGCCTACTTGGTAGTCCGCTTCTGGGAAAGCGAAAACTGCATCTCGGACGGAACTGCAGCAATGAGGGCATCCAGTGCCTGCCGATCCTCGTGGTAGTCGACGTCGCGTACCGAACTGCTTCCCACATTTGGCGAACCTGGAGCCGTACCCTCATCACCGCGGCCCACTCGACGTAGTTGGTCTTGGTGGGGGTAGGCCACCCATCGCAGGGACTGATGTCCCTGACAATGGCCTGGGCCATGCGGCGACCATGGTACCGATCCGGGGAGGGAGAGTCGCGCCGCCTGTAGAGGCCGCGATCTCCGTCGACCCGGTCGCCGCCGCCGGGAGCACCGTCGGCGCGTCTACGCCTGTCTGGGCTGCCGCCGCGTGCGCCCTCGCCCAGAGCGTCGTCAGCGCGTCGGCGCCTATCTGGGCTGCCACCACGCGCGCCCCCATGGGGGTGCGCGGCTGCCCACTGTGCCGCCTGCTCTCGCGCTACTTCCCTCGCCAGCCTGAGCTCTTCGTTGGTGTTGTCGTCGACAGAAGCAGAGCTACCAGCTCTACTGCCGCGCAGAACCTCGAGCTCTGCTGCCGCCGCACGTGCAGCATCCGCCGCCTCCGCTGCTTCTACTTCCGCTCTCGCTGCTACCAGTTCCGCTGTCGCCAGCCGTGCTGCCCTCGCCGCTGTCGCTGCAGCCGCTGCTGCTGCTCGCTCTCGTTCTTGTGCCGCGACGACCTCGGCTTCCTGCTAGCGCCGCGCACTCGAAGTGACCGAGAGTAGGACATGGTGGGCTAGTGAGGGGTCGTTGCGTGTGGAAGAGGCTTTCTCAGACGAAAGGTTGCTCGTCTGAGCAGGAGAGGAAGGAACAGTTGGAGCTCTTGCTGCCGATTGAGTGTGGGGAGAGGCGCGGGAAGGAGCTGAGCAAGATATTTAGGCTACAGGATAGTTTGGCTTTGATACCAATTGTAAGTAGAGGGACTCTAACTCTCATCAAGAGGATGACACTATGAGTTGGGGCAATTTTCTGTTTATTTCCTCAAACACTACACAATGCCATACCCATCTAAGGGTTGGAGACCCATATTTATAGCCCTAGAGGCTGCACTACCACACCTTCTCACACACACTACACAACAGGATTGTCCTCTAGATGCTAAAGAGACTACAGAGGACAGTCAAAAAACGACTGCTGTCCTCTAGATGCTAAAGAGACTACAGAGGACAGTCAAGCTGTCCTCTAGATGCTAAAGGACTACAGAGGACAGTCAAAAGCAGGTTGTCCTCTAGATGCTCAAGACTTATTCCATCATTACGACGACAGAGGTGACTTGGTTACGATGATTGCTTGTAGATTTTTGTGTTTCTGTTTCTATGTTGAACTCCTCTTTTGTCTGACAGTAAAGCTGTTATTAGTATTGTTCATGATCCAATCAAGCATGAGCTTACTAAGTATATAAATGTTAATGCCTATTACACATGCACAGGTTTAGGATGATGTCATTGATCTTCGCTATGTGCCTTCAAAGCTTCAGTTCGTTGATTTCTTTGTGAAGGCGCAGAGCTTTGCATAGGTTTTATCTCTCCAAACTTTGTGTTTGATCCACTTTTATATTAAGGGCTAGTTTGAGAACCTCATTTTCCTCAGGAAAATTAGTTCATTTTCCCTTGGGGAAATAAGAATCCCCTGGGAAAATAGAATTCCCAAACTAGCCCTAAAAGGGTGTTAGATGCCTATGCATGTGTCCTTGCTGTATTAGGTCTCATATACAGTGTCCTTGTTGTATAAAGTCTCTATCCTGTATGTGTGTATATATTCGTGCCTAGTACCCTCATATTGAGTGCTATTCATAATAGTCATAAGCCTATTTACTCCGTCTACTTTGTCCCACCGTGCAGGTCTTGATAAAGGAACAGGATTGTAATAGGTTTGGCGAGCCACATTGAACTTGGACATTCTAATGGAGACAAAACTCCAAATAAAGTTGCCAAAAGAGCAAAATGTACGATTACAAACATACATCTTCTGTAAAGGAGATTTCAATGTAAATTCCCAACAGAGTTCTTATTCGATGCAAGCTTTACAGATCACAGGACATACCATATCACCGCGAGTCAAGAAACAAGCAACAGAATGGCGTGCGAGGTGATGCATCCAACCCCAGTTCCTCAGCTGAAGACAAACACACACAAAAGAAAGCTATCAGATACTCTTTAAGAGAAACACAAATCACAAATGAACAGAAAGATAGAACAAGAAAAAATGGCAAGGAGAGGTTCTCTGGTAGATATTCATTTGAGAAAACCTGAATCATGATAGCATCGATCCACGGATATCCTGTCTGGCCATCTCTCCATGCAACAAATAGATCTTCGTTCTCGCTCCACGGAATCTAAACTAAACGGGGTTTGGATTACATCTATGCTCATGAAAAGCGCATCACTGTAAGGAGAATGGTTGGGAACAAACGGAGTCACCTGCTTGCATATTTTGTTCCCTTTCATCCGATCAAAATTAGGTGTTCCATAAGACACTGTGTAAAAGAAGTCTCGCCACAGCAACTGTTACAAAAACATGAGACATGCACTCAGAACCGAAGTAAAGAAGCCGTGTAACCAGATTGTTCCTTTATGTCCAACAGCACCTGTCCTGTCAATGAAACAGGTGGTTTTGTATGGTTTCTGACGCTCCTGTGCACATCCTGAATGCAGTGGTAAAAATATCTGGAAGACAGGCACCCAAACTGCATCATGACAGCATGACAATCCGTTTTTAACACTTTATAATCTAAATAAATTGAAGGGAAGGACAACCATCTGCATTGAGTTATTGACAAATATACCTTTAGATATGGTGACAAAACGGTTGTTGAAGGTTTCACAAAGGCAGAGGGGTCACCCTTTGGTTTCTCAAATTTGGCAACCCATTCCTACTCAAAACGGAACAAAAGAATCGATCGTCACTTTCAGATCACCAGTGGAAACAACAAAGAATAACAAACTTGATGGATTCCAGGATATTGCTATTCCGGAAGCAACAACCTTATTTTGAAGCGATTCTTTCATTCTCCTCAGAGCTTCTGTCTCTCCGCCATGGAATGGTGGAATCTCCTCCTGCGAATGGCCATCCAGCAGTTCAGAGAGACCGATCCAGACATCCAGTAGTAACTGACATACTAGTTCTTTAGACCAATTGTGACTTCACCCTTACCTGGCTGATATCGCCGTACCCAAGCTCCTCCACCGTAGGCACCGGCAACAGCTCGTATTCCCCTGTGTCTCCTAGCGGTGGGAGCTCGGAGTATTCCTCCATGGCGGGAGCTGGCGGCTCCCCAGCAATGGAGACAAAGGATTGATATGTCAAAGGCGGCCGACCACCGTTCTGCACATTGGCAAAACCAGAATCAGTTAACCACATTTTTTGGTTGTGACCATTGAGTCGTCAATTAACAGGTACTGAATACTTGTATAATAAGCATTCGAGTTTCGAACACCTTCTTTATAATTTCTTCTGGGTCGAAGAGGGTGTGGCTGACGGGCGTGAGCACCTCGATGCCGGACGCCAATGCAAAATCCTAAAAGTACCAAATACTTCATCAGGAAACATCACCCAAAACAGATACCGGCGAGTGAAGAAAAGTGATCAGCAGCCTCACCGTGACCTTCTTATCGCGGGCCAGCGCGTACGGCTCGGTATCGGACTCGAAGCACAGCTTGCCAATGTTCCACTGAACTAAAATGAACTCAGGATTTCGTCATTGTGTAGCCAACGGTTGGAAGGGCAAAGAAAAAAGAAGAAGATACTAGTAGTAGGCTTTACGTCCAGGGCGCCAGAAATGGCCGGATGCTTACGTCCTTTAGGGCCGCGCAGACAGCGTCGGCGACGTCGTCGCGGGCGCGCAGGAGGAGGAGGCGGGACCCTAGGCGGCGGAGACGAGCGTCGAGGTCGCTGAGGCTCTCGAGGAGGAAGCGGATGCGGGCGACCCCGGCGCGCGCGGAACCTGGGGACGCCGCGACGGCATCCGGGCGAAGGTAGCGCGGATCGAGCACGAACACCGGGTACAGCCGCGCGGATGCAGCGCCGGCCCCGTGTCGGCGGGCCGCGTCCAGCGCCGGGTTGTCGTGCACGCGCAGGCCCTTCCGGAACCACATCATCGCCGCCGTGGCGGCGGTTGCGGCCTCCATCGCGGGCGGGGTTACAGAGTGCGGAAGATTGGGGGATTTTGCCAGCGGTGGAGTTGGGAGTATGGAGACTGGGAGAGATGGTGCGGGCCATTGATGGGGAATTGGACGGCGCAGGTTTGAACAAGGGAGCAGTAACCGTAGCGAGTGGCGCGGGAAGTGGCCACGTCAGTTACCTTTTGGCCGTTCTTGCCCGGATACACAGGATCCTATGCGGATTGTCAAATGCGGACGAGCAGCTGCGGAGGGGAGATGACGCAGATTCGCTGATTCGGTACGCGCGCTCGCCATATCATGATTTTGTCGCAGGTACTCTGCAGATCCGCGTGCCACCGTCCACCGATGGTTCGCTATTGCTGGAAATGTGAGATGAGTAGCTGTGTTAAAAGTTGTTTCCAACCTATTTTGTATTAAATATCTCTTTCTCTCCCCTACTCCCCTACCATCTGCCCCTTTCTCGTGGATCAGATGTGCTAAAGTTTAGTACTTTATTCAAATAACCCTCAAATGTTAAAGTTAAATAAAAGTTTAGTATATGCTAAATTTTAATATGTGCTAAACTTTAGCACTAGATAAATAAGTAGACCCATAGTAGGAGGGTGCTGAACAATTTTTTTGATTTTAAGACAATCCTAACATTTTAGACAGGCCATCAGTTATGGTTTTGGTTTTGTATTCGTCTTTATATTGTGTTGGGACTAGTTAGATGACCATATGTTGCTACGAATTCTTACATCTCTAAAGTAGACCTTGTTTAAATGAAATAGATATGTGCCGATCACATGTTTTCGATGCTATATGACATCAAAAACAAGACAACACAAGTTAAAAGATTGCAACATTCTCCCTTTAATTACCCCTTCTCCGAATGTTAATTTAAGGGAGAAGATATAAGATATGAATGAATACATAGCAATAAGCATAAGAAAGAAGTAGCAAGGAGTAAAACACGTTACTTGTCTCCATGCCTTAGAACTCATTGAAAGCTCTCTTGTAGGTTTTGATGGTTTGGATGACAACCTAATTAAAGGACTAATATGTGTGTTAAGTGTTGCACAGGTGCTTAATGCAAAGCTCACAGGGTTTAACACAAGTGAACAAGTGTGATGGTCCAAAGACTGGAATGTCTATGGATAATGGACGTCACAAGTAAGATGGACATTGCTTAAGTGAGAGTCGGTGTGCGTAACTCAGAGACAACTGATCAAGCTAAGAATGGACACAAGAAGAGCTTCGAGGTGCCGAGTGCATGGAGAGAAGGTCAAAGAGGCCGAGGAACCTAAAGCCATGGGTGTAAAAGAAGACTTGCAAAGTCAAGGTTGATCGAGTTGAGAAGAGATATGGTGCATCGAGGATCACGACTTAAGAACTTGACTTATAACCAATGAGATAACACTATGGTTATGTGGTGTAAGTTACAAGGCTCAAGATGAAGCTCAAGAAGTGAACAAGGTCACTAGAAGGAAGAGTAGTATCAAAGCCAGAACCTAGAAGCACCCCAAAAGAGCTAAGTTCACTTTGACCTTTAGTTTGGGTTGTTCCTATGTCTGGATATGTTCTATGTGACTATTGCAGGGTGTTGGAGCTCATATATGTCAATCTAGATCAAGTCAAATTGACTTGATGGTTTAGAGTCCAACATCGACCTCAAATAGGCAAAATGGGTAAAATGATGAAAAAAGTTAAGTATGTAAGGTTTGAGTGTTCAACTATGTTGCATACTCCTCTAACTCTTTTTGTAGAGAAAGTGTCTTTTTTAGCTCTGTTTGAGGAGAAACAGAAAAGTTGGGAGAAGAGTGGGAAAAGGTATGTTTCTAGGACTAAGTCAATTGGATTATACTCTAAATGTGTTTGTCTAAGTCTCAGGAAAATCCTCCCAAAAGTTGAAGTCAAATAGAGGAAGAATGGAGGAAAAGGCACTTAGTGTGTTGTTGGCAGGTGCACAGGACAGTGAATAGTAACATGTCTAGTGCACAGGAAAGTGAATACTAACCTATCTGATGCACAGGACAGTGAATAGTAACATGTCATGTGCACAAGATAGTGAATAGTAACCTGCCCGGAGCACAGGATAATGAATAATAACATGTCCGGTGCACCAACGACTAGCCCTTTCAGAGAAGGAAACTGTCAATCAGATCCTTTACTATGCACTGTCTGGTGGTGCACCCGCAGACAGGGAAGGCCGGGAGCTTCCAAATGAAGATCCTATGGCTCCTAGGCCCCTTGGGACTATAAAAGGGACCCCTATGCTCCTCCAACAAGAGTACAAGTGCAACATACAAGTCCATACATCATTGTGATCAATTCTTTCTCTCCCTCTCTTGTGTGTCTCTCTAGTTTGTGTAGAGGCGAAGTTATAAGCCTTTAGAGAGAGGGGAAGTGCTGCTGAGAGCTAGAGCAAAATCTTGAGCGCATTGTTACTCTGCGAAGTGCTTTCGAGAAGATTCTAAGCGGCCACATCATCATTGTAACTGACATCAACATAGTGGAAGGCTCTATTTGTCGCATTGACGAATCTGAGCAAATAGAGGAAGGAGTTGAAATACACTCCAAGCCAGGGTGTGGCTAACTCCAACAAGGACTAGGCAAGCATTTCA
Source organism: Zea mays (assembly GCF_902167145.1). Lineage (NCBI taxonomy): Eukaryota > Viridiplantae > Streptophyta > Magnoliopsida > Poales > Poaceae > Zea > Zea mays. The sequence goes on from NC_050100.1 coordinate 112,894,590, forward strand.
GGCTTAGCCGAACCTCGGGATAAATCCTTGTGTCTGTGTGCTCTGCTCTGTGTTGTGTGTTGTCTCTTTGTCTTAATTGCTTTTTATACTTGCACTTCAATACTTATATGTGGTACAAACTGTCTTTCAAGTGTAGGGTATTTTAAGGCAGAAAGTTCAATTCCACTTCGACCTACTTGAGGGGACTTTCATTCCATTACGATCCAGTCTTCGAGTAGAGTAAGAATTTCCAGTTTTAAAGTGTTAATTTTATTCACCTATTCACCCCCACTAGGCGATATTTAGATCCTGTTCCTGGACAAAGGGAACTTTCAATTGGAATTAGAGCTAGGCTCTCCAGTGTGGGCTTAGCTGTTCGGAGATGATGATGTCGTCAAAAGAGGTAACTCTAGAACTCCTTTTAGGTGATGGTTCTAATTATAAATCTTGGTATGTCTCTATTTATAACGCCATTATGCATATTGATCTCGATTTGAGACAGGTTTTTAGTAGAAGTATTTTTCCCTCCGATATTAATAAAAATCCTTCTAAGGTTGAACTCTTTTTCTAAAGATGCTTGCAACATCTTAGTTGACTCTCTTTCTAAAGATGCTTATTTTGCCATCATGAGTAGTGATAGTGACTTATTTATTGATGCTCATGATCTATGGACTAGAATTAAGTTGAAATTTTTAAGTCCATATGCATTGCTTCTACTCCCTCTATTGCTCATGGTACTAACTTGTCCAAGGGAGAAGAACAAGAACGATGGACACCAAGAGATGAATCCACCTACCAACATGTTCATCTCCCACTAGTTATAAATGTCTTGTTGCTAACGATGATATTGGAGACGAAAGCGACTGTAGGAAACGGTGACGCTTAAGAGGGGTGAATTAAGACTTCTAAAAACTATCTCTAAACTAGGCCACAAATAAATCCCTTGACCAAAACCTATGCAAATAAGCAATCTAGAATGTGTAAACTAGGTTTAGTCTATGTGTTGCTATCTCTACCGCAAAACCTAAGTTTCAATCCTAAATATTCTAACTAGAGAAGAGAGATTGAAACTTAATTACTTAATGTAAATGCGGAAGATGAAGAGCAAGGGTAGAGATGTAAACTCCTGTGGACAACGCCGGCATTTTTACCAATGTATCCAGAACCACGCAAGGTTCCGTCTAATCCTCGTTGGTGCCCCTACGTAAAGGGTACCCCACGCGAGGGCCAAGCACCTCGGTCGAGTAACTCCGTCGAGAGCTGTAACACCCCTAGTGTTACGAGAACAAAAACTTTGGCTTGACATCATATGCATTGGCATTTCATTATGTATGATACACCTAGGATGCATCCACTAGGCTAAAATTTCAAAACAAACATATGTACCCTAAAACACTCAAAAACCCTAATTTGGAACCCTAAAACCCTAATTAGTGTCCTATTTGGTGATTTTGAGTTCTATGCACTTTTAGCCAAAAGTGTATACATCAAGATGATAGAGTAACAAAATTTAAGCAACTTTTATGTTTGGGGATTTCCATGTTTTGTGCTGCAAATTGGGGTAAATTGCAAAAGATCCAAGAGCACCCATATGCTTAACTCTGAAAGCAGTGTTAACAGGCCAACTTCAAGCCTCTGTATCTCTTGATCTATGAGGATTTTGTCATGAGTCACCACAACAAAGTTGTAGAGCTATTATAATAGTTTAAGTTTTATTAAGTAACCTAGCCCATGAATGGTACAAAAATTGGAGTAAAATGCCCTAAAAGTCGGGTTGTCAGTCGAGTTCTAATATGAAATCAGACTGTCAGTTGTATTGGATCAACTTTGAAGCCAGATTATGGTCAATCCAATGAGTAGATGACCAAGATCTCTATGACACAGTTGAAGCTGGTACATAGGGGAACAACTTTGATATAGTCGACTTGGTGGTTTGCTGAATGAAAATTGAAGTAAAAGTGACCCAAACTTGCTTTGTCAAACAGTTTCGAAAGGAAATTTAGAGTGAACAGTATCCGAAGAAGATCTCAGGTGAAGTGCACCTGTCGCCGGTGTACCCACGTGGTGATCCACGCTCGCCGGTAAGATTCGTGTTGTTGGGGACTTGTTCTCAAATGCTATGAATTAAGAACAAGGCAACACAAAATGTTAAAGGTTAAGGCCCTTCGTCCTTCGAAGCATTATTTCCTTTAGGATATAATGATCTTCAGATGAAGGTCATGAAGGACATACCTTCATCATTGCAGTGTACATTAATGAAAGAAGAAGCATGTGAAACATAAAAACAACATGAATGATTATGTAACATTATTAAATCATCTTCTATTATATTATCGTGAATAAACAGAAATAATGCAGAATTACATTTGTACCTTCGGCTTGACAGAAGGAGATAGTACAAGCGTGATGCACGAGCGAGTACAAATCAGCGTGAACAGTACAGGGGTATTGTTCATCTATTTATAGGCACAGGGCGCAGCCTGTGTGAAATTACATTTATACCCTTTACAATTGATTACATTCATGACACAAACTATCATGGGTCAATCTGTCTTTTTATCTTTAAGTCGGTGCAATCCTTCGTCTTAGGCATGTCGTTATGCCGAAGTTCCCTGTAAGGTAGCTTCGGCGTTATTTCCGTGCTGATCTTCCGAAGGTGTTTCTTTTTACAGGACCTTCGGCTACGAAGCAGACCCCCAATAGTAGCCCCTTCGCGGTGCTAGATCGTTTTTCGTAATGAGCTTGATCCGTGAAAATTGTCCTAGACTTGGAATGCCGAAGGTCCGAAAAACACCTTCCCTGAGCTCGTTGCCGAGAAACGATTAAAATAATCCGGGCGCGGGGTGGTCCCACCATGCAACGTGTATGCACAATCTACCGATTCATCTTGCACGCACTGTGGTCCACCGTTTAGTGAGTGCGAGTGACTGTTGAACAGGTACGGGCGACTTGACGATTCACCTTCACACCTGCAGCACTATATAAACAGACGGGTAGGTGTGAAGTTACCACAACATTCATTGCCATTGCACTGTTGTGCTGCTGAAAAATTTAACCATAGCCGAAGCTTTCCCATCGCATTCTTAAGCAAAGCATCATTTTGAACTAGCTTCATCATAAGAGAGAGAGCTTCGTCACAACCATAAAAATCATCAACATTCATAAGAACTGCAAGGAATTCAACACCGGATGGCTAGAGTACGTTCAACCGCTAGGGTGACCAGCGATGGAGAAGAGGCCGAAACTACAGAGACTGCTCCGATCTTTGAAGTGATGAAACAATCGGGAATGGTTGTGATAGAGGTAGCTGCTGAGGAAGGTGCACCTGCTGCCGAAGCTGAAAATGCTGACATTGAAGAAGATGTTGTTGATGAAGAAGAGGAAGATTATAATACTCTCATGCCAGCCAAACCCAATCACTTGGACTTTGGAAAATCTACCGTTTCTGAGGCAGATATGCCTATGATGATAAAGCTAGGCTACTTCGGAGAAGCTGAGAAGAAGCTGATTCGTTTTGGCGGAGAAGAAACCACTCCGACACCGGAAAAAGATGAAGTGGTAGTTTTTCGGAGCTTTTTCAGAGCGGGATTGAGGTTTCCTTTGAACGAAATGATTGGAGAAGTTTTGGAAAACTACGAGATCTATCTTCATCAACTGACTCCTAACGCTATCGTTAGGCTCAGCGTCTTCATCTGGGCTCTCCGAAGCCAAGGAACAGACCCGAATGCCGAAGCCTTCTGTCGAGTGCACAAGCTTCATTATCAGACAAAGGCCAGAGAAGATGGTCTTCATGAGAACTTTGGTTGTTACAATTTCGTCTACCGCAAAGATATGAAGACTCCGGTGGTTAGCTATCGCACCAAGTGGCCAACTGGTTGGAAAATGAGTGGTTTTATGTGAAGGCCGATGAGAAGAAGAGGGAGAAGCTCAAGACGCTAGTACTGAGCCCTCTGAGCTTAAGCTTCGGGCTGACTAGGCCGCTGTGCCGTATGGAGCCTGGGTCACCATGCCAACAAGCTGTGGCAGAATTCCGGGTGGTAGCCGAGCAGATCAGCACAAGAGATCTAGTCCAAGAATATCTGGCATATAGGGTGTTCTCGACGCTGAGTGAATGGAACATGCCGAAGCTGAAGGGGACAAAGGAGAAGAAAGAACTTGTGCGACTACCTTACAAATTCAAATTTGAGAAACAGTTCAAAAGGCCATGTCAAGAATGGTTAGAAATGATAGAAACCATGTGCAACGAAATTTTGGGGGAATTACACTAAAAAAGAAGATCAGTTGATGACTGCAGCCTTCGGCACCCGACCGAAGCGAAGGTTGAATCGGGTGATGGATGCCCTGAACTTCGAATATCCTAATTATGAGTGATTGAACAAGGGTGCCGAAGGGCAAAAAAGAAAAAGGATTGTTAGTGTTGTCTGAGCAGACAAGCTGCCAGAATGGTAAAAGAAGATGAAGAGATTCTGAAGAGGAAAAAATCGAGCCCTGAGCCAAAGGTAGCTGCTCCGAAGAAGAGGAAAGCTGCGGCTCCAAAACCAAAAACAACTGAAATAGAAGAAGAGACTCCTTCAACACCTTCAGCTGCCGACGTTGAAGAAATTTTAAAGGTAATGATTGAATCCTTGCCTATCAAGCTAAGTCCACTGGGGCCACATCTGACGAAGCTTTTACAGAAGAAGAGGGAGCTCTCGGCAGCAAAGAAGTCTACTGGGCCAAAAAGGTGGAGGATTATTACTGTGATTGAAGCCATTGAAGAAACACCACCGCCGACCTCGGCGTCAAAAACACCAGCTGCCGAAGACGCTACGACTACCGAAGCTGCCCCCGCCGAAGCTCCAACTGCCGAAGCTGAAACAGCCGAAGATACAAATCTGGAGGGCACATTTTCTGATATTGATAAAATGCTTTTGAATATGGCCGCGGAAGAAGCTGCTGAGACCCTGGCCATAGTGCCTGGGAAAGAGAAGGAGATCGCCGAAGATACTTCGGAGGAAAAGGATTTCAATTTTCAAAACATAATTGGTCAAAAGCTGTCTAAGGCTGAGAAAGAAGAGCTGAGAGATTATGCAATATCATGCGACTATCAAACAGGAGCATTGGTCTTCGACGGTATTGACGATGAAAGCTTAGGATGCCTCCGAGACCGAACTGGAGCGAAGGTTATCAGTACTCTGTCAAAGAGTATTGGTTTCCCGAAGCTTGAGGCTGACATCAACCGCTACCGACGATAGCATATCGTCGGTAGTTTATTCTATTCTAATTTCAAGGTAAAAACTTTACTTCGGCTTTTTATTGTTTTAATGACGAAGGTGTTTTCTGACGAAGGTTGTTTTTGCACAGAGCATGCTATTAAGTAAAGCCTTGAGAATGCAACAGGACCTTGAAGATAAAAAACATGAAGTTATAATTAAAGGCTTAGAGAGCAAAATAAAAGATCACGAAGCTGCTCTTGAGAAGAAGGATTTTGAACTTCAATCAATGGAAGGCTTACTGGCGGAAGCCCAAGCTAAAATTGTCAGATTGAATAGTGAACTTCTCGCAAAGATAGAAAGCTTCGAACAAGAAAAGCAGAAATTCGATGCGAAGTTTGAGGCTGAAGTTGAAAAAAGTTCAAATTTACAGAAATCATTGAAAGAGCTTCAAGATAAATGTCTAGGCTTCGGCAACCGATGCGTGCAGCGGCTGAAGCAGGTCTTCAACTCAGTTGGGGCCAGTTCTGAGAAGTTTGAACCTTCAGTTGAAGACCTGCCAGGGACCTTCGAACACATTGAGGGCGAAGTTGATGCTCTTGACGAAGTTATAGCTGGGCACGACAATTTCTGTGCCCTGCTAGCTTCTCGGGGCACAGCTGTTGCCTTCATGAAAACTGGTTGCACGCATGAGAAAATCGTCAATAGACCTAACTTCAGCTTATCACCAGCAGACTTAACTGATATCCCTAGCCTGGACCGAAGAATAGGAAATAGATTTATAACACAAATCTGGACGAAGGGTGGGCGAAGCTTAGCTGGTGATGAAGCCTGAAGTCACCTCAAGCCGGTAATAAACTCATACCTAGTGCTTACCTTTTCCTTGAAACTTGAGTTTACCTTATAACGCTTTGTTATGTATAGGACGACGAAGCCGAAGAGCAATGATCCAAAGCTTCTGGTGGATGGTGATGAAGTGACGAAGCTGAAGACACTACTATGAAAAAACTTTTTAGAGAAATTCTTCAATTATCCTTGTAAAAATATTGTAATTTAGGAACCAGACACTACTCTGTAAATTTATCCATACCTTGTAATATATTTTTACCTTTCTGTCCATGTATGAACTGCTTTGATGTGGACGAAACTTGTATTTTTTTGAGCCGAAGGCGAAAAATACCTTCCCTTCTTTTCGTACACAACGAAGCATAAATCTGCTTCTTTTTTCTCTTGCCGAAGCCTTGTCATTAGAGCCGAAGCAACTACATGTACTCTTATGATATGATGATGATGATCCTACGAATGTCTAAATGAATGTGTATGAATGCAATGAATGATGTAATGTATTGTGCAAATGAATGTCCAAACGCATGCTTACGAAGCCACATCCAAACTCTGCATTCCCTTAGGAATGACTGAAATCTCTTTGCCGTTTATTTTTTGGCTGCACCGCTTATTTTTCGGTGTAAGTTCTGCATCCCCTTAGGAACGTCTTTTGAACTTCTTCGCCTTCTATTTCGGTGGTATAAGTTCTGCATCCCCTTAGGAACGTCTTTTGAACTTCTTCGCCTTATATTTTGGCGGTATTTGGCTCTGCATTCCCTTAGGAACGACTTTTGAGCAGAAAACTTACGCTGCGCTCCTTTAGGAACAACGTTTTGTAGCTTTGTCGTGCTCTGCATCCCCTTAGGGACGACTTTTGAGCTTCTCCCTATTTTTTTTCTCTGCACTCGATGGTGCCCGCTCAAATGTTACATTTTACATTCTTTTTGGGGATTTTGCTCTCATAGAGCTGAATAAGAAAAGAAAAAATACAAACTATGGCCCTATTAAAAACCTTTCTCCCCCTTTGGAAAGGAAAAGGGTGCCATAGGAAAAATGAAAAAGATTACATCAGATTACACATAATATCGTCGAAGCTCATCCGCATTCCAAGATCTAGGAATGTCGTTGCCGTCCATATCCTTCAACCTGTAAGAACCGGGCCTTGACGAAGATACCACGAGAAAAGGTCCTTCTCACTTCAGCTGTAGTTTGCCTACTGTCTCTGGATTAGCCACTCTCCGAAGCACCAAATGCCCTGGCTTGATATTTTTCAGCCGGACTTTTCTGTCGTGCCATTTTATTGTTTCGGCTTGATATTTATTGATATTTTCCACAGCCTGAAGTCTGGTCCCTTCTATAGTGTCTTTTGCCATGTGATAATCAGCTTCGTCTTCTGCCGAAGCTGTTGTTCTTATTGACCCTGCTTTAGCTTCTTCTGGGGTTATAGCTTCGTCACCAAATAATAACTTGAATGGCGTAAAACCTGTTGATCTTGATACAGTCGTATTGTGGCTCCACACTACTTTAATCAACTCATCTGGCCACTTTCCTCTAGGCTGATTAAAGATTAGCTTCATTATTCCTGTCATTATAATACCATTTACTCTTTCGACAAGTCCATTTGACTTTGGATGTCTGACTAACGCAAAATGAATCTTCGTGCCAATTTGATCACAGAATTCCTTGAAAGCTTCGGCATCAAACTGTGTTCCGTTGTCCACAGTTATAGCCTTCGGCACGCCGAAGCGACAAACAATGTTTTGCCAGAAAAATTTCTAGACTGTGACCGAAGTTATTGTGGCCAAAGGCTTCGCTTCAATCCACTTGGAAAAATATTCTATAGCCACCACAACATATCTTAAATTGCCTTGTGCTGGTGGAAGTGGACCAAACAAATCCAGGCCCCATCTTTGCAATGGCCAGGTTGGCTGTATTAACTAGGTTAGCGATGAAGGTTGTTTCTAGTCTCTTGCACATTTTTGACAATTTTCGCACTTTTGAACCAGATCTGCTGCATCTGAAGCTGCCTTCGGCCAATAAAATCCTTGTATGAAGACCTTCCCCAGCAAAGGCCTAGACCCAATGTGAGATCCGCACAAGCGTGCATGTATTTCCTTCATCAGCTCTATACCTTCGGTTCTGGATAAACACTTGAGAAGTGGAGAGCAGACTCCATGTTTGTATAAATCCCCTTCTATTATCACATATGGTCTTGTTCTTGCCTCCATTCTCTTATTATAAGCTTCGTCATCTGAAAGACAATTACCTTGGAGGAAAGATATAATTTCAGTCCTCCAATCTTCACTATGTACCGGAGAAATAGTAAGCACTGCTCTCTCCATGAGTTCAACCGAAGGTGCCTTTATTGTTTCAAAAAATACTTCCGAAGTTAGAGGGAGCCCCTAGGCCATCGATTTGGCTAGTAAATCTGTGTGCTCATTTTCACCTCTTAGGATATTCTTAACAGAAAAACCTTCGAAAGAGGCCTCCAACCTTCGAACTATATCCAGATATCTTTCAAGCTTCGGATCTCTTGCCTTGCTACTTTTGTCCACATGGCCAGAAATAACTTGAGAATTAGTTTTTAGAATGGCCCTTCTTATTCCCATTGCCCTTAACTTCCGAAGCCCCAACAGAAGTGCTTCGTACTCAGCAATATTATTTGTGCAACTGAAATCAAGCTTTGCTGCATAACATGTTTTGACTTTTGAAGGTGTCACTAGGACCGCAGCCGCTCCTTGTAATACTCAAAATTTCATAAAAGGAATATATAGAGGATTTCCTTATTTTATGTGCCACATTTGCATCATAAAAAGAGCATACATATAATTTAAAGATGAATTAAAACAATGATAAAAAAATATGCATCATGTTGGAGTTTTGCTTGTGCATTCAATACAATAGTAATAAAATGAATGAAAATATAATATTGATAATGAGGTGGAGAATTAAAGGAAATAGGAAGAAAAGAGAAGAAAAGGAGAATATATAATACAAAGAGAAATTATATTTTCAGAATTGGTACTTCTTAGTTTTACAACATAATTATGAATAAATTTAGGAAACTTTGAATTCAAAATTTGTAATTCAAATTGAATTTGGGAATAGATAAAAGTGAATAGAAAATAAAATAAAAAAAAGAGAGAAGGAAGAAGTAGGGCGCATGGGCCAACTATCTTCAATTCAGCCCACTCACTACTCCCGCGCGGGCCGTCTCCATTCTCAGGCGCGCGCCGAACCGTGGGACCCACTGGTCGGTGTCTTTCTCCACTCAGCTGTCGCGGCTCAGCTCTCTGGAACTCGGGCCCGCTGCGTCAGCCGCACACCGTGCTCACGGTCATGAGCAGCTCGGACCCTCACATGATTAATTTATGGAACTTAAATTTAAATTGACATTTGCATCGCATTTGGGATTATTTTACTATTACTTTATTTATTATTATTAAGGTTTGGTATTTACTTACACTTGGAAATTGCTAATAAAATTTTGACCAACTTATAAAAGCAATGCTCAGCTTCAACCTTTATTTCCTTGATCAGCCTTACACTTCATGAACTCCCACCTTTGGTGAGTTTATGCCACATTATTCCCCACGACTTGTTGAGCTATGAACGTATGTGAGCTCACTCTTGCTGTCTCACACCCCCCATAGGAGAAGAACAGGTCGTCGAAGAGGAGCCGCCTAACACTGAGGCCTTCGACTTGATCTAGGTGGCGTCTCCCAGTCAACTTTCTGGCGCCAAGGATAGATTTTAGATCCTGCGATATTTATCTCTTATTTTGTAAGACTTCCGCTATGTAATAAAGTACTCTGATTATATTGTGACATTTATCTCTATACACTCTGTTATTATATATGTTGTCTTCTTTGGCGCATGTATGAGATGCACCTGGCTTTGTTCCTTAAAGCCCGAGATGTTACAGAAGTGGTATCAGAGGAAATGTTGACTGTAGGACGAAACCTAGATAGAAATGGATAAAACCCTTACCTACTTATCTTATTCTGATTCATTCTACACTTACCTTACTCTGATTCTTTCTACACTTACCTTGATCATGTCTCACCTTCTACTGTTCTACTCTGATCATTCTTACCTTTTCTATTCTGATACAAGACGGATTTCACACCTTGGAATCCCTACCCCTGTGACATTTTTAAGAGATAGGAAGTATAAGACAAAAATCAAAACTATTTTCTATATTTAAAAAAACGTTGTTTGATTGTTCTGATGATAAATGTCTGATTTGCTTCTTTGATTGATTGAAATATATTATATATGGACATCTTAGTATGTGCCAACATAAGGTAATAAATTAGCTATGGTAGGTAAAACATTAATCTGCTTAGCTAATAAATCCCCCAAAGTAACATGGTTCGTAATTACTGCCTTGTCTTCTGCTCTCTCTTACCATATGTATCTAACTCAGATGGTCAATACCAGGAGGGGTGGTGGAATTGATTTGCCTCCTAATCGACACACTCGGAGGATATATAGACAACCTCAGCCACAACCAGCAGAGATGAATCCTCCTAATCCTCCACCAGGCGGAGTTGACCCACTGATCGCAGCTCAGATGAGGATGATGCAGCAAATGGCGGACACTATGGCTGATATGCGTGCCCAGATGCAGCAGGAACGCCAGGAGATGCGTCAAGAAAGAGAAGAGATACGCCAGGAGTTGCGCCAGGAGAGAGAAGAGATACGCCAGGAGAGGAGGGTGCAACAGCAGCTGCAGCAGCAATTTCATCAACAGCAGCAACAACAACAAGTACCATTGCCTCCACCACCACCGCCAGTTCCACCTCGTGATAAGCACCGGGAGTTTATGAGCCATAAGCCACCGACCTTCGCCAGCTCGCCAGATCCACTAGATGCTGATGATTGGCTAAAAGCAATTGAGAAGATGCTCAACATAGCCCAATGCTCAGACCGGGAGAAAGTTCTTTATGCCTCTGGTCGTCTGACAGGTCCTGCTGCTGACTGGTGCGATTCTTATACTGCTGCCCATGATGCTGCTGATGCTATTACTTGGGCAGAGTTCAGTACACAGTTCAGGAACTACCATATTCCAGCTGGTATGATAAAGATCAAGAAGAAGGAGTTTCTGTCATTGAAGCAAGGCAACATGTCGGTCAGCGAGTACAGAGACAAATTTATTCAGCTGTCGAGATATGCTCCAGAGGAAGTTGCTAAGGATGAGAGGAAGCAGGAGCACTTTATTGAAGGACTTAATGGACCCTTGCAGTATGCACTGGTTGCACACACCTTTCCATCATTTCAGAGGCTACTGGATAAGGCTCTTGCTATTGAACACAAGCGTGTTCAACTGGGTGATTTGAAGAGGAAGGCTATCTCGCAGGGACAGGGTAGTAGCAGTGTTCGTCCCCGCTACGTTCCACCACAGGGTACACCAACTCGACCAGGAGGACCACGCCCAGTTCAGTATGCTCCACAGGGGTCCCCACGGACACCTCCTACTCGTCAGGCTACTCCCACTGGCACCCCGACGAGGCCTACAGGACAGAAGACTGGCCCTACATGCTTCAAGTGCAGTCAGATTGGGCACTATGCTAATGCTTGTCCGATGGGGAATTCTGGTACACCAGCTAAGAACAAGCAACAGACTCCTGGTAAGGGATATTCTATAGCCAGAGTGAATCAAGTCAGCGTTGATGATACTCCTGATGGTGCTGACATCGTACTCGGTATGTTTTACATTAATGCAATTCCTGCAACCATACAGTTTGATTCTGGTGCTACACATTCATTCATGTCTGCTCGATATGCCAACACTAATGAGATACCCTTGCTAAATATGAGAAAACCAATGATAGTAATCACACCTAAAGGGCCTATTGAGGCAAATCAAATGACACGTAGATTAACATTATCAATTATGGGAAGAGAATTTGGAGCTACGGCTATAATATTAGAGGCTAGCAGTATAGATCTGATTCTTGGTATGTCATGGTTAAGGAAGGCAAAGGCCATTATAGCATGTGGTAGAGGTACTATAGAGCTCACTAGCCCTAAAGGAGAAACATTTCAAGTTAATATTGCAGTAACCACCTCATCCAAGCGTGCAATGTTCTTTATACCTGAGGAGTTTGTTGGTGACAACATCCGGGTGGTTAGAGATTTTCCAGATGTCTTTCCAGAGGAGTTACCAGGGATGCCACCAGATAGGGAAGTTGAGTTTGTGATTGATCTTTTACCTGGAACTGCCCCTATTTCTAAGCGACCATACAGGATGGTTGTAGAAGAACTGAAGGAGCTTAAGAAGCAGTTAACTGAGTTACAGGAAGCAGGGTATATTCGTCCGAGTTCCTCACCTTGGGGAGCACCGGTGTTATTTGTACAGAAGAAGGATGGATCGCAACGGATGTGTGTGGACTATAGATCTCTTAATGATGTTACTGTGAAGAACAAGTATCCATTACCCCGTATTGAGGATTTGTTTGATCAGATGAGAGGAGCCAGGGTATTCTCGAAGATTGATCTCCGATCGGGATACCATCAGATGAAGATTAGACCATCAGATATTCCTAAGACGGCTTTCTCAACCCGATATGGATTATATGAGTTCACTGTTATGTCATTTGGATTAACCAATGCACCAGCTTATTTCATGAATTTGATGAATAAGGTGTTTATGGAGTATTTGGACAGATTTGTCGTGGTGTTCATCGACGATATTCTTATCTATTCTAAGAATGAAAGTGATCATGAAGAACATCTAAGGTTGGTGCTACAGAAGCTACGGGATAATCAACTCTATGCTAAGTTCAGCAAGTGCGAGTTTTGGATTGACAAGGTGCCATTCCTTGGTCATATTATTTCTAATGGAGGAATAGCAGTGGATCCTACTAAAGTGAAGGAGATAACGGAGTGGAGAGTGCCCACTACAGTTACTGAGATTCGGAGTTTCTTGGGGCTCGCAGGATGTTATCGAAGATTTATTCAAGGGTTCTCTAAGATTGCCAAGCCTATGACCTCGCTTTTGGAGAAAGGAAGAGAATTCAAGTGGGACGAGAAATGCCAAGAGAGCTTTGATCAATTGAAGGAGAGGTTGATGTCGCCACCAGTATTGGTTATGCCAGATCTACAGAAGGGATTTGACATTTATTGTGATGCATGTGGCCAAGGATTGGGATGTGTGCTTATGCAAGAAGGTCATGTGATCGCCTATGCATCTCGTCAGTTGCGGAAACATGAATTGAACTACCCCACTCATGACTTGGAGCTGGCTGTCGTTGTGCATGCACTTAAGATTTGGAGACACTACATTATGGGAACTAAGTGGCAAGTATACACGGATCATAAGAGCTTGAAGTACATATTCACTCAGAAGGATCTCAACCTTAGGCAACACCGTTGGTTGGAGCTTATTAAGGATTATGATTTGGAGATTCACTATCACCCAGGCAAGGCAAATTTGGTTGCAGATGCCTTGAGTCGGAAGGAGCATGTTCACTCCGCTTTCGTTGTCCAGCTACCTGATGAATTAGCAAAAGATTTTGAGAGGCTCAACCTGGGAATTGTTACACATACGGAAGGAGTTACCATTGAATTGGAACCTACCTTGGAGCAAGAAATTCGTAAAGGTCAGATTGGTGATGCTAAGATTCAAGAGATCAAGGATCTGATAACAGAGGGTAGAGGGTCAGAATTCACAGAGGATGAGCAAGGCACGATATGGTTCAAGAATCGGATTTGTGTTCCTGATATCGATAGTCTTCGGGAAACCATATTGAAGGAGGCACATGACTCAGTTTATTCTATTCACCCTGGGAGTACTAAGATGTATCAGGATTTGAAGCAAAAATATTGGTGGTATGGATTGAAGAGAGATGTGGCTGCACATGTGGCTATGTGCGATGTATGCCAAAGAGTTAAGGCTGAACACCAGAGGCCAGCCGGACTACTGCATCCACTGAAGATACCTGAGTGGAAATGGGAAGAGATTGGCATGGACTTCATTGTTGGATTACCCCGCACGTCTGCTGGATATGATTCTATATGGGTGATTGTGGACAGGCTAACTAAAGTAGCCCACTTTATTCCAGTAAAGACCACGTATTCAGGAGCCAAGTTAGCAGAGTTGTACATGGAACAGATTGTATGCCTGCATGGTGTGCCAAAGAAGATTGTGTCAGACCGGGGATCACAATTTACTTCTCGGTATTGGAAGAAGTTGCATGAGTCTTTCGATACCAGATTGAATTTTAGTTCGGCTTACCATCCACAGACTGATGGGCAGACTGAGAGGACCAACCAAGTGCTGGAAGATATGTTAAGAGCTTGTGCTCTTAAACATGGTGGAAGTTGGGATAAGAGCTTACCATATCTAGAGTTCTCTTATAATAATAGTTACCAAGCCAGTTTGAAGATGTCACCGTTCGAGGCTTTGTATGGCAGAAAGTGCAGGACTCCACTGTATTGGGATCAAACCGGTGAAAGGCAGTTATTAGGACCAGAGATTATACAAGAAGCAGAGGAGCAAGTTCGTCAAATAAGGGAGAATTTGAGAACTGCACAGTCAAGGCAGAAAAGTTATGCTGATACCCGGAGAAGACTACTAGAGTTTAAGGAGGGAGATTATGTCTATTTGAAGGTGTCACCACTCCGGGGTATGAGAAGATTCAAAGTCAAAGGAAAGTTGTCCCCTCGCTTTATTGGACCCTTCTTAATCTTAAAGCGAGTGGGAGATGTTGCATACCAATTGAAGTTACCGGATCATCTTGCGGATGTTCATGATGTCTTTCACGTATCTCAGCTGAAGAAATGTCTCAGTGTACCTGAGGAGCAATTACCAATTGAGGACCTTAGTGTTCAAGATGACCTGACTTATGCTGAGTACCCCATCAAGATTCTTGATACACTGACTCGTGTCACGAGGAATAAGGTTATAAAGATGTGCAAAGTGCAATGGAGTCACCATAGCGAAGATGAAGCAACTTGGGAAAGAGAAGAAGAGCTTCGCATAGATTTTCCTCACCTTTTCTCTAGATCTTCCTAAATCTTGAGGACGAGATTATTTTTAAGGGGGGTAGGATTTGTAATACTCAAAATTTCATAAAAGGAATATATAGAGGATTTCCTTATTTTATGTGCCACATTTGCATCATAAAAAGAGCATACATATAATTTAAAGATGAATTAAAACAATGATAAAAAATATGCATCATGTTGGAGTTTTGCTTGTGCATTCAATACAATAGTAATAAAATGAATGAAAATATAATATTGGTAATGAGGTGGAGAATTAAAGGAAATAGGAAGAAAAGAGAAGAAAAGGAGAATATATAATACAAAGAGAAATTATATTTTCAGAATTGGTACTTCTTAGTTTTACAATATAATTAAGAATAAATTTAGGCAACTTTGAATTCAAAATTTGTAATTCAAATTGAATTTGGGAATAGATAAAAGTGAATATAAAATAAAATAAAAAAAGGGAGAAGGAAGAAGTAGGGCGCATGGGCCAACTATCTTCAATTCAGCTCACTCACTACTCCCGCGCGGGCCGTCTCCATTCTCAGGCGCGCGCCGAACCGTGGGACCCACTGGTCGGCGTCTTTCTCCACTCAGCTGTCGCGACTCAGCTCTCTGGAACTCGGGCCCGCTGCGTCAGCCGCACAGCCGTTCCAAAGCAATCTGTCACCGACCTCTGGGTCCCCTGTGGCAGAACCATCCCCTCCGCAACGAACTCCGCGCATGTCGCGCTCGTGTCATCGATCTCGGAGGTGGGCGACTATATCTCGGCGGAGCGCGTTGTTCCAAGGCCATGAATCAATCGTGACGCAACCCTCTGTTCTCCCCGTATGTAGATTTCTAGGACACCCTAGGAGAAGCTGAGGAAGGGAGAGAGAAAGTCGTGCTCGGCCGCCGTTGTTGCGCACCGGCGATTGCCGTCGATCTTGGGCGAACCCGTGCACTCGGGGAAGCTTGGCTTGGGTTGGCGGGTGTCGTCGGGAGGAATTGCGGGGCGGTATACGGCCTACGCGCAGAGGATTCCTCACCGGTGTGCCATCCTCGCCGTGCAATCCGCACATCGCCGTCGACGACGCACCTGCGGTCGCCAAACTAAGGTGAGGATCATCGCCGAGCCTTCGGTTACCCTTGTGAATACAGTACACCTAGAATCGTAGAGGTCAGTGCAGTTGTGGGAGAGCGATTGCTCGTCGTCGCGCGTTGTCACTGCAGAGCCGCTCCGCTGCGTGAGCAGGATCCGTGCGCAGCTGATTCCTTTAAGTGATAGCCCTGTGAGATTTGTTAGAGGATCCGCTACCTAGATCTCGAGTTGAGGGTAGGAATCGGGGCTCTGGATCACGATTGGGTGTTCCTCCGGCGATGCTCCGCCGTGTGGAGGTATGCGCCGCCGTCAGAAGCACCGTGGGTGGGGGGAATATATGCCGTCGGTCGCGGATTCGCGAATGGACGGCTGGGATTAGTCCCCGTTTACCCTTTCGCGTTGGGTTGATTTGGTCCGTTCATCTGGCTTTGAACGGTGTAGATTAGATGCCACTTAACCCTCCGCGCGCCTCGACCGGTGCCGTTGGATCTGGATCGCGTGGCGCTTAGTCTGGCTAGGAGATTTTAAATCTGGTGCGTTCACCTATGATCGCACGGTTGTGGCGCGATGCACCACCAGTCTAATCTGCGCCGTCTGTTCTAATCCGACGGCGGGGAAACACCCATACCCCTTCGCGGCTAACATTTTACGTATGAACCGCTCTGGTTTTTAGAATTGAACCCGTAGTCCGTAGCCCAGTGGTCTGTGTCTCGGCATATTTAGCGCCAGGGCCCCTACACTTTTCAGATTTTAGCGCCCAATCCAGACTTCAAAGGAAATTGATAATTAATAACAGGAAATGATTTTTAGTATATAAATAAGTGCTAAAACTTGTAAAATGCATAGAAATTTCATTTTTGGTCGAAATCAATCCATTCCAGTTCCTAAAATTTTGTAATTTTATTCTCCATCATCTAGAGTCTCTGTTTTGACATTAAAACAGTAAGAAAATTAATTTATCATTTAATCCTATCTCAAGCACATTAAATCTTAGGAAATTCATAACTTAAAATCTATAACTCTAGAAATTATGATTCCTGTTCCTAGGTTCTTATTTTAATGTGTAGATTTTTATTGTGTATTTTATTCATATGTTTGGTGCAATGTTAATTTTTGCTATACTATGTATGTATTGTGTTGATGCGAGTAGACGAGCAAGCCACTGTGGATTCTGAGGTTCAACAAGTAGAAGTAGCTGAGCAGGAGCTCATTGAAGGCAAGTTGTGCCCTTGATCACTTACTTTTTCTCAGCCATGTTCTTATTAATTATAATGATCTGCATAGGTTAAGTTTGATGGGATCCAATAGGTTACCCCAGTTTTGGTTATCTTTATACCTTGTTTACCACTGAAATATTTTTGGGTAGTACATGCTATTGCTTATTGTGGATTTGGGTATGGAGATACACTATTCACAATTACACTTTTATTATCTGTTTATTATTACTGTTCATGTTAAGATCATTATGTTAATGGGAACATGGAGCGACCACCCGAAAAAACAGTGCTACCACAAGGGTATAATGGGACACCCTTGGCTGATTAACTAGGAAAGCTAGTGGATGTCTTCCTTACCTGAAAGGGGCAAGGGCAGTAGGGGAGTGGTCAGTGTAGGGAGGTCCTTGGGTTGATTTTGCTGCGATGGCGGTCAGACGAGGGATTCCTGCACTGGAGCTTCCTTTAAACTGTAGCGGGATTTCTGAAGCTAGTGGAACTTTGTAAAGGCCTCGTAGTGTTACCCTGCCTCGCCTCCTCGGTAGAGGTGTATGGGATTGGCCATCTCTTGGCAGACGGGTAACATGACTTGTGGGTAAAGATGTGCAACCTCTGCAGAGTGTAAAACTGGTATACTAGCCGTGCTCACGGTCATGAGCAGCTCGGACCCTCACATGATTAATTTATGGAACTTAAATTTAAATTGACATTTGCATCGCATTTGGGATTATTTTACTATTACTTTATCTATTATTATTAAGGTTTGGTATTTACTTACACTTAGTAATTGCTAATAAAATTTTGACCAACTTATAAAAGCAATGCTCAGCTTCAGCCTTTATTTCCTTGATCAGCCTTACACTTCATGAACTCCCACCTTTGGTGAGTTTATGCCACATTATTCCCCACGACTTGTTGAGCTATGAACGTATGTGAGCTCACTCTTGCTGTCTCACACCCCCACACAGGAGAAGAACAGGTGGTCGAAGAGGAGCCGCCTAACACTGAGGCCTTCGACTTGATCTAGGTGGCGTCTCCCAGTCAGCTTTCTGGCGCCAAGGATAGATTTTAGATCCTACGATATTTATCTCTTATTTTGTAAGACTTCCACTATGTAATAAAGTACTCTGATTATATTGTGACATTTATCTCTATACACTCTGTTATTATATATGTTGGCTTCTTTGGCGCATGTATGAGATGCACCCGGCTTTGTTCCTTAAAGCCCGGGGTGTTACACTCCTGCACCAAAGGTTCCCCAAGAACCATCGCAGAACACTGTCCAAGCTTCGACATCTTTGTTTACATCTTCTTCGTGAGCCCCTGGCGTCCAATCAGCGATGAAGTCTGTTAACGCTTGGGACTGGATTGAGGATCTATGCACATAATCAATGGTGAATTCATTAAGTTCTGCAGCCCATTTCCCAATCCTTCCAGTAGCTTCTCTGTTCCTCATAATATCCTTCAGAGGCTGTGACGAAGGAATAATTATGTGATATGCTTGAAAATAATGCCGAAGCTTTCTGGAGGCCATTAACATAGCATATAGCACCTTTTCCAATTCTGTGTAATTTTTCTTTGACGGACTCAAAACTTCGGAGACGAAGTACACTGGAGCTTGCTTTTTGACTTGGCCATCTAGCTTCTCCTGTACAAGTGCCACACTTACTGCAGAATGTGAAGCTGCAACATATAAGAGCAATGGAGCCCCTGGCGAAGGTGGAGTTAACGTTGTTAAATCAATCAAATATTGCTTCAAATCTTCAAAGGCCTTTTGTTGAGCCGGACCCCATTGGAAGACTTCGGCTGACTTTAGTATTTCAAAGAAAGGCAGATTTCTTTCTACTGATCTGGATATAAATCTGTTCAATGATGCTAATCTACCTGCCAGCCGTTGAGCTCCTTTCTTTGTGCTTGGCGGTTCCATACGAAGGATAGCTTCAATCTTGCTTGGGTTAGCTTCAATTCCCTTTGTTGATACTAGACAGCCAAGGAAGTTGCCCTTCTTTGCCCCAAAAACACATTTTTCTGGATTCAACTTCAAACCAGCTTGCCTGAAGTTGGCAAATGTCTCTTGCCAATCAGCAATGTGATTTTCTTGCTTCATGCTTTTAACTATAATATCATCAACATAAGTCAACACATTCCTGCCTATTTGAGAATGAAGGACTCTGGCTGTCATTCTGCTAAAGCTTCCTCCAGCATTTTTGAGCCCCTCAGGCATCCGAAGATAGCAATATGTGCCACTGGGAGTTATGAAGATAGTTTTTGACTCATCTTCCTTCTTCATCTAGATTTGGTGGTAGCCTGAGTAACAATCTAGTAGACTCATGAGCTCTGACGAAGTTGCTGCATCTACTAGAGAATCTATCCTTGGCAATGGGAACTCATCTTTTGGACAAGCTTTGTTAAGATCTGTAAAATCAATGCACATTCTCCATTTACCATTGGCCTTCTTCACCATAACAGTATTAGCTAGCCACTCTAGGTATTTGACCTCTCTGATAACTCCAGCGCTAAGAAGCCTCTTTACTTCGTTCCGAGCACCTTCAGCTTTGTCATCAGACATTTTCCGAAGCCTTTGTTTTCTTGGCCTAAAACATGGATCCACATTGAGTGAATGCTCAATGACATCTCTGTTGACACTACAAAGATCATTGGCTGACCAAGCGAAGACATATTTGTTGTTGAATAGAAATCTTAGCAAATTCTTTTCCTGCTCTTCAGATAACTGAGACCCTAGCAGTACCTTTTGTTTTGCTATATCTTCACATAGAAGCATAGGCTTCGGCTGATCCGCTGAAGCAGCCTTCTCTCTTTTGTATCGATGCTGCTCACAGGCTTCGGCTCCATCTATGTTATGGATTGCCTTTGAATCTGTCCAGTTTCCTTCAGCCTTCCTAGCACCTTCTTGACTGCCATGAACAGCAATGGGCCCTTGTTCTGAAGGTATCTTCATGCATAGATATGCTGGATGAAGTATTGCTTCGAAAGCATTAAGTGTCCCACGACCAATGATTGCATTGTAGGGGTACTCCATGTCAACAATGTCAACACAACCTGTTTAGTCCTTGTATTGTGAACAAAGCCGAAGGTTACTGGCATTGTGATTTTGCCAAGTGCTACAATTTGTCTTCTTCCGAAGCCACATAAAGGATGTGTAGCATCATGAATCTTATCTTCTGGCTCTTGCATCTGTCTGAAGGCCTTAGCAAATATGATATCCGCTGCACTACCTATATCAACCAGAACATTGTGGACCAGAAATCCCTTAATGACACAAGATATGACCATAGCATCATTATGAGGGTAATCTTTGAGCTGAAGGTCCTCCTGGGAGAAGGTGATTGGGATGTGGGACCATTTTGACTTGATGAAGGGTCCCTGCACCCCAACATGCTGCACCCTTCTCTGTGCTTCCTTCTTCTGCTTCTTGTTAGCCGGCTCTGAACATGAGCCACCTATTATCGGAAGCACCGGCTTCGTAGCTGAAGATGCTTCGGCTTGGTTGCTGAACGAAGCCATCAGCTCAAGAGTGGAAGTGAGTTCACCGGAGGTGGGCGCCAATGTTAGGGACTTGTTCTCAAATGTATGAATTAAGAACAAGGCAACACAAAATGTTAAAGGTTAAGGCCCTTCGTCCTTCGAAGCATTATT
This sequence comes from Zea mays, assembly GCF_902167145.1. Classification (NCBI taxonomy): domain Eukaryota; kingdom Viridiplantae; phylum Streptophyta; class Magnoliopsida; order Poales; family Poaceae; genus Zea; species Zea mays. The sequence continues at coordinate 112,915,535 of NC_050100.1, forward strand.
TCCTTTAGGATATAATGATCTTCAGACGAAGGTCATGAAAGACATACCTTCATCATTGCAGTGTACATTAATGAAAGAAGAAGCATGTGAAACATAAAAACAACATGAATGATTATGTAACATTATTAACTCATCTTCTATTATATTATCGTGAATAAACAGAAATAATGCAGAATTACATTTGTACCTTCGGCTTGACAGAAGGAGATAGTACAAGCGTGATGCACGAGCGAGTACAAATTAGCGTGAACAGTACGAGGGTACTGTTCATCTATTTATAGGCACAGGGCGCAGCCTGTGTGAAATTACATTTATACCCTTTACAATTGATTACATTCATGACACAAACTATCATGGGTCAATCTGTCTTTTCATCTTTAAGTCGGTGCAATCCTTCGTCTTAGGCATGTCGTTATGCCGAAGTTCCATGTAAGGTAGCTTCGGCGTTATTTCCGTGATGATCTTCCGAAGGTGTTTCTTCTTACAGGACCTTCGGCTATGAAGCAGACCCCCAACACGTGCGCAAGGTGAAGTGGATAACACTAGAGGGTAAAAGATCTCGGCATAGAGATTGTCACACCCGGGTTTTAGGGACCCGGGCACGAACATAATCACCAGGTGTGCTGGGACCAAGTCTCACACATATGATGAATCATGGTACAAAAACGAATGCCACATCTTTATTATATAATAGGAGTTCTGTACAAAATAAAAAAATAATTACATCATAAAGAGACAACGATCCAGCAACCCAAAGTTGACTAGGAGATGACGGCCCAGACCACTTACGAACACATCGTAGCCTCCTCCATGCGCCTCATCTTGTGGTACCTTGTCACACCCGGTTTTGGAAGGTAAACCGAATGCGAACCATGTACGTGCCAGGATCAGAACTCACGTACACAGCGGTTACATAATTGGACATCATCACACAATGCTCGAAATAAGTAGCGGAAAGGAACTTTATTACAACAAGATGTCCAAGACATCCACAGAGTCTATTACATAACCATTATCTTTAGCATAACTATCGAAGTGCGAAGAAACGAAACGTAGATGATAAGCCTACACAGGCAGCTGACTAGGGGTTTTCCACTAAAGTAAACTAAAACTCGTCATATTCCTATAACTCCTCGAAGTCATCCATGTTGCCAGCATCACCTCCTGAGCATTGAGTGCAGTGGGGACAACCTGGGGTTGGGTGGTTTGTAAAGCAAGGGTGAGTACACATCAACGTACTCAGCAAATGTCCCATTTGGCTAAAGTGGACTAGCTGTATGTGGGGTTGAAGTTAAGCAGTTGCTTTTAGTTGGTCAAGTATTTATTATTATTAGTGGAGCCAAGTTTTAGTAATAAACCCAGTTATTACCCAAAAGTACGTCCTCAAAAGAGGAAATACCAGAGATCAGATTTATAACATAATTATTAACCATCATCATAAAAGTATCCAAAGTTCTTCTAATCAAAGAGGGTCCCAAGGCTGCTCATAACCGTGAGCTCGGCTGATATACCAGTTTCTAACACTCTGCAGAGGTTGTACACTTTACCCACAAGTCGTGATCCCTCTATGTCTCGGGTCGATCAAACCCTCAAACACTACCAAGGTGAGTCAGCAAGGTTTCACTACGTAGCCTTTGCAAAGACTCCCCTGGTGCATAGCTACTCGTTAGGTTTCGCCAGTCGTACAAACACAGTACACCTCCCCAAGGTGGGTGACTAACAAAACCAAATCGAATGAACCTCTGCACCCCAACCTTGGTAGAGTGAGCACTACGCCCTGGCCCCCATTGACGGCCCTCCGGCAAAGCCAACTACACCCCTAGGTTCATCTAATTAATCAGCTAAGGGCGTCTCATTCCACCCTCATGGTTGCACTATTATCCCCGGTGGTCACTCCATGAACAGGTCCTTATAGAGAGGTACTCAGGAAAAAGGCCTGAGCACCCTAAAGTATCACAGTATCATCCACATAATCAGGATAGCAATATCGTATCATAAATAGCCACATCATGTTCATTGATTAAGTTAAGGAAATAGCAAAGTTCTAACCATGATAACCCAAAAAGGTAAACAAGGATAAGGTAAATACAGACTAGTCAATCCTTAGGTTTCATAAAGTAATGCGGGACAATGAATTATAAAGTATGTAGGACATAATGGGTCAGAGGACACTTGCCTTCACCAGGTTGTTGCTCAGGGAGGTCTCCAACAACACACTCAGGAACCTTAGGCTGCTCGTTGTCTAAATAAAGCGAACATGCATTCAATACATTTGGAAAGTACAAATGAACATCACACCAAACATGTACAAACATTGGAACACATCTTAAAAATACACCATACTACATAAGGGATAATGAATTCAATGTACGACATGAACTATAACATAAATTTACTTCATTTGGAAATAGATTATTATTTCCCTAAGTGTTACTTACAAGTACATAACCATAGTTCAATTTATTTTGTTGTGACATAAAAATTAGAACAGAGATGAACTCATGCAATACACATTATTAATCTCACAATCTAAAACATGTTTAAATCCCTAAGGTTTTCCTTTTATTTATTTTATTAAATAAATAAATCTACATCTACATTAGTTCATACTTAATCATAAAAATTAGAATGTGCAGGCAGTAAATGAAACCATTTTATTTAGACAGAGAATATTTCTATGTACATTTTGCAATTTGAATCACTAAATTTGGAGTTCATATGCAAAAGTTATGAAATAAACAAGTTTGGGAATTCAAAATATGAAATTAGGTCCAATTCTGTGAATATTTAAAAGTCCAGGGTTCAATCTGCAAGAGTACAGGGGCCTACACGCGAAAACTAGGGACGACAGGTTGATTCTAAACAAACTGAGGGTCTCTTTAATAAAACTACCGCGCGAAGGGGTATCGGGTAAATCTAACCGTCGGATCTAAAACCAACGGCTGAGATTAGATCTGCAGCCGAGGGCGCGCATGCGTGGGCAGGCAAGCACTGATAGGCGGGCCAGGGGCGTCAACGACAGAGGGGGAGGGCGCACTGACCGAGCGGGCCCAGCGCCAGGGGGCTTGGGCGCTGACAGGCGGGCCAGGGCATCAGGCGCGCGTGCGCGAAACGTTATCCGTGATCTGGGCCGTGCGATGAAGATCAGACGGAGGGGTTCAGACCGAGGAGGGGCGAACGGCTGCGGGCGGCGCTGCTCCTCTCCGCGGCGGTGAGTTAGCCGGAGTTGGGGCAGGCGTGAGCTAGGGTTGCTCTAGGGTCGCCAGAGTTGGGCAGAGAGGGAGATAGCGCCACGACGAACTCAATGGTGGGGAGGAGGCCACGAATCCGAGGGCAGAGAGGGGAGAACGGTGGAGAGAAGGTCTTGGGCGTGTCGGAGTAACTTCGGTGAGGAATCTCGGCCGCTAGAGGGGGCAATCGGCCGTGATAGGGCTCGAGCTAGTTCCAGTGGAGGTGGGGGAACACCCTGGGCCAAAGCCCAGGCACTGGACGAGGTCGGGATGGCCAGACACCGTGCGGGCGCGGCGAGCAGGCGCGGCCGCACGCCGGTGAAGCCAAATTGGCTAAAAGCAGACGCGAATAAGGTAAAATAAGCACGGGGGCGGGAGTCTCACCTCGGGACGCAGCTCGGGGAGGTCTGGCGCGGTCTCCGGCGAGCTGGATGGCCGGGAATGCGGGCGCGGGTCTCCGGCGGCTGCTGGCGGCGTGGGCAGAGCACGAAAGAGGGCGGAGCTACGTGAAATGAGGCAGGGGGAGTGCGGGGCACTGGCGGGGCTCTAAGAAGGGAGCTGGGCGCGTGGGCGGGTGTCGTGGCCGAGAAATCCGGTGACATGCGCGAGTGCGCACTTGCCGGTCCACGACAAGCGCAGGGAGGGCGGAACTGACAGGGAGGGTCCACAACGCAGAGAGAGAAAAGGGGACGCGCGGGGCAATGGCTCAGCAACTGGCAAACCGAGCCCGCGAGGCAGAGAGAGGAGGGGCTCGCGGGTGAAGAAACCGGCGCCGACAGGTCAGCCCCACTAAGCAGTGAGCGAGAGAGAGGTAGAGCGCGCGGGAGAGATGGCTGCCACTGACAGGCGGGGTCCGCGTGTCAGGCGGCGCGGGAGCGCGGCCTGGCTGGGCTGCATTTTTCTTTTCTATAGGGTTTTCAATTCCAAATTCAAATTAGGTTTCAAATTCAAATAAATTCAAACATGTGCAACACTTCAAAGAATATTTTAAGCTCAGCATGATGCAACATGTCATGACTCATAAATGTTTTGGCCAAAAATAAATAATTAAATCCCTCTAACTTTAAGCTATTTCTACTTAAAAGGGAAAAGGGAGAGAGAATCTAGAGAGAGATAATACCTAGAGTGAGAGAGAGAAGAGTAACACATGAATTTGGGTGATAATTAGAAAGAAATTTTATACCCTCAAATTCAGGGTGTTACAGACCTATCCCCCTTAAAAGAATCTCGCCCTCGAGATTCAGGGCTGGCTAGAAAAGAGCTCAGGGTACTTGGCTTTCAAATCATCTTCTCTTTCCTAGGTTGCTTCTTCTTCGGAGTGGTGACCCCATTTGACTTTGCACATCCTAATGGTACTTCTCCGAGTGACCCGATCTGCTGTCTCCAGAATTTGAGTTGGCTTCTCAATATAAGTCAGATCTTCTTGAACTTCAAGATCCTCTACTGGAAACTACTCTTCTAGCACTCTCAAGCATTTCTTCAACTGAGACACATGGAACACATCGTGCATAGCGGATAGATTCTCCGGTAAGCTGAGTTGGTAAGCCACTTCTCCACGTCTTGCTTGAATTTGATACGGCCCAATATATCGAGGCGCTAGCTTGCCTTTGACTCCAAACCTTTTGGTTCCTCTGATGGGTGACACCTTCAAGTAGACATAGTCTCCCACTTCAAAACTGAGTTCCCTTCTTCTGGTGTCAGCATAGCTTCGCTGTCTGGACTGCGCTGCCTTTAAATTCTCTCGGACCATTCTAATGTTCTCTTCGGCTTTAAGCAGAATATCTGGACTGAACACATGTCTTTCACCAGGTTGATCCCAATGCAACGGAGTTCTGTAATTCCTTCCATACAACGCTTCAAACGGTGACATCTTCAGGCTGGCTTGGTAGTTGTTGTTGTAAGAGAATTCTGCATATGGTAATCTCTTGTCCCAACCTATCTTGTCTTGCAAAGCACAAGCCCTCAACATATCCTCCAGAATCTGATTGGTTCTCTCTGTTTGACCATCTGTCTATGGGTGATAAGCTGAACTGAACTTTAAGTGTGTTCCCAAAGCTTCATGCAACTGCTGCCAAAAATGAGAGGTGAACTGGGTGCCTCTATCTGATACTATCTTCTTCGGAACGCCATGCAAGCACACAATCCGAGCCATGTATAGTTTGGCTAACACTGCACTGTTGTAGGTGGTCTTGACTGGTATGAAATGGGCTGCCTTTGTCAAACGGTCCACTACTACCCAGATGGAGTCATAACCAGTACGAGTGCGGGGCAAACCAACTATAAAATCCATTCTGATCTCATCCCATTTCCACTGAGGAATCTGCAACGGTTGTAACAAACCTGTAGGTCTCTGATGTTCTGCTTTAATCCTCTAACAACTGTCACATACAACCACATACTCTACTATCTCCCTTGTCATACCGTACCACTAGAATCTTTTCTTCAGGTCTTGGTACATCATCTCACTACCAGAGTGTATAGAGTATGCTGTCTCATTGGCTTCCTTGAGAATCAGTTCCCGGATCGATTTGATATCGGGAACACACAGTCTATCCTTGAACCATACCACTCCTTCTGCATCTTCATTGAAATCCTTGCCTTTCCCATCTATGATCAGCTGCCGGATCTTGTTGATCTTATCATCATCCTTCTGACCTTTCATGATATCTTGCTCTAGAGTGGGTTCCAACTCGATTGCCACTCCTTGAGTGTTGTTCAGAAATTCAAGACTCAATCTGTCGAACTCCTTCGCTAGCTCATACGGCATCGGGTAAGCTGCCAACATATTGACTTGACTCTTTCTACTCAGAGCATCTGCAACCATGTTTGCTTTGCTTGGGTGATAATGAATCTCCAGCTCGTAATCTTTGATCAATTCTAGCCATCTTCGTTGCCTCATGTTTAACTCTGACTGAGTGATTATGTACTTGAGACTCTTGTGATCTGTGTAGATATCACATTTCTGCCCATAAAGATAATGTCTCCAGGTCTTTAATGCATGAACCACGACTGCTAATTCTAGATCATGAGTATGATAATTCTTCTCATGAATTTTCAACTGTCGGGACGAGTATGCCACTACTCTCCCTTCCTGCATTAACACACATCCCAGTCCGGTATACGAAGCATCGCAATATACTGAGAATGGCTTGTGAACATGTGGCAAAATCAGTACTGGTGCCGTTGTCAACTTCTTTTTCAATGTCTCAAAAGACTTCTGGCATGCTGGGGTCCACTTGAACTCGACCTTGTTTGCCAACAATGCCGTCATTGACCTAGCAATCTTGGAGAAACCTTCAATGAAACGCCGATAATAACCGGCCATTCCGATGAAACTCTTGATTCCTCGGACATCTTTTGGTGCTTTCCAGTCCAAGATAGTTGTTACCTTCATCGGGTCTACAACCAATCCCTCCCGATTTATAATATGACCCAAGAACAGGACTTCACTGATCCAGAACTCGCACTTGCTAAGCTTGGCATACAGCTGACAATCTCGTAGCTTCTGAAGTACCTTCCTTAAATGCTCCTCATGCTCTTGCTTATTCTGGGAATATATAAGAATATCATCAATGAACACCACCACGAACTTGTCGAGGTAGTCCATGAACACACTGTTCATCAAGTACATGAAGTAAGTTGGCGCATTCGTCAAACCAAATGACATGACCGTGAACTCATACAGTCCATACTTGGTGATGAAAGCCGTCTTCGGTATATCTGAGGGTCGGATTCTGAGCTGATGGTAGCCTGACCTCAGATCTATCTTTGAGAACACACTGGCTCCTCTCAACTAATCAAATAAGTCTTCAATTCTGGGCAGGGGGTACTTGTTCTTGATAGTAACCTCATTCAAAGATCTGTAGTCAATGCACATCCTTTTTGTTCCATCCTTCTTCTCCACAAATAGCATTGGGGCTGCCCAAGGCGAGGTACTCGGTCTGATGTAGCCCTTCTCCGACAACTCATCAATCTGCTTCTTGAGTTCCACCAACTCTGGTCTAGATACTCGATAGGTCTCTTGGAAATAGGGGCGGTGCCTAGTATAAGCTCTACGGCGAATTCAACCTTCCTTTTAGGTGGCATACCCGATAACTCCTCGAGAAACACATCTGGGAACTCTGATACTACCTTGATAGCCTCTGATGGTTTAATCTCCTCCATATGGGCGGTGACTTGGTGACAACTCCCTTTCCTTGGTCCTGCCAAGACCAACTCTACTAACACTTCTTCTCCTGATAGGATACTAACTTCACCGTTCTCTTGTCACAGCTAAGACTGGCTTGATACTTGGTTAGTTAATTCATCACTAGGATGACATCTATAGTTGTATCCTGGTTACCCATAACTATTAAATCAGTAGGGAACTCTATCCCCCTTATTTGAACCTTTGCACTAGGGCAAAATTTATCCGTTTGGGTCATTCCACCAACTGAACTTACCCTCATAGGTGGATACATGGGTGCTACTGGTATATTATGTGATTCTACCCATGATGCAGTCACAAAAGAATGTGTTGCTCCAGTATCAAATAAAACATTTGCAGAATGGTACTTGTCGGGGACCATAATTAGGGGTACCCTCAAGACGCCTAATTCTCAGCTGGTAACCCCCATCAGCATAAAGCTGCAGAGGCCTGATGGGTGCGATTAAGTCAGGGATCAGTCCATACGAGCGACTCGATCACGCCTCGCCCGAGCCTAGCCTCGGGCAAGGGCAGCCGACCCCGAGGGGTTTCCGTCTCGCCCGAGGCCCCCCTTTTAACGGCGGACACATCTCTGGCTCGCCCGAGGCCTTGCCTTCGCTAAGAAGCAGCCCTGACTAAATCGCCGCGCCGACCGACCGAGTCGCAGGAGCATTTAACGCAAAGGTGGCCTGACACCTTTATCCTGACACGCGCCCTCCGGCAGAGCCGAAGTGACCGCCGTCACTTCGCCGCTCCACTGACTGGTCTGACAGAAGGACAGTGCCGCCTGCGCCACTCCGACTGCAGTGCCACTTGACAGAATGAGACTGACAGGCAGTCAGGCCTTGCCAAAGGCGCCATAGGAAGCTCCGCCCGACCCAGGGCTCGGACTCGGGCTCAGCCCCGGAAGACGGCGAATTCCGCTCCGCCCGACCCAGGGCTCGGACTCGGGCTAAAGCCCCGGAAGATGGCGAACTCCGCTCTGCCCGACCCAGGGCTCGGACTCGGGCTAAAGCCCCGGAAGACGGCGAACTCCGCTCCGCCCGACCCAGGGCTCGGACTCGGGCTAAAGCCTCGGAAGACGGCGAACTCCGCTCCGCCCGACCCAGGGCTCGGACTCGGGCTAAGGCCCCGGAAGACGGCGAACTCAGCTCCGCCCGACCCAGGGCTCGGACACGGGCTAAGGCCCCGGAAGACGGCGAACTCTGCTCCGCCCGACCCAGGGCTCGGACTCGGGCTCAGCCCCAGAAGACGACGAACTCCACTTCGCCCGACCCCAGGGCTCGGACTCCGCCCTGGCCTTTGCCGAACAACCTCTGCCTCGCCCAACCCAGGAGCTCGGGCTCGGCCTCGGCCATGGAAGACAGACTCGACCTCGGCTTCGGAGGAGCCTCCATGTCGCCCGACCTAGGGCACAGGCCCGCCACGTCCACAGGAAGCGCCATCATCACTCTACCCCGAGCCGACTCGAGCCACAGAGAACAAGACCGGTGTCCCATCTGGCTAGCTCCGCCAGATAGGCAATGATGGCGCCCCGCTAGCCCTGTGACGACTGCGGCTCTCAGCTCCCTTACGGAAGCAGGGGGACGTCAGCAAGGACTCAACCGCTCCGACAGCTGTCCCTCCACCAGGCTCCATTGCTCCTCCGACAGCCACGACATCACACCAGCAGGGTGCCAAGATCTCTCCGGCTGCCACATTGGCATGTACTTAGGGCGCTAGCTCTCCCCCGCTAGACACATAACACTCTGCTACACCCCCATTGTACACCTGGATCCTCTCCTTACGCCTATAAAAGGAAGGACCAGGGCCTTCTTAGAGAAGGTTGGCCGCGCGGGGACGAGGACGGGGCAGGCGCTCTCTTGGGGCCGCTCGCTTCCCTCACCCGCGTGGACGCTTGTAACCCCCTACTTCAAGCGCACCCGACCTAGGCGCGGGACGAACACGAAGGCCGCGGGATTTCCACCTCTCTCACACCCGTCTCCGGCCACCTCGCTTCCCCCCTTCGCGCTCGCCCACGCGCTCGACCCATCTGGGCTGGGGCACGCGGCACACTCACTCGTCGGCCTTAGGGACCCCCCGGTCTCGAGACGCCGATAGTTGGCGCGCCAGGTAGGGGCACGCTGCGTGTTGACGAGCAGTTTCCCGTCAAGCTCCAGATGGGCAGTCTCCAACAACCTCTCCAACCCGAGACGGTGCTCCGTTTCGGGAGTCTTGAGTTCATGTCCCTCGACGGCAGCTACGACATGATACTCCTTCCACCGCCGCGCGACGACGACAATGGCGGCCGACAACCCGCCCGCCGGTGGCGGAATCGACGACATCTTCCCCGCATGGTGGAAGAACGACATTCGAGCTCGCCCCGTCCTCTCCCCCGCCAACGGAGGAGGAGGCGGGGCAACCAAGGCCAAGCGGGAGGCCGCGCTTCGTCGGCTGTCGAGCGAATCGACGTCCCCAGCGCCCCAACGGGGGGCGTGTCGGGCGTCGACTTCGCGTTTGAGACGAAGGCGAGAGCCGTCCCCCCGCGACACGCCAATCCCGAGCAAGTGGACGACGCCAGCGCGCTCGCGGAGGGCCTGCAGGACGTCGCCCTCGTACCTAAGACGACGGCGCAATCAGTCCCCGACGTGACTATGTCGCTCCTCGTCGATCAAAAGGTACTGACTGATTCCCATCCTACGTCATTTCGACTCGGCCTCAACCCGCCTAGCGACCTCGCTTTGGTGGGCGCTCTCGTTGAGGCGAGTGCAACCCCTCTGGGGTTTCGTATGCGGTCGCCTTGGGACCGATTGACGGACGTCTCGACCTACGGACCCTCTGGGTCCGAGGAAGATGACGATCCCATCATTTGTCGGGATTTCTCTGGGTTTGGCAACCCTAGTGCCATGCGGGGACTTTATGACCGCATGTGACTACTGCCTCTCTAACTGTTCCGACGGTAGCCGCAGCCTTGACGACGAGGACTGCGGCCCGAGCCGCGAATGTTTCCACGTCGAGCTAGGGGATCCCTCCAAAGGCAACCACCTCGGCATGCCAGAGGACGGTGATCTCCCTAGGCCGGTGCCTCGCGCCAACATTGAAAGGGAAATGTGCCCTTGGGCCATTTCTAAGTATTTTGGTGATTGAGTGTCAACACAAGTGCTTAAATGTGAATCAATGCCCATGGATGAACAAAGTGCAAATCTAGAGCAAAGGTATGTTTCTAAGTCTTAGTACATTAGTTTTGGGTACTAATATACTTGTCTAAGTATTAGAAACAGGAAGAAGAAGAAAAGAAGAGAGTCGGCTGTGTACAGCCAAGAGGCTGTTTCGGTCTGGGGCACCGGACTGTCCGGTGGTGCACCGGACAGTGTCCGGTGCGCCAGGCTGCCTCGACCGAAGAGGCCACTCTCGGGAATTTGCTGACGGCGTACGGCTAAAATTCACCGGACTGTCCGGTGTGCACCGGACTGTCCGGTGAGCCAACGGTCGGCCGGGCCAACGGTCGGCCGCGCGTTCTGCGCGGGACACGTGGCCGAGCCAACGGTCGGAAGGGGGCACCGGACTGTCCGATGTGCACCGGACATGTCCGGTGCGCCAACGACTCCCGCATCGGCAACGGTCGACTGCGCTGTTAAAGGAAGGAAATCGGGCACCGGACAGTGTCCGGTGTGCACCGGACTGTCCGGTGCGCCCGACGACAGAAGGCAAAGATGGCCTTCCAGATTTGTTCTCAACGGCTCCTAGCTGCCTTGGGGCTATAAAAGGGACCCCTAGGCGCATGGAGGAGAACACCAAGCAACTCTTGAGCATTCTTGATCATCCACACTCAGTCTTTGCGCATCCGTTTGTTATTCTAAGTGATTCGAGCTCCGTTCTTGTGAGAACTTTGAGATAGTCTTTGAGCTCGATTCTTGGTCGTGTGTGTGCGCATTTCGCTGTGGATTTGTGTGTGTTGCTTCCCTCCCTTACTCCGTGCTTCTTTGTGAATCTTAAGTGTAAGGGCGAGAGACTCCAATTTGTGGAGATTCCTCGCGAGTGGGATAAAGATAAGCAAGGCAAAACACCATGGTATTCAAGTGGGTCTTTAGACCACTTGAGAGGGGTTGATTGCAACCCTCGTCCGTTGGGACGCCACAACGTGGAGTAGGCAAGTTTTGTACTTGGCCGAACCACGGGATAAATCACCGTGTCTTCTCTGTGTTGAATTCTTTGTGATTATCTCCTTTCTAGCCACTTGGCAATTATTGTGCTAACCCTTAACAAGTCTTTGTGGCTATAAGTTTAAAGTTTCGCAGGATCACCTATTCACCCCCCCTCTAGGTGCTCTCAATTGGTATCGGAGCCGTTCTCTTCAAGGAAGGGACTAACCGCCCGAAGAGATGGATCCTAAGGGGAAGGGAATCGTGATCAACGACAAGGAAAAGGAGTCCTTCGTCAACGAGCCAAAAGATGATAAATCCAACGACTCTGGCTCGGGCCACAGACGTAAAGATGGGAAGAAGAAGAAGACAAGGCGCATCAAGGAGATCGTCTACTACGACAGTGACGAATCCTCTTCTTCCCAAAAGGACGACGACAACGACTACAGGAAGACGGTCAATTCGAACTTTTCATTTGACTATTCTCGTATTCCACATAGTTCGAATTCGCATTTGCTTTCCATTCCTCTCGGCAAACCTCCACACTTTGATGGGGAGGACTACGGATTTTGGAGTCACAAAATGCGTAGTCATTTATTCTCTCTTCATCCAAGCATATGGGAGATCGTAGAGAATGGAATGAAATTTGATAGCTCGGATAGCCCTATGTTTATTAATGAACAAATTCATAAAAATGCACAAGCTACTACTGTGTTGCTAGCCTCTTTGTGCAGGGACGAGTACAATAAGGTGAGCGGCTTGGACAATGCCAAGCAGATATGGGACACCCTCAAGATTTTCACGAGGGGAACGACATCACCATGCTCACCAAAATGGAGTTGGTAGAGGGCGAGCTTGGAAGGTTTGCAATGATAAGGGGCGAGGAGCCAACCCAAACATACAACCGGCTCAAGACCCTTATCAACAAAATAAGGAGCTACGGAAGCACGCGATGGACGGATCACGACGTCGTCCGCCTAATGCTAAGGTCATTTACCGTTCTTGATCCTCATCTCGTGAACAATATTCGTGAGAATCCCAGGTACACGAAGATGACGCCCGAGGAGGTACTCGGAAAATTCGTAAGCGGGCGGATGATGATCAAGGAGGCAAGATACGTGGACGACGCCTTGAATGGACCGATCAACGAGCATCAACCCCTTGCTCTCAAGGCAACAAGAAGCAAGGAGGCGCTACCTAGCAAGGTGGCACAAATTGAGGCGGCCGGACTTAATGATGAAGAGATGGCTCTCATCATCAAACGCTTCAAGACGGTGCTAAAAGGTCACAAGGGGCAGCCAAGCAAGACCAAGACAAAGGGGAAGCGCTCATGCTTCAAGTGCGGTAAGATTGGTCATTTTATCGCTAACTGCCCCGATAACGATAGTGACCAGGAACAGGGGAACAAGAGGGAAAAGAAGAAGAATTACAAGAAGGCCAAGGGCGAGGCACACATCGGAAAGGAGTGGGATTCGGATTGCTCCTCCGACTCCGACAATGAAGGACTCGCTGCCACCGCCTTCAACAAGTCATCCCTCTTCCCCAACGAGCGTCACACATGCCTTATGGCAAGGGAGAAGAAGGTGAGTACTCGAGACTCCACTTATGCTTCTTCTAGTGATAATGAGTCTAGTGATGATGATGACATAGACTATTCATGCTTATTCAAGGGCTTAGATAGATCTAAGATAGACAAAATCAATGAATTGATTGATGCCTTGAATGATAAGAATGTGCTTTTAGAAAAGCAAGAAGATTTGTTGTATGAAGAACATGACAAGTTTGTAGAAGCACAAAAATCACTTGCATTAGAGATTAAGAGAAATGAAATGCTTTCTTATGAGTTGTCTACATGTCATGATTCAATTGCTAGTTTAAGGAGCATAAATGATGATTTAAATGCTAAACTAGAAAAATCTAGTAAATCAACATCTTGTGTAGAACATGTTAAGATTTGCACTAGGTGTAAAGATTTCGATGTTGATGCTTGTAGCGATCATTTAGTTTCAATATCCAAATTAACTGAGGAATTGGCTAGTCTTAACGCCCAACTTAAGACTAGCAAGAATGAATTTGATAAACTAAAATTTGCAAGGGATGCCTACACGATCGGTAGACACCCCTCAATTAAGGATGGACTTGGTTTCAAAAGGGAATCCAAGAACTTAACAAGCCATAAGGCTCCCATTCCCGCTAAGGAGAAAGGGAAGGCCCCTATGGCTACTAGTGCTAAAAAGAACCATGCCTTTTTGTATCATGATAGGAAAAATTATAGAAATGCTTTTAGAAGTTATGATGCTTTTGATTCACATGCTTATGATTCTTATGCCATGACTGCTTCTAGTTCTTCCTATATGCATGGTAGAAGTATGACTAGGAGAAATGCTATTCATCACGTGCCTAGAAAGAATACTATTCATGCTCCTAGGAAAGTAGTAAATGAACCTTCTACAATTTATTATGCTTTAAATGCTTCCTTTGCTATTTGTAGAAAGGATAGGAAGATAGTTGCTAGGAAGTTAGGGGCAAAATGCAAGGGAGACAAAACTTGCATTTGGGTCCCTAAGGATATTTGTACTAACCTTGTAGGACCCAACAAGAGTTGGGTACTGTTGGGTCTATGCTTCGTCGCCGAAGGTCTTCAAGGGAGAAGCGGCTTTCGGCTGAAGCTGTTTGTATGAGATGGCCGAAGGTTCCTCTTCATGAAGCTTCGACATTATAAACCGACTTAAAGATAGAATGACTTTTTAGTCCATAAAGGTCTGAGTCAATGTTGTAAGCTTTTATAAGGGGCATACTTGTAATTCCTCACAGGCTGCGTCTTGTGCCTATAAATAGTGAACAGTATTCCGTTGCTGTTCACGGGTTCGGTTAATCGCAATAGCATCTTTCGAGAATCAACCTTTGTCAAGGCAGAGGTATTATTGTTCGATAATTGAATACATTAAGTAAATATGATATAATTCGTCTATGATTTATTTGCCCTTTTATATCCTTTATTTTATATTATCTTATACGATCTATTAAAATTTTATTACGAAGCTATGAGCTTCGTAGTTATGTTTTCATCAACCTTCGTTCAAGGCTCATTATCCTCAAGGGAATAATGTTTCATAGGCGAAGGATATTAACCTTTAACATTTTATGTTGCCTTGTTCTTAATTCATAGCATTTGAGAACAAGTCCCCAACATTGGCGCCCACCTCCGGTGAACTCACTTCCACTTTTTTTGAGCTGATGGCTTCGTTCAACGACCAAGCTGGAGCTGCTTCGGACCCGAAGCTGGTGCTCCCAATCACAGGTGGTTCGTCTTCAGAGCCAGCTAACAAGAAACAAAAGAAGGAAGCATAGAGAAGGGTACAGCATGTTGGGGTGCAAGGACCCTTCATCAAGTCAAGATGGTCTCACATTCCTATTACCTTCTCCCAAGAGGACCTTCAGCTCAAGGATTACCCACACAACGATGCTATGGTTATCTCTTGTGTTATTAAAGGATTTCTGGTCCACAATGTCTTGGTTGACACAGGCAGTGCAGCTGATATCATATTTGCTAAGGCCTTCAGACAAATGCAAGAGCCAGAAGATAAGATTCATGATGCTACACATCCTCTCTGTGGCTTCGGGGGGAGACAAATTGTAGCATTAGGCAAGATCACCATGTCAGTAACCTTCGGATTCATCAACAACACTAGAACTGAGCAAGTTGTGTTCGACATTGTTGACATGGAATACCCTTACAATGCAATTATTGGTCGTGGCACCCTCAATGCTTTCGAAGCAATTCTTCATCCTGCCTATCTTTGCATGAAGATACCTTCGGATCAGGGACCCATTGCTATCCATGGAAGTCAGGAAGCTGCAAGAAGGGCCGAAGGAAATTGGACTGACTCAAAAGCAATCCATAACATAGATGGAGCTGAAGCTTGTGAACAGTACAAATTCAGAAGGGAGAAAGCAGCTTCAGCAGATCAGCCGAAGCCTATGCTCTTATGTGAGGACATAGCAGAGCAGAAGGTGCTGTTAGGCTCTCAATTATCCGAAGAGCAAGAGAAAACCTTGATAAGGTTTTTGTTCAACAACAAAGATGTTTTTGCATGGTCAGCTAATGATCTCTGCGGAGTTAATAGGGATGTTATTGAGCACTCGCTCAATGTTGATCCATCCTTCAGACCCAGAAAGCAAAGGCTTCGGAAGATGTCAGATGATAAGGCCGAAGGTGCTCGCAACGAAGTCAAAAGACTCCTCAGTGCAGGAGTTATCAGAGAAGTAAAGTACCCAGAATGGCTAGCCAACACTGTTATGGTAAAAAAGGCTAATGGCAAGTGGCGAATGTGTATCGATTTTACAGATCTTAACAAGGCTTGTCCGAAGGATGAATTCCCATTGCCAAGGATAGACTCTTTAGTTGATGCAGCAGCTTCTTCGGAGCTCATGAGTCTGTTAGACTGTTATTCAGGCTATCATCAAATCTGGATGAAGAAGGAAGATGAGCCAAAGACTAGCTTCATAACTCCAAGTGGCACATATTGTTATCTTCGGATGCCTGAGGGGCTCAAAAACGCTGGAGGAAGTTTCAGCAGAATGACTGCGAAGGTTCTCCAGTCTCAGATAGGCAGAAATGTGCTAACTTATGTTGATGACATCATTGTAAAAAGCACGAAGCAGGAGAATCATATTGCTGACTTGCAGGAGACCT
Source organism: Zea mays (assembly GCF_902167145.1). Taxonomy (NCBI): domain Eukaryota; kingdom Viridiplantae; phylum Streptophyta; class Magnoliopsida; order Poales; family Poaceae; genus Zea; species Zea mays. Next base: position 112,931,768 of record NC_050100.1, read on the forward strand.
TCGCCAGTTTCAGACAAGCTGGCCTAAAGTTGAATCCAGAAAAATGTGTCTTTGGAGTAAAGAAGGGAAAATTTCTAGGATGTTTGGTTTCAACAAAGGGGATTGAAGCCAATCCAAGTAAGATCGAAGCTATACTTCGGATGGAGCCACCAACTACAAAAAAGGGGGCTCAAAGATTGACAGGAAGGTTGGCATCTCTCAATAGATTCATATCCAGATCAGCAGAGAGGAACTTACCATTCTTCGAAGTGCTGAAGTCAGCCGAAGTCTTTCAATGGGGACCAATCCAGCAGAAGGCCTTCGAAGACCTGAAGCAGTATTTAATAGATTTAACAACATTAACTCCACCTGTGCCAGGGGCTCCTTTATTATTATATGTGGCAGCTTCGCACTCAGCGGTAAGTGCAGCACTTGTCCAGGAGAAGCTTGATGGCCAAGCCAGGAAACAGGTCCCAGTATATTTTGTATCTGAAGTTCTCAGTATATCAAAGAAAAACTACACAGAATTAGAGAAGGTGTTATATGCTGTTTTGATGGCATCCAGGAAGCTTCGGCACTATTTTCAAGCTTACAACATAATTGTTCCTTCTTCACAACCTCTGAAGGATATTATGAGAAATCAAGAAGCTACTGGAAGAATTGGAAAATGGGCCGCAGAGCTCAATGAATTTTGTATTGAATACGTTCACAGATCTTCGATTCAGTCCCAGACTTTGGCAGACTTCATTGTTGACTGGACGCCAGGGGCTCAGGAGGAAGAAGCAAATAAAGACACCGAAGCATGGACAGTGTTTTGTGATGGATCTTGGGGAACCTTCGGAGCAGGAGCGGCTGCTGTGTTGGTTTCGCCTTCCAAGATCAAAACTTGTTATGCGGCAAAGCTTGATTTTAGTTGCACAAATAACATTGCCGAGTACGAAGCCTTGCTTCTAGGTCTTCGGAAGCTAAAAGCAATGGGAGTCAGAAGGGCTATACTCAAAACTGATTCCCAGGTTGTTTCGGGTCATATTGACAAAAGTTGCAAGGCTAAGGATCCGAAGCTTGAAAAATATCTGGATATGGTTCGAAGAATTGAAGCTTCCTTCGAGGGATTTTCTGTCAAAAATATCCCTCGAGGGCAAAATGAGCATGCTGATTTGTTAGCTAAGTCAGCAGCACAGGGGCTGCCCTTACCTTCGGATGTGTTCTTCGAAACAATAAAAGCACCTTCGGCGGAACTTCTTGAAAGAGCAGTCCTCAATATATCTCCTGTGTATAGCGAAGATTGGAGAACTGAGATCATCTCTTATCTTCAGGGCAAATTCCTTTCAGATGACGAAGCATATAACAGGAGGATAGAGGCAAGAGCTCGTCCATATGTCATGATAGAAGGGGAGTTGTACAAACATGGAGTTTGTGCTCCGCTACTCAAGTGTTTATCCAGAACCGAAGGTATAGAGTTGATGAAAGAAATACATGCGGGCCTCTGTGGATCTCACATTGGATCCAGGCCGTTACTTGGAAAAATTTTCCGCCAAGGATTTTATTGGCCGAAGGCAGCTTCGGATGCAGCGGAATTAGTTCAAAAGTGCGAAGGTTGTCAGAAATGTGCACGAGAACAAAAACAACCTTCGTCCCTAACACAACTCATACAACCCGTTTGGCCATTGCAAAGGTGGGGCCTTGACTTGTTGGGTCCGTTACCACCAGCCCAGGGGAACCTAAGATATGTTGTAGTGGCGGTGGAGTATTTTTCTAAATGGATTGAAGCAAGGCCTTTAGCCACAATAACTTCGGCCACCGTCCAAAAGTTTTTCTGGCAGAATATTGTTTGCCGTTTCGGGGTACCAAAGGCTATTACTGTGGATAATGGAACACAGTTCGATTCCGAAGCTTTTAGGGATTTTTGTGATCAGATTGGTACGAAGATCCATTTTGCGTCAGTCAGACATCCGGAGTCAAATGGACTCGTTGAAAGAGCCAATGGCATTATAATGACAGGAATAATGAAGTTAATCTTCAATCAACCCAGGGGAAAATGGCCAGATCAGTTAACTAAAGTGGTGTGGAGCCACAATACAACAACATCAAGGTCTACAGGATTTACTCCATTCAAGTTATTATTCGGCGACGAAGCAATAACTCCGAAGGAAGCTAAAACCGGATCAATAAGGGTAATGGCTTCGGCAGAATCTGGTTCCGAAGCTGCTTATTCTGTGGAAAAAGATGCTTTAGAAGGAATCAGGCTGCAAGCCATGGAGAACATCAATAAATATCAAGCCGAAACAATTAAATGGCGAGATAGAAAGGTTCGGTTAAAGAATATTGAGCCAGGACACTTGGTGCTTCGGAGAGTGGCCAACCCAGAAACAGTGGGCAAGTTGCAGTTGAAATGGGATGGACCTTTCTTAGTAGCATCTTCGTCAAGACCCGGTTCATACAGGTTGAAGGATATGGACGGCAACGACATTCCTAGGTCTTGGAATGCGGATGAGCTTCGGCGATATTATGTATAACTCGATGTAATTTTTCATATTTTTTATTTTTCTTTCATGGCACCCTTTTCCTTTCCGAAGGGGGAGAAAGGTTTTTAATGGGGCCAGCACATGTAATTTTCTTTTTTAATTCTATAAGAGTAAAATCCCCCAAGGAATGTAAATGTAAAAGCTGAGAACGCACCATCGAGTGCTGAAAAGTAAAGGCGAAGAAGCTCCAAAGTCGTTCCTAAGGGAATGCAGAGCTTACAGCGAAAAGTCAACGCTGATTCCGCCAAAAGTAAAGGCGAAGAAGCTCCAAAGTCGTTCCTAAGGGAATGCAGAGCTTACAGCGAAAAGTCAACGCTGATTCCGCCAAAAGTAAAGGCGAAGAAGCTCCAAAGTCGTTCCTAAGGGAATGCAGAGCTGAGGTGTGATTGTTCTTAAAAAAATAATGGCTATGAGTATGTCTTCGGAATACATGTTTGGCCGTTCATTTGCACATCACATTACATCATAGCATTTGCATTCATAAACATTCATCCAGGCATATGTAGGATAATCATCTCCATGGCATAAGTGGTTGCTTCGGCAAAAAGAAAAAAGAAGGGGAAGAAAGAGCTTCGTGTACAAAAAGGAGAGCTTCGGGAAAAAGGAAAATGTTGTTTTTTATGCTTCGCTGCGTACGAAAAGAAGGGAAGGTGTTTTTTCGCCTTCGGCTCAAAAGGAAAATTTCGTCCACATCAAAGCATTTCTCATACACCAATGGAAGGTTAAGGGTATATAACAAGGTATGAACTGAATTCGTTAAAGACAAGTTTTAGTTACATTTACAAAAGTTATCTCAAAAGTTTCTCAAGTACTGTCTACAGTCTACTATCTAATCACCAAGGAGCTTCGGCTTCGGCATCATTCTTGATCATCAGCTTCGGCTTCGTCATCCTACATGAATAAGGTCGTTGTAAGTCAAAATCAAGTTTGCAGTAAAAGGTAAGCACAAGGTATGGTTTCTTACTGGTTCAAGGTGGCTTCGAGCTTCGTCTCCAGCCTTTTCTCGCCCACCTTTTGTCCATATCATTTTTACAAATCTATTCGAGATACTTCGGGCGAGATCAGGAATGTCATCCAGTATTGATGGTGATAGAGTGAAATTTGGCCTATTGACAATTTTTCCATGATCACAGCCAGCCTTCAGGAAAGCTGCAGCAGTGCCTCGAGAAGCCACCCAGGCACAGAAGTCACCATGCCCAGCTATGACTTCGTCGAGCTCGTCAATCTCCCCCTCAATATGTTCGAAGGTTTTCGGTAGATCTTCAGCTGAGGGGGTGAATTTTTCACTGCTGGCTCCAACTGAGTAAAAAATCTTTCTTAATCGTTGAATGCATTTGTTGCTAAATTCCAAGCATTTTTCTTGAAGACTTGTCAGTAGTTTTCTCAAATCTGAATTTTGTTGAGCTTCGGCTTCAAGTTTTGCAGTAAGCTCTAGCTTTTCTCGCTCGAACTGTTCAGACTGGCGGAGAAGCTTCGTGTTCAGTTCTGTTATTTTTGCTTCAGCTTCCGCCAACGAACCTTCGGCTGCCTGGAGCTCAAAGTTCTTTTTCTCAATAACATCCGATTGCTCCTTTATTCTGTTTTCCAAATTTTCAATTATAACTTCGTGCTTCTTATCTTCAAAATCTTGCTGCATTTGCAAGGCTTTGCTCAACAACATACTCTGCACAAGAACAATCTTCGTCAGACATGTCTTCATTATTAGAAACAATAAGAGTTAAGGTAAAAGTAGTTCACCTTGAAGTTGGAGTAAAATAAACTACCGACGATATGTTGTCGTCGGTAGCGGCTGATGTCTGTTTCTAGCTTCGGAAAGCCGATACTCTTGGACAGAGTACTGATAACTTTGGCTCCTATTTGATCTCGAATACAATCTAAATTTTCATCATCAATGCCTCCGAAGAGGAGTGCCCCAGGTTTGTATCCACAGGATTTAGCATACTCTCTAAGCTCTTCTATTTCAGCTTTTGATAGTTGTTCTCCAACTAAATTCTGGAACATGAAGGCTTCGTTTTCTGAAGCTTCATCAGCGATTTCTTTTCCTTTCCCCGACGCTGCGGTCACGGCCTCTTCGACGGCGGTCGTAGCCTCTTCTGCAGCCATGTCTAGCAGTATTTGGTCAATGTGTTTAATTGTGCTCTCCAGGTTCAAATCTTCAGCTGAGGCAGCTTCAGCAGCTGCTGCCTCCGAAGGTGCAATTTCAATATCTGTCCCCTCTGCAGCCGCTGGTATTTTCTGGGCTGAAGCTCTTGGCGGCGTCTTGTCGATCACCTCTGTCACGGTGATAATTCTTTGTTTCTTCGCCTTGATTGTTTTCTTCGATTTTTCGGGCTCCTTGTCCTTCTGAAAAAACTTTGTCAGTTGAGGGCCCAGTGGACTTAGCTTCGCAGGTAAGGATTCGGTCATTACCTTCAGAATTTCCTCAACGACAGCAGCAGAAGGTGATGCAGGGGTTTCTTCTGCTTCGGATATTTGTTGCTTCGGAGAAGAAGCTTTCCTCTTCTTCGGAATTTTCTTTTTTAATGGTTCTTTTTCTTCATTCATGGCCTCAGTTATCCTTTTTCTTTTTTGGCCCCCAGCACCCTTGTTCAGATTTTCATAATCAGGGTAATCAAAGCCCAAGGCGTCTAACACTCGATTTAGCCTTCGCTTCGGACGGGTGCCGAAGGCTGCCGTCATCAATTGATCTTCTTTTTTGGAATAGTTGCCAAGTATTTCATTACACATTGCTTCAATCGTATCTAGCCACTCTTGGCAAGGTGCTTTAAAGTACTTTTTAAACTTGAAATAGTAAGGTAAACGTACGAGTTCACCTTCTTTCTTTTCTCCCTGTAGCTTCGGCATTTCCCATTCTTTCAAACTGGGAAAAACTTTGAATGCTAAAAACTCTTGAACCAGGTCCCTTGTGCTGATATGCTCTGCAATAATTCTAAATTCACTCATTGCTTGTTGTGTTGGACCTTCGGGTGTCATGTTGCAGCGAGGTCGGGTTTCTCCGAAGATTAATTCCAGCGGGCTTTGTACAAGCTTTTCCTTGTCGTCATCAACCTTGACATAGAACCACTCTGATTTCCAGCCTGCTGCCCACTTGCTTCGGTAGCTAATTACAGGAAACTTTGTAGTCTTCCGATAGGCGAAATTATAGCAACCAAAATTATCGTGCAATCCATCTTTTCTAGCCTTTGTTTGATAATGCAACTCGTGAACCCGGCAAAAGCTGTCCGCAAATGGTTCCACTGATTGGCTTCGGAGTGCCCAGATATAAACAATAAGCCTAACGATAGCGTTAGGGGTCAGCTGATGAAAATAGATGCCGAACCTTTTCAACACCTCTGCAATAATCCCATGTAGGGGGAACCTTAATCCAGCCTTTAGAAAGCTTTTGAAAATAACAATTTCATCTTTCTCCAGTTTTGGGGTAGTCTCTTCTCCCCCGAAGCGCAAAAGCTTCTTCTGATTTTCAGTGAAAAAGCCCGATTTTACCATCTTGGACAGATCAGCCTTCGAAACAGTAGATTTCCCGAAGTCCAAGTGGCTCGGCTTGCTTGGCATGGCAATGCGATAATCATCTTCAGAATCAGTTTCCTCAATATCTTCTTCCTCTGCTTCAGCGATTGCTTGTTCTGCTTGTTCTGCATCATCATGAGGGATCTTTTCCGAAGTCACTAGCCCGGATCGTTGCATGGCTTCGGAGATAGGGAGAGTCTCCGAAGCTTCAGTTTCGTCCCCCTCGCGCTCAACCCTGGCGGTAGAGCGGACTCTGGCCATTTAATTATGAACTTGTGAAACTTTAATATTTTCTTCCTCCGAAGCAGGCTTCAAACTGGAGCTTCGTTCGATTCCGACAGACAAGCTTCGGCGATGGTTAAAAATTTTGGCAGGAAAACAGTGCAAATAGCAATGAATGCTGTGGTAACTTCACACCTACTCGTCTGTTTATATAGTGCTGCAGGTAAGAAGGCGAAGCGCCAGAATTTTTACACCAGGCGGACACCCGCTTGCGCTCGCTGCGCGGTGGACCGCAGGGACAAACAGTAACTCTGCAAGGTGGGACCGCTACGTGCTGGGAAATTAAATCGTTTCTCGGCAACGAGCTCAGGGAAGGTGTTTTTTGGACCTTCGGCTCCCCGAAGCTTAAGAGACTTTTTTCACGGATCAAGCTCGTTACGAAAAACGATCTACCACCGCGAAAGGGGCTACTGTTGGGTCTATGCTTCGTCGCCAAAGGTCTTCAAGGGAGAAGCGGCTTTTGGCTGAAGCTGTTTGTATGAGATGGCCGAAGGTTCCTCTTCATGAAGCTTCGACATTATAAACCGACTTAAAGATAGAATGACTTTTTAGTCCATAAAGGTCTGAGTCAATGTTGTAAGCTTTTATAAGGGGCATACTTGTAATTCCTCACAGGCTGCGTCCTGTGCCTATAAATAGTGAACAGTATTCCGTTGCTGTTCACGGGTTCGGTTAATCGCAATAGCATCTTTCGAGAATCAACCTTTGTCAAGGCAGAGGTATTATTGTTCGATAATTGAATACATTAAGTAAATATGATATAATTCGTCTATGATTTATTTGCCCTTTTATATCCTTTATTTTATATTATCTTATACGATCTATTAAAATTTTATTACGAAGCTATGAGCTTCGTAGTTATGTTTTCATCAACCTTCGTTCAAGGCTCATTATCCTCAAGGGAATAATGTTTCATAGGCGAAGGATATTAACCTTTAACATTTTATGTTGCCTTGTTCTTAATTCATAGCATTTGAGAACAAGTCCCCAACAGGTACCTAAGTCCCAAGCCTAAATTTGCCTTGCAGGTTTATGCATCCGGGGGTTCAAGCTGGATTATCGACAGCGGATGCACAAACCATATGACGGGGGAGAAGAAAATGTTCACCTCCTACGTCAAGAATAAGGATTCCCAAGATTCAATTATATTCGGTGATGGGAATCAAGGCAAGGTAAAAGGGTTAGGTAAAATTGCAATTTCCAATGAGCACTCTATCTCTAATGTGTTTTTAGTGGAGAGTCTTGGATATAATTTGCTATCTGTTAGTCAATTATGTCATATGGGATATAACTGTCTATTTACAAATGTAGATGTGTCTGTCTTTAGAAGAAGTGATGGTTCACTAGCTTTTAAGGGTGTATTAGACGGCAAGCTCTACTTAGTTGATTTTGCAAAAGAAGAGGCCGGTCTAGATGCATGCTTAATTGCTAAGACTAGCATGGGCTGGCTGTGGCATCGCCGCTTAGCACATGTGGGGATGAAGAACCTTCACAAGCTTCTAAAGGGAGAACACGTGATAGGGTTGACTAACGTACAATTCGAAAAAGATAGACCTTGTGCAGCTTGTCAAGCAGGTAAACAAGTGGGAGGAGCACATCACAGCAAGAATGTGATGACCACTTCAAGACCCCTGGAGCTGCTGCATATGGACCTCTTCGGACCCGTCGCCTATCTGAGCATAGGAGGGAGTAAGTATGGTTTAGTTATTGTTGATGACTTTTCCCGCTTCACTTGGGTGTTCTTTTTGCAGGATAAGTCTGAAACCCAAGGGACCCTCAAGCGCTTCCTCAGGAGAGCTCAAAATGAGTTTGAGCTCAAGGTGAAGAAGATAAGAAGCGACAACGGGTCCGAGTTCAAGAACCTTCAAGTGGAGGAGTTCCTTGAGGAGGAAGGGATCAAGCATGAGTTCTCCGCTCCCTACACACCACAGCAAAATGGCGTGGTAGAGAGGAAGAACAGGACGCTAATCGACATGGCGAGGACTATGCTTGGAGAATTCAAGACCCCCGAGCGTTTTTGGTCGGAAGCCGTGAACACGGCTTGCCACGCCATCAACAGGGTCTACTTTCACCGCCTCCTCAAGAAGACGTCATATGAGCTTCTAACCGGTAACAAACCCAATGTATCGTACTTTCGTGTATTTGGGAGCAAGTGCTACATTCTAGTGAAGAAGGGTAGAAATTCTAAGTTTGCTCCCAAAGCTGTAGAAGGGTTTTTGTTAGGTTATGACTCAAATACAAAGGCGTATAGAGTCTTCAACAAATCATCGGGTTTGGTTGAAGTCTCTAGCGACGTTGTATTTGATGAGACTAATGGCTCTCCAAGAGAGCAAGTTGTTGATTGTGATAGTGTAGATGAAGAAGATGTTCCGACGGCCGCTATACGAACCATGGCGATTGGAGAAGTGCGGCCACAGGAACAAGATGAACGAGATCAACCTTCTTCCTCAACTATGGTGCTACCCCCAACTCAAGATGATGAACAGGTTCATCAACAGGAGGCGTGTGATCAAGGGGGAGCACAAGATGATCATGTGATGGAGGAAGATGCACAACCTGCACCTCCAACCCAAGTTCGAGCGATGATTCAAAGGGATCATCCCGTCGACCAAATTCTGGGTGACATTAGCAAGGGAGTAACTACTCGTTCTCGATTAGTTAATTTTTGTGAGCATTACTCCTTTGTCTCTTCTATTGAGCCTTTCAGGGTAGAGGAGGCCTTGCTAGATCCGGACTGGGTGTTGGCCATGCAGGAGGAGCTCAACAACTTCAAGAGAAATGAAGTTTGGACGCTGGTGCCTCGTCCGAAGCAAAATGTTGTGGGAACCAAGTGGGTGTTCCGCAACAAACAGGACGAGCACGGGGTGGTGACAAGAAACAAGGCTCGACTTGTGGCAAAAGGTTATGCCCAAGTCGCAGGTTTGGATTTCGAGGAGACTTTTGCTCCTGTGGCTAGGCTAGAGTCAATTCGAATCTTGCTAGCATATGCCGCTCACCATTCTTTCAGGTTGTACCAAATGGATGTGAAGAGCGCTTTCCTCAACGGGCCGATCAAGGAGGAGGTGTACGTAGAGCAACCCCCTGGCTTCGAGGATGATCGGTTCCCCGACCATGTGTGTAAGCTCTCTAAGGCGCTCTATGGACTTAAGCAAGCCCCAAGAGCATGGTATGAATGCCTTAGAGATTTCTTAGTTGCTAATGCTTTCAAGGTTGGGAAAGCCGATCCAACTCTTTTTACTAAGACTTGTAATGGTGATTTGTTTGTGTGCCAAATTTATGTCGATGACATAATATTTGGTTCTACTAACCAAAAGTCGTGTGAAGAGTTTAGCAGGGTGATGACGCAGAAATTCGAGATGTCGATGATGGGCGAGTTGAACTACTTCCTTGGGTTCCAAGTGAAGCAACTCAAGGACGGCACCTTCATCTCCCAAACGAAGTACACGCAAGATCTGCTAAAGCGGTTTGGGATGAAGGACGCCAAGCCCGCAAAGACTCCGATGGGGACAGACGGACACACCGACCTCAACAAAGGAGGTAAGTCCGTTGATCAAAAAGCATACCGGTCAATGATAGGTTCTTTGCTTTACTTATGTGCTAGTAGACCGGATATTATGCTTAGCGTATGCATGTGTGCTAGATTTCAATCCGATCCTAAGGAGTGTCACTTAGTGGCGGTGAAGCGAATTCTTAGATATTTGGTTGCTACGCCTTGCTTCGGGCTCTGGTATCCAAAGGGGTCTACCTTTGACTTAGTTGGATACTCAGACTCCGACTATGCTGGATGTAAGGTCGATAGGAAGAGTACATCGGGGACGTGCCAATTCTTAGGAAGGTCCCTGGTGTCATGGAACTCTAAGAAACAAACCTCTGTTGCCCTATCCACCGCTGAGGCCGAGTACGTTGCCTCAGGTCAATGTTGCACACAACTACTTTGGATGAGGCAAACCCTCCGGGACTTTGGCTACAATCTGAGCAAAGTCCCACTCTTATGTGATAATTAGAGTGCTATCCGCATGGCGGAGAATCCTGTTGAGCACAGCCGCACAAAGCACATAGACATCCGGCATCACTTTTTGAGAGACCACCAGCAAAAGGGAGATATCGAAGTGTTTCATGTTAGCACCGAGAACCAGCTAGCCGATATCTTCACTAAGCCTCTAGATGAGAAGACCTTTTGCAAGTTGCGTAGTGAGCTAAATGTCTTAGATTCGCGGAACCTGGATTGAATTATAGCATACATGTATTTATGCTTTTGATCATGTTCCTTTTTGCATTTTGTTGCTTATTATGGTGCTCAAGTTGTACAAACACTCCCTGGACCTCACAAGTCCGTTGCAAAGTGATGCACATGTTTAGGGGGAGATGTGTTACAACTTGACCCTTTGAGACTAACCATTTGCTTGAGTTTGCTTGATTTAGTCTCGAAGGTGGATTGAAAGGGAAAGGTGAACTTGGACCATGCAAGACTTCCACTGCACTCCGATGAGAGGGTAACTTATTCCAAGTTCATCTCTATGATCTTATTGCCTTTGTACTCTTAATTGAAGATTTTGGTGAGGCAATGGGGTTAAAGGGCCAAGATTGATCCCGTTTTGGTGCTTGATGCCAAAGGGGGAGAAAATAAAGGCCAAAGCGATAAATGGATCAGCTACCACTTGAGAGATTTTGAAAATAGTAGAATAGAGTTTTTGTTTTGTTAAACTCTTTTATTGTCTCTCTTGTCAAATGTTGGCTTCTTGTGGGGAGAAGTGTTGATTATGGGAAATAGGGGGAGTTTTTGAAATCGTTGATCAATCTCTTTTGGAATGACTCTCTTTATGCCTCAACATGTGTGTTTGACATAGAGATAGAGATTTAAGTTTGATTTGCAAAAACAAACCAAGTGGTGGCAAAGGATGATCCATATATGCCAAAATTGAATCAAAATCAATTTGAGTTTTATTTGAAGTGATTTTGCACTTGTTCTAGTTGCTTTATGTTTGTGTTGGCATAAATCACCAAAAAGGGGGAGATTGAAAGGGAAATGTGCCCTTGGGCCATTTCTAAGTATTCTGGTGATTGAGTGTCAACACAAGTGCTTAAATGTGAATCAATGCCCATGGATGAACAAAGTGCAAATCTAGAGCAAAGGTATGTTTCTAAGTCTTAGTACATTAGTTTTGGGTACTAATATACTTGTCTAAGTATTAGAAACAGGAAGAAGAAGAAAAGAAGAGAGTCGGCTGTGTACAGCCAAGAGGCTGTTTCGGTCTGGGGCACCGGACTGTCCGGTGGTGCACCGGACAGTGTCCGGTGCGCCAGGCTGCCTCGACCGAAGAGGCCGCTCTCGGGAATTTGCTGACGGCGTACGGCTAAAATTCACCGGACTGTCCGGTGTGCACCGGACTGTCCGGTGAGCCAACGGTCGGCCGGGCCAACGGTCGGCCGCGCGTTCTGCGCGGGACACGTGGCCGAGCCAACGGTCGGAAGGGGGCACCGGACTGTCCGGTGTGCACCGGACATGTCCGGTGCGCCAACCGCTCCCGCATCTGCAACGGTCGACTGCGCTGTTAAAGGAAGGAAATCGGGCACCGGACAGTGTCCGGTGTGCACCGGACTGTCCGGTGCGCCCGACGACAGAAGGCAAAGATGGCCTTCCAGATTTGTTCTCAACGGCTCCTAGCTGCCTTGGGGCTATAAAAGGGACCCCTAGGCGCATGGAGGAGAACACCAAGCAACTCTTGAGCATTCTTGATCATCCACACTCAGTCTTTGCGCATCCGTTTGTTATTCTAAGTGATTCGAGCTCCGTTCTTGTGAGAACTTTGAGATAGTCTTTGAGCTGGATTCTTGGTCGTGTGTGTGCGCATTTCGCTGTGGATTTGTGTGTGTTGCTTCCCTCCCTTACTCCGTGCTTCTTTGTGAATCTTAAGTGTAAGGGCGAGAGACTCCAATTTGTGGAGATTCCTCGCGAGTGGGATAAAGATAAGCAAGGCAAAACACCGTGGTATTCAAGTGGGTCTTTGGACCACTTGAGAGGGGTTGATTGCAACCCTCGTCCGTTGGGACGCCACAACGTGGAGTAGGCAAGTTTTGTACTTGGCCGAACCACGGGATAAATCACCGTGTCTTCTCTGTGTTGAATTCTTTGTGATTATCTCCTTTCTAGCCACTTGGCAATTATTGTGCTAACCCTTAACAAGTCTTTGTGGCTATAAGTTTAAAGTTTCGCAGGATCACCTATTCACCCCCCCCTCTAGGTGCTCTCAAACATCCCGCGGGAGCTAGCTGTGGTCCCCGTTCCGGCGGGGGGTCACGACCCACAGCTCGAGCAAGTCCGCGGGGCGCAGGCCAGGCTCGACGAGGGAGCAGGAGCGCTCGAGTCGATCCGCCGGGACGTCGGGCAGGTATGGGCGGGCCAGCCCCCGGCCGGAGAAATACGTCACCTGCCCCAGGGTTTCCAGCACCACGTCGCCAACGACGTCAGGGTCAGGCCGCCACCCGCATCCAGCGAGGTCGGTCAGAACCTGGCAGCCACGGCGATGCTCCTCCGCGCGATGCCGGAGCCGTCAACCACCGAGGGTCGGCGAATCCAGGGAGAGCTCAAGAATCTTCTGGATGACGCTGCGGCCCGACGGGCCGAGAGCTCTGCCTCCCGAAGGCAGGGATACCCCTCGGAACCTCATGCCACGACTTCCCGATTCATGCGGGAAGCCTCGGTCTACACCGGGCGCACGCGCAACACCGCGCCTGCGGCCCCGGGCCACCTCGGCAACGAGCACCATCGTCGCGACCGTCGGGCTCACCTCGACGAAAGGGTGCGCCGAGGCTACCACCCCAGGCGTGGGGGACGCTACGACAGCGGGGAGGATCGGAGTCCCTCGCCCGAACCACCCGGTCCGCAGGCCTTCAGTCGGGCCATCCGACGGGCGCCGTTCCCGGCCCGGTTTCGACCCCCGACTACTATCACGAAGTACTCGGGGGAAACGAGACCGGAACTGTGGCTCGCAGACTACCGCCTGGCCTGCCAACTGGGTGGAACGGACGACAACAACCTCATCATCCGCAACCTCCCCCTGTTCCTCTCCGACACTGCTCGCGCCTGGTTGGAGCACCTGCCTCCGGGGCAGATCTCCAACTGGGATGATTTGGTCCAAGCCTTCGCCGGCAATTTCCAGGGCACGTACGTGCGCCCCGGGAATTCCTGGTACCTCCGGAGCTGCCGGCAACAGCCGGGAGAGTCTCTTCGGGACTACATCCGGCGATTCTCGAAGCAGCGCACCGAGCTGCCCAACATCACCGACTCAGATGTCATCGGCGCGTTCCTTGCCGGCACCACCTGCCGCGACCTGGTGAGCAAGTTGGGTCGCAAGACCCCCACCAGGGCGAGCGAGCTGATGGACATCGCCACCAAGTTCGCCTCTGGCCAGGAGGCGGTCGAGGCCATCTTCCGAAAGGACAAGCAGCCCCAGGGCCGCCCGTCGGAAGAGGCCCCCGAGGCGTCTACTCCGTGCGGCGCCAAAAAGAAAGGCAAGAAGAAGTCGCAAGCGAAACGCGACGCCGCCGACGCGGACCTTGTCGCCGCCGCCGAGTACAAGAACCCTCGGAAGCCCCCTGGAGGTGCTAACCTCTTCGACAAGATGCTCAAGGAGCCGTGCCCCTACCATGAGGGGCCCGTCAAGCACACCCTCGAGGAGTGCGTCATGCTTCGGCGCCACTTCCACAAGGCCGGGCCACCCGCAGAGGGTGGCAGGGCCCGCGACGACGACAAAAGGGAAGACCACCAAGCAGGAGAGTTCCCTGAGGTCCGCGACTGCTTCATGATCTACGGAGGGCATGCGGCGAATGCCTCGGCTCGGCATCGCAAGCAAGAGCGCCGGGAGGTCTGCTCGGTGAAGGTGGCGGCGCCAGTCTACCTGGACTGGTCCGACAAGCCCATCACCTTCGACCAAGCTGACCACCCCGACCACGTGCCGAGCCCGGGGAAATACCCGCTCGTCGTCGACCCCATCATCGGCGACGTCAGGCTCACCAAGGTCCTGATGGATGGGGGCAGCTGCCTCAACATCATCTACGCCGAGACCCTCAAGCTCCTGCGCGTCGATCTGTCCTCCGTCCGAGCAGGCGCTGCGCCCTTCCACGGGATCATTCCTGGGAAGCGCGTCCAGCCCCTCGGACGGCTCGACCTTCCCGTCTGCTTCGGAACGCCCTCCAACTTCCGAAGGGAGATTTTGACGTTCGAGGTGGTCGGGTTCCGAGGAACCTACCACGCGGTGCTGGGGAGGCCATGCTACGCGAAGTTCATGGCCGTCCCCAACTACACCTACCTGAAGCTCAAGATGCCGGGCCCCAACGGGGTCATCACCGTCGGCCCCACGTACAAACACGCGTTCGAATGCGACGTGGAGTGCGTGGAGTACGCCGAGACCCTCGCCGAGTCCGAGGCCCTCATCGCCGACATGGAGAACCTCTCCAAAGAGGTGCCAGACGTGAAGCGACATGCCGGCAACTTCGAGCCAGCGGAGACGGTTAAGGCCGTCCCTCTCGACCCTAGTGGCGACACCTCCAAGCAGATCCGGATTGGTTCCGGGCTCGACCCCAAATAGGAAGCAGTGCTCGTCGACTTTCTCCGCGCAAACGCCGACGTCTTTGCGTGGAGTACCTCGGACATGCCCGGTATACCGAGGGATGTCGCCGAGCACTCGCTGGATATTCGGGCCGAAGCCCGACCCGTCAGGCAGCCTCTGCGCCGATTCGACGAGGAGAAGCGCAGAGTGATAGGCGAGGAGATCCACAAGCTAATGGCAGCAGGGTTCATCAAAGAGGTATTCCATCCCGAATGGCTTGCCAACCCTGTGCTTGTGAGAAAGAAAGGGGGGAAATGGCGGATGTGTGTAGACTACACTGGTCTCAACAAAGCATGTCCGAAGGTTCCCTACCCTCTACCTCGCATCGATCAAATCGTGGATTCCACTGCTGGGTGCGAAACCCTGTCCTTCCTCGATGCCTACTCAGGGTATCACCAAATCCGGATGAAAGAGTCCGACCAGCTCGCGACTTCTTTCATCACGCCCTTCGGCATGTACTGCTATGTCACCATGCCGTTCGGTTTGAGGAATGCGGGCGCGACGTACCAGCGGTGCATGAACCATGTGTTCGGTGAACACATCGGTCGCACAGTCGAGGCCTACGTCGATGACATCGTAGTCAAGACAAGGAAGGCTTCCAACCTCCTCTCCGACCTTGAAGTGACATTCCGGTGTCTCAAAGCGAAAGGCGTCAAGCTCAATCCCGAGAAGTGTGTCTTCGGGGTGCCCCGAGGCATGCTCTTGGGGTTCATCGTCTCCGAGCGGGGCATCGAAGCCAACCCGGAGAAGATCGCAGCCATCACCAACATGGGGCCCATCAAGGACTTAAAAGGTGTACAGAGGGTCATGAGATGTCTCGCGGCCTTGAGCCGGTTCATCTCACGCCTCGGCGAAAGAGGTCTGCCTCTGTACCGCCTGTTAAGGAAGGCCGAGTGCTTCACTTGGACCCCTGAGGCCGAGGAAGCTCTCGGGGACCTGAAGGCGCTCCTCACCAAGGCGCCTATCTTGGTACCCCCAGCTGATGGAGAAGCCCTCTTGGTCTACGTCGCCGCGACCACTCAGGTGGTTAGCGCCGCGATTGTGGTCGAGAGGCAAGAAGAGGGGCATGCATTGCCCGTTCAGAGGCCAGTTTACTTCGTCAGCGAGTGCCGAGAGGCCTCGGGCAGGATCGCAAAGTGGGCGGTGGAAATCATGGGCGAGACCATCTCGTTCGCGCCCCGGAAGGCCATCAAGTCCCAGGTATTGGCGGACTTCGTAGCCGAATGGGTCGACACCCAGCTGCCGACGGCTCCGATCCAACCGGAGCTCTGGACCATGTTTTTCGACGGGTCGCTGATGAAGACGGGAGCCGGCGCGGGCCTGCTCTTCATCTCGCCCCTCGGGAAACACCTACGCTACGTGCTACGCCTCCATTTCCCGGCGTCCAACAATGTGGCTGAGTACGAAGCTCTGATCAACGGATTGCGAATCGCCATCGAGCTAGGGGTCCGACGCCTCGACGCTCGCGGCGACTCGCAGCTCGTCATCGACCAAGTCATGAAGAACTCCCACTGCCGCGACCCGAAGATGGAGGCCTACTGCGATGAGGTTCGGCGCCTGGAAGACAAGTTCTACGGGCTCGAGCTTAACCACATCGCTCGGCGCTACAACGAGACTGCGGACGAGTTGGCAAAAATAGCCTCGGGGCGAACAACGGTTCCCCCGGACGTCTTCTCCCGGGATCTGCATTAGCCCTCCGTCAAGATCAACGACACGCCCGAGCCCGAGGCACCCTCGGTCCAGCCCGAGGCATCCTCGGTCCAGCCCGAGGCGTCCTCGGTTCAGCCCGAGGTACCCTCGGCCCCCGAGGGCGAGGCGCTGCACATCGAGGAGGAGCGGAGCGGGGCCACGCCTGATCGAGATTGGCAGACCCCGTACCTGCAATATCTCCGCCAAGGGGAGCTGCCCCTCGACCGAGCCGAGGCTCGGCGGATAGCGCGACGCGCCAAGTCGTTCGTCCTGCTGGGCGATGGGAAGGAGCTCTACCACCGCAGTCCCTCGGGCATCCTCCAGCGATGCATCTCCATCGCTGAAGGTCAGGAACTCCTGCAAGAGATACACTCGGGGGCTTGCGGCCATCACGCAGCGCCCCGAGCCCTCATCGGGAATGCTTTCCGGCAAGGCTTCTACTGGCCAACGGCGGTGGCCGACGCTACTAGAATTGTCCGCACCTGCGAAGGGTGTCAATTCTATGCGAAGCAGACCCACCTGCCCGCTCAGGCCCTGCAGACGATACCCATCACCTGGCCCTTTGCTGTGTGGGGTCTGGACCTCGTCGGTCCCTTGTAGAAGGCGCCCGGGGGCTACACGCACCTGCTGGTCGCCATCGACAAGTTCTCCAAGTGGATCGAGGTCCGACCCCTGAACAACATCAGGTCCGAGCAGGCGGTGGCGTTCTTCACCAACATCATCCATCGCTTCGGGATCCCCAACTTCATCATCACCGACAATGACACCCAGTTCACCGGCAGAAAATTCTTGGATTTTTGCGAGGATCACCACATCCGGGTGGACTGGGCCGCCGTGGCTCATCCCATGTCGAATGGGCAAGTAGAGCGTGCCAACGGCATGATTCTACAAGGGCTCAAGCCTCGGATTTACAACGACCTCAACAAGTTCGGCAAGCGATGGATGAAGGAACTCCCCTCGGTGGTCTGGAGCCTGAGAACAATGCCGAGCCGAGCCACGGGTTTCACGCCGTTCTTCCTGGTCTACGGGGCCGAGGCCGTCTTGCCCACTGACCTGGAATACGGCTCCCCGAGGACGAGGGCCTACGACGATCAAAGCAATCAAGCTAGCCGAGAAGACTCGCTGGACTAGCTGGAAGAGGCTCGGGACAGGGCCTTACTACACTCGGCGCGGTATCAGCAATCCCTACGACGCTACCACGCCCAAGGGGTCCGACCCCGAGACCTCCAGGTGGGCGACCTGGTGCTTCGGCTGCGGCAAGACACCCGAGGGAGGCACAAGCTCACGCCCCCCTGGAAGGGGCCATTCGTCATCGCCAAAGTTCTGAAGCCCGGAACGTACAAGCTGGCCAACAGTCAAGGCGAGGTCTACGACAACGCTTGGAACATCCAACAGCTACGTCGCTTCTACCCTTAAGATGTTTCCAAGTTGTTCATATACCTCGCACCCACGCAAAGTTTAGTCAACAAGGAAGGGTCGGCCTCGCCTCGGCAAAGCCCGACCCTCCCTCGGGGGCTAAAAGGGGGGAAACCCCCTCTGCGTCAAAATTTTCCTCGAAAAAAGATCTCTTTTACCAGAATATCTTTCGTGCTTTTTGACTACTTCGAAAAGTGGGTCCTGGAAACGACGGAGTACACGTAAGCAGCCAAGGCTGACCGAGCCGAGGGACTCCTACGCCTCCGGGATACGGATATCTCACTCATCACCTTCTGCAATAAGTAACTCGCGTTCGGATAAAGCGGCTCCGCGGATCGAACAAGTCTTTACGTTCGGAAGCCCTTCTGTCGAAGCGATCCTTCGAGCCTTCTCGACCGAGTCGGTGACAGGGCCTCATGGACGGGTGAAAGTACGCGTAAGCGGCAAGGCCGACCGAGCCGAGGGACTCCCACGCCTCCGGGATACGGATACCTCACTCATCACCTTCCGCGAGAAGCAACTCTCGCTCGCACAAACATCCCTGTTACCGACAAAAAGTCCAGATACTCGAAACAAGAGGAAAAGAGACGCAGCTTTACAACGCAGCGAGGGTGTGTGTTCTGGCCTCGGCGGCCGCACAAGGCACACGCTACAAGACAATCTGATCCTGCAGGCTCGGGTCTTGACGCTGGAAGGGGGCAGCAACACCCTCGGCATCGATGACACCTTCGGCGAGGCCCGACCTAGCCTCGGACGGCGACGCGGTCCGAGGATCTCCGCTCCGAAGGACGACGTCATCACCACGCCCGGGCAATCGCTGCCAGGGACTTCTCGGGGAATCCGGCCCGAGCAGGCGGCTCGGCCGGTTACCCCTGGGGCCTCGGCCAACCGTCTTCCAACGGCGCCACCCCAGTCCGAGGCCTCGGCTGATCAACTCCGACGTCGGTCCCGCCAACGGACAACCCGGCTAGGCTCCGGCCAACCAGGTTTCATTTTCGAGCCGACTCCGCCTCTGTTCATACTGATATCGCTAGCCCTGCCCTCGGCTCATCGAAGAGCGGCCGAGGGGTCTCTTTAACTAAGCTAGAGGAGCCTCAGACAGCAAGGCCGACCGAGTCGAGGGACTCCTACGCCTCCGGGATACGGATACCTCACTCGTCACCTTGACACGGGGCGACTCATGCTTGGTGAAGCGATTCAGATAATCAACAGACGAGTCTTAGCGCTCAAAAATGAGGAAAAAACACGGCTCCGTGCCGACGTTACATACATGTTCAGGCCCCGAAAGCCGCAATGAACAAAAAACCCTGGCATTCGAAGTGCCATTGCAAACGGAACTCCGGTTCCCCCTCCGCAGGTACGAACAACCCCACTCGATAGGGGCGGGCCTGCGGGGCTACAGAAGACTGACGAGCGGCTCGCCGCCGCCCGCTCTGACTACGACGACAACGGCCCCCACTCCGGATGGCCGAACCGCAGCAGCGCAGGCCTCAGGGTAGGCACTGCTGCAGTCTTGCCCTCGCCCACGCCGACGCTCGAGGGGCGAGGACAAGTACGAAGAGCCGGAGGCCCGAAGCGCGGATGGTGGCGGTGGTCCCGTCGGCGACGGGGACTTCTCGAGCCACCTCCACCTCGGCACCGACGGCAGGAGCCATCAGCCCTCCGGCAGATCCCCACTCAAATCCTCCCGGACGAGTGGGGCGCCGGCCTCCGCGTGAAGGCGCCGTCCCGGTGCAAAGGCAGGACCACCCCAGAACACGAACGCCGCCCTAGCAGCGCTCGGCATCTAGGGTGGTCCTCCCGTGTACACGGCGCGACAGCCGCCCTCCTGTAGAAGGGGCCGCCGGGAGCCAAGCCGACGAACCCGACACGCTGGAGGTGACGGCGCCTGCCGTCGACTAGCCCCGCGTTGTCGAAGTCCGGGCCGCCCGCAGGGCCAGTGAGCGCCCTCTCCCTCGAATGCCGCGGGAGAGGATGACCCACGAACCCGCGCGGGAGGTAGAGCGCCGGCTCAGCCCGGCACCCACTCCAGCGAGGATGATGAACATCCTTGAAGCTGAGGGTGGGACCAAGATCGCAGCCCGGCTTGCTCCTCCCCACCCAGGAGCTGGTGGTCACCGTCTCGGGTGACCACCAGCGGAGGGGAGCAACCGGGCTGCATGATGAAAATCCTTGAAGCCGAACGATGGCTGAAAGGTACCAACTCCCACGGAGTTGCGTTCCTCCAATGATGAGGCGAAAAGACGGCGGGTTCCCCCCATCCGGGGGCTTGGAAGGTGGAAAGGCGCGGCGCATAAGGGAGCGAGGAGACATGGTCGCCTTACGAAAGGGGTCGCCCTCCTTTTAAAGGCAACTCTCCCTACGCGCGCCCCCAACCGTCACGGGCGGAGTCTCCTCCAACACGCTCCAAAGCCCTCCCCTGCGGCGCGGGGGTTGGATCCCGCATGTCATGCAGACCGGCTCCGAGCAGAAGAAGCCAAACCGCCGCGCGTGGTGCACGCAACCGCCCAGCGGTTACAAGTGACCCTCCACTTTTGCCCAGACCAACGGGCGAAAGGGGCGGGCAGCCATGCAGGCGGCATGCAACCGCGCCAAGTAGACGCACTTCTCCAACTCCCGACACACCAGCATGGAGGCCCAGGCCCACGCGTCGCGCAACCGGCGCGCCGGATGCTGCATGCAAACAACCGCACCGCCTGCGCCACCACCGCGCCTCCTCGATTGCAGAACCAATACCGCGACTCGAGGCGACCCAGCGCGCGACCCGACAGCACCAGCCTGACGCGGCGGCCAACACGACCAAAAGCGGGCCGGCAGTAATGACGGTGGCAGGCGCGCGGGAGCAGCGGTCACGTCGTCAGCCAAGCTCACGTCCCATCCGGGGGCAGCAAGAGAACCCCCTCTCATGGCGTGAAGACAACGCGCCCGTGATCCGTTCCTCGAACGGCTCGCGCACGCGCAACGGCTGCCCCGCCAACTACTCGCCCCGTCGCACTAACTCCGCGGCTGGACATGCGGCGTTTCTGGCAGGAGCAGCGGGCGACGCTTCGCCTTCGCCGTAACAACCGCGCCAAAAAAGGTACGCCGCGTCGTTCGGTTTCGTATCCTTTTCCCTTTTTCCTCTTTTCTCTATCTCTTGCGACAGGGACCGAGAAAGGGGGATACCCCGAAAGGGATCCTTCCCCGTGAAGGAACCAGGCTCCGAGCCTCCTTACTGATCAGAGGTTCGAAGGCTGGCCCCCCGAAGGGTTCAACAGCCGCCTCAGATCGCGTGGGCCCGACACCCACTACTGGTCAGAGGTTCGAAGGCCGGCCCCCCGAAGGGTTCCACGGCCGGCTCAGGCTACTCGAGCTCCGCGCCCATTACTGATCAGGGGTTCGAAGGCTGGCCCCCGAAGGGTTCACAGTCGCCTCAGACGCCGAGCGAGGGATGACCAGGGGTACGTTCGATACATAACCAAGGCTCGAGCTGCGCTCCCGAGGTACCCTAGGACATTTCCGAGACCAGCGGGAACGATCTTGTAACGGAATCCCATCGGAGGGAGGCATCGAGCCCTCGGACCCCGTCGCCAGGGGACCGGGTCCGGCAGATCACCCGCAGGTACTTTTGGGCGTGCCTCTGGGCCCCTAGCCGACCCCCAACGAACGGGGCACGGACGTCCACTCGGATTACCCGCTTGCAGCTCACCGGAGACACCATGTTCGGTGCCCATCGAGGGTAACATGGCGCTCTCCCCCCCTCCTCAATGCGGAAAGGCGACGTAGGGGCGTATGTAAAAAAGCCGAGTCTGTCCCTGATCGCCCTCTCGCTCTGTGCAGAGGCTCGGGGGCTGCTCTCGCAAACCCGGCTCCGGCCAAACCGTTGACAGTGTCGACATACCAGCCCGAGAACTTGGGCCCCGACCGTGCACCCGGGCTACGGCCTGCTCGCATGAGGGAACAACCAGACCAGCCGAAGCATTACGCAAGGCATTAAGACCTCGAAGGAGTGAAACCACTCCTCCGAGGCCTCGGGGGCTACACCCGGCGGGTGCGCTCGCGCGCACCCACCGGAACAAAATGCAACCGAGAAAGGCTGGTCCCCTTGCAAAAAAGTGCGACGAAAGCCTCCAAGCGAGTGCTAACACTCCCTTCGAGGCTCGGGGGCTACTGTCGGGGACCATAATTAGGGGTACCCTCAAGACGCCTAATTCTCAGCTGGTAACCCCCATCAGCATAAAGCTGCAGAGGCCTGATGGGTGCGATTAAGTCAGGGATCAGTCCATACGAGCGACTCGATCACGCCTCGCCCGAGCCTAGCCTCGGGCAAGGGCAGCCGACCCCGAGGGGTTTCCGTCTCGCCCGAGGCCCCCCCTTTTAACGGCGGACACATCTCCGGCTCGCCCGAGGCCTTGCCTTCGCTAAGAAGCAGCCCTGACTAAATCGCCGCGCCGACCGACCGAGTCGCAGGAGCATTTAACGCAAAGGTGGCCTGACACCTTTATCCTGACACGCGCCCTCCGGCAGAGCCGAAGTGACCGCCGTCACTTCGCCGCTCCACTGACTGGTCTGACAGAAGGACAACGCCGCCTGCGCCACTCCGACTGCAGTGCCACTTGACAGAATGAGACTGACAGGCAGTCAGGCCTTGCCAAAGGCGCCATAGGAAGCTCCGCCCGACCCAGGGCTCGGACTCGGGCTCAGCCCCGGAAGACGGCGAACTCCGCTCCGCCCGACCCAGGGCTCGGACTCGGGCTAAAGCCCCGGAAGATGGCGAACTCCGCTCTGCCCGACCCAGGGCTCGGACTCGGGCTAAAGCCCCGGAAGACGGCGAACTCCGCTCCGCCCGACCCAGGGCTCGGACTCGGGCTAAAGCCCCGGAAGATGGCGAACTCCGCTACGCCCGACCCAGGGCTCGGACTCGGGCTAAGGCCCCGGAAGACGGCGAACTCCGCTCCGCCCGACCCAGGGCTCAGACACGGGCTAAGGCCCCGGAAGACGGCGAACTCCGCTCCGCCCGACCCAGGGCTCGGACTCGGGCTCAGCCCCAGAAGACGACGAACTCCGCTTCGCCCGACCCCAGGGCTCGGACTCTGCCCTGGCCTCTGCCGAACAACCTCCGCCTCGCCCGACCCAGGAGCTCGGGCTCGGCCTCGGCCATGGAAGACAGACTCGACCTCGGCTTCGGAGGAGCCTCCACGTCGCCCGACCTAGGGCACAGGCCCGCCACGTCCACCGGAAGTGCCATCATCACTCTACCCCGAGCCGACTCGGGCCACAGAGAACAAGACCGGTGTCCCATCTGGCTAGCTCCGCCAGATAGGCAATGATGGCGCCCCGCTAGCCCTGTGACGACGGCGGCTCTCAGCTCCCTTACGGAAGCAGGGGGACGTCAGCAAGGACTCAACCGCTCCGACAGCTGTCCCTCCGCCAGGCTCCATTGCTCCTCCGACAGCCACGACATCACACCAGCAGGGTGCCAAGATCTCTCCGGCTGCCACATTGGCATGTACTTAGGGCGCTAGCTCTCCCCCGCTAGACACGTAGCACTCTGCTACACCCCCATTGTACACCTGGATCCTCTCCTTACGCCTATAAAAGGAAGGACCAGGGCCTTCTTAGAGAAGGTTGGCCGCGCGGGGACGAGGACGGGGCAAGCGCTCTCTTGGGGCCGCTCGCTTCCCTCACCCGCGTGGACGCTTGTAACGCCCTACTGCAAGCACACCCGACCTGGGCGCGGGACGAACACGAAGGCCGCAGGATTTCCACCTCTCTCACACCCGTCTCCGGCCACCTCGCTTCCCGCCTTCGCGCTCGCCCACGCGCTCGACCCATCTGGGCTGGGGCACGCGGCACACTCACTCGTCGGCCTTAGGGACCCCCCGGTCTCGAGACGCCGACAGTACTCGACTGAAAACATACCTAGTGCCACTCCTGGAGTCTCCTGGACTGTGTCGGCCTCCAAGTGGTTCACCTTTCCATACTGGGCACGAGGTTGCCCCCAGTTGTTGCTTCCTTGCTGCATTGCATTCTGTCTGACTGGGGCACTGGGAGCTGGCTGCTGCTGAGTTGCTTTCTTTGGGCAATGATTCGCCCAATGGCCTTGTTCCCCACAGTGGAAACACGCACGACTTCCTCCTTGCGCTGGCGCTGCTTGGTTGTTCTGGTTGGTTGCTAGGGCAGGTAGATGGGCTATCTGGTTGCTCTATCGTTGGTATTGATTTCCTCCTTGCTGGTTGTTCTGACGGTACTGCTGCTGCTAAGGAAACTGCCTCTGGTACTGTTGCTGCTGGTTCTAATGCTGATGCTGGTGCTGGTGACCTTGCTTGAATGGCTGAGGTGGGTTGCCTGAGTAGCGAGGACGGCTGCTACTCCCAACCTGAGGTCCACCAATCTTGCGTTTCCTGTCCTCCATCTCTCGACGCTTCCTTTCTGTCATGATTGCTCTGTCGATCAGATGCTGGAAGGTAGGGAAGGTGTGGTTCATCAGCTAATAATGGAGGGGATCAACCAATCCTCTCAGAAAGCGGTACTGCCTTTTGGCATTCGTGTTGACATCTTCTGGGGCATAACGCGATAGCTACAGAAACTTGTCCCTGTACTCGCTGACGGACAGGGGACCCTGCTTCAAGGCGAGAAACTCCTCCTTCCTCACTATCATCAGTCCCTCGGGCACATGATAG
This sequence comes from Zea mays, assembly GCF_902167145.1. Taxonomy (NCBI): domain Eukaryota; kingdom Viridiplantae; phylum Streptophyta; class Magnoliopsida; order Poales; family Poaceae; genus Zea; species Zea mays. The sequence goes on from NC_050100.1 coordinate 112,956,437, forward strand.
CAACGAAAGTTGTCCCTGAATTTTTCCCATGTGATGGCTTCAGGGTTGGCATGGGTGGCAAGATAAGACTCCCACCAAGACTGGGCTGCTCCCCTTAGCTGTCGGGGACCGTACAACACCTTCTCACGATCGTTGCAGTGGGCAGTGTGCAACTCACGCTCCACGGTACGCAACCAATCTTCAGCGTCCATGGGATCAGCAGAATGGCCAAAGACTGGGGGATGGCCCCTCATGAATTCTGCCCGCTTGTCTCTGGGCACTTGTGGCATCTAGACTTGGACTGGAGGCTGAGGCGGTGGTGGCTGCTGTTGCACCTACTGCATAGCTGCTAAGGTCTGACCAATTGCCTGGACTGCTTGGGTCTACATCAGGAACATTTGCTCAATGGTCATGGGGGGTGGCGGTGGCAAATGCTGCTGCGGGGCTGCCTCCTCTTGAGGTGCCTGCTGTTCCGGCTGAGCACGCCTCACACCTATGCGTCTGTTTTTAGACATCTGTAGAAATCACACACATATATCAAATCTGACTCTATAGTCCTTCAACATAAGAAAAGATATACAAAAATCTTCATAGCACTGAACAAATGACCATCTTCACTAACAACTTCTCAGATAAAGAGGAAAGTGGAAACACATGGATTACCCAACTAAATAACTGACTTTATTAATAACTACACCAAGTTGTAGGGGATACCCACAGCTTGATGACAATCATTACAAAGATCCAATTTCATTACATGTCCATCATAACAAGCATCCAACATAAAATAAGCAAACTAACTCTAACTAAGACTGACTAGACTAAGACACTGAACTAGGCATTATTACAGACTCCGACTCCATCGATCTATGGATCTAAATCTATCCAGGTCCTGCAGTCTAGGGTACCATAGTCGAAGTGACCACGGGGCGGTGAACAGTAAGGGTGCTGAATCCCAACAGGGGTGGGAGAACCACCATCCAGATAGTGGCGTGCTGTGCACTCAGCACGCAATTCCGCAACCTCCGCCCGAACCTTGCCCAACTCGTCAAGGGCGTGGTCCAACTCTGTGTTGAGCACGGCAGCCAAGTTGACCATGTTGTTCAGCCTGGGATTGCCCTCACCAATTGGTGAGGCAATCACACCTCCAGCACTGCTAGTCGAACGACGAGGGTAGTACTTTAGGTCGAGGCCATCAGCTACTCCGCTGAACGACGAGCAATACTGAGAAAGTGCCCATCGTGGTGCATCCTGCATGGCTGCCTTGGCAGTATCCCTCTCAGTAATAGAATAGTGCTATGAGAAGGCTTATGCACCCCGGAGATCATCGTCCGGACGGCGCACCAAGCACGTAGCCTCCCATTGGTCCAGGTATAACCCGCGACGATGCTGGTAGACTACACAACGGTACTCGATGGACCAAGTGTGTCGGTCGAAGGCCCGATGCAGCAGGGTGTCGAGAGCATCGTGGAAGTGACACCCGTGAGCGGCATCACGAGTGATGGGTCTAGCGATCCACCCCTCCGCCTCTGGCTCCTCCGAGCGCTCCGTGCCATGGCTCGAACTGCCACCGGCGTCATCGTCGTCTCCATCTCCATCAGGGTCTCCTCTAGTAGCCGAGATGCTCTGTGGTGGTGCAGGGGGCATCTCAGGCTGAGGTGCAGGGGAAGGCGGCCTCTCAGACTCCACCTCCTACTGAGGCGAGGGGGAAGAGTCCTGCTGCTCCTGCTCCTGCTCCTGGCGTCGGCGCTCCTGCTCCTCGTGCAAGCGGCGATGCAGTCTCTCCATGTGACTGGACTGACCTGGCACCGTGCGATGCAGTGGACGCTCCGCCAGTCGAGAAGGCAGAAAGGGGATCACAGACTTACGTGCAGTGCACCTAATACAGGCCATCTACAGAAGACATCGTAAGCACAAGAGTAAGAGTAGAACTATGAGACTAGAAAGTAAACAGAAATAAAAGTGAGACAAAACTTTTTGAGATGAGTAAATAACATAGAGTTGGTCAAGATGACCAACTTTTGAAAGAACTCTAAGGTCAAGGTAAGAGTAGGGGTCTATAGTCCTTAGATCGACCATTCTAGTCTAGGTTAGCGGTCCTACAGTCAGCAAGGCTTTGATACCACTTATGTCACACCCGGTTTTGGAATGTAAACTGAATGCGAACCATGTACGTGCCAAGATCAGAACTCACATACACAGCGATTACATAATTGGACATCATCACACAATGCTTGAAATAAGTAGCGGAAAGGTACTTTATTACAACAAGATGTCCAAGACATCCATAGAGTCTATTACATAACCATTGTCTTTAGCATAACTATCAAAGTGCGAAGAAACGAAACGTAGATGATAAGCCTACACAGGCAGCTGACTTGGGGTTTGCCACTAAAGTAAACTAAAACTCATCATATCCCTGGAACTCCTCGAAGTCATCCATGTTGCCAGCATCACCTCCTGAGCATTGAGTGCAGTGGGGACAACCTAGGGTGGGGTGGTTTGTAAAGCAAGGGTGAGTACACATCAACGTACTCAGCAAATGTCCCGTTTGGCTAAACTGTACTAGCTGTATGTGGGGTTGAAGTTAAGCAGTTGCTTTTAGTTGGTCAAGTATTTATTATTATTAGTGGATCCAAGTTTTAGTAATAAACCCAGTTATTACCCAAAAGCACCTCCTCAAAAGAGGAAATACCAGAGATCAGATTTATAACAACATTATTAACCATCATCATAAAAGTATCCAAAGTTCTTCTAATCAAAGAGGATCCCAAGGCTGCTCATAACCGCGAGCTCGACTGATATACCAGTTTCTAACACTCTGCAGAGGTTGTACACTTTACACACAAGTCGTAATCCCTCTATGCCTCGGGTCGATCAAACCCTCAAACACTACCAAGGTGAGTCAGCAAGGTTTCACTACATAGCCTTTACAAAGACTCCCATGGTGCATAGTTGCTCATTAGGTTTCACCAGTCATACAAACGCAGTACACCTCCCCAAGATGGGTGACTAACAAAACCAAATCGAATGAACCTCTGCACCCCAACCTTGGCAGAGCAAGCACTACGCCCCGAACCCCATTGACGGCCCTCCGGCAAAGCCAACTACACCCCCAGGTTCATCTAATTAATCAGTTAAGGGTGTCCCATTCCACCCTCATGGTTGCACTGTTATCTCGGGTGGTCACTCCACGAATAGGTCCTTACAGAGAGGTACTCAGGAAAAAGGCCTGAGCCCCCTAAATTATCACAATATCATCCACATAATCAAGATAACATTATCGTATCATAAATAGCCACATCATGCCCATTGATTAAGTTAAGGCAATAGCAAAGTGCTAACCATGATAACCCAAAAAGGTAAACAAGGATAAGGTAAATACAGACTAGTCAATCCTTAGGTTTCATAAAGTAATGCGGGACAGTGAATTATAAAGTATGTAGGACATAATGGGTCAGAGGACACTTGCCTTCACCAGGTTGTTGCTCAGGGAGGTCTCCAACAACACACTCAGGAACCTCGGACTGCTCGTTGTCTAAATAAAGCGAGCATGCATTCAATACATTTGGAAAGTACAAATGAACATCACACCAAACATGTACAAACATTGGAACACATCTTAAAAAGACACCATACTACATAAGGGATAATGAATTCAAAGTATGACATGAACTATAACATAAATTTACTTCATTTGGAAATAGATTATTATTTCCCTAAGTGTTACTTACAAGTGCATAACCATAGTTCAATTTATTTTATTGTGACATAAAAATTAGAATTGAGATGAACTCATGCAATACACATTATTAATCTCACAAGCTAAAACATGTTTAAATCCCTAAGGTTTTCCTTTTATTTATTTTATTAAATAAATAAATCTACATCTACATTAGTTCATACTTAATCATAAAAATTAGAATGTGCAGACAGTAAATGAAACCATTTTATTTAGACAGAGAATAATTCTATGAGCATTTTGCAATTTGAATCACTAAATTTGGAGTTCATATGCAAAAGTTATGAAATAAACAAGTTTGAGAATTCAAAATATGAAATTAGGTCTAATTCTATGAATATTTAAAAGTCCAGGGTTCAATCTACAAGAGTACAGGGGCCTGCGCGCGAAAACCTGGGATGGCGGGTTGATTATAAACAAACTGAGGGTCTCTTTAATAAAACTACCGCGCGAAGGGGTATCGGGTTAATCTAACTGTCAGATCTAAAACCAACGACTGAGATTAGATCTGTGGCCGAGGGTGCGCACGCGGGCGGGCGAGCACTGACAGGTGGGCCAGGGGCATCAGCGAAAGAGGGGTAGGGCGCACTACCGAGTGGGCCCAGCGCTAGGGGGCTTGGACGCTGACAGGCGGGCCAGGGCGTCAGGCGTGCGTGCGCGAAGCATTATCTGTGATCTGGGTCGTGTGATGAAGATCGGACGGAGGGGATCAGACCAGGGAGGGGCGAACGGCTGCGGGCGGCGCTGCTCCTCTCCGCGGCGGTGAGGTCGCCGGGGTTGGGGTAGGCGTGAGCTAGGGTGGCTCCGGGGTCGCCAGAGTTGGGCAGAGAGGGAGAGAGCGCCACAGCGAACTCAATGGCGGGGAGGAGGTCACGAATCCGAGGGTAGAGAGGGGAGAACGGCGAAGAGAAGGTCTCGGGCGTGTCGGAGTAACTCAGGTGAGGAATCCCAGCCGCCAGAGGGGGCAATCGGCCGTGATAGGGCTCGGGCTAGTTCCAATGGAGGTGGGGGAACACCCTGGGCCAAAGCCCAGGCACTGGACGAGGTCGGGATGGCCGGACACCGTGCGGGCGCGGCGAGCAGGCGCAGCCGCACGCCAGTGAAGCCAAATTGGCTAAAAGCAGACGTGAATAAGGTAAAACAAGCACAGGGGCAGGAGTCTCACCTCGGGGCGGAGCTCAGGGAGGTCTGGCGCGGTCTCCGGTGAGCTAGATGGTCGGGAGCATGGGCGCGGGTCTCCGGCGGCTGCTGGCGGCATGGACAGAGCATGAAAGAGGGCATAACTACGTGAAATGAGGTGGGGGGGATTGTGGGGCACTAGCGGGGCTCTAAGAAGGGAGCTGGGCGCGTGGGTGGGCGTCGTGGCCGAGAAATCCGGCGACGTGCGTGAGTGCGCACTCGCCGGTCCACGGTGGGCGTGGGGAGGGCGGAACTGATAGGGAGGGTCCACGGCGTAGAGAGAGAAAAGGGGACGCGCGGGGCAACGACTCAACAACTGGCGAACCGGGCCCGCGAGGCAGAGAGAGAAGAGGGGCGCGCGGGTGAAGAAACCGGCGCCGACAGGTCGGCCCCACTGAGCAGTGAGCGAGAGAGAGGGAGAGCGCGCAGGAGAGAGGGCTGCCGCTGACACGTGTGGTCCGCCTGTCAGGCGGCGCGGGCGTGCGGCCTTGCTGGACCGAGTTGGGCCGACTGGGCTGCATTTCCTTTTTCTTTTTCTCTGGATTTTCTAATTCCTTTTCTATTTCTTTTCTATAGGGTTTTCAATTCCAAATTCAAATTAGGTTTCAAATTCAAATAAATTCAAACATGTGCAACACTTCAAAGAATATTTTAAGCTCAGCATGATGCAACATGTCATGACTCATAAATGTTTTGGCCAAAAAATAAATAATTAAATCCCTATAACTTTAAGCTATTTCTACTTAAAAGGGAAAAAGGGAGAGAGAATCTAGAGAGAGATAATATCTAGAGTGAGAGAGAGAAGAGTAACACATGAATTTGGGTGATAATTAGAAAGAAATTTTATACCCCAAATTCAGGGTGTTACATACCTGTTCTTGACTTGTGGGGGGTGTGAGACAGCAAGAGTGAGCTCACATATGTTCATCGCTCAACAAGCTGTGGAGAATAATATGCATGAACTTGCCAAAGGTGGGAGCGCATGTAAAGTGTAAGGCTTACCAAACAGAATGGTTAAAGCTGAGCATTGCTTTTAAAGTTGGTCAAAATTTTATTATCACTTACTAGATGTAAGTAAATACCAAACCATAATAATAATAGAACAAATATAATAATAAATCCCATGCAATGCAAATGACAAATTGAATTTAGTTCTATAATTTAATCATGCGAGAGTCCTAAGCTGCTCATGACCGCGAGCACGACTAGTATACCAGTTTTACACTCTGTAGAGGTTGTACCCTGTACCCACAAGTCATGTATCCCATGTCGCCAGGGTTTGCATGGCCCTTAGACACTTCCCAGGTGAATGGCTAGGGATCCACTACGAGGCCTTTACAAAGTTCCACTAGCTTCCAGATACCCACTACAATTTCTAGGAAGAGCAATATAGGAATCCCTCATCTGACCGCCATCGCAGCAAAATCAATCTGAGAACCTCCCTACACGCCTACTCCCCTACTGCCCTTGCTCCTTTCGGGTAAGGTAGTCTTTCACTAGCTTTCCTAATTAGTCAGCCAAGGGCGTCCCATTCCACTCTTGTGGTGGCACATGTTTCTCAAGTTAAGCTCCATGTTCCAATTAAAAATAATGATCTCGACATGAACATAAATAAAATAATAGTATAATTGGAACATGAAGATAATGTAATATTAAACCCAAAACCACATAGAGCAATAGCAAAACTACCCAAATGATTCAGGGGTGAACAAGGTAAAAGATAAGCAGACTAGGGTGACCTATTGGGTCCCATCAAAATTAAACCTATGCCTGAATAAATGATTATAGAGAACATTAATGGGTAAATAAAAGTGATCAAGGGCACAACTTGCCTGGGACTTGAGATTCCAGGTTCTAGGATGGTCTTCAGATTCTCGTGACCTCACTACTAGTCGTAGCATTATAAACAAACATGGTATAAACAAAATTAACATCACACCAAACATAATAACAAACTACATAATAATAATCTATGCGCTGCTACGAGATCGTGGGTTTGGGAATTACCAAAAACGGAGTTACGATTATAAAGTTATGATTTTCTAAGGATTTATGTGATTAAACCGGAAAACTAGGTTTTATGTTGATTATTATGAACTATGTGGGAAAGATATCCCAATAACTAATTTCAACCTTAATTTAAGTTATGACTTAATTATAAATCTTGTTTTAGTCATCTTATAATTATAGACAGATTAACTTTGATTAAAAGGGGTAAATCTACTAACATAGGTTAAACAAATATCTAACTATAAAATTATGCAATAGGTATCATTAATACTGTTACTGCATAATAAATATTCATATGAAGCTAGCGCAACTTGAACGGATTGAAATAGAGTTAAAATAAATTAGTTATGATTTTCTGGAGTTATTTGGTACCTACAATAAAGTAATTCAAGTGAATAATGTTATTTTAAGTTTCATGGCTAAACAAAGGTACTAGATGATGAACAATATTAAAACAAAATTATTGCAACTGGAATGGATCAATTTGGAGCTAAATTCATCAAGTTATGAATTTCCTAAGTTTGGGACGTTATATTGCATTAAAAAGATTTTTGTATTTAATTTAATAGATTTCTGAGTTACTTGGACTGCGGCCACAATTATAGAAAAGTTCAGGGGTCTAAATCAAAGAAATCAGGGCCTTTCTGTAACTACTTAACACAAAGTGTGGATGGCGGGTTCATTTTCAAATTACCGAGGGGATCATATGCTAAAACGTCTGGGTGAAGGGGTACGAGTCTTTCTGAGCTGTTGGATCCGAAACACGCGGCCCAGATTAAATCTTCACTTTATCGAACAGGTACGCGCCCAGAGCCGCCCGATCTAGATCCGATGGCTCCGAGTTTAAAGTGTCGCGGTCAATTCTAACGCGTGAGATCTCGATCCAATGACACGGCCTCATTTGAACCCATCTGGTATCACTTTTTGATCTTACCCGCTCATCACAAAATCAACGGCCAGATCACTACTCTGAACCGATCAAATCGAAGTCGTCCAGATAGGATCGGGTGGCCCGCACGTGCCTGCCTCCCCGGCCGACCGGACGAACGGCGGCACACAAGTTTCCCACGGTGGCGCCATGGCCGCGATTTCCCCCAACAAGCTAGAGCCCAAAACTTTGATTCACTAGACGCATTATGTGAAGGAGCCGATGAGGAATTAGTAGGTCGTGATCTCACCGGAAATCGCAACAAGGAGTTCACAGGTCCCGGCGCATGGTGGCCCTACAACAGCGGCGGGGAAAATCCACAGTGTCCGAACGCTCCTCCAAAATCCGATGTCATGGCGAGATCCCACAAGCTTCGGCGAAGCCCCCGAGCAACTCGCAGGGGTTGGAACACCAGCCTAGGCCTGGGACAGTGATGGCGGCTTCTCTCCCTTTCTCTCTCCCCTCTGCTTGATTGATGAAGCTCTGCTCCACCCGATGGCTTCGGTGCTTCCTCAATGGTCAAGGGGGGTCAACCTATATACCCCAGAGGCGCAAGCAACTAGGTCCGTTCGATTCGACCTCAAACAAACTCTCCACTTCCTACGTGCGGCGCGGCGAGATCCGGGGAAGAAGCTTCTGCCCACCGGGCCCACACGCAAGTGATGGCAAGGAGACGTAGTCGTGCGGGGAGGCTGCCAAAGTGGGCCCGATCTAGGAGATTTCGTCCCAGCATGTTTGGGTGAGTTTCTTTTCTTTTTTTCTGATTTATTTTTCCTATTTCACTTTTAAATCAACGTCAAGTTTGAATTTCAAACTCTTTAGAATATGCAGTAAAAATCTAGTATGAGATAACTCTCTCAGTTACCCTTTTATCATTATTATGAGTATTAACTGGCTTGCAAAAAGGTTAGTTCATTTAATCCAATTAGTATATATTTTTTATACACCTGGCTAGTAGGATCTAAACTCTTCTACCAGTATCACTAATCCGTTTAAAATAGATCACATTAGATTAGATCACATTAGATTCTATAATCCTATTTAAGAATATCATTTAGTTAAGCATATCAAGCTGACTTTATCTTTATGAAGTTCTAGTATCTTTTTTCTAAGTGGAACTTCCAATTAGTATATATTTTTTATACACCTAAAATTTTCATGCCATTAGCAGGTGTAGCATAGAAAACAAGGGTACATCAGGTTTTAGCTATTAGGTGAGTGTAGAGAAGATTTGGGGGTAAGAGAAAGTTAGGTAAGGGAGACTTTTATTCCGGGTGGTGGATCTTGATTCACCTGAAGATCTGTTTCTACTCATATCCTTCATTGTCGAGGTTAACCTTCTTCTTGGGTCTGATTTAGGGACCATCGGTCATGGTGTTAGATGCCATTATCTGAGTTGGAATAACAATTGTGGGTACATGGAGTAGGTAGGTTAAATAGAGTTTTACTTTGCTTTTGGGATAAATGGGTTGGGCAACCTATAACATAGGCTAGGTCGTGGTTTCACGGACAAGTTGGTCTAAGACACCAATTTAAGTCTAAAACCCATTTATAGGAATATGGTCTAATCTATGTTACCAATATTAACTAACTTGTTTAAGTAACTCCCTTTAGATTGGATCATATTAGATTAGGTAGGGTCTAGATTAGATTGGATATAACTAGATTAGACTAGTTTAAGTTAGATAGATCCACGAGGGTAGGATATATATTATTAGGATATGTTAGAATCTTTTGAGATAGGATGGATTATATGGTGTAGGTAAGCCAGAACCTCTGTTAGGTTAAAACAGAGGGGTTATGCAACCAACGAATGGTTAAGGTAGTTGCATAAGGCCGAGTTGGTCTGTCATTCTTAACTTAGTGCAGAGTGAATTAAGTTAAAACATATTTTATAGGAGTAGAGTCCCATTTATTTCATCAGTAGTATCCTTCTTGTTAAGCAACTTATATTAGATTAGCTCAACTTGAGGTTAGCCTTCGTTAGGTTAGATTAATCTATCACATTAGATCAGATCTAGGTTATATTTGTATGACTAGCTTTGACTAGACAAGATCCAATTAGTTTGGGTTAGATCATGATCATAGTGGAATAAGTCAAGTGGTTTGGATAATATGAATCCTTCAAGATAAGATGAATCCATTAAGATAAGAGAGAACCTTTTCATGATAAGATGGATCTATTAAGCAAGATATATTTTTAATGGGGGGGGGTAATCTATGTGGGCTAGCTGTCTTATAACACATTTTTATGCCTATATGTATATGCAAACGCAATTGTGGATATTACTCCACAACCTGTCACACTTAATCAAAGAATCAAATCAAGCAGTTATCATAAGAACAAACATTCAAGCATACAAATATTTACAAAAATAGTTTTGTTTTTGTTCCTAAGATTTGGTCTCCTATTCCTAAAGTCAATTTAGGTACAAGATTTCAAAGTGTGGAATCCACTTTTGACTTTAGAAGTGAAGAGGTAAGAATAATCAGAGTAAAGCGGAAATAGATGAGAAAAGATTAAGAAAAGTTTAGAAAGGATCAGAGTAGCAAAGGTAAATAAGTATTAGTTGTCCAGTTCTATCTAAGTTTCGTCCTATAGTCAACATCCCTCTGATACCACTTCTGTCACACCCAGGTTTTAGGGACCTGGGCACGAACATAATCACCAGGTGTGCTGGGACCAAGTCTTACACATATGATGAATCATGGTACAAAAATTAATGTCACATTTTATTATATAATAGGAGTTCTGTACAAAATAAATAAATAATTACATCGTAAGGAGACAACGATCCAACAACCCAAAGTTGACTAGGAGACGACGGCTAGACCTCTTACGAACACATCGCAGCATCCTTCATGCGCCTCATCCTGTGGTACCTGTTCTTGACCTGTGGGGGATGTGAGACAGCAAGAGTGAGCTCACATATGTACATCGCTCAACAAGTTGTGGGGAATAATGTGCATGAACTCACCATTAGTGGGAGCTCATGTGAAGTGTAAGGGTTACCAAAGAGAATGGTTAAAGCTAAGCATTGCTTTTAAAGTTGGTAAAAATTTTATTAGCACTTACTAGATGTAAGTAAATACCAAACCATAATAATAATAGAACAAAATTAATAATAAATTGAATGCAATGCAAATGACCAATTGAATTTAGTTCCATAATTTAATCATGCGAGAGTCCTGAGCTGCTCATGACCGTAAGCACGACTAGTATACCAGTTTTACACTCTGTAGATGTTGTACCCTGTACCCACAAGTCGTGTATCCTATGTTGCCGGGGTTTGCAAGGCCCTTAGACACTTCCGAGGTGAATGGCTAGGGATCCACTATGAGGCCTTTACAAAGTTCCACTAGCTCCCGGAAACCCACTACAGTTTCTAGGAAGAGCAATATAGGAATCCCTCGTCTGACCTCCATCGCAGCAAAATCAACCCAAGAACCTCCCTACACGCCTACTCCCTTACTGCCCTTGCCTCTTTTGGGTAAGGTAGTCTTTCACTAGCTTTCCTAATTAGTAAGCCAAGGGCGTCCCATTCCACCCTTGTGGTGGCACATGTTTCTCAAGTTAAGCTCCATGTTCCAATTAAAAATAATGATCTTGACATGAACATAAATAAAATAATAGTATAATTTTTAACATGAAGATAATATAATATTAAATCGAAAACCACATAGAGCAATAGCAAAACGACCCAAATGATTCAGGGGTGAACAAGGTAAAAGATAAGCAGACTAGGGTGACCTATTGGGCCCCATCAAAATTAAACCTATGCCTGAATAAATGATTATAGAGAACATTATTGGGCAAATAAAAGTGATCAAGGGCACAACTTGCCTGGGACATGAGATTCCAGGTACCAGGATGGTCTTCAGATTCTCTTGACCTCACTACTAGTCGTAGCATTATAAACAAACATGGCATAGACAAAATTAACATCACACCAAACATAAGAACAAATTGCATAATAATAATCTACACGCTGCTACGAGATCGTGGGTTCGAGAATTACCAAAATCGGAGTTACGATTATAAAGTTATGATTTTCTAAAGATTTATGTGATTAAACCGGAAAACTAGGTTTTATGTTGATTATTATGAACCATGTGAGAAAGATATCCCAATAACTAATTTCAACCTTAATTTAAGTTATGACTTAATTAGAAATCATGTTTAAGTCATCTTATAATTATAGACAAATTAAATGTGATTAAAAGGGGTAAATCTACTAACATAGGTTAAACAAATATCTAACTATAAAATTATGCAATATGGTATCATTAATACTGTTACTAAATAATAAATATTCATATGAAGCTAGCGCAACTTGAACGGATTGAAACAGAGTTAAAATGAATTAGTTATGATTTTCCAGAGTTATTTGGTACCTAGAATAGAGTAATTCAAGTGAATAATTTTATTTTAAGTTTCATGGCCTAAGAAAGGTACTAGATGATGAACAATAGTAATCCAAAATTATTGCAACTGGAATGGATCAATTTGGAGCTAAATTCGTCAAGTTATGATTTTCCTAAGTTTGGGACATTATTTTGCATTAAAAGGATTTTTGTATTTAATTTAATTGATTTATGAGTTACTTGGACTGCGGCCATAATTACAGAAAAGTTTAGGGGTCTAAATCAAAGAAATCAGGACCTTTCTGTAACTACTTAACACCAAGTGTGGACGGCGAGTTCAATTTGCAATTACCGAGGGGCTCATATGCTAAAACGTCTAGGTGAAGGGGTACGAGTCTTTATGAGCCGTTGGATCTGAAACACGCGACCTAAATTAAATCTTCACTTTATTGAACCGGTACGCACCTAGAGCTGCCTGATCTAGATCCGATGGCTCCGAGTTTAAAGTGTCACGATCAATTCTATCGAGTGAGATCTCGATCCAACTACACGGCCTCATTTGTTTTTGATCTTACCTATGGCGCAACCACCCAAATTTATCCAGCTTAAGTGCCTAAGTCACGCCTCAGGGGCCGCAACACACTTAAATCGGAATAACCTGTCAGTCCCTCATATCTAGTCTGATAGAGCCACTTAACCAGGATCAAATACCACTAACCCACTCGAAGGTGAGTCACAGAGGAAATACAATAAAACAGGAAACCTCAAATTAAAGTACTGGAGTTATTACATAAATCAGAGTTTTTCAAGTAGCTGATATAAGTTCACAAAATAAATTGCAGCGGATAATCGATATCGTCGAAAGTGAGGAATTGGGCAAGGCCTAGCCCACTACTCCTCCTGCTCCTCTCCTGTCGGAGCATCATCCCACTCGACCGTCCAACCCGGTGGTAGGGTAGTAGGCCAAGTCACACCATCAACCATGTCCTGGAGCGTACCTGCAAAAATTATGCCACAAGCAAGGCTGAGTATACTAATACTCAGCTAGACTTACCCGGTGTGAGGAAACTACTCCTCTACCTCTAGACCATGCAGTTGTTTGGCTGAGGGGTTTGGTTTGCCAAAAGCACTAGCTGAGTCTAAAATCAATTTTTAGCTTTTCAAATTACAATATCATTATTTTAGCTAAGTTTGCTATTTCTAAGCATACATGGTGATAAGCATTTAATACAATCAACATGTTATCTCATGTAAAACCTCATTTCACTTCTTACTCAGTGTAGTACAAAGGGTCAAGCAGTCTCATTAGCTGCGAGAAGCAGACGATTCGAATTGAGTTTTAGACCTTGCAAGGTAAACCTAAGCACAGGACATGTAGGGGCACTCCGTCCCCACAAATATCAACCATCCCCATCGATTCCCCATTCGCAGCCAGGCCTCACCGGCTTGGCATACAATGCTCCACTGACCCCGGCTGCCGCCGTGCAGTGACCGCACTTGTACCCACCATAGCTAGCATGGGAGACCCAGTCTCAGGTCACGTGAGGGGTAAAGTCCGCGCCCGGCTTCACTCAGGTACAAGGTTTACCGGTTACCATATTTCCCGACATGTGCTTAGTACATTCAAACGCTTGACTCAGGTATCCACACATTAATCCTTAATTCCTTTTTCCGTCTCATGGACAAGGCATCCTCCCTAGATCCAAGCCCATAGACCATCATAGATCTCGTTATCAAGATGAATACAAGCAATTCCTGACCTCGCGCGAGTGCTAGAAAAATCACTCGACTTCTACCGAGATCCTGATTTAGCAAAGCAGCTACTCGACCTAGTATACTAGTATCCATCTCAAAAAGGAATCCTGAATTGATGCAACTAAGGGTTTCAAGCAACTCCTACACTTAAGTGCACAATACAAGCCTACAAACATTAAGTGTAGTAAAGTAGCATATATAAATGGTTATGCATAAAACCGGGGCTTGCCTTCAAATGCTAGGGCTGCGGGGAGATCCTCGATGGCAGTCTCGGGAGCTTGCTCCTGGTCTTCCTCGTGGACAGCTCCTTGCTCAGGGATGAGCACGTACCCTCTGTCAGCGAGATTGCAATCTAATGAATGCAATGAGTAAGTCATATGCATGGCATGATATGCAATTTTAAAATTTGATGGTGAAAAGATCAAATTAATACGTAGAGCTTATTCTTATTACTGGAGATTTTTGTGGTATACTTAGCAACTTAGGGTCAGTTGATTACTGAATGGTTAACCCATATTTAGTGTTCTACTGATTTTCTTCTTTATATAATATGGATATTTTTAACAATATTCTTAGCTGTAATGATGGGGTAATACTTATTAATCTTTTTAATCCCTCTCTTCTTTCCTATTTCTTTTATGCTTTTAAGGTGGGTTTGAACTACAAGGTAGCTTAATAAATTTCCAAAACTTCTGCAAAAATTACAGTGGCTTCTTACTGGTATATATTCCTCTGTCTCAAAATATGGGGCTTAAAAAGTGAGGGGTTTTCTCTGTACAAAATTGTCAAGTGTTAGGGCAAAAGGGGTGTTTTGAACTACAACTTTTTTTTAACAGGGAGTTATTTTCTAAGACTTATTTTTGCTGGCATTCAGGTGCTATAACAGGACTTTGTACAAATTTTCAGCCACTAAGACGTATTAGCTATTTTATTAGGATTTTCTAAAGTTTCTAGCCAAAGCGGTGCTTTCTACTACCACTATACTTGAAAAATATCAAACAACATATTTCTAATTTTTCCTATTTTCTTCTTTGCGCAAGAGCAATCATTCTAAAGTTTGGCAACTTTTTGCTTAAGGGAAGGGTGGTAGGAGTTTCTTGAATTAAATGGCCTTTTTCATGAAGTAGTGGCAATGGGTATTATTTTGTAGTTTTGAATATGTTTTGTATTTTTCTCTGGTGGTCTATTCCATTAATAAACTGGTAAAAATTTATTTGCCCACTGTTGCACACTTTTTGGCTTGCTTATTGTCGGGGACCATAATTAGGGGTACCCTCAAGGCTCCTAATTCTCAGCTGGTAATCCCCATCAGCACAAAGCTGCAAAGGCCTGATGGGTGCAATTAAGTCAGGGATCGGTCCATTCGAGGGACTTGATCACGCCTCGCCCGAGCCTAGCCTCGGGCAAGGGCAGCCGACCCCGGAGGATCTCCGTCTCGCCCGAGGCCCCCCTCCAGCGACGAACATACTTCCGGCTTGCCCGAGGCCCTGTCTTCGCCAAGAAGCAACCCTGACCAAATCGCCGCGCCGACCGACCAAATCGCAGGAGCATTTAATGCAAAGGTGGCCTGACACCTTTATCCTGACGCGCGCCCTTCAATCGACAGAGCCGAAGTGACCGCAGTCACTTCGCCGCTCCACTGACCGACCTGACGGAAGGACAGCGCCGCCTGCGCCGCACCGACTACAGTGCCACTTGACAGAGTGAGGCTGACAGGCAGTCAGGCCCGACCTCAGGCACCATAGGAAGCTCCGCTCCGCCCGACCCAGGGCTCGGATTCGGGCTAAGCCCCGGAAGACGGCGAACTCCGCTCCGCCCGAACCAGGGCACGGACTTGGGCTAAGCCCTGGAAGACAGCGAACTCCGCTCCGCCCGACCCAGGGCTCGGATTCAGGCTAAGCCTCGGAAGACGGCGAACTCCGCTCCGCCCGACTCAGGGCTCGGACTTGGGCTAAGCCCAGGAAGACGGCAAACTCCGCTCCGCCCGACCCAGGGCTCGGACTTGGGCTCAGCCCCAGAAGACGACGAACTCCGCTTCGCCCGACCCCAGGTCTCGGACTCAGCCCTGGCCTCAGCCGACGGTCTCCGCCTCGCCCGACCCAGGGGCTCGGACTCGACCACGGCCACGGAAGACAGACTCGACCTCGACCTCGGAGGAGCCTCCACATCGCCCAACCTAGGGCGCGGACCGACCACGTCGATAGGAGGCGCCATCATTACCCTACCCCAAGCTGGCTCAGGCTACGGGGAACAAGACCGGTGTCCCGTCTGGCTCGATCCGCCAGATAGGCAATGATGGCGCCCCGCACGCTCCCTGACGACGGCAGCTCTCCGCCCCCTTACGGAAGCAAGAGGACGTCAGCAAGGACTCGACAGCCCCGACAGCTGTCCTTCCGCAAGGCTCCAGCGCTCCTCCGACGACCACGACATCACACGAACCGGGTGCCAAAACCTCTCCGGCTGCCACGACGGCATGTACTTAGGGCGCTAGCTCTCCTCCGCTAGACACGTAGCACTCTGCTACACCCCCCATTGTACACCTGGATCCTGTCCTTACGCCTATAAAAGGAAGGACCAGGGCCCTCTTACAGAGGGTTGGCCGCGCGGGGATGAGGACGGGACAAGCGCTCACGTGAGGCCGCTCGCTCCCTCTCCCACGTGGACGCTTGTAATCCCCTACTGCAAGCGCACCCGACCTGGGCGCGGGACGAACACGAAGGCCGCAGGATTTCCACCTCTCTCACGCCTGTCTCCGGCCACCTTTCTCCCCCCTTCGCGCTCGGCCTCGCGCCGACCCATCTGGGCTGGGGCACGCGGCGACACTTCACTCGTCGGCCCAGGGACCCCCCGGTCTCGAAACGCCGACAGTTGGCGCGCCAGGTAGGGGCCTGCTGCGTGTTGACGAACAGCTTCTCATCAAGCTCCAGATGGGCAGTCTCCAGCAACCTCTCCGGCCTAGGACGGTGCTCCATTTCGGGAGTCTTGAGTTCATGTCCCTCGACGGCAGCTACGACATGATACTCCTTCCCCCCGCCGTGCGACAGCGACAATGGCGGCCGACAGCCCGCCCGCCGGCGGCGGAATCGACGACGTCTTCCCCGCGTGGTGGAAGAACAACATTCAAGCTCACCCCATCCTCTCCTCCGCCGACGGAGGAGGAGGCGAGGCAACCAAGGCCAAGCAGGAGGCAGCGCCTCGTCGGCTGTCGAGCGAGTCGACGGCGCCAGCGCCCCAACGGGGGGCGCGTCGGGTATCGACCTCGCGTTTGAGACGAAGACGAGCGCCGTCTCCCCGCAACACGCCGATTCCGAGCAAACGGACGACGCCAGCATGCTCGCGAAAGGCTTGCTGGACGTCACCCTCGTACCTGAGACGACGGTGCAGTCAGTCCCCGACGTGACTTCATCACCGCCCGTCAATCAAGAGGTACCGACCGATTCCCATCTCACGCCTTTCGGATTCAGCCTCGACCCGCCAAGCGGCTTCGCTTCGGCGGACGCTCTCGTAGAGGCGAGTCCAAACCCTCTGGGGTATCATATGCGGTCACCCTGGGACCGGCTGACGGACGTCTCGACCTACGGGCCCTCGGGGTACGAGGAAGATGACGAGCCCGATGTCTGTTGGGATTTCTCCGAACTTGGTAACCCCAGTGCCATGCGGGACTTCATAACCGCATGTGACTACTGCCTTTCCGACTGTTCCGACGATAGCCGCAGCCTCGGCGACGAGGACTGCGGCCCAAGTCGTGAATGTTTCCACGTCGATCTAGGGGGTCCCTCCGAAGGCAACCATCTCGGTATGCCGGAGAACGGTGATCTCCCTAGGCCTGCGCCTCGCGTTGACATCCTACGGGAGCTAGTTGTGGTCCCCGTTTAGGCGGGAGGTCATGACTCACAGCTCGAGCAAATCCACGAGGTGCAGGCCAGGCTTGACGAGGGAACAGGAGCACTTGAGCCGATCCGCCGGGACGTCGGGCAGGAATGGGCGGGCCAACCTCCGGCCGAAGAAATGCGTCATCTACCCTAGGGCTTCCAGCACCGCATCGCCGATGATGCCAGGATGGGGCCGCCACCCGCTTCCAGTGGGGTCAGCCAGAACCTGGCTGCAGCAGCAATGCTTCTCCGTGCGATGCCGGAGCCATCAACCACCGAGGGGCGGTGAATCCAGGGAGAACTCAAGAATCTCCTGGAGGGTGCCGCGGTCCGACGGGCCGAGAGCTCCGCCTCCCGAAGGCAGGGGTACCCCTCGGAACATCGTGCCGCGAGTTCCCGATTCATGCGGGAAGCCTCGGTCCACACCGGGCGCACGCGCAACACAGCGCCTGCGGCCCCGGGTCGCCTCGGCAACGAGCACCATCACCGCGACTGTCGGGCCCACCTCGACGAGAGGGCGCACCGAGGCTACCACCCTAGGCGTGGAGGACACTACGACAGCGGGGAGGATCGGAGTACCTCGCCCGAACCACCCGGTCCGTAGGCCTTCAGCCGGGCCATACGACGGGCGCCGTTCCCGACCTGGTTCCGACCCCCGACTACTATCACAAAGTACTCGGGGGAGACAAGACCGGAGCTGTGGCTCGCGGACTACCGGCTGGCCTGCCAACTGGGTGGAACGGACGATGACAACCTCATCATCCGCAACCTCCCCCTGTTCCTCTCCAACACCGCTCGCGCCTGGTTGGAGCACCTGCCTTCGGGGCAGATCTCCAACTGGGACGACCTGGTCCAAGCATTCACCGACAATTTCCAGGGTACGTACGTGCGCCCCAGAAATTCCAGGGACCTCCGAAGCTGCCGACAGAAGCCGGGAGAGTCTCTTCGGGACTACATCCGGCGATTCTCGAAGCAGCGCACCGAGCTGCCCAACATCACCGACTCGCATGTCATCGGTGCGTTCCTCGCCGGCACCACCTGCCGCGACCTGGTGAGCAAGCTGGGTCGCAAGACCCCCACCAGGGCGAGCGAGCTGATGGACATCGCCACCAAGTTTGCCTCTGGCTAGGAGGCGGTTGAGGCTATCTTCCGGAAGGACAAGTAGCCCCAGGGCCGCCCACCGGAAGATGCCCCCGAGGCATCAACTCAGCGCGGCGCCAAGAAGAAGGGCAAGAATAAGTCGCAAGTGAAACGCGACGCCACCGACGCGGACCTTGTCGCCACCGTCGAGTACAAGAACCCTCGGAAACCCCCCGGAGGTGCCAACCTCTTCGACAAGATGCTCAAGGAGTCGTGCCCCTATCATCAGGGGCCCGTCAAGCACACCCTTGAGGAGTGCGCCATGCTTCGGTGCCACTTCCACAGGCCCAGGCCACCCGCGGAGGGTGGCAGGGCTCGCGACGACGACAAGAAGGAAGATCACCAGGCAGGAGAGTTCCCCGAGGTCCGCGACTGCTTCATGATCTACGGTGGGCAAGCGGCGAACGCCTCGGCTCGGCACCGCAAGCAAGAGCGTCGGGAGGTCTGTTCGGTGAAGGTGGCGGCGCCAGTCTACCTAGACTGGTCCGACAAGCCCATCACCTTCGACCAAGCCGACCACCCCGACCACGTGCCGAGCCCGGGAAAATACCCGCTCGTTGTCGACCCCATCGTCGGCGACGTCAGGCTCACCAAGGTCCTCATGGACGGAGGCAGCAGCCTCAACATCATCTATGTCGAGACCCTCGGCCTCCTGCGTGTCGATCTGTCCTCGGTCCGGGCAGGCGCTGCGCCTTTCCACGGGATCATCCCCGGGAAGCGCGTCCAGCCCCTCGGACAACTCGACCTTCCTGTCTGCTTCGGAACGCCCTCCAACTTCCGAAGGGAGATCCTCATGTTCGAGGTGGTCGGGTTCCGAGGAACCTACCACGCGGTACTGGGGAGGCCATGCTACGAGAAGTTCATGGTCGTCCCCAACTACACCTACCTGAAGCTCAAGATGCCGGGCCCCAACGGGGTCATCACCGTCGGCCCCACGTACAAACACGCGTTCGAATGCGACGTGGAGTGCGTGGAGTACGCCGAGGCCCTCGCCGAGTCCGAGGCCCTCATCGACGACCTGGAGAGCCTCTCTAAGGAGGTGCCAGACGTGAAGCGTCACGCCGGCAACTTCGAGCCAGCGGAGACGGTTAAGTCCGTCCCCCTCGACCCCAGCAGCGACACCTCCAAGCAGATCCGGATCGGCTCCGAGCTCGATCCCAAATAGGAAGCAGTGCTCGTCGACTTTCTCCGCGCGAATGCTGACGTCTTCACGTGGAGTCCCTCGGACATGCCCGGCATACCGAGGGATGTCGCCGAGCACTCGCTGGACATCCGAGCCGGAGCCCGACCCGTCAAGCAGCCTCTGCGCCGATTCGACGAAGAGAAGCACAGAGCCAAAGGCGAGGAGATCCACAAGCTAATGGCGGCAGGGTTCATCAAAGAGGTATTCCATCCCGAATAGCTTGCCAACCCTTTACTTGTGAGAAAGAAAGGAGGGAAATGGCGGATGTGTGTAGGCTACACTGGTCTAAACAAAGCATGTCCGAAGGTTCCCTACCCTCTGCCTCGCATCGATCAAATCGTGGATTCCACTGCTGGGTGCGAAAACATGTCTTTCCTCGATGCCTGCTCAGGGTATCACCAAATCAAGATGAAAGAGTCCGACCAGCTCGCGACTTCTTTCATCACACCCTTCGGCATGCACTGCTATGTCACCATGCCGTTCAGCTTGAGGAATACGGGCGCGACGTACCAGCGGTGCATGAACCATGTGTTCGGCGAACACATTGGCCGGACGGTCGAGGCCTACGTCGATGACATCGTAGTCAAGACGAGGAAAGCCTCCGACCTCCTTTCTGACCTTGAAGTGACATTTCGATGTCTTAAGGCGAAAGGCGTGAAGCTCAATCCCGAAAAGTGTGTCTTCGAGGTGCCCCGAGGCATGCTCTTGGGGTTCATCGTCTCCGAGCGGGGCATCGAAGCCAACCCAGAGAAGATCGCAGCCATCACCAGCATGGGGCCCATCAAGGACTTGAAAGGCGTGCAGAGAGTCATGGGATGTCTTGCAGCCCTGAGCCGTTTCATCTCGCACCTCGGCGAAAGAGGCCTGCCTCTGTGCCGCCTCGGGGCGAATAACGGTTCCCCCGGAAGCCTTCTCCCAAGACCTGCATCAACCCTCCATCAAGATCGACGACACACCCGAGCCCAAGGCACCCTCGGCCCAGCCCGAGGTACCCTCGGCTCAGTCCGAGGCATCCTCGGCATGGCCCGAGGCACCCTCGGCTCGGCTCGAGGCACCCTCGGTTCAGCCCAAGGTACCCTCGGCCCCCGAGGGCGAGACGCTACACGTCGAGGAGGAGCGAAGCAGGGTCACGCCTGATCAAAACTGGCAGACCCCGTACCTGCAATATCTCCACCGAGGAGAGCTACCCCTCGACCGAGCCGAAGCTCAGCGGTTGGCGTGGCGCGCCAAGTCGTTCGTCTTGCTGGGAGATGGGAAGGAGCTCTACCACCGCAGCCCCTCAGGCATCCTCCAGCGATGCATCTCCATCGCAGAAGGTCAGGAACTCCTACGAGAGATACACTCGGGGGCTTGCGGCCATCACGCAGCACCTCGAGCCCTTGTCGGAAACGCTTTCCGGCAAGGTTTCTACTGGCCGACGGCAGTGGCCGACGCCATTAGAATTGTCCGCACCTGCGAAGGGTGTCAGTTCTACGCAAGGCAGACCCACCTGCCTGCTCAGGCTCTGCAGACCATACCCATCACCTGGCCTTTTGCTGTGTGGGGTCTGGACCTCGTCGGCCCCTTGCAGAAGGCACCCGGGGGCTACACGCACCTGTTGGTCGCCATCGACAAATTCTCCAAGTGGATCGAGGTCTGACCCCTAAACAACATCAGGTCCGAACAGGCGGTGGCGTTCTTCACCAACATCATCCATCGTTTCGGGGTCCCGAACTCCATCATCACTGACAACGGCACCCAGTTCACCGGCAGAAAGTTCCTGGACTTCTGCGAGGATCACCACATCCGGGTGGACTGGGCCGCCGTGGCTCACCCCATGACGAATGGGCAAGTAGAGCGTGCCAACGACATGATTCTACAAGGACTCAAGCCTCGAATCTACAACGACCTCAACAAGTTCGGCAAGCGATGGATGAAGGAACTCCCCTCGGTGGTTTGGAGTCTGAGGACAACGCCGAGTCGAGCCACGGGCTTCACGCCGTTCTTTCTAGTCTATGGGGCCGAGGCCATCTTGCCCACAGACTTAGAATACGGTTCCCCGAGGACGAAGGCCTACGCCGACCAAAGCAACCAAGCTAGTCGAGAAGACTCGCTGGACCAGCTGGAAGAGGCTCGGGATAAGGCCTTGCTACACTCGGCGCGGTACCAGCAGCCCCTGCGACGCTACCACGCCCGAGGGGTCCGGTCCTGAGACCTCCAGGTGGGCGACCTGGTGCTTTGGCTGCGACAAGACGCCCGAGGGCGGCACAAGCTCACGCCCTTTGGGAGGGGCCGTTCGTCATCGCCAAAGTTCTGAAGCTCGGAACGTACAAGCTGGCCAACAGTCAAGGCGAGGTCTACGGCAACGCTTGGAACATCCAACAGCTACGTCGCTTCTACCCTTAAGATGTTTTCAAGTTGTTCATATACCTTGCTCCCACGCAAAGTTTAGTCATCAAGGAAGGGTCAGCCTTGCCTCGGCAAAGCCCGACCCTTCCTCAGGGGCTAAAAGGGGGGAACCCCCTCTGCGTCTAATTTTTTCCTCGAAAAAAGATCCTTTCTGCCAGAATGTCTTTCGTGCTTTTCGACTACTTCGAAAGTGGATCCTGAAAACGACGGAGTACATGTAAGCAGCCAAGGCTGACCGAGCCGAGGGACTCCTATGCCTCCGGGATACAGATACCTCACTCATCACCTTCTGCGATAAGTAACTCACGTTCGGATAAGTGATTCCGCGGACCGAACAAGTCTTCACGTTCGAAAGCTCCTCTGCCGAAGCGATTCTTCGAGCCTTCCCGACTACGTCGGTGACAGAACCCTATGGACGGGTAAGAGTGCGCCTAAGCGGCAAGGCCGACCGAGCCGAGGGACTCCTACGCCTCCGGGATACGGATACCTCACTCATCACCTTCCGCGAGAAGCAACTCTCGCTCGCACAGACAATTCTGTTACCAACGAAAAAGTCCAGATACTCAAAACAAGAGGAAAAGAAACGCAACTTTACAACACGGTGATGGTGTGTTTGGGCCTCGGCGGCCGCAGAAAACACACGCTACAAGATAATCCGATCCTGCAGGCGTGGATCTTGACGGTTGAAGGGAGCAGCAGCACCCTCGGCGTCGACAACACCCTCGGCGAGGTCTGACCTAGCCTCGGACGGCGACGCGGTCCGAGGATCTCCACTCTGAAGGACGACGTCATCACCACGCCCGGGCCATCGCCGCCAGGGTCTTCTCCGAGAACCCGGCTCGAGCAGGCGGCTCGGCTGGTCACCCCGAGGCCTCGGCCAGCTGTCCCCCGAGGACATCAGCCCGACCCGAGGCCTCGGCAGATCAACTCCGTCGTCGGTCCCGCTAACGGACGACCCGGCCAGGCTCCGGCCGACCAAGTCCTTTTTTCGAGCCAACTCTGCCTCTGTTCATGCTGACACCGCTACCCCTGGCCTCGGCTCATCGAAGAGCGGCCGAGGGGTTCCTTTAACTAAGCAAGAGAAGCCTCGGACAACAAGGCTGATCGAGCCGAGGGACTCCTACGCCTCCGGGATACGGATACCTCACTCGTCACCTTTACACGGGGCGACTCACGCTTGGTGAAGCGGTTCAGACAACCAACAGGCGAGTCTTAGTGCTCGAAAATGAGGAAAAAACACGGCTCTATGCCCAAAATT
This sequence comes from Zea mays, assembly GCF_902167145.1. Taxonomy (NCBI): domain Eukaryota; kingdom Viridiplantae; phylum Streptophyta; class Magnoliopsida; order Poales; family Poaceae; genus Zea; species Zea mays. The sequence goes on from NC_050100.1 coordinate 112,980,236, forward strand.
ACATACATGTTCAGGCCCCGACAGCCACTATGAACATAAGACCGACATTCAAAGTGCCATTACAAACGGAACTCCGGTTCCACCTCTGCAGGTATGAACAACCCCACTCGACGGGGGGGGGGGGGGGGGCCTGCGGAGCAACAGAAGACCGACGAACGGCGCGCCGTCACCCGCTCCAGCAGCGGCGACGACGACGACTTCTGCTCCGGGGGGCCGAACAGCGGTAGCGATGACCTCAGGGCGGATGCTGCTGCCAGGAGGCCCCCGCCCATGCCCAAACTCGTGAGGCAAGGACGGGCAGAAGGCCGTAGAGTTGGAGGTCGGTCCGTAGGCGGCCCCGGCTATCTCGTCGGCGGAAGAACCTCTTCCAGCTGTCGTGGCGGGAGCCGGCGCCGAGAGCGGCTCCGAAGCCACTCGGGTCCGAGAGCTAGGCACGCGGCAGCTGCCAGCGCCACGGACGGCAACCGCCCTTCCCCCCAATCACTGAGGGAAGGAGCGGGCCACCGCCCACGCAGGGGCCGACCCCAACTCAGCACACTCCCCTCCCCAGCCCTGGTGATGAAAATCCTTGAGGCTGAGGGAGGGGCAGAGGCCGCAGCCCGGCTTGCTTTCCCCCGCAATCGAACTGGAGGTCACCATCTTGGGTGACCGCCGGCGGAGGGGTGCAGCCGGGCTGCATGATGAAAATCCTTGAAGCCGAACGATGGCTGAAAGGTACCAACTCCCACGGAGTTGCATTCCCCCAACGACAAGGCGGAAGGACTACAGGCATCCCCCATCTGGGGGCTCGGAAGGTGGAAAGACACGATGCATAAGGGAGCACGAAGACATGGTCACCTTTCAAGGGGGTCACCCTCCTTTTAAAGGCGACTCTCCCTACTTGCGTCCCCAGCCGACGTGGGCTGAGTCTTCTCCAACACGCTCCAAGGTCCTCCCCCTGCGGCGCGGGGGCTAGGTCCCACGCGTCATGCAAGCGGGCCCAGAGCAGAAGAAGCCGAACCGCCGCGCGCGGTGCATGCAACCGCCCAGCGGTTACAAGCGGCCCTCCACTTTTGCCCAGACCAACGGGCGAAAGGGCGGGCAGCCGTGCACGCGGCATGCAAACCGCGCCAAGTGGGCGCACTTCTCCGACTTCCAACACGCCCAGCATGGAGGCCCAGGCCCACGCGTCATGCAACCGGCGCGCCGGATGCTGCGTGCGAGCAACTGCACCGCCGCCCGCTCCACTACCGCGCCTCCTCGACTGCGGAACCAATACCGCGACTCGAGGCGACCCAGCGCACGACGCAGCAGCGCCAGCCTAGCGCGACGGTCAATGCGGCCAAAAATGGGCCGGCAGTAATGGCGTTGGCAGGCGGGCTGGAGCAGCGGTCACGTCGTCAGCCAAGCTTACGTCCCATCCGGGGGCAGCGAGAGAACCCTCTCTCACGGCGTGAAGACGACACGCCCGTGTTCCGTTCCTCGAACGGCCCGCGCACGCGCAACGGCCGCCCCGCGAACCACTCGCCTCGTCGCATTAACTCCGCGTCGGGACAGGCGGCGCCTCTGGCAGTGGAAGCGAGCGACGCTTCGCCTTCACCATAATGACCGTGTCAAAAAAGGTACGCCACGTCGTTCTAATTCCGCATCCTTTTCCTTTTCCTCTTTCTCTCTCTTACAACAGGGACCGGGAAAGGGGGATACCCCGAAAAGGATCCTTCCCCGTGAAGGAACCAGGCTCCGAGCCTCCCTACTGATCAGAGGTTCGAAGGCTGGCCCCTCGGAGGGGTTCAACAGCCGCTTCAGAGCGCGTGGGCTCCACACCCACTACTGGTCAGAGGTTCGAAGGCCGGCCCCTCGGAAGGGTTCAACGACCGCCTCAGGCTACTCGGGCTCCGCGCCCACTACTGATCAGGGGTTCGAAGGCTGGCCCTCGAAGGGTTCACAGCCGCCTCAGACGCAGAGCGAGGGATGACCATGGGTACGTTCGATACATAACCAAGGCTCGAGCTGCGCTCCCGAGGTACCCTAGAACATTTCCGAGACCAGCGGGAACGATCTTGTAACGGAATCCCATCAGAGGGAGGCATCGAGCCCTCGGACCCCGTCGACAGGGGACCGGGTCCGGCAGATCACCCGCAGGTACTTTTGGGCGCGCCTCTGGGCCTCTAGCTGACCCCTAGCAAATGGGGCACGGACGTCCGCTAGGATTACCCGCCAGCAGCTCACCGGAGACACCATGTTCGGCGCCCACCGAGGGCAACATGGCGCTTTCCCCCCTTCCTCCTTGCGGAAAGGAGACGCAGGGGCGTATGTAAAAAAGTCGAGTCTGTCCCTGATCGTCCTCTCGCCCTGTGCAGAGGCTCGGGGGCTGCTCTCGCAAACCCGGCTCCGGCAAAACCGTTGACAGCGTCAACATACCAGCCCGAGAATTTGGGACCCGACCGTGCACCCGGGCTACGGCCAGCTCGCATGAGGGAATGACCAGACCAGCCAAAGCATTGCGCGAGGCATTAAGACCTCGGAGGAGTCAAACCACTCCTCCGAGGCCTCGGGGGCTACACCCGGCGGGTGCGCTCGCGCGCACCCACCGGAACAAAACGCAACCGAGAAAGGCTGGTCCCCTTGCAAAAAAGTGCGACAAAAGCCTCCAAGCGAGTGTTAACACTCCCTTCGAGGCTCGGGGGCTGCTGTCGGGGACCATAATTAGGGGTACCCTCAAGGCTCCTAATTCTCAGCTGGTAACCCCCATCAGCACAAAGCTGCAAAGGCCTGATGGGTGCGATTAAGTCAGGGATCAGTCCATTCGAGGGACTCGATCACGCCTCGCCTGAGCCTAGCGTCGAGCAAGGGCAGCCGACCCCGGAGGATCTCCGTCTCGCCCGAGGCCCCCCTCCAGCGACGAACATACTTCCGGCTTGCCCGAGGCCCTGTCTTCGCCAAGAAGCAACCCTGACCAAATCGCCGAGCCGACCGACCAAATCGCAGGAGCATTTAATGCAAAGGTGGCCTGACACCTTTATCCTAACGCGCGCCCTTCAGTCGACAGAGCCGAAGTGACCGCAGTCACTTCGCCGCTCCACTGACCGACCTGACAGAAGGACAGCGCCGCCTTCGCCGCACCGACTGCAGTGCCACTTGACAGAGTGAGGCTGACAGGCAGTCAGGCCCTACCTCAGGCACCATAGGAAGCTCCGCTCCGCCCGACCTAGGGCTCGGATTCGGGCTAAGCCCTGGAAGACGGCAAACTCGGCTCCGCCCGACCCAGGGCTCGGACTTGGGCTAAACCCCGGAAGACGGTGAACTCCGCTCCGCCCGACCCAGGGCTCGGATTCGGGCTAAGCCCTGGAAGACGGCGAACTCCGCTCCGCCCGACCCAGGGCTCGGACTTGGGCTAAGCCTCGGAAGACGGCGAACTCCGCTCCGCCCGACCCAGGGCTCGGACTTGGGCTCAGCCCCAGAAGACGACGAACTCCGCTTCGCCCGACCCCAGGGCTCGGACTCAGCCCTGGCCTCAGCCGACGGTCTCTGCCTCGCCCGACCCAGGGGCTCGGACTCGACCACGGCCACGGAAGACAGACTCGACCTTGACCTCGGAGGAGCCTCCACATCGCCCAACCTAGGGCGCGGACCGACCACGTCGACAGGAGGCACCATCATTACCCTACCCCAAGCTGGCTCAGGCTACGGGGAACAAGACCGGCGTCCCATCTGGCTCGATCCGCCAGATAGGCAATGATGGCGCCCCGCACGCTCCCTGACGACGGCAGCTCTCCGCCCCCCTTACGGAAGCAAGAGGACGTCAGCAAGGACTCGACAGCCTCGACAGCTGTCCTTTCGCCAGGCTCCAGTGCTCCTCCGACGGCCACAACATCACACGAACCGGGTGCCAAAACCTCTCCGGCTGCCACGACGACATGTACTTAGGGCGCTAGCTCTCCTCCGCTAGACACGTAGCACTCTGCTACACCCCCCATTGTACACCTGGATCCTCTCCTTACGCCTATAAAAGGAAGGACCAGGGCCCTCTTACAGAGGGTTGGCCGCGCGGGGATGAGGACGGGACAGGCGCTCGCGTGAGGCCACTCGCTCCCTCTCCCACGTGGACGCTTGTAATCCCCTACTGCAAGCGCACCCGACCTGGGCGCGGGACGAACACGAAGGCCACGAGATTTCCACCTCTCTCATGCCTGTCTCCGGCCACCTTTCTCCCCCCTTCGCGCCGACCCATCTGGGCTGGGGCACGCGGCGACACTTCACTCGTCGGCCCAGGGACCCCCCGGTCTCGAAACACCGACACTTATGATTTAATTGAAATATGGCCTAAAATCAAGTTTTATTTGTTCAACCTACTTAAAATGATGGGCTGGGGTATTTATTATTTTTGGAGTGGTGTCCTAGTAGTTAGAAGTCTATTGAATTTTTCTTACCAATTTTGAAATTGTTATCATATTTCTAATAATTGTCCTTCTAGTTTTATTAGTGCCAAATAAAACATTTCACCTTGAATTTGTTCTGAACTAGGTTTCTTCTTATTTTTCCTAGATTTTTCATTACTTAAATGGACTAGGAAAAATATGTTCATCCAATGGTCATTATTTTCTAGTGCCTTTCTTATTTTCCTAAGTTTTGGGCAATTATAGCTTTTAATAAGTAACCTTGTCCAAATCTTTAATACTGGGGTGCTTACTATTTTTAAACCGTATCTAAGTAGGGTTTGAACTTCTACAAATTTTCTTAAGTCCAGCACAGAAGTATAACTAATTTTCTTTATTTTAATATGGTTTGGTCAGTTTCCTTAATTAATTCCAAACTCTAAAAAGTAAAACAGAAAGCACAAGGTTCAGTATTTTTATGTGATAGTTCATAATTTTTTGAATCGACTAAAATTGGTTTGAATAAATTTGGTTGAATATTTCTCAAGATATAATTTTCCTAAGTTCTCTGCTGAATTAAAAAAAGAATAAACAGAAATGGATAAAGGAAAAAGGGTTTTGCACTGGGGTCCCTGGTAAAAGGTTTTAAGTGCATTACTGATAGGTCCTCGGTTCACTATTCAACTGAGTCTATGACTCTGCAGAAAACCCCCTAGGGTTTTGCTAAATCGAACCCGCGATCCTTCCCCTAACGGAACAGTGACCGCGGCGGTAGAAAAGGGCAGAGGGGCTTACCAGCGGTGAGGTTGCTCCAGTGAGGGGTCAGGCGAGGTCCGGGGGTCTCTAGCGATCACGTCGAGGTACGGATCGTCGGCGGCGGTGGTCGGAGTAGGTTGGTCCATGTGCGCAGGCGGGGGAGCTCGTCGGCGGTGAGGAATCCGGCCTGCTCACGGCGCCATAGTTCAATTGAATGGATTAGGGGGCTTCGCCAGAGGTCAAGGAAGACATGCATGCGAGTAATTTGAGAATGGCTCACCGGATTGCTCGGTCAACGCGCGGCTGCGGGCGACCAAAGTCCGGCGAGGGCGATCCTGGGTCTCCGGTGAGGCTCTGCCGGGTCTGAGGACTTGGAAAGCTTCAAGGGCCACTAGCGAAGCTAACCGAGTGACTGGCGTGGCTTGGAAGTGGCTGGAAGGAGCTGGCAGCAGTGGCGAGGCTCGGTGGCATGGCGGGCGGTGGCGCGGCGTGCTCGAGGCAAAGTCTGGTGAACTTTGGCTCGGGCAGGACTGAGAGTGTGCGGGGAGGTACATCCGAGGCCTTGGGCTACTTTATAGGCACAGCGCGGTGCACGGGCGTGCACTGCTGGTCGCGGGTGCGCGAACTGGCGTGAACCGGGCGTGTCAGCCACGGTCGAACACGTGGAACCGTTGCTTCTGCCCGAGTTTTAACGCCGATTGGGCACAAATCTTCGCGAATTTGGGAAAAATCGCTGTGAAGGATTTGTTCCCCTAACTGTGCTTTGTCGTTTGTGTGTGGATGTTGCACGGTTTCAGGCTAGGGACAGAGAGTTGTTGCGTCAGCAAGTTTCCAGTGTCAGACAGTCGGGTCCCAAGGACAAACTGTGCCAAAATCATGCCAAACGGTTTTTGTTTGAGTTCAAACTTCACCAGAGCATGTTCAAGGAAATTTGGCGCCACATTTATATTTGGTCTTTTTGGTTTCGAGTTTTGGAAAACATGGAACACATTGAACTTGTAAAAGAGTTCTGAAATTCAGAATTCTGAATTTGCCCATAGGGCCTTGGCTCAAGGGATGATTTGGGGATTTTGAAAAATCCAAATGGCCAAACTTTTTTACTATATTTTGTTGGTCATTTAGTGCATTAAAACTTTGTTATTTGTTTCATATCAAAATATTTTATTTTTCCCAAGTCTTTTCCCAATTTCCTTTTATGTGCTTAAGTGGTCCATTTAGGATTAATTAGGGTTTGTGAGTTCCTCTCACCTTGAGGTGCATGGCATGATTAAAGAGAATTTCTTAAGATGAAAAAAAACTTACTTAAACCTTTGTTATCAATTTATGAGGTCCTTTCCTTAGTTTTGGTTCACATGTTAAAAAGGTTTTGAGTCAGCCCTAAGGAGAAACCCTATGTGATACTGGGTGTCACAACCTTCCCCCCTTAAAGGAATCTCGTCCCGAGATTCGGGTCGGAGTCCTCCCGGGGTGAAGTGAGGGTTAAGGCTTGCTTGAAGTGGGTGATTTATTTATTAAGACAAACTGCTCTTCAAATGTCATACTCTTTGCAACTTTAGAAGGATGTCCTTTTAACTTTAGTCTTATAATTAACTCATTCTATTTTAAGATCATTTTTCGTATTGTTTTGATTCATAGGGCAGGGGGAGGGGTTAGGCAGGATTACGTACCAAATTCCTTAGGTAGACAATCAGGGAAGTTGGAACGCAGAAATTCCTCAGTCTCCCAAGTAGCCTCTTCTGCTGAGTGATTACTCCATTGGATCTTATACATCTTGATCGATTTAGCCCGAGTTGATCTTTCTTTGCAATCCAGAACCTTGGAAGGGTACTCTTGGTACGATAGATCTGGCTCTATCTCCAATTCTAGTTCTGCTATGATCTCAGTCGGTAATCACACTTCTTTAGTTGGGATACATGGAATACATTGTGGAGGTAACTTTAATTTGTATGCCACGGGTCCACATGCTTCTATGATCTCATAAGGTCCAATGTAACGAGGGGCTAACTTGCCTTTGATCCCAAACCTCTGCACTCCCTTGGTGGGTGATACCTTCAAATATACGAAATCTCCCACCTTGAACTGGAGAGGTTTCCTTCTCTTATCATGGTAACTCTTCTGCCTAGCCTGAGAAGCTTCTAGATTCTTCCTGATTAGTTTGACCTTCCTTTCGGCTTCAGTTACTAAGCTAGGTCCGAAAACTTCTGTTTCTCCAGGCTGAGACCAATTGAGGGGTGTTCGACACCTTCTTCCATATAGGGCTTCGAAAGGTGCCATCTTTAGGCTGGATTGATAACTGTTGTTATAAGCAAACTCTACCAAAGAGAGGTGCTTATCCCAGTTCTTGCCACAATCGATCGCACAAGCCCTCAACATATCTTCAAGAATTTGATTTACCCTCTCGGTCTGACCATCAGTCTGCGGGTGGTAAGCTGAACTTCTGATTAGCTTGGTTCCCAAAGACTCTTGCAGTTGTTTCCAAAATCTGGCAACAAATTGGGCTCCTCGATCAGAGACAATGGTCCGGGGCAATCCGTGCAAACACACGATTTGGTCAACGTACAACTCTGCATACTTCTGAGCCTTATCAGTGGTGTGCACTGGAAGAAAATGTGCCACTTTCGTCAATCGGTCCACAATGACCCAAATTGAATCATGATGACGAGAGGTGTTGGGTAGACCCACAATAAAATCCATGCTGATGTCATCCCATTTCCACGAAGGTATAGATAGGGGTTGCAAAGCTCCAGCTGATTTCAAGTGGCTTGCCTTTATCCTCTGATAGGTGTCACATTATGATACTTATTGGGCAATCTCCCTCTTCATTCTGGTCCACCAATACAAGGGCTTCAGATCATGGTACATTTTGGTGCTTCCTAGATGCATGGAGAATTTGGAGAGATGTGCTTCATCCAAGATTTTCTTCTTGAGATCCTCATTTTTAGGAACCACCAATCTGCTTTCGAACCACAATATACCCTTTTCATCTTGGCGGAAACATTTATACTTCTCTGTCTTCTGATGGAGGTTCTCCTTAATGATTTGCGCTCCCTTATCACTGAGTTGGGCCATGATGATCTGGTCTTGCAAAGTTGGCTCAACGGAAATGTGAGACAAAGCACCAGAAGGAATCACTTCAATCTTCATTTTTCTCAACTCATCACACAGGGTGTTAATGCGAGAATCCATCATAACACAGTTGCATTGCAATTTTCGACCCAAGGCATCTACCACCACATTGGTCTTCCCTGGGTGATAATGTACCTCTAGGTCATAGTCCTTGATCAGCTCTAGCCATCTTCTCTGCCTCATGTTGAGATCAGCCTGAGTAAAGATGTACTTAAGGCTCTTATGATCTGTGAAGATGTTGCAGTGGGTTCCCATCAAATAGTGTCTCCACATTTTCAATGCATGGACCACGGCTGCTAACTCCAAGTCATGAGTGGGATAATTTTGCTCATGAGGCCTGAGTGCTCTTGATGCGTAAGCAATGACTCAGTTGTCTTGCATCAAGACACAACCCAGTCCAGTGCCAGAGGCATCACAGTACACATCAAATGGCTTGCTGTTGTCCGGTTGTGCTAACACCGGTGCTATGGTCAGATGTTGCCTCAATGCATGGAAGGCATCTTCGCACTTCTGACCCCAAACAAACTTGGCTTCTTTCTTCAACAATTCAGTTATGGGCTTCGCAATTCGAGAGAAATCCGGAATGAATCTTCGATAATAACCAGCCAATCCCAGAAAACTTCGAATATGACGGATAGTCGTTGGTGGCTTCCAGTTCATCACCTCTTGCACCTTATCAGGATCAACAACTATACCCGCCTGAGAGATAGTGCAACCCAAGAATTTGATATCTTTTAGCCAAAAATCACATTTTGACAATTTGGCATAAAGACGGTGCTCTCGCAGACGTTGAAGCTGTAACACCCCAGGTGTTACTTAGGGATTTCACCCAAGCCTATACTATTGAACCCATCATCACATGTGGTTTAGTTTGAGAAAAAGACACCCAAACTTGGGGATCAAGATCCTAAGGTCATGCATTGGCCTTATCATGCACCTAAAGAGGAGAGAAGAGCTCAAACCCTAATTCAAATCCCTTGAGGCAAATGGAGCCCTAGATGGGATTATGGCAAAAGGGCTATGTAAACCACATTGTCATGACTTGGGCAAATTATAGAAGTTATAGTACACGTAATATCCTACAAAAATAGTAAGAGAGTGACCCCAGAAAGATTTTAGAAAAACCCCAAAAAGGTCACCAAAGAGAAGAACATAAAAGAAAAAAATTAGGTTTTTCTCAAGTTCAAAACCAACCCTCTTTCAAAGATCACACATGTTCATCCTTTTCCAAACCTCAAAACCTTATGGCCCAATTGACAAAATGGTGCCTAAAGACCCCTAGAACACCCTGGAAAAGTTTGAACCCAACCCTAAGTCATTTGACACGACTTGGCATGACTTTTGTCTCGGTGTGGACAACTCGGACAGAGCCAACTTCTCACCCCCATATCTCTCAACCCTGACCATATCTTTGCTTGGAACTCACATGGAAAAGATAGGATTTGGTGCAAAGAAGAGACCGTACATGGTATTTTTGCTGAGATCTGCACGCTAAGGCATCCAAACAGGCCGTTGAACACTGGCAGAAGTAAACCACCACGTGTTCGACGTGGGCAGACACATGGGAACGCGACAGAGCACGCCCGCACGCGCACCCCCGCGCGCCCTCGGCCGCCCCCGTGCCCACGCCCGTGCCGTGCCCGCGAGTGGCTATAAATCCCGCCCTCATGCACAACCATCTTCCCCGTTGCCTCATCCACGCCGCGCCTAACTTTCCCGAGCTCGCCCGCAGCTCCGGTGACCTCCCGGCGACCCGCCAGAGCCGCCCGAGGGCAACCACCGTGGCCAAACCCTTCCCCGCCCACCTCCGCTTGATCCGAGCCCTCAGATAGCTTCCCTAGGAGGCCGTGAAGCTTGCCCGAGCTTGAACCGAGGACTAGCCCCACCAGAATAGTGCAATCGTGCTCGCCGGAGTTCGTAACCCCACCGGAGCGCGTGGACCTGGGTAACCCTCTGCACCATTTCTCAATTCCTTGCGCACATGGCCTCTACATCACCCAGTGGAGCTCCTCGTGCACATTGATTGAACCCAACCGCCGTGGTTTGGCCGGAGCAGGAGCCGCCGCCGACCTCCGCCGCCTGCGCTCATGGCCAGAGCAGCTCCGACCACCTCCGACGTCGACCCGCACACCGACGTGACCGCTGTGACCTCCCCAACGTCACTGACCATCCCGCCGGAGCTTTACTGTCGCCGGTAAGCCTCGCCGCCGTGATCTTTGCCACGGTTACTATTTCAGCCAGCCAGGGATCGCTGGTTAGATTTAGGGCAAATCTGTATTTCTTTTCCATTTCGAAATTACTTTTCTTTTAAATATTGCAGAGAGCTTAATAAATGCATAACTTGAAGAATAATCATCCAAAATTAGTCAAACAAATTTTGCTAGACTTTGTGAAATATAAACTTTCAGGCAAAAATAATAAACCCCATAGTTCTTGTAATGTTTTATAGAGTTTTGAATTAAATAAGAAAACTGCCCAAAATTCATTAATAAAGGGAAAAATAGAAATATTGTTAGACCAGGGTTGAGGAAAATAGTGGAGACCCTAACCTAGTAGTTACACTTTTTAAAATTAATAAACACCCCAGTATACAAGGTTAAGGAAGGTTTATTCACTAAAGCTTCTTTATGCTCAAGCTTAGGAAAATTAAGAAAAGGGATTGAAAATGGAAACCAGAGGGCAACCATATTTTTCCTAGCATACCTAAGTTTATGTAGTTCACAAGAAAAATTTGTTGAACCATAGTCCAGTGAAAAGAAATTGCACTCACAATTATTCATGAAAAATAGAGAAAACTTTGAAAAGTCATAAGAAAATAATTCTAAGGAGAAAACACCCCTACCTTAGGAATGGCTGTTCTTTTGCTAATAAGAACCTAGGAAAAATGCAAGTTCTGTTGTTTGACATTTTTCAAATAGCAAGTTAGTTATAAGGGTCTTTTTGGCATTAAACCTTAGAAAAGCATAACTAAATAACCACTAAGTAACCCTCTGTGATTTTTGGCACAGAAGCATGTTATTACCCATAGATACCAGCAAAAATAACTCTTAGTATGGAATCCACACCTAAATAAGAGTTGTAGTACAAAGTAACCCCTCTGCCCCAACTTTTGTTATTTTTGTCCAGGGCATAATCTATTTATTTTTGACCTCAAATTTATAAGACAAACTAGGGTGACTAATATTGACCCACTGTAATTTTTACAAAATATTTGGAAAATATAAAACCACTGTTGTAGTTCAAACCCACCTTAAAAGCATAAATAGAAAATGAAAAGAGGAAATTAGAAGTGGAAATTTATGTTTCCCTAACCAACCCAGCAAACCCCTTGAGTACCTACTAGAACCTTTAAGGGCAATCCAAGTCTTAATCCACTATGTTTACCTCTAAGCAAAACCTCAAACCTAAAATGATAAGCATAAACCACTAAGAGCCTCTTATAACAAGGAAACCCTAAGTTATTAACTAACTTAGTCTTCTTGTTCTTTCTTCTTCACTATGCATAATGGTTACCAAACTGTACATATCATAGCATACATATATCTTATTCATTGTATTCGATAGATTGCAACCTCGCTGACGGAGAGTACATCCTCGTGCCAGAGCAAGGAGTTGCTCAGGAGGTAGCCCAGGATCCAGCACCAGAACCTGCCATCGAGGATCTGCCTGCCCCAGCTTTGGAAGGCAAGCCCCGGTTTTATGCATAACCAGTTCTATATATTATTTTACTGCACTTAATGATTGTAGGCTTGAATTGTGCACTTAAGTGTAGGAGTTGTCTGAAACCCTAGTTGCATGATCTCAGGAATCCTTTTGAGATGGATACTAGTATGCTAGGTCGAGTAGCTGCTTTACTAATTAGGGATTTCGGTAGAAGTCGAGTGATTTTTCTAGCACTCGCGCGAGGTCAGGAATTGGTTGTAACCACTTTCATATCATACTGATGTTGGTCTGTGGACAACAATCCATGGGGATTGGTTGTCTATGAGATGGAAATTGGAATAAGGATTAAGGTGTGGTACCGTGTGTCAAGCATTTGAACGTACTAAGCACATGCCGAGAAATATGGTAAATCGGTAAGCCTAGTACCTGATTGAGGGTCTGTTTGGTTGGGTTGTGGCTGTGGAAAAAGTTGCTGTGGGCTGTGAGCTGTGGAAAAAGCTGCTGTAGGCTGTGTGCTGTTAAAAAGCTAAAAATCGTTTGGTGGAAACCACTAAAATTCGTTAAAAGTTCTTCGATATATGTTTTCATAGTTCCATCCAAAAGCCACTAAAAGCAGGTCCAGGGGTGCTTTCAGTTTTGCACTACGAGAAAGTCGGCTTTTAGAAAAAGCTACTTCCTGGATCCAGCCCTTTGGTTGGCTTTTGGCTTTTAGGGGGCAAAAGCCAAAGCCAAAAGCCAAACCAAACACACCCTGAACCTGGCAGCAGACTTTACCCCTCACGCGACCTGAGCCGTGGTCTCCCATTCCGGTTATGGTGGTACAAGTGCGGTCACTGCACGACGGCAGTCGGGGTCAGTGAGGCATTGTACGCCAAGGCGGTGAGCCCTGATGTGCTGGCGGGGAATCGATGGGGATGGTTGATATGTGTGGGGACGGAGTGCCTCGCCACGTCGTGTGTTTAGGTTTACCTTGCAAGGATAAAAACTCGATTCGAATCGTCTGCTTCTCACAGCTACTGAGACTGCTTGATCCATGCTGCTACATTGAGTAACAAGTGGAAATGTGATGATTTGGCAAAAGATGTTGATTGCTAAATTGCTTGATATCATGTATGATTAGATAGGTACACATTTAGTCTTAAGAGAGTCACACTAAAACTTGAAAGAGCTAAAACTTGATTTTAGACTCAGCTAGTGCTTTTGGCAAACCAAACCCCTCAGCCAAACAGCTGCATGTCTAGAGGTAGAGGAGTAGACTCCTCACACCGAGTAAGTCTAGCTGAGTATTAGTATACTCACCCCTGCTTGTGGCATAATTTTACTGGTTCTCTGGAGGACATGGTTGCTGGAGTGACTTGGCCGTCCATCTTGCCACCAGGTTGGACAGTCGAGTGGGACCCTACCTCGGCTAAGGAGGAGCCCGAGGAGTGATGGGACAGGCTTCCCCATCCCTCGATTTATTTATTGTTAGTTTTATTCTGCCGCATTCCGAACACTGATCACTACTTTTGCAAAAACTCCGATGATGTTGTAATAAATTTAATACTCCTTAATGTTGGTTTTATGTTTTATTGTATTTGCTCTGTGCCTCACCATCGAGTGAGTACGTGGTACTTGATCCTGTTAGTGGCCTCGTCGGACTAGATCCGAGGGACTGACGTGCTATTCCTATTTAAGTGTGGTCTAGCCTCTAAGGCGGGACTTAGGCACTTAAGTCAGAATAATTCGGGCGGTTCCGCCACAGCTGGTATCGGAGCTCGTACCACCACAGAGGAATCAATAAACTGTAAATACCATCCTTTTCAAAAGTAAAACTTGATAGAAACAAATGTTGGGTAGATTGTAGGACGATAAGGATAGACCTAGGACCTGAAGCCTTAGGATGATAGAGGGGTAGCTAGGTGGCTATTTGAGTGAGCCCTACAGGGTACTATAAGGGATGGGAGTTCTTTCGTATTCCCTCTAAGTTGAAATGAGGTCGTTTAGGATGAGCATGCATGCATCCTTACTTAAACTATTAATAATTAGGTAAGAATTTTAATACATGATAATGACAGATTAAGTACACTTAGTGACATTGTCGTAGCCATAGAGAGGCCTAGTTTTGATCCCCTTTTTATTTTATAATTCTTTTTCTTTTTACTTACGCTTAACCATACACAGATGACTTCTCACGGATCCTCGGACGAAGGGAACACACAGTCCCACACGGACGGACTTGCACGAGAGGGTTTTCCCCGTATCTTGTGGGAGGTACTTCAGGGAGCCGGTTACATGACGCCTCCCCAGTACGCGGTGCAGCTGTTTGAGAAGCACCAAGTGCCCCGCTGTAGGGTGAGGATGACCCTAGAGCCTCATCCCTTACAGCCAGGATGGCGTTCGTTGGACTCCGAGTCTTTCGGATACTGGGGTAAGGATACTATCGATGCGATTGCTCTCCATGGGCTGACCACCTTCCGTGGTTTTCACCCCTTGGAGCTGTCTACTCATCCCATTGGCTTATTCCCTGCTGAAAAGGAGGATGACCCAATGTGGAAAGACCGAGTGGAGCATGCCAAGGATATATGGGCTCTTTACCCAGGGCAGACTACGCACTTGACGGTGCGATGCATGGATGCTCTCTATCGTCTGCAAGTGAGGCGAGGAGAGGCAATGTCTCATCTGATTGCATTATTGGAGGCTACCAAGATTACCTTGGATAACAGAGAGGAACTTGTGGTAGACATGTCCACTGAGATGGTGGAAAAGGACCTACAGGTGGAACAGATGTCCAACGAGATCCAGGAGCTTGAGGAGCTAGTGGGAACCAGGGAGAACACCATTGAGGTTCTCGAGGATCAGCTAATCAACACTCAGAAGCAACTTGCGGAGGCTAACCAACATTTGGATATGCACCACCAGGAGATCCTGGACATGGAGGCTAACGAGGATGTCGACAACGAGGGAGGAGAGGAGCCGGAGCCTGCATCCAGCTTGGACACTGCTGTCTCAGGGAGACCACCTTCCCCCGAGTCAAGCGTTGCCTCGTTTGTCCATTGAGTTGCATGGATAGAGTTAGAAGTGTGTGGCGGTAGAACTCCTCGAAGCTAGCTTAGCTTTTGCACCCTTGGGGTACTAGGCTAGACAGAGTTGAGTCTTTTGGGTCACTGATGTAATCTTAACAAACTCTTTTGGAAGTTTGGATGATGAATGATGTCGGCTTTAATTTTATGAAGAAAAGTTTTATGCCATGTAGAATCTTTTTATGAATTATGCAAGATAGTGGTGGTTTTACCCTTGCCAATCTTTCACCGCGTATGAACCCTGACATCAGAAATGTGATTTTGAGAGCATTCTTGGTTTTTCAGATGGCAGGAAGAGCGCGTCATGGACAGAATGAACGCATTCCTCCACCACCGCCACCGCCTCCTACCCTGCAAGAACTGATGGCTCAGCAGAATGAGATTCTACGACAGTTGGCTCAGCGTCAGCCACCACCTCAGCATTATGGTGGTGGTGATCATCAGCGTCACCCAGCAGCAGCCACTTATCAGGAGTTCCTCAGTACCCAGCCGCCGTTGTTCACTCGGGCAGAGGATCCACTGGATGCTGATGTATGGCTTAGGGTAGTGGAATCCAAATTCTCACTACTCAACAGAGTTTGTTCAGATGTGACTAAGGTCAGGTTCACCACCCAGCAGCTTCGCGGACCCGCGCGGACATGGTGGGACCACTTCCTTGCTATGCAGCCAGTTGACCATGAGGTGGAATGGAGAGAGTTCAAGGCAACCTTCAGGGGGCATCATATACCAGCAGGCATTATGGACCGCAAGCTTAATGAGTTTTTGGCACTTACTCAAGGGAATCATACAATGTTACAGTATGCTCAGGCCTTCAATGACCTGTGCCAGTATGCTGGATATCATGCAGACACCGATGAGAAGAAAAGGGACAGGTTCAGGAGGGGGCTCAGCACTAAGCTCCGCGACTGTCTCAACACCGTTAGGGCCAACAGTTACAATGAGTTGGTTAACCTGGCCATTTCTCAGGAGGACTGCATCACAGTCTGTCAGGCAGAAAAGAAGAGGAAGACCCCTGTGGCAGGATCATCAGCTCAGCCTCAGCGCTTCCGGATTGTATCTGACACTCAGAACAGGGGACCTCAGCAGCAGCAAGGACGTTGGGTGATCCGACCATAGCAGCAGCAGCAGGCACCCAGCCGCTCTCAGCCCCCAGTTCAGAGGAACAATCAGCCACAACAGCAGCAGTACCGTCAGGCCAATGACAACATATGTTTCACTTGTGGTAACACTGGACACTATGCCCTGAATTGCCCTAGAAATCAGTAGAGGCAAGGACATAATTCCAACCAGAACCAAGGCAAGAGGCAGAAGGTGCAAGTGAGGCAAGGCAGGCTGAACTTCACCACCATGGCTAACATTCCGGAGGGAGCACCCGTCATGACTGGTATCTTTTCCGTTTTGAATAATCTTGCAATTATTCTTTTTGATTCTGGTGCATCACACAGTTTTATCAGTACCAAATTTAGTGCCAAGTGCCAATTACCTTTTCACCACACCAATGGGGGTATTACCATTTCAACACCAGGAGGCAGGGTTGCCACCTATCAAATCAATAGGCATGTGCCTATAAAGTTTGGTAGTCTGATAATTAAAACCACCTTCCTCATTTTGTGTTTGGATAGTGTGGACATCATATTGGGAACTGACTGGTTAACAATACATCAGGCCGTAATTGATATTGCAGCAAGGGCCATTGAGGTGCACTCGCCTACTTGTGGTGAAACCACATTATATTTGCCCGAGCAGATTTGTACCCGTTCCTGTGCCTTCGTTATGATAGAGTCACCTATTGAGAGAATCCCGGTAGTTTGTGACTACCCAGATGTTTTTCCTGATGAATTGCCAGGGATGCCACCCGACAGAGACATAGAGTTCGCGATTGAATTACAACCCGGAACTGCCCCTATATCCAAGAGACCCTATAGGATGCCTCCAGCAGAGTTGGCAGAATTGAAAAAGCAGTTACAAGACTTGCTGGACAAGGGGTTCATTCGCCCAAGTACTTCCCCCTGGGGATGCCCAGCCTTATTTGTGAAGAAGAAGGATGAGAATCTGAGATTGTGTGTCGATTACCGCCCTCTCAATGCAGTGACCATCAAGAACAAGTACCCATTGCCTCGCATTGATGTATTGTTTGATCAGTTGGTGGGAGCCAAAGTATTCTCCAAGATAGACCTTCGCTCGGGCTACCATCAGATCAAGATCAGGGCCAATGATATTCCGAAGACAGATTTCTCTACCAGATATGGGCTGTATGAGTACCTGGTGATGTCTTTCGGGCTGACCAATGCCCTGACATCTTTCATGTATTTGATGAACTCGGTGTTTATGCCAGAGCTGGACAAATTTGTGGTGGTCTTCATTGATGATATTTTGGTTTATTCCAAAAATGAAGATGAGCATACTGAGCATCTACACATAGTACTTCAGCGACTGCGCGATCATCGTCTATATGCTAAGCTGTCCAAATGTGATTTCTAGCTGAAGGAGATAAAATTTTTGGGCCACACCATCTCTCAGGATGGGGTATCAGTTGATCCTGAAAACGTACAAGAATTAATGGATTGGAAACCTCCTACCACAGTACAACAGATCCGTAGTTTTCTGGGATTGGCAGGGTATTATCGACGATTTATTCCGGATTTCTCCAGGATTGTCAAGCCAATGACTGAATTATTAAAGAAAGAAGTCAAGTATGAATGGAGCCAGAAGTGTGAGGATGCCTTTCATACACTAAGGCAGCATTTGACAACAACACCTGTGCTAGCTCAACCTGACAACACCAAACCCTCGGCGCCGTCATCTTTGCCACGGTTACTGTTTCAGCCAGCCAGGGATCGCGGGTTAGATTTAGGTTAAGTCCAGGGGGTTTTGTGCAAGGTCAGTGACTCATGCAAATAGTAGACCGAGGGCTGTTTTGTGAGAGAAAAGGGGGAGAAAACCCAGGGACTTCAACGCAAATCTGTATTTCTTTTCCATTTTGAAACTACTTTTCTTTTAAATATTACAGAGAGCTTAATAAATGCATAACTTGAAGAATAATCATCCAAAATTAGTCAAACTAATTTTGCTAGACTTTGTGAAATATAAACTTTCAGGCAAAAATAATAAACCCCATAGTTCTTGTAATGTTTTATAGAATTTTGAATTAAATAAGAAAACTGCCTAAAATTCATTAATAATGGGAAAAATAGAAATATTGTTAGACCAGGGTTGAGAAAAATAGTGGAGACGCTAACCTAGTGGTTACACTGTTTAAAATTAATAAACACCCCAGTATACGAGGTTAAGGAAGGTTTATTCACTAAAGCTTGTTTATGCCCAAACTTAGGAAAATTAAAAAAAAAGGATTGAAAATGGAAACCAGATGCAACCATATTTTTCCTAGCATACCTAAGTTATGTAGTTCACAAGAAAAATCTGTTGAACCATAGTCTAGTGAAAAGAAATTGCACTCACAATTATTCATGAAAAACAGAGAAAACTTTGAAAAGTCATAAGAAAATAATCCTAAGGAGAAAACACCCCTACCTTAGGAATGACTGTTCTTTTGCTAAGAAGAACCTAGGAAAAATGCAAGTTCTGTTGTTTGACATTTTTCAAATAGCAAGTTAGTTATAAGGGTCTTTTTGGCATTAAACCTTAGAAAAGCATAACTAAATAACCACTAAGTAATGGCAATGAGTATTATTTTGTAGTTTTGAATAGTTTTTGCATTTTTGTCTGGTGGTCTATTCCATTAATAAACTGGTAAAAATTTATTTGCCCACTGTTGCACACTTTTTGGCTTGCTTATGATTTAATTGAAATATGGCCCAAAATCAATTTTTATTTGTTCAACCTACTTAAAATGATGGGCTGGGGTATTTATCATTTTTGGAGTGGTGTCCTAGTAGTTAGAAGTCTACTGAATTTTTCTTACCAATTTTTAAATTGTTCTCATATTTCTAATAATTGTCCTTCTAGTTTTATTAGTGTCAAATAAAACATTTCACCTTGAATTTGTTCTGAACTAGGGTTCTTCTTATTTTTCCTAGATTCTTCATTACTTAAATGGACTAGGAAAAATATGTTCATCCACTGTTCATTATTTTCTAGTGCCTTTCTTATTTTCCTAAGTTTTGGGCAATTATAGCTTTTAATAAGTAACCTTGTCCAAATCTTTAATACTGGGGTGCTTACTATTTTTAAACCGTATCTAAGTGGGGTTTGAACTTCTACAAATTTTCTTAAGTCCAGCATAGAAGCATAACTAATAACTAATTTTCTTTATTTTAATAAGGTTTGGTCAGTTTCCTTAATTAATTCCAAACTCTAAAATTTAAAATAGAAAGCACAAGGTTCAATATTTTTATGTGATAGTTCATAATATTTTGAATCCAGTAAAATTGGTTTAACTAAATTTAGTTGAATATTTCTCAAGATATAAATTTCCGAAGTTCTCTGCTGAATTAAAAAAAAGAATAAACAGAAATGGATAAAGGAAAAAGGGTTTTGCAATGGGGTCCCTGGCGAAAGGTTTTAAGTGCATTACAGGCAAGTCCTCGGTTCACTATTCAACTGAGTCTATGACTCTGCAGAAAACCCCATAGGGTTTTGCTAAATCGAACCCGCGATCCTTCCCCTAATGGAACAGTGACCGCGGCAGAAGAAAAGGGCGGAGGGGCTTACCGGCGGCGAGGTTGCTCCAGTGAGGGGTCGGGTGAGGTCCGGGGGTCTCTGGTGTCATGTCGAGGTATGGATCATCGGTGGTGGTGGTCGGAGTAGGTTGGTCCACGTGCGCAGGCGGGGGAGCTCGTCGGCGGCGAGGAATCAGGCCTACTTACGGTGCCATAGTTCAATTGAATGGGTCAGGGGGCTTCACGAGAGGTCAAGGAAGACAAGCGTGCGAGTAATTTGAGAATGGCTCACTGGATTGCTCAGTCTACGCGCGGCTGCGGGCGACCGAGGTCCGGCGAGGGTGATCCTGGGTCTCCGGTGAGGCACTGCAGGGTCCAAGGACTTGGAAAGCTTCAAGGGCCACTGGCGAAGCTAACCCAGTGACTGGCATGGCTTGGAAGTGGCTGGAAGGAGCTGGTCGCGGTGGTCGAGGCTCGGGCAGGACTGAGAGCGCAAGGGGAGGTACGATCAAGGCCTTGGGATGCTTTATAGGCACGGCGCGGTGCACGGGCAGTCGTGGACCGGCGATCGCGAGCGGGCGTGCACTGCTGGTCGCGGGTGTGCGAACTGGCGTGAATTGGGCGTGTCAGCCACGGTCGAACACGTGGAACTGTTGCTTCTGCCCGAGTTCTAACACCGATTGGGCGCAAATCTTCGCGAATTTGGGAAAATTGCTGTGAAGGATTCGTTCCCCTGACTGTGCTTTGTCGTTTGTGTGTGGATGTTGCGCAGTTTCAGGCTAGGGACAGAGAGTTGTAGCATCACCAAGTTGCCAGTGTTAGACAGTCGGTTCCCGAGGACAAACTGTGCCAAAATCATGCCAAACAGTTTTTGTTTGAGTTCAAACTTCACCAGAGCATGTTCAAGGAAATTTGGCGCCCATTTTATATTTGGTCTTTTTGGTTTCGAGTTTTGGAAAACAGGGAACACATTGAACTTGTAAAAGAGTTCTGAAATTCAGAATTCAGAATTCTGAATTTGCCCATAGGGCCTTGGCTCAAGGGCTGATTTGGGGATTTTGAGAAATCCAAATGGACAAACTTTCTTACTATATTTTGTTGGTCATTTAGTGCATTAAAACTTTGTTATTTGATTCATTTCAAAATATTTTATTTTTCCCAAGTCTTTTCTTAATTTCCTTTTATGTGCTTAAGTGGTCCATTTAGGATTAATTAGGGTTTGTGAGTTCCTCTCACCTTGAGGTGCATGGCATGATTAAAGAGAATTTCTTAAGATGAAAAAACTTACTTAAACCTTTGTTATCAATTTATGAGGTCCTTTCCTTTGTTTTGGTTCACATGTTAAAAAGGTTTTGAGTCAACCCTAAGGAGAAAACCTAGGTGACACTAGGGTGTCACATTACCCGCTCATCACAAAATCAATGGCTAGATCAGTACTCTGAACCAATAAAATCAAAGCCGTCTAGGTAGGATCAGGTGGCCCACACATGCCTGCCTCCCCCGCCGACCGGACGGACGGTGGCGCCATGGCCGCGATTTCCCCCCAACAAGCCAGAGCCCCAAACTTTGATTCACTAGACACATTATGTGAAGGAGCCGATGAGGAATTTGTAGGTCATGATCTCACCGGAAATCGCAACAAGGAGTTCACAGGTCCTGGCGCATGGTGGCCCTGCAACATCGGCGAGGAAAATCCACAGTGTCCGAACGCTCCTCCAAAATCCGATGTCACGACGAGGTCCCATAAGCTTCGGCGAAGCCCCCGAGCAACTCGCAGGGGTTGGAACACCAGCCTAGGCCTGGGATAGCGACAACGGCTTCTCTCCCTTTCTCTCTCCCCTCTGCTTGATTGATGGCGCTCTTCTCCACCCGATGGCTTCGGTGCTTCTCCAATGGTCAAGGGGGCGGGGGGTCGACCTATAGACCCCAGAGGCGCAAGCAACCAGGTCCGTTTGATTCGACCTCAAACAAACTCTCCACTTCCTCCGTGCGGCGCGGCGAGATCCGGGGAAGAAGCTTCTGCCCACCGGGCCCACACGCAAGTGATGGCAAGGAGATGTGTTCGTGCGGGGAGGCTGCCAAAGTGGGCCCGATCTAGGAGATTTCGGCCCAGGACGTTTGGGTGAGTTTCTTTTCTTTTTTTCTGATTTATTTTTCCTATTTCAATTTTAAATCAACTTCAAGTTTGAATTTCAAACTCTTTAGAATATACAGTAAAAATCTAGTATTAGATAACTCTCTCAGTTACCCTTTTATCATTATTATGAGTATTAACTGGCTTGCAAAAAGGTTAGTTCATTTAATCCAAAGTGTTATTTTTCAAACTCAAATATCTATTTAACCCTCATTTTCTCATTTTATAATCTAATTTAAATATCCAGTTCAAAACCTCAACATGATATGCATATGTATATGGTAATCTATTTATTTAGTCACTTTATTTTGGTTATTATTTATTTATTTATTTTATTATTTTATGATATATTTTTTCTCCTACTAATTTTAGGTGTTACAGAGATGACCTCGAGCCCTGTAACCGGTCAGTTCGCCATAACCACTTGGCCGACGACAAGGCCGTGCGAGCGTCGCCGTGGTGGCCGCCGTTTATCTCGGTTGCTTCACGCCATCGACCGTGTTACCACGTCGCAATTGGTCGTGAGAGATAGCCAGTTACCACCCTGAGACCTTGCTCCATTGAGCGCCATGGTAGATGAGTTCTGGTGACTCACCTATTCACCACCGTGTGCACTTCCGTCCCAAATCCGCAAAGCACGCGGATGATCGCTATAAATTGAGCGTTCCCCTTGCTCCGTCTCTCTGTTACAAACCCGTGAGGCATCGCGCCATGGCCAGCCGTTCTCAGGTTCGTTCATGTCCCTCTGATTCATGTTTCTATATCCTCTGGTGCTAGTGAAACTCCCAGTCTTGGCCAATTGAACGCTACCACGCCGTAGCTTAGGGAATGCCGTGTTGTCACCCGGGAACGCCGCTGTAGACATGGCTCATGTCGACCGGCCGTTCCAGGATGCCCTTGTCCAAATTTGCGCAAGCACCGTAGTCCAAGTAGGTCACTGATTCGTTCCGAGTCCTTGGTTTGAATGCGACCGACTCGGGTAAACCGAAACGGGCTCACCGGAGAGTTTGTTCCGCGGTTGTCGCGGACAGACATGGATTAGTGGCGGATTGGTCAAATTAAACCCATAGATGTGTTCGGGTAGCGTCGGAGATGAAGCCCGTGTACTCGGCACCACCGGAACAGGTCACCGCCGACGAGTACATGCGACTCCGGCCAAGTATTCGATCGGTGCGCGGTCAGGGACTTAAGTCGTGAAGAAATAGTTGTATGGGGGCCTATATGTGATTGTCAGTGAAACACATGAATAGTACTCTAGGCTCTTTACTGGTTATTCAAATGGCTCGTCGTAGTCGGATCGTGAGGGTCTACTTCCACCAAATCAGAATTATCTCCACTCACCGAAAGATCGGACACTCCAGCTCTATCAAGTGGTATCAAATTTCCAGGTTGATCGGTGAGTTTATCGAGTGTTTTTTCTCCTACAGTCCACAAAACCACATCAAAATTTAGGTTAGACCTTATCCCAACACCCTTTTGAG
Source organism: Zea mays (assembly GCF_902167145.1). Lineage (NCBI taxonomy): Eukaryota > Viridiplantae > Streptophyta > Magnoliopsida > Poales > Poaceae > Zea > Zea mays. Next base: position 113,003,432 of record NC_050100.1, read on the forward strand.
CCTCGCACTTTCTTTCAATAATCTGCATTGTTGAATTTATGTGCTTTCACGTCATTTGTTGCTGGTTGCACTGTGTTATTCCACCATTCAAACCCTAGCGTGCCGCCACCATATTCCGTTTGATCACGCCACAAACCGAGTCAACGCCGCTTCCTTATTTTTCTCCTTCGGTTACGTAAAAAAACAGAAAAAAAAACAAACCGAGTCAATGCCACTTCCTTGTTTTTCTCCTTCGGTTACGTAAAAAAAACAGAAACAAAAAAAAAACGAAGGAGAAAGAATACAAAGCGGTTGTCTCATCTCGGTCGTTTTAAACATACCTTCCTTAAAACAGACATAACTTTTCGCTCGGTTGTTCAAAAAATATGAAATTTTTACAGGAGCTTGTTGACACCATTCTGAGGCCGGCCAAACTCACCAACGGTCTGTTTGGGTTTCGATAAAATTGTCAAAAAAATTCAGGAAAATAAAGAAAAAAATTCGTCAAAGTTCTCGCACGCTTTTCATAGAACTTCCTGATTTTCTGTAGACCACATCTGAACTCTGTTTTAGGTGAAACTTCGTGTAGCTCCTATTTTGTTGCTCCTTGTGCTGAAAAAAATATAAAAAAATCATACAAAAAAAGAAAAACAAAATCACTTGTGATTCCTACTAGTGCCTTTTTGGCCTCGCTAGTACAATATTTATGGTACTGCCATTCTGCTAGTTCCATCCGTCCTTTGCACTTGTGGCCAGTAATATAGTTTCGTGTTTTGCACTATAATTCAACTTTGCATTATTTGTTTGATCGTGCTAATCCTTGACTTGAGTGCAGCCTACCCAAAACTCCACATATTTCTATGACGAGAAGGTTTCTGTTTCTCCAGGCAATCGCTCATCCAATATTTCATCGGTTCCACCTGTTGGTTGCAGTTCACCACTGTGGCTTGGTAAGAACGGATAAGAACTTGATAACAGCATTCCATTGAGCGAGTTGTCACCACCATTTTCCTGTTGTCGTCGGTTTTTCTCCTTTTGGTGTTTTGGTGTTTGTGCTAACTATGGCAGGAGCACACGACATGGTGGATGCCCAGTTGCTGGAAGTAAGGGGACAAGTTGATGGACTTGCTGCTGACATTAGGACGATGCATGAACGACTTGATTCAACAGTCCATTCGACGACCGAGCGTTTCAACCAGCTTGACCTTGCTCAAACGACGACTCACACCACACTCGACACCATCCTGGCACGCCTTGATGCGTTGACCACAAAGATGGAGCAGGACTATGGCGGTGACACTAAGCAGGACGATGGAGATCGCCGTGGTCGTGCACGCCGTGTGGTTCATCATCCCCCTAATGACTTATTTTCTAAGATTAAATTTAAAATTCCACCTTTTAATGGCAAATATGATCCTGCTGCATATCTTGATTGGGAGTTAGAGGTTGAACAAAATTTTTCATGCCATGATATTGCTGCACATTCTCAGGTTAAAGCTGCTATTAGTGAATTTACTGATTTTGCTTTAATTTGGTGGCGTGAGTATAAAATAAAACATCCCACTGCCATTCCAACCACTTGGGATCAGTTGAAAGCTGCGATGCGACATCGATTTGTGCCTTCGTATTATGCTCGTGATTTGCTTAATAAAATGCAGCGTTTTCAGCAAGGTTCTCAATCTGTTGAGGACTATTTCCAGGAGTTACAAAAAGGTATGATTCATTGTGGGATATTGGAGGACAACGATGCTGCTATGGCACATTTTCGTGGTGGTTTAAACCGCGAAATCCAGGATATACTTGATTATAAGGAATATTATGATATGACTACTTTATTTGAATATGCTTGCAAAGCTGAACGTGAAGTGCAGGGATGCCGCTCGAAGCCATATTCTATCCCTTTTGCAGGACGAAGCTCGACATCCACCTCAGCACTAGTTCCCCCTGCGCCATCCACGTCCACCACTACTCCACGCGAGAAGACGACCAAACCAGCCAGCATTGCCCCACCCACAGGTCGTACACGGGATATTCAGTGTCATCGTTGTAGAGGATTTGGCCATGTGATTCGAGACTGCCCAAACAAGCGCACTTTGCTCATTCGTGACGATGGTGAGTACTCTTCCGCTAGTGATTCTGAAGAAATTGAACATGCACTACTTGCCACTAACCATGCAGCTCAGGCGGAGGTACATGTCAACCCGGGCGACGCTGATAGGTATGAAAGTCTTGTTGTGCAGCGTGTTCTTAGTACACAGGTCGCTTTGCCCGAGAAGAATCAGCGACACACTCTGTTCCATACAAAGGGTGTTGTGCAGGAGCGATCAATTCGCATCATTATCGACAGCGACAGTTGCAACAATTTGGCGAGTACCATGTTGGTCGAAAAGTTGTCGTTACCCACTCGTAAGCATCCAAACCCATATCACATTCAATGGCTTAATGATGGTGGTAAAATAAAAATCACGCATTCCGTGCATGTTCCTTTCTCCATGGGTGCTTATTCTGATTTTGTTGATTGTGATGTTATTCCCATGGAAGCATGCTCTTTGTTACTTGGTCGACCTTGGCAATATGATACTGATAGCTTGCATCATGGTCGTTCGAATCATTATTCTTTCATTTTTAAGGGTCAGAAAATAATTATACATCCAATGCCACCTGAACAAATTGTTAAAGATGATCTTGCCCGAGCTACTATAACTGCTAAACAACTTGATCCATCACCCTCTGTTCTTTTTGAAATCAAGTTGAAGGCTCCTGTTTTACTTGCTACACGTGCTGATTTTGATGATCTACACGGTGCTCATTTGCCATGCTATGCACTTGTATGCTCTAGTGTCCTCATTTCACTTGATGATGCACCATCTTTGGCTATTCCCCCTATGGTTGCTAACCTTTTGCAGGAGTACGCTGATGTCTTTCCCAAAGACTTACCACCGGGTCTCCCACCGCTTCGTGGCATTGAGCACCAGATCGACCTCATCCCCGGCGCACAGCTTCCGAACCGCGCACCGTACCGTACAAATACGGATGAGACAAAGGAGATTCAGCGCCAGGTATAGGCGTTGCTTGATAAGGGATACATTCGTGAGTCTCTTAGCCCTTGCTCTGTTCCTGTGTTACTTGTTCCCAAGAAAGATGGGTCATGGCGTATGTGTGTAGACTATCATGCTATTAATAACATCACTATTTGTTATCGATATCCTATACCACGCCTTGATGATATGCTAGATGAGCTTAGTGGTGCCATTATTTTCACTAAGATTGATTTGCGTAGTGGTTACCACCATAGAATGAAACTGGGTGATGAATGGAAAACAACTTTTAAAACGAAATTTGGTTTATATGAATGGTTGGTTATGCCGTTTGGATTGACTAATGCTCCCAACACTTTTATGCGAGTGATGAATGAAGTTCTGAGGCCCTTCATAGGATTGTTTGTGGTTGTTTATTTTGATGATATCCTTATTTACAACAAATCTAAGAAAGAGCATTTGGAACATTTAAGTGTTGTTTTTGATGCATTGCGTGCTGCCCAGTTATTTGCTAACATGGAAAAATGCATCTTTTGCACACGACGTGTCTCGTTTCTTGGTTATGTTGTTACTCCACAGGGCATTGAGGTGGATAGAAGCAAGATTGCTGCCATTCGGGAGTGGCCTACACCGACGACGGTCACACAAATTCGGAGCTTTCTTGGACTTGCCGGTTTCTACCGCAGATTTGTTCGTGATTTTAGCTCCATTGCAGCGCCTCTACATGAGCTCACAAAGAAAGATGTGTCATTTGCTTGGCGTGATTTGCAGGAGGTAGCGTTCAGCACTTTGAAAGATAAGTTAACCCAAGCTCCCTTATTGCAATTGCCTGATTTTAATAAAGTGTTTGAGCTTGAATGCGATGCTAGCGGTATTGGGCTAGGTGCTGTTTTGTTACAAGAAGGAAAACCAGTTGCTTATTTTAGTGAAAAATTAAGCGGTGCTAGTCTGAAATATTCTACTTATGATAAGGAGCTTTACGCTTTAGTGCGCACTTTGCATACATGGCAGCACTATCTTTGGCATCGTGAGTTCATAATTCATTCTGATCATGAGGCTTTAAAACATATTCATACCCAAACAAATCTAAACCGTCGTCATGCTAAATGGGTAGAATTCATTGAGTCTTTTCCTTACATTATTAAACACAAGAACGGGAAGGACAATGTTATTGCTGATGCTTTGTCTCATTGCTGTACCATGTTGTCACAGTTAGATTTTAAAATCTTTGGTTTGCACACTGTGAAAGATCAATATGTTGACGATGCTGATTTTAAAGATGCTTTCGGCCATTGTATTAATGGGAAACCATGGGGCAAATTTCACATACAGGATGGGTTCCTGTTTCGCGCTAACAAGCTGTGTGTTCCAGCTAGCTCGATTCGTCTTTTGTTGTTACAAGAAGAGCATGGAGGCGGTCTCATGGGGCACTTTGGCGTCTACAAGACACATGAGGTGTTGGCTGCCCACTTCTTTTGGCCTCGGATGCTCGTTGATGTTGAGCGCCTTGTTGCACGCTGCACTACTTGTCAGAAAGCTAAGTCACGGTTGAACAACCATGGTTTGTATATGCCTTTGCCTGTTCCTACTTCCCCTTGGATTGATATTTCGATGGATTTTGTTTTGGGATTGCCTAGAACTAAGAAGGGAAGGTATAGCATTTTTGTGGTTGTTGATCGATTCTCCAAAATGGCTCATTTCATACCTTGTCATAAGACTGATGATGCTAGCAATGTTGCTGAATTGTTTTTTAGAGAGATTATTCGTTTGCACGGTATTCCCAATACAATAGTCTCGGATCGTGATGCTAAGTTTCTCAATCATTTTTTGAGATCTCTATGGAATAAATTGGGAACTAAATTGCTGTTTAGCACCACTTGTCACCCTCAGACTGATGGTCAAACTGAGGTAGTTAATCGAACTTTGTCTACCATGCTTAGGTCTGTTTTAGACAAAAATTTGAAACGTTGGGAGGATTGCTTGCCTCATGTTGAGTTTGCTTATAATCATGCAACACATTCTTCTACAAAGATGTGCCCTTTTCAAATTGTTTATGGTTACATTCCTAGGGCGCCTATTGCTTTGTTTTCGCTTGATGCTGCGGACGCCCCACACATAGATGTTGTTGCACATGTTGAACAAATGATTAACCTCCATGAACAAACTCAACAAAACATTGCTGCTACTAACGCAAAAAATCAGGTTGCTGGTAGTAAAGGAAGAAAACTTGTTACTTTTGAGCCAGGTGATATGGTTTGGTTGCACTTGAGAAAGGATCGGTTTCCTACTTTGCGCCGTTCTAAATTAATGCCTCGTGCTGCTGGTCCTTTTAAGGTGCTATAAAAGATTAATGATAATGCTTATATCCTTGACCTGCATGCGGAATTTGGTGTTTCCACTAGTTTTAATGTTGCAAATTTGAAACCATATATGGCCGAGGATGAGGAGTTGCCATCAAGGACGACTTCACTTCAAGAAGGGGAGGATGATGAGGACATCACTATGAGTACGACTACACCAGCAGCACCTCCACATCAAGCGCCACTTCCTTCATTAGCTGGGCCAATCACTCGAGCCCATGCCAGAGTTCTTAACTTCGTCATGCTACTGAAGAATGAGGGCCCAAAAGAATAGACGACCAGCCCAACTGCGGCCCATAGTGGACGACCTAGGGTTGGCCGCCCCTAGGGGCTGCGCCCCCTCTCTCTATTTATCCAGGAGCTGCGCCTCCTTTGTTCCTCGAGTTTTGTTTTACATCTAGCTTTAGCTACCCCAGAACACACACAAATATGTGCTGTCCTCTGTGATTCAGAACTCCACCTCGAGTGATATTAAGATTGCTCGCATCTTTTTCTTGTTCGTTCTTCGATTGCGCACAGGAAACGATCTTCGTGATCAGGCCGATCTCGCATCAGCAAGGTCGGTAACCATTAAGAGTTGGTTCAGCGATTGCATTGGCGCTTCGGGTTCGCTCATCGTAGTCGGATCGTGAGGGTCTACTTCCACCAAATCGGAATTATCTCCACTCACCGAAAGATCGGGCACTCCAGCTCTATCAAGAAGATTTAGGTAATAAACTAACTTGTGAAATAAAACTTGGCTTAAGGACCCACTTCTAGTAAGCTTTTCTGCAAAAAGAGTCTTTGAAACTTGATGAGCTTTACCTTGAATCCCTTTAAGCCAACATATCCTTGAGAGTCTTTTCTTTAGTCGGGTAAGTCTTGCTGAGTAATTGGGTACTCAGGGTTTTATTCCCTATTTTTTTTCAGGTTATAATTTTGTTCTGTTGTTGATGGTGCTAAGTGCCGGGGGGCTCGGCCTTCTCATATGTATAAGTATATCCCATCTATATCTTCTTTGAGGATTGTCACTTAAGCTAGCACATATTTCAAACTTATAAATATTTTATACATTAAAATTATAATCATTTTGAATCACTCTTCTGTAAGCAACTCCGATGATGTACATTGTAATCCTGTTATAACTTGTAACTGTTGTAACTTCTAATCATTGTGTAATGAAGAATTTATTTCCGCTGCAATTGTATGTATGTGAGTTGTGTTTACTTAATCCTGCAATCTTGGTTGTAAGTGGTTTATCCGAGGTCCTTGGGACACTCGAACAGAACATTATGGACCAGAAATCCCTTGATGACACAAGATATGACCATAGCATCATTATAAGGGTAATCTTTGAGCTGAAGGTCCTCGTGGGAGAAGGTGATTGGGATGTGGGACCGTTTTGACTTGATGAAGGGTCCCTGCATGTCACACCCGGTTTTTAGAAGGTAAACCGAATGCGAAGCATGTACGTGCCAGGATCAGTTATTCACGTACACAGCAGTTACATAATATGGACATCATCACACAGTGCTCAAAATAGTATTAATAAGGGAAATAGTCGATTACATCATACGTCTGAGACGTCCATATAGTTCTTACAATAAATCAAAGTGCGAAAACGAAACGTAGATAACACGGCCTTCACAGGCAGCCGACTGGGGGTTGCCGCTAACCCACACCTAGAACTCGTCGTAGTCTTGGAACTCCTGGAAGTCTCCTTCCACAGCTTCATCTTCTCCTGAGCAGTGGTTGCAATGCTGACAACCTGGGGGGGGGGTTTGGTGTGTAGAGCAAGGGTGAGTACACATCAACATACTCAGCAAGTATCCTGTTTGGCTGTAGTGGACTAGCTTTATGTGGGGATCAGTCAAGCAGTTGCTTTTAGTTGGTCAGGTTATTACTTACTAGTAGAAAGCCAGGTTTTAACATTAACCCAAGTTATTAACCCAATGTATCCTTTCCAAACGGAAAGAATACCACTTACCAATACCATAATCATAACCAGAACCATCAATCTCATTGCCACCTGTACCAAAATATCTCTGATCAAGTATCACTAATCTCTGGAGCTCCCTTGGCCGCTCATAACCGTGAGCACGGCTGATATATCAGTTTCATAACACTCTGCAGAGGTTGTGCACTTTACCCACAAGCCGTGATTCCCTCTTGCCTCGGGCCGATCAAACCCTTAAACACTACCAAGGTGAATAGGCAGGGTTTCATTACGTAGCCTTTACAAAGATTCCCCGGGGCTGTAGCCACCCGTTAGGTTTCCTAAATGCACCGCACTCCTCCCCAAGGGGCGAACCCAAACTTGGCAGAGCGAGCCGCATACACCGAGCCCCATTGACGGCACGACGGCTAAGTGAACTACATCCCGGATCCTCTAATTATTCAGCTAAGGGCACCCCATTCCACCCTCATGGTTGCACTGTTTTCCCGGGCGGTCATCCATAGAACAGGTCCTTACGGAGAGGCACTCGAGAAACCGCTCGAGTCCCCTTGAAAACCACAAGTATAATCATAAAGAAGAACGGGAAAACAGCGTATCATAGATAATCACATCATGTTCATTGATTAGAGTTGAGCAATAGCATCAGACTAAGTAGTAATAATCCGACCCAAATAGGTAAACAAGGACATGGATAACAAAAGCTAGTCAATCCTTAGGTATAAATGTGTAATGCGGGAGGTGAATTAAAGAATGAATAGGACAGAGATAGGTCAAAGGACACTTGCCTCCACCAACCGACTGCTGCTCAGGGGCTTCTCCTGCGAATTCCTCGGGCTCTTCGACCGGATCGTTCTCTATGCGAGCGCAAACATACATACATCCATCCACATATTTAATACAAAAGAACAGTACACCATACAAGATAACAAATAAAGTGAATATGCACCAAGTATGACATTCGATAACGCATTTGTTATGGTTAGAAAGAAACGGGAAAGGTCTCGCAGGGGGTTAAATCTTATGCACTAATGACACAATTGGTTTTTAACAAAATAATTCTGTTATATATATTTATATATACTAATGGAAACCTAATCACTTTTAGTTGATCAACATTGCACAGGGTAAACAATTAACTACGTGAATCAATAACATAACGGAATTTTAAATTAAACTTCCTATTTTCCCATAGCATGAACAGTGATTAGCCTACTTAAAATACAGTAATTATGATCACAGAAAGTAAATAAAATAAAATAAAAAAATAAAAAAAACAGAGGGGGGGCGGTTGAACCGGCCCTAGGGGCGGTTGAACCGGCCCGGGGGCAGGCGGCCGAGCTGGGGCGGCCGAGCGCGGGGGGCGGCCGAGCTGGGGCCGGGGGCGGCTGAGCCGGGGCCGAGGCCGGCTGAACCGGCCCGGGACAGGGGGGCGCGGCCAGGGGGCCAGGCGGCCGGGGCGCGGGCTAGGGGCGGCTGGCGGCCGGGCGGGGCGCGGCTGGGGGCGGCCGGGGCCGGCTGGGCGCGGCCGAGGGCCGGCCAGCGGCGGCCAGGGGCCACGGCGGGGCTGGGGCGGCTGCCGGCGCGGCCAGGGGGCGCGCGGGGGTGGGGAGAGAAGAGGGGAGGGAGGAGAGGGAGGAGGGGGAGGGGGCTCACCGGCGGGGATCGACGGCGAGGGGCGGCCGGCGGCAGGGGGCGGCGCGGCGGCCTAGGGTAGGGGGCAGGGGCGGCGGCGGCTTAGGGTGAGGGAGAGAAAATGAGAGAAAATGAGAGGGAGGGAGAGAGAATTGGGAAAAATAGAGGGGGTGGGGGGGGGCGGCTGGGCCGGCCGGGGTCGGCCCAGGGCGCGGGAGAGAGAGAAAGGGGAGAGAGAAAGAGAGAGAAAGAAAGATAAAAGATTTTCCGCTTGTTCTCGAAATCCGATCTTTTAGATGAATGCGATTGCACTTTCAAACAACCAAAAATGCAAGGGCGGCATGGTGCATCAAACAACATGAAGTATTTAGGGTTTTTTATACATACGGGAATTCCAAACCGAATCCCGTTAAACTTTGAAAAAGGTCAAGGTTTAGCGAGGGGAAAAAGAAAAGGGAAAGGTAACGCCCGAATTTTGGCGAGTAAAGAAAAGAAAAAATTCAACTGCAAAATTCGGGGCGTTACAAACCTATCCCCCTTAAAAGAATCTCGCCCTCGAGATTCAGGGCTGGCTAGCAAAGAGCTCCAGGTACTTGGCCATCAGATCATCTTCACGCTCCCAGGTTGCTTCTTCCTCAGAGTGGTGACTCCATCTGACTTTGCACATTCTGACGGTCTTCCTTCGGGTGACTCTATTTGCAACCTCAAGGATCTGAGCTGGCTTCTCAATATAGGTCAAGTCCTCCTGGACTTCAAGACCTTCCACTGGCAACTGCTCTTCTGGCACACGCAAACACTTCTTCAATTGAGACACATGAAAGACATCATGCACAGCAGACAAATTCTCTGGCAGGCTGAGCTGATAAGCCACTTCTCCACGCTTTGAGAGAATTTGATACGGACCAATGTAGCGGGGTGCCAGCTTGCCTTTGACTCCGAATCTTCTGACTCCTCTGATCGGTGACACTTTCAGATAGACAAAGTCTCCGACTTCGAAACTCAGCTCTCTTCTTCTTGTGTCTGCATAGCTTCGCTGCCTTGATTGCGCTATCTTCAGATTCTCTCGGACCATCTTGATGTTCTCTTCGGCTTCAAGCAAAATATCTGGCCCAAACACCTGCTTCTCTCCAGGCTGATCCCATTGCAACGGAGTTCTGCAACTCCTTCCATACAGCGCTTGAAACGGTGACATCTTCAAACTGGCCTGGTAACTGTTGTTATAGGAAAACTCCGCATAAGGCAATCGCTTGTCCCATCCGGACTGATCTTGCAACGCACAGGCTCTCAACATATCTTCAAGAATTTGATTGGTTCTTTCAGTCTGACCATCTGTCTGCGGGTGATAAGCTGAACTGAAATTCAGATGCGTGCCCAAGGCTTCATGCAACTGCTGCCAGAAATGAGAGGTGAACTGCGTTCCTCTGTCTGACACTATCTTCTTTGGCACACCATGAAGACAAACGATCCGAGACATATACAATTCTGCCAATACTGCACTGTTGTAGTTGGTCTTGACAGGTATGAAGTGGGCTGACTTGGTCAAGCGGTCCACTACTACCCAAATGGAATCGTAGCCGGCTCGAGTGCGAGGCAATCCGACTATGAAATCCATACCAATTTCATCCCATTTCCACTGAGGGATCTGCAACGGTTGCAACAATCCAGCTGGTCTCTGGTGTTCTGCCTTAATTCTTCGACAACTATCGCACATAGCCACATGCTCTGCGATTTCTCTTTTCATTCCGTACCACCAGAATTTCTTCTTCAGATCCTGATACATCTTCTCACTGCCAGGGTGAATCGAATAAGCTGTCTCATGAGCTTCCTTAAGAATCAACTCCCGAATAGACTGGACATTGGGAACACACAAGCGGTCTTTGAACCATACCACACCTTCTGCATCTTCTCGAAAGTCTTTGCCTCTGCCATCTAGAATCAATCGCCGAATCTCACTGATCTTCTCATCATTCTTCTGCGCTTCTTTGATTTCGCGCTCCAAGGTAGGTTCCAATTCAACTGTGACTCCTCGCGAATTGTTCAGAAACCCGAGACTCAACCTGTCAAACTCTTTGGCCAACTCATAAGGCATCGGACGAGCGACCATCAGATTGACTTGACTCTTTCTGCTCAAAGCATCTGCCACTACGTTCGCTTTTCCTGGATGGTAATGAATCTCCAACTCATAGTCTTTGATCAATTCTAACCATCTTCGTTGCCTCATGTTCAATTCTGACTGAGTGAATATGTACTTCAGACTCTTGTGGTCTGTGTAAACATCGCATTTCTGTCCATACAGATAGTGCCTCCATGTCTTCAGTGCGTGAACCACTGCTGCCAACTCTAGATCATGGATTGGGTAGTTCTTCTCATGAACCTTCAGCTGTCGGGACGAGTAAGCCACAACTCTTCCCTCTTGCATCAACACACATCCCAAACCTGTGTAACAAGCATCGCAATACACCGAGAAGGGCTTGTGCACATCAGGCAAGACTAGGACAGGCGCTGTTGTCAACTTCTCTTTCAGCGCTTCAAAGGCCTCTTGGCATTTCTGGGTCCACTTGAACTCAACCTTGTTGCCTAGCAACGCTGTCATTGGTTTCGCAATCTTCGAAAACCCTTCAATGAATCGCCGATAATATCCGGCCATTCCAATGAAGCTCTTGATTCCTCGAGCATCCGTTGGCGCTTTCCAGTTCAAAATGTCTGCCACTTTCTTCGGATCCACAGCCAATCCTTCTTTGTTGATTATGTGACCCAAGAACAGGACTTCACTGATCCAGAACTCACATTTGCTCAACTTTGCATACAACTGGTGCTCTCGCAATCTCTGCAATACCATCCTCAAATGATCTGCATGCTCTTCTTCACTTTGAGAATAAACCAGAATGTCATCAATGAATACCACCACGAACTTATCAAGATAATCCATGAATACACTGTTCATCAAGTTCATAAAGAACGCTGGCGCATTGGTCAAACCAAAAGACATCACTGTGAACTCATATAAACCATACTTGGTAATGAATGCCGTTTTCGGAATGTCCGAAGGTCGGATCCTGAGCTGATGATAACCTGACCTCAGATCGATCTTGGAGAACACACTGGCTCCTCTCAACTGGTCGAACAGATCTTCTATTCTGGGCAAAGGATACTTGTTCTTGATCGTGACTTCATTCAAAGCTCGATAATCGATACACATCCTCTTGGTGCCATCTTTCTTCTCCACAAACAGGACAGGGGCGGCCCAAGGCGAGGTGCTTGGCCGGATGTAACCTTTCTCTGACAGCTCATCAATCTGCTTCTTAAGCTCAACCAACTCTGGTCCAGATATTCTGTAAGCTCTCTTAGAGATGGGGGCGGTTCCAGGAAGAAGCTCTATAGCAAATTCAACTTTCCGCTCTGGTGGCATACCCGGTAAATCCTTTGGAAACACATCTGGGAATTCAGACACAACCTTGATACTCTCAATTGGGTCTGCTTCACTGCTATCGACAGCCATCTGATAACAACTTCCTTTCTTTGGCTCAGGCGGGACTAACTCGGTCACCACTTCCTCTCCTAGTGGGGACACCAACTTGATTGTCCTTTTATCACAACTGATAACTGCCTGATACTTATCTAGCCAATTCATCCCTAGGATGACATCTATTCCCTGAGTACCCATTACTATAAGGTTGGCGGGAAACGCTATCCCCCTTATTTTCACACTTATATTCAAGCAAATGCTATCGGCTCGAATTCTACCACCGGCTGAGTCAATTTGAATAGGGGTTGACATGGTAGTAATTGGAAGATTATGTGCTTCTACCCATGATGCAGTAATGAAAGAATGCGTTGCTCCAGTATCAAATAACACTTCTGCAATATGGGAGTCGACTGGGAACATACCTACTATCATGCCGGGGGTCTCCTGAACTGCTTCAGCCTCCAAGTGATTCAATCTTCCATGATTATAGCGCTGTTGAGGGCGATTGCCTGCTCCAGGCTGAGGCACATTCTGCTTTGCTGGGGCATTGGGGCCTGACTGCTGCTGGGCTGCCTTCTTCGGACATTGCATCACCCAGTGGCCTTGCTCTCCACAGTGGAAACATGCTCTATTTCCAACCTGAGCTGGTGCTGCCTGACTGTTCTGCTGATTTGCTGGGGCAGGAAGACGAGGTGCCTGCTGATTCTGCCTCGGAAACTGACCTCCTGACTGATTGCTCTGACGGTTCTGGTACTGATTCTGAGGATACTGCCTTTGGAACTGCTGATGCTGCTGAGGTGGACGCTGGTTCTGCCTGAACTGCTGGGGTTGATTGCCTGAGAAACGAGGACGACTGCTGCTTCCAGGCTGGGGTCCACTGATCTTGCGCTTACGATCTTCCATCTCCTTGCGCTTTCTCTCCGTCATGATTGCTCTATCAATCAGGTGCTGGAATGTCGGGAAGGTGTGATTCATCAGCTGATACTGCAGAGGGTCAACCAAGCCTCTCAGGAAACGGTATTGTCGCTTGGCGTCAGTGTTGACATCTTCAGGAGCATAGCGAGACAATTGCAGAAACTTGTCCCGGTACTCACTGACAGACAATGGCCCTTGCTTGAGGGCCAGGAACTCCTCCTTCTTCACTGTCATCAGACCTGCAGGGACATGGTACTGACGAAAGCTACCCCTGAATTCTTCCCAGGTGATGGTGTCGGGGTTGGCATGGGTGGCGAGGTAAGACTCCCACCATGATTGGGCTGCTCCTCTCAACAGACGGGGACCATACAAGACTTTCTCCCTGTCATCACATTGAGCGGTATGCAACTCTCGCTCCACAGTGCGCAGCCAATCTTCAGCATCCATGGGGTCAGAAGAGTGAGCGAACGTTGGTGGATGACCTCTCATGAATTCAGCACGCTTATCTCTAGGCATCTGAGGCATCTGAGGCTGGGGTGGAGCCTGCTGCTGCTGCTGCTGCTGAATGGCGGCCAGAGTCTGACCGATGGCTTGAACTGCCTGAGTCTGCATCAGAAACATCTGCTCAATCGACATCGGGGGCGGGGGCGGCAGCTGCTGCTGCTGGGGCGCCTCATCTTGCTGACCGGCTTGCTCCTGCTGAGCACGCCTTCCTCCTCTGCGCCTGTTCTCTGACATCTGCAGAACGCAACCACACATCAGAACTGATCTGGCAAAGCTTGCAGCATAAGAAAAGAGTATAGAATTCTCCAACAGCACTGAACAGATGAGCATCTTCACTGATCTCCAACACAGGCCACACAGCTTCTCAGATAAAGAGGAAAGTAGAATAAAGGTTTTCCCAACTATATAACTAACTTTATTGACATAATATGTAAACCAAAATGCAGGGGATACCCACACTCTGGTGACAATCATTACAAAGATCCAAACCAAACATAGTTCATCATGACAAACATAAATGCACAGGATATAGCAAACTACCCTGTCTAACTAAAACTAACTAAGACCGAGACTAACGCTAAGACTGAAGCTTCCATGTATATATTTATTTCGTATTAATTACAAGATCCAACTCTAACGATCTATGGTTCTAGGTTGATCTTGGTCTTGCAGTCGGGATTGCCATAAGACTGGTGTCCACGCTGAGGTGAGCGGTACGGGTGCTGAGTCCCAACGGGAGCGGGGGAACCACCGTCCAGGTGACGACGTTCCGCGCGCTCAGCCCGCAGCAGGGCGATCTCAGCACGAGCCCTACTCAGCTCGTCTAATGCATGGTCCAGCTCCGTGTTTAGCACGGCGGCTAGGTTGACTGTGCTGCTCAACCTAGGATTGCCCTCACCGACAGGTGAGACAATCACGCCTCCTGTGCTGCCAGATGAACGGCGGGGGTAATACTTCAGGTCAAGGCCGTCAGCTGCCCCACCGAAAACCGAGCAGTAGTGCGAAAGCGCACGCCGTGCAGCATCTTGCATGGCTGCCTCAGCTGAGTCCCGCTCAGAGATAGAATAGTGCTCTGAGCAAGCCTCCGCTCCCTGGAGACTGTTCTCCGGGCAGCGCACCAAGCAAGTTGCCTCCCAGCGATCCGGGTAGACCCCGCGACTGTGCTGGTAGACCACACAGCGATACTCGACGGACCAAGTATGCCGGTCAAATGCCCGACGTAGCAGGGTGTCGAGCGCATCGTGGAAGTGACACCCGCGAGCAGCGTCGCGAGTGATGGGTCGAGCAACCCATCCTTCCGGCTCAAGGTTAGCAGAGAAGTCAGTGTCGTGGCTCGAGCTGTCGTCGCCATCTCCGTCGTCTGGGTCTCCTCCAGCAGCTACTCCAGAAGCTGGGACGCCCAGTGGTGGTGCAGGGGGCGCCTCCAGGGGAAGCACAGGAGAGCAGCTCCTCACAGACTCTATCTCCTGGTGGAGCGAGAAGGAAGAGCTCTGCTGCTCCTGTCGTCGACGTTCCTGCTCCTCACGCAGGCGGTGGTGTAGTCTCTCCAAGTGGCTGGACTGTCCGGCCACAGGACGGCGAAGCGGACGCTCAGCAAGGCGGGAGGGTAAGAAGGGGATGACGGACTTTCGTGCAGTGTGTCTAAGTCGAGCCATCTACAAAAGACATCGCAAGCAAAAGGGTGAGAACAGAATTAATATGACCAGCAAATAATGAATCATAAATAAATGAAGGATCAGAATAAAACATAATTTTCAGCAAGGTATAATATGTAGTAGAACATAGGTTTGGTCAGTATGACCAACTTTTGAAGGGATATCAAAGTCAAGGCAGGGACAGAGGTCCATAGTCCTTAGAACGGCCATTCTACTCTAGGTTAGCGGTCCTACAGTCAGCACGGCTTTGATACCACTTATGTCACACCCGGTTTTTAGAAGGTAAACCGAATGCGAACCATGTACGTGCCAGGATCAGTTATTCACGTACACAGCAGTTACATAATATGGACATCATCACACAGTGCTCAAAATAGTATTAATAAGGGAAATAGTCGATTACATCATACGTCTGAGACGTCCATATAGTTCTTACAATAAATCAAAGTGCGAAAACGAAACGTAGATAACACGGCCTCCACAGGCAGCCGACTGGGGGTTGCCGCTAACCCACACCTAGAACTCGTCGTAGTCTTGGAACTCCTGGAAGTCTCCTTCCACAGCTTCATCTTCTCCTGAGCAGTGGTTGCAATGCTGACAACCTGGGGGGGGGTTTGGTGTGTAGAGCAAGGGTGAGTACACATCAACATACTCAGCAAGTATCCTGTTTGGCTGTAGTGGACTAGCTTTATGTGGGGATCAGTCAAGCAGTTGCTTTTAGTTGGTCAGGTTATTACTTACTAGTAGAAAGCCAGGTTTTAACATTAACCCAAGTTATTAACCCAATGTATCCTTTCCAAACGGAAAGAATACCACTTACCAATACCATAATCATAACCAGAACCATCAATCTCATTGCCACCTGTACCAAAATATCTCTGATCAAGTATCACTAATCTCTGGAGCTCCCTTGGCCGCTCATAACCGTGAGCACGGCTGATATATCAGTTTCATAACACTCTGCAGAGGTTGTGCACTTTACCCACAAGCCGTGATTCCCTCTTGCCTCGGGCCGATCAAACCCTTAAACACTACCAAGGTGAATAGGCAGGGTTTCACTACGTAGCCTTTACAAAGATTCCCCGGGGCTGTAGCCACCCGTTAGGTTTCCTAAATGCACCGCACTCCTCCCCAAGGGGCGAACCCAAACTTGGCAGAGCGAGCCGCATACACCGAGCCCCATTGACGGCACGACGGCTAAGTGAACTACATCCCGGATCCTCTAATTATTCAGCTAAGGGCACCCCATTCCACCCTCATGGTTGCACTGTTTTCCCGGGCGGTCATCCATAGAACAGGTCCTTACGGAGAGGCACTCGAGAAACCGCTCGAGTCCCCTTGAAAACCACAAGTATAATCATAAAGAAGAACGGGAAAACAGCGTATCATAGATAATCACATCATGTTCATTGATTAGAGTTGAGCAATAGCATCAGACTAAGTAGTAATAATCCGACCCAAATAGGTAAACAAGGACATGGATAACAAAAGCTAGTCAATCCTTAGGTATAAATGTGTAATGCGGGAGGTGAATTAAAGAATGAATAGGACAGAGATAGGTCAAAGGACACTTGCCTCCACCAACCGACTGCTGCTCAGGGGCTTCTCCTGCGAATTCCTCGGGCTCTTCGACCGGATCGTTCTCTATGCGAGCGCAAACATACATACATCCATCCACATATTTAATACAAAAGAACAGTACACCATACAAGATAACAAATAAAGTGAATATGCACCAAGTATGACATTCGATAACGCATTTGTTATGGTTAGAAAGAAACGGGAAAGGTCTCGCAGGGGGTTAAATCTTATGCACTAATGACACAATTGGTTTTTAACAAAATAATTCTGTTATATATATTTATATATACTAATGGAAACCTAATCACTTTTAGTTGATCAACATTGCACAGGGTAAACAATTAACTACGTGAATCAATAACATAACGGAATTTTAAATTAAACTTCCTATTTTCCCATAGCATGAACAGTGATTAGCCTACTTAAAATACAGTAATTATGATCACAGAAAGTAAATAAAATAAAATAAAAAAAATAAAAAAAACAGAGGGGGGGCGGTTGAACCGGCCCTAGGGGCGGTTGAACCGGCCCGGGGGCAGGCGGCCGAGCTGGGGCGGCCGAGCGCGGGGGGCGGCCGAGCTGGGGCCGGCGGCGGCTGAGCCGGGGCCGAGGCCGGCTGAACCGGCCCGGGACAGGGGGGCGCGGCCAGGGGGCCAGGCGGCCGGGGCGCGGGCTAGGGGCGGCTGGCGGCCGGGCGGGGCGCGGCTGGGGGCGGCCGGGGCCGGCTGGGCGCGGCCGAGGGCCGGCCAGCGGCGGCCAGGGGCCACGGCGGGGCTGGGGCGGCTGCCGGCGCGGCCAGGGGGCGCGCGGGGGTGGGGAGAGAAGAGGGGAGGGAGGAGAGGGAGGAGGGGGAGGGGGCTCACCGGCGGGGATCGACGGCGAGGGGCGGCCGGCGGCAGGGGGCGGCGCGGCGGCCTAGGGTAGGGGGCAGGGGCGGCGACGGCTTAGGGTGAGGGAGAGAAAATGAGAGAAAATGAGAGGGAGGGAGAGAGAATTGGGAAAAATAGAGGGGGTGGGGGGGGCGGCTTGGGCCAATTGGGCCCAAGGGGGGGCGCCAGGGGGCGGCTGGGCCGGCCGGGGTCGGCCCAGGGCGCGGGAGAGAGAGAAAGGGGAGAGAGAAAGAGAGAGAAAGAAAGATAAAAGATTTTCCGCTTGTTCTCGAAATCCGATCTTTTAGATGAATGCGATTGCACTTTCAAACAACCAAAAATGCAAGGGCGGCATGGTGCATCAAACAACATGAAGTATTTAGGGTTTTTTATACATACGGGAATTCCAAACCGAATCCCGTTAAACTTTGAAAAAGGTCAAGGTTTAGCGAGGGGAAAAAGAAAAGGGAAAGGTAACGCCCGAATTTTGGCGAGTAAAGAAAAGAAAAAATTCAACTGCAAAATTCGGGGCGTTACACTGCACCCCAACATGCTGCACCCTTCTCTGTGCTTCCTTTTTCTGCTTCTTGTTAGTCGGCTCTGAACCTGAGCCGCCTGTTATTGGAAACACCAGCTTCGTAGCCAAAGATGCTTCGGCTTGGTTGCTGAACGAAGCCATCAGCTCAAAAGTGGGAGTGAGTTCACCGGAGGTGGGCGCCAATGTTGGGGACTTGTTCTCAAATGCTATGAATTAAGAACAAGGCAACACAAAAAGTAGGTTAATGGTTAATGCCCTTCGTCCTTCGAAGCATTATTTCCCTAAGGATATAACGATCTTCGGACGAAGGGTATGAAGGACGTACCTTCATCATCACAACATATATCAATGAAAGATGAAGCATATGAAACATGAGAAATAACATGGATAATCATATGACATTATAATATATTTCTCATTATATAATCATGAATGAATAAGAATAACACAAGGTTACATTTGTACCTTCGGCTTGACAGAAGGTATGAGAACAAGCGTGACACACAAGCGAGTACCAATCAGTGTGAACAGTACAGGGGTACTGTTCATCTATTTATAGGCACATGGCACAGCCTATGTGAAATTACATTTATACCCTTTATAATCGATTACAATCATGACACAAACTATCATGGGTCAATCTGTCCTTTTATCTTTAAGTCGGTGCAACCCTTCATCTCAAGGCATGTCGTTATGCCGAAGTTCCTTGGAAAGTAGCTTCGGTGTTATTTTTGTGCTGATCTTCCGAAGGTGTTTCTTCTTGCAGGACCTTCAGCTACGAAGCAGACCCCCAACACCGCACCACTGCCATTTCAATTTGTTCAGAAAGAAGTTTTAATTGGTATTAGTATTTCATTGGTATTAAAATTTCAAAACCCTCTGTCACACCCGATTTTGGAAGGTAAACCGAATGCGAACCATGTACGTGCCAGGATCAGAAACTCACGTACACAATGATTACATAATTGGACATCATCACACAATGCTCGAAATAAATAGTGGAAAGGTACTTTAAATACATCAAGATGTCCAAGACATCCACAGAGTCATACATAACCATTGTCTTTAACATAAATATCAAAGTGCGGAGAAACGAAACGTAGATGATAAGCCTACACAGGCAGCTGATTGGGGGTTTGCCACTAAGAATAAACTAGAACTCGTCGTAGTCCTGGAACTCCTCAAAGTCCTCCATGTTGCTAGCATCACCTCCTGAGCATTGAGTACAATAGGGACAACCTGGGGTGGGGTGGTTTGTAAAGCAAGGGTGAGTACACATCAACGTACTCAGCAAATGTCCCGTCTGGCTAAAGTGGACTAGATGTATATGGGGTTGAGGTTAAGCAGTTGCTTTTAGTTGGTCAAGTATTTATTATTATTAGTAGAGCCAAGTTTTAGTAAACCCAGTTATTACCCAAAAGTACTCCCTCAAAAGAGGAAATACAGAGATCATATTTATTACATCATTGTTAACCATCATCATAAAAGTATCCAAAGTTCTTCTAATCAAAGAGGATCCCAAGGCTGCTCTTAACCGTGAGCTCGGCTGATATACCAGTTTCTAACACTCTGCAGAGGTTGCACACTTTACCCACGGGTCGTGATCCCTTTCCAGCCTGGGTTGTATAGACCCGATCTTCAGTACCGAGGTGAATGGCAAGGGATACTCTACGTAGCCTTTACAAAGACTCCCTGGTTTATAGCTGCTCGTTAGGTTTCGCCAGTCGTACAAACACAGTACACCTCCCCAAGGTGGGTGACTATCAAAACCAAATCGAATGAACCTCTGCACCCCACCTTAGCAGAGCGAGCACTACGCCCTGACCCCTATTGACGGCCCTCCGGCAAAGCCAACTACACCCCCAGGTTCATCTAATTACTCAGCTAAGGGCGTCCCATTCCACCCTCATGGTTGCACTGTTATCCCGGGTGGTCACTCCACGAACAGGTCCTTACAGAGAGGTACTCAGGAAAATGGCCTGAGTCCCCTAGAGACAAGACCATAAGCATAATCAAGATAACATTATCGTATCATAAATGTTCACATCATGTTCATTGATTAAAGTAAAGCAAAAGCAAGATGCTAACCATGATAACCCAAAAAGTTAAACAAGGATAAGTAAATACAAACTAGTCAATCCTTAGGTTTCATAAAGTAATGCGGGACAATGAATTATAGAGTATGTAGGACATAATAGGTCAGAGGACACTTGCCTTCACAAGGTTGTTGCTCAGGGAGGTCTCCAATAACACACTCAGGAACCTTAGACTGCTCGTTGTCTAAATAAAGCGAGCGTGCATTCAATACATTTGGAAAGTACAAATGAATAGCACACCAAACATGTACAAACATAGGAAGACATCTTAAAAAGACACAATACTAAATAAGGAATAATGAGATCAAAGTATAACATGAACTATAACATAAACTAACTTCCTTTAGAATTAGATTATTATTTCTTTAAGTATTGCCCACAAATACATAACCTAGTTCAATTTATTTTATTGTGACCTAAAAGTTAGACTAGAGATGAATTCATGTAATACACATTATTAATCTCGCAAGATTAAACATGCTTTAATCTCTAGGGTTTTCCCTTTTTTATTTTATTGAATAAACAAATCTATACATATACTAGTTCATAGTTAACCACAAAATTAGAAAGCACAAAATGTAAATGGAACTAATTTATTTAAATAGAGAATAATCCTATGAACATTTTGCAATTTGAATCACTAAATTTGGAGTTCATATGCAAAAGATATGAAATAAACAAGTTTGGGAATTCAAAATATGAAATTAGGTCTAATTCTATGAATATTTGAAAGTCCAGGGTTCAATCTGCAAGATTACAGGGACCTGCGAGCGAAAACCAGGGACGGCGGGTTGATTCTAAACAAACCGAGGGTCTCTTAAATAAAACTACCGCGTGAAGGGGTATCAGACGATTCAAACCGTTGGATCAGAAACCGACGGTCGAGATTAGATCTACGACCGAGGGCGCGCGCTGACATGCGGGCCTGGGGTGTCAGCGACCAAGGGGGACAGCACAGTGACCGATCGGCCCAGCGCCAGGGGACACGGGCGCTGACAGGCGGGCCAGGGCGCAGGGAGCGCGTGTGCGAAGCAGTATCCCATGATCTGGGCCATGCGATCAAGATCGGACGGGGGAGATCAGACCGAGGGGGGGGGGGGGGTGAACGGCTGCGAGCGGCGCCGCTCCTCCTCGCGACGGTGAAGTCACCGGAGTTGGCGCAGGCGTGTGCTAGGGTGGTTCCGGGGTCGCCGGAATTGGGCAGAGAGGGAGAGAACGACACGACGAACTCAGTGGCGGGGAAATGACCACGAATCCGAGGACATAGAGGGGAGAACGGCGGGGAGAAGGCCTCAGGTGGGCCGGAGGAACTCCGGTGAAGGATTCCGGCCGCGGGGAGGGGGCTTGAGGCGCGCTAAGGCCTGGGATAGCTTTAGCAGAGGGAGGGGTACCTTAGGGACCAACACCGGGGCACTAGGCCGGGCTAATTTGGCCGGTCATCGCACGGGCGTGGCGGACCGCCACAGCCGAACTTCGGCGAAGCCGAAATTGGCGGACCACAGAGTGAAATTGGGGAAACTGAGCACGGGCATAGGTGTCTCACCTCGGGGCGGAGCTCGGGGTGGCTTGGCGCGATCTCTGGCGTGCTAGATGTCTGAGGAGGCGGGCGCGGGTCTCTGGCGAGGTCTGGCGACATGAGCAGAGCGCGAGCGAGGGTGGGACTGCGTGAAATGAGGCGGGGAGGCGTGAGCAGTGCGCGCTCGCTGGTCCACGGCGGGAGCGAGGAGGGCGGAGCTGACAGGGAAGGCCCACGGCGTAGAGAGAGAGAAAAGGGGCGCGTGGGGCAACGACTCGGCGTTTGGCAGAACGAGCCCGCGAGGCATAGAGGGAAGATGGGTGCGCGGGGGGGGGGGGGGGAGCAACTGGCACCGACAAGTTGGCCCCACTAGGTTGGGAGAGGGAGAGGGGAAGCGCGCGGGGGCAGAAACCGCCACTGACAGGTGGCGCCCACCTGTCAGGCAGCGCAGGCGCGCGGCCTGGCTGGACCAAGCTGGGCTGGCTAGGCTGCTTTGCCTTTTTCTTTTTCTCTGAATTTTCTAATGATTTTCCATTTCTTTTCTATAGGGGTTTCAATCCAAATTTAATTCAAATTTCAAATTCAAACTAATTCAAACATGTGTAACAATTCAAAGAATGTTTAAGCTCAGCATGATGCAACATGTCATGACCCATAGTGTTTTGGCAAAAATAAATAATTAACCTCCACTAACTTAAGCTAATTCTACTTAAAAGGGGTAAAAGGGAGAGAGAATCTAGAGAGAGATAGAACCTAGGGTGAGAGAGAGAAGAGTAACACATGAATTTGGGTGATCATTAGAAAGAAATTTTATACCCCGAAATTAAGGGTGTTACAGACCTATCCCCCTTAAAAGAATCTCGCCCTCGAGATTTAGGGCTGGCTAGAAAAGAGCTCAGGGTACTTGGCTTTCAAATCATCTTCTCTTTCCTAGGTTGCTTCTTCTTCTGAGTGGTGACCCCATTTGACTTTGCACATCCTGATGGTACTTCTCTGAGTGACCCGGTCTGCTATCTCCAGAATTTGAGTTGGCTTATCAATATATTTAAGATCTTCTTGAACTTCAAGATCCTCTGTTGGCAACTGCTCTTCTGGCACTCTCAAGCATTTCTTCAACTGAGACACATGGAACACATCGTGTACAGCGAACAGATTCTCTAGTAAGCTGAGTTGGTAAGCCACTTCTCCACGTCTTGCTTGAATCTGATACGACCCGATATATCGAGGTGCTAGCTTGCCTTTGACTCCAAACCTTTTGGTTCCTCTAATGGGTGACACCTTCAAATAGACATAGTCTCCCACTTCAAAACTGAGTTCCCTTCTTCTGGTGTCAGCATAGCTTTGCTGTCTGGACTGCGCTGCCTTCAAATTCTCTCGGACCATTCTAATGTTCTCTTCGGCTTCAAGCAAAATATATGGACTGAACACCTGTGTTTCGCCGGGTTGGTCCCGATGCAATGGAGTTCTGCAATTCCTCCCATAGAGCGCTTCGAATGGTGACATCTTCAGACTAGCTTGATAGCTGTTGTTGTAAGAGAATTCCGCATATGTTAATCTCTTGTCCCAACCTATCTTGTCTTGCAAAGCATAAGCCCTCAACATATCCTCCAGAATCTTATTGGTTCTCTCTGTTTGACCATCTGTCTGTGGGTGGTAAGCTGAGCTGAACTTCAAGTGTGTGCCCAAGGCTTCATGCAACTACTGCCAAAAATGAGAGGTGAACTGGGTGCCTCTATCTGATACTATCTTCTTCAGAACGCCATGCAAGCACACAATCCGATCCATGTATAGTTCGGCCAACACCGCACTGTTGTAGGTGGTCTTGACTGGTATGAAATGGGCCGCCTTTGTCAAACGGTCCACTACGATCCAGATAGAGTCATAACTAGTACGAGTGCGAGGCAAACCGACTATGAAATCCATTCCGATCTCATCCCATTTCCACTGAGGAATCTGCAACGGTTGCAACAAACCTGCAGGTCTATGATGTTCTGCTTTAATCCTTTGATAACTGTCACATACAGCCACATACTCTGCTATCTCCCTTTTCATACCGTTCCACCAGAATCTGCTCTTTAGGTCTTGGTACATCTTCTCACTACCAGGGTGTATAGAGTATGTTGTCTCATGAGCTTCCTTGAGAATCAGTTCCCGGATCGATTTTATGTCGGGAACACACAGTCTGTCCTTGAACCATACCACTCCTTCTGCATCTTCAAGGAAATCCTTGCCTTTTCCATCTATGATTAGCTGCCAGATCTCATTGATTTTCTCATCATCCTTCTGACCTTTCCTGATGTCTTGCTCTAGAGTGGGTTCCAACTCGATTATCACCCCTTGGGTGTTGTTCAGAAATCCGAGACTCAATCTGTCGAACTCCTTCGCTAGCTCATACGGCATCGGGTGAGCTGCCAACATATTAACTTGACTTTTTCTACTAAGAGCATCTGCAACTAGAGATGAAAACGGACAGAAACGGACGGAAAACCCCCTTTCATGTTTCCGTATCCGCATTTTATCATCGGAAACGGGATCGGGTCCGGAATAGTCGGGAACAGAAATAGAGCGGGATAAACGGAATTGCGAAAACGAACAGAATTGGAAATACTAACAGAAACTCATAATTTAATACAAATAGAAATGTTATTGATGTTTGACTAGTGATTGATTAGCAGAACAATAACATAAAACAAATAGATATAGAGATGCAACATTCTATTGTCGTTTGGTTGCTAAATGTGTACATTTAGCTACATCCAATGTTGTTTAATATTTTAGATCACTTGTCATTTGAAAAGAGCCGGTGGTTACTGTTGGGGACTTGTTCTCAAGTGCTATGAGTTAAGAACAAGGCAACATAGAAAATGTTAATCATTAAGGTCCTTCGTCCTCCGAAGCATTATTTCCCTTAGGATATAATGGTTTACGGATGAAGGTTATGAAGGACGTACCTTCATAAATTCATTAAACAATGACGAAGGATGAAATATAAAGAATATAAAAGACAACATGGACAATTATATATTATTATTAGGTATAAACAGAAATATCGTTGAATTACAAGTGTACCTTCAATCGGAATGATATGACAGTACAAGCGTGACGCAAAAAGCGAATGCCAAGTCAGCGTGAACAGTACGGGAGTACTGTTCACCTATTTATAGGCACGGGACGCAGCCCGTACAAAATTACATTAATGCCCTTTACACTTGATAATAATCCTATAGTAATCTGTCGAGGTCTAAATAGCCTTTTCATCTTTAAGTCGGTTTCAACTGCTGCTGTCTCGCCGAAGCTTTCCTGCTTACACCTTCGGCGCTACACCAACCTTCGTATTATTCTGGTCTACTGTGATGCCTGACTTGAGTCCGAAGATACCTGTTCACACATTATACTCCAGAAACACTATTAAATCCTGTTTTTGAGGACCTTCGGATGCCGAAGGTCCCCAACAGTAGCCCCTCGCAATATTAATTTGTTCAAAATAATAAATTTAGATTGCGATCTGGTCGAAGGCTTTACGCCGAAGGTCCGAAAAAACACCTTCCCTTTGCTAGAATAGCAACATTCACTGACAAGCGGGGTCTTTCAATTTTCAACGCACTTGGCGTATAAATACAGCCATACCGCAAACGCATTTGACACGCTCTCTGGCCAACTGCTTCCGCTCACTCAAATTTTAGCTCTTGTGCACTACGATTTGCTAAGCTTTTAGTTTTGAAGCTTCGGCTTTAAAAATAGTTTTTTAGTGTCTCCGAAGATGTCCGAAGATAAGAAGACTGCTGCTGAGACGAAACTGAGCCTCGACGAAGAGAAAAATTTGGGGTTTCTTATAGCGATGTCAAAGACCAACACAGAAAAAATCACCAAGGAGATTCTGGAAGGTTTGTCTGAGGATACTGGTGACAGTGACAGCTATGATGTGGACAGTGGTGGGGAAGACTCCGAAGATCGTCCCTGGCGACCAAGCCATTCAGTTTATGGTAAATCAACTATCAAAGAAAATCATCTTGTTAATATGAGAGGAAGGTATTTCCGGGATTTGTCCATTGTGAGGGCGGACGAAGGGGAAAAAACTTGCCCACATCCCGAAGAGAATGAAGTTGTAGTGTACCGAAGCTTTTTGAAAGCTGGAATGCGATTTCCCTTGAGCAGCTTCGTTGTGGAGGTGCTGAAAATATTCGAAATCTATCTCCATCAACTTACCCCCGAGGCAATTATAAAGCTGAATATCTTCGTGTGGGCCGTGAGAAGCCAAGGTCTGAAGCCTGATGCAAAAAGCTTCTGTAATATACACGAATTATCATATGAGACAAAACCTTGGGGTAAGGAACAGTATCACAATAATTTTGGTTGCTACAGTTTTGTTTCTCGGTCTGGGTCAAGCTGCCCCGTGCCAACCTTTCGAAAGAGATGGCCCGGCGACTGGATGACAGAATGGTTTTATGTGAAGAATGATCTGACAATACGAGAAGATATCAAAGGTATAATTATGCGCCCTATCTGGCAAAGCTTCGGCCTTCGGAGGCCGAAGGTTGAAATGAATGAAGCTGCCGAAGAATGCCAGAGAGCCTTCGGCGCAGTCTGCTCTTTCATTGGAACGAGAGACTTAGTACAAGAGCATATTGCCTTCAGGGTATGGCCGCTCGCGGAGAAATGGGAAATGCCACAAGAAACCGTAAAAGAGGCCGACGAAGGTGGACTTATCAGGTTGAAGTACATTTTTAAATTTGGAGATAAGTTTGTTGAGCCAGATGATGACTGGTTAAAAAGTATTGAAAATTTAAGTGATGAACTGCTTGGGGCTTATTCGAAGGCCGAAGACACTGCAATGTCAGCAGCCTTCGGAGGCCGAAAAAAGAAGAGGCTGAATCGGGTATTTGATGCAATCGGGTTTGTCTACCCTGACTATTGCTATCCCATTCGAAGGCAGAAGAGAAAAAACACAACCTCTGCAAAAGAAGAAGCTGCAACTGCTCCTAGCGAGCCAGAACTGAAAAGAAAGAAGTTAAAGGTCCTTACACATCGGCCGCGCTATATTGAACCAGCTTCGGTGCCTGAGTTTACCGGAGAAACTTCTTCGGCCACCGAAGCCGAAAAACCAGCCGAGCCAACCATGCTGCCAGAAGTCGCAGAAACGGCCGAAGTGCCAACAAAGATAGAATTGGAACAATCAAAGATTTTGTTATCAGAAACGAAAGAGAAGGCCGAAGCGCCGTCCACAGAAAAATGGAAGAGGTAAAAGAAGCAACTGAGGGATCCAAAACATCAGAAGTTTTGAGTCCTGCAGCAAACATTGAGACAGTAAAAAATCAAAAAGTGCCAGCAGTGACTCCAAAAAGAAAGAGAATGGCTAATGTGCTAGATGTACTGGAAACGATCAAATCTTCAAGCACACCTCCGAAGAGGGTTGCTGTCATTTCTGAAACAACAACTGAAATTTCTGGTTCTAAAGCTCCCGGGCAAGAGACTGAAGCCGAAGCTGGGCCCTCAGAGCCTGCAAAGATAAAATCCTTGGAAAGTGAGGTAGAAAAAATAACAAAGCCAACTTTTGTTGAAGAAACCGGTGTCATTGCCCCCGAAGCATCCCCCAAAGTTCGTGATTATATTGTTCGTCATGCTTCGGGGAAAAAACTATCAGAAAAAGAAGAGCAAGAGGCCCAGCACTACGCCCAAAAACTGAAATATCCAAAGGGGGCGTTAATATTCAATGGCAGTGGAGAAGAAGACTTCTTGTATTGTCTCCCCGACAGCAAGGAAATTTCTGTCTGCCGGGAGATGAGCAGGAGCTTCGGATTCCCAACTTTAGAAGACGGGCTCTCGGTGCTGTCGAAGAACGATCTGGCCGACAGCCTAGCTTACAATAGCTTAAAGGTGCGACAAATGAAATCCTTGTATTTTTTGTTGAGTCCAAAATTTTTCGTTTGTTTAAACCTATTGACGCACACATATTTCTCTTTGCAGGGCCTGATACTTAGCAATGCCCTTAGGGCACAGAAAGATGCTGAAGACGAAGGGTGTTCTATAGCCCTGAGCAACCTTCGTTCCGAAGTTATTGAACTAAGGAACGAAGGTCTTGAAAAAGACAAAATATTACACTCATTGATAAATAAAATAAAGGAAGACGAAGCTGCTTTTAAAGGTCAAGCTGAAGCTCAGAAGCGGGAAATTGAAGATCTTCGGAAACAACTGGCCAGAGCCAAGGAAGAACGCATACTTGAAGAAACAAAGCGAGAACTCAGCGACCAATGGGCCGATCACCTAGAAATAACTGTTGAAGAGCTTCGTTCGTCCAGAAAGAGATGCTATAACAAATCTATAGAGTGTGTTAAGAAGTTAAAAGCTAGCTTCGCCAGGGTTGGCGCCTTCTCAAGCGAAGAAAACTTTACGAGAGGCAATCCCGAAGGTCCCATCGAGTGGATCGACCACGAAGCTGAGGCCTTCGAAGAAATTTTAAATAGCCGAGGAGATATATGTGCCTTCTCTGGTGCCAGAGGGATTGCCACCATCTTAGAGAAGAAGGGCTGCGAACATGTAAAAATTTTAGCACAGTCCGAGGTTGCTTTGTCCTTTGAAGATGCAAGAGATCCTTCGGCCGAAGCTAGTATAATTGGTGGAAAATTTTTTACCGATATCTGGGATAATGGTGGCCGAGAAATGGCCGGAGAAATTATTCGAAGAAGTGAAAAGGGCATTCACGATGCTAGAGAAGTAGCTGAGGCTGCTGAAAAGAGCGCAGAGGCCGAAGGTCAATTAGGTATTAACTAATAGTTTTTATTGTGTTGTAATCTTTAGCCTTTAAAACTTGTTTGCGATTTGAAATAGCAATGTAGCCGTATCCTGTCTTACTTCAGATCCTGCTAAAACGTCTTCGGGCCCTCAGCCGAAAGGAGACGACGAAATTAAAAAGATGGCTGAAGATATTATGGACGAAGTCGTCAATCGGCTCCTGAATGAGGCTGCAGAAGTCGTTTTGAGAGAAGATTAAATATTTTTGTGAAAACTTCTGAAATGTAATATACTGTAACATTTTGTAACCGCAAATGTAATATACCTATTTTTGTTAGTCAATTCTTTACGATGCATGAAACTTTACACGTACCGCTTTTGAGTCTTTGACGAAAAAACACCTTCCCTTCTTTTCATGCTTCGTGAAGAAGAATTTTTCATTGTCACAACAATATCCAATGTTCTGATGAATAATATCCAGGCTTCGTAAAAATATTTTCCGAAGCTACCCTTCCGAAGATCAATGATGTATCTTTTTGTGACTGATTTCTCTCTTTTTTCAAAGCGTTCTTCCGTAGATTGATAATGTGTCCACCTCTTGTGCCATGTGCAAAATGATGTATGAAGCTTATGCTATGCGAAATGATGCGATGATGTTATGTTATGTGAGATGATGTTTACTCCGAAGATACATACGCATCCCTGCAATAAAACACAATCTTTTATAAGCCTCCCTTAGGAGCTTCTTCGCCTTTTACTTCAGCGGAATCATCGTTTATTTTTCGCTGTAAGCCTCCCTTAGGAGCTTCTTCGCCTTTTACTTTCAGCGGTATTCGCGTTGACATTTCGCGCTTCGCCTTTTACTTAGGCGGTATCAGCGTTGACTTTTCGCTGTATGCTCTGCATTCCCTTTGGAACGACTTTGGAGCAGAAAACTTACACTGCGCTCCCTTTGGAACGACTTTTTTGTGACTTCGGACTTACTCTGCGTTCCTTAGAACGACTTTTTGTTGCTTCGAAGAATTTTCGATAGTTCGAAGGTCGTCTTTGTCATCACAAGTCTTTGAATTTTAATCAATATATGCCTGTGAAGAAAATATATTTTCCTTGTAGGAATCAACGAAACTAATTACATGAAACCTAAACAATGTCCTTTATTACAGAAAATAAAACTGAATGAAAAAGATTGCTATTAAGGTAGGATATTTGTCAATAGATGTGCTTTGACTCTGGCACAGTGCTATTGACTGTACGAGCTTCGGACTGCTCTCTGAAGTCCCTCTGGTGTGGAGCATACTGGCTCCCTTCTGGCTGCTGGCCTTGTTGCAACGGAGGTGGAGGCGGAGGCTGTTGCCAGGAAGCTTGAGGCTGACTTGCCGAAGCAACAGAAACTGCAGGATGGTTGCCCACATATTCTGGGATGTAGGGCGAATGATACGAAGCTGTATGCATGACCTGCTTCGGCTGAGCTTGTTGTGCTGCTGCTTCAGCTATTTCCTTTTGCTTCTGAATAGTAACATGGCACATCCTGGTAGTATGGCCTTTGTTCTCACCGCAGAATAAGCAAAATATTCTTCTTGGTTGATCGCCAAATCTTCCTCCAAAGCCCCTGGCGCCTCTGCCTCTTGGAGCTGGTGGTCGGAAGGAGCTTTGCTGTTGCCCCGAAGCCTGTGGGGAACATTGTGGCCTTTGCTGTTGGCTTCCTCTATCATCATTTTGTGTAGAGTTATGAATTGATCTCACGTGCCTCGGGTAGAACCTCCCTCCGAAGCCCCTGGTTATTTCAGAGAACCTGAAAGCCTCCTCCCTTCTTTGGCGAAAATCATTATCGGCCCGAATGTACTCGTCCATCTTCTGGAGCAGCTTCTCCAAAGTTTGAGGAGGCTTCCGAGCGAAGTACTGAGCTGACGGTCCTGGTCGAAGTCCCTTGATCATGGCTGATAGTCGCCTAGAGGGGGGGTGAATAGGGCGAAACTGAAATTTAGAAAAATAATCACAACTACAAGCCGGGGTTAGCGTTAGAAATATCAACGAGTCCGCGAGAGAGGGCGCAAAACAAATCGCAAGCAAATAAGGAGAGTGACACGCGGATTTGTTTTACCGAGGTTCGGTTCTCGCGAACCTACTCCCCGTTGAGGAGGCCACAAAGGCCGGGTCTCTTTCAACCCTTCCCTCTCTCAAACGGTCCCTCGGACCGAGTGAGCTTTCCTTCTTCTCAATCAACCGGGAACAAAACTTCCCCGCAAGGGCCACCACACAATCGGTGCCTCTTGCCTCGGTTACAATTGAGTGTTGATTACAAGAGCACAAGAGAAAGAAAGAATGCGATCCAAGCGCAAGAGCTCAAAAGAACACGGCAAATCTCTCTCGCTAGTCACTAAAGGCTTGAGTGGAATTGGAGAGGATTTGATCTCTTTGTATGTGTCTAGAATTGAATGCCTAGCTCTTGTAAGTGGTTGAGAAGTGGGAAAACTTGGATGACAATGAATGTGGGGTGGTTGGGGTATTTATAGCCCCAACCACCAAAAGTGACCGTTGGCTGGAGGCGTCTGCTCGATGGCGCACCGGACAGTCCGGTGCACACCGGACAGTCCGGTGCCCCTGCCACGTCATCACTGCCGTTGGATTCTAGCCGTTGGAGCTTCTGACTTGTGGGCCCGCCTGGGTGTCCGGTGCACACCGGACATGTACTGTTTGATGTCCGGTGCACCGACATGGGCGATTCTGACTTCTGCGCGCGCAGCGCGCGCATTTAATGCACCGCAGGGAGCCGTTGGCGCCGCAGGGAGCCGTTGCTCCGCTGGCACACCGGACAGTCCGGTGAATTATAGCGGAGCGGCTGCCACGCGAACCCGAGGCTGGCGAGTTCAGGAGGCCGAGCTTCCTTGGAGCACCGGACATGTCCGGTGCACACCGGACAGTCCGGTGAATTATAGCGCGCCGGCTTCCGAGAATTCCCGAGAGTGAAGAGTTGGAGTCTGAGTCCCCTGGTGCACCGGACAGGTACTGTTCACTGTCCGGTGGCACACCGGACAGTCCGGTGCGCCAGACCAGGGGTGCCCTCGGTTGCCCCTTTGCTCCTTTATTGAATCCAAAACTTGGTCTTTTTATTGGCTGAGTGTGAACCTTTTACACCTGTATAATCTATACACTTGGGCAAACCAGTTAGTCCAAAGATTTGTGTTGGGCAATTCAACCACCAAAATTATATAGGAACTAGGTGTAAGCCTAATTCCCTTTCAATCTCCCCCTTTTTGGTGATTGATGCCAACACAAACCAAAGCAAATATAGAAGTGCATAATTGAACTAGTTTGCATAATGTAAGTGTAAAGGTTGCTTGGAATTGAGCCAATAAAACTACTTACAAGATATGCATGGAATGTTTCTTTCTTATTTAACATTTTGGACCACGTTTGCACCACTTGTTTTGTTTTTGCAAAACCTTTTTGTAAATCCATTTCATAGATCTTTTGCAAATAGTCAAAGGTAAATAAATAAGATTTTGCAAAAGCATTTTCAAGATTTGAAATTTCCTCCCCCTGTTTCAAATGCTTTTCCTTTGACTAAACAAAACTCCCCCTAAAAGAGATCCACCTCTTAGTGTTCAAGAGGGTTTTGATATACCATTTTTGAAATACTACTTTCTCCCCCTTTTGAACACAATAGGATACCAGATGATAAAGACTTTTGGAAAGCACTAAGTTTTTGAATTTGGTGGTGGTGGTGCGGTCCTTTTGCTTTGGGCTCATTTCTCCCCCTTTTTGGCATGAATCGCCAAAAACGGAATCATTAGAGCCCTCGAAGTGCAATCTTCCCCTTTGGTCATAAATAAGTGAGTTAAGATTATACCAAAGACGAAGTCCTTTTGCGTTTGAGCTTTTACTCTCTCCCCCAAGGATGAAGTCCTTTTCCTTGATGCTCATTTCTCCCCCAAAGACGAGAGAGTTGCTCGGAGTGATGGCGAAGCATGAGTTACGGAGTGGAAGCCTTTGTCTTCGCCGAAGACTCCAATTTCCTTTCAATATACCTATGACTTGGTTTGAAATCGACTTGAAAACACATTAGTCATAGCATATAAAGGAGATATGATCAAAGGTATTCAAAAGAGCTATGTGTGCAAGCTTAGCAAAAGAAATTTCTAGAATCAAGAATATTGAGCTCATGCCTAAGTCTGGTAAAAGATTGTTCATCAAGTGGCTTGGTAAAGATATCGGCTAATTGATCTTTAGTATTAATGTAAGAAATCTCGATATCCCCCTTTTGTTGGTGATCCCTAAGAAAATGATACCGAATGGCTATGTGCTTAGTGCGGCTATGCTCGACGGGATTGTCGGCCATTTTAATTGCACTCTCATTATCACATAGCAAAGGGACTTTGGTTAATTTGTAGCCGTAGTCCCGCAGGGTTTGCCTCATCCAAAGCAATTGCGCGCAACAATGTCCTGCAGCAATGTACTCGGCTTCGGCGGTGGAAAGAGCGACCGAATTTTGCTTCTTTGAAGCCCAAGACACCAAGGATCTTCCCAAGAACTGGCAAGTCCCTGATGTGCTCTTCCTATTAATTTTGCACCCCGCCCAATCGGCATCCGAATAACCAATTAAATCAAATGTGGATCCCCTAGGGTACCAAAGCCCAAACTTAGGAGTAGAAGCCAAATATCTCAAGATTCGTTTTACGGCCGTAAGGTGTGATTCCTTAGGGTCGGATTGGAATCTTGCACACATGCAAATGGAAAGCATAATGTCCGGTCGAGATGCACATAAATAAAGCAATGAACCAATCATCGACCGGTATACCTTTTGATCCACGGACTTACCTCCCGTGTCGAGGTCGAGATGCCCATTAGTTCCCATGGGTGTCTTGATGGGTTTGGCATCCTTCATCCCAAACTTAGCAAGAATGTCTTGAGTGTACTTCGTTTGGCTAATGAAGGTGCCCTCTTGGAGTTGCTTGACTTGGAATCCTAGAAAATACTTCAACTCCCCCATCATCGACATCTCGAATTTCTGTGTCATGATCCTACTAAACTCTTCACATGTAGACTCGTTAGTAGACCCAAATATAATATCATCAACATAAATTTGGCATACAAACAAGTCATTTTCAAGAGTTTTAGTAAAGAGTGTAGGATCGGCCTTGCCGACTTTGAAGCCATTTGCAATAAGGAAATCTCTAAGGCATTCATACCATGCTCTTGGGGCTTGCTTGAGCCCATAAAGCGCCTTAGAGAGCCTATAAACATGGTTAGGATACTCACTGTCTTCAAAGCCGGGAGGTTGCTCAACATAGACCTCTTCCTTGATTGGTCCATTGAGGAAGGCACTCTTCACGTCCATTTGATAAAGCTTGAAGCCATGGTAAGTAGCATAGGCTAATAATATGCGAATTGACTCAAGCCTAGCTACGGGTGCATAGGTTTCACCGAAATCCAAACCTTCGACTTGTGAATACCCTTTGGCTACGAGTCGAGCTTTGTTCCTTGTCACCACACCATGCTCATCTTGCTTGTTGCGGAAGACCCATTTGGTTCCTACAACATTTTGGTTAGGACGTGGAACTAAATGCCAGACCTCATTCCTCGTGAAATTGTTGAGCTCCTCTTGCATTGCCACCACCCAATCCGAATCTTGGAGAGCTTCCTCTACCCTGTGTGGCTCAATAGAGGAAACAAAAGAGTAATGTTCACAAAAATGAGCAACCCGAGATCGAGTAGTTACCCCCTTATGAATGTCGCCGAGGATGGTGTCGACGGGGTGATCTCGTTGGATTGCTTGGTGGACTCTTGGGTGTGGCGGTCTTGGTTCTTCCTCATCCTCCTTTTCTTGATCATTTGTATCTCCCCCTTGATCATTGCTATTATCTTGAGGTGGCTCGTCTTCTTGATTTTGCTCTTCATCATTTTGAGCCTCATCCTCATTTTGAGTTGGTGGAGATGCTTGCATGGAGGAGGATGGTTGATCTTGTGTACTTGGAGGCTCTTCGGATTCCTTAGGACACACATCCCCGATGGACATGTTCCTTAGCGCGATGCATGGAGCCTGTTCTTCACCTATCTCATCAAGATCAACTTGCTCTACTTGAGAGCCGTTAGTTTCATCAAACACAACGTCACAAGAGACTTCAACTAGTCCAGTGGACTTGTTAAAGACCCTATATGCCCTTGTGTTTGAGTCATAACCAAGTAAAAAGCCTTCTACAGTTTTAGGAGCAAATTTTGATTTTCTACCTCTTTTAATAAGAATGAAGCATTTGCTACCAAAAACTCTAAAATATGAAATATTGGGCTTTTTACCGGTTAGGAGTTCATATGATGTCTTCTTGAGGATTCGGTGAAGATATAACCGGTTGATGGCGTAGCAGGCGGTGTTGACCGCTTCGGCCCAAAACCGGTCCGGTGTCTTGTACTCATCAAGCATGGTTCTTGCCATGTCCAATAGAGTTCGATTCTTCCTCTCCACTACACCATTTTGTTGTGGCGTGTAGGGAGAAGAGAACTCATGCTTGATGCCCTCCTCCTCAAGGAAGCTTTCAATTTGAGAGTTCTTGAACTCCGTCCCATTGTCGCTTCTTATCTTCTTGATCCTTAAGCCGAACTCATTTTGAGCCCGTCTCAAGAATCCTTTTAAAGTCTCTTGGGTTTGAGATTTTTCCTGTAAAAAGAATACCCAAGTGAAGCGAGAATAATCATCCACAATTACAAGGCAATACTTACTACCGCCGATGCTTGTGTAAGCGATCGGGCCGAATAAGTCCATGTGTAGTAGCTCTAGCGGCCTATCGGTAGTCATGACATTTTTGTGTGGATGATGGATGCCAACTTGCTTCCCAGCTTGGCATGCGCTACAAATCCTGTCTTTCTCAAAATGAATATTGGTTAGTCCCAAAATGTGTTCTCCCTTTTGAAGCTTGTGAAGATTCTTCATTCCAACATGGGCTAGTCGGCGGTGCCAAAGCCAACCCAAGTTAGTCTTAGCAACTAAGCAAGTGTCGAGCTCAGCTCTATCAAAATCTACTAAGTATAGCTGACCCTCTAACACACCCTTAAATGCTATTGAATCATCACTTCTTCTAAAGATAGTAACACCTATATCAGTAAAGAGACAGTTGTAGCCCATTTGACATAATTGGGAAACAGAAAGCAAGTTGTAATCTAATGAATCAACAAGAAAAACATTGGAAATGGAATGGTCATGTGAAATAGCAATTTTACCCAAACCTTTGACCAACCCTTGATTTCCATCCCCAAATGTGATAGCTCGTTGGGGATCTTTGTTTTTCTCATATGAGGAGAACATCCTTTTCTCCCCAGTCATGTGGTTTGTGCACCCGCTGTCGAGTATCCAACTTGAGCCCCCGGATGCATAAACCTACAAAACAAATTTAGTTCTTGACTTTAGGTACCCAAACTGTTTTGGGTCCTTTGGCATTAGATACAAGAACTTTGGGTACCCAAACACAAGTCTTGGAATCCTTGTGTTTGCCCCCAACAAATTTGGCAACTACTTTGCCGGATTTGCTAGTAAGCACATAAGATGCATCAAAAGTTTTAAATGAAATGGCATGATCATTTGATGCATTAGGAATTTTCTTCTTAGGCAACTTGGCACGGGTTGGTTGCCTAGAACTAGATGTCTCACCCTTATACATGAAAGCATGGTTAGGGCCAGAGTGAGACTTCCTAGAATGAATCTTCCTAATTTTGCTCTCAGGATAGCCTGCAGGGTATAAAATGTAACCCTCGTTATCCTGAGGCATGGGAGCTTTGCCCTTAACAAAGTTAGACAAGTTCTTAGGAGGGGCATTAAGTTTGACATTGTCTCCCCTTTGGAAGCCAATGCCATCCTTGATGCCAGGGCGTCTCCCATTATAAAGCATGCTACGAGCAAATTTAAATTTCTCATTTTCTAAGTTGTGCTCGGCAATTTTAGCATCTAGTTTAGCTATATGATCATTTTGTTTTTTAATTAAGGCTAGGTGATCATGGATAGCCTCAATATTAATATCTCTACATCTAGTGCAAATAGAAACATGCTCAACATTAGATGTAGAGGGTTTGCAAGATTTAAGTTCTACAACCTTAGCATGCAACATTTCATTCTTAGTTCTAAGGTCGGAAATAGTAGCATTGCAAACATCAAAATTTTTAGCCTTAGCAATTAAATTTTCATTCTCTAATCTAAGGCTAGCAAGAGATGCATTCAATTCATCAATCTTAGCAAGCAAGTCAACGTTATCATTTTTAAGATTGGGAATTGAAACATTACAAACATGTGAATCAACCTTAGCATTTAAAATAGCATTTTCATTTCTAAGGTTGTCAATCATCTCACGGCAAGTGCTTAGCTCACTAGACAATTTTTCACATTTTTCAACTTGTAGAGCGTAAGCATTTTTAACCTTAACATGTTTCTTATTCTCCTTGATTAGGAAGTCCTCTTGGGAGTCCAAGAGATCATCCTTTTCATGGATGGCACTAATTAGTTCATTTAATTTTTCCTTTTGTTCCATGTTAAGGTTAGCAAAAAGAATGCGCAAGTTATCCTCCTCATTTTTATCATCATCCTCATCACTAGATGTTTCATATTTAGTGGAGGACCTTGATTTTACCTTCTTTTTGCCGTCCTTGGCCATGAGACACTTGTGGCCGACGTTGGGGAAGAGAAGGCCTTTGGTGACGGCGATGTTGGCGGCGTCCTCGTCGTCGGAGGAGTCGCTTGAGCTTTCGTCGGAGTCCCACTCCCGACAAACATGGGCATCGCCGCCCTTCTTCTTGTAATACTTCTTCTTCTCCTTTCTTCTTCCCTTCTTGTCGTCGCCCCTGTCACTGTCACTAGACATAGGACATTTTGCAATAAAGTGACCGGGCTTACCACACTTGTAGCAAACCTTCTTGGAACGAGGTTTGTAGTCCTTCCCCTTCCGTTGCTTGAGGATTTGCCTAAAGCTTTTGATGATTAGGGCCATCTCCTCATTGTCGAGCTTGGAGGCGTCAATTGGTTGTCTACTTGGTGTAGACTCCTCCTTCTTCTCCTCCGTTGCCTTAAAGGCCACCGGTTGTGCCTCGGATGTGGAGGGCTCGTCAAGCTCGTTGATCTTCTTGGAGCCCTTAATCATGCATTCAAAACTAACAAAATTCCCGATGACTTCCTCGGGGGTCATTAGTGGATATCTTGGATTGCCACGAATTAATTGAACTTGTGTGGGGTTAAGGAAAATAAGAGCTCTTAGAATAACCTTAACCACTTCGTGGTCATCCCACTTTGTACTCCCGAGGTTGCGCACTTGGTTCACCAAGGTCTTGAGCCGGTTGTACATGTCTTGTGGCTCCTCCCCTTGGCGAAGACGGAAGCGACCGAGCTCCCCCTCGATCGTTTCCCGCTTGGTGATCTTGGTGAGTTCATCACCTTCGTGCGCCGTCTTGAGAAGATCCCAAATCTCTTTGGCGTTCTTCAACCCTTGTACTTTGTTGTATTCCTCCTTGCTTAGGGAGGCAAGGAGGATGGTTGCGGCTTGGGAGTTGAAGTGCTCGATTTGGGCCACTTCGTCTGTGTCATAGTCCTCATCCCCTATTGATGGTACCTGTACACCATACTCAACAACATCCCATATTCTTTTGTGGAGAGAGGTTAGATGAAATCGCATTAAATTACTCCACATAGCATAATCTTCACCATTAAAAGTTGGTGGTTTACCTAATGGGACGGAAAGTAGAGGTGTATGTTTAGGAACACGAGGATAGCGTAGGGGAATCTTACTATACTTCTTACGCTCTTGGCGTTTAGAAGTGACGGACGCCGCGTCGGAGCCGGAGGTAGATGTCGATGAAGTGTCGGTCTCGTAGTAGACCACCTTCCTCATCCTCTTGTGCTTGTCCCCACTCCGATGCGGCTTGTGAGAAGAAGATTTTTCCTTCTTCTCCTTGTGGTGAGAAGAGGAAGATCTTTTCTCCTTCCGCTTGGAGGAGTTCTTCTTCTTCTCCCTTTTCTTGGTGCGGGACTCTTCCGATGAGGTGCTCCCTTGGCTTGTAGTGGGCTTGTCGCCGGTCTCCATCTCCTTCTTGGCGTGATCTCCCGACATCACTTCGAGCGGTTAGGCTCTAATGAAGCACCGGGTTCTGATACCAATTGATAGTCGCCTAGAGGGGGGGTGAATAGGGCGAAACTGAAATTTAGAAAAATAATCACAACTACAAGCCGGGGTTAGCGTTAGAAATATCAACGAGTCCGCGAGAGAGGGCGCAAAACAAATCGCAAGCAAATAAGGAGAGTGACACGCGGATTTGTTTTACCGAGGTTCGGTTCTCGCGAACCTACTCCCCGTTGAGGAGGCCACAAAGGCCGGGTCTCTTTCAACCCTTCCCTCTCTCAAACGGTCCCTCGGACCGAGTGAGCTTTCCTTCTTCTCAATCAACCGGGAACAAAACTTCCCCGCAAGGGCCACCACACAATCGGTGCCTCTTGCCTCGGTTACAATTGAGTGTTGATTACAAGAGCACAAGAGAAAGAAAGAATGCGATCCAAGCGCAAGAGCTCAAAAGAACACGGCAAATCTCTCTCGCTAGTCACTAAAGGCTTGAGTGGAATTGGAGAGGATTTGATCTCTTTGTATGTGTCTAGAATTGAATGCCTAGCTCTTGTAAGTGGTTGAGAAGTGGGAAAACTTGGATGACAATGAATGTGGGGTGGTTGGGGTATTTATAGCCCCAACCACCAAAAGTGACCGTTGGCTGGAGGCGTCTGCTCGATGGCGCACCGGACAGTCCGGTGCACACCGGACAGTCCGGTGCCCCTGCCACGTCATCACTGCCGTTGGATTCTAGCCGTTGGAGCTTCTGACTTGTGGGCCCGCCTGGGTGTCCGGTGCACACCGGACATGTACTGTTTGATGTCCGGTGCACCGACATGGGCGATTCTGACTTCTGCGCGCGCTGCGCGCGCATTTAATGCACCGCAGGGAGCCGTTGGCGCCGCAGGGAGCCGTTGCTCCGCTGGCACACCGGACAGTCCGGTGTACACCGGACAGTCCGGTGAATTATAGCGGAGCGGCTGCCACGCGAACCCGAGGCTGGCGAGTTCAGGAGGCCGAGCTTCCTTGGAGCACCGGACATGTCCGGTGCACACCGGACAGTCCGGTGAATTATAGCGCGCCGGCTTCCGAGAATTCCCGAGAGTGAAGAGTTGGAGTCTGAGTCCCCTGGTGCACCGGACAGGTACTGTTCACTGTCCGGTGGCACACCGGACAGTCCGGTGCGCCAGACCAGGGGTGCCCTCGGTTGCCCCTTTGCTCCTTTATTGAATCCAAAACTTGGTCTTTTTATTGGCTGAGTGTGAACCTTTTACACCTGTATAATCTATACACTTGGGCAAACCAGTTAGTCCAAAGATTTGTGTTGGGCAATTCAACCACCAAAATTATATAGGAACTAGGTGTAAGCCTAATTCCCTTTCAATGGCCTCAATGACAATTTCATTGGGCACCGTTGGTGCCTGTGCCCTCAAACGCAAGAACCTTCGGACATACGCCTGAAGGTATTCTTCGTGATCTTGGGTGCACTGGAACAGAGCCTGAGCAGTGACCGGCTTCGTCTGAAATCCTTGGAAGCTAGTTAACAACAAATCCTTCAGCTTCTGCCATGAAGTGATCGTTCCTGGTCGAAGGGAGGAATACCAGG
Organism: Zea mays; assembly: GCF_902167145.1. NCBI lineage: Eukaryota > Viridiplantae > Streptophyta > Magnoliopsida > Poales > Poaceae > Zea > Zea mays. The sequence goes on from NC_050100.1 coordinate 113,043,919, forward strand.
TTTGAGCAACACTCCTGACAGCCATAACGAAAGATTTGGCCATGACTGAAGCATTGCCACCATACGAAGATACTTTTGCTTCGTAGCTCATCAAAAACTGCTTCGGGTCTGAGTGGCCATCGAATACGGGAAGCTGGGGCGGCTTGTAGGACGGAGGCCAAGGTGTAGCCTGCAGCTCAGCGGACAGAGGAGAAGCATCATCAAAAACGAAATTCCCATGATGGAAATTGTCATACCAGTCATCTTCGTTGGGAAAACCCTCCTGATGAAGATCTTGGTGTTGAGGCCTTCGGTGCTGCTCATCCTGGGCAAGATGACGAACTTCTTCAGAGGCTTCGTCTATCTGTCTCTGCAGTTCAGCTAGCCTGGCCATCTTTTCTTTCTTCCTCTGTACTTGTTGATGAAGCATCTCCATATCTCTGATTTCTTGATCTATCTCGTCCTCTGGTGGTGTCGGGCTTACAGCCTTCCTTTTCTGGCTTCGGGCCTCCCGCAGGGAGACTGTCTCCTGATTGTGGTCCAGTGGTTGCAGAGCTGCAGCCCCAGTCGCTGAAGCCTTCTTCGGCGCCATAACGAAGGTTTATGATCGCCGAAGGTGTTCAAAAAAAAAACTCAGAGTGGAAGTGAGTTCACCGGAGGTGGGCGCCAATGTTGGGGACTTGTTCTCAAGTGCTATGAGTTAAGAACAAGGCAACATAGAAAATGTTAATCGTTAAGGTCCTTCGTCCTCCGAAGCATTATTTCCCTTAGGATATAATGGTTTACGGACGAAGGTTATGAAGGACGTACCTTCATAAATTCATTAAACAATGACGAAGGATGAAATATAAAGAATATAAAAGACAACATGGACAATTATATATTATTATTAGGTATAAACAGAAATATCGTTGAATTACAAGTGTACCTTCAATCGGAATGAGATGACAGTACAAGCGTGACGCAAAAAGCGAATGCCAAGTCAGCGTGAACAGTACGGGAGTACTGTTCACCTATTTATAGGCACGAGACGCAGCCCGTACAAAATTACATTAATGCCCTTTACACTTGATAATAATCCTATAGTAATCTGTCGAGGTCTAAATAGCCTTTTCATCTTTAAGTCGGTTTCAACTGCTGCTGTCTCGCCGAAGCTTTCCTGCTTACACCTTCAGCGCTTCACCAACCTTCGTATTATTCTGGTCTACTGTGATGCCTGACTTGAGTCCGAAGATACCTGTTCACACATTATACTCCAGAAACACTATTAAATCCTGTTTTTGAGGACCTTCGGATGCCGAAGGTCCCCAACAGTTACAATGGCCAATTGTGTTATAATTTGTCACCTAAATACACGAGGATTTAGTTTATATACTAATGCATATTAGGCTCGTCCCATATTTGTTAAATACGAAATAAATACGGGTTCAATCCGGAAAAACAGGATCCCGCAAAAATGGACGGAATAAGCCCTCTCCCGTTTCCGTCCCGTTTTGATATTTTTCCATAAATACGAAAACGGTCGGGTCAAATGTAGAAAACAGTACGGATCGGGACGAGATTTTTTCCGTCCGTTTTCAACCCTATCTGCAACCACATTTGCTTTGCCTGGGTGATAACGAATCTCTAGCTCATAATTTTTGATCAATTCTAGCCATCTTCGCAGCCTCATGTTTAACTCTGACTGAGTGAATATGTATTTGAGACTCTTATGGTCTATGTAGATATCACACTTCTGCCCATAAAGATAATGCCTCCAGGTCTTCAATGCATGAACCACGGCTGCTAATTCTAGATCATGAGTAGGATAATTCTTCTCATGAATCTTCAACTATCGGGACAAGTATGCCACCACTCTCCCTTCCTGTATTAACACACATCCCGGTCCGGTATACGAAGCATCGCAATACACTAAGAACGGCTTGGGAACATCTGGCAGAATCAGTACTGGTGTCGTTGTCAACTTCTCTTTCAATGTCTCAAAGGACTTATGGCATGCTGGGGTCCACTTGAACTCAACCTTCTTTGCCAACAAGGCTGTCATTGGCCTGGCAATCTTGGAGAAATGTTCAATGAAACGCCAATAATAACCAGCCATTCCGATGAAACTCTTGATTCCTCGGACATCTTTTGGTGCTTTCCAGTCCAAGTTAGCTGTTACCTTCTTAGGATCTATAGCCAATCCCTCTCGGTTTATAATGTGACCCAAGAACAGGACTTCACTGATATAGAACTCGCACTTGCTAAGCTTGGCATACATCTGACAATCTCGTAGCCTCTGAAGTACTTTCCTCAAATGCTCCTCATGCTTTTGCTCATTCTGAGAATATATAAGAATATCATCAATGAACACCACCACGAACTTGTCGAGATAGTCCATGAACACACTGTTCATCAAGTACATGAAGTAAGCTGGCGCATTCGTCAAACCGAATGACATGACCGTGAACTCATACAGTCCATACTTGGTGATGAATGTTGTCTTCGGTATATCTAAGGGTTGGATTCTGAGCTGATGGTAGCCTGACCTAAGATCTATCTTCGAGAACACACTGGCTCCTCTCAACTGATCAAATAAATCTTCAATTCTGGGCAGGGGGTACATGTTCTTGATAGTAACCTCATTCAAGGCTCGGTAATCGATGCACATCCTCTTCGTGCCATCCTTCTTTTCCACAAACAACACTGGGGCTGCCCAAGGCGAGGTACTTGGTCTGATGTAGCCCTTCTCTGACAACTCATCAATCTACTTCTTGAGTTCCACCAACTCTGGTCCGGACACTCGATAGGCTCTCTTGGAAATAGGGGCGGTACCTGGTATAAGTTCTATGGCAAATTCAACCTTCCTTTCAGGTGGCATACCCGGTAACTCCTCGGGAAACACATCTGGGAAATCTGATACTACATTGATAGCCTCTGATGGTTTAGTCTCCTCAATATGGGCGGTGACTTGATGACAACTCCCTTTCCTTGGTCCAGACAAGACCAACTCTACTAACACTTCTTCTCCTGATAAGGACACTAACTTCACCGTTCTCTGGTCACAGCTGAGACTGGCTTGATACTTGGTCAGCCAATTCATCCCTAGGATGACATCTATAGTTGTATCCTAGTTACCCATAACTATTAAATCAGTGGGGAACTCTATCCCCCTTATTTGAACTCTTGCACTAGGGCAAAATCTATCCGTTAGGGTTCTTCCACCAACTGAACTAACCCTCATAGGTGGATACATGGGTGCTACTGGTATATTATGTGTTTCTACCCATGATGCAGTCACAAAAAAATGTGGCAGAACCGCCCGAATTATTCCAGCTTAAGTGCCTAAGTCACGCCTCAAGGGCCGCAACACACTTACATCGGAATAACCCGTCAGTCCCTCAGATCTAGTCTGATAAAGCCACTTAACCAGGATCAAATACCACATACTCACTCGAAGGTGAGTCATAGAAGAAATACAATAAAACAGGAAACCTCAAATTAAAGTACTAAATTATTACATAAATCGCAGTTTTTCAAGTTGCTGGTAAGAGTTCATAAAATAAGATGCAGCGGATAATCGATGTCGTCGATAGCGAGGAAATGTGCAAGGCCTAGCCCACTACTCCTCGTGCTGCACTCCTGCCGGAGCAGCATCCCACTCGATCGTCGAATCCGATGGCAGGGTGGTAGGTCAAGTCACACCATCAACCATATCCTGAAGCGTACCTGCAAAAATTATGCCACAAGCAAGGCTAAGTATACTAATACTTAGCTAGACTTACCCGGTGTGAGGAAACTACTCCTCTACCTCTAGACCATGCAGCTGTTTGGCTGAGGGGTTTGGTTTGCCAAAAGCACTAGCTGTTTCTAAAATCAATTTTTAGCTTTTCAAATTCTAGCATCATTATCTTAGCTAAGTTTGCTCCTTCTAAGCATACATGGTAACAAGCATTTAGTACAATCAACAAATTATCTCATGTAACATTATTTCACTTCTTACTCAATGTAGTACAAGGGGTCAAGCAGTCTCATTAGCTGCGAGAAGCAGACAATTCGAATTGAGTTTTTATCCTTGCAAGGTAAACCTAAACACACGACATGTCAGGATACTCTGACCCCACACATGTCAACCATCCCCATCGATTCCCCGTTCGCGTCCAGGCCTCACTGCCTTGTTATACAATGCTCCACTAACCCCGGCTGCCGCCGTGCAGTGATCACACTTGTACCCACCATAGCTTGCATGGGAGACCCAGTCTTAGGTCGCGTGAGGGATAAAGTCCGCGCCCGGCTTCACTCAGGTACTAGGTTTACCGGTTAATTTCCCGACATGTGCATAGTACGTTCAAAAGCTTGACTCACGTATCCACACATTAATCCTTATTTCCTTTTTCTCGTCTTATGGACAAGGCATCCTCCCTGGATCCAAGTCCATAGACTAGCATAGATCCCATTATCAAGATGAATATAATAAATTCCTGACCTCGCGCGAGTGCTAGAAAAATCACTCGACTTCTACCGAGATCCTGATTAGCAAAGCAGCTACTCGACCTAGCATACTAGTATCCATCTCAAAAAGGAATCCTAAGTTCATGCAACTAGAGGTTTCAAGCAAATCCTACACTTAAGTGCACAATACAATCCTACAAGCATTAAGTGTAGTAAAGTAGCATATATAAATACGGTTATGCATAAAACCAGGGCTTGCCTTCAATAGCTGGGGCTGCGGGGAGATCCTCAATGGCAGCCTCGGGAGCTTGCTCCTGGTCTTCCTCTTGGACAGTTCCTTGCTCGGGGATGAGCACGTACTCTCCGTCAGCGAGATTACAATCTAATGAATGCAATGAGTAAGATACATGCATGATATGATATGTGTTTTAGCAATTAAACTTTGATGGTGAATGATCCACTTAAATGAGATAGAGTTTAATCTTGCTACTAAAGATTTTTGGTGGTGTACTTAGTAATTTAGATCACACTCAGTTAAACTAAGTGGTAAGTCCATTTTGGTGTTCCACTGAATTCTTTTTAAAGCCTTAGTGAGAAATTGTCACGATTTCTAGTTGAACTTATTGGGGCGAGGTTTATCTTTCATTTCTTTCCCTCTATTTCTTGTATGTTTTTAAAGTGGGTTTGAACTACAAGTTATCTCAATAAATTTTCCACAAATTCTGTAAAAATTACAGTGGCTTCTTACTGGTTTATGATTCTCTGTCCTAAAATTTGGGGCTTAAAGAGTGAATAGTTCACTCTGGATAAAATTATCAAATATTAGGGCAGAAGGGGTGTTTTGAACTACAACTACCATTTAACAGTAGGTTATTCTCTAAGACTTATTTTTGCTGGCATTTAGATGTTATTACATGACTTTGTACAAACTTTTAGCCACTAATATCCTTTAGTCATTTTACTATGATTTTCTAAAGTTTCTAGTCAAAGGGGTGCTTTCTACTACCACTATATTTGAAAAATATCAAACAACAGATTTCTGATTTTTCCTAGCTTCTTCTTTGTGCAAGAGCAATCATTCTGAAGTTTGGCATCTTTTTGCTTAAGGGAAGGCTGGTAGGAATTATTTGGATTAAATAACCTTTTTCATGAAGTATGGCAATGGGTATTATTTTACAGCTTCCAATTGGGTTTTGCATTTTTCTTTGGTGGCCTGTCTCATTATTGATCTAGCAAAATTTTATTTGCCCATTATTGCACCATTTTTGGGTTGCTCATGATTTAATTGAATTATGACCCATTATCAAGTTCTATTTGTTTACCCTACCTAAAATGATGGGCTGGGGTGTTTATCATTTTTGTAGTAGAGTTCTAGTGGTTACAAGTCCACTGCATTTTTATAATTAATTTTGAAATTGTTTTTATAATTCTAATAATTGTTTTTCTGGTTTGATTAATGCCTAATAAAACATTTCACTTTGATTCTGTTCTGGACTAGAGGTCCCTTTATTTTTCCTAGGTTCTCTGTTACTTAAGTAGGTTAGGAAAAATAATTGCACTCACTACTCATTATTTTCTAATGTCTTTCTGATTTTCCTAAGTTTTGGGAAAAAATGGCTTTTAATAGATATCCCTACTTAAATTTTCAATACTGGGGTTCCCACTATGTTTAAACAGTGTTTAAATGGGGTTTGAACATCTACAAATTTTCTTAGGTTCAGTACAGAAGCATAACTAATTTTCTTTAATTTAATATGGTTTGGTCAGTTTCTGTATTTAATTTCAAACTCTAAAATTTAAAACAGAATGCATGGGGTTTAGTATTTTTAATTGGTGGTCCATAATATTTAAAATCCAGCAAAATTGATTTGACAAATTTTGGTTAAATATTTCTCAAATTATGAATTTCCTAAGTTTTCTGTTCATTAAAACGATTAAACAGAAATGATTAAATGGGAAACGACTTTGCATCGGGGTCCCTGGCGGGTGTTTTCAATTTCCCTTACAGACTAGTCCCTGGGTTACTATTCAAATGTGCCACTAACAGTTCAGAAAACCCCCTGGGGTTCCACTAAAGCTAACCCGAGGTCCTTCCCCCAATTAAACAGTTCTCGCGGCGAGGAAAGGGCGGAGGGGCTTACCAATGGCGAGACTGCTCCGGTGATGTGGCCGAGGGTGTAGGGGAGGTCCTGAGGGTCACGACGATGTGTGGTTCGCCGTCGGGGATGGTCGGAGTCGGCCGGTCCACGTGCGCAGGCGAGGGCTCGTCGGCGGCGAGGAGTCCGGCCTAACCAGGGCACAATTGATCAATCAAATGGGCCAGAGAGCTTCACCAGGGATCAAGGAAGGTGTGTGTGTGTGAGGAATTGAAGAACGACTCACCGGATTGCTCGGTCTACGCGCGCAGGCGGGCGGCTGAAGTCCGGCGAGGACGATCTCGATTCTCTGGTGAAGTTCTGCCGGGTCCGAGAGCTTGGGAAGCTTCACGAGCTATTGGCAAAGCTAACCGAGCGGCTAGCACGACTTGGAAGTGACCGAAGTGGGCTGGCCACGGTGGCCGAGGCTCGGGTGGCAATGGCGGGCGGAAGAGAGCTCGCCGGAGCTAAGGAGGGGCGTCTGGCCGGCGAAGGTGAGCACGGGGTGAGGTGAGGCATGCCCGGGGAGGCTTTATAGGCGCGGGCGGGCATGGCCGAGGGCGAGGCTCTGACAAGTGCTCAGGGCGTGCGCGGGCGAACGCCAGTGGGCGCTCTGGCGCCTGGCACAGCATCAAGCACGAGGCAACGCAGAGAGAGGTCGAGTTCAAGCGCGGATTGACTCCAAATCTTGAGATTATGGCCATGATCCCATTGAGAGATCTCTTCCACTAACATTCCTTTATTGTTTGTGTGTGGAGGCTTGCAGGTTTTGCTGACTGGATCAAGTGATAGAGAGGGGAGAAATCGGGTTTGTCTCACTGCCGCGCACAGAGAGAAGATCTCGGGTTTGATGTGTCCAGAGCATGCGTCCCAATGCCATCTTCTGGTATGAGGTAGAGGGGTTAGTTAGGCACATTTTTGTCAATGGGGTCATTAGGATTTGAGCTAGGGATCAAGGTGAACACGCTTGGTATTTGGCTCAAGGGATGAAATTCAGAAATCTGAATTTCAGAAATCCCTATTGAACCTCCACTTGAAAAGCTTGTTTGGAGTTTTTATTAAACTATTTTGGCCAAGCTTCCATAATCTTTATTGTAGCTTTATTATTATATTTCAATGTTTATAATTGGCCTAAGCCATGATTTTATATTTTTCATGGTCTTTTACTCCTTTTCTTTATCTCTACTTAGATAGCTTGATTAGGGTTGGTGTTAGGGTTTCAACATTTTTCCCTTCGTTGAAAATCTTATTTGTTTGGAACATGATTCTTTAGATATACACTTAGTAGATCTTTTATTCTTAAGTTAATTTGATGCTTCATGCTCAATTTGGCTCACATGAATTGTTGATTCTTGGGTTAGCACTGAAAGAAACCTTAGGTGACACTAGGGTGTCACAAATAATGCGTTGCTCCAGTATCAAATAAGACATTTGCAGAATGGTACTCAACTGAAAACGTACCTAGTGCCACTCCTGGAATCTCCTGGACTGTGTTGACCTCCAAGTGGTGAAGCGAAGGGTGGGACTCGCAGGAAGTGGGTGCTCTATTATTAGGGCAAACTGCTCTTCGAATGTCATTCTCTTTGCAACTTCAGAAGGAAGTCCTTTTAAATTTTGTTTCATAATTACTTCATTCTGATTTAAGATCATATTTCTAGAATTTAGATTCGAAGGGCAGGAGGAGGGGTTGGGCATGATTATGTACCAATTTCCTTAGGTAGGCAATCAGGGAAGTTGGATCGCAAGAATTCCTCAGTCTCCCAAGTAGCCTCTTCCTCTGAGTGATTACTCCATTGGATCTTATACATCTTGATCGATTTAGCCCGAGTCGATCTTTCCTTGCAATCCAGGATCTTGGAAGGGTACTCTTGGTACGATAGATCTGGCTCTATCTCCAATTTTGGTTCTACTATGATCTCGGTCGGCAATCGAACACACTTCTTCAGCTGAGATACATGGAACACATTGTGGATGACAGACATTTTTGGAGGTAACTTCAATTTATATGCCACGGGTCCACATGCTTCTATGATCTCATAAGGTCCAATGTAACGAGGGGCTAACTTGCCTTTGATTCCAAACCTCTACACTCCCTTGGTGGGTGATACATTCAAATACACGAAATCTCCCACCTCGAACTGGAGAGGTTTCCTTCTCTTATCATGGTAACTCTTCTGCCTGGCCTGAGCAGCTTCTAGATTCTTCCTGATTAGTTTGACTTTCCTTTTGGCTTCAGTCACTAAGTCAGGTCTGAAAACTTCTCTTTCTCTAGGCTGAGACCAATTGAGGGGTGTTCGACATCTTCTTCCATAGAGAGCTTCGAAGGGTGCCATCTTTAGGCTGGATTGATAACTGTTGTTATAAGCAAACTCTACCAAGGAGAGGTGCTTATCCCAGTTCTTGCCACAATCGATTGCACAAGCTCTCAGCATATCTTCAAGAATTTGATTCACCCTCTCAGTCTGACCATCAGTCTGTGGGTGGTAAGCTGAACTTCTGATTAACTTGGTTCCCAAAGACTCTTGCAGTTGTTCCCAAAACCTGGCAACAAATTGGGCTCCTCGGTTAGAAACAATGGTTCGAGGCAATCCGTGCAAACACACGATCCGGTCAATGTACAACTCTGCATACTTTTGAGCCTTATCAGTGGTATGCACTGGGAGAAAATGTGCCACTTTCGTCAGTCAGTCCACAATAACCCAAATCGAATCATGATGACGAGAGGTGTTGGGCAGACCCACAATGAAATCCATGCTGATGTCATCCCATTTTCACAAAGGTATAGATAGGGGTTGCAAAGCTCCAGCTGATTTCAAGTGGCTTGCCTTTATCCTCTGGCAGGTGTCACATTCCGATACATATTGGGCTATCTCCCTCTTCATTCTGGTCCACCAATACAAGGGCTTCAGATCATGGTACATTTTGGTGCTCCCTGGATGCATAGAGAATTTGAAGAGATGGGCCTCGTCCAAGATTTTCTTCTTGAGATCCTTGTTTTTAGGAACCACCAATCTGCTTTCAAACCACAATATACCCTTTCCATCTTGGCGGAAACATTTATACTTCTCAGTCTTCTGACGGAGATTCTCCTTAATAATTTGCACTCCCTTGTCACTGAGATGGGCCATGATGATCTTGTCTTGCAAAGCTGGCTCAACGGAAAGGTGAGACAAAGCACCAGAAGGAATCACTTCAATATGCATCTTGCTCAACTCATCACACAAGGTGCCAATATGAGAATCCATCACAACACAGTTGCATTGCAACTTCCGACTCAAGGCATCTGCTACCACATTGGCCTTTCCTGGGTGATAATGTACCTCTAGGTCATAGTCCTTGATCAGCTCTAGCCATCTTCGCTGCCTCATGTTGAGATCAGCCGGAGTAAAGATACACTTAAGGCTCTTATGATCAGTGAAGATGTTGCAGTGGGTTCCCATCAAATAGTGCCTCCACATTTTTAATGCATGAACCACTGCTGCCAACTCCAGGTCATGAGTGGGATAATTCTGCTCATGAGGCCTGAGTGCTCTTGAGGCATAAGCAATGACTCGGTTGTCTTGCATCAAGACAACCTAGTCCAGTGCCAGAGGCATCACAATACACATCAAATGGCTTGCTGCTGTCGGGTTGCGCTAATACCGGTGCTGTGGTCAGATGTTGCCTCAATGCATGGAAGGCATCTTCGCACTTCTGACCCCAAACAAACTTGGCTTCTTTCTTCAACAGCTCAGTTATGGGCTTCGCAATTCGAGAGAAATCTGGAATGAATCTTTGGTAATAACCAGCTAATCACAGAAAACTCTGAATCTGACGAACAGTCGTTGGTGGCTTCCAGTTCATCACCTCGTACACCTTATCAGGATCAACAGCTATTCCTGCCTGAGAGATAGTGTGACCCAAGAATTTGATCTCCTTTAGCCAAAAATCAAATTTTGACAACTTGGCATAAAGGTGGTGCTCTCGCAGACGTTGAAGCACTACATGCAAATGCTCGGCATGTTCTTCTTCGTTCTTTGAGTACACAAAGATATCATTGATGAAAACCACTACAAATTTGTCCAATTCGGGCATGAAAATAGAATTCATCAAATACATGAAATATGCTGGTGCATTAGTCAGCCCGAAAGACATCACCAAGAATTCATATAGCCCATATCTTGTTGAGAAAGCCGTCTTCGCAATATCGCTTGCTCGTATCTTGATCTGATGGTAGCCAGAGCGAAGGTCTATCTTTGAAAACACTTTGGCTCCGACCAACTGATCAAAAAGAACATCAATACGAGGCAAAGGATACTTGTTCTTGATAGTCACCGCATTAAGTGGGCGATAATCTATACACAGCCTCAAGCTTTCATCTTTCTTCTTTACAAACAAGGCTGGACATCCCTAAGGCGAAGTACTTGGGCGAATAAAACCTTTGTCCAGCAACTCCTACAATTGCTTTTTCAATTCTGCCGACTCAGCGGGTGGCGTCCGGTAAGGCCTCTTGGAAATAGGCGTCGTTCCCGGTTGCAACTCGATGGCGAATTAAATATCCCGGTCTGGTGGCATTCCTGGCAATTCATCAGGAAAGACATCTGCATACTCACAGACCACTGGAATCTTCTTCAGAGGTAACTCTGTCATAGAAAAAGCACATGACTGAGTAGAATCTTGACTGGGCAGAATTAAGGTGAAATTCCCATAGAACGAGGAATTGATTTCCACGATGCGACTGGCTACATCAAGCACTACTTGGTGCAGGGTCATCCAATTAGCTCCCAGAATAATGTCCACATTTTCCAAACCCAAAACAAAAAGGGTGGTTTTGACAATGTGGCTTTCCAATTGAATAGGCACACTTTGGTTTAATTGATTAGTTGCAATTTTACCCCCAGGTGTGGCTATCATAAATGACCCTTTTGAGTGATTGAAAGGAAGTTGACATTTAGCACTGAACTTTTGGCTAATGAAACTATGAGATGCACCGGAATCAAACAAAATTAAAGCAGGTTGATTATAAACTAAAAAGATACCAGTCATGATGGGGGCTCCCTCAGGTACTTCATCCAGAGTAGTGAAGTTGAGCTTCCCTTGCCTGACTTGTATCTTCTGCTTTCTTCCCTTGTCTTGATTTGGTGCTGGCATCTACCTCTGCTGATTTCTTGGGCAATTCTTGGCATAGTGGCCCACATTGCCACAAGTGAAGCACTTGTTCCCATTGCCCTAGCGGAACTGCTACTACTGCGGAGGCTGATTGTTCCTTGGAGCGGGAGCTAGAAAACGAGTGGGTGCCGGCTGCTGCTGCTGAGGTGGCCTGATCACCCATCTGCCTGCCTGCTGCTGAAATCCCCTGCTCTAGTTGTGAGAAACAATCCTGAACCTCTGGGCCTGAGCGGATGGTGCTGCCATTGGTGCCTTTCTCTTCTTCTCTGCCCGATGAGCTACAATACAGTCCTCCTAGGAGATGGCCAGGTTGACCAACTCATTGAAGCTATCAGCCCAGACAGTGTTGAGACGTTCCTGCAGCTTGGTGTTGAGACCTCTGCGGAAGCGGTCTCTCTTCTTCTCATCAGAATCAACATGGTAACCTGCATACTGGCACAGGTCGTTGAAGGCCTGAGCGTATTGCAATATCGTGCGGGTTCCTTGATTAAGTGCCAGAAACTCATTCAACTTGTGATCAAGAATTCCAGCTGGGATGTGGTGCCCTCTGAAAAGTAGTCTTGAATTCCTCCCAAGACACTTCATGATCAGCGGGGAGCATAGCACGGAAGTGGTCCCACCAAGTCCGAGCAGGGCCGCGAAGCTGCTGCGCGGCGAAGCGTGCCTTGGTTTCATCAGGGCAGTCTCCCGTGAGGAGGGGAAACTTGGACTCAACGACATGGAGCCACACGTCGGCGTCCAACGGATCCTCTACCTTGGTGAACAAGGGTGGCTGCGTACTCAGGAACTCCTGGTAGGTTGCCGCTGCCGGAGGTCGCTGATGCTAGCCTCCACCATGCTGCTGAGGGTGGGGCTGGCGCTGCAAGAGCTGTCGCAGAATCTCATTCTGCTGGGCCATCAGCTCCTGTACTGTGGGAGCTGGAGGAGGTGGCGGGGGAACTTGCTCGTTATGCCCGCGACGCTGCCTAGCTGCCATCTGAAAACAGAGATTGTTGCCATTGTTATCCCAACTCACAATTTCGAACGACATGCTATTATCTCATATGGAAGGAAAAATGCCATAATCATAATATTAGGTTCAAAATGAAGATAACATGGTTACAAACATCCCACAAATTTCGAAAGTTCATAAGGGTTACATCAATTAGGGGAAAGTACCCATAAGCCTAGTCTAAAATTTGTCATTAACTAAGCTCGCGTAGGTTTCTAACCGCCTAAAGCGTCAAAGTGACTGATCAACCCTGAGTGGTGGAAGCAACACTAGATGCGAGTGAAGGGGGCATCGCGGAGGTAGTCCCGTTGGCACCAGGGGCTGGTCCTAACTCCTCGGGAGCCTCTTCTCCCTCGCTTCCGGCCTCATTGGCCTCCATCTCTAAGTGGTGCATGTCTAGGTGGTCATTTGCTTCTTCGAGTTCCCACTGCACATCGTGGAGTTGGTTCTCCAAGACATCAATAGTGTTGTCTCGGATCTCCACCTGCTGCTCCAAGGTGGTAATGCGCTGGCTCAGCCTCTCCACCTGCAAATCCTTTTCCACCAACTCGGAGGACAAGTCGACCACAAAGTCTTCTCGGCTGTCGAGGGTGAGCTTGGTGGTTTGAGCGACGTTAGCAAGATGTGCCATAGCGTCGCTCTGCAGGGCCTGAAGGCGGTACAACACACTCATGCACTGAATAGTGACCCTCCCAACCAAGTCAGGATACATTGCCCACTCATCTTTTACATGGCTCACACGGTTACACCACATGGGGTCATCCTTTTTCTCAGCAGGGAAGAGTCCCAAGGGGTGCATCACCATCTCCAGGGGATGGTAGCCACAGAAAGTTGTCAGAGTCTTCATGGCTGCCGCTTTAGTGGTGTCGTCCGTCCTGAATCCAACCATCTCGAAGTCAAGAGAACGCCAACCCGGCTGAAGGGGATGAGCCTCCAAGGTCAGCCAGACTCGGCAACGAGGTACCCAATGCTCCTCATACAACTGCACCATGTACAAAGGGGGTGTAGGGTAACCGGCAGAGTTAAGCACTTCCCACAAGATGGAAGGAAATCCATCGTGAGAAAGGAAGTCAGAGCTGAAACGAGTGTCTCCTTCGCTGGCGGGGGTGGGTGAATTCATCTGCGGAAGGGTATCAAAGGTAAAGATTATGGTGGAAGGAAGAAAATAAAAGAGCCTGGATGGTTTTAAAAGGAAGCAGGTTATCTCAATTTTTAATTCCTTTTAGTTTTTATAATGCATGCATGATGAAATCAACGTCTCCTCTCCGAATGAAATAAAAGGGGGGGCTCCTAGGGCACCCTTCACAAGCTAAGGACTGGCCCACAGGGCCTACTTACTTAGCCACCTATTTCCCCCTCTATTCTTAAGGCCTTTCATCATAGGTCTAGCGGTCTAGTCCTGACGATTCTTATCAGTTTCTAAGCAAGTTTTAGGTTTTGAAAATTGGTATTCATGGTTTATTGTCCTTCTCTGTGGTGGTGTTTGCTCTGATACCATCTATGGCAGAACCACCCGAATTATTCCAGCTTAAGTGCCTAAGTCACGCCTCAAGTGCCACAACACACTTAAATCAGAATAACCCGTTAGTCCCTCAGATCTAGTCTGATAAAGCCACTTAACCAGGATCAAATACCACATACTCACTCGAAGGTGAGTCACAGAAGAAATACAATAAAACAGGAAACCTCAAATTAAAGTACTAAATTATTACATAAATCGGAGTTTTTCAAGTTGCTGGTAAGAGTTCATAAAATAAGATGCTGTGGATAATCGATGTCGTCGATAGCGAGGAAATGGGCAAGGCCTAGCCGACTACTCCTCGTGCTACTCTCCTGCCGGAGCAGCATCCCACTCGACCGTCCAACCCGGTGGCAGGGTGGTAGGCCAAGTCACACCATCAACCATATCCTGAAGCGTACCTGCAAAAATTATGCCACAAGCAAGGCTGGGTATACTAATACTCAGCTAGACATACCCGGTGTGAGGAAACTACTCCTCTACCTCTAGGCCATGCAGCAGTTTGGCTGAGGGGTTTGGTTTGCCAAAAGCACTAGCTATTTCTAAAATCAATTTTTAGCTTTTCAAATTCTAGCATCATTATCTTAGCTAAGTTTGCTCCTTCTAAGCATACATGGTAACAAGCATTTAGTACAATCAACAAATTATCTCATGTAACCTTATTTCACTTCTTACTCAATGTAGTACAAGGGGTCAAGCAGTCTCATTAGCTGCGAGAAGCAGACGATTCGAATCGAGTTTTTATCCTTGCAAGGTAAACCTAAACACACGACATGTCAGGGTACTCCGACCCCACACATGTCAACCGTCCCCATCGATTCCCCGTTCATGTCTAGGCCTCACCGCCTTGGCATACATTGCTCCACTGACCCCGGCTGTCGCCGTGTAGTGACCGCACTTGTACCCACCATAGCTAGCATGGGAGACCCAGTCTCAGGTTGCGTGAGGGATAAAGTCCACGCCCGGCTTCACTCAGGTACTAGGTTTACCGGTTACCATATTTCTCGACATGTGCTTAGTACGTTCAAAACCTTGACTCAGGTATCGACACATTAATCCTTAATTCCTTTTTCCCGTCTTATGGACAAGGCATCCTCCCTAGATCCAAGTCCATAGACTAGCATAGGTCCCATTATCAAGATGAATACAATCAATTCCTGACCTCGCGTGAGTGCTAGAAAAATCACTCGACTTCTATCGAGATCCTGATTAGCAAAGCAGCTACTCGACCTAGCATACTAGTATTAGCAAAGCAGCTACTCGACCTAGCATACTAGTATCCATCTCAAAAAGAAATCCTAAGTTCATGCAACTAGAGGTTTCAAGCAACTCCTACACTTAAGTGCACAATACAATCCTACAAGCATTAAGTGTAGTAAAGTAGCATATATAAACACGGTTATGCATAAAACCGGGGATTGCCTTCAATAGCTGGGGCTGCGGGGAGATCCTCAATGGCAGCCTCGGGAGCTTGCTCCTGGTCTTCCTCTTAGACAGTTCCTTGCTCGGGGATGAGCACGTACTCTACGTCAGCGAGATTACAATCTAATGAATGCAATGAGTAAGATACAAGCATGATATGGTATGTGTTTTAGCAATTAAACTTTGATGGTGAATGATCCACTTAAATCAGATAGAGTTTGATCTTGCTACTAAAGATTTTTGGTGGTGGACTTAGTAATTTAGATCACACTCAGTTAAACTAAGTGGTAAGTCTATTTTGGTGTTCCACTGAATTCTTTTTAAAGCCTTAGTGAGAAATTGTCAAGATTTCTAGTTGAACTTATTGGGGTGAGGTTTATCTTTCATTTTTTCCCTTTATTTCTTATTTGTTTTTAAAGTGGGTTTGAACTACAAGTTGTCTTAATAAATTTTCCAAAAACTCTGTAAAAATTAAATTGGCTTCTTACTGGTGTATGATGTACTGTCCTAAAATTTGGGGCTTAAAGAGTGAATAGTTCTCTCTTGATAAAATTATACAACATTAGGGCAGAAGGGGTGTTTTGAACTACAACTACCATTTAACAGTAGGTTATTCTCTAAGACTTATTTTTGCTGGCATTTAGATGTTATGACATGACTTTGTACAAACTTTTAGCCACTAATATCCTTTAGTCATTTTACTATGATTTTCTAAAGTTTCTAGTCAAAGGGGTGCTTTCTACTACCACTATATTTAAAAAATATCAAACATCAAATTTCTGATTTTTCCTAGCTTCTTCTTTGTGCAAGTCCACTAGAATTTTATCATTTTTCCTACCTAAAATAATGGGCTGGGGTGTTTATCATTTTTGTAGTGGAGTTCTAGTTGTTACAAGTCCAATGGATTTTTATAATTAATTTTGAAATTGTTTTTATAATTCTAATAATTGTTTTTCTGGTTTGATTAATGCCTAATAAAACATTTCACTTTGATTCGGTTCTGGACTAGAGGTCCCTTTATTTTTCCTAGGTTCTCTGTTACTTAAGTAGGCTAGGAAAAATAATTGCACTCACTGTTCATTATTCCTAATGTCTTTATGATTTTCCTTGGTTTTGGGCAAAATGGCTTTTAATAGATATCCCTACTTAAATTTTTAATACTGGGGTTCCCACTATTTTTAAACAGTGTTTAAATAGGGTTTGAACATCTACAAGTTTTCTTAGGTTCAGTACAGAAGAATAACTAATTTTCTTTAATTTAATAAGGTTTGGTCATTTTCTGTATTTAATTTCAAACTCTAAAATTTAAAACAGAAAGCATGGGGTTCAGTATTTTTAATTGGTGGTCCATAATATTTAGAATCCAGTAAAATTGGTTTGACAAATTTTGGTTAAATATTTCTCAAGTTATGAATTTCCTAAGTTCTCTGTTCATTAAAAATATTAAACAGAAATGATTAAATGGGAAACGACTTTGCATCGGGGTCCCTGGCGGGTGTTTTCAATTTCCCTTACAGACTAGTCCCTGGGTTACTATTCAAATGTGCCACTGACAGTTCAGAAAACCCCCTGGGGTTCCACTAAACTTAACTCGAGGGTCTTCCCCCAATTAAACAGTTCCCGTGGCGGAGGACAGGGTGAAGGGGCTTACCGGCGGCGAGACTGCTCCGGTGAGGTGGCCGAGGGTGTAAGGGAGGTCCTAAGGGTCACGGCAATGTGCGGGTCGCCGTCGGGGATGGTCGGAGTCGGCCGGTCCACGTGCGCAGGCGGGAGAGCTCGTTGGCGGCGAGGAGTCCGGCCTAACCAGGGCACAATTGATCATTCAAATGCGTCAGAGAGCTTCACCAGGGATCAAGGAAGGTGTGTGTGTGTGTGAGGAATTGAAGAACGACTCACCGGATTGCTCGGTCTACGCGCGTAGGCGGGCGGCTGAAGTCCGGCGAGGACGATCTCGGTTCTCCGATGAAGTTCTACCGGGTCCGAGAGCTTGGGAAGCTTCACGATCTATTGGCGAAGCTAACCGAGTGGCTGACGCGGCTTGGAAGTGACCGGAGTGGGCTGACCACGGTGGGCGAGGCTCGGGTGGCAATGGTGGGCGGAAGAGAGCTCGCCGGAGCTAAGGAGGGGCGTCTAGCCGGTGAAGGTGAGCATAGGGTGAGGTGAGGCACGCCCGGGGAGGCTTTATAGGTGTGGGCGGGCACGACTGAGGGTGAGGCTCTAACAAGTGCTCGGGGCATGCGCGGGCGAACGCCAGTGCGCGCTCTGGCGCCTGGCACAGCATCGAGCACGAGGTAGCGCAGAGAGAGGTCGAGTTCAAGCGCGGATTGGCTCCAAATCTGAGATTATGGCCATGATCCCATTGAGAGAGGTCGTTTGTGTGTGGAGGCTTGCAGGTTTTGCTGATTGGATCAAAAGATAGAGAGGGGAGAAATCGGGTTTGTCTCACTGCCGCGCACAGATTGAAGATCCCGGGTTTGACATGTCCAGAGCACGCTTCCTGATGCCATCTTCTGGTATGAGGTAGAGGGGTTAGTTAGGCACATTTTTGTCAATGGGGTCATTAGGATTTGAGCTAGGGATCAAGGTGAACACGCTTGGTCTTTGGCTCAAGGGCTCAAATTCAGAAATCTGAATTTCATAAATCCCTATTGAACCTCCACTTGAAAAGCTTGTTTGGAGTTTTTATTAAACTATTTTGGCCAAGCTTCCATAGTATTTATTGTAGCTTATTTAGTATATTTCAATGTTTATAATTGGCCTAAGCCTTGATTTTATATTTTTCATGGTCTTTTACCCCTTTTCTTTATCTCTACTTAGATAGCTTGATTAGGGTTGGTGTTAGGGTTTCAACATTTTTCCCTTTTTTGAAAATCTTATTTGTTTGGAACATGATTCTTTAGATATACACTTAGTAGATCTTTTATTCTTAAGTTAATTTGATGCTTCATGCTCAATTTGGCTCACATGAATTGTTGATTCTTGGGTTAGCACTGAGAGAAACCCTAGGTGACACTGGGGTGTCACAAATAATGTGTTGCTCCAGTATCAAATAAGACATTTGCAGAATGGTACTCAACTGAAAATGTACCTAGTGCCACTCCTGGAGTCTCCTGGACTATGTCGACCTCCAAGTGGTTCACCTTTCCGTACTGGGCACGAGGCTGCCCACGGTTGTTGCCTCCTTGCTGCATTGCATTCTGTCTGACTGGGGCATTGGGAGCTGGCTGCTACTGAGCTGCTTTATTTGGGCAATGATTCACCCAGTGGCCTTGTTCCCCACAGTGGAAACACGCACAACTTCCTCCTTGCGTTGGCGCTGCGTGGTTGTTCTGGTTGGTTGCTGGGGCAGGAAGACGGGGTGCCTGGTTGCTCTGACGCTGATATTGATTTCCTCCCTGCTGGTTATTCTGATGGTACTGCTGCTGCTGCTGAGGAAACTGCCTCTGGTAATGCTGCTGGTTCTGACACTGATGCTGGTGCTGGTGACCCTGCTTGAATGGCTGAGGTGGGTTGCCTAAGTAGCGAGGACGACTGCTACTCCCGACCTGAGATCCACCAATCTTGCGTTTCCTGTCCTCCATCTCCCGACGCTTCCTTTGAGTCATGATTGCTCTGTCGATCAGATGCTGGAAGGTAGGGAAGGTGTGGTTCATCAGCTGATAGTGGAGGGGATCAACCAATCCTCTCAAGAAGCGGTACTGCCTCTTGGCATCCGTGTTGACATCTTCTGGGGCATAACGTGACAGCTGCAGAAACTTGTCCCTGTACTCGCTGACGGACAGGGGACCTTGTTTTAGGGCGAGAAACTCCTACTTCCTCACTATCATCAGTCCCTCGAGCACATGGTAGCGACAGAAGTTGTCCCTGAATTCTTCCTAAGTGATGACACTGGGCAGTGTGCAACTCCCGCTCCACAGTACGCATCCAATCTTCGGCATCCATGGGGTCAGCAAAATGGGCAAAGACTGAGGGGATGGCCCCTCATGAATTCTGCCAGCTTGTCTCTGGGCACTTGTGGCATCTGGACTTGCACCTGAGGCTGAGGCGGTGGTGGCAGATGCTGTACTTGCTGCATCGCTGCTTGGGTCTGACCAATTGCCTGGACTGCTTGAGTCTGCATCAGGAACATTTGCTCAATGGTCATCGGTGGTGGCGGTGGCAAATGCTGCTGTGGTGCTGCCTCCGCTTGAGGTGCCTGCTGTTCTGGCTGAGCACGCCTTGCACCTCTGCGCCTATTCTCAGACATCTGTAGAAATCACACACATATATCAAATCTGACTCTGAGAAAAGATGTATAGAAAATCCTCATAGCATTGAACAAATGACCATCTTCACTGACAGCTTCTCAGATAAATAGGAAAGTGGAAATAAATGGATTACCCAACTAAATAAATGACTTTATTAATAACTACACCAAGTTGCAGGTGATACCCACAGCTTGGTGACAATCATTACAAAGATCCAAATTCAGTACATGTCCATCATAACAAGCATGCAACATAAGATAAGCAAACTAACTCTAACTAAAACTAACTAGACCAAGACACTGAAGTAAGCATTACTACAGACTCTTACTCTGTCGATCTAGGGATCCAGATCTATCCGGGTCCTGCAGTCTGGGGTACCATAGTCGAAGCGACCAAGGGGCGGTGAACGGTAAGGGTGCTGAATCCCGACGGGGCGGGAGAACCACCATCCAGATAGTGGCGTGCTATGCACTCAGCATGCAATTCTGCAACCTCCGCCCGAACCTTGCCCAACTCGTCAAGGGCGTGGTCCAACTCTGTGTTGAGCACGGCAGCCAGGTTGACCATGCTGTTCAGCCTGGGATTGCCCTCACCAACTGGCGAGACAATCACACCTCCAGCACTGCCCGTCGAATGGCGAGGGTAGTACTTCAGGTCAAGGCCATCAGCTACCCCGTTGAACAACGAGCAATACTGAGAAAGTGCCTGTTGTGCTGCATCTTGCATGGCTGCCTCGGCAGTATTGTGACACCCCAGGTGTCAATTTCACGTTATGTTGGGAGATTTACCCTAATCTCGGACGATCAGTGAAAATTTCTATCTCTTTATCACATTTATCTCCATTTATCAAGTTACTCATGAATGTTTCACCAAATTTGGAATTATTCGATCTCAAGAACAACCAAATTTGGAGCTGTTAAAACTTTTATTCTCGGCTCGGATGTAATCTCGATATTCAATCTCGATTTATAAATCTCGTCTAAAGCTCATTAAATCAAACCCTCGATGACTGTTATCTGATCTGAGCCCGAATCCAATTCCTCGAACTTCGATCGATGTTCGACTATTTTAATCCGAATTTGTACTCTCAAAAGAAATACTCAGTATGTTGTCCTCTAATCAAATCTTACTCGACTAAGCTTAGTACCTCTGTGTTCGATCCGAATTCAAAAAAATCAACCTCGGCGATAATTTTAAATATCATGATTTATCTCTTTCAATCATAAATCCGAAAGCCAGTCATATCTTAAGACGATTTATTTTCAAATCTTGCGTAGTGAATTATTTCCGAGCGAATTCAAATTAAACTATTGGCTGAATTAATCGCTCAATCGTCCGTTCGCCGAAACTCTAATTCGCTCTGTTCTCTGTAGAAACGAATTCCGCAGGAGCGTTTGTATTCCGGGAAATAATTAGCGATCCGATAATCCGTGTTTAATCAAAACACCATAAAATAAAATAGAAATAAATTATCGCGGCCCGATTACATGTTTTGGGCCAGCCCAACCTAGCCCAATAGGCCCACTAAGAAACCATAACCCTACCTCATGCCTATAAATAGCAACCCTCTCTCCTTGCACTTGGGCTATTTTGCACTCCCACCACTATTGTTTTTCCAGCCGCCACCAGCAGCCTTCTTCTTCCCCATGCAGTCCTTCTCTCTGTTTCTAGGACGTGCGCAGGGGCAGAAGCTCCATAGCTACCGAGCTCCCTTCCATGGCGCGGCGCCCCTGTTCCCCTGCGACTCCCATGGCCACCGAGCTCCATTCCTCCAAGCTGGTGGCTCCTCCCAAGGACAACGTCCCTCCCCTGCGCAGCCATTCCCATCTCGCAGCAGCTCCAAGCTCCCTACGCCCTCAGCCATGGCGCGATGCATCGGCTCCCTGTCCTCCTCCCCATGGCGCCCATGCCCCTGCTCTAGGCGCTCGCCTCCTCCATTTTGGATGGCCGGCCTTGGTAGCCGCTGTTGCCATGAGCGCCATGGCTGAGCTCCCTGTTCTCCTCCAACAGCTCTGCACGCACCTCCCTGCACAACACCTCCCAGCCTGCGCCCCTTCCTGGCTCCTTGGCGCTTGGCGCTCCTTCCCCAAGTCCGGCTGGAGCTTGCCTCCTCCCATGGCGCCTCTGCTCCTCCCATATAGGGCGTCCGACCCCCTGCTCCATGCCAACACCCCCTGTTCCTCTTCTTTCTACCGCGAGCACCCTTCCTCCCTGTGCCCAGATCTTCTCTCTACTGCACAGCGGCAACCCTAAGTTCATACCTCGCCTCTGCTCACCCATGGTAGCCGGTGTGGTGGCCGAGTTGAACCCCTCCTCAT
The DNA here is from genome assembly GCF_902167145.1 of Zea mays. NCBI lineage: Eukaryota > Viridiplantae > Streptophyta > Magnoliopsida > Poales > Poaceae > Zea > Zea mays. Next base: position 113,066,109 of record NC_050100.1, read on the forward strand.
TGTTCTCCGTGGTGCCTGCTGACTGCTCAACAAAATGCGCAGCAGCCCCGACGTCTCCGCGCGTTGCCGGCTTGCTGTTCCGGGAAGCACAGTGGACAACACGCTGTGACGCTCGTCGGGTGTATGCTGTTTTTGGCGCAGCCCAACTCGCGACGTCGTTGACCCCGGTGAGGCATCCCGCTGCCCCTGCTGCTATCCTATTTTTTTGTTTTTGTTGCTCGGTAGAATGTTGAACTGTTGTGTGTGTCTAATCGTAGCTAGCCGTCAATGCCAACCGTCGTGCACGCATGTTCGATACAAGGCCGGTCGGGTGAACCACATGAATGCCCAACTCCGATCCGATCTCGTTCAGGTTGATTGATTTATAATAATACATATGCTTTGGTTGATGTCGGGCAGTGCATGTATATATGTGGATGTGTGTAATATGTTTCGGCTATACACGTTGGTAGGATCGCATTTGCGGTTAGAGAACAAGAGGTTGTTGATGTGTGCGATTTGTAGTTTGTCTAATTACGTTTTGGTCGATGTGGTGTATATTGGTGTTTGACTATATGTGGGTATAAAATGTTTTGGTTATATGCAGTGGCAAGGTCGCATTCACGTTTTGGTAAACAAATATGTCGTGCTTGTTTTATGTGATGAGTAAGTCTGGAAATACAAGTTATGTGAAGATTGAATTAGGACACGTATATGCGTGTGTGCCGTGGTGTATTTTAGTAGTGGTGGCGTAAGATAATTGATTGAGGAGTGCGGGTATATGCCGCATTATGGTTATACTCGCAACGAGGAAGGATGTTTTTATTGTGTAACACGACGCTTAGATCGCTATTATATAGTTGTGTGAAGTATGCTCATGATGGCTGTGTGATTGAGGAGTGATGTAGTGGCAAGCGAGAAGTAAGTTCAATATTTTTAAAACGATTAGTTGATAGCACCTCTCGACATCGTCATGGTTTTTGTTGTATGGCGGATCGATGCCTTGTCGTCGTAGTCTCGGGGAATTTTTCGGAAATGTGCTGGTGTTTTACTGATGGGGTTGAATGTACTTGTGATGTCTTGGAATAACTGCTTGACGTGCAAGTATCCAAAAATGATGAAAGGTGGTGTATGTTGGTAATTAGAAAATGGTCACTTCGTTAGCCAATAGCCAAGCTTATGCCGAGATTTAAAATATGGGCAATTTGATTTGAAACCATACTCATCTAGGCGTGTGGTTAAATAATAATAATTTTTGCTTGTGTAGTGAGGTGATGACACGCTGTAAGTAGTCATCGCTTCCTCTAAGTCTTGAGTCGGGTCAATACGCATTGTGTGTTCATCAAGATACACTTCGCACCTAGTGTAGGATTGTGTTCAAGACACTGAGTGGACGCTTCAAGTAATCAAGCAGGAGTTGATTGCGTTAAGTGATTGTTATATATAGGTTGTGTCTCGAATTGGGATAATAATAGGCTAGCCAACATGTATGTTATTTAGCAAGCCTATGTTGTTGCATTGTTTAACCAACTTGTTAGATGGTTTGGTTAAGCTCGTAGTCATGATGATTTGCTTGTTGTAGTCTAAATGCGTATGGTTATGGTCGCGGATGAAAAGTATTAGTGCTCATGTGATGTCTAATTTAAAACACAAATTGTTGGGTGATTATCGTGGAGAATGCGTTGTAAATTGGTTGTAGTAATTTTAGTGCACTAAATGACTTGAATAAAATTTGCAAGTCGAATTGTTGGTTCCAATTTGATTGTCTTCACTCGAACAAATAGTAAGGCGTTAGAGTAATTCCAGTCTCTCGAACAAATAGTAAGGCGATTCTTGAATTATATATGAGCTGAAATTTATTGATTGCTGTTTTGGGTTGCACGCACTGTTTTTGTTGTGCTGTTTGTTGGATGAACTAAATCATGTTTTCTGTAGAAAAGTCATATAAAAGAGTTGTAGATAACCTTATTATCTTGCTTGCACTAAAATTTGACAGCCATAGGTCTAACAGTTTAGGAGTTATGTTTTTTACAAATTCAGTAACTGAATCTGTCCAAATTCTGTACAGATTTCAGAAACTGCATTGTTTGCCTAATTTCATGTTACAATCTGTTTATGGTCGCTATACGAAAGTTGTAGATGTTTTTCTTATCTTGCTTGTGTTAAAATGTCATAACCATAGGCCTGGTAGTTTAAGATTTAGGAATTTTACAAACTGGTTGCTGTGTTCTATCCTCTGTCAGAACAGATTTTGAAAACTGTAATGTTTGATTTAATTAAACTTGGAATCACTTCTTGGTGATTATAAAAGTTAAGTAGTGCTTTTGCCAAGATTTCCAAAAAGTCTTGGATCACTCTTTTTGGTGGTCTGAAGGTTAAGTTATGGATGTTTCAAAGCGTGAAGACTGAATCTGTCCAGTTCTGGACAGCACAGCCTTCATAGTGTATTTTACCCTTGATACATATTAAAACAGCCAGAGATGTTTATAAATAATTTGTAGAACATTTAATTAGCTTTCTAGAAAGTCTAAAATCACTTTGTTTGGATGTCTGAATCTTTAGTTGTGAATTTTTGAAGTTGCAAGTCTGAATCTGTCCAAATCTGGAGAGAGCTGTTGTATTAGCACTTTTTGACCTTTCTAAGTGTTGAATCGTGTTGAGGTCAAAATACCAAAGTTGTAGTTCACCTTTTAAGCTTTCCAGAAAGTCCTAGTTTAATATTTTTGGATTAATATTTGAAAAGTTATGATTCAAACAAGTAGCTGCTGTGCTGCTGTCCTAAAAATCTGCATGTGCTCAATTAATTGTTAGTTCACCCTTTTGGCTAAAAATTGGTTGGTTAGCACTAAATTCATATAGAATTGTCATGGCTAAGCTTGAGATAACATATGTGTCATGTTTTTATACGTTTCTTTCTCTAGTTAATTGTGATGTAGTATTGTGTTGCGTAAATATCCAAAATGTTTGTCGTCTTTTTAGTGGTGTTAATGTTGTGCGCTCGACGATATGTAGTTAGCTAACGCTAGTGTGTGGTTGCTTGTGATGTCTCGCTACTTAGTGTTTAATTCGCTAGCCTGTACTTAAAGTATCTTGTGCTATGCATTTTGCATCTCATTTAGTACCGAGAGATGATGATCGTGCACGTGATGTGGTGCCAACCACAAGATACAGTTGGAGGGCGACTGGAAGGAGGATGAACATGACTAGTGGATACTCGCCAAGCGAGTGCCACCCAGCAAACACTATCTAAGGGTTAAAGAAAAGGCAAGCCCCGGTTTTATGCATAACCTGTTCTATATGCTATTTTACTACACTTAATGTTTGTAGGCTTGTATTGTGCACATAAGTGTAGGAGTTGTTTGGAACCTTAGTTGCATGACTCAGGATACCTTTTGAGATGGATACTAGTATGCTAGGTCGAGTAGCTGCTTGCTAATTAGGGATCTCGGTAGAAGTCGAGTGATTTTTCTAGCACTCGCGTGAGGTCAGGAATTGGATGTACCCACTTTCATATCATATTGATGTTGGTCTATGGAAATGGATCCATGGGGATGCGTGGTCTACGAGATGAAATTGGAATAAGGATTAACGTGCGGATACCTGTGTCAAGCGTTTAAATGTGCTAAGCACATGCCGAGAAATATGGTAAATCGGTAAGCCTAGTACCTGATTGAACCTGCCAGCAGACATATCCCCTCACGTGACCTGAGACGTGGTCTCCCATTCCGGTTATGGTGGGTACAAGTGCGGTCACTGCACGACGGCAGTCGGGGTCAGTGAGGCATTGTACGCCAAGGCGGTGAGCCCTGATCTGTTGCGAGGGAATCGATGGGGACGGTTGATGTGTGTGGGGACGGAGTGCCTCACCACATCGTGTGTTTAGGTTTACCTTGCAAGGATAAAAACTCGATTCGAATCGTCTGCTTCTCGCAGCTAATGAGACTGCTTGATCCATTGTACTGCATTGAGTAATAAGTGGAAATGAGTTGACTGGCAAAAAGGTTGATTGCTTAAAAATGTCTGATACCATGTATGAGTAGCTAGGTACTCACCTAGTTTAAAAAGGATCATACTAAAACTTGAAAAGCTAGAACTTGATTTTAGAATCAGCTAGTGCTTTTGGCAAACCAAACCCCTCAGCCAAACAGCTCCATGTCTAGAGGTAGAGGAGTAGACTCCTCACACCGGGTAAGTCTAGCTGAGTATTAGTATACTCAGCCTTGCTTGTGGCATAATTTTTGCAGGTACCTCCTTGATTTTAGTTGATGGTGTGACTTGGCCTTCATCCCTGCCACCGGGATAGATGGTCAAGAGGGTTATTGTTTCCGCAGGAGAGGACCAGGAGGCGTAGCGTGGCCAGGCTTCGCCATGTTACTCGGTTTTCTCCGTTAGTTATTTCCGCTGCATCAAAAATTTATGGTTATTATTTCTGCAACTCTGATAATGTAATCACTAATGATACTTATTAAATTTGTGGTATTATGTTTTATTGTATTTCTCTTTGTCTCTCCTTCGAGTGAGCTAGTGGTATTCGATCCTGGTTAAGTGGCTTTATCGGACTAGATCCGAGGGACTAACGAGTTATTCCGGTTTAAGTATGTTGCTGCCCTTGCGGGTGTGACTTGGGCACTTAAGCTGGAATAATTTGGGTGGTTCCGCCACAGCTGGTATCGGAGCGAATACCACCACAGAGAAGTCAATAAGTCATGATTACCAACTTTTTCTAAAGTAAAACTTGCTTAGAAACCAAAGTTGGATAGATATCAGGACAATAAGGATAGACCTAGGACGTGAAGCCTTAGGAAATAGATGGGCAGCTATGTGGCTATTTATATAGGCCATAAAGGCTACTATTGCTACTAGCAGGATGCTGTAGAAGCATCCAAAAAATTAGTTAGGTCTGAGAAGACGACTAGAATGAGCATGCATCATGATTGTCGCATTATAATTGTCTCTTGTGCCTCAACATGCTTCTCTCACCTTTATTCCAATAATAACAGGTGAATAATGTGATGTACTGCTATGTTAGGAACTATAAGAAAAGCTTTACCTTGTGTCGGATTGGTAAGTCTTGACTAGGCCGTGATATGTGTTTCTCTTGCCTTGCTTTCTAGAAGGTACGATAGTTGTTCAGTCCATTTTGCCTCTAACCAAAAAAACTGTTGTCTGTCCTGCTTATGAAAAGACCCCCTTCCCCAAATAATCTAGTGGTTCCCTATTGAAACCTTAAAAAAAATCAAATCACGTGCTTGTTTTGGTGTTTCTAGCCCTCGTGTGTTTACCCTCGAAAATTACACCTGCACAGCTTGAAGAACCCCATAGCTGGACAACTAGTTCAACCTAAAGCTTCCTTGTGAACTTGTTTATGTTAAAAAAATAAAACTTTGGTTGGTGTCTGTTGCGCAAAACAATATCCTGTCCCAAATTCTTCTTGGAAGCCTTGTCCAAAATTCTCATTAAATTCTCCTATGCTCAACCTAGAAGCCATCTGCGTTAATGACCTCTCTTTTCACCTGGATCTAGTAATCTTTTCCTTTGTGAATCATGTTGTGACTTTATCATCCGAATCTCTGAATCATTTATCGGGATCTACCCCGTCATCTTGTTATCTTCTATAACCCACTCTCAAGTATTAAATATGGATCAGTCTAATATCTCATTATGATCGTTCTCATACTCTTCTCTGAGGATCATGACGATGTTTTATCGATTCTATCTCTAAGCAGTGTATCCATTTGGTTCAATGGATTATGCTGTTGACTTTAGTTCTCTCATGTCTCAGCAAGTTGCCAATCTTGATCTCATGGTTGGTTCCCCTCATATCCACTCTCGTATAAATCTCTGACCTGATAATCTCCGTATTAATCATAAAATAATTCTCTCAGTTGAAGAAAGTTCTCATGTGATGCTCTTTTGCCAACAATCTCTGCTTCAACTCCAGTAACATTCTTATTTTCTAAGCCACACTCTCATGGGCTCCATCTATTTATGCTATGTGAAATTCTCGTTGGTTACGTTCCATGATGGATCATGACTATTAACCGCGATACCCGCGCGTGCCGAGCAGCTCAACCATGTGTGCACCATAGTAGGCTCTCGGTTTCGTCGCAGCACCATCGGTGAAAATTCTCTCAAAGTTATCGCTGCATTTTGTCTCAACATGCCGCGATATTCTATCCAATTCTATGTTCATTATCTTGTCAGATCCCATCTCATACATTTGCATCTATCTCCAGCCTGTGAGTTACATGCTTCTCCACCCTTGAAGATCCTTGTTCGAATCTCGGGACGAGATTCTTTTAAGGGGGGAGGCTGTGACACCCCAGGTGTCAATATTGCGTTATGTCGGGAGATTTACCCTAATCTCGGACGCTCAGTGAAAATTTCTATCTCTTTATCACATTTATCTCCATTTATCAAGTTACTCATGAATGTTTCACCAAATTTGGAATTATTCGATCTCAAGAACAGCCAAATTTGGAGCTATTAAAACTTTTATTCTCGGCGCGAATGTAATCTCGATATTCAATCTCGATTTATAAATCTCGTCTAAAGCTCATTAAATCAAACCCTTGATGACTGTTATCTGATCTGAGCCCGGATCCAATTCCTCGAACTTCAATCGATGTTCGACTATTTTAATCCGAATCCGTACTCTCAAAAGAAATACTCAGTATGTCGTCCTCTAATCAAATCTTACTCGACTAAGCTTAGTACCTCTGTGTTTGATCCGAATTCAAAAAAATCAACCTCGGCGATAATTTTAAATATCGCGATTTATCTCTTTCAATCATAAATCCGAAAGCCAGTCATATCTTAAGACGATTTATTTTCAAATCTTGCGTAGTGAATTATTTCCGAGCGAATTCAAATCAAACACTTGGCCGAATTAATCGCTCAATCGTCCGTTCGCCGAAACTCTAATTCACTCTGTTCTTTGTAGAAACGAATTCCACAGGAGCGTTTGTATTCCGGGAAATAATTAGCGATCCGATAATCCTTGTTTAATCAAAACACCATAAAATAAAATAGAAATAAATTATCGCGGCCCGATTACATGTTTTGGGCCAGCCCAACCTAGCCCAATAGGCCCACTAATAAACCCTAACCCTACCTCATGCCTATAAATAACAGCCCTCTCTCCTTGCACTTGGGCTATTTTGCACTCCCACCTCTATTTTTTTCCAGCCGCCACCAGCAGCCTTCTTCTTCCCCACGCAGTCCTTCTCTCTGTTTCCTGGACGTGCGCTGGTGCAGAAGCTCCATAGCTACCGAGCTCCCTTCCATGGCGCGGCGCCCCTGTTCCCCTACGACTCCCATGGCCGTCGAGCTCCATTCCTCCAAGCTGGTGGCTCCCTCCCAAGGACAACGTCCCTCCCCTACGCAGCCGTTCCCATCTCGCAGCAGCTCCAAGCTCCCTACGCCCTCAGCCATGGCGCGACGCATCGGCTCCCTGTCCTCCTCCCCATGGCACCCATGCCCCTGCTCTAGGCGCTCGCCTCCTCCATTTTGGATGGCCGGCCTTGGTAGCCGCTGTTGCCATGAGCGCCATGGCCGAGCTCCCTGTTCTCCTCTAGCAGCTCTGCACGCACCTCCCTGCGCAACACCTCCCAGCCTACGCCCCTTCCTGGCTCCTTGGCGCTCGGCGCTCCTTCCCCAAGTCCGGCTGGAGCTTGCCTCCTCCCATGGCGCCTCTGCTCCTCCCATATAGGGCGTCCGACCCCCTGCTCCATGTCGACACCCCCTGTTCCTCTTCTTTCTACCGCGAGCACCCTTCCTCCCTGCACCCAGATCTTCTCTCTACTGCGCAGCGGCAGCCCTAAGTTCGTACCTCCTCTGCTCACCCATGGCAGCCGGTGTGGTGGCCGAGTTGAACCCCTCCTCATTGTTCTCTGTGGTGCCTGCCGGCTGCTCGACAAAATGCGCAGCAGCCCCGACGTCTCCGCACGTTGCCGGTTTGCTGTTCCGGGAAGCACAGTGGACAGCACGTCGTGACGCTCGCCGGGTGTATGCTGTTTTTGGCGCAGCCCCGCTCGTGACGTCGTCGACCCCGGTGAGACATCCCGCTGCCCCTGCTGCTATCCTATTTTTTGTTTTTGTTGCTCGATAGAATGTTGAACTGTTGTGTGTGTCTAATCGCAGCTAGCCGTCAATGCCAACCGTCGTGCAAGCGTGTTCAATACAAGGCCGGTCGGGTGAACCACATGCATGCCCAACTCCGATCCGATCTCGTTCAGGTTGATTGATTTATAATAATACATATGCTTTGGTTGATGTCGGGCAGTGCATGTATATATGTGGATGTGTGTAATATGTTTCGGCTATACACGTTGGTAGGATCACATTTGCGGTTAGAGAACAAGAGGTTGTTGATGTGTGTGATTTGTAGTTTGTCTAATTACGTTTTGGTCGATGTGGTGTATATTGGTGTTTGACTATATGTGGGTATAAAATGTTTTGGTTATATGCAGTGGCAAGGTCGCATTCACGTTTTGGTAAACAAATGTGTCGTGCTTGTTTTATGTGATGAGTAAGTCTGGAAATACAAGTTATGTGAAGATTCAATTAGGACACGTATATGCGTGTGTACCGTGGTGTATTTTAGTAGTGGTGGCGTAAGATAATTGATTGAGGAGTGCGGGTATATGCCGCATTATGGTTATACTCGCAACGAGGAAGGATGTATGTATTGTGTAACACGATGCTTAGATCGCTATTATATAGTCGTGTGAAGTATGCTCATGATGGCCGTGTGATTGAGGAGTGATGTAGTGGCAAGCGAGAAGTAAGTTCAATATTTTAAAAACGATTAGTTGATAGCACCTATCGACATCGTCATGATTTTTGTTGTATGGCGGATCGATGCCTTGTCGTCGTAGTCTCGGGGAATTTTTCGGAAATGTGCTGGTGTTTTACTGATGGGGTTGAATGTACTTGTGATGTCTTGGAATAACTGCTTGACGTGCAAGTATCCAAAAATGGTGAAAGGTGGTGTATGTTGGTAATTAGAAAATGGTCACTTCGTTAGCCAATAGTCAAGCTTATGCCGAGATTTAAAATATGGGCAATTTGATTTGAAACCATACTCATCTAGGCGTGTGGTTAAATAATAATAATTTTTGCTTGTGTAGTGAGGTGATGACATGCCATAAGTAGTCATCGCTTCCTCTAAGTCTTGAGTCGGGTCAATACGCATTGTGTGTTCATCAAGATACACTTCGCACCTAGTGTAGGATTGTGTTCAAGACGCTGAGTAGACGCTTCAAATAATCAAGCAGGAGTCGATTGCGTTAAGTGATTGTTATATATAGGTTGTGTCTTGAATTGGGATAATAATAGGCTAGCCAACATGTATGTTATTTAGCAAGCCTATGTTGTTGCTTTGGTTAACCAACTTGTTAGATGGTTTGGTTAAGCTCGTAGTCACGACGATTTGCTTGTTGTAGTCTAAATGCGTATGGTTATGGTCGCGGATGAAAATATTAGTGCTCATGTGATGTAAATTGGTTGTAGTAATTTTAGTGCACTAAATGACTTGAATAAAATTTGCAAGTCAAATTGTTGGTTCTAATTTGATTGTCTTAACTCGAACAAATAGTAAGGCGTTAGAGTAATTCATGTCTCTCGAACGCGGCGATTCTTGAATTATATATGAGCTGAAATTTATTGATTGCTGTTTTGGGCTGCACGCACTGTTTTTGTTGTGCTGTTTGTTTGATGAACTAAATCATGTTTTCTGTAGAGAAGTCATATAGAAGAGTTGTAGATAACCATATTATCTTGCTTGTACTAAAATTTGACAGCTATAGGTCTGACAGTTTAGGAGTTATGCTTTTTACAAATTCAGTAACTGAATCTGTCCAAATTCTGTACAGATTTCAGAAACTGTGTTGTTTGCCTAATTTAATTTTACAATCTGTTCATGGTCGCTATAAGAAAGTTGTAGATGTTTTTCTTATCTTGCTTGTGTTAAAATTTCATAACCATAGGCCATGTAGTTTAAGAGTTAGGAATTTTACAAACTGGTTGCTGTGTTCTGTCAGAACAGATTTTGAAAACTGTAATGTTTGATTTAATTAAACCTGGAATCACTTCTTGGTGATTATAAAAGTTATGTAGTGCTTTTGCCAAGCTTTCCAAAAAGTCTTGGATCACTCTTTTTGGTGGTTTGAAGATTAAGTTATGGATGTTTCAAAGTGTGAAGACTGAATCTGTCCAGTTCTGGACAGCACAGCCTTTATAGTGTATTTTACCCTTGATACATATTAAAACAGCCAGAGATGTTTATAAATAATTTGTATAACATTTAATTAGCTTTCTAGAAAGTCTAAAATCACTTTGTTTGGATGTCTGAATCTTTAGTTGTGAATTTTTGAAGTTGCAAGTCCGAATCTGTCCAAATCTGGACAGAGCTGTTGTATTAGCACTTTTTGACCTTTCTAAGTGTTGAATCGTGTTGAGGTCAAAATACCAAAGTTGTAGTTCACCTTTTAAGCTTTCCAGAAAGTTCTAGTTTAATATTTTTGGATTAATATTTGAAAAGTTATGATTAAAACAAGTAGCTGCTGTGCTGTTGTCCTAAAAATCTGCATGTGCTCAATTAATTGTTAGTTCACCCTTTTGGCTAAAAATTGGTTGGTTAGCACTAAATTCATATAGAATTGTCATGGCTAAGCTTGAGATAACATATGTGTCATGTTTTTATACGTTTCTTTCTCTAGTTAATTGTGATGTAGTATTGTGTTGCGTAAATATCCAAAATGTTTGTCTTCTTTTTAGTGGTGTTAATGTTGTGCGCTCGACGATATGTAGTTAGCTAACACTAGTGTGTGTGGTTGCTTGTGATGTCTCGCTACTTAGTGTTTAATTCGCTAGCCTGTACTTAAAGTATCTTGTGCTATTTCGTTATATTCATACATATGCATCTTGCATCTCATTTAGGACCGAGAGATGATGATTGTGCACGTGATGTGGTGCCAACCACAAGATGCAGTTGGTGGGCGACTGGAAGAAGGATGGACATGACCAGTGGATACTCGCCAAGCGAGTGGCACCCAGCAAACACTATCTAAGTGTTAAAGAAAAGGCAAGCCCCAGTTTTATGCATAACCTGTTCTATATGCTATTTTACTACACTTAATGTTTGTAGGCTTGTATTGTGCACATAAGTGTAGGAGTTGTTTGGAACCTTAGTTGCATGACTTAGGATACCTTTTGAGATGGATACTAGTATGCTAGGTCGAGTAGCTGCTTGCTAATTAGGGATCTCGGTAGAAGTCGAGTGATTTTTCTAGCACTCGCGCGAGGTCAGGAATTGGATGTACCCACTTTCATATCATATTGATGTTGGTCTGTGGACACGGATCCATGGGGATGCGAGGTCTACGAGATGAAATTGGCATAAGGATTAACGTGCGGATACCTGTGTCAAGCGTTTGAATGTACTAAGCACATGCCGAGAAATATGGTAAATCAGTAAGCCTAGTACCTGATTGAACCTGCCAGCAGACATATCCCCTCACGCGACCTGAGACATGGTCTCCCATTCTGGTTATGGTGGGTACAAGTGCGGTCACTGCACGACGGCTGTCGGGGTCAGTGAGGCATTGTACACTAAGGCGGTGAGCTTTGATCTTTTGCCAGGGAATCGATGGGGACGATTGATGTGTGTGGGGACGGAGTGCCTCACCACGTCGTGTGTTTAGGTTTACCTTTCAAGGATAAAAACTCGATTCGAATCGTCTGCTTCTCGCAGCTAATGAGACTGCTTGATCCATTGTACTGCATTGAATAATAAGTGGAAATGAGTTGACTGGCAAAAAGGTTGATTGCTTAAAAATGTCTAATACCATGTATGAGTAGCTAGGTACTCACCTAGTTTAAAAAGGATCATACTAAAACTTGAAAAGATAAAACTTGATTTTAGAATCAGCTAGTGCTTTTGGCAAACCAAACCCCTCAGCCAAACAGCTGCATGTCTAGAGGTACAGGAGTAGACTCCTCACACCGGGTAAGTCTAGCTGAGTATTAGTATACTCAGCCTTGCTTGTGGCATAATTTTTGTAGGTACCGCCTTGATTTTAGTTGATGGTGTGACTTGGCCTTCATCCCTGCCACCGGGATAGATGGTCAAGAGGGTTACTGCTTCCGCAGGAGAGGACCAGGAGGAGTACCATGGCCAGGCTTCGCCATGTTACTCAGTTTTCTCCGTTAGTTATTTCCACTGCATTAAAAATTTATGGTTATTATTTCTGAAACTCCGATAATGTAATCACTAATGATACTTATTAAATTTGTGGTATTATGTTTTATTGTATTTCTCTATGTCTCACCTTCGAGTGAGCTAGTGGTATTCGATCCTGGTTAAGTGGCTTTATCGGACTAGATCTGAGGGACTGATGGGTTATTCCGGTTTAAGTGTGTTGCTGCCCTTGCGGGTGTGACTTGGGCACTTAAGCTGGAATAATTCGGGTGGTTCTGCCACAAGTATCCCTCTCAATAATTGAATAGTGCTCTAAGAAGGCCTCTGCACCCCGGAGATCATCGTCCGGACGGCGCACCAAGCAAGTAGCCTCCCCCTGGTCCGGGTATAACCCGCGACGATGCTAGTAGACTACACAACGGTACTCGATGGACCAAGTGTGTCGGTCGAAGGCCCGATGCAGCAAGGTGTCGAGAGTGTCATGGAAGTGACACCCGCGAGCGGCCTCACGAGTGATGGGTCTAGCGATCCATCCCTCCTGCTCTGGCTCCTCCGAGAGCTCCGTGCCGTGGCTCAAACTGCCACCGGCATCGTCATCGTCTCCGTCTCTATCAGGGTCTCCTCCAGCAGCCAGGATGCCCTGTGGTGGTGCAGGGGGCATCTTTGGCTAAGGTGCAGGGGAAGGCGGCCTCTCAGACTCCACCTCTTGCTGAGGCAAGGGGGAAGAGTCCTACTGCTCCTGCTCCTGGCGTCCGCGCTCCTGCTCCTCATGCAGGCAACGATGCAGTCTCTCTAGGTGACTGGATTCACCTCGCACCGTGGGACGCAGTGGACGCTCCGCCAGGCGAGAAGGCAAAAAGGGGATCACAGACTTACGTGCAGTGCACCTGATACGGGTCATCTACAAAATACATCGTAAGCACAAGAGTAAGAGTAGAACTATGAGACCAGAAAGTAAACAAAAAGAAAAGCAAGACAAACTTTTTGAGATAAGTAGATAACATAGAGTTGGTCAAGATGACCAACTTTTGAAAGGACTCTAAGGTCAAGGTAAGAGTAGGGGTCTACAGTCCTTTGGTCGACCATTCTAGTCTAGGGTAGCAGTCCTACAGTCAGCAAGGCTTTGATACCACTTATGTCACACCCGGTTTTGGATGGTAAACCGAATGCGAACCATGTACGTGCCAGGATCAGAAACTCACGTACACAACAATTACATAATTGGACATCATCACACAATGCTCGAAATAAATAGCGGAAATGTACTTTAATTACATCAAGATGTCCAAGACATACACAGAGTCTAATACATAACCATTGTCTTTAAAATAAATATCAAAGTGCGGAGAAACAAAACGTAGATGATAAGCCTACACAGGCACCTGACTAAGGGTTTGCCACTAAGAATAAACTAGAACTCGTCGTAGTCTTGGAACTCCTCAAAGTCCTCCATGTTGCCAGCATCACCTCCTGAGCACTGAGTACAATGGGGACAACCTGGGGTGGGGTGGTTTGTAAAGCAAGGGTGAGTACACATCAACGTACTCAGTAAATGTCCCGTCTGGCTAAAGTGGACTAGCTGTATATGGGGTTGAGGTTAAGCAGTTGCTTTTAGTTGGTCAAGTATTTATTATTATTAGTAGAGCCAAGTTTTAGTAATAAACCTAGTTATTACCCAAAAGTACTCCCTCAAAAGAGGAAATACCAGAGATCAGATGTATAACATCATTGTTAACCATCATCATAAACGTATCCAAAGTTCTTCTAATCAAAGAGGATCCCAAGGCTGCTCTTAACCATGAGCTTGACTGATATACCAGTTTCTAACACTCTGCAGAGGTTGCACACTTTACCCACGAGTCATGATCCCTTTCTAGCCTGGGTTGTACAGACCCGATCTTCACTACCGAGGTGAATGGCGAGGGATACACTATGCAGTACACCTCTGTTGTAAAGACTCCCCTGTGTATAGCTGCTCGTTAGGTTTCGCCAGTCGTACAAACGCAATACACCTCCCCAAGGTGGGTCACTAACAAAACCAAATCGAATGAACCTCTGCACCCCACCTTAGCAGAGCGAGCACTACGCCCCGGCCCCCATTGATGGCCCTCCGACAAAGACAACTACACCTCCAGGTTCATCTAATTACTCAGCTAAGGGCGTCCCATTCCACCCTCATTGTTGAATTGTTATCCCGGGTGGTCACTCCATGAACAGGTCCTTACGGAGAGGTACTCAGGAAAATGGCCTGAGTCCCCTAGAGTATCACAAGACCAGCAGCATAATCAAGATAACAGTATCATATCATAAATGTTCACATCATGTTCATTGATTAAAGTAAAGCAAAAGCAAAATGGTAACCATGATAACCCAAAAAGGTAAACAAGGATAAGTAAATACAAACTAGTCAATCCTTGGGTTTCATAAAGTAATGCAGGACAATAAATTATAGAGTATGTAGGACATAATAGGTCAGAGGACACTTGCCTTCACCAGGTTGTTGATCAGGGAGGTCTCCAACAACACACTCAGGAACCTTGGACTGCTCGTTGTCTAAATAAAGCGAGCATGCATTCAATACATTTGGAAAGTACAAATGAACAGCACACCAAACATGTACAAACATAGGAATACATCTTAAAAAGACACAATACTAAATAAGGAATAATGAGATCAAAGTATAACATGAACTATAACATAAACTAACTTCCTTTAGAAATAGATTATTATTTCTTTAAGTATTGCCCACAAATACATAACCTAGTTCAATTTATTTTATTGTGACCTAAAAGTTAGAGCAGAGATGAATTCATGTAATACACATTATTAATCTCACAAGATTAAACATGCTTTAATCTCTAGGGTTTTCCCTTTTTATTTTATTAAATAAACAAATCTATACATATACTAGTTCATAGTTAACCACAAAATTAGAAAGCACAAAAATGTAAATGGAACTAATTTATTTAAACAGAGAATAATCCTATGAACATTTTGCAACTTGAATCACTAAATTTGGAGTTCATATGCAAAAGATATGAAATAAACAAGTTTGGGAATTCAAAATATGAAATTAGGTCTAATTCTATGAATATTTAAAAGTCCAGGGTTCAATCTGCAAGATTACAGGGGCCTGCGCGCGAAAACCAGGGACGGCGGGTTGATTCTAAACAAATCGAGGGTCTCTTTAATAAAACTACCGCGCGAAGGGGTATCGGACGATTCAAACCGTTGGATTAGAAACCGACGACCGAGATTAGATCTGCGGCTGAGGGCGAGCGCGCGGGCGGGTGAGCGCTGACAGGCGGGCAAAGGGTGTCAGTGACCGAGGAGGAGAGCGCATTGACCGATCGGGCCCAGCGCCAGGGGTCACGGGCACAGGGCGCGCGTGCGCGAAGCGGTATCCCGCGATCTAGGTCGTGCGATCAAGATCGGATGGGGGAGATCATACCGGGCGGGGGGGGGGGGGGGTGAACGGCTGCGGGCGGCGCCGCTCCTCCTCGTGACGGTGAAGTCGCCGGAGTTGGGGCAGGCGCGTGCTAAGGTGGTTCCGGGGTTGCCGGGATTGGGCAGAGAGGGAGAGAACGACACGGACACGGCGAACTCATTGGCGGGAAAATGACCACGAATCCGAGGACATAGAGGGGAGAACGGCGGGGAGAAGGCCTCGGGCGGGCCGGAGCAACTTCGGTGAAGGATTCTAGCCGCGGGGAAGGGGCTTGAGGCGCACTAAGGCCTGGGATAGCTTCAGCAGAGGGAGGGGTACCTTAGGGACCAACACTGGGGCACTAGGCCAGGCTAATTTGGGCGGTCACCGCGCGGGCTCGGTGGACCGCCACGGTCGAACTCCAGTGAAGCCGAAATTGGCTGACCACAGAGTGAAATTGGGAAAACTGAGCATGGGCATAGGTGTCTCACCTCGGGGCGGAGCTCGGGGTGGCTTGGCGCGGTCTCCGGCGAGCTAGATGTCCGGGGAGGCGGGCGCGGGTCTCCGGTGAGGTCTAGCGGCGTGAGCAGAGCGCGAGCGAGGGCGGGACTCCGTGAAATGAGTCAGTGGGGGGGGGGTGAGTGCGGGCACGGGCGGGGCTCAAAAAGGAGCCGGGGCGTGGGCAGAGCGACATGGCAGAGGAGTGTGATCTGGTCCACGGAGGGTGCGGGGAGGGCGGAGCTGATAAGGAAGGCCTAGACGCAGAGAGAGAGAAGGGGCGCGCGGGGCAACGGCTCGGCGTCTGGCAGAACGAGCCCGTGATGCAGAGAGGGAAGAGGGGAGCGCGAGGGGGGGGGGGGGGGAAGCAGTTGTCGCCGACAAGTTGGCCCCACTGGACAGGGAGAGGGAGAGGGGAAGCGGGCGGGGTAGAAACCGCTGCTGACAGGTGGCGCCCACCTGTCAGGCGGCGCGGGCGCGCGGCTTGGCTGGGCCGAGCTGGGTTGGCTGGGCTGCTTTGCCTTTTTCTTTTTCTCTGAATTTTCTAATGATTTTCCATTTCTTTTCTCTAGGGTTTTCAATCCAAATTCAATTCAAATTTCGAATTCAAACTAATTCAAACATGTGCAACAATTCAAAGAATGTTTAAGCTCAGCATGATGCAACATGTCATGACCCATAGTGTTTTGGCAAAAATAAATAATTAACCTCCACTAACTTAAGCTAATTCTACTTAAAAGGGGTAAAAGGGAGAGAGAATCTAGAGAGAGATAGAACCTAGGGTGAGAGAGAGAAGAGTAACACATGAATTTGGGTGATCATTAAAAAGAAATTTTATACCCCCAAATTCAGGGTGTTACACCCTCTTGAAAGCTAAGAGGAGAATTTCATTCAGGGGGAGTTTTGTTTATTCAAAGGAAAAGCATTTGAAATAGGGGGAGAAATTTCAAATCTTGAAAATGCTTCTTGCAATCCTATTCATATACCTTTGACTATTTGCAAAAAGACTTTGAAAAGATTTTCCAAAAGGATTTGCAAAAACAAAACAAGTGATGCAAAGGTGGTCCAAAATGTTAAATAAAAGAAAAGCAATCCATTTCATATCTAGCGAGATTATCAATTGGTTTAACTCCAAGTAACCTATGCACATTCCAAAATACAAACTAGTTCATTTCTGCACTTTGTATTTGCTTTGGTTTGTGTTGGCATCAATCACCAAAAATGGGGAGATTGAAAGGGAAATAGGGTTAACCTTTTCCTACGATTAATTTTGGTGGTTGAATGTCCAACACAAACATATGAACTAACTAGTTTGCTCTAGAACTCATGTATTACAGGTGCATAAGGTTCAACACAAACCAATAAAAGATTCAAGTTAGGGACTAATTTGAATCGGAGCAAAGACTAGAGTGTGCTGTGGTCTGGCGCACCGGACTGTACGATGTGCCACCGGACAGTGTCTAGTGCACCATGCCCGTACAATTCCGAAGTAGCCACTCTCGGGAAAACGCAGGCACGCTCCGCTATAATTCACCGGACTGTCTGATGTGCCACCGAACTGTCCGGTGAGCCAGCGGGCAACGACTATCTGCGTGCAACGGTCCTGTCACGTGAACAGTGCCGCGGCAGGTGTCAGAGTCGCGAAGTTAGAGGGCACCGGACTATCCAGTGTGGCACAGGACTGTTTGGTGCCGCAAGGAGACAAAGCTACAATGGTCGACTTCGCTCCGAACCCTAACGGTTGGGTGACATGGCGGCGCACCGGACACAAAATAGTGTCTGTCCGGTGGCGCACCGGACTGTCCAGTGCGCCCATCGACCGCAGCCTCCCCAACGGCTATAAATACCCCCAACCACCTTATTGATAACCATCCATGCATTCCAAACATTGCATTCAATACAAGAGCAAAAGACTCCACTCCAAGACACATCAAATAGATTTTATCCTCTTCAAAGCCTCCGATTCAACTCAATTCCATTAGGGTTTGAGAGAGGGTGTTCTTGTGTTATTTTGTTGCTCTTGTTGCTTGGCCTGGCTTTTCTTTTCTTTCTCTCATTCTCAAGTGCTTTGTAAGCAAGGCAAGAGACACCAAGTGTGTGGTGGTCTTTGCGGGGTCTTAGTGACCCGTGAGATTAAGAAAGAAGGCTCACTCGGTCTAAGTGACCATTTGAGAGAGGGAAAGGGTTGGAATAGACCCGGCCTTTGTGACCTCCTCAACATGGACTAGGTTCTTTGGAACCGAACCTCGGTAAAAGAAATCACCGTGTTCATTCGCTTGATTCCCATTTGATTTGTTTTCCCCTTCTCTCCCGGACTTGTTTTTGCTTCTAACACTAACCCCAACTTGTAGTGTGTATTTAAAGTTGTAAATTTCAGATTATGCCTATTCACCCCCCCCTCTAGGCGACTTTCAAATTGTGTGTTAAACAGTTGATGCATTTCCTTCCTTAGAAAGTTGGTTACCATTCCTTGTTTACCTATTTATTTAAAAAAGTTTTCTAATGCTTAGTCTTGCTATAGAAAACAAAAGGTTTTGTTTTGAAAAAGGTGATGCTTCACACTGTATGGGAATATTTTACAAAGAAAAGACTAATGATGGTGAATCCATCACGACCGTGATGGGTTCAACATCTGAATAGAAGTACCTCAGTCAGGTACCAAACTTTGGGTTTTTAATGATGAAGATGAGACCGGGCGGGTGACTTGCACGAGAAGGATGTCTTGGTGTAGTGTCTCCGTCTGAGTTGCTTAAGGACCGAGCCGATGTAGGCTTGCTGATCGGGGACCTTTTAACTTGCCATATGCCTCGTCATGGGTAAGCTTTACCTCGGTCCGACTAATACTAGAAAGGCTACCACGCAATGGGAGTGGAGAGATGGCGAGAGTAGTGTGTACCCTCCATGGCAAGAGGCTGGATGGTGGAGTATCTGTGCTCTCGGTTGGCGTGAACCCATTCTGGTCTTGAGAAACCTGGGTGTGAGTTGACATATGTAAGGGTTAAGTGCTACATATGTCATGTGGTTGGAGATCCCTAGCTGGGTATTAACTGATTCAGATCGTCGTTACTTCTCGGACATGAAGACTTGGTCACTGACGTACACGTAGCAACAAATGAACTGAAGGGGGTGATAAAATGATGGCTAGTATAGGCCAAGTGCTTGATCTAGAATTAAAAGAAATCTAGATGCAGGTAACTACATAACCTGATATGTAAAATGAATTCTTAAGGATCTACTCATAGTAAGCTTTCCTGCAAAAGGGTCTTTGAATCTTGATAAGCTTTACCTTGATTCCCAAAGGCCAGCATATCCTTGAGAGTCTTTTTCCTTTGACAGGTAAGACTTGCGAAAGTACACTCCGTACTCAGGGTTTTCAAACCCATGTTGTTGTAGGTGATGAAACTGCTGAGTTCTGCTTCCAAGGTGGTTCCCAAGAAGGAGGAGGAGAGCTAAAAAAATTACCTAGGGAAGGTGTTTTGCCTTCTTGTGATGTAATAATAAGTTTAAGCACTCAGTACCCGGATATGTAATAATCAACTCCTTCTATATTTTACTTATGAATGTAGTTATTGTAATCCTTTCCGCTTACTCCGATGATGTGTAATGTCTGCATGATGGGATAAGTGCTCTTGGGCGATATGATGGAGATACAGGTAATCAGACCTGCTGAGCCATTGAGCGCACCTGCATGACTGTCTGAAGTCCTTATGACAAGGACATCTATGGGTGGCCCTAATACCTTGGGAGGTTTCGTGACAAGAGCCGAGGGCCTTGTCCACGCGCAAGTGGTGCTCCACTTCCGGGTCCTCTCGGACGCTCCCGCCCGTCTCCACTATCGAGCTTCCGCCCAAAATGCCACGGGCCTTGTTCCCTCCGGTACACGGTGGTGGCCATGACACAAACTCGGTTGTCACGTTCTCGCAATACCCTTGCCCCAATCGGTATAATATTACAATGGCTAACACAAGAGCCGAGGGATTTTGTGGGTTTTTCTAAACTCACTCAACTTACTAGGAACAACCTAGAGCAAGCGCATAAGTGGTCTAACTAATCTTAGCACTTCACAAAGCACATACGTTAATCACCGAGTGATTCTATCAAACACTTAGGTGTTTGAGCACTTGGAAATGTCAACATGTGTTTGTATGTTGCTTGGAAATGGCTGGTTGGGTGAAGCATATATAGGCCCCAAATTGAATATAGCCATTGGAAAGGAGTTCTACAGCTTTTTGCGGCGCACCAGACAGGTGCACTGGTCTGTCCGGTGGTGCACCGAAAATGCCACGTGTACTAGCCATTAAAGGTAGCTGTTGGAGCTTCCGAAGATGGCGCACCGGATAGTCCGGTGTGCACGAGACAGCCCATGCTTGCTTGTCGTATTTTGGCCATAACGTTTAGCTCCAAACTCTGATTTTGATGATCTTGTACCTTTTGGAACGCTTATGAAATTCTCTACATCCCACAGTTTAAGCCATACCATTTTGAGCAAATTTGGCACACTAGACAGTCCGGTGAAATGGCCCCTATGCTTCTGCAGTTTGTTTTAGGAAACCAACTTTGTATGTGGCCATAACTTTTAGCTCCGAACTCCGATTTTGATGATCTTGGAATTTTTGGAAAGCTTATAAATTCTCTACATCTCAAAGTTGAAGCCATGTCAGTTTGAGTAGATTTGATTTTGTGAAACACTTCCAATTCAGTCAGCCCTTCCTCTCAACTTTGTCAACTTCACTTTTGTTTTGTGGCTTTGCATCCCACTTCTACTTCTTGATGTGTTGGACTCTTAGCATGTATAAAGTGTCTTCAATATGACTTTGTAATGTCTTCTATGGGTCTTATAATGTCTTCTTTGAGGTGTTACATCCTTAGAGCCTCAGTCCAATCCAATTCGCATCCTGTGAACTACAACACACAAACACTTGGGAAATATTAGTCCACAAGGTTATGTTGATCATCAAACACCAAAATCACTTAGCCAAATGGGACAGGGTCCATTTTCCTTACAATCTCCCCCTTTTTGGTGATTGATGACAACACAACCAAAGCAAGCAAATATAACAAACATTTTGATGAAAATATGCAATCTACTTGCTAGGATGCATGAATGTCCCCACAACGTGAGATTATGGACTTAAGCCTCCCCTAACTCCATAATCCACATACTTCCTATTTTAGACTAAAGATATTTGTAGAACCAAAACCACTTGTAAGATCAAGATTTTAAATTTTTGAAATTGAGTGGTGTTTAGTGTTTGATATATTTTGAGTTGCTTTGGTCCCTAAAACTTCTCCCCCTTCGAAATCAAACACAGAAAAGGAAGACATTAAAAGCATATAGGAAGCAAAAATACTTGTCCTCTAAAGGATTTACTACTTGTAACTCTAAAATCTTACTCCCCCTAAATGAATGTTCTCCCCCTTTGAAAGAATATTGTCCCCCTTTGAAAGAATATTCTCCCCCTTTGTCATAGACGAAGATATACTCCCCTGTCGGAGATCCTCTACTTAGGAAATGCACATGAGAAAGAAAGGGACATGACATCATTGATTAGACTAACTCCCCCTATGCATAAGTTAAAGATATATTTTGACAACATATGCATTTATAGAAACACGAGAAGCATAAGATTTGTAATATAGTATAATCAAATTCTGGAGAAGACATGTAAATGATACCAATTGTGGAATGAAACCACTTGTGGAATCAATTGAAAATTCTTGTAGATTTGCAGTGGAAGCTTATTGTCTTTCTCCAGGGACTCCATTTTCCTTGAATAAGACTACTACACATAATAGACTTGAAAACAAGTATTAGTCTCAAAGACTTAGATTATAGAGTAACCCCCCTTAAAAGTGTGCATACAATTTTTGAATACTTGTAGGAGACTTGCACTTTGATTTTGATTTCAAGAGGGGCAAATTATCTATAATCCGAGCATTGGCACATATAAGTCAAAATGACACCATTTGGAGAATACCACTAGTAGGATATAAACTTTGAAGCATTAGTGTCATTTACTTATGAATGTTAAATAAGCTATGTGCCATGCTTAACTAAACATTTTAAACCATATATGTTTACTGAAGAATATGAATTGAAAACAAGCATTCCTACCATATGATTGACCTAGTATGCATGCAATTATAATCAAAAGTAAATACCACATGAAAAAACTAGGCATGTAAGGTAAAAACTAGATATAAGAAAATAGATACTCATATCTAAAAACAAAGAAATGCAATAAATCTAGTTACCTTAGTCTTGGGTGGGGAATTTGGGTAAAAAGAATTCACTAACCCACTTGGCAATAGACTTGATCCAATATGATGCATCCCATGATATACATCCCAATTTTGCCAAGTCTCCAAATTTCCCGAAGTCCTTCGGACTTCTCACTTCCCTCATGGGATCCAAACCTTCTTGGTGCTCTTTATGGTTGAGATAATCTCCTTTGGCACCCAGATGTGCTTGCCACCCTTTCCTTTGTTGGCTTGCTTGTTAGCCTTGATTGCTATCACCTTTCCATTCTTTTTCTTCTTGTTCAAATATGGTGTAGCAGCCTTTTTGTCCATCTTGCTGATGTACGCGTTGGACATTTTGTTTGTTGGCTTGAGCTCTTGCTTTTGCTTATCCCCGGTTTTTGCCTTGCATTGGTAAGACTTGTGGCCTTCGGGTTTCCGACAATCAACCTGTCGTCCTATGTTTTAGCGCACAGACCCCTGAACTCTTATAATCAGACCCCTATCTTTTTAAATAATCACAGAATTGGGCTTAGTTTCATATTTCAAACTCCAAAAATTGTTTATTTCATATCTTTTTCATATGAACTCCAAATTTAGTGGTTCAAATTGTAAAATGTTCATAGATATATTCTCTGTCCAAATAAATTATACTCATCTACAGTCTATGCACATTAATTTTATGCCTAGACTAGAGGTTAAGTTTATGTAATAATGTATTTGTTTAATAAAATAAATAAAAAGGAAATGATACTGGTACTTAGATGTTTAATGTTGTGAGATTAGTAAAATGTTGTGTATGAATTGATCCCTAGTATAATTTTGTGTCTCACTAAATTTAGTGGCACTAAACTAAATAGTCCATAATATCTAGGGAATAACGGATCTCTAATTACATTAAACCCTAACATTTAAGTCTACCCTTTATATTCATAGTGTCCTATCAAACTTGTGTTCACTTGATTGTACATGTTTGGTGTGCTGTTCATTTGAATTTTTCCAAATGTATTGAATGTATGATCGCTTTATTTAGACAACGAGCAGCTCGTGGTTCCTGAGTGTGTTGCCGAAGATCCCCCTAAGCAACAACCTGATGAAGGCAAGTGTCCTCTGACCCATTATGTCCTACATACTTTATAATTGACAGTCTTGCATTACATTACTGAAACCTAAGGAGTGACTAGTCTGTATTTACTTATCCTTGTTTGTGGGGGACGGATATCCCCCGGGTCCAATAGAAGGCAAGAAGGCCTCGCGAAAGGCTTTGGGCCAATTGTCTCGCAAGGCCGTCCCTTCGTGGGCTAGGGGAGAACTGCTGGCAGAATGGGCCGACACGATGAAGAAGCAGACTTAGGCCTAGGCAGCTCGTTGGATATAAGCATTATCCACAGCACTGATCCGATTCTCCCGCGTAGCACGCTCGAATGTCAGAACAAAATAAGGATAAGTCAGTAAGATTATAGGAAGATAAGTTCAGTCAGTTCACTATAAATTAGGTACACATCGTCATCATACACGCATGTAATGCCCCATGGTCAAGTATATAAGGCCTAGAGGGTACTCCATCAGATTCATGAACCATCTACTTAGCCACTAGCTTTTCTACATACAGGAAACTCCCCTTGTAACCTACCACATAAAGATCCATGCCAGGAAGTAGGATGTTACGCATCTCAAAGCGGCACGAACCTGTAGTAAATCATCTTTCATCCCTCGTGTATCTTGCACGAACCATTGAGTTACATTCAACAGCACTGTCCTACCCAAAAGCACCACGAGGGGTAACCCTGGGTGTGCGGTCGGGCTCCAAACACCGACAGCTGGCGCACCAGGTAGGGGGTGTGTCGTCGATCCAAGCTAGCTCAATGGCTGTCACTTCCTAGTGCAAGATCGCTCTCCGCCCTGGATCCGTGTTCTGCTTTGGGACCATCTCGTCCATAACAGATGAGAAGGGAATTCTGCACCGCATAGCGGATCCACCGGAGAAGAAGCCTTCCAAAAAAATCTTCGAGAAAGTCAGAACGAGACAGCGGATAGCGCAACCTCCTGCGCCTCAGACGAAGACTGCCTCTTGCAAGTCGAGAGCCAGGAATTCACTTGCCCGAAGAACCCCGTTGCCCACTTCACCCACAAAGGAGTGGACACGGATTACAAGGAAAAAAAAGAAGCAAGCGGGATGGAGGTCCGTCAAGTTATCCTTCCGACACCTTCGCCCTCAAAGAAGGACAAAAAGGAATTCATCACCACAACAACTCCTTTCTACCCCGATGTCCTCTTAATAGGGGGGAGATTGGAGTCATCTCCCATCTCCGACGATGAGCCAACCATGCCAGGGGAAGACCTCCCCAGCGAGAAGCTCAGCGATGGAGGAACAGATGCCGGAATATTCGGCGACATCACGAAGCTGGGGAGCGGGACCCAGCTCAGCCCGTATCCCGGGATGAAGTCTCGGAAGTAGGAGAAACTCCTGATGAACGAGTCTTCAGAGAAAGGAGGAATTCTTGCTGACATGACCGCCGACAGGCTCAAGACCGAGATCGAGAACAAGCTGAGCACGATGCGAGGTTACGCCGAGAGAACCCTCTCTTCGCTCGAAACCTGAACCCTGACTTTGCTCGTGAAATGAACACGTCGAGTGAGGTCGGAGGAGTGTTGGCTCGGATAGCTAATGGCCTCCCACGGACTCCAGATGCTGAAGGCTATCGGCGACTGCTCACTCGGGTAGCTAATCATCTTCTACCCCTCGCTCATCCCCCAAGCGATCTGCAGCACGCCATCAACAGTCGGCGAGACGCAGAGAGCTCCATTAATGCTTCGTGCAAACGGCGACACGAAAATGAGATAAGGCGTCGGGAGGAGTACGATCAGGACTGTGATGTCCTGGCTCGAAGTCGCGCCACCCGAGTTGAGTCGGCAGCAGCCTCAACCAGTGGCCCGATCTGGGGACGGTCGAGGCAACACATCAGCGACTCCCCTCCCCGGGACCGGCACCATGAACGTCGATCGGAGGACACATGTGGAGTATCTACGCTTACTCCGTGTCTCAGGGCCATCTAGTGGCCCCCAAACTTCAAGGTCTCCAACGTCGACAAGTATGAGCCTAAGCAGGACCTAGGAGGCTGGTTGGCCGTCTATACGACCGCCGCTCGGGCCACTGGGCAACTGAAGATGTGACGACTGCATACTTTCCCATTGTCCTCGGGCAGGATGCATTGCAGTGGCTATGACACCTGCCACGACACTGCATTGATGATTGGAGCGATTTCTGTAACACCCCAGGTGTTACCCAAGGCCCTGGCTCAATACAAGCACTCATGGCCTAGTATCACATGTGTTAAGTGGAGGAGAAGGAGCACCAAAACTTTGGAAACCATGGGTTAACTAAGGAATGTTCATGACAAAAGCAATACCCAAGAATTTTATGCAATTCTCACCTTGGACAAAAGAGGCTCAAACCCTTAACCCCCTTCTTGAGCCATTAGCCCCCAAGCACTGGATTGATGGAAAGGGTAAGAAAATGAACATTTCATGACTTAAACCCTTTACCAAAGTTCAAGTACATTGATATATCTACAAAATACAGTAAGGGAAATATTACAAAAGACCCCTCAAATACCCCAAATCAGCCCCCAAGGGGAGGACACTATAGAGTGACTCACATTTTCTCTAAGTCAAAAACCAGCCTTCTTCCAAAGATCATAGATGTTCACCTAGTTGCTGGCACCAAATCCATGGGGTCCAATTGACAAGAGGGAGCCAAAATACCTAAGGAACAAACTGGAAAAGTTTGAACCAAAGCTAAGACCGTTTGACATGAGTTGACACCTATTTTGTCTCGGGTTGAACAGTGCCGACAACACTGACTTGGCGCCTCCATATCTCCCAAGCCAGGGCATATCTCCCCTTGGAACTCACATGAACTAGGTAGCTCTAGGTGCAGGGAAGAAATCTTACACAAGCCATATGGCAAGATTCGCACGTTTGGGTGCTTAGCAGGCGCAAGAACTTGGACAGAATAACACAGCCATGTGTTCGACGCGCCCTGTCAACGCCAGAGCACGCCCCGGCGCTCGACCCCACATGCACCGCGCCACGCCAAGCCAAACCCGTGCCCACGCCCGCGCCTATAAAGCCGACCGAGGCCTCGACCGTACGCCTCCGCTCGCTCTCAACCTCGCCGGAGCGCAAGTTCACCGGCGACCGCCCTGCGCACGGCGTGCCAGCGGCCGCCCGAGACCCGACCACCGTAGACCGGCCACCCTAGCCATTCCCCGCCCCGTCCGACCCTCGGGATAGCCTCTACGTGCCTTGGTGAAGATTTCAGAGCCAGGAATCGAGCTCTACCTCGCCGGAGACACCGGATCGACGTCGCCGGACTTCACCCGACCGCCGGCATATGTAGACCGAGCTCCACGGTGAGTTCTTCTTCGATTCCTTGCACGGGTAGACTCCTTAGCACCCCATGAAGCTCCCTGTGCCCTTGGATTGAACTCTACCGCCGTGAGCAGGCCGGAGCACATGCCGCCGATGAGCCCGCCCGCCTGCGCACGTGGCCCGACCGATTCCGGCCATCACCGTCGACGAGCCGTACCTCGACGTGACCGCAAAGACTTCCCGGAGCTAACCCCACCCTTCGCCAGACCTCCCTCGCCGCTGGTAAGCCGCACCGCCCTGTTTACTTCCGCGGTTACTGTTTCAAATGGGGGAGGGACCTCGGGGAGAAAGGAGAAGAAGTCGGGGTGGGGGTTTGAATGGTCAGAGACTTAGGTGAATAGTTGCGCAGGGGCATAAGTTAAAGAATTGGTTTAGGAAAAGCCCAGGGTCCTCGGTGTAAACTGGTTTTTCATAAAACCTTTTAAACATTAGTCATTTAAATGTAAACAGAGCTTGTAAAATTCATAACTTCAGTTTTATTTAACCAAATTTAGTCAAATCAATTTTGTTAGGTTTTGAATAATATGAATTGCTTAGGAAAAATACAAAACACCCTAAGTATTGCAGAATATTTTAAAGTTTTGATTTAAATAGTAAACTGACTAAAAGTTAAATAAAAGAGTGTAAAATAGCTACACTGTTAGACTAGGGTTAAGAAAAATCAGAGAGGTACTAAACCACTACCTAGCCTGTTTAAAAATAATAAACCCCTCAGTACACCAGATTAGGGAAAGGTTTACCATTTAAACTTACTTTGACTCAAAGTTAAAGAAAATAGAAAAGGGAGTTTAAAATGAGAACCAGGGGGCAACCACATTTTTGCTAGCTCACTTATTTCACCTAGTTCACTGAAAAATTTTGTTAGACCCTCTGTTAGTACAAAAGAAATGCACTACCTTTTATTTTATGAAAACAATGAAAACTTAGAAAAACCTTAGAAAAATAATCTAGAGGAGAACCCACCTCAATCCTTGGGATAACTAATAATATGCTAGTCTCAATCTAGGAAAAATATAAGTTTTGTTGTTTGACATTTTTCAAATGACAAGTTAGTTATAAGTGCATTTTTTGCATTAAACTTTAGAAAATCACAACTAAATACCCAGTGGGTCTTTTGCTGTAATTTTTAACACAAAGACCTATTATTCCCTAGGAATTTTGGCAAAAATGAATGTTGACCCAGAAACCTCACAGAGGCTAGAGCTATAGTGTAAAGTGCCTTTTCCCCTTACTTTTGTTAATTTTGCACAAGGAGCATCTGAATTAATTTCAACCTCAAATTTTTAGAATAACCCACAGAGGTCAATGTTTACCAACTGTAATTTTTATAACATTTTTTGGAAAATGTTAACTTACCATGATAGTGTAAAGGCACTCACTAAGAAGCATAATTGAAATTAAAATAAGAAATTTGGGAAGAATAGTGAGGTGCAACCTTAAATCTTCCAAGAGCCAAAACAAACCTCTAAAGGATGACTGAAATTTTAAGTTCATTTCAAAATCCCAAAAATGAAGGTATAAAACCCTCAAGGATAACCAATGGAAACCCTAGAGTACCACTGAATTTAGTACTGCTTTACTATGCATAGCCTGACTCAGACCAGCGTCTTGGCATTGAAGACTGCCCTCCAAAGTCGATGATGCACGAGACACCACTCGGGTTACCTCCTGCCCAGCGGAGTCAAGCAAGGAAAGCCCACCCTCTGGGACCTCTGAACAGACGGCCGGGATATCATCGTCAGTTGTCTCTGACAGCATATCTTCGGGGACGACTTCCTCTAGTACTTGATCAAAGTCTGATATTGAAAGTCCCTAAAGACTAACAAGAGCCGACAGAGCTGGATAAGGAATATCACTACCACCCTCGCTACCTCTATAGTGTCGGCTGTTCTTGTGGATCAGCGGGACTTCTTCTTCTTCTTCCTCTTTGTCTTCATCAAATATGCAAACAGCAGCTTGTGCACAATCACAACCCTTGGCATCAACCTCAAGAAGGGCCTCTGTCAGTACATCATCATGAACCGGAGCAGAAGGGCCTGCACCCTAGTCCAAGCTTGACAGTCGCCGAAGTCGCCTCTTCTTCCTTTTTTCCTCAACAGGTGCAGTCGGGCGGCTCACTCGGCGTGGATGCTTTAGGCAGGCACCTTCGGGTTTCCGAGTCTCCACCTCTTCACCAAGTTCTTGCCCAGATGTGATAGCCATTGGCTCAGCGTGGGTCGAGTCAGATGATTCCCCAGCCAGCAAACTAAGCACAACATCTATCTCTGCGTTGTCAGTGCTGGCTGGCATCTCCAAACGAGTCTACTTCTCATCCTCTGGAAGACTCTGAAGTGGGGCAATCAGAGCCTCAATGTCCTCAGGAGAGGGTCGCACTCTAAGACCCAGGCTACCATCACGAGCGGGAGGGTTGGACACAAACTCAGAAAATGGCCTAAGTGGTGGCAGGTTCCAGGCAGAATAGACAACATGAGCACCAGCATTTTAAACTCTGCCCCTCAGGATCATATCCAGTCGGCTCATCAGATCTTCAGTGGGGATTCTCCTGTTCGTAACCCGGGTAGAATCGTTGACGCCACTATACAAATAAGCAGGGTATGCACTGTCCTTCAAGGGTTGGATATTCTTGAAAATGAAATCAGCAACCACAACTTCAACAATCAGACCTCTATCCTTCAGCAAGCAGACCTCGGCAAGCAATACTCTAGCCTCTGTTATCTCCGAAGGAGTCAGAGATTCTTCCAGCTCGGTGTGCGGACATCTGGCTGCCTCCCTAACATAGGGGGGAGTGACTTGCAGTGGTTCTCCACAATGAACCACTTGAGACGTCACCCCTTAATGATGTCCACAAGGGGAATGTCGAGGTACTCTACTTTTCTCCCGCGACGAAGCTCCAGGCTTGCGCCACCAACGAGTTGGTGCTATCCCCCAGCCATCCCGGGCCGACAATGATACAGGTATTTCCAGAGACCAAAATGGGGGAGAATCCCGAGAAAGGCCTCACACAGATGTACAAAAATGGAAACTTGCAAGATGGAATTAGGGTTCAGATGAGTCAAGTTCAATTCGTAGAAATCAAGGAGGCCGCGGAAAAAGGGAGAGACGAGAAGAGCAAGACCACGAATAAGGAAAGGAACGTAAACGACAGATTCATGGGTATCCTCTGTCGGAACGGTGACCCCACGGCAAATTCGCCAAGAGCAGAGCTCTTTCGGAAGCAAAACCCCAACGTCAACAAGAACAAATCTAGTCAGTAGAAGCATTGAAGCACAGAGCGGGGTGAAGACCAGCCAAGAGCCATCTACCAGACGTCGAATCTGTCACCGATGTAATAAATTTCAAACCTAACAAGGCATGGGCAGATAACATTGTTTGAGTTCGCAAGAGCATGAAAAAGGCAAAATGCTGATTTCTAAAGCATGAGATGAAGATAAAATGCTGATTTCTAAAAGCATGAGATGAAGACAAAATGCTGATTTCTAAAGCATAAGATGAAGATCTTTGAGTGGATTATTTTCAAAAATCCACTCAAAGCTCGGGGCTACACCCATTGGGTGCACCTCCGGTGCGCCCAATAGATTCTTAACTCCAAGACAGAATGCTAATTTCTAAAGCATAGGCTGATGACAGAACGCCGATTTCTGAGGCATGAGATGAAGCCCTTTGAATGGTTAGTTTTCAAAAAACCTACTCAAAAGTTTCGAATGCTGACTTCCAAAACACGATCTGATGACAAGATGCTGACCTCCAAAGCGCCGAAGGAGGACCTTTGAAGGCTATTTTTTACTGAGTCGCACAGAGTTCAGAAGCAACGTTCAATAGGTGCACCTTTGGAGCTCCCATCACCAAAATGGAAATCAAGCCACAGAATCACAAGCTGGACCTAGAATCTTTTGGCTGATTATTTCAAAATCAACTCAAAGATTGGGGCTTGTGGGGGACGGATATCCCCTGGGTCCACTAGAAGGCAAGAAGGCCTCGTGAAAGGCTTTGGGCCTATTGTCTCGCAAGGCCATCCCTTCATGGGCCAAGGGAGAACTACTGGCGGAATAGGCCGACACGAGGAAGAAGCAGACTTAGGCCCAGGCGGCTCGTTGGATTTAAGCATTATCCACAGCACTGATCCGATTCTCCCGCGCAGCACCCTCGGACGTCGGAACAAAATAAGTATAAGTCAGCAAGATTAAAGGAAGATAAGTTCAATCAGTTCACTATTACTTAGGTACACATCATCATCATACACGCATATAATGCCCCACGGTCAAGTATATAAGGCTTAGGGGGTACTCCATCAGATTCGTGGACCATCTACTTAGCCACTAACTTTTCTTCATACAGGAGACTCCCCTTGTAAACTACCACATAAAGATCCACGCCAGGAAGTAGGGTGTTACGCATCTCAAAGCGACCCAAACCTGTAGAAAATCATCTGTCATCCCTCATGCATCTCGCACGAACCATTGAGTTACAGTCAACAACACCGTCCTACCCAAAAGCACCGCGAGGGGTAAACCTAGGTGTGCGGTCGGGCTCCAAACACCGACATTGTTTACCTTTTGGGTTATAATGGTTAGGTTTATGCTATTTCTTTAATCTAATCAATGAACATGATGTGAATATTTATGATACGATGATGTAATCCCGATGATGTTCTTGTGATACTTTAGGGGACTCAGGCCATTTTCCTGAGTACCTCTCCGTAAGGACCTATTTGGGGAGTGACAACCCGAGATAACAGTGCAACCACGAGGGTTGAATGGGAAGCCCTTAGCTGATTAATTAGTGGAACCATAGGAGTAGTTGGCTTCGCCGTAGGGACGTCAATGGTGTTCGGGCACAATACTTGCTCTGCCGAGGCTGGTTGCAGTGGTTTTTGATTTGGTTTCGTTAGTCACCCTTCCTTTGGGGAGAGGTACTGTGTTTATCAAACCGGAGAAACCTAACAGGCGGCTATGACCTCTGGAAAATCTTTGTAAAGGCTACATAGTGATACCCTGCGAGGCCACCTAGTTAGTGGTCAATGGAGATTGGCTTTTTCCGGGTAGAATGGGAATCATGGCTTGTGGGTAAAGTGTGCGACCTCTACAGAGTGTTAGAAACTGGTATATCAGTCGTGCTCACGGTTAAGAGCAGCCTTGGGATCACCTTTGATTAGAAGAACTTTGGTTACTTTTATGATGATGATTAATGATAATGGTATAATTATGATCTCTGTATTTTCTCTTGGAGGGAGTACATATGGGTAATAACTAGGCTTATTACTAAAACTTGGCTCTACTAATAGTAATAAATACTTGACCAACTAAAAGCAACTGCTTAACCTTAACTCCACATATAGCTAGTCCACTTTAGCCAAATGGGACATTTGCTGAGTACATTGATGTGTACTCACCCTTGCTTTACAAACCACCCCACCCCAGGTTGTCCCCACTGTACTCAGTGCTCAGGAGAAGATGCTGGCAACATGGTGGATTTTGAGGAGTTTCAGGACTACGATTAGTTCTAGTTATCTTAGTGGCAAACCCCAGTCAGCTGTCTGTGAAGGCCTTATCTTCTACGTTTCGTATTTCCGCACTTTGATGTTAATGACTATGTTATAGACTCAGTGGATGTCTTGGACATCTTGTTGTAATAAAGTACTTTTCCACTATTTCTTTGAGCATTGTGTGATGATGTCCAATTATGTAATTGTTGTGTACGTGAGTTCTGATCCTAGCACGTACGTGGTTCGCATTCGGTTTGTCTTCCAAAACTGGGTGTGATGTAAGTGGTATCAAAGCCTTGCTGACCGTAGGACCACTAACCTAGACTAGAATGGTCGTCCTAAAGACTATAGACCTCTACCCTAACCTTGACCTTTAGTGTCATTTCAAAAGTTGGTCATGAAAGGATCACGATGCCCAAGAGGGGGGTGAATTGGGCTTTTCTAAAAATCAACACTAATTAAAACCTAAGCAAGAGTCCAACTTCACCCCAACAACTAGCACTAAGAGAATAATACTAGAAATACAACAATGCTAAGACAAAACTTCAAATACTTGCTAAACAAATACACAATGTAAAATGCTTGAATTAAGTGCAGAATGTAAAGCAAGGTTTAGAAGACTCCTCCAATATTTCCCAAGGTATCGAAGAGTCGGCACTCTCCACTAGTCCTCATTGCAGCACCCGCGCAAGTGTATCGCTCCCCCTTGGTCCTCGCAAGAACCAAGTGCTCACTACGAGATGATCCTTTGCCACTCCGGCGCGGTGGATCCCTCACGACCGCTAACAAACTTGAGTCGGGTCACCAACAAGATCTCCACGGTGATCACCGAGCTCCCAACGCCACCAAGCCATCTAGGTGATGCTGATCACCAAGAGTAACAAGCCGTAGACTTTCGCTTGACCAAGAGAAGCCTAATGCAAGTGGTGTGTGCTCTAGGTGGCTCTCGCTAGCGCTAATGAGGTCCAAATGCGGGATTAAGATTCTCTAATCACCTCACTAGGTTTTTGGTTCTTGCAATGCTCTACCAATGTGCAAGAATAAATGTGGGCAGCTAGACCATGAATATGGTGGGTGGAGGGGGTATAAATAGCCCTCACCCACCAACTAGCCGTTACCAGCAATGTTCTGCGCATGGGCACACCGGATAGTCCGGTGCGCCACCGGTGCGCCAATGGTCGACTCCAACGGCTAGTTCTGACAGCTAGCTGTTGGGCAGATGGCACACCGAACGGTCCGGTGCGCCACTATAATTCAACTCGTGAACCTTGCGCTCTTAGGTTTCTGCGCGGGGGGAAACCCTTCCCCGAGCCATCTTGGCCCCACCTGACAGAGGGTGCACCGGAGAGTCCGGTGCGCACCGGACAGTCCGGTGCCCCAAAGCCAGAAACCCTAACTTATATTCTGTTGTTTTTCAAATCGGTTTTTGTTCTAACTTGTGAGTATGTTCTAGAGTGTCACCTAGCACTATATGTGAGTGTGAATATGCACCAACACTACACTAGAACTCTCTTGGTCAAACTACTCATCAACAACCCCTCTTTATAGTATGGCTAAAACAAAATAAAAGACCTAGCTATATCACTATTGTCCGCAACTCCTTGACACTCGGACTACGTAGACCTTCACTTTTTGTTTCGTCGCTTTAGCCGTCACTTCGAGTTCTTATCTACGGGATTGTTTTCACCGTTGTAGTACTTCTACCTGTAATGTGACCTAACTTACCATTTGTCTCTGCAAAACACACGTTAGTCACATATAACGTTATGTTGTCATTAATCACTAAAACCAACCAGGGGCCTAGATGCTTTCAGGTCATCTTGACTAATTCTATAATATTACTCATCCTACAAAATTTTGTCTCACTTTTCTTTGTGTTTACTTGCTGGTCTTATAGTTCTACTCTCACTCTTGTGCTTACGATATCTTTTGTAGATGGATCATATTAGATGCACTACACGTAAGTCAGTAATGCCCTTTTTGCCTTCTCGCCTGGCGGAGTGCCCACTGCGTTGCACGGTGCCAGGTTAGTCCAGCCACCTCTAGAGACTGCATCATCGCTTGCTCGAGGAGCTGGAGCACCGACGCCAGGGGCAGGAGCAGGAGCAACATGACTCTTCCCCCTCGCCTCAGCAGGAGGTGGAGTCTGGGAGGCAGCCTTCCCCTTCACCTCAGCTAGAGATGCCCCCTACACCACCATAGGGCACCCCGGCTGCTGGAGGAGACCCTGACAAAGACGACAACGACACCGGTGGCAGTTCGAGCCACAATATGGAGCTCTGGGAGGAGCAGGAGCCAGAGGGATGGATCGCTAGACCCATCACTCGTGACGCCGCTCGCGGGTTCCACTTCCATGATGCTCTCGACACCTTGCTGCATGGGGCCTTCAACCGACATACTTGGTCCTTGGAGTACCGTTGTGTAGTCTACCAGCATCGTCGTGGGTTATACCCGGACCAGTGGGAGGCTACTTGCTTGGTGCGTTATTCGGACAACGATCTCCAGGGTGCATAGGCCTTCTCAGAGCACTATTCTATTAATGAGAGGGATATTGCCAAGGCAGCCATGCAAGATGCAGCACGACGTGCACTTTGGCAGTATTGCTCGTTGTTCAGCGGGGTAGCTGATGGCCTTGACCTGAAGTATTACCCTCGCCGTTCGACCGGCAGTGCTGGAAGTGTGATTGTCTCACCCGTTGGTGAGGGCAATCCGAGGCTGAACAGCATGGTCAACTTGGTTGTCGTGCTCAACACCGAGCTAGACCACACCCTTGACGAGTTGGGCAAGGTTCGGGCGGAGGTTGCGGAATTGCATGCTGAGTGCGCAGCACGCCACTATTTGGATGGTGGTTCTCCCACCCCTATCGGGATTCAGCACCCTTAGCGTTCGCCGCCCCGTGGTCACTTCGATTATGGTACCCCTGACTACAGGACCCAAATAGATTTGGATCCATAGATCGACGGAGTCGGAGTCTTTAATAATGTTTAATTCAGTATCTTAGTCTTAGTCAGTCTTAGTTAGAGTTAGTTTGCTTATCATATGTTTTGATGCTTGTCATGATGAACCTGTAATGAAGTTGGATCTTTGTAATGATTGTCACCAAGGTGTGGGTATCCCCTACCACTTAGTGTACTTATTAATAAAGTCAGTTATTTAGTTGGCTAATCCCTTTATTTCCACTTCCCTCTTTATCTGAGAAGTTGTTAGTGAAGATGATCAATTGTTCAGTGCCATGAAGATTTCCATATATCTTTTCTTATGTTGAAAGACTGCAGAGTCAAATCTGATTTGTGTGTGCTTTCTACAGATGTCTAAAAATAGGCGCCGAGGTGCAAGGCATGCTCAGCCGGAGCAGTAGGCACCCCAGGAGGAGGCAGCTCAGTAGCAGCAGGTGCCACCACCACCCCCGATGACGGTTGAGCAGATGTTCCTGATGCAGACTCAAGCAGTCCAAGCGATTGGTCAGACCTTAGCAGCAATGCAGCAGGTGCAGCAGCAGCCACCCCCACCTCACCCTCAAGTGCAAGTTCAGATGCCGCAGGTGCCCAGAGACAAGCAGAGAGAATTCATGAGGGGCCATCCCCCTGTCTTTGCCCATTCTGGTGATCCCATGGACGCCGAGGATTGGCTGTGTACTATGGAGCGCGAGTTGCACACTGCTCAGTGCAACGATCGTGACAGGGTTCTGTATGGTCCCCGTCTGCTAAGGGGAGCAACACAGT
This sequence comes from Zea mays, assembly GCF_902167145.1. Lineage (NCBI taxonomy): Eukaryota > Viridiplantae > Streptophyta > Magnoliopsida > Poales > Poaceae > Zea > Zea mays. The sequence goes on from NC_050100.1 coordinate 113,102,093, forward strand.
CCTTGAAACACCCCTGGTGTTACTATCACTAAAACTTGAGCATTACATCATGAGCATTAGCATATCATGTGTTTGTCACACCTAGAGTGCATTCACTAGGTAAAAAGTTTAAAAATGTTGAACTGATATGACTTGATGTGTGGTGAAACCCTAGGGTAGGGTACTTAACCCTAAACTAGACTTATGAGGGACAATGAAGCCCAAACCAGTTAAAATCTCAAAACTTATTAGAAATGAACATAAGATGTCACATTTAATGAACTTTGATAGCACCAAAACCCTAAAGATGTCACATTTAATGAACTTGTGACACCCTAGGTGTCTATTTCACGTTATATCGGGAGATTTATCCTAATCTCAGATGCTCAGTAAAAATTTCTATTCTCGCTCGCGTATGTCTCTGATTATTCGGATTATTCATCCACATTTCACCGAATTTGGAATTATTCGATCTCAAGAACAACCAAATTTGGAGCCTGTTAAAACTTTTGTCTCTTGAAACTAATGCAGATTCGAAAGTCAATCTCATCTCGCAACTCCCGTCCAGACTCATTTATTCGGACTCTCGATAGTTGTTATGTTATCCAATCGGTGTCCGAATCTGCTTTCTCGATAGTCGGTCTACGTCCAAATACTTAATCTGAATCCGCATTCTCCAGCGGAATCTATGTAGTGTCAACCTCTAATTATTTCTTATGCAATTCAGCTTGTTATATTTATGTCATCATTCATCTCTATCTATCAAGTGTATTCTAAAGATTTCTCAAAGTTTGAACCAAATATTTATATGAAATTATAAATCATACGCATGCTTGAAACTGCTCGTCTGAACAAATTCAATTTTTGAAATTCAACAAAACCTTGTAATCTTGCTCAAACAACTCTATATCAACTCTATAACAAAAGTTATTAAGGGTTCACGTAGAGAAAATGCCAAGGAAATATCGAGAACATACCCCGATTGCATTAAAAATATAATTTGAAGCCTTATAATGATGCTACGTTGACAAAGTGAAACTTTAATTTATATTTAAGATATGAGGTTTGACCTTTAAAAAAATTGTAGAACCTGTGTTATACAACAAATTTTATATTTAAACCAAGCCTTGATTCAATTTCTAAGTATCTCAAACAGTGCCATCAAGACAGAATAAAAATCTGATTTCTGAATTCGAATTTTTCTAAGTCTGAAATCAGCATTGTTCAGGTCGACGTCTCGCGTTCCCAAATTTTTGTTAAACAACTCAAGTTTTCCCAAATATAAAAGTTGTTAATAATTAATAGGGGCACAACATATTAAAAGATGGCATTCATCCGATTCCGTTTGACATGCTTTAACATTCAGTTTTCACGAAGTTTCCACTGATTTCTAACCCACTCACAAACCAATTTTCGTGGGTCTATAACTCTCTAACTAGTGCCCGAATCACTTCAATCTCTATACACGATTTGTAGATTATACATCAAGGAAGATATTTTGTGCAGCGACCAAGGTTCGATTCCAAAAGGAAAATGACAAAAATGGGCGTCCAAAGTCGCTCTGCCACCTGCTGCAGCTGGCTGACGCGACCAGAGCTCTGCAGCATGCCGCCCGCGCCCACCAATAGTTGCCAGCGACGCCTCTTTAAATCAAGCAGCCTGCCATGCTCCCTTCCTTCCCCACGCCGTGCACAACCCTTCTCCATGCTCCACAGAGCTTCCTCGCCCACTCTCCGCTCTCCTCTCCTCTCCCATGGGCGCTGTTGGCGCCGTCCACCATGGGTGACGTGCTGAGCTCCGTGGACTAGCTGCCAGAGCCCTCCATTGCCCAAATTCGTGTCTCTATCATTCTCCTGTGTGTCCGTGGAGTCGATCCCACCCTTTTTCTGGGCCAAGCCGTCGCCGGAGCGGCCGGGCTGGGATCACCGTCGGCCACCGCCGCGAGCTTGCGCGGTCAGGCCGCCTGGGGCCGCCGCCGGCCTAGCTGCAGATGCCAGCGTGCGAGCCAGGGGCGCGAGCAGCCCTGGCCGCCCTCCGTCGTCCCCGACCCGCGCCAGCCGGCCCTCCCCATCACGGCCATGTCGCATGTTTCCCTGTGTGCGTCATGCTGCTCAAGGAAGAAGAAGACCCCATTTGGGTCTATGACACGTGGACCCGGAGTGAAGGTAGAAGCACTTGAATTTGCAGAATCTGTCCTTAACTTTAAAAATTCGTAGAAATTCGTAGACAAATCGTAAAATAGCAAATAAGAACTTTTTGGAATCCTTGTGAAATTCTCTATGCCATGGATACATAAGTTGGAATGTTTTAGTAGAAATATTTGGCGGTAGAAATTCGCATTTAAAACTGGTTTAGAGAATAAACGAACTTGCTTCTCTCCATAATTTTATTTATCAAAATCCAAAAATGATGAAACCTGTTTTGTTGGTTAGATGTTGTCATACTCCATCAAGGAAAAATATAAAACTTATATATTGTTCACTGTTTTCTTGGTGTGTTAATTAAAACAAGTTAAATAGAGAAAAGAAGATTTATTTGCTTGTTATTTTTGGATCGGTAGCTCTAGTGACCCAAATGGGTTGAAATTTTTACAGTAGACTCTTGGCGTGATGCTTGGTGACTGATAAACATTTCATGAATTGTTGTGCAAGTATGATTGAGTTAGTGATTTAACTTGTTTAATGCACATTAAGTAGTTTTAAATGATTTATAAATAATATATGAATGCAAAAATGGAAAATGGTGTTCCACTGTCCTTGCATGATATTATAGTAGCCTAAGAAAACTTAATATGGTCATGAATCTACAGAAAATAATTAGTTTTAGATTTAACTTGCTCTCACATACGTTATTGCATTAACAATTTGTTATTTTTGTATTAAATAAAATATAAAACCTGGGCATGTGAAATTTATACATTGGTCATGATTTGTTATTACCTATGCCTCATAAAAATTCCAGCCTCAAATTAGATAGTTTCATACGGTACTAAAATGACACACATTTTATAATTATAAGAACAATTAGTGAAAAATTAGAAGTAAGCAAGGGCATGCATGTTCCTTGAAATACTTAAGTGCCTTGATATAAATTGAAACTTTACAACTAGGTCATAATGATTTGAATTTAAGAAATTGGTGATAGTATCTCTATGAGTTTGCTTGGTGATTTAGTTAAGTGCTCTTGTGCTAGCAAACTGAAATTTATGGTGTAAAGTTTTGGTTCTGTGAGTAATCTAGTAAAGTAAAGTGTGTTTTCTGTAGATATGTGCTATATAAAAGTTATGGTTTACTCGTGTATGTAGCTTGTCCTAAAAATGCATGAGCTAAGAATTGATTGTTTAGGAGCTATACTTTTCACAAGTTCAGTAACTGAATCTGTCCAATTTTTGAACAGATTTCAGAGATTGCAGTGGTTGCTTAAGTTAATGTTGAAATCAGTTATTGGTGGTCACAAGAAAGTTATAGATAACATTGTTATCTTACTTGTGTTAAAATTTGACAGTCACACGTGATCGTTTAGAAGTTGTGCTTTTCACAAATTCAGTAACTGAATCTGCCCAAATTCTGTACAGATTTCAGAACTGTCTTGTTTGCCTAATTTAATGTTACAATCTATTCATGGTCGTTATAAGAAAGTTGTAGATGCTTTCCTTATCTTGCTTGTGTTAAAATTTCATAACCATAGGCCTGACAGATTAGGAGTTATGAATTTTACAAACTGGTTGCTGTATTCTGTCCACTAACAGAACAGATTTCGAAAACTGAATTGTTTGATTCAGTTCAGCATAGAATCAATTCTTGGTGATTATAAAAGTATGTAGTGCTTTTGCCAAGCTTTCTAAAAAGTCTTAGATCACTCTTTTTGGTGATCTAAAGATTAAGTTGTGGATGTTTGAAGTGTGAAGTCTGAATCTGTCCAAATCTGGACAGCAAAGCCTTCTAGTGTCTTTTACTCTTGATACACTTTAAATCAACCTGAGATGTTTATTAATAATTTGTAGAACATTTAATTAGCTTTCCAGAAAGTCTAGGATCAATTGATTTGAATTCTTGAGTCTTTAGTTATAAATTTTTGAAGTCGCAAGTCTGAATCTGTCCAAATCTAAATAAAACTGTCATATATCACTATTTAACCTTATTAAGTGTTTAATTACCTCGAGATGAAAATACCAAAGTTAGAGAGTATTTAATATGATTTCTAAAGAGTATTTGTTCACCATGTTTAGATAAATAACGTGTGAGTTATAACTGAAACAAGCAACTGCTATGCTGCTGTCCCAAACATGTTGAATGTGATTGATTGCCCTACCTTGTTTTAGCTGTCTTGAGTCGACTGCTTGTTTGTTTTGGGATTTGGCTGAACATGAGTAATAATAATCAGTGACTAGTATAATTGGGGTTATATATAAGTAAGTAGTACACGTCTCACTAAGTTAGTGAACTAAATTGGTTAAGGTCTAATAAGTAGCTTAGCTTAATCAAAAAGTTAGCAAGTGCAGTTATAAATTAGGGAAACAAAATGAATAATGTCATGTCTTTGGCTTTCTGCTAATACTACTAAGTAACCAACGTCATTAAAGTAAAACAATTTGTAATTGTGAATTAACTATCTCCTCATGTGTTTCTGGGGTGTATGCTTGCAGTAGAAGGTTGTGAATGATTGTAAAACCCGATTAAGCAACTATTCCTTTTGAACTAAGTCTGTCTAAGTGTAAGTCATCGTAAATTTATGCGCACTTAACTAGTTTAATAATAAGTAACTGATGAATGATAAAAGTGAACGTGGTGAATGCTTGTACTTATGATGTCGTGTTTGCAATAGATAATTATAGGAAGTGTTTGTTGTTTTCCAATGATGATTGACTACGTATGCCCGATGACGTATAGATAACTAGCGCTTGCGTACAGTTGTCGCGGTGTCTTACAATTTAATGTTTAGTTTGCTACCGTCCATTTTGGGATTATCTTGTGATATATTTCATCATATTCATACATATGCATCCTGCATCTCATTTAGGACCGAGAGGTGGTGATCGTGCAATTGACGTGGTGCCAACCACAAGATGCAGTTGGTGGACGACCTGAAGAATGGACTTAACCAGTGGATGCTCACCAAGCGAGTACCCCCCAGCAAACACTACCTAAGTGTTAAATTAAAGGCAAGCCCCGGTTTTATGCATAACAGTTTATATATGCTATTTTACTACACTTAATGTTTGTAGGCTTGTACCGTGCACTTAAGTGTAGGAGTTGCCTGAAAACCTAGTTGCATGAACTCAGGATTCCTTTTGAGATGGATACTAGTATGCTAGGTCGAGTAGCTGCTATGCTAAATCAGGATCTCGGTAGAAGTCGATTGATTTTTCTAGCACTTGCGCGAGGTCAGGAATTGGTTGTATCCATTTTTGATAACAGAATGATGATGGTCTATGGACACGGATCCATGGGGATGCGTTGTCTACGAGACGAAATTGGAATAAGGATTAACGTGCGGATACCTGTGTCAAGCGTTCGAAAGTACTAAACACATATCGGGAAATATGGTAACCGGTAAACCTAGTACCTGAGTGAAGCCGGGCGCGGACTTTATCCCTCACGCGACCTGAGACTGGGTCTCCCATTCTAGATATGGAGGGTACAAGTGCGGCCACTGCACGGCGGCGGCCGGGGTCAGTGGAGCATTGTATGCCAAGGCAGTGAGTCCTGGACGCGAACGGAGAATCGATGGGGACGGTTGACATGTGTGGGGACGGAGTGCCCTGACATGTCGTGTGTTTAGGTTTACCTTGCAAGGATAAAACTCGATTCGAATCGTCTGCTTCTCGCAGCTAATGAGACTGCTTGATCCATTGTATTGCATTGAGTAATAAGTGGAAATGAGATGACTGGAAAAAGATGTTGATTGATATAATGTTTGATACCATGTATGAATAGATAGGTTCTCATCTAGTCTAAATTATTATTCTAGAACTTGAAAAGCTAAAACTTGTTTTTAGACTCAGCCAGTGCTTTTGGCAAACCAAACCCTTCAGCCAAACAGCTGCATGGTATAGAGGTAGAGGAGTAGACTCCTCACACCGGGTAAGTCTAGCTGAGTATTAGTATACTCAGCCTTGCTTGTGGCATAATTTTTGCAGGTACCTCCTTGATTTGGTTGATGGTGTGACTTGGCCTTCATCCCTGCCACCGGGATAGACGGTCCAGTGGGTTACTGCTTCGGCAGGAGAGGACCAGGAGGAGTAGCGTGGCTAGGCTTCGCCATGTTACTCGGTTTTCTCCGTTAGTTATTTCCGCTGCATTAAAACTTATGGTTACTATTTCTGAAACTCCGATAATATAATCACTATTGATACTTATTAAATTTATGGTATTATGCTTTATTGTATTTCTATGTGTCTTACCTTTGAGTGAGCTAGTGGTATTCGATCCTGGATAAGTGGCTTTATCGGACTAGATCCGAGGGACTAACGGGTTATTCCAATTTAAGTGTGTTGCTGCCTTTAAGGGTGCGACTTGGGCACTTATGCTGGAATAATTCGGGTGGTTCCGCCATAGGACTTATTTGCAAAAAGGTACCCTAGGAATCATATGTGGCTAAGTCTGAAAACTAGTGCATAGAGCCAACTTTGGAAACCAGTATCTGTTAGTTTATGAGGAATTTGTCCTAAATCAACACATCAAAAGTCTAGAGCTACTATAGGAGCACAACTTTGCTTAAGTGATTAAGCATTGTTGACATACAAAAGCTGGAGATAACTAGCCCTAAAGTCTGGCTGTCAGACCACCCTGAGACTGAATACTGACTGGCAGTTAGTTCTGAGGAACTTTGGGTTCGATTCTTGCTCAAGGGGATAAGCAAAGGAGCAAGATCACTATAGAAGAATTGTAGCTGGTATATAGAGCTACAAGTTTGTTACAGATGGATTAGCAAGTTCCCATACAAAAATCCGAGACCTAGGCACTGCAATTCTGGATGTCAGGTGTTCTGAATAAGGAATCCGATGGTACAGTGCTATACAAATATCCCAGGTTCAGAGAACCTCGCTGCCAGTGAGCCGCGCGCCCGGATTCGCGCCCGCCTCTGTGATTCGTGCCCAGCTCAATTGGATAACGGAGAGGAGTAAAAATCTTGGCACTTGGATTAGCTCGGGCTCGCTCATCATTGTGCCCGCCGTACCCACTTGGACAACGGCTGGCCGGGATCGTCCTCGCCAGCGTTAGCCACTTAACGATCGTGCGCCACGCGTCAGGGAAGTCTAGCATGTCGCAATGAATCGGTGTTGCAAGCCTATCCATCGCTTGAGAACTTGCCATGGTGAAAGCCACGAATTCATTGCGCCAGTAACCTCCCCTCTCCCGTTGAGTGCTACTGCCGTTGAGTGCTATAAATTGAAGCCTCAGCGAGCTCCGCTTAGTAATTACGCGTCCAACGCACCAGCACTTGCTTCCAATTGTCCACCAGAGCCGCCCAATTGCCCATTTCCCCCAAATCGGTCTAAATACCACCACGTGAGCACCTCACCGTGGCCAGCGTGCTACAGGTCCATTCATGTCCTTTGCTCTCTTGTTTCAGTACCCTTATGTGCCCTTGATGCTTCTCGACCCAACCAATTAAGCTAGAAACCATTAGATCCCTGGGAACACTTTGAATTGTCCCCAGATTGCGCGGTCACCGTGAGTAGAGAGGTTGGGAGCTCGAATCGTGCAATTGATCGAGGGGAAACGATTGTTAGATGTGGAATTAGGTATCAACCAAGTTAGAGTACTGGCCATTACGTGTCTTGGCCAGTACAGGCTCGCCGGAGCTCGGCCTGGCGCCGTTCACCGTCGAGGACCGTGGGTTGTGAAGAAAAAGAAGGGGGAGGGCCTATCTGCAAGTGTCAGTGAGACGCGTGAATAGTGCCAAGGACAGTTGTTCTGATTTTTTAACCGGTAGGGACCTTTCTACAAAACCAACTGCGCGGGCGCGCGTGCAGGGGCATTTCGCCTATCGTGGGCCGTCCCGGGCTAAACTCAGCCCAGTACTGTTGATCCTTTTGCTTTTTCTTTTTCCACTGGATTTAGGAAATCCATAGAAAATTCTAGGAAAATGCTAAAAAGGTGAAACTAATTTTTCTGGACTTCTAAATTTCTATAGCATTGAATAAAAATGGTTCCAAGATTTTTAGTCCAAACCAGGATTTATGGAGTATTTAAAATAGCAAAAACCTATACTCCTAGAATTTTAGAAATTACTTAGTAACTCCAAAAGTCACCAAACTTTTTGGATAAGCCTAAAATGGTATTTAGAAATCTTGGGTGAAGTTTGACTTGATTTGGACAATGGTTGATACCTAAACCCCAAAACCCTAATCTTTTAAGTAGTGCCTGCTCTATGGAATAAAACACTGACTCCAAAAACCCTAGTTTCCTAGGGTACAGTGAAGGAAAATTGTATTCAAGACCTAATATGATGTACCTTTATTATCTTTGCATTTTCATAAGCATTACATGAGCATTCATGGTTATATATGATATATATAGAGAACGAAGAAGAAGTAGTGGTTGAAGAAGGAGTTGCACCACCACCACCTGAAGACCCACCTGCCGGGAACTGCTTTTACTTCGATATTTGCGGAGCAGAGGCCGACTCTCCTATAACACAAGGCAAGCCCCGGTGCATTTGCCACCTCCTTGCTATTTTAAAATCTTTCTCACTTGCTTGATGCATTAAGTGATAGGAGTTGTGTGCTAAACAAATTGATGCATTTCCTTCATTGTATGTTTGATTACCTTTCCTTGATCACCTGTTTTATGAAAGGACTTTTTCTTATGCTTAGTCTTGCTCTAGAAAAACAAAATGTTTTGTTTTAACAAAATATGATGCTTCAAGTGGGATGAGATGTTTTCAAAAATAAAATTGGATGGTGGATCCATCATGGCTGTGATGGGTCCAACATCGAAAAAGATGTACCTCTGGCAGGTACCAAACTTTGGGTTGAAATGATAAAGCTGAGACCGGGCGGGTGACTTGCACGAGAAGAGAGTCTTGGTGTAGTGTCTCTGTCTGTGTCAATTAAGGACCGTGTCGATGTAGGCTTGCTGATCGAGGACCTTTTAACTGGTCACATGCCTCATCATGGGTAAGCTTTGCCTCGGGCAGACTAATACCAGAATAAGACAACACACAATGGGAGTGGAGAGATGGCGAGAGTAGCGTGTACCCTCCGTGGTAAGAGGCTGGACGATGGTGTATCTGTGCTCTTGGTTGGCGTGAACCTGATCTGGTCTTAAGAACCCCAGTGGTGAGTTGACATATGCAAGGGTTAAGTGCTACATATGTCATGTGATTGGAGATCCCTAGCTAGGTATTAATCGATTCGAATCGCCGTTACTTCTCGGACATGAAGACTTGGTCACTGCCCTACACGTAGCATTCCAGTGAATAAGAAGGGTTGATAAAAGGATGGCTAGTATAGGCCAAGTGCTTGAACTAGGTTAGAAAGAACTCAAGAATCAGGTAATGACTTAACTTGCTAATAAAACTGGATTTTTAAGGATCCACTATTAGTAAGCATTTTTGCAAACATAATCTTGATTCTTGATTCAGCCTTACCTTGACTCCCTCAAGCCAACATATCCTTGAGAGTCTTTTATTTTGACGGGTAAGACTTGCGAAAGTACACTTCATACTAAGGGTTTTCGAACCCATGTTGTTGTAGGTGAGGAAGCAGCAAACTTTTGTTGCTTTTGATTTAAGATGGTGCCAAAGGAAGAATCTCAAGACTGAAGCCTCGGGAGGATGTTGTCCTCCTTTTATAAACACTTTACTGTTAAACGGGAGGGGGTTTTGCCTCCCGGATTTGTAATAATATTACTTCTGCACTCTTATATATTACTGGTCTGTAATAACAACACTCTTTCCATATTTAATGTAAAATAAGTTACTATAATTGCTTCCGCTTATTCGTTTCTCCGATGTGTTGTAATATCTGTGTGACGGGTGAAACGCTCTTGGGAAAGGTAAAGAATACAGATACCGAACTTGTCAAGTGATCAGGTGCATCTACAGGGTTGTCCGAGGTCCGTTGGACAAGGACAACTATAGGTGGGCCTAATAACTTGGGAGGTTCCATCACAACTGGTATCAGAGCGAAGCCCATCTCTTCAGATATTATGAGATATTTCAAAAAGAATTTTCAATGGCTTATCTAAGAAAACTTCTTTCATTCTTATCTTACTACTTTCTGAATTACTCATCTTATAAGTCCAGGTAGTAGAGTGCAATGTATAGGAGGTTGTGAACCAACGAAAGTTGATTCTGTAATTATGCATGCATCATGTTTAAAAACTATACTAATAAAGTTTTCCCCCTTATGGATATATGCCGCCACGTACGAGGAAAACTACGCGTAAGTCCACTAGATCTATTGGCGTACCTCAGCATCAGCTGGCTCCAAGACATGAAGAGAGCAGCAGCGGCAGTAACGACCCCATCGGAGACCTAGAAGCCCAAGTGGAGCAGCTTCAGACGGAGCTATGTCACCGAAATAGGGTGTGGGTAGAAGATGGTCAGCGTATAAATGAGTTAAGAGCTGACGTCATACATCTGCAAGACGAGCTTGCTGAATGAGATTTGGCAATCGATTGGGCTGTCAATTCACGTTCAATTGCTTGGGACCGAGAAGCCAAAGCTCGAGCCCGTGTGGATGAGCTCAGCACGACCCTTGATAGCTTGCAGGTGTATTGCAATACTTTACATGAGGAAGTCCATGTATTGTATTCGCGACTGTACCCAGACGTACCTGCCAATCCTATTGGAATGGGAGTCGGACCCTCAGGAACAGCAGGTGAAGCACTTGATGGGGAATTGGACCTTTTCAAGCCCCCTCCTTCTATGAACCTGGCTGACGAACGATCCCCTACAATAGACAGTGAAGCAACCAAAGACGATAAATACTAGAATAGTATAGTTTAGCTATAATACTAATGTAAAATAGGTAATGAGGTCATGTTGTACAATTGAGTCTGTATCATTACATCTTGGTAATGTAAAGTGATGGTGTATATCAGCATGTTATATTTTCCAAATGTTTCTTTGCCTCAGATGCCATCTAGGACTCGTGCACATGACAGTGCTGGTACTTCCCGTGGTTGGGAAGACACGCCAATCCACTGCTGGTACCGCCAACGTTGGCCGAGGCTATCGCTGCCTTGGTCAATGCGACCGCCGACAACACCCGCTTTTGTGTGAAATGGTGGGAAATCAATTTCAGCAACAAGGTGGAAGGGCTTATCCACAGGGACCCCGTGAAACTTCATACCTAGATTTCTCAGAAATCCGTCCCCCACTCTTCGTTAACGCCGAAGACCCTTTGGAAGCCGGCGAATGGGTACGGGTTATAGCGCAGAAATTTGGACTCATCCGCTGCACTGAAACCCAGAAGCCATTGTTCGCGGCTCAACAGCTAAGAGGCCCTGCTAGTACTTGGTGGGGAAATTATGTGGCCATTCAACCTGCCGGACATCAGGTCACGTGGGATGAATTTAAATTAGCGTTTCGTGAGCACTATATTCCAGAAGGAGTGCTGCACATGAAACAGGAGGAATTCATGCGACTCAAGCAAGGAGGAGATACTGTCATGCAGTATCTCAACAAATTCAATCATTTGTCCCAGTATGCAATTGATCAGGTAAATACTGACCTAAAAAAGAAGAATTGCTTCATGAGGGGCCTCAACGACCGGCTTCAAAGAAAAATGGCCACCTGCCTAGATCTCTCCTACAGTAGGGCTGTCAGCACAGCGCTGGCAGTGGAAGCTAAGCATACAGGCCTGGGAAAGTCGAAGGGATTTGGAGGTGACAGGCCCAATCAGGGGCCTGAAAAGCAAAAAAGGCTGGTAATCCGACCTTTCAATCAAAACCATTCTTCACCTCGTCCACCCTCCTACCCCTTCAAACAGCCTGTCTTCATCCACCTTGCCACTGCCCCCACTTCAACAAGTTAGTCGAGTGCCCCTGGTGCTCGTTTCCCTGCTCTCCCTAGCTCCTCAACTGGCTGCTTTAATTGTGGGAAGTATAGACATTTTATCAAAGACTGCCCATATCCGTGGCAGAACAAATCCAACAGTCAGCAGAATCCACGGAGTTCAAATCAAGGCAAGGGAAACATGGCAAACAATTCAGCGAGCAAGAATACTAAGAATACTGGGCGAATATACTACACTCAAGTGGCCACTACACCGGAGGGAGAGCTGGTTATGATGGGTACGTTTCTTGTGGCCAATCACCCATCAGTCATTCTCTTTGATTCTGGTGCTTCGCATACATTCATAAGCAAGAAATTTGTGGAGAAATATTGCATTCCTTGCATAGAATCAAGGGAAGGGTTTATTATTCATTCGCCTAGGGGACAAATATTCACTAAACAAGTGGCTTTCCATGTGCACGTACATTGGCTAAACGGGACTTTCCCACCAATATGATTGTTCTAAAAGGCCAAGATATAGATGAAATTCTGGGCATGAATTGGTTAGCCCAGCCCAAAGCTATCCTCAACACTGATTTGAGAACCATCAGGTTGAGCTATGGCCATGAAGAGGTTCTTTTGTCCATCCCTGTAGCTATTCCAGCTAAACTAATTGGCTGAGTCTATGAAGCTATCATACTGGAAATCCAAGATATTCCGGTAGTGTGTGAGTTTCCGGACGTCTTTCCTAAAGATCTGCCTGGATTACCTCCAGAAAGAGATGTAGAGTTTGTGATTGAACTGAAGCCCGGTACAGCTCCAATTTCTAGAAGGTCGTACCGAATGCCTCCAAATGAGTTGGCAGAGCTCAAGACTCAATTACAAGATCTACTGGAGAAGGGATTCATCTGGCCTAGTTCGTCACCTTGGGGATGTCCAGCAATCTTTGTCAAGAAGAAAGCTCAAACGCTTCGGATGTGCGTGGACTATAGACCCATTAATGAGGTCACAATCAAGAATAAGTACCCTCTTCCTCGGATTGATATCTTATTCGATCAGCTTACCGGAGCTCGGGTATTTTCCAAAATTGACCTCAGGTCAGGCTATCATCAGATCCGTATCCGACCCGAAGATATACCCAAGACCGCATTTACTACGCGGTACGGATTATTCGAATATTTGGTTATGTCTTTTGGATTAACAAATGCTCCTGCCCACATCACATATCTAATGAACTCGGTAATTATGCCTGAGTTGGACAAATTTGTGGTGGTCTTCATTGATGATATCTTGATATATTCTAAGAATGAAGATGAGCATGCTCAACATCTACGGATCGTATTAACGTGCTTAAGGGAACATCAACTATATGCTAAATTCAGCAAGTGCGCGTTTTGGCTGGAGGAAATCCAATTTCTGGGAAATGTATTGTCTGCCAAGGGGATTGCGGTTGATCCCAGCAAGGTCAAGGATATTTTAGAGTGGAAACCACCAACCACTGTACATCAAGTTCAAAGTTTCCTTGGACTGGCTGGCTATTACCGCCGATTTATCCCGGATTTGTCTAAACTTGTGAAGCCAATCACAAGTCTATTGAAGAACGATACGAAATTTAACTGGTCCTCAAGATGCAACGAAGCCTTCGAGCAGCTGAAGGTGTTATTGACCATTGCTCCGATATTAGCTCAACCGGACATTGAAAAGCCTTTTGATGTGTATTGTGACGCATCAGGAAGTGGTCTCGGATGTGTCTTAATGCAAGCGGGTCGAGTTATAGCATATGCTTCAAGACAGTTGCGCCGGCATGAGGAACATTATCCAACTCATGACTTAGAATTAGCTACCGTGGTTCATGCCCTTAAAATATGGCGTCATTATCTGCTGGGAAATATCTGCCATATATACACAAATCATAAAAGCTTGAAGTGCATTTTTACCTAGTCAGAACTAAATATGAGGCAGAGGAGATGGCTTGAGCTGATTAAGGATTATGAATTAGAAATTCACTATCACCCAGGCAAGGCCAACATGGTGGCAGATGCACTAAGTCGCAAGGCTTCCTGCCATTGTCTTACAGTAAAGACTTCTGACATCACCTTATATCAAGAAATGGAGAAATTAAACCTGGGAATGATTCAACATGGAACCTTAAACCAATTAAAGCTTGAGTCGGTTCTTCTGCAAAAGGTTATTGATGCACAAAGAAGTGATAAGGGTATGAAACACATTCATGAGAAAATAAAGGCCGATAAAGCAAACTGTTTCAGAAAAGATGATCAAGGCATTGTATGGTTTAATAACCGCATAGTTGTGCCTAAAGATGATGATGTCCGCCAGCAAATTTTAGATGAAGCACATCTTAGCCGGTATTCTATTCATCCCGGAAGCACTAAGATGTATCATGATATAAAGCAACATTATTGGTGGACAAAGATGAAGATTGAAATTGCACGCTATGTGGTGAAGTGTAACACCTGTACACGTGTCAAAGCCATACACATGAAAACCGCTGGTCCATTGCAATCCTTGCACATCCCGACTTGGAAATGGGAGGACATTAGCATGGACTTCATTGTGGGATTACCCAGAACAGCAAAAGGGTTTGATTCTATTTGGGTCATCGTTGATTGACTTACAAAGATCGCCAGTTTCTCCTAGTCAAGGTAAAGTATACAGTGGCCACATATGCGGAACTATATATTGCTCGTATTCTCAGTCTGCACGGGATCCCAAAAACAATTGTGTCAGACCGTGGACCGCAATTCGTATCCAAATTCTGGGAGGTACTCCACAAAGCTCTGGGTACTAAGTTGCTTCACAGTTCGGCCTATCATCCTCAAACCAGTGGGCAAACTAAAAGAGTAAATCAAATACTCAAAGACATGTTACGGGCATGTGTTCTAGAATTTCCGTAGAAATGGGATGACTGTTTACCATTGGCAGAGTTTTCTTATAACAACAGTTATCAAGAAAGTATCAAGATGGCACCTTTTGAAGCCTTATATGGACGACGATGTCGTACTCCATTGAATTGGTCTTAACTAGGAGAAAGGTGGTTTTTCAGGCCTGATATGGTTAAAGAAATGGAGGAAAAAGTTCAACAAATTATACATAATTTGAAAGAAGCACAAGCTCGATAAAAGAGTTATGCAGACAAACGACACCAACCCTTGTACTTTCAAGTTGAAGACTATGTGTATCTGAAAGTATCGCCAATGGTGTATCTCGTTTCAGTGTAAAGGGAAAGCTTGCACCCCGGTACATTGGTCCGTTTCCCATTCTTGAACAATGTAGACCAGTAGCATACCGACTCCAACTACCCGAAACATTGTCTGCAGTGCACAATGTGTTCCACGTGTCCCAATTGAAGAAGTGTCTTCCGGTTCCAGATCGAACCATTGAAATGACACATATTACCTTGGAACCAGACTTAACATATTCAGAACATCCTATTCGAGTCCTGGATCAAAAGGACAGGGTTACCCGAAGAAGAACTCTCAAATTTTATAAGATACAATGGAACCAACACACGGAAGATGAAGCTACATGGGAAACCCAAGACTTTTTAGAAAAGAATTTCCCAGGCTTTTTAGCTTCATTTAAATTGTGAGATATGTACAATTGTTGTAATAGAGGAGTAAACCCCATACCACCCCTGCCTTGTACAAGAAATAAGAAAATAAAAAATATGACGCGTTTCCTTTTCCACTACTTGCCCTAGGACTTTAAATCTCGGGACGAGATTCTTTTATGGGGGGAAGGATGTAACACCCCTGGTGTTACTATCACTAAAACTTGAGCATAACATCATGAGCATTAGCATATCATGTGTTTGTCACACATAGAGTGCATTCACTAGGTAAAAAGTTTAAAAATGTTGAACTGATATGACTTGATGTGTGGTGAAACCCTAGGGTAGGGTACTGTTGGGGACTTGTTCTCAAATGCTATGAATTAAGAACAAGGCAACATAAAATGTTAAATGTTAATGCCCTTCGTCCAACGAAACATTATTCCCTTAAGGATTAATGAACTTTGGACGAAGGTTAAAGACAATACGATTACGAAGGTTAAATCTTCGTACTTGAATTTTAATAGATTGTATGAAGTAAAATATGAAGCGTCAAAGGTAAATAAATTATAAATGAACAATATTACTTTTTTATATTATATCGTTTTAATGTATTTAAACATTGAATACAATTATACCTTTGCCTTGACAAAGATTGATTCCCGAATGATGCGATTGCAATTACAGGAATCCGTGAACAGTAAAGGAATACTGTTCACTATTTATAGGCACGGGACACAGCCTGTGAGGAATTACAATTATGTCCCTCATAAGGAATTACCACAGCGACTCAAGCATTTATGGACTAAAAGGTCATTCTACTCTTAAGTTGGTTTGTAATTCCGAAGCTTCATACAGAGGAACCTTCGGTCATCTCACGCGGACAGCTTCAGCCAAAGTTGTTTTCCCTACAAGACCTTCGGCGACGAAGCATAGTCCCAACAGGTACTTAACCCTCAACTGGACATATGAGGGATAATGAAGCCCAAACCAGTTAAAATCTCAAAACTTATTAGAAATGAACATAAGATGTCACATTTAATGAACTTTGATAGCACCAAAACCCTAAATAGGTCAAAACCCTAAAAAGACCCCTGGAAAACCCTAAATTGAAACCCTATGGGGCTAAGTGTAAAATTTGTACCTTTTGGACTCAAGTGCAAAAACCAAGGTATTAGGGCACCTCAAATCATATGGTTGACACCTTTGTGGATTTGCAAATCAAATTGTAGAAATTGGACCTATTTGCAAAAAGGTACCCTAGGAATCATATGTGGCTAAGTCTGAAAACTAGTGCATAGAGCCAACTTTGGAAACCTGTATCTGTCAGTTTATGAGGAATTTGTCCTAAATCAACACATCAAAAGTTTAGAGCTGCTATAGGAGCACAACTTTGCTTAAGTGAATAAGCATTGTTGACATACAAAAGCTAGAGATAACTAGCCCTAAAGTCTGGCTGTCAGACCACCCTGAGACTGAATACTGACTGGCAGTTAGTTCTGAGGAACTTCGGGCTCGATTCTTGCTCAAGGGGATAAGCAAAGGAGCAAGATCACTATAGCAGAATTGTAGCTGGTATATAGAGCTACAAGTTTGTTACAGATGGATTAGCAAGTTCCCATACAAAAATCTGAGATATGGGCACTGCAATTCTGGCTGTCAGGCGTTCTGAATAAGGACTCCGATGGTACAGTGCTATACAAATATCCCAGGTTCAGAGAACCTCGCCGCCGGTGAGCCGCGCGCCCGGATTCGTGCCCAACGCTGTGATTCGTGCCCAGCTCAAGTGGATAACGGAGAGGAGTAAAAATCTTGGCGCTCGGATTAGCTCGGGCTCGCTCACCGTTGTGCCCGTCGTACCCACTTAGACCACGGCTGGCCGGGATCGTCCTCGCCGGCGTTAGCCGCTTAACGATTGTGTGCCACGTGTCTGGGAAGTCTAGCACGCCACAATGAATCGGTGTTGCAAGCCTGTCCATTGCCTGAGAACTGGCCACGGTGAAAGCCACGAATTCATTGCGCCAGTAACCTCCCTTCTCCCCAGTCGCCAGCGCTTCTCCTCCAAATTGAGTGCCGCCGCCGTTGAGTGCTATAAATTGAAGCCTCAGGGAGCTCCGCTTGGTAATTACGCGTCCAACGCACCAGCACTTGCTTCCAATTGTCCATCAGAGCCGCCCAATTGCCCATTTCCCCCAAATCGGTCTAAATACCACCGCATGAGCAGCTCGCCGTGGCCAGCGTGCTACAGGTCCGTTCGTGTCCTCTGCTCTTGTTTCAGTACCCTTATGTGCCCTTGATGCTTCTTGACCTGACCAATTAAGCTAGAATCCATTAGATCCCCGGGAACACTTTGAATTGTCCCCGGATTGCGTGGTCACCGTGAGTAGAGAGGTTGGGAGCTCGAATCATGCAATTGATCGAGGGGAAACGATTTTTAGATGTGGAATTAGGTATCAACCAAGTTAGAGTACCGGCCATTACGTGTCTTGGCAAGTACAGGCTCGCTGGAGCTCGGCCTGGCACTGTTCGCCGTCGAGGACCGCGAGTTGTGAAGAAAAAGAAGGGGGAGGGCTTATATGCAAGTGTCAGTGAGACGTGTGAATAGTGCCAAGGACTGTTGTTCTGATTTTTGATTCGATAGGAACCTTTCTGCAAAACCAACTGCGTGGGCGCGCGCTCAGGGGCATTTCGCCTATCGTGGGCTGTCCCGGGCTGAACTCAGCCCAGTACTGTTGATCCTTTTGCTTTTTCTTTTTCCACTAGACTTAGGAAATCCATACAAAATTCTAGGAAAATGCTAAAAAGGTGAAACCAATTTTTCTGGACTTCTAAATTTCTATAGTATTTAATAAAAATGGTTCCAAGATTTTTAGTCCAAGCCAGGATTTATGGAGTATTTAAAATAGCCAAAACCTATACTCCTAGAATTTTAGAAATTACTTAGTAACTCCAAAAATCACCAAACTTTTTGGATAAGACTAAAATGGTATTTAAAAACCTTGGGTGAAGTTTGTCTTGATTTGGACAATGTTTGTTACCTAAACCCCAAAACCCTAATCTTCTAAGTAGTGCCAGCTCTATGGAATAAAACACTGACTCCAAAAACCCTAGTTTCCTAGAGTACCATGAAAGAAAATTGTATTCAAGACCTAATATGATGTACCTTTATTATCTTTGCATTTTCATAAGCATTACATGAGCATTCATGGTTATATATGATATATATAGAGAACGAAGAAGAAGTAGTGGTTGAAGAAGGAGTTGCACCACCACCACCTGAAGACCCACCTGCCGGGAACTGCTTTTACTTCGATATTTGCGGAGTAGAGCCCGACTCTCCTATAACACAAGGCAAGGCCCGGTGCATTTGCCACCTCCTTGCTATTTTAAAATCTTTCTCACTTGCTTGTTGCATTAAGTGATAGGAGTTGTTTGCTAAATAAATTGATGCATTTCCTTCCTTGGAAGTTTGATTACCTTTCCTTGATCACCTGTTTTATGAAAGGACTTTTTCTTATGCTTAGTCTTGCTCTAGAAAAACAAAATGTTTTGTTTTAACAAAATATGATGCTTCAAGTGGGATGGGTTGTTTTCAAAAATAAAACTGGATGGTGGATCCATCATGGCCATGATGGGTCCAACATCGGAAAAGATGTACCTCTGGCAGGTACCAAACTTTGGGTTGAAATGATAAAGCTGAGACCGGGCGGGTGACTTGCCTGAGAAGAGAGTCTCGGTGTAGTGTCTCTGTCTGTGTCGATTAAGGACCGTGTCGATGTAGGCTTGCTGATCGAGGACCTTTTAACTGCTCACATGCCTCATCATGGGTAAACTTTGCCTTGGACAAACTAATACCAGAATAAGACAACACGCAATGGGAGTGGAGAGATGGCAAGAGTAGCATGTACCCTCCATGGCAAGAGGATCGACGGTGGTGTATCTATGCTCTCGGTTGGCGTGAACCTGATCTGGTCTTAAGAACCCCGGTGGTGAGTTGACATATGCAAGGCTTAAGTGCTACATATGTCGTGTGATTGGAGATCCCCAGCTGGTTATTAATCGATTCGGATCGCTGTTACTTCTCATACATGAAGACTTGGTCACTACCCTACACGTAGCATTCCAGTGAATAAGAAGGGTTGATAAAAGGATGGCTAGTATGCCAAGTGCTTGAACTAGTGTAGAAAGAACTCTAGAATCAGGTAATGACTTAACTTGCTAATGAAACTGGATTTTTAAGGATCCACTAGTATTAAGCATTTTTGCAAACAGAGTCTTGATTTTTGATTCAGCCTTACCTTGACTACCTCAAGCCAGCATATCCTTGAGAGTCTTTTATTTTGACGGGTAAGACTTGCGAAAGTACAGTTCGTACTCAGGTTTTTCGAAACCATGTTGTTGTAGGTGAGGAAGCAGCAAACTTTTGTTGCTTTTGCTCTAAGGTGGTGACAAAGGAAGAATCTCAAGACTGAAGCCTCGGGAGGATGTTGTCCTCCTTTTATAAACACTTAACTGTTAAACGGGAGGGGTTTTTGCCTCCCGGGTTTGTAATAATATTACTTGTGCACTCTTATATATTACTGGTCTGTAATAACAACACTCTTTCCATATTTAATGTAAATTAAGTTACTGTAATTGCTTTCGCTTATTCGTTTCTCTGATGTGTTGTAATATCTGTGTGACGGGTGAAACGTGTGGCGGAATTGCCCGAATTATTCCAACTTAAGTGCCCAAATCCCGCCTTGGAGGCTGGACCACACTTAAATGGGAATAACCCGTCAATCCCTCGGATCTAGTCCGACTAGGCCACTAACAGGATCAAGTACCACATACTCACTCGATGGTGAGGCACAGAGCAAATACAATAAAACATAAAACCATACATTAAGGAGTATTAAATTTATTACATCACCATCGGAGTTTTTGCAAAAGTAGTCATCATTGTTCGAAGTGCAGCGGAATAAAACTAATGATAAATAAACAGAGAGACGAGGAAGCCTGTCCCATCACTCCTCATGCTCCTCCTCAACCGAGGCAGGGTCCCACTCGACAGTCCAACCCGGTGGCAAGATGGACGACCAAGTTACTCCAGCAACCATGTCCTCTAGAGAACCTGTAAAATTATGCCACAAGCAAGGCTGAGTATACTAATACTCAGCTAGACTTACCCGGTGTGAGGAGTCTACTCCTCTACCTCTAAACATGCAGCTGTTTGGCTGTGGGGTTTGGTTGCCAAAAGCACTAGCTGAGTTTATAAATCAAGTTTTAGCTTTGTCAAGTTTTAGTGTGACTCTCTTAAGACTAGATGTGTACTATCTACTCATTCATGGTATCAAGCAAATTTAGCAATCAACATCTTTTGCCACATCATCACATTTCCTCTGGTTACTCAATGCAGTACAATGGATCAAGCAGTCTCATTAGCTGCGAGAAGCAGACGATTCGAATCGAGTTTTTTATCCTTGCAAGGTAAACCTAAACACATGACGTGGTGAGGCACTCCGTCCCCACACACATCAACCGTCCCCATCGATTCCCTGGCAACAGATCAGGGCTCACAGCCTTGGCGTACAATGCCTCACTGACCCCGACTGCCGTCGTGCAGTGACCGCACTTGTACCCACCATAACCGAAATGGGAGACCATGTCTCAGGTCGCGTGAGGGGTAAAGTCTGCGGGCAGGTTCACTCAGGTACTAGGCTTACCGATTTACCATATTTCTCGGCATGTGCTTAGTACATTCAAACGCTTGACACAGGTATCCGCACGTTAATCCTTATTCCAATTTCATCTCGTAAACAACGAATCCCCATGGATCCGTGTTCACAGACCATCATCATTCTGTTATCAAGTGGATACAATCAATTTCCTGACCTCGCGCGAGTGCTAGAAAAATCACTCGACTTCTACCGAGATCCTAATTAGCAAAACAACTACTCGACCTAGCATACTAGTCTTCATCTCAACAAGGATTCCTAAGTTCATGCAACTAGGTTTTCAGACAACTCCTACACTTAAGTGCACAGTACAAGCCTACAAACATTAAGTGCAGTAAAATAGCATATATAACAGGTTATGCTTAAAACCGGGGCTTGCCTTCCAAAGCTGGGGCAGGCAGATCCTCTGGGGCAGGCTCTGGTGCTGGATCCGGGGCTACCTCCTGAGTAACTCCTTGCTCCGGCACGAGGACGTATCTCCGTCATCGAGGTTACAATCTATCGAATGCAATGAATAAGAATATGTATGCTATGATTATGCAGGATTTAATAATCATTATGCTAAGTGAAGAAAACTAAGTTAGTTAGTAACTTAGGGTTTCCTGGTTATACGTGGCTCTTAGTGGTTTATGCTTATCAACTTTAGGTTTGGGTTTTGCCTAGGGATAAGCATAGTGGATTGAAACTTGGATTTCCCTTAGATGTTTTAGTAGGTATTTAAGGGGTTTTACTGGTTGGGTTAGGGTGACATTAATCTCCACTATTAATTCCCCTTTTTCATTTTCTATTTATGAATTCTAGGGTGGGTTTGAACTACAACAGTGGTTTAACTTTTTCCAAAAATTCTATAAAAATTACAGTGGGTTACTATTTGTCACTGCAGACTGTCCTATAAATTTGAGGTGGATACTGATTCAGATACTACTTGTGCAAAATTAACAAAAATAAGTTTTAAAAGGGCATTTTACACTATAGCTGTGATTTAATTGAGGTTTCTGTACCAAATTGTATTTTTTTCCAGATACATAGGTGATATTAGGCCTCTATGTTAAAAATCATAGGAAAAGGCTTACTGGATATTTAGTTGTGAATTTCTAAAGTTTTATGCCAAAAAGGTGCTTATAACTAACTTGTTATTTGAAAAATATCAAACAACAGATTTCATATTTTTCCTAAGTTCATAATAACAAAACATTAGTTATCCCAAGGTTTAGGGTGTTTTCTCCTTAGGGTTATTTTTCTATGGTTTTTCTAAGTTTTCCTTGTTTTCCTAAAATAAAGGGTATCTCATTTATTTTGTACTAAACAAGGGTATAATAAATTTTTCTAGTGAACTATACTGAATAGGTAAACTAAAAAAAATGTGGGTGCTCCCTGGTTCTTTATTTAAGCCACCTTTTATATTTTCTCTAACTTTAAGCAAAAAGTGTTTTAAATGGCAAATTCTATCTTAATGGGGTGTACAGAGAGGTTTTTTATTTTTAAACAGATTAGGAAATGAATAAGTACCTCTCTAAATTTTCTTGACCCTAGTCATATAGTGTAGCTATTTTTCCTTATTTCTTTTAGCTTTGGACCAGTTAATCATTTAAATCAAAACCTTGAAGTTTTCTGTAACACTTAGGGGTTTTATATTTTTTCTACGTAGTTTACATTAATTAGGGTCTGGCAAAATTTGTTTGACTCGATTTGGGTAAACCAAACTGAAGTTATGAATTTTTCAAGTTCTGTTTGGATTTAAATCAGAATATTTTAAAAGGTTTCCTGGAAAACTACTTTGCACCGAAGACCCTGGGTTCTTTCTAAATCAATCCACTCATTTCTACCCCTGCGCCACTATTTCCTTGAGTCACTGACAGCGCACTAAACCCCCTGCCCTTTCCTTCTTCTTCCCCGAGGTCCCTCCCCTTATGTAAACAGTACCCGCGGAAAGGAAAAGGGCGGCGCGGGTTACCGGCGGTGAGAGAGGTCCGGCGAGGGGTGGGGTTGGCTTCGGGAGGTCCTGGCGGTCACAGCGAGGTACGGCTCGACGGCGGTGGTGGCCGGAATCGATCGGTCCACGGGCGCAGGCGGGTGATCTTGTCGGCGGCGAGTGTTCCGGCCTAACCACGGCGATCTAGCCCAATTAAACGGCACGATGAGCTCCACGGGATGACGTAGAGGCTATGCGCGCAAGGAATCGAAAAATGGTGCAGAGACTTACCCGGTCTATGTTCAGCGGCAGTCGAGTGAAGTCCGGCGACCGTGGACTGGATTCTCCGGCGAGGCAAAGTCTGATTCCTTGCTCAGGGAGCTTCACCGGGGCATGCACGGTCTCTTCCGAGGGTCGGGCGTGGCTGGGAAGGGCTCTGCAGGCCGGTCGACGGTGGCAGGGGATCAGGTGGCCGTGGGCACGCTGTTTGCAGGGCAAACACCGGTGATCTCTGGCTCCGGTGAGGTGGAGAGCACGCGGGGGAGTACGGTTGAAGCTTCAGTGGGCTTTATAGGCACGGGTGCAAGCAGGAGACACGGGCGCGGCGCAGGGCGGGGCGCGCGGGGTCGGGCGCTGGGCGTGCTCTGGCGCACTCAGAGCGCGTCGAACACGTGGAAGTGTTCTTCTGCCCTTGTTCAACAGCTCGCCAAGATCGCAAGCGTGCGAATCTTGGCAAAAATCCGGTGTAGGCCTCCTCCTAGCACCTAGGGCTGTCTCTTGTATGTGAGTCCCCATGGTAGATATGCCCTAGGTAGGGAGATTTGCGAACGCCAAATCTGGCTTATCCCTCTATCCACCTCGCGACAAAAACCATGCCAAATCTTGTCAAACATCTTGGGCTCGGTTTCAAACTTTTCCAGTGGGTGCCTTAGGTGGTATGACAAATTTTTGGTATACAACTCAAGTGGTTTTGGTGCCATTTACTAAGTGAACACGATGGATCTTTAGATTAGGTTCAAAATTTGACTTAGAAAGAATTAGAGAGCTCTAGTGCTCTCTCTCTCCACTTAAAGAATGGATTTGGGGTTTTTAAGGGGTCTTTTTGTAATGTTTCCTCTCTGCATTTTGTAGATTATAATGTTACTTAAACTTTGGCTAAGGGTTAACTCATGATTTGCACATTTGCTTAACCTTCCCCCCCTTAAACTAGGGTTTTGGGAGTTAAGGGCTCAAGAAGGGTCTAGGGTTTAATCTTCTCTTGCCCAAGGTGATAATTGCATAAATGCTTGGGTAATGCTTTTGGTCATTAACATTCTTGGTTAATACATGGTTCCCAATGTCTTGGGGCTCCCTCTCTTCCACTTAACCACATGAGATAACAGGTCATAGGTGCAAGTAGGGAGTCAGGGCCTTGGTAACACCTGGGGTGTTACAGCCCTCCCCCCTTAAAGGGATCTCGTCCCGAGATTTTTAGGTAGAGTCCTTTGGAGGGGCGCCATGAAGGTGTGTTGGTGTGTTGCTCCTTCTTTTATCCAAGTTCTTTAGTTAACTGCTCTTCGAATGTCATTCTCTTTGCGACTTCAGAAGGAAGTCCTTTTTGAGTCATTTCCAAAACTTACACTACCCTTAACATCTAAGTTTTTCTTATATTTGAATTCAAAGGGCAGGTGGGGGTGGGGTTTTTGATTACGTACCGACTCCTTTGGGCAGAAAGTCGGGGAAGCGAGAGCCTAGAAAATCCTCAGTCTCCCATGTAGCCTCTTCTACTGAATGGTGACTCCACTGAACCTTATACATTCTGATCGACTTTGCCCACGTTGATCTCTCCTTTTGGTCCAATACCTTGACGGGGTGCTCTTGATAAGACAAGTCTGGTTTTATCTCAATTTCTGGTTCAGGTAATACTTCAGTGGGTAAGCGGACACATTTCCGTAGCTGAGATACATGGAGCACACTGTGAACTACTGACATGTAGGGTGGCAAGTCCAACTGATAGGCTACGGGTCCACAAGTGGCTTTGATCTCATAGGGTCCAATGTAGCGGGGAGCTAACTTGCCCTTGATTCCAAATCTCTGGACACCTTTGGTGGGTGACACCTTAAGATAAACATGATCTCCCACATCAAACTGCAGAGGCTTCCTTCTCTTGTCATGATAGCTCTTTTGCCTGGCCTGAGTAGCTTCTAGGTTCTTCGTAATAACTCTAACCTTTTCCTCTGCTTCAAGTACCAAGTCTGGTCCGAATATTTCCCTCTCTCCAGCTTGTGACCAATTCAGCGGGGTTCTACATCTTCTCCCATACAAGGCTTCAAAAGGTGCCATTTTAGACTGGACTGGTAGCTGTTATTATAGGAGAACTCTGCCAAAGAAAGACACTTGTCCCAATTTTTACCATAGTGTAGCACACAGGCTCGCAACATGTCTTCGAGGCTTTGATTTACTCTTTCTGTCTGGCCATCTTTCTGCGGATGATATGCGGAGCTTCTTATTGCATGGGTCCCAAGTGATTCTTGTAGCTGCTCCTAAAAGCGTGCCACAAACAGTGCTCCTCGGTCAGATACAATGGTCTTCAGAATGCCATGCAAATGCACTATTTGATCAACATAGATTTCTGCATACTTTTCTGTCTTATGGGTGGTGTGTACCGGCAAGAAATGAGCTGTCTTGGTCAATCTGTTCACAATGACCCAAATGGAATCATGGTGCCGGGAGGTATTGGGCAATCCCACAATGAAATCCATGCAAATATCCTCCCATTTCCAAGATGGTATGGGAAGGGGTTGCAAAGGGCCTGCTACCTTCAAATGACTGGCCTTGATTCTCTGGCAGGTATCACATTCGGATATGTACTTGGCAATTTCCCTCTTCATTCTGGTCCACCAGTATAAGGATCTGAGATCATGATACATCTTATTGCTGCTCGGGTGCATGGAGAATTTTGAAAGGTGAGCTTCATCCAATATCTTCTTTCTGAGCTCAGCATTCTTGGGAACAATCAATCGATCTCCAAACCACAGGATTCCTTTGCTGTCCTGACGGAAGCATTTGTATTGTTCTGCTTTCTGCTTGATCATTTCCTTAATGACCTGAACACCCTTGTCACTAATCTGTGCCATGACTATTTGCTCCTGTAGGGTAGGCTCCACTGAAATATAATTTAAAGCACCGGGGGAAACAACTTCTAGGTTTAGTTTGCACAACTCATCACACAGGGTGGTGACTCTTGCATTCATGTTCATACAATTGCACCGGGCCTTTCTGCTTAAGGCATCTGCCACAACATTGGCTTTACCAGGGTGGTAATGCACCTCCAAATCATAGTCCTTGATAAGTTCTAACCATCTCCTCTGCCTCATATTAAGATCCGCCTGAGTGAAAATGTATTTGAGACTCTTATGATCAGTGTAAATGTCGCAGTGAGCTCCCATCAAGTAATGTCTCCATATCTTGAGAGCATGAACCACAACTGTTAACTCCAGATCATGTGTGGGGTAGTTCTGCTCATGGGGTCTGAGTGCTCGGGAGGCATAAGCAATCACTCTATTGTCTTGCATTAAGACACATCCCAATCCAGTACCGGAAGCATCGCAATACACTTCAAAGGGCTTGGTGTTGTCAGGTTGAGCTAGCACTTGTGCTGTCGTCAAGTGTTGCCTTAGTGTATGAAAGGCATCCTCACACTTCTGGCTCCAACCATACTTGACTCCCTTCTTCAACAGTTCAGTCATTGGTTTGGCAATTCTAGAGAAATCCGGAATGAATCGTCGATAATACCCTGCCAATCCCAGAAAACTCTGAACCTGTCTCACTGTGGTAGGAGGTTTCCAATCCATTACCTCTTGTACCTTCTCAGGATCAACTGATACCCCATCCTGAGAAATTGTGTGACCCAAAAATTTAATTTCCCTCAGCCAGAATTCACATTTAGACAATTTGGCATACAACTGATGGCCACGCAGTATCTAAAGTACAGTGTGCAAATGTTTAGTGTGCTCGGCTTCGTTCTTGGAATAGACCAGAATATCATCAATGAAAACCACCACGAATTTGTCCAGCTCTGGCATGAAAACTGAGTTCATCAGGTACATGAAATAAGCCGGGGCATTGGTCAGCCTAAAAGACATCACCAAAAACTCATAGAGCCCATATCTGGTAGAGAAAGCCGTCTTCAAAATATCACTGGCATGGATCTTGATCTGATGGTAGCCCGAGCGAAGGTCTATCTTGGAGAACACCTTGGCTCCCACCAACTCATCAAACAAAACATCAATGCGGGGTAGTGGGTATTTGTTCTTGATGGTTACCGCATTGAGAGGGCGGTAATCGACACACATTCTCAGACTTTCATCCTTCTTCTTTACAAATAGGGCCGGTCATCCCCATGGTGAAGTACTTGGGTGAATGAACTCGTTGTCCAACAACTCTTGTAGTTGCTTTTTCAATTCTGCTAATTCCGCTGGAGGCATCCTATAAGGCCTCTTGGATATAGGAGCAGTCCCGGGTTGCAATTCAATGGCGAACTCTATGTTTCTATCGGGTGGCATCCCTGGCAATTCATCCGGAAAAACATCTGGGTAGTCACAGACCACAGGGATTTTCTCAACCGGGGGCTCTATCATGGTGAATGCACAAGAACGGGTACAACCCTGATCAGGCAAATATAACGTGGTTTCACCACAAGTCGGTGAGTGCACCTCAATGGCCCTAGCTGCAATATCAATTACTGCCTGATGTCTTGTTAACCAGTCAGTTCCCAATATGATATCCACGCTATCCAAACCCAATATGAGGAGGGTGGTTTTAATTATCAGACTACCAAACTTTATAGGCACATGTCGGTTGATTTGATAGGTGGCAACCCTGCCTCCTGGTGTTGAAATTATAATACCCCCATTGGTGTGGTGAAAAGGTAATTGGCACTTGGCGCTAAATTTGGCACTGATAAAACTATGTGATGCACCAGAATCAAAAAGAATAATAGCAGGATAATTCAAAACTGAAAAGATACCAGTCATGACGGGTGCTCCTTCTGGAATGTCAGCCATGGTGGTGAAGTTCAGCCTGCCCTGCCTCACTTGCACCTTCTGCCTCTTTCCTTGGTTCTGGTTGGCATTCTGCCCCTGCCTCTACTGGTTTCTGGGGCAATTCTTGGCATAATGTCCGGTGTTACCACAAGTGAAACACCTGTTGTCATTGGCCAAACGATATTGCTGTTGCTGAGGCTAATTGTTCCTCTGAGCTGGAAATTGGGTGCGGTTGGGTGCCTGCTGCTGCTGCTGCTGTGGTCGGATCACCCAACGTCCTTGCTGCTGCTGAGGTCCTCTGTTCTGAGTGTCAGACACGATCCTGAAGCGCTGTGGATGAGCTGAAGGTACGGTCTTGCCACAGGGGTCTTCCTCTTCTTCTCTACCTGACGAGCTGTGATACAGTCCTCCTAAGAAATGGCCATGTTGACTAACTCATTATAGTTGTTGGCCCTAACTGTGTTGAGACGGTCACGGAGCTTAGTGCTGAGCCCCCTCCTAAACATGTCCCTCTTCTTCTCGTCAGTGTCTGCGTGATATCCGGCATACTAGCACAGGTCATTAAAGGCCTGAGAATACTGTAACACTGTCCGGTTTCCTTGAGTGAGTGCGAGAAACTCGTTGAGTTTGCGGTCCATAATGCCTGCTGGTATATGGTGCCCCCTGAAAGCTACCTTGAACTCTCTCCATTCCACTTCATGGTCAGCTGGCTGCATAGCAAGATAGTGGTCTCACCATGTCCGCGCGGGTCCGCGAAGCTGCTGGGTGGCAAACCTGACCTTAGTCACCTCTGAGCAAACTCCATGGAGTAGCGGAAATTTGGATTCCACTACCCTCAGCCATACATCAGCATCAAGTGGGTCCTCTGCCCTGGTGAACAACGATGGCTGGGTACTGAGGAACTCCTGATAAGTGGCTACCGCGGGGTGATGCTGATGATCACCACCACCATAGTGCTAAGGTGGTGGCTGACGCTGAGCTAGTTGTCTCAAGATCTCGTTCTGCTGAGCCATCAGCTCCTGCAGAGTAGGAGGTGGTGGCGGTGGTGGAGGAATGCGCTCATTCTGTCCACGACACGCTCTTCCTGCCATCTGAAAAACCATGTATATTCTCAATATCACATTCCTGAGGTTCAGGGCTCAATTGCGGTGAAAGAGCCAAAAGGGTAAAACCAATATATTCTTGCATAATTATAAAAGATTCCACATGGCCTAAACTTTTCTTCTTAAATTAAGACTGACAGCATTCATCAACCACGCTTCCAAAAGAGTTTATCACGATTACATCAATAACTCAAAAGACTCATTTCTATCTAGCCTAGTACCCCAAGGGTGCAAAAGCTAAGCTAGCTTTGAGGAGTCCTACCATCACAGACTTCTACTCTATCCTTGCGACCTAGTGATCAAACAAGGCAACGCTCGACTCGGGGGAAGGTGGTCTCCCTGAGCCAGCAGTGTCCAAGCTGGAGGCAGGCTCCTCTCCTCCCTCAATATCGACATCCTCATTGGCCTCCATGTCCTGGATCTCCTGGTGATGCATGTCCAGATGCTGGTTAGCCTCAGCAAGTTGCTGTTGAGTGTTGATAGCTGATCCTCGAGAACCTTGATGGTGTTCTCCCTCGTCCCCACTAGCTCCTCAAGCTCTTGGATCTCATTTGACAATTGTTCCACCTGTAGATCTTTTTCCACCATCTCAGTGGACAAGTCAACCACAAGTTCCTCTCTGTTATCCAAAGTGATCTTGGTTGCCTCCAACAATGCCATTAGATGGGACATTGCCTCTCCACGCATCACTTGCAGACGATACAGGGCATTCATGCACCGCACCGTCAAGTGAGCAGTCTGACCTGGGTAGATAGCCCAGATATCCTTGGCATGCTCCACTCGGTCCTTCCACATTGGGTCGTCCTCCTTCTCCGCAGGGAACAAACCAATGGGGTGAGTGGACAGCTCCAAGGGGTGGAATCCGCAGAAGGTGGTCAGTCCATGAAGAGCAATCGCCTCGATAGTATCCTCAGCCCTGTATCCAAAAGACTCAGAGTCCAGTGAACGCTAGCCTGGCTGCAGGGGATGAGGCTCCAGGGTCATCCTCACCCTACAGCGGGGCACTCGGTGCTTCTCGAACAGCTGCACCGCGTACTGGGGAGGCGTCGTGTAACTAGCTCCCTGAAGTACCTCCCACAAAATACAGGGAAAACCCTCTCGTGCAAGCCTGTCAGTGTGGGACTGTGCACTCCCTTCGTCCGAGGATCCGTGAGAAGTCATCTGTGTATGGTTAAGCGTAAGTAAAAGAAAAAGAATTGTAAAAAGAAAAGGGATCACAACTTAGCCTCTCTATAACTACGACAATGGTACTGGGGTACTTAGTTTGTCATCATTTTGTATTAAAGTTCTTACCCAATTATCCATTAGTTTAATTTAGGATGCATGCATGCTCGTCCTGAACGACCACACATCAACGTAGAGGGAATAGGGAGGAACTCCCATCCCTTATAGGAGCCTGTAGGGCTTACTCAATCAGCCACCTAGCTACCCCTCTATCATCCTAAGGCTTCACGTCCTAGGTCTATCCTGATCGTCCTACGATCTATCCAACATTTGTTTCTACCAAGTTTTACTTTGGAAAAGAATGGTATTTATAGTTTATTGATTCCTCTGTGGTGGTACGAGCTCCGATACCAGCTGTGGCGGAATTGCCCGAATTATTCCAACTTAAGTGCCCAAATCCCGCCTTAGAGGCTGGACCACACTTAAATGGGAATAACCCGTCAATCCCTCGGATCTAGTCCGACTAGGCCACTAACAGGATCAAGTACCACGTACTCACTCGATGGTGAGGCACAGAGCAAATACAATAAAACATAAAACCATACATTAAGGAGTACTAAATTTATTACATCACCATCGGAGTTTTTGCAAAAGTAGTCATCATTGTTTGAAGTGCAGTGGAATAAAACTAATGATAAATAAACAGAGAGACGGGGAAGCCTGTCCCATCACTCTTCTTGCTCCTCCTCAGCCGAGGCAGGGTCCCACTCGACAGTCCAACCTGGTGGCAAGATGGACGGCCAAGTTACTCCAGCAACCATGTCCTCCAGAGAACCTATAAAATTATGCCACAAGCAAGGCTGAGTATACTAATATTCAGCTATACTTACCCGGTGTGAGGAGTCTACTCCTCTACCTGTAGACATGCAGCTGTTTGGCTGTGGGGTTTGGTTGCCAAAAGCACTAGCTGAGTTTATAAATCAAGTTTTAGCTTTGTCAAGTTTTAGTGTGACTCTCTTAAGACTAGATGTGTACTATCTACTCATTCATGGTATCAAGAAAATTTAGCAATCAACATCTTTTGCCACATCATCACATTTCCTCTGGTTACTCAATGCAGTACAATGGATCAAGCAGTCTCATTAGCTGCGAGAAGTAGACGATTCAAATCGAGTTTTTTTATCCTTGCATGGTAAACCTAAACACACGACGTGGCGAGGCACTCCGTCCCCACACACATCAATCGTCCCCATCGATTCCCTGGCAATAGATCAGGGCTCACTGCCTTGGCGTACAATGCCTCACTGACCCCGACTGCCGTCGTGCAGTGACTGCACTTGTACCCACCATAACCGGAATGGGAGACCACGTCTCAGGTCGCGTGAGGGGTAAAGTCTGCGGGCAGGTTCACTCAGGTACTAGGCTTACCGATTTACCATATTTCTCGGCATGTGCTTAGTACATTCAAACGCTTGACACTGGTATCCGAACGTTAATCCTTATTCCAATTTCATCTCGTAAACAATGAATCCCCATGGATCCATGTCCACAGACCATCATCATTCTGTTATCAAGTGGATACAATCAATTTCCTGACCTCGCGCGAGTTCTAGAAAAATCACTCGACTTCTACCGAGATCCTAATTAGCAAAACAACTACTCGACCTAGCATACTAGTCTTCATCTCAACAAGGATTCCTAAGTTCATGCAACTAGGTTTTCAGACAACTCCTACACTTAAGTGCACAGTACAAGCCTACAAACATTAAGTGCAGTAAAATAGCATATATAACAGGTTATGCATAAAAACTGGGGCTTGCCTTCCAAAGCTGGGGCAGGCAGATCCTCTCGGGCAGGCTCTGGTGCTGGATCCGGGGCTACCTCCTGAGTAACTCCTTGCTCCGGCACGAGGACGTACTCTCCGTCAGCGAGGTTGCAATCTATCGAATGCAATGAATAAGAATATGTATGCTATGATTATGCAGGATTTAATAATCATTATGCTAAGTGAAGAAAAACTAAGTTAGTTAGTAACTTAGGGTCCTGGTTATACGTGGCTCTTAGTGGTTTATGCTTATCAACTTTAGGTTTGGGTTTTGCCTAGGGATAAGCATAGTGGATTGAAACTTGGATTTCCCTTAGATGTTTTAGTCGGTATTTAAGGGGTTTTACTGGTTGGGTTATGGTGACATTAATCTCCACTATTAATTCCCCTTTTTCATTTTCTATTTATGAATTCTAGGGTGGGTTTAAACTACAACAGTGGTTTAACTTTTTCCAAAAATTCTATAAAAGTTACAGTGGGTTACTATTTGTCAGTGCAGGCTGTCCTAGAAATTTGAGGCGGATACTGATTCAGATAATACTTGTGCAAAATTAACAAAAATAAGTTTTAAAAGGTCATTTTACACTATAGCTGTGATTTAATTGAGGTTTCTGTACCAAATTGTATTTGTCCAGATACATAGGTGATATAAGGCCTTTGTGTTCAAAATCACAGGAAAAGCCCTACTGGATATTTAGTTGTGAATTTCTAAAGTTTTATGCCAAAAAGGTGCTTATAACTAACTTGTTATTTGAAAAATATCAAACAACAGATTTCATATTTTTCCTAGGTTCATAATAACAAAGCATTAGTTATCCGAAGGTTTGGAGTGTTTTCTCCTTGGGGTTATTTTTCTAGGTTTTTTCTAAGTTTTCCTTGTTTTCCTAAAATAAAGGGTATCTCATTTATTCTGTAATAAATAAGGGTATAATAAATTTTTCTAGTGAACTATACTGAATAGGTAAACTAACAAAAATGTAAGTGCTCACTGGTTCTTTATTTAAACTACCTTTTATATTTTCTCTAACTTTAAGCAAAAAGTGTTTTAAATGGCAAATTCTATCTTAATGGGGTGTACAGAGAGGTTTATTATTTTTAAACAAGTTAGAAAATGATTAAGTACCTCTCTAAATTTTCTTGACCCCAGTCAAATAGTGTAGCTATTTTTCCTTATTTCTTTTAGCTTTTGACCAGTTAATCATTTAAATCAAAACCTTGAAGTTTTCTGTAACACTTAGGGGTTTTATATTTTTCCTAAGTAGTTTACATTAATTAGGGTCTGGCAAAATTTGTTTGACTCGATTTGGGTAAACCAAACTGAAGTTATGAATTTTTCAAGTTCTGTTTGGATTTAAATCAGAATATTTTAAAAGGTTTCCTGGAAAACTACTTTGCACTGAAGACCCTGGGTTCTTTCTAAATCAATCCACTTATTTCTACCCCTGCGCCACTATTTCCTTGAGTCACTGACAGCGCACAAAACCCCCTGCCCTTTCCTTCTTCTTCCCCGAGGTCCCTCCCCTTATGTAAACAGTACCCACGGAAAGGAAAAGGGCGGCACGGTTTACCAGCGGTGAGAGAGGTCCAGCGAGGGGCGGGGTTGGCTTCGGGAGGTCCTGGCGGTCACAGTGAGGTATGGCTCGACGGCGGTGGTGGCCGGAATCGATCGGTCCACGGCGCAGGCGGGTGATCTCGTCGGCGGCGAGTGTTCCGGCCTAACCACGACAATCTAGCCCAATTAAACGGCACGATGAGCTCCACGGGATGACGTAGAGGCTATGCGCGCAAGGAATCGAAAAATGGTGCAGAGGCTTACCTGGTCTACGTTCTCCGACGGTCGGGTGAAGTCCGGCGACCGTGGACTGGCTTCTCCGGCGAGGCAAAGTCCGATTCCTTGCTCGGGGAGCTTCACCGGGGCATGCACGGTCTCTTCCGAGGGTCGGGCGTGGCTGGGAAGGGCTCTGCAGGCCGGTCGACGGTGGCAGGGGATTGAGTGGCCGCGGGCACGCCGTTTGCAGGGCAAACGCCGGTGATCTCTGGCTCCGGTGAGGTGGAGAGCACGCGGGGGAGTACGGTTGAAGCTTCGGTGGGCTTTATAGGCACGGGCGCGAGCAGGAGACATGGGCGCGGCTCGGCGCAGCGCGGGGCGCGCGGGGTCGGGCGCTGGGCGTGCTCTGGCGCACTCAGAGCACGTCGAACACGTGGAAGTGTTCTTCTGCCCTTGTTCAACAGCTCGCCGAGATCGCAAGCGTGCGAATCTTGGCAAAAATCTGGCTCAGGCCTCCTCCTAGCACCTAGGGTTGTCTCTTGCATGTGAGTCCCCATGGCAGATATGCCCTAGGTAGGGAGATTTGCGGACGCCAAATCTGGCTTGTCCCTCTATCCAACTCGCGACAAAAACCTTGCCAAATCTTGTCAAACGTCTTGGGCTCGGTTTCAAACTTTTCCAGTGGGTGCCTTAGGTGGTATGACACATTTTTGGTATAGAACTCAAGTGGTTTTGGTGTCATTTACTAAGTGAACACGGTGGATCTTTAGATTAGGTTCAAAATTTGACTTAGAAAGAATTAGAGAGCTCTAGTGCTCTCTCTCTCCACTTAAAGAATGGATTTGGGGTTTTAAGGGGTCTTTTTGTAATGTTTCCTCTCTGCATTTTGTAGATTATAATGTTACTTAAACTTTGGCTAAGGGTTAACTCATGATTTGCACATTTGCTTAACCTTCTCCCCTTAAACCAGGGTTTTGGGAGTTAAGGGTTCAAGAAGGGTCTAGGGTTTAATCTTCTCTTGCCCAAGGTGATAATTGCATAAATGCTTGGGTAATGCTTTTGGTCATTAACATTCTTGGTTAATACATGGTTCCCAAGGTCTTGGGGCTCCCTCTCTTCCACTTAACCACATGATATAACAGGTCATAGGTGCAAGTAGGGAGTCAGGGCCTTGGTAACACCTGGGGTGTTACAAAACGCTCTTGGGAAATGTAAAGAATATAGATACCGAACTTGTCAAGTGATCAGGTGCATCTACAGGGTTGTCCGAGGTCCGTTGGACAAGGACAACTGTAGGTGGGCCTAATAACATGGGAGGTTCCGTCATAGTCCTAGTGGGAGTCTTACCTCGCCACCCATGTAGACCCTGAAGCCATCACCTGGGAGGAGTTCAGGGACAACTTTTGTCATTACCATGTGCCTGAAGGACTGATGATATTAAGGAAGGAGAAGTTTCTAGCTTTGAAGCAAGGCCCCCTGTCTGTCAGTGAGTACAGGGACCAGTTTCTGCAGCTGTCATGTTACGCACTAGAAGATGTCAACACGAATGCTAAGAGGCAGTACCGTTTTCTGAGAGGTTTAGTTGACCCCCTTCACTACCGGCTGATGAATCACACTTTCCCTACCTTCTAGCATTTGATCGACAGAGCAATCATGACTGAAAGGAAGCGTCGGAAGATGGAAGACAGGAAACACAAGATTGGTGGATCTCAGGCCGGGAGTAGCACCCGTCCCCGCTACTCAGGTAACCCACCCCAGCAATTCGAGCAAGGTCACCCTCAAGGTCACCAGCACCATCATTAGCGTCAGCACCAGCAGCAGTACCAGAGACAGTTTCCTCAACGGCAACAGCAGTACGGTCAGAACAACCAGCAGGGAGGAAGTCAGTATGAGCGTCAGAATAACCAGGCAGCTCGCCTTCGTGCCCGAACAACCAACCAGAACAACCAAGCAGCTCTAGCGCAAGTAGGAGGTCGTGCATGCTTCTATTGTGGGGAACAAAACCACTGGGCGAAGCACTGTCCAAAGAAGGCAACTTAGCAGTCGCCAGCAGTCAATACCCCAGCAAGACAAGGAGCACCACAACAAGCACAAGGAGGTCGTGGTCAGGCTTACAACCGTAGAAAGGTGAACCACTTGGAGGCCGAATCAATCCAGGATGCTCAGGACGTGGCAGTAGGTATGTTTCCAGTCGAATCCCATCCAGCAAAAGTATTATTTGACACTGGTGCCACACATTCTTTTGTTTTCTACATCATGTGTAGAAGCACATAACATCCCCATAGAATCAATGTTTCTACCTTTAAGAGTTAATTCAGTCGGGTGAAAAGTTCAGTCCGATAGGATTTGTCCGAATCTAAGGATTAAAATAAGGGGGATAGACTTCCCCGCTAACCTAGTAGTAATGGGTACTCAAGGGTT
This sequence comes from Zea mays, assembly GCF_902167145.1. NCBI lineage: Eukaryota > Viridiplantae > Streptophyta > Magnoliopsida > Poales > Poaceae > Zea > Zea mays. Next base: position 113,138,526 of record NC_050100.1, read on the forward strand.
AGATGTCATCCTAGGGATGAATTGGCTATACAAGAACAAAGCCACCGTCAGTTGTGACAAGAGAACAGTCAAGTTGGTATCCCCATCCGGAAAGGAAGTAGTAACTAAGTTGTACTTGCCTGAACTAGAAGAAGGAGCATGTCACTATTTGTTAGTAGATGACAAGGAGGCCAACCCAATTAAGGATATTAGAACTGTGTCGGAATTCCCCGACGTATTTCCTAAGGAGTTACCAGGCATGCCACCTGAAAGAAAAGTTGAGTTCGCCATAGAGCTTATCCCAGGCACCGTCCCTATTTCCAAGAGAGCCTATCGAGTGTCCAGACCAAGATTGGTGGAACTCAAGAAACATATTGATGAGTTGTTGGAGAAAGGCTACATCAGACCAAGTACCTCACCTTGGACAGCCCTAGTGCTATTTATGGAGAAGAAGGATGGAACATAGAGGATGTGCATTGATTACTGATCTTTGAATGAACTCATTGTCGAGAACAAGTACCCTCTACCAAGAATTGAGGATCTATTCGATCAATTGAGAGGAGTCAGTGTGTTCTAAAAGATAGATTTGAGGTCAGGTTACCATCAACTCAGAATTCGACCTTCAGATATACCGAAGACATCATTTATCACCAAATATGGACTATATGAGTTCACGGTCATGCCATTCGGTTTGATGAATGTGCCAGCTTACTTCATGTACTTGATGAATAGTGTGTTCATGGACTACCTTGACTAGTTCGTAGTGGTGTTCATTAATGATATCCTTGTATATTCCCAGAATGGGCAAGAGCATGAAGAGGATTTGAGGAAAGTACTGCAGAGGCTACGAGATTGTCAGCTATATGCCAAGCTTAGCAAGTGCGAGTTCTGGATCAGCGAAGTCTTGTTCTTGGGTCATATTATAAATCAAGATGGACTAACTGTGGATCTAAAGAAAGTAGCAGCAATTTTGGTCTAGAAAGCACCAAAAGATGTCTAAGGAATCAAGAGTTTCATCGGAATGGCCGGTTACTATCGGCGTTTCATTGAAGGTTTCTCCAAGATTGCCAGGCCAATGATAGCCTTGCTGGCAAAGAAGGTTGAGTTCAAGTGGACCCCAGCGTGCCAAGAATTATTTTAGACATTGAAGCAGAAGTTGACAACAGCACCGATATTGATTCTGATAGATGTTCACAAGCCATTCTCAGTGTATTGTGATGCTTCGTACATCGGACTGGGATGTGTGTTGATGCAGGAAGGGAAAGTAGTGGCATACTCATCTCGCCAACTGAAGGTTCATGAGAAGAATTATCCCACTCATGATCTGGAGTTAGCAGCAGTGGTTCATGCACTGAAGACTTGGAGACACTATTTTATATGGGCAGAAGTGTGATATCTAAACGGAACATAAGAGCCTCAAATACATATTTACTTAGTTAGAGCTAAACATGAGGCAACAAAGATGGCTAGAGTTGATCAAAGATTATGAGCTGGAAATACATTATCATCCACGCAAAGCAAATGTGGTTGCGGATGCTTTGAGCAGAAAGAGTCAATTCAATATGCTGGCCACTCACCCGATGTTGTATGAGCTATCAAAGGAATTCGACAGGCTGAGTCTCGGATTTCTAAATAACACTCAAGGAGTGACAGTTGAGCTGGAAACCACTCTAGAGCAAGATATTAGGAAGGGTCAGAAAGACGATGATAAGATCAACGAGATCTGGCAGCTGATCATAGATGGGAAAGGCCCATATTTCCGTGAAGACGTGGGAGTGGTATGGTTCAAGGATAGGTCGTGCGTTCCTGACATCAAATCGATCTAGGAACTGATTCTCAAGGAAGCTCATGAGACAACATATTCTATACACCCTGGTAGCGAGAAGATGTACCAAGACCTGAAGAAGAGATTCTAGTGGTATGGTATGAAAAGGGAGATAGTAGAGTATGTTGCCAGATGCGATAGTTGTCAGTGGATCAAGGCAAAACATCAGAGGCCCGTAGGTTTGTTGTAGCCGTTGCAGATTCCTTAGTGAAAATGAGATGAAATTAGGATGGATTTTATAGTTGGCCTGCCCCGCACTCGAGCTAGTTATGACTCCATCTAGTAGTAGTGGACCGTTTAACAAAGGCGGCTCATTTCATACCAGTCAAGACCACCTATAGCAGCGCAGTATTGGTAGAATTATACATATCTTGGATTGTGTGCTTTCATGGTATTCCAAAGAAGATAGTATCAGATAGAGGCACCCAGTTCACTTCTCATTTTTGGCAGCAGTTGCATGAAGCTTTGGGTACACATTTGAAGTTCAGTTCAGCTTATCACCCGCAGACAGATGGTCAGACAGAGAGAACCAAGTAGATTCTTGAAGATATGTTGAGAGCTTGTGCTTTGCAAGACAAGTTAGGTTGGGGCAAGAGGCTATCGTAGGCAAAATTCTCCTACAACAACAGCTACCAAGCCAGTCTGAAGATGTCGCCATTCCAAGCACTCTATGGGAGGATTTGTAGGACTCAGTTGGATTGGGACCAACCCGGCGAGAGGCATATGTTCGGTCCAGATATTTTGCTTGAAGCTGAAGAGAACATTAGAATGGTCCGAGAGAATCTGAAGACAGCGCAGTCCAGACAACGAAGCTATGCTGACACCCAAAGAAGAGAACTGAGTTTTGAAGTGGGAGATTATGTCTACTTGAAAGTGTCACCAATCAGAGGAATCAAAAGGTCGGAGTCAGAGGCAATATAGCACCTCGAAACATCGGACCGTACCAGATTCAACCAAGACGTGGAGAAGTGGCATATCAACTCATCTTGCCAGAAAGTCTGCCAGCCGTGCACGATGTGTTCCACGTGTCTTAGCTAAAGAAATTCTAGCGAGTACCAGAAGAGCAGTTACCAACACAAGACCTTGAAGTTCATGGAGATCTCACTTACATTGAGAAGCCAACTTAGATTCTGGAGATAGTAGATCGGGTCACTTGGAGAAGCACCATCAAGATGAGCAAAGTCAAATGGGGCCATCACTCAGAAGAAGAAGCAACCTAGGAAAGGGAAGATGATCTGAGAGCCAAACACCCTGAACTCTTTGCTAGCCAACCCTAAATCTCGAGGGCGAGATTCTTTTTAAGGGGGATAGGTCTATAACATCCTGAATTTGGGGATATAAAATTCCTTTCTAACTACCTGTCAAATACAGGTGTTACTCTTCTCTCTCTCTTTAGTCTCTCTCTCTTTTTCTTTTAGCTAGAATTGAGTTAATTAGGTGATAGGCTAATTATTTATTTATTTTGTCAAAACAATATGAGTCATGAAATGTTGCATCATGCTGAGCTCCAAATATTCTTTGAATTGTTGCACAAGTTTGATTTAGTTTGAATTTAAAACTTGATTTGAATTTGAATTGAAAACCCTATGGAAAATAAAATAGAAAAGCCATTAGAAATTCCAGAGAAAAAGAAAAGGCCAATTCAGCCTAGCCAGCCTAGCTCGGCCTAGCCAGGCCACGCGCGCGCGCCGCGTCGCCTGACAGGTGGACCCCACCTGCCAGCGACCGCCCGTGTCCGCGCATGCGCGCCCTCTCTCCCTCTCGCTGCTCTATGGGGACGGCCTGTCGGTGCCGATTCCCTCGCGCACGCGCTCATCCTCTCTCTCCACCTCGCGGACCCCACTCGTCAGGCCCCTCGTCCCTAACCTCCCGCCCGCGCACTCCATCTTTGGACGCGCCCATGTCCGCGCATTTCCCGGCCACCTCTGCACACCTCGACCCCTTTAGAGCCCTCACCCCGCTCGCCCACTTCCCCTGCTCATTTGTGCCCTCAGTCGAGCACCCTCGCCCTCTCTCTTGCCCTGCGCACATCCAGGTAGCTCCACCGCTGCTCACTGAAGCCCGTCGCCCGTTCTACGCCCGTCGTCGAGCCCGCGCCGCACCCGTTGCCTCGGTGAGTTCCGCCTCGCCATCAGCAACTCGGGGCACCTCTCGGTTCACGCCAGTCCCTCTGGTTTGCCCGGTTCGCGCTCATCGGAGTCTTCCCCGTGCAGCCGGAGTCCGCCACCGTCGACCCGAATCTTCACCGCGTCCCCGTCGTCGCCCAAGAGCTCCTAAGTTCGCACTCAAGGTGAGCAACCTTCCCATGCATTTATTTCGCCTAGTACTGCCCCAGTGTCCATGTAATTCCACGCCGGAGTTGATTCGCGCCGCCGTTAGGATGCCTCACCATGTTCTGCGCCCTCTGGTGCCCCCTTGCCGGTATTGCGCCCATGACTTAGTTCGCTAGATTGCCCTAAGCGCGCCCGAGCCTTTCCCCAAATCCCTAGAGCCCTGTCCTGGCCGTCCCCCTCGTCTCCGGCGAAACCTCGCAGCGAGGTCGAGTGGCGCCACCGCACCCATGACCGGCCACCGGCCGTTGGATCTCGGACGTCCATCCGAGATCTGGTGGTCTAGGTTTAATTAGAACCGATCTAATCGCGACCGTCTGATTTGCACCTGACGCTCGGAATTGTGCCCTCACCCGCGCCCCTACCGCTAGGCTCGGCCAGTCAGCCCTACCTTAGGTCGCTGACACCCCAAGCCCAACGTCAGCGCTCGTTGCGCGCTCGTGCCCACGCGCTCGTCTGTGGGATCTAATCTGGGCCGTTGATCGGAGATCGGACGGTCAGTTTAGCCCCGTACCCTTTCGCGTGGCAGTTTTGCTTAAGAGACCCTCGGGTTTCCGAGAATGAACCTGCAGTCCTATGTTTTAGTGCCCAGACCCATGAACTCTTATAATCAGACCCCTCACTTTTTAAATAATCACATAATTGGGCTTAGTTTCATATTTCAAGCTCCAAAACTTGTTTAGTTCATATCTTTTTCATATGAACTCCAAATTTAGTGGTTCAAATTGCAAAATGTTCATAGAAATATTCTCTATCCAAAAAATTATAATCATCCACAGTCTATGCACTTTAATTTTATGCTTAGACTAGAGGTTAAGTTTATGTAATAATGCACTTGTTTAATAAAATAAATAAAAAGGAAATGCTAATGGTACTTAGATGTTTAATTGAAAGTCACCTAGAGGGGGGTGAATAGGCGAAACCTGAAATTTATAAACTTTAAACACGCACTAAGGCCGGGGTTAGCGTTAGAATTAAATCGGAGTTCGAAAGATAGTTCTTCCTTGCCTAGAGTTGCTCAATCAATGCGGATAATGTTTGGGAGCAAACTCAAATTAGTTTAGCAAGGGACCTTAGAGAGAGGAAAGAGAGAAAACAAATCAAGTGAGAATCGATGCAAGTGGACACGATGATTTGTTTACCGAGGTTCGGTTCCAAAGAACTTGATCCCAGTTGAGGAGGCCACAAAGGTTGGGTCTATTCCAACCCTTTCCCTCTCTCAATCGGTCACACAGACCGGACGAGGCTTCTCCTTAATTACTTGGGTCACTAAGACCCCGCAAGGATCACCACACACTTAGGTGTCTCTTGCTAGCTTTACAAAGCACTTATGAGAACAAGAATAGAGAAGGAGAAAGCAATCCAAGCAACAAGAGCAACAAAAGAACACAAAACACTCTATCTCAAGTCACTAAGCGATTGAGTTGAATTTGAGACTTGGTGAGGATTTGATCTTCGGAATGTGTCTTGGAGTGAAGTCTTTTGCTCTTGCAATGAATGTGGAGTTCAGAATACTTGGATGCATTGAAGGGGGTGGTTGGGTGGTATTTATAGCCTCCAACCACTTCCTAGCCGTTGGCTGAGTTTGCTGGTGATGGGCACACCGGACAGTCCGGTGGTGCACCGGCCAGGTACTGTTCACTTTCCGGTGCATGTCAGCACGCCCGTTGGGGTTTGGAGCGGTCGACCGTTGGAACCCTTTGTCCTGTAGCTGCACCGGACAGTCCGGGGCCACACCGAACATGTATGGTGTGCTCTGACTTCTCTGCTCTGACCTCTGCCGCACACTCTTCACAACTGTTCACTTTAGGCAGACGACCTTTGGCGCAGGTTACCGTTGCGCCATTGGCTCACCGAACATGTCCGGTGCACACCGGACAGTTCGGTGAATTATAGCGGAGCGTTCCTTGAAAATTCCCGAGGGTGAGTTGTTCGAGTGGAGCTCGGCCTGATGCACCGGACACTGTCCGGTGCGCCACTTGGCAGCACACTCTCAAGTCTTGCTCCAAATATTGTTAAGTCCCCAACTTAATTTCTTTCTTGGTTTGTGTTGAACCTTATGCACCCGAGATAAATGACATCTAGGCAAAACTAGATAGTCCACGTGGTTTGTGATGCGCGTCAACCACCAAAATCGATTATAGGAAATGATTAAGCCCATTTCCCTTTCAATCTCCCCCTTTTTGGTGATTGATGCCAACACAAACCAAAGCAAATATAAAGTGTAAAACTATAACTAGTTTGCAATTATGATTGATGTGCATAGGTTATTTAGATTTTAAACCAATAGAAAGGCTTTGTACATATGTCTAAGAATAAACGTGATTGCTTTCTTCTATTTAACATTTTGGACCACATTTGCACCACTTGCTTCTTTTTGCAAATCTTTTGGAAAAATCTTTTTAAAATCTTTTGCACATAGCCAAAGGTATAAGAATATGATTTCAAGAAGCATTTTTAAGATTTGAAATTCCTCCCCCTGTTTCAAATGCTTTTCCTTTGACTAAATAAGAGCTCCCCTAAAGAAATTCTCCCCTTAGCTTTCAAGAGGGTTTTTGAAATGATTTTCCCTTTTTGAAACAGATGCCAAATGAAGTTATATCAATTGAAACTTTTATATTAATTGAAATTTTGAAACAAAATGAGATACCAATTGAAAATTTTGAGACTAACTGAAATACCAATTGAAATATTTTTTTCTTTAGTTTTTGAAATTTTTTGAAATGGTGGTGCGCCAGTGCGGTCCTTTTGCTTTGGGCTTAATACTTTCTCCCCCTTTGGCATTAATTGCCAAAAACTGAGAACTTGAGAGCCCTTTGAATTCTCCCCCTTTAGGGCCTAATACTTTCTCCCCCACAACATGAGTGAAGGGTTATACCAATTGAGATTTGCATGAGTAGCGGCAAAGGGTAAATGATACCGTCAGAGTTGGAGTGGAAGCCTTGCTTTTGCCGAATACTCCATTTCCCTTTCAATCTAAGACTAACCATAGAGGTACACTTGAAAGCATATTAGTCTTAACCTTGGCACAAGAAGAATAACAAATATACATTTGTACCAAATGAAAGAGACATGATCAAAGGTATATGAATTAGCTATGTGTGAAATGTTTCAATCAAAGTTCTAGGAATCAAGTATATTTAGCTCATTCCTAAGTTTGCTAAAGGTCTTTTCATCTAGTGGCTTGGTAAAGATATCAGCTAATTGGTTGTGGGTGTTAACATAAGCAATTTCGATATCCCCCTTTTGTTGGTGATCTCTCAGAAAGTGATACCAGATGTCTATGTGCTTAGTGTGGCAATGTTCAACGGGATTATCGGCCATGCAGATTGCACTCTCATTATCACATAGCAGAGGGACTTTGCTCAACTTGTAGCCATAGTCCCTAAGGGTTTGTCTCATCCAAAGTAATTGTGCACAATAATGGCCTACAACAATACACTCGGCTTAGGTGGTAGAAAGAGCTACTGAGTTTTGTTTCTTTGAAGCCCAAGACACCAGGGATCTCCCCCGAAACTGACAAGTCCCTGATGTGCTCTTCCTATCAACTTTACACCCTACATAATCGGCATCAGAATATCCAATTAAATTAAAGGTAGATCCATTGGGGGTACCAAAGCCCAAACTTAGGAGTGTAGACTAATATCTCATGATTCTTTTCACGGCTCTAAGGTGAACTTCCTTAGGATTTGCCTGGAACCTTGCACACATGCATACTGAAAGCATAATATCTGATCGTGAAGCACATAAATATAGTAGAGATCCTATCATCGACCGGTATACCTTTTGATCTACGGATTTACCTCCCGTGTCGAGGTCGAGATGCCCATTGGTTCCCATGGGTGTCTTGATGGGTTTCACATTTTTCATTCCAAACTTCTTAAGTATCTCTTGAATGTACTTAGTTTGGCTGATGAAGGTGCCCTCTTGGAGTTTCTTGATTTGAAATCCAAGGAAATACTTCAACTCCCCCATCATAGGCATCTTGAATTTTTGTATCATAATCCTACTAAATTCTTCACAAGTTGACTTGTTAGTAGACCCAAATATAATATCATCAACATAAATTTGGCATATAAACAAGCCTTTAGAAAATGTTTTGGTGAAGGGAGTAGGATCAGCTTTTCCAACTTTGAAGCCATTAGTGATAAGAAAGTCTCTCACGCATTCATACCATGCTCTTGGGGCTTGCTTGAGCCCATAAAGCGCCTTTGGGAGCTTATAAACATGGTTAGCATACTCACTATATTCAAAGACGGGAGGTTGCTCAACATATACCTCTTCCTTGATAGGACCATTGAGGAAGGCACTCTTCACGTCCATTTGATACAACTTAAAGCCATGGTAAGTAGCATAGGCAAGTAATATACGAATTGACTCAAGCCTAGCTACAGGTGCACAGGTTTCATCAAAATCCAAACCTTCAACTTGTGAATAACCTTTTGCAACAAGTCGTGCTTTGTTCCTTGTCGCCACACCATGCTCGTCTTGTTTGTTATGGAATACCCACTTGGTACCTACAACATTTTGGTTAGGACGTGGAACTAAATACCATACCTCAATCCTTGGGAAGTTGTTGAGCTCCTCTTACATTGCCACCACCCAATCCGGATCTCTTAGTGCATTCTCTATCCTGTATGGCTCAATAGAGGACACAAAAGAGTAATGTTCACAAAAATGAGCAACTCGAGATCTAGTGGTTACCCCCTTGTGAATGTCACCAAGTATGGAGTTGATGCGGTGATCTCTTTGAATTGCTTGATGGACTCTTGTGTGTGGCGGTCTTTGATCTTGAATCTCTTGATCATCTTCCTTGTCTTGATCATCTTCATCTCCCCCTTGATTAATGTCCTCCTCTCAAGGTGGCTCATCATCTTGATCTTCATCTTCTTCTTCTTGAGCCTTATCCTCATCTTGGGTTGGTGGAGATGCTTGCATGGAAGATGACGGTTGATCTTGTGCTTATGGAGGCTCTTTGGATTCTTTTGGACACACATCCCTAATGGACATGTTTCTTAGCGCAACGCACAGAGCCTCTTCATCATCTAATTCATCAAGATCGACTTGCTCCACTTGGGAGCCACTAGTCTCATCAAACACAATGTCACATGAAACTTCAACTAATCCAAAGGACTTGTTGAAGACTCTATATGCCATTGTGTTTGAGTCATAAACAAGTAAAAAGCCTTCTACTGCTTTAGAGGAAAATTTAGAATTTCTACCTCTCTTAATAAGAATAAAGCATTTGCTCCCAAAAAATCTAAAATAAGAAACTTTGGGCTTTTTACCAGTGAGGAGTTCATACGATGTTTTCTTGAGGATTCGGTGTAGATATAGGCGGTTGATGGAGTAGCAGGCGGTGTTAATTGCCTCTGCCCAAAATCGGTCTGGTGTCTTGTATTCATCAAGCATGGTTTTTTCCATGTCTAATAGAGTTCTATGCTTCCTCTCCACTACACCATTTTGTTGAGGTGTATAGGGAGAAGAGAACTCATGCTTGGTGCCCTCCTCCTCAAGAAATCCTTCAATTTGAGAATTCTTGAACTCCATCCCATTATCGCTTCTAATCTTTTTGATTCTCAATCTGAACTCATTTTGAGCCCGTCTTAAGAATCTTTTTAAGGTCTCTTGGGTTTGAGATTTTTCCTGCAAAAATAATACCCAAGTGAAGCGAGAATAATCATCCACAATAACAAGACAGTACTTACTCCCGCCGATGCTTATGTATGCGATCGGACCGAATAGGTCCATGTGGAGTAGTTCAAGCGGCCTGTCGGTCGTCATGATGTTCTTGTGTGGATGATCAACTCCAACTTGCTTCCCTGCTTGGCATGCGCTACAAATCATGTCTTTCTCAAAATGAACATTTGTTAGTCCCAAAATGCATTCTCCCTTTAGAAGCTTGTGAAGATTCTTCATCCCAACATGGGCAAGTCGGCGATGCCAGAGCCAGCCCATATTAGTCTTATCAATTAAGCTAGTGTCTAGTTCAGCCTTGTTATCATTAAAATCAACTAAATATAGTTGACCATCTAACACTCCCTTAAATGCTATTGAATCATCACTTCTTCTAAAGACAGTAACACCAATGTCAGTAAATTGACAGTTGTAGCCCATTTTACATAATTGAGATACAGAAAGCAAATTGTAATCTAATGAATCAACAAGAAAAACATTGGAAATGGAATGGTCAGGAGATATAGCAAATTTTCCCAAACTTTTGACCAAACCTTGATTTCCATCCTCGAATGTGATAGCTCTTTGGGGATCTTCATTTTTCTCATATGAGGAGAACATCCTTTTCTCCCCTGTCATGTGGTTTGTGCACCCGCTATCGATTATCCAACTTGATCCACCAGATGCATAAACCTACAAAACAATTTTAGGCCTTGTTCTTAGGTACCCAAACGGTCTTGGGTCCTTTGACATTAGAAACAAGCACCTTGGGTACACAAACACAAGTCTTTGGACTCTTGTGTTTGCCCCCAACATATTTGGCAACTATTTTGCCTGATTTGTTAGTTAGCACATAAGTGGGCATCAAAAGTATTAAATGAAACGTCATGCTCATTTGATGCATTCACAATTTTATTTTTAGGCATTTTGATATGTGTTGAATGCCTAGAGCTAGAAGCCTCATTTCTATACATAAAAGCATGATGAGAAACATTTTGAGTTTTTCTAGCATGAATTCTCCTAATCTTATGCTCAGGATAATTTTCAGGATATAAAATGTAACCCTCGCTATCCTGAACCATGGGAGCCTTACCCTTAACAAAATTAGACAATTTGTTCTTTGGGGCATTAAGTTTGGTGTTGCTTTGGCTCCCTTGTTGGAAACCAATACCATCCTTAATGCCAGGGTGTCTCCCATTATAAAGCATGCTTTGAGCAAATTTGAAATTTTCATTTTCTAGTCCATGCTCGACAATTTTAGCATTTAATTTAGCTATGTGATCATTTTGTTCTTTAATCATGGCAAGGTGATCATCAATAGCTACAACATTAATATCTCTACATCTAGTACAAATAGTGACATGTTCAACAATAGATGGAAAGGGTTTGCAAACATTCAATTCTTCTATCTTAGCATTTAAACTAGCATTCTCATCTATAAGACAGGAAATTGAATCATTGCAAATGCTAAGCTCTTTAGATAAGTTTTCACACTTTTCTACTTCTAGAGCATAAGCATTTTTCAATTTAACAAATTTCTTGTTTTCCTTAAAGAGTAAGTCCTCTTGGCATTCCAAGAGATCATCCTTCTCGTTAATGGATTCTATCAATTCATTTATCTTTTTCTTTTGGTTCTTAGTAAGGTTGGCAAAAAGGGAAGTTAAATCATCTTCATTATCACTAGATCTTCCCTCATCATCGGATGTAGTATATTTGGGGGTATCTCTAGAATGCACCTTCTTCTTTTTGCCGTCCTTAGCCATTAGGCACTTGTGGTCGACGTTGGGGAAGAGGAGACCTTTGTTGATGGCGATGTTTGCGGCGTCCTCGTCGAAGGAGGAGTCAGTGGAGCTCTCATCAGAGTCCCATTCCCGTCCCATGTGTGCCTCGCCACCCTTCTTCTTGTAATATTTATTCTTCTCCATCTTCTTCTTCCCTTTCTTGTCGTCGTCCTAGTCACTGTCACTTGTATATGGGCATTTTGCAATGAAGTGACCAGACTTACCAAACCTGTAGCACACCCTCTTGGAACAGGGCTTGTAGTCCTCCTCCTTCCGTTGTTTGAAGATTTGACGAAAGCTCTTAATGATAAGAGCCATCTCCTCGTTGTCGAGCTTGGAGGCATCGATTGGAAGTCTACTTGGTGTAGACTCCTCCTTCTTTTCTTCTGTTGCTTTGAATGCAACGGGTTGCACCTCGTGCGTAGAGGTGGCGCCTTGCTCCAAGTTGACAATGTGTTTGGAGTCTTTGATCATAAGTTCAAAGGTCACAAACTTGCCAATCACTTCCTCGGGAGACATATGTTTATATCTAGGATCCCCACAAATTAATTGAACTTGAGTAGGATTACGAAAAATGAGGGATCTTAGAATAACCTTGACCATTTCATGGTCATCCCACTTGGTGCTCCCGTGGTTGCGCACTTGATTGACCATATTTTTGAGCCGGTTGTACATTACTTGCGGTTCTTCTCCTTTGTTGAGGACGAATCGACCGAGTTCTCCCTCAATCGTCTCACATTTGGTGGTCTTGGTCACCTCGTCCCCCTCGTGCGTCGTTTTGAGGATGTCCCAAATTTCTTTGGAATTTTCAACCCTTGCACCTTATTATACTCCTCTCGACACATGGAGGCGAGGAGTATAGAAGTCGCTTGGGAGTTAAAATGCCTAGTTTGGGTGGCCTCGTCCGAGTTGTAGTCCTTGTCGCCCACTTGTGGTGCCTGCGCTCCAAACTCAACAATATCCCATATGCTTTCGTGGAGTGAGGTTAGATGGTGCCTCATTTTATCACTCCACATGCATTAATCTTCACCATCAAAATATGGTGGTTTTCCTAGGGGTACCGAAAGTAGAGGGGCGCACTTTGGAAGAGGATAGCGAAGAGGCATCTTACTGTACTTCTTACGCTCGTGGCGCTTCGAAGTTGTAGACTTGGCGCCGGATATGGAAGGTGATGAAGAGTCGGTCTCGTAGTAGACCACCTTCTTCATTTTCTTTTTCTTCTTGTCACCCTTCCTATGTGACTTGATGGAGGAGGAGGATTCCTCCTTGTATTTGTCACCGGACTCCCTTGATAGAGTCTTTCCCGAGCCTATAGCCTTGTTGCCCATGACGATCTCCCTCTTGGCGTGATCTCTAGACATCACTTCGAGTTTATCAGACTCTTAATGAAGCACTGGCTCTGATACCAATTGAAAGTCGCCTAGAGGGGGGGTGAATATGTGAAACCTGAAATTTATAAACTTTAAACACGCACTAAGGTCGGGGTTAGCGTTAGAATTAAATCAGAGTTTGAAAGATAGTTCTTCCTTGCCTAGAGTTGCTCAATCAATGCAGATAATGTTTGTGTTGGGGGTATGCTTCGTAGCCGAAGATCCTGAAGAAAGAAACACCTTTAGCGGATCGTCTCAAAAGCAAGGCCGAAGCTATCACCTATAAAGCTTCGGCACAGTGACTTGTCTCAAGACGAAGGAGTGAACCGACCTAAAGATGAAATGACCAATAGACTCTGGATAATTTGTGTCATGACTATAATCAATTGTGGAGGGCATAAATGTAATTTCACACAGGCTGCGCCCTGTGCCTATAAATAGATGAACAGTACCCCTGTACTGTTCACGCTATCTTGTAATTGCTCGCGCACAACACTTGGATTTTTGCCTTCTATCAAACCAAAGGTATAAATGTAATCAAATATCATATTTAAATGTTCAAGTTTGCATAATGGTAATATATGAATGATATTATGATGTGCTTATTTGTGTTTATCTTTCATGTTTTATATGTTTCATCTTTCATTTTCCTATAACTGTGATGATGAAGGTACGTCCTTCGTGACCTTCGTCCGAAGATCATTATATCCTAAGGGAAATAATGCTTTGAAGGACGAAGGACATTAACATTTAATATTTTGTGTTGCTTTGTTCTTGACTCTTAGCATTTGAGAACAAGTCCCCAACATTGGCGCCCACCTCCTGTGAACTCACTTCCACTTTCTAAGCTGATGGCTTCATTCAACAACCAAGCTGAAGCTGCTTCGGCTACGAAGCTGGTGCTCCCAATAATAGGCGGTTCGTGCTTAGAGCCAGCCAACAAGAAGCAGAAGAAGGAGGCTTAGAGAAGGGTACAACATGTTGGGGTGCAGGGACCCTTCATCAAGTCAAAATGGTCCCACATCCCAATCACCTTCTCCCAGGAGGATCTTCAGCTCAAGGATTACCCTCACAATGATGCTATGTTCATTTCTTGTGTCATCAAGGGATTTCTGGTCCACAATGTTCTGGTTGACACAATGTTCAGACAGATGCAAGAGCTAGAGGATACAATTCATGATGCTACACACCCTCTTTGTGGCTTCGGAGGAAGGCAGATCGTAGCACTTGGCAAGATCACGATGCTAGTGACCTTCGGATTTGTCAACAATACAAGGACTGAGCAAGTTGTGTTTGATATTGTCGACATGGAGTATCCTTACAATGCAATCATTGGTCGTGGGACACTCAATGCTTTTGAAGCAATTCTTCATCCAGCATATCTATGCATGAAGATACCTTCGGATCGAGGGCCTATTTCTATTCACGGAAGTCAGGAAGCTGCCAGAAAGGCTGAAGGAAACTGGACAGATTCAAAAGCAATCCATAATATAGATGGAGCCGAAGCTTGTGAACAGTATAAGTACAAAAGGGAGAAGGCTGCTTCGGCTGATCAGCCGAAGCCCATGCTTCTATGTGAAGACATAGCAAAGCAGAAGGTATTGCTGGGATCTCAACTATTTGAAGAGCAGGAGAAAACCTTGTTAAGGTTTTTATTCAACAACAAAGATGTTTTTGCATGGTCAGCCAACAATCTCTGTGGTGTCAACAGGGACGTCATTGAACATTCACTCAATGTCGATCCATCCTTCAGACCCAGAAAACAGAGGCTTCGGAAAATGTCTGATGACAAGGCCGAAGGTGCTCTGAATGAAGTAAAAAGACTTCTTAGTGCTGGAGTCATCAGAGAAGTAAAATACCTGGAATGGCTAGCTAACACTATTATGGTGAAGAAGGCCAATGGTAAATGGAGAATGTGCATTGATTTTACTGATCTCAATAAGGCTTGTCCAAAGGATGAGTTCCCACTACCAAGAATAGATTCTTTAGTGGATGCAACAGCTTCGTCAGAGCTCATGAGTCTACTAGATTGTTATTCAGACTACCATCAAATCTGGATGAAGAAGGAAGATGAGCCAAAAACCAGCTTCATAACCCAGTGGTACATATTGTTACCTTCAGATGCCTGAGGGGCTCAAGAATGTTGGAGGAAGCTTCAATAGAATGACAGCCAAAGTCATTCATTCTCAGATAGGCAGAAATGTACTAACATATGTTGATGATATCATAGTAAAGAGCACGAAGCAGGAAAATCACATTGCTGATCTACAGGAAACATTTGCTAATTTTAGGCAAGCTGGCCTTAAATTAAATCCAGAAAAATGTGTCTTTGGAGTAAAGAAAGGAAAATTCCTTGGTTGTTTAGTTTCAACGAAGGGGATCGAAGCTAATCCGAACAAAATCGAAGCTATTCTTCGGATGGAGCCGCCAAGCACAAAGAAGGGGGCTCAACAGCTGACAGGAAGATTGGCATCTTTGAATCGATTCATAAAAGAGAAATTTACCATTCTTCGAAGTGTTGAAATCAGCCGAAGTCTTTCAATGGGGATCAGCTCAGCAGAAAGCCTTCGAAGAGCTGAAGCAATACATGATAGATCTAACAACGTTAACTCCACCCACGCCAGGGGCTCCTTTGCTATTGTATGTGGCAGCTTCGCACTCTGCAGTAAGTGCGGCGCTTGTATAGGAGAAGCTTGAAGGACAAACTAAAAAGCAAGTTCCAGTATATTTTGTCTACGAAGTATTAAGCTTATCAAAGAAAAATTACACAGAATTGGAGAAAGTGTTATATGCTGTATTAATGGCCTCTAGGAAGCTTCAACATTATTTTCAAGCTTACCATATAATTGTTCCCTCGTCACAGCCTCTGAAGGATATTATGAGGAACAGAGAAGCTACTGGAAGGGTTAGAAAGTGGGCCGCGGAGCTCAATGAATTCACCATTGACTACGTGCACAGATCTTCAATTCAATCCCAGGCGCTAGCAGACTTCATCGCAGATTGGATGCCAGGGGTTCACGAAGAAGGGACAAGCAAGGATACCGAAGCTTGGACGGTATTCTGCGATGGTTCTTGGGGAACCTTCGGTGCAGGAGCAGCTGCGGTTCTAGTAGCACCTTCAAGAGTCAAAACATGTTTTGCAGTCAAACTGGATTTTAGTTGCACAAATAATATTGCTGAGTACGGAGCACTTCTATTGGGGCTTTGGAATCTAAGGGCAATGGGAATAAGAAGTCCATCCTAAAGACTGACTCTCAAGTTTTTGCGGGCCATGTGGATAAGAGCAGCAAGGCACGAGATCCAAAGCTTGAAAAATATCTGGATGCAGTCTGAAGGTTGGAAGCTTCATTCAAAGGTTTTACCGTCAAGAATATTCCAAGAGGTGAAAGTGAGCATGCAGATTTGCTAGCCAAATCAGCGGCTCAGGGGCTTCCCCTTCCCTCCGAAGTATTTTTTGAAGCAATAAAAGCACCTTCGGTTGAGCTCATGGAGAGAGCAGTGCTTACTATTTCTCCAGTACACATTGAAGATTGGAGAACTGAAATAATATCTTTCCTTCAAGGCAATTGTCTTTCAAGTGACGAAGCTTATAACAAAAGAATGGAGGCAAGAACAAGACCATATGTGGTAATAGAAGGGGAATTGTATAAACATGGAGTTTGGTCACCACTCCTCAAATGTTTATCAAGAACCGAAGGTATGGAATTAATGAAAGAGATACATGCAGGTCTGTGTGGATCTCACATTGGATCTAGGCCCTTATTGGGAAAAGTTTTCCGACAAGGATTTTATTGGTCGAAGGCAGCTTCGGATGCGGCAGAATTAGTCCAAAAGTGCGAAGGCTGTCAAAAATGTGCAAGAGATCAGAAGCAACCTTCATCTCTCACTCAATTAATACAACCCACTTGGCCGTTGCAAAGGTGGGGCCTCGATTTACTAGGCCCACTTCCACCAGCATAAGGAAATCTAAAATATGTTGTGGTGGCGGTAGAGTATTTTTCCAAGCGGATTGAGGCGAAGCCTTTAGCCATAATAACTTCGATCACTGTCCAGAAATTTTTCTGGCAAAATATTGTTTGTCGCTTTGGAGTGCCGAAGGCTATTACTGTGGACAACGGGACACAATTCGATGTTGAAGCTTTCAAAGAATTCTATGAACAAATTGGCACGAAGATTCATTTTGCATCGGTGAGACATCTGGAGTCAAATGGACTTGTTGAAAGAGCTAATGGCATTATAATGATGGGAATAATGAAGTTAATCTTCAATCAGCCCAGAGGAAAGTGGCCGGATGAACTGATCAAAGTGGTGTGGAGCCACAACACAACAATATCAAGGTCAACAGGCTTTACACCATTCAAATTATTGTTTGGTGACGAAGCAATAACCCCAGAAGAAGCTAAAGCTGGATCAATAAGAACAATGGCTTCAGCAGAGGACGAAGCTGATTGTTCTGTGGCAAAAGATGCTATAAAAGGGATCAGGCTTCAGGCAGTGGGGAACATCAATAAATATTAAGCTAAAATAATAAAGTGGCGTGACACAAATGTTCGGCTAAAGAACATTAAGCCAGGGCACTTGGTACTTCGGAGAGTGGCCAACCCAGATACAGTAGGCAAGTTACAGCTGAAGTGGGAAGGACCTTTTTTGGTAGTATCTTCGTCAAGACCCGGCTCTTACAGATTGAAGGATATGAACAGCAACGACATTCCTAGATCTTGGAATGCGGATGAGCTTTGGCGATATTATGTTTAGCTGATGTAATCTTTTTATTTTTCCTATGACACCCTTTTCCTTTCCGAAGGGGGAGAAAGGTTTTTAATGGGGCCATAGCATGTAATTTCCCTTTTTCTTATTCAGCTCTACGAGAGCAAAATCCCCCAAAAAATGTAAATGTAAAAACTCAGCATGCACCATCGAGTGTAGGCAAAAAGGAAAAAACAGTGACGAAGCTCGAAAGTCGTCCCTAAGGGGATGCAGAGCACGACGAAGCCACAAAAAGCCGTTCCTAAGGGACGCAGCGTAAGTTTTCTGCTCAAAAGTCGTTCCAAAGGGAATGCAGAGCTTACAGCGAAAAGTTAACGCTGATTCCACCGAAATATAAGGCGAAGCGCGAAAAGTCAACGCGATACCGCCGAAATAGAAGGCGAAGAAGTTCAAAAGACGTTCCTAAGGGGATGCAGAACTTACAGCGAAAAGTCAGCGCTGATACACCAAAAATAAGCGGTGAAGCCGAAAAATAAACGGCAAAGAGACTTCGGTCATTCCCAAGGGAATGAAGGCTATGGTTGTGGCTTCGTATGTGTGTTTGGACATTCATTTGCATGACACATTACATCATACATTTGCATTCATAAACATTCATTTAGACATACATAGGATCATCATCATCATAACATAGACATAGGCGGATGCTTCAGCTCTAAAAATAAGGCTTCGGCAAAAAGAGAAAAAGAAGCAACTTTATGCTTCGTTGTGTACGAAAAGAAGGGAAGGTGTTTTTCGCCTTTGGCTCAAAAAATGCTAGTTTCGTCCACAGCAAAGCAAATCAATGCAAGTACAAGTGTTGTTCACATCGAAGCACTTCATACGTTGATGGAAAGGTAAAAATATATTACAAGGTATGGACAAAGTTTACACAGTAAAATTTAATTCTCAAGTTACAATATTCTTTACAAAGGTTATTACAAGAATTCTTAGAGTCTTTTCCACAACTATCTATTCAAGCTTCATCATTATCTATTAAGCTTCAGCTTCGCGCTCTTCAGCTTTGTCAACTTGCTCCTCAGCTTCGTCATCCTGTACATATTTAAGTATTGTAAGAATTATTCAAGTTCAAAGGGAAAGGTAAGCACAAGGTATGATTTTGTTACCGGCTTAAGATGACTTCGAGCTTCGTCACCAGCTATGCTTCGTCCACCCTTCGTCCATATTAGTTTTATAAACTTGTTTCCTATGCTTCGGGCAAGACTGGGAATATCAACTAGATCTACTGGTGATAAACTAAAATTGGGCCTATTAACAATATTTCCATGTGTGCAACCAGATTTCAGGAAGGCGACAGCTATGCCCCGAGAAGCTACCAGGGCACAGAAGTCACCATGTCCGGCTATGATTTCATCAAGGTCATCAACTTCACCCTCGATATGTTCGAAGGCCCCTGCCAGGTCTTCAGTCGAAGGGCTAAATTCTTCATAGCTGGCTCCAACCGAATTGATGATTTGCTTCAGCCGTTGTACACATCGGCTACTAAACTCCAGACATTTATTTTGAAGCTCTGTCAATGATTTTTGCAAACTTGAACTTTTCTCGACCTCGGCCTCAAATTTTGCATTAAACTTTTTCTTTTCCTGTTCGAAGCTTTCTGACTTTGAGAGAAGCTTTGTATTTAACTTTGCAATTTTAGCTTCAGCTTCAGCCAATAAACCTTCTGTTGTTTGAAGCTCGAAATCCTTCTTTTCAAGAGCAGTTGCTTGATCTTTTATTTTGCTTTCTAAACCCTCAATTATAACTTCATGTTTTTTATCTTCAAGATCTTGTTGCATTCTTAAAGCTTTACTCAACAGCATACTCTGTGCACAAGTAACCTTCGTTAGAAAACACCTTCGTTGTTTAAAACAATAAAAAATCGAAGAAAAGTTTTTACCTTGAAGTTAGAATAGAATAAGCTACCGACAAGATGTTGTCGTCGGTAGCGGCTTATGTCGGTTTCAAGCTTCAGGAAACCAATACTCTTTGATAGAGTACCGATAACCTTCGCTCCGGTTTGATCTCGGACGCAGCCTAACTTTTCATCATCAACGCCACCAAAGAGTAGTGCCCCTGGTTGATATCCACAGGATATGGCATATTCTTTTAACTCTTCTTTCTCAGCCTTCGTCAACTCTTGTCCAACTAAGTTTTGAAAGTTGAAAATTTCCTCTTCCGAAGCATCTTCAGTTATTTTCTTCCCCTTCTCAGGTACTGTAGCCATAGTTTCTTCAGTGGCTGTGGCAGCTTCTTCTGTGGCCATGTCCAGAAGTATCTTATCAATGTTAGAAATTGTGCTTTCTAAATGTACATCTTCGGTCGTGGCAGCTTCGGCAACTGCAGCTTCAGCAGGTACAGCTTCGGTCACTGTTGTGCTCTCAACAACTGGTGCCTTCGAAGCCGAAGCTGTTGGTGGTGTCCTTTCAATAACTTCTGTCACTGTAAGAATTCTTCGTTTTTTCGGCCCAGTTACCTTCTTCGTTAGCGAGGGCTCCTTTTCCTTCTGAAAAAGCTTCGTTAGATGCGGCCCCAGTGGACTTAGCTTGATAGGCAAAAATTCAGTCATTACCTTTAAGATTTCTTCCACGTCGGTGGCAGAAGGTGTTGCAGCAGTTTCTTCTTCTATATCAGTTGCCTTCTGCTTCGGAGCCGCAACCTTTCTTTTCTTTGAAGCATCTGTCTTCGGCTCAGGCCTCAGCTTTCTCTTTTTCAGTTTTTCTTCATCATCCTTCACCAATTTAGCATCTTCTTTATTCAGGAAGCTGGCAACTCTCTTTCTCTTCTGCCCTTCGGCGCCTCGGTCCAGTCGCTCATAGTCAGGATACTCAAAGTTCAGAGCATCCATTACCTAGTTTAACCTTCACTTCGGACGAGTGCTGAAGGCTGCAGTCATCAGTTGGTCTTCTTTTTTAGAATAATTGCCAAGAATGTCGTTGCACATAACTTCAATTGTGTTTAACCATTCTTGGCAAGGCACTTTGTAATGTTTCTTGAATTTATAATAGTAGGGCAGCCGAACAAGTTCCCCCTTTTTCTTTTCTCCCTTGAGCTTCGGCATGTCCCACTCTTTCAAAGTTGGGAACACCATAAAAGCCAAGAATTCTTGCACCAGATCCCTAGTGCCAATATGCTCCGCAATAACTCGAAATTCGCCCAGTGCAATTTGGCTTGGACTCTTCGGTGTCATGTTGCACTGGGGCCTAGTTTCTCCGAAGATTAATTCCAGTGGACTTTGGACCGGCTTCTCCTTTTCTTCATCAACTTTGACATAAAACCATTCGGTCTTCCAGCCAGCTGGCCACTTAGTACGATAACTGATAACTAAAAACTTTGTATTTTTGCGATAGGCAAAGTTGTAGCAGTCAAAGTTTTTGTGCAACCCATCTTCTCTCGCTTTTGTTTGATAATGAAGCTCATGTACTCGGCAGAAGCCTTCGGCAAATGGTTCTACCCCTGGCTTCGGAGGGCCAAGATATAGACACTAAGCCTAACGATGGCATTAGGAGTTAGTTGATGAAGATAATTTCCAAACTTTTTCAAAACATCAGCAATCATCCCATTCAAAGGAAATCTTAATCCTACTTTAAAGAAGCTTTTGAACACTACCACCTCATCCTTTTCCGGTTTTGGAGTAATCTCTTCTCCGCCAAAACGAACCAGCTCCTTTTTTGCTTCACTGAAGTAGCCCAGCTTCACAGCTTAGACATATCACCTTCGATAACGGCGGATTTCCCGAACTCCAAGTGACTGGGTTTAGATGGCACGACGTTGTAATCATCTTCAGATTCAAATTCCTCAGCATCAACCTGCTCAGCTTCAGCGGCAGGTGCATCCTCCGATACTACCAGCCCTCACCGTTGCATCTCTTCAGAGATTGGAGCGGTTTCGGCACCTTCGGCTTCCTCTCCGTCGCGAGTAACCCTAGCTGTTGAGCGCACCCTAGCCAACTAATGATTGAATTTCTTGTTTTTGATGAAGTTGAATTTTTTTTAACTTTGCTGAAGCTCTTTCTTGTTACGAAGCTTGAGCAAAATGAATAGCTTCGGTTGACGATGCAGTAAGCAAGCTTCGGCTATGGTCAAATTTTTGGTAGCAAAACAGTGCAATAGCAATGAATGCTGTGGTAACTTCACACCTACCCGTCTGTTTATATAGCGCCGCAGGTGGGAAGGTAAATCGTCAACTCTTTCGCACAGGACAAACAGCCGCCCGCATCCACTGAACGGTGGGCCACAAAGCCCGAGAAGGTGAATCGACAAGACGCATGTAACTGCTGCATGGCGGGGCCACCACGCGCTCAGATTATTTTAATCGTTTCTCGGCAACGAGCTCAGGTAAGGTGTTTTTCGGATCTTCGGCATCCCGAAGCCTAAGAGACTTTTTCACGGATCAAGCTCGTTACGAAAAACGATCTAGCACCGCAAAGGGGCTACTGTTGGGGGTTTGCTTCATAGCCGAAGATCCTGAAGAAAGAAACACCTTCAGCGGATCCTCTCAAAAGCAAGGCCGAAGCTATCACCTATAAAGCTTCGGCACAGTGACTTGTCTCAAGACGAAGGAGTGAACTGACTTAAAGATGAAATGACCAATAAACCCTGGATAATTTGTGTCATGACTATAATCGATTGTGGAGGGCATAAATGTAATTTCACACAGGCTGCGCCCTGTGCCTATAAATAGATGAACAATACCCCTGTACTGTTCACGCTATCTTGTAATTGCTCGCGCACAACACTTGGATTTTTGCCTTCTATCAAACCGAAGGTATAAATGTAATCAAATATCGTATTTAAATGTTCAAGTTTGCATAATGGTAATATATGAATGATATTATGATGTGCTTATTTGTGTTTATCTTTCATGTTTTATATGTTTCATCTTTCATTTTCCTATAACTGTGATGATGAAGGTACATCCTTTGTGACCTTCGTCCGAAGATCATTATATCCTAAGGGAAATAATGCTTCAAAGGACATAGGACATTAACATTTAATATTTTGTGTTGCCTTGTTCTTGACCCTTAGCATTTGAGAACATGTCCCCAACAGTCTCAAATTAGTTTAGCAAGGGAACTTTAGAGAGAGGAAAGAGAGAAAACAAATCAAGTGAGAATCAATACAAGTGGACACGATGATTTGTTTACCAATGTTCGGTTCCAAAGAACCTAGTCCCCGTTGAGGAGGCCAAAAAGGCCGAGTCTATTCCAACCCTTTCCCTCTCTCAATCGGTCACACAGACCGGTCGAGGCTTCTCCTTAATTACTTGGGTCACTAAGACCCCGCAAGGGTCACCACACACTTAGGTGTCTCTTGCTAGCTTTACAAAGCACTTATGAGAATAAGAATAGAGAAGGGGAAAGCAATCCAAGCAACAAGAGCAAGAAAAGCACAAAAAACACTCTCTCTCAAGTCATGAAGCGATTGAGTTGAATTTGAGACTTGGAGAGGATTTGATCTTTGGAATGTGTCTTGGAGTGAAGTCTTTTGCTCTTGCAATGAATGTGGAGTTCAGAATACTTGGATGCCATTGAAGGGGGTGGTTGGGGGGTATTTACAGCCTCCAACTAGTTCCTAGCCGTTGGCTGAGTTTGCTGGCAATGGGCACACCGGACAGTCCGATGGTGCACCAGACATATACTGTTCATTGTCTGGTGCGTGCCACATCAGCACGCCCGTTGGGGTTTGGAGCGGTCGACCATTGGAACGCTTTGTCCTGTAGCTGCACCGGATAGTCAGGTGCCACATCGCTCTGACTTCTCTGCTCTTACCTCTGCCGCACACTATTCACAACTATTCACTTTAGGCAGACAACCGTTGGCATAGGTTACCGTTGCTCCGTTGGCTCACCAGACATGTCCGGTGCACACCGGACAGTCCGGTGAATTATAGTGGAGCGCCCCTTGGAAATTCCTGAGAGTGAGCTGATCGAGTGGAGCTCGGCCTGGTGCACCGAACACTGTCCGGTGCGCTACTTGGTAGCACACTCTCAAGTCTTGCTCCAAATATTATTAAGTCCCCAAATTAATTTCTTTCTTGGTTTGTGTTAAACCTTATGCACATGAGATAAATGACATCTAGGCAAAACTAGTTAGTCCACGTGGTTTGTGATGGGCGTCAACCACCAAAATCGATTATAGCAAATGATTAAGCCCATTTCCCTTTCATTAATGTTGTGAGATTAATAAAATATGAATTGATCCCAAGTATAATTTTGTGTCTCACTAAATTTAGTGGCACTAAACTAAATAGTCCATAATATCTATGGAATCACTGATCTCTAATTACATTAAACCCTAACATTTAAGCCTACCCTTTATATTTATAATGTCCTGTCAAACTTCGGTTCACTTGATTGTACATGTTTGGTGTGCTATTCATTTGAATTTTTCCAAATGCATTGAATGTATGCTTGCTTTATTTAGACAACGAGCAGCCCGTGGTTCCCGAGTGTGTTGCCGAAGATCCCCCTGAGCAACAACCTGGTGAAGGCAAGTGTCCTCTGACCCATTATGTCCTACATACTTTATAAACTGTCCCGCATTACATTACTGAAACCTAAGGAGCGACTAGTCTGTATTTACTTATCCTTGTTTACCTTTTGCGTTATCATGGTTAGCTTTATGCTATTGCTTTACTTTAATCAATGAACATGATGTGAATATTTATGATACGATGATGTTATCTCGATGATGTTCTTGTGATACTTTAGGGGACTCACGCCATTTTCCTGAGTACCTCTCTGTAAGGACCTGTTTGGGGAGTGACAACCCGGGATAACAGTGCAACCACGAGGGTGGAATGGGACGCCCTTAGCTGATTAATTAGAGGAACCAGAGGAGTAGTTGGCTTTGTCGTAGGGGCCGTCAATGGGGTTCGGGCATAGTACTTGCTCTGCCGAGGCTGGTTGCAGAGGTTTTTGATTTGGTTTTGTTAGTCACCCTTCCTTTGGGGAGAGGTACTGTGTTTAACAAACTGGAGAAACCTAACGGGTGGCTATGACCTCTGGGAAATCTTTGTAAAAGCTACATAGTGATACCCTGACAGGCCACCTAGGTAGTGGTCAATGGAGATTGGCTCTTTCCGGGCAGAATGGGAAACACGGCTTGTGGGTAAAGTGTGCGACCTCTGTAGAGTGTTAGAAACTGGTATATCAGCCATGCTCATGGTTAAGAGCGGCCTTGGGATCCTCTTTGATTAGAAGAACTTTTGTTACTTTTATGATGATGATTAATGATGATGGTATGTTTATGATCTCTAGTATTTCCTCTTGGAGGGAGTACATTTGGAAATAACTGGGTTTATTAATAAAACTTGGCTCTACTAATAGTAATAAATACTTGACCAACTAAAAGCAACTACTAAACCTTAACTCCACATATAGCTAGTCCACTTTAGCCAAACAGGACATTTGCTGAGTATGTTGATGTGTACTCACCCTTGCTTTACAAACCACCCCACCCCAGGTTGTCCCCCGCTGTACTCAGTGCTCAGGAGGAGATGCTGGCAACATGGAGGATTTTGAGGAGTTTTAGGACTACGTTGAGTTCTAGTTATCTTAGTGGCAAACCCCTAGTCAGCTGCCTGTGAAGGCCTTATCTTCTACGTTTCGTATTTCCACACTTTGATGTTAATGACTATGTTATAGACTCAGTGGATGTCTTGGACATCTTGTTGTAATAAAGTACTTTTCCGCTATTACTTTGAGCATTGTGTGATGATGTCCAATTATTCAATCGCTGTGTACGTGAGTTCTGATCCTGGCACGTACATGGTTCGCATTCGGTTTGCCTTCCAAAGCCGGGTGTGACACTATGTCCCACCTTTAGTACTTTAAGATTTCAAACCCACTTGTGACTTGCTTGAGAGATGATTTACTCCCATTTAGTCCTATAATCAATACACAATCATCACTTTTGAATTTTTTTTGACCTAGTAAATGCATTCTAGGTAGATTAAGCAAGTTAATGCAAGTGTAGATGATGGCATGCCAAGGTTTTAGTTCACGTAACACCAGAGGTGTTACAGTGGCTAACAAGACAGCAGTCATATCGGGCGCAACAACATGATTATGCCTCCGGTACAGTACACGCACGCTGCCTGCCATCCCCCGATGGGACATCTAATACGACAAGTAAACAGACCGGCCCTCAGGCGCAAATCTCTGCCTCGCCAGACGCCGAGTCTAGCCCTCGGTCGTAATCTCCGCCTCGCCCGACACCGAGTTCGGCCCTCGGGCGCAATCTCCGTCTCTCCCGACGCCGAGTGTGGCCCTCGGGCGATTTCTCCGCCTCACCCGAGCTCGGCCTCGGCTGCCTGCTCCACAGCGAATCCCATAAGCGGCCACTCCGTCGACCGTGGCACACGTAAGGGATGGCTCAACCAACGCCTCGGGAACACTTCCACCACGCCCGAGCAGGGCTCTGACCTTGATAAACGTAGCAAGGAATCGCGACGTCATCCCGCTCAAGGACGCTGACGCACCCCATAAGCAGGCTTTTTACCCATACCTGGTGTTGTTACAACAACTACGGTATAGGCAATCCCTACCCTAGGGGCTCGGGCATATGACCAGCCCCTCGGCTTCTGCCTCGGCTCTCAGCAGGAAACCAGCAGGCCCAAGTCAATCGTACAATGCACCGTCATGTTGGCTTACATGGAGCCAAGACATCTCCCCTTTGAATACAATGACTCCAGGCTTCGCAGCATACATCGCCTTCATGTATAAATAGGGTAGTGGAGTTCTTCCAAGGGGGACAGACAAGCCAGACTCACAAGCAAACACTCAGTCATTCTCCACTAAGTCTTAGGATATTGGCACTTGCCTCAATCAGTTCCATGGACTTGGGGACTTCCTTTCTCCCATTGTGCTTGTAATCCCTACTACAGGCACTCAGGTACGAGTAATATAATCTTCATCCCCCTCTGCTGGAAGTAGGGCTTTGCATTGCCCGAACCAGGATAAATCGCTTGTGTCAACTCGCACACCATCTAGACTCTAGCAACGCGACATTATTTACTAGTTGGTTAGGACCCTTAGTCCGAACACCGACTGTTGGCGCGCCAAGTAGGGGTTGTCGCATGAAACACTTCTAGTTCCCTCTAAGACTCTAGATGGAAGGCTTTCATCATCCACTCAGGCTTGGGATGGTGATTAGGTTCGGGAGCCTAGAGTTCATGTCACTCAACATTGAGTATGACATGATACTCCTCCCGCCCGTCCCCCTAGATCTCCCTAGCACCGGTCACCGCCCTTCTCATCGCAGGAGTCAGAGATGGGGCAACTTTGTTTGTTCCACTCATGGCACCCTGTGCCCTGGCGGAGCCCCCAGGATGGCTGATGGCATAGACTCCCTATTGAGGGACCTAGCCAACACCATCATTGCACCCGGAGTGCTACCAGTGGCACCTGCACCAACTTTTTTGGAACCACCTCCTCCTGTGTGGGAAGAGCCAGTTCCCCATGCTACTGAGCGAGAGGTACTGTAACACCCCTGGTGTTACAAGAACTAAAACTTGGGCATGACATCATATGCATTGACATTTCATTATGTTTGTTACACCTAGAATGCGTCCACTAGGCTAAAACTTCAAAACAAGTGTGATATGGTGACTTGAAGTGCTTCTTAACCCTAGAATAGGGTACTTAACGAAGGGATAGATGTATGTGGGTGTGTGTGATACCAAATTGAGTAGTATCTCAAAGTTAGTGGAAATGTTCATAAGAGACTAAACTTGATGGATTTGAGTGGCACACAAACCCTAGAATACTCAAAACCCTAATAAGAGCCTTGGAAACTCTAATTTGTGCCCTATATGGTGATTTCAATTTCTATGCACTTTTGGACCAAAGTGCATATATCAAAGTGGTAGAGTATCAAAAACTAAACAACTTTTACATTGGAAGATTTTAAAGTATTGTGGAGCAAATTGGAGTAATTTGCAAAAAAGCCCCAATGGCACCATATGGCTTAAACACTGAAATCAGTGACATTAGACCAAGTCTGGAACCTTGTATTTCTTAATCCATGGAGATTCTGCCCCAAGTTATTACAACAAAATGGTAGAGCTATCTTAGTAGTTCAAGTTTCATTATGGGCTAAGCTTTGGACTATATGGAAATGGGAGAAAAATGGACCTGAAGTTAAGCTGTCAGTCACCCTTGATACTGAAATTCGACTGACAGTGTACTGGAATGAACTTTGAGATCTATTTTGCATAGGATCCAGTGGATGTTTGATCGAGGTTGCTATAACAAAATCAAAGCTGGTTTGTAGAAGAACATCTTTGCTACAGACGGATTAGTGGGTTGTTACATAAAAATTTGAGTAAAGAGCTCCTGAACTTGCTCTGTCGGAACGACTGAATGGGATCGCGATGGTACAGTGAACTGAACAAGAATCCAGGTTCAGCGCATCTTGCTGCTGGTGAACTCACGCCGCGATCCACGCCGGCGTTGCGATTCGTACCTAGTGGTGCGTGGATATCTACGTGAGGTGAAAGATCTCGCGCGGAGGATGAACTTGGGGCACTGTTACTGCTCAGTCGCTGTACCCACTTCACCGACAACGTGGTCGCGCGACCGCCATCGCCATGCCCGCCGTTCACCTCGGTCACGACACGCCATAGGCCGTTTCATCACATTGTCGTGAGTCATGAAGACTAAGCCGTGACCGCCGTAAACCCTTTGCCCAGTAAATGCCACAATAAGCGACTCTGGTGACTCACCTTGCTCTGGCCGCCAACTTGCCTTTCCCAAATTCGGAGCCACCGCTTGCAGACGCTATAAATTGAGTGTGCGGCCTGCTTCATTAGCCTGTTACAAAGCCAGGACACCAACTCTCGCCCCCGATTAGCCACCGTAGACCGCAAATTTCGTTTTCCCCCCCAAATCGGCCAAAATCGCCGCCGTGAGGCATCTCGCCGTGGCCAGCCGATTTCAGGTCCGTTCATCCCCTTCCGTGCCATGTTTTAGCATCCTTGATAGTTAACGTTGCTCATCGGCCCAACCGATTGAGCGCTACCACGTTCTGGTATGAGGAACATCATCTCTTCGCCGCGGAACACCCCCGAGAGCACGCTCACGTCGACTCACTCTTCCACCCCCACTCGGTCCAAATTAGTGTGTGTACGTAGGGATTCTTTACCGATTTTTCAAATAGATGAGGGTCTCTACACAAAGTTGCCAATGCGGGCGCGAGCGCGTGCATTTTACCTGGTCATGGGCCGGTTCGGGCTGGAATGAGCCCAGTCCTGTTCACTGTTTTTCCTTTTCTTTTTGATGACAGATTAAGAAATTAATAGAAAATAGTAGAAAATGATAAAAATATGAGACCAATTTTGCTAGACTCCTAAAATTATCTAGTATGTAGTAAAAATAGTTCCAAGATTTTTATCCCAAACCTGGAATTATTTTGCATTTAAAGATGCTTAACCCAAGCCTTTTAGAATTTTAGAAATAATTTAATAGCTCCAAAAATGGTAAAACTTTTTGGGTAAGCTTAGTTTGATGATTAAAGACCTTGGGTGAAATTTGAAATGATTTGGACATTGTTTGGTCCCAAACCCAAAAACTAGCCTCCTAGGGTTTAATTGCTTAATATTGATAGACTACTAACTTAGGAAACCCTAGTGATTAGTGTGTACCGTGAAGGAAAGTTGTATTCAAGATACAACTTAGTATGTTTCTATTATGAAACTGCATATTCGTAGCATCACATAAGCATTCATGTATATGTATTGTTATGAATAGAAGGCAAGGAAGAGACAGTAGTTGAAGAAGAAGTTGTACCTCAAGCTGAGAATCCACCGGCCGAGAATAACTTCCACTTCGACATTTGTGGAACAGACCCAGAACCTCCTGCAACACAAGGCAAGACCCGATGCATTTACCCCTTTCCTTGTCGTTTTAAACTCTTTATCACTTGAGATGATGCATTAGGTGATAGGAATTGTGTGCTAAAACAATTGCTGCATTTCCTTCCTTGGAAATTGATTACCATTCCTTGTTACCTGATTTACTTAAAAGTTTTCTGATGTTTAGCTTTGCTTTAGAAAACAAAATGTTTTGTTTTAAACAAAAGGTGATGCTTCATATGGGATGGGAAATTTTACAAAGAAAAGACTTATGATGGTGAATCCATCATGGCCGTGATGGGTTCAACATCTGAAAAGATGTACCTCTATCAGGTACCAAACTTTGGGTGGTAAATGATAAAGACAAGACCGGGTGGGTGACTTGCACGAGAAGGAAGTCTCGGTGTAGTGTCTCCGTCTGAGTCGCTTAAGGACCGAGCTGATGTAGGCTTGCTGATTGAGGACCTTTTAACTGGCCACATGCCTCATCATTGGTAAGCTTTGCCTCGGTCGGACAGATACCAGAAAGGCCAATACACAATGGGAGTGGAGAGATGGAGATAGTAGCGTGTACCCTCCGTGGCAAGAGGTTGGACGGTGGTGTATCTGTGCTCTCGGTTGGCGTGAACCCATTCTGGTCTTGAGAAACCCGGTGGCGGGTTGACATATGCAAGGGTTAAGGGCTACATATGTCGTGTGGTTGGGGATCCCCAGCTGGGTATTAATCAATTCGGATCGCCGTTACTTCTCGGACATGAAGACTTGGTCACTTCCCTACACGTAGAAATCTAGTGAACTGAAGGGATGATAAAAGACAGCTAGCATAGGCCATGTGCCTGATCTAGGATAGAAAGAACTCTAGATGTAGGTAACTACTTAACCTGATAATAAAAATGGATTTTAAGGATCCACTCATAGTAAGCTTTTCTGTAAATAAGAGTCTTTGAATTTTGATGAGCTTTACCTTGATTCCCAAAAGCCAGCATATCCTTGAGAGTCTTTTCCTTTGATGGGTAAGACTTGCGAAAGTACACTCCGTACTCAGGGTTTTCGAACCCATGTTGTTGCAGGTAATGAAACAACTGAGTTCTGCTGTTTTTGCTGCAAGGTGGTGCCAAAGCAGGTGGAACTCGTTGGCGGGAGGGTGTTTTGCCTCCCAGTTATGTAATAATAAGTGCTGCACTCGGACACCCGGTTTTGTAATAATAATACTCTCTCTATATTTTATAAATGTAAATTATATTATTGTTATCCTTACGCTCGTTTTCTTCTCCAATTATGTGTAATGCCTGCGTGATGTGTGAAGCGCTCTTGGGCGATATGATGAAGATGCACCTGCATGATTGTCTGAGGTCCTTAGGACAAGGACATCTGTAGGTGGGCCTAGTACCTTGGGAGGTTCCGTGACAGCTGGTATTGGAGCAAAGCCCATCTCTTCGGACATTACGTAGTACTTCAAAAGATTTTTAAATTACTTACCTTGAAACATTCTTTCATTCTTATCTTGCCACTTTCTGGTAGTAACTTATCCTTTGAAGTCGGGTAACAGAGTGCTAAATAATAGTATACGTAGGAGGTAGGGGATCAACGAAAAGTTGATTCCATAATCATTAGGTTATGCATACATCATATTTAAACTATACTAAATAAATTTTCCCCTCTTATGGAGATATGGCGCAAACCAAGACCACCCTACAAAAAGCAACCGGACCTCATGGTGTACCCCAGCATCAGCTGGCTCCTAGACACGAGGGGAGCAGCAGCAGAAGCAACGATCCAATAGGGGATCTAGAAGCCAGGGTGGCGCGACTCATGTCAGAGCTACGCCACGGGAGTAGGGAGCGTGCGCGAGATAGCCGCCGCATTGTTGAACTGTCAGCGGAAGTAAATCGCTTGCTGCAGGAAATTGCAGAATGAGACATGACCATTGACTAGGCCGTAAATTCACGCTCTTTCGCCTGGGATTGTGAGGCCAAGGCTCTAGCTCGGGTAGTGGAACTAAGCGCATCCCTGGAAAATCTGCAAGCGTATTGTAACACTCAGCATGAAGAGGTGCACGTGTTATATGATCGGTTGCATCTAAATGTGCCACTAGAAGTTGCAACAATGAGAGCTAGACCATCTGGAACAGCTAATGGAGGAGCTAATGGGGAGTTGGACCTTTTTGAAGCCCCTCCTTCCATGAACCTCGCAGATGAACGTTCTCCCGATGCTGGCAGTGGTGCGGCCAAGGACGAAGATAATTAGAGTAGTGTAGTTTAAGTGGTGTCCTTATGTAAAGTAAATAAGGAAGTTGAGTTGTACTAATAAGAATGTATAATTATTACAGTTCAGCACAATGTAATAAAGATGGTGTACGTTTGGCATGTAATAATTCAGGGTGTTCTTCTTCCTTAGATGCCATCAAGGACTCGTGCTCATGACGGGGCAGGAACTTCGCGTGGTGGGGAGGAAACTCCCAACCCGCCACCTGTACCTCCTACACTGGCTGAGGCTATCGCTACCTTAGTCAATGCTACCGCTAACAACACGCGTTTCCTGCGTGAATTGGCGGGAAATCAATTTCAGCAACATGGAGGCAGAGGTCAACCTCAAGGACCACGAGACACCACATATTTAGAGTTCACTGAAACCCATCCACTGCTCTTTGTTAAGGCTGAAGAACCACTTGAAGCAGACAAATGGGTGCGGGTTATGGAACAAAAGTTCGGGCTGATCCGATGTACTGAAACACAGAATCCCCTATTCGCCGCCCAACAGTTGAGGGGTCCTGCCAGTACTTGGTGGGCAAATTTTTCAGCCATTCGGCCTGTAGGACATCAGATCACGTGGGCAGAGTTCAAACAGACATTCAGGGAACATTATGTTCCAGAAGGGGTGCTACAGATAAAGCTGGAGGAGTTCATACGTCTGAAGAAAGGGGGAGATTTTGTAATGCAGTATCTCAACAAGTTTAATCACCTCTCCCAATATGCCATCGATCAAGTGGACACAGATTTGAAAAAGAAGAATTGCTTCATGAGAGAATTGAATGACCGACTACAGCGCAAAATGGCTATGTGTTTGGATCTTACCTATATCAGGGCTGTCAGCACAGCGCTGTCAGTTGAAGCCAAGAATTCGGGTCAAGCAAAGTCAAAAAGATATGCGGGTGAAGGATCATCTCAGGGGTCTGAGAAGCGGACAAGGTTGGTAACTCGTCCCTTCAACCCAAATCGTTCTTCTCCTTGTCCACCC
The DNA here is from genome assembly GCF_902167145.1 of Zea mays. Classification (NCBI taxonomy): domain Eukaryota; kingdom Viridiplantae; phylum Streptophyta; class Magnoliopsida; order Poales; family Poaceae; genus Zea; species Zea mays. Next base: position 113,171,325 of record NC_050100.1, read on the forward strand.
ACGTATCCCTTCAAGAAACCCATGTTCATCCATCCCACTCCTACCCCACCTAGAATAATCAGTCGAGTACCCCTAGTGCTCGTTTCCCCACCCTTCCCAGTTCCTCAAGTGGCTGCTTTAATTGTGGGAAGTCTGGACATTTCATCAAAGACTGCCCCTATCCGAAGCAGAACAAATCAAATTTCCAACAAACTTCGGGGAATGCAAATCAAGGAAAGGGAAATGTGGTCAATCCTCTAGCAGGCAAGAATATGAAAACTGGGCGAGTTTATTATACCCAGGTGGCGACTACACCGGAAGGTGAACCAGTGATGATGGGTACGTTTCTCGTTGCCAACCACCCAACAGTTATCCTTTTTGATTATGGTGCATCACATACCTTTATGAGCAAGACTTTTGTGGAGAAGCATTGCATATGTGGGGGAACCGCCCGAATTATTCCAGCTTAAGTGTCCAAGTCGCAGCCTTAAGGGCAGCAACACACTTAAACAGGAATAACCCGTCAGTCCCTCGGATCTAATCCGATAAAGCCACTTACCAGGATCGAATACCACTAGCTCACATGAAGGTGAGGCCCAGAGAAATACAATAAAACATAATACCACAAATTTAATAAGTATCATTAGTGATTACATTATCGGAGTTTCAGAAATAATAACCATAAATTTTAATGCAGCGGAAATAACTAACGGAGAAAACCGAGTAACATGGTGAAGCCTGGCCACGCTACTCCTCCTGGTCCTCTCCTGCGGAAGCAATAACCCACTCGACCATCTGTCCCGATGGCAGGGACGAAGGCCAAGTCACACCATCAACCAATCATCCTAAGAAGTACCTGCAAAAATTATGCCACAAGCAAGGCTGAGTATACTAATACTCAGCTAGACTTACCCGGTGTGAGGAGTCTACTCCTCTACCTCTAGACATGCAGCTATTTGGCTGAGGGGTTTGGTTTGCCAAAAGCACTAGCTGAGTCTAAAATCAAGTTTTAGTATGATCCTTTTTAAACTAGATGAGTACCTAGCTATTAATACATGGTATCAAACATTTTATCAATCAACCTCTTTTGCCAGTCACCTCATTTCCACTTATTACTCAATGTAGCAACATGGATCAAGCAGTCTCATTAGCTGCGAGAAGCAGACGATTCGAATCGAGTTTTTAAACCTTGCAAGGTAAACCTAAACACACGACGTGGCGAGGCACTCCGACCCCATACATATCAACTGTCCCCATCGATTCCCCGTCAACATAACAGGGCTCACCGCCTTGGCGTACAATGCCTCACTGACCCCGACTGCCGTCGTGCAGTGACCGCACTTGTACCCACCATAACTGGAATGGGAGACTACGTCTCAGGTCACGTGAGGGGTAAAGTATGTTGCCAGGTTCACTCAGGTACTAGGCTTACCGATTTACAATATTTCTCGACATGTGCTTAGTACGTTCAAATGCTTGACACACGGTACCACACTTTAATCCTTATTCCAATTTCTGTCTCGCAGACATCCCCATGGATCGTTGTCCACGGACTATCATCATTCTAATATCAAAATGAATACAACCAATTCCTGACCACGTGCTAGTGCTAGAAAAATCAATCGACTTCTACCGAGATCCCTAATTAGTAAAGCAGCTACTCGACCTAGCATACTAGTATCCATCTCAAAAGGAATCCTGAGTTCATGCAACTAAGGTTCCATTCAACTCCTACACTTAAGTGCACAGTACAAGCCTACAAATATTAAGTGTAGTAAAATAGCATATATAAATAGTTATGCATAAAACCGGGGCTTGCCTTTTCTTTAACACTTAGATAGTGTTTGCTGGGTGGCACTCGCTTGGCGAGCATCCACTAGTCATGTCCATCATTCTTCAGGTTGTCCGGCAAATGCATCTTGTGGTTGGCACCACATCACTTGCACGATCATCATCTCTCGGTCCTAAATGAGATGCAAGATGCATATGTATGAATATAATGAAAGTAACACAAGATATACAAAGACACAGCGGTGAACTAAACATTAAATTGGAAGGCACCGTTAACAACCACATGTTAGCTTTAGTTATCTACACATTATCGGCGTTCAACATTAACACCATTGAAAAGACGACAACATTTTATTTACTTACGCAACACAACTATGACATCACAAGTACGTGTATTTACCACGCTCACCTTAATCATCTATTAGTTACTTATCATTAAATTAGTTAAGTACCTAAGTTCGCTACGACTTTTCGTTAGTTCTTCTAGTGATCATACAAAAGCATCCCAAACAACACAAGTTTCAAAGAGGACCTATGCATCAATGTCTATGGAACTTCTATATCACAATCAACTAGAGAAAGAAACATATAAACAGGACACATATGTTATCTCAAGCTTAGCCATGGCAAGTCTACTTTAATTAAGAGTTAACCAAACATTTTAGCAAAAAGGGTGAACTAAACAATCAAATGCGCACTTGCAGATTTTTGGGACAGCAACACAGCAGTCAATAGTTTTAATCATAGGTCTTCAAATATTAATCCAAAAAGAGCAAACTATGACTTTCTGGAAAGCTTAAAAAGTGAACTACAACTTTGTTGTTTTTACCTCAACAAGATTCAACACTTAGCAAGGTCAAAAAGTGCTAATACAACAGCTCTATCCAGATTTGGACAGATTCAGACTTGCAACTTCAAAAATTCACTACTAAAGATTCAGACTTCCAAACAAGGTGATCTTAGACTTTCTGGAAAGCTACTTAAATGTTCTACAAATTATTTATAAACATCCCTGGCTGGTTTAATATGTATCAAGGGTAAAATACACTATGAAGGCTGTGCTGTTCAGAACTGGACAGATTCAGTCTTCCTACTTTAAACATCCATAATTTAATCTTCAGACGACCAAAAAGAGTGATCCAAGACTTTTTGTAAAGCTCAGCAAAAGTACTACACAACGTTTATAATCACCCAGAAGTGATTCAATGTTTAACTAAATCAAACAACACAATTTTTGAAATCTGTTCTGACGGTGGACAGAACACAGCAAATCATAATTCTTAAACTATCAGGCCTGTGGTTATGAAATTTTAACACAAGCAAGATAAGAAAAGCATATACAACTTTCTTATAACGACTATGAACAGATTATAGCATTAACGTAAGTAAACAATTCAATCTCCGAAATCTGTACAGAATTTGGACACATTCAGTTACTGAATTTGTAAAAAGCATAACTTCTAAACGATCAGACTAATTGTTGTCAAATTTTAAAACAAGTAAGATAATAAAGTTATCTACAACTTTTCTATGGCACATATCTACAGAAAACACACTTTACTTAACTAGATTAATCGCACAACTAAAACTACCTACGCAGGAATTTCAGCTTGCAGTCATAATAGCACTTGACTCAAGCACCAAACACAAACATGGAGAGATAGTGCCTGTTGGGGACTTGTTCTTAACTGTTATGAATTAAGAACAAGGCAACACAGAAATTGTTAAATGTTATAGCTCTTCGTCCTACGAAGCATTATTTCCCTCGGGATATAATGAATTCCGGACGAAGGTTATGAAGGACATACCTTCATAATCACAACAAATAATGAAGAAGGATTTATAAAATATGAAAAAATGGTATAAACACATTATTATCATTATTAACTCATTTCTATTTCATTATTATAAAAATGATAACAAATTACAAATGTACCTCCGACTTGAAGGAAAGCAAAAATACTAGCGTGAAGCAAAAGCAAATGCCCAATGCGTGATTACAGGAGCGCGTGAATAGTACAGAGGTACTGTTCACCTATTTATAGGCACAGGGCGCAGCCTGTGTATAATTACATTTATGCCCTTTACAATGAACTACAATAATGACACAGAATATCATGGGTCTTTAAGTCATTTCACCTTTAAGTCGGTTCACCCCTTCGTCTTGAGACATGTCACTGTGTCGAAGCTTTATAGGCGATAGCTTCGGCGCTGCTTTGGAGAGGATCTGCCGAAGGTGTTTCTTTCTTTAGGATCTTCGGCTACGAAACATACCCCCAACAGTGCCACAACTGTCAAGCCTAATTTATTATGACTTAGTTATCAACTTGTAATGGAGATAAAGGAACAAAATCTCATATGTTCATGTCGTCTAAGTTGAGTAACATGAAAGGGACACCTTACTATATTAGTGAAATTCCAGCAAGTAACTTCCAAATTTTATAGCACAACACATTTCCATTGACTTGCCATCAAGCAACCACAACATCCCAAATGGGCGCGAGAACACTAGTTTCTAGTTATAACCCTATAATTATTCCATTAATCATTTTAACTACTTACTCGGCATCGACCGACATAACCTTTATCTCGACGGTTTGAGCACCACAATTCACGAAAGTCTACCTAGACATCTAGCATCACCTAGAGAGCCTACTACTTCATATTGCAATTCATACAGAACCGCGGCGTGACAGTAATAACACACAGGTAATCGACCTTTCTTCACGACCTTCAGCTAGGTCACCAACAGATGACATGATGACTACGAAGGCATGTCACCACTTCATCACACCCATTCATTGCCTATATGCGCACTAATTCATTACTTGCGACACATGCACTCAAAATCAGTCCACACTACACAAAATACATCTATCTCTTATTTATGCGCAGACTTAACACCTTTCGGGATAAAGCTTCACTATAAACACCTTACGTATTAGGAACCTATTAGTTTACTCGCAAACATCCATTCAAAGTCATAAACACAATCATACACTATATGTGAAGCATAATTTAACGAACGCGTAATACGCATTGTCACGACTCGACTTATAAATATAGAGAAAGCGATGACTACTATGGCATGTCACCACCTCTCTATATAAGCCAAAACAACTTCTACTATCGACTAAGAGTTCTTAGTATTAAACACATTATTACTTTCCACGCACAAATAAACCTCAACTTAACACCAGTGACACCAATGGATTTTTACTAAACCCATCATGCGCATAACCCCGTCTCGCATACAACCATATTGTGGCGTGCACTCGAGACACATCAATCAATGTAGCACAACCACTAATATATGAACTCCAGCACACATTTTATCGATACATCCACCCTGCAAAAGAGCATTTTCTACATTACTCGTCACATCAAACAAACATGACATGTTTGCCTCTCCGATCTACCCATACATCTAAACGCCGTAAGGGGAACAAGGCATTTATCAAACACGCCATATTCATTTAAGGGTACCATTTGTAACAAAAATAAAACTGAAAACACAAAGAACATTTCAAACCTTTCGCTTACTTTTGGAAATGCGACGTTGAGGGAGCGATGGCCGGTCATGGGCATGGCGTCGATCGCCCGCGCGCGTTGATGACCATCGGGCAACGGATTTGACGATGGTGATGAGTACGACAAGCACGATGAGGTGGAGCACCCAACAAGGAGATGCTTTGCTGGCTTGGCACAAGGGATGCAAGAGTGCAGGGCTGCACGCAGATGCGGACAATGCGCAGCGATGAAGGCTAAGCGATGTATGACGCGAAGTGGAGGATGGCGTTGCTGCAGGTACTAACGACACACAGCTTGCTGCGCTTTTCGTCGAGCCGGTTCAAGGCGAGGTTTGAGGGTGTGCTACTGCTGCTATTTGGCGTGACACGATGCTCGGGTGTGTGGCTCAAACTCGCAGCAGCGACGTAGATGGTCGACGACGCTCTCCATGACACAAAGCTCACGTGGACATTTTGTCGAACAGCCGGCGGGCACCACGGAGAACAACAAGGAGGTGCTGGAGATAAGAGCAGGGGCGTCGGTCTGCAACAGAGGGGCGGCGAGCTAGAGGGGGGGCAGAGGTCCGGCCATGGCAGTGTGGTCGGGGCGAGCAGCAGCTAGGGAGTGGTGGCGCCATGGGGAGGAGGGTCGAACTGCTGCAATCCATGGACAGGGAGCCAACTGAGCTGCGTGGAAGAGGAACAGGGAGGGCACTCGGCCACAACAATAGCAGGGGAGTGGAGGCCGGTCGTCGACCCAGACGTGGCCATGGAGCTGTGCTCGGCCATGGGAGAAAAACTGTAGGGGAGGGTTGGCGCCTGGTCAGCCGAGCGCCATGGGCAAACTGGAGAGGCTGCTGGCTTCTTGCTGCCGGAGAACAGGAGGACAGAGGGAGGCGACCATGGCTGGCATCGAGTGAGTCTAGCGACTTGCAGGGAGGGAACGCCATGGGGAAGCTCGGGCTTGAGCCATAGAGCAGGGAGGAAGAAAGGGCGCCCTGCTGCTGCGCGTGGGAGAAGGAGGAAGAAGGCTATGGCGGCTGCACAAAAGATAGGGGTGGGAGTGCAAAATGCCTCCAATTGCAAGGAAAGGGCTGCTATTTATAGAGGAAGTCCTAGGCTTAGGGTTCCTTAGTGGGCCAATTGGGCTGGAATGGGCTTGGCCCAAACCACTAAATCGAGTCGCGCTAAATTATTTTCCGGAATAAAAATGTTCATGCGGATTTCGTCTGTACGCAAAACAGAGTGAACTAGAGTTCGGATGAACGGACAATTGCACGATTAGCTCGACCAAGAGTTAGATTTGATTTCGCTCGAAAATAATTCCCCACGCATGATTCGAAAATAAATCGCCTTGAGATATGACCGGCTTTCGGATTTTTAGTCGGAGAAGACGAATCATGACATTTTACAATCGCGGCCGGAGTGGGTTTTCAATTCGGTTCAGACATAAGATATTTAGCCGAGTCGAATAAAAATTGATTAGAGGACGACATATTGAGTATTCCGTTTGAGAGTACAGACTCGGATTAAAATAGTCGGACATCGATCAAAGTCCAAGGAATCGGATTCAGACACAGCTCGACTAGCAACTGCCGAGCGCTTGATTAAATGAGCTTTAGACGAGATTTATAAATCGAGAATGATTTTCGAGTTTGCATTCGTTCCAAGAAATAAAAGTTTTAACAGGCTCCAAAATTGGCTGTTTCTCGTGATCGAATAACTCCGACTTCGGTGAGCTTCCATGAATAATACTGATAAACAGAGATAGACACGACCGAGAAATAGGAAATTTCACTGAGCATTCAAGTTAGGGACAAATATCCCGACATAACACGAAACTGACACCTGGGGTGTCATAGCATACATAGCACTGAATCAAGGGAGGGGTTTATTATTCACTCACCTGGGTGAAAATATTTACTAAGGAAGTAGTCTTCCACGTACCCGTAACATTGGCCGGACGTGAGTTCCCTACTGACATGATTGTTATAAAGGGACAAGATATAGATGTAATTGTAGGCATGAATTGGTTAGCCCAGAGTAAGGCCATCATCCATGCAGATTAAAGGACCATTCAATGGAGCTATGGTCATGAAGAAGTCAAATTGTCCATCCCTGTAGCTATCCTAGTAAAAACGTCTAGACAAGTTTTTGAGGCCATAGTACAAGAAATACAGGATATCCAGGTTGTATGTGAGTTCCCGGATGTATTTCCCAAAGACTTGCCTGGGTTACCTCCGGAAAGGGACGTGGAGTTTGTGATCAAATTGAAGCCCGGTACGGCTCCTATTTCCAGAAGGTCGTCGTACCGTATGCCACCCAATGAACTGGCAGAACTCAAGACACAATTGCAAGATTTATTGGAGAAAGGATTCATTAGACCAAGTTCATCACCGTGGGGATGTCCAGCAATTTTTTGTCAAGAAGAAGGATCAGACTCTTCGAATGTGCGTGGACTACAGACCCCTCAATGAAGTTACTATTAAGAACAAGTATCCTCGGATCGAAATTTTTATTTGATCAACTCATTGGAGCCCGGGTGTTTTCTAAAATTGATCTCAGATCGGGCTATCATCAGATCCGAATTCGACCGGAGGATATACCCAAGACCGCGTTCACCACTCGGTATGGGTTATTTGAATACTTGGTTATGTCTTTCGGATTAACAAATGCTCCAGCTCACTTCACATACTTGATGAATTCGGTATTCATGCTCGAGTTAGACATGTTTGTGGTGGTTTTTATTGATGATATTTTAATATATTCCAAGAATGATTAGGAGCATGCAAGACACTTGTGGATTGTGTTAACGTGCCTAAGAGAACATCAACTTTATGCCAAATTCAGTAAATGTGTGGTCTGGTTGGAAAAAATCCAATTTCTTGGACATGTCTTGTTTGCAGGAATTGCGGTCGATCCCAGCAAGGTCAAGGATATTATGGAATGGAAATCACCCACTACAGTGCATCAAGTTCGGACTTTCATTGGATTGGCTGGTGTAACACCCCAGGTGTTACCTAGGATTCTTTTTCCCTCCACACCCACATTTGTGAACATTATCACATGTAAATGTAATTGAGCAAAAGGCACCAAATTGAAAAGCAAAAGACTTAAACATGTATTTTTCATCTCAAGAAACACACCATAAAAACATCATGCACCTCAAGGGAGAAAGAATATTCAAAACCCTACTACTACCCTAATTAAGTCATTTGAACACAAAAAGGAATTTAGTAAAAAGACTATGAAAAGCATAAAATCATAATTTGGACCAATTAACAAAGTTGTAGTACACAAAATAAGCTAAAAAATATAGTAATGAAGTTTAATCAAAAGGTTTGTGCAAAATTCCCAAAACAGCCCCTTAAGTGAAGACTCAATAGGAAATTCAGAAAATTCAGAAATCAGAAATTTGACCTCTTCATAAAGATCGACTGTGTTCTCTAAATTCCAAAACTCAATTACACATGATCCAAATATAAAAGTAGCGCCAAATTACCTTGAACACGCCCTAGCAAAGTTTGAAAACAAATCTCAGCTGTTGACACAACCTTGGCATGGATTTACCTCGGGACGCGGCAGCCAGACACTCCAGACTTGGCAACGCGACAACTCACTATACACGACCGGAAACCACTCGACTTCCACACGAAAACAACAAAGCAACATCGGGAGAACATATCTTGTATGGTGATCTTTCCCAAATACGCGAAGATATGCATCCTATGGACGCTTGAACGAGGGCAGAAGCAAAGAGTCACGTGCTCGATGCCTTGTCAGGCTGGCCAAGCGCGGACTGGCCGAGGCAGCGCACGCCCCCGCGCGCGGTTACCGTGCCCCGCGTGCCTGCGTCTCGCCCCCACCTATAAGTACCCCAAGGCCTTAACCGTCTTCACTCGTGCACCCTAACCCCGCCCGAGCCAGTGGTCGCTGGAGTTCGCCACGAAAGGCAAGCGCCACCGCCTGCCACCACTGCCCAAGCATGGCCGTCGTAGCCAGCCTCTTCCGTCGACCCCCAGCCTAGCCCGAGCCCTTGGACAGCTTCCCCGAGAGGCCATGAGGCTTTTCCAAGCTTGAGCCGAGACCCTTCCCCACCAGAGCAGCGAGCACGACCTTGCCGGACTTCGGCCGCCCGCCACCGCACGTAGACCGGGCTACCAGGTGAGCCATTTACCAAATCCTTGCGCCTACAACCTCCCTGACTTCCCGTGAAGCTCCCCAACTCACTGGATTGAGCTATCCCGCCGTGGTTAGGCCGAATCTCTCGTCGCCGACGAGCTCCCCCACCTACACGTGAGGACCGACCAAATCCTGCCATCTCCGACACCGACCCGCACATCGACGTGACCGGCGTGACCACCCCGACGTCGTCGACCACTTCACCAGAGCTAAATCGCCGCTGGTAAGTCTTGCTGACGTGATCCTTGCCCCGGTCACTGTTCCGACCAACCAGGGACCGCGAGGTAGATTTAGGTTAACCCTAGGGAGTTTTCTGCATTGGCAGTGACTCGGTTGAATAGTAAACCGAGGACTAGTCGGTAACAAAAAAGGGAAAATACACCAGGGACCCGAGTGCAAGATGTATTTTCCTTTCCTTTTTCAAATATTAAGTTATTTAAATCTGTTGTAAACTTGATAAATGTATAACTATATTCATCCAAATTTGGTCAAACAAATTTTGCTAGATTCTGTAAAATATGAACTGTCAAACAAAAATATTGAACCCCATGTTTTCTGTACTAATTTTTAGAGTTTTGAATTAAATTAGAAAACTGCCCAAACCTTAATAATACAGAGAAAAATAGAAATACTTCTATACTAGCCTTGAGAAAAATTTGGAGACACTCACCTAGTATATACACTGTTTAAAAATAATGAACACCACAGTATACAAGAATAAGCCAGAAATATCCCTCAAAGACTATTTCTGCCCAAACTTTCAAAAATGAAAAAGGGGATAGAAAATAGAAACCAGAGAGTGACCATATTTTTCCTAGTATGCCTAAGTGATATTGATCATAGGAGAAATATACAGAACCCTGGTCTAGTGTTAATCTAAGGTTATAATTTTAATTAGGCATTAAGAAGTCAACAAAGGACATGGTTAAAAATATATGGGCACATGCAACAATGGCAAGAAAAATTTAGTAGACCCCTGACCACTAGTATACCACTGCAAAAATGGTAAACACCCCAAACCATCACAGTAAGTGAGTTAAAAAATAAAACTTGGATTTGGCCAATACTTCAAATAAATCAAAAGAAAGACTAAAAATGTGAAACAATGAGCAACCCAATTTTTACCCAAGTACTTATGATGTAACTACCACAGGAAAACATAAGGCTAAGGTAAAATCTTGATGAAATACACCTCACCCTCCTACCACATGAAAAAGACCATATATTCCAAGAAATTTTACAACCCCTTCCCCATGAGCAAAGCTAACCAACTGAAAGAATGATTGCTCTTGCGCAAAGAAGAAAATAGGAAAATTGAGAAATCTGTTGTTTGACATTTTTCAATTATAGTAGTAGTAGAAAGCACCACTAAGCCCTAAAGCTTTGAAAAATCCCCATAAAAAACAGTCGGTATCTTTTGCTAAAATTTGGCATAAGGTCATAATATTATACCTAGATACCAGCACAAATAACCCTTATGATAAAACCTACTCCTAGAAGACAGTTGTAGTTCAAAGCACCCCCTCTACGCTAAATTTTAATATTTTTGTGTAGAGAAAACCATTATCATTTTCTGCACTAAAGGTTAGTGGAGTACTAAATTAATCTAACCTCCAGACCTTGGCCACACCCAATTCTAAATGGCTAAGTATGCCACTAAAACCTCCAGTAGTGAGATTAAGCTTTACCTTATTGACTTAATCATTTCACCATGCATCATAATTACTAAATTGCATATCATGGCATACATGTATCTTATTCATTGCATTCATTTAGATTGCAACCTCGCTGACGGAGAGTATGTGCTCATCCCCGAGCAAGTAGTTGCTCAAGAGGAAGTCTAGGAGCCAGCTCCAGAGCCTACCAGCGAGGATCTCCCCGCAGCCTCAGCTTTTGAAGGCAAGCCCCGGTTTTATGCATAACCGTTTATATATGCTACTTTACTACACTTAATGTTTGTGGGTTTGTAATGTGCACTTAAGTGCAGGAGTTGCGTGATACCCTAGTTGCATGAACTCATGATTCCTTTTTGGGATGGATACTAGTATGCTAGGTCAAGTTGCTACTTTACTACACTTAATGTTTGTGGGTTTGCTAATTAAGGATCTCGGTAGAAGTCGAGTGATTTTTCTAGCACTCACGTGAGGTCAGGAATTGATTGTATCCATCTTGATAACATGATCTATGATGGTCTATGGACATGGATCCAGGGTGGATGCCTTGTCTATGAGATGGAAATGAAATTAAGGATTAATGTGTGGATACCTGAGTCAAGCGTTTGAACGTACTAGACACATGTCAGGAAATATGGTAACCGATAAACCTAGTACCTAAGTGAACCTGCTCGCAGATTTTACTCCTCACTGGACCTAAGACGAGTTCTCCCATGCTAGCTATGGTGCGTACAAGTGCGGCCGTTGCACGGCGGCAACCGGGGACAATCGGAGCATTGTACGCCAAGGTCTTGAGCCCTGTTCTGTTGCCAGGGAATCGATGAGGACGGTTGATATGTGTGGGGATGGAGTGCCCCGACATGTCGTGTGTTTAGGTTTACCCTGGAAGGTTAAAACTCGATTCGAATCGTCTGCTTCTTGCAGCTAATGAGACTGCTTGACCCCTTGTACTTCATTGAGTAAAAAGTGAAATGAGGTTCTACTTGAGATAACATGTTGATTGTTACGATGTCTGCTTAGAAAGGAGCAAACCTAGCTTAATTAAATATGATATAACTGGAAAAGCTAAAACTGTTTTAGACACAGCTAGTGCTATTGGCAAACCAAACCCCTCAGTCAAACAGCTGCATGGTCTAGAGGTAGAGGAGTAGACTCCTCACACCGGGTAAGTCTAGCTGAGTATTAGTATACTCAGTCTTGCTTGTGGCATATTTTTTCCAGGTACGCTACAGGATATGGTTGATGGTGTGACTTGGCCTTCCGCCCTGCCCCCAGGTTGGACAGTCAAGTGGGATAATGCCTCGACAGGAGAGGACCGGGAGGAGTAGTGGGCTAGGCCTTGCCCTATTCCTTAGTATCGACGTTATCGATTATCCGATGCATTTTAATTACAAACGTGTTATCTTTTGTTAAAACTCCGATTTATGTAATAACTCCAGTACCTTAATTTGTGGTTTCATGTTTACTGTATTTTCCCTGTGCCTCACCTTCGAGTGAGCTAGTGGTATTCGATCCTTGGAAAGTGGCTTTATCAGACTAGATCCGAGGAATTGACGGTTTATTTCGATTTATGTGCACCGTTGTCTCTAAGGCGAGACTCAGGCACTTAAGCTGGAATAATTCGGGCGGTTCTACCACAGCTGGTATCAGAGCGAGTACCACTACAAAGAAATCAATAAGTCATGAATGCCAACTTTTCAAAAAAAAATTGCTTAGAAACCAGTGTTGGATCGTCAGGACTAGAACGCTAGACCTAGGACGAAAGGCCTTAAGAATAGTGGGGAAAACAGGTGGCTATACAAGTAGGCAATATAGGCCAAATCTTAGAATAGTAGGGATGCCCTAGAAGGACCCCTCTGATCGGTGAGAAGACGTTCTTTCCAGCATGCATGCCTTATAAAACATAAAAAAATTAGAAACTAAGAAAAAAAAATGCATCTAATTATGAATTTAACAAGCATTGTTAATAATGAATAATGAAATGGGTTGGAGTGGATAAATCTAATTTTAACCCACCTCCTTTTAACAACCCGGGCACACGTTTCTCCTTACCACTACCATGACACTTACATCTGACCTTATTTTCACAAATGACTTCACCCACCCCCATCAATGGAGGAGACACTTGATTTAGTTTTGACTACCTTTCCCACGAGGGTTTTCCCTCCATCTTGTGGGAGGTGCTCTGCTCCGCCGGTTACCCTACACCCTCACTATATATGGTGCAGCTATACGAGGAGCATCGGCTGCCACGTTGCAGGGTTTGGCTGACCCTGGAGTCTCACCCTCTGCAGCCGGGATGGCGTTCCCTTGACTCCGAGACTGTCGGGTTCAGGGCGGACTACACCACTGAGGCCGCAGCGCTAAAAGCCCTGACAACCTTCTGTGGATATCATCCTCTGGAGATGATGATGCACCCACTGGGACTCTTCCCCGCCGAGAAGAGGGATGACCCCATGTGGTGCAACAGAGTGAGCCACGTGAAGGACGTGTGGGCCCTGCATCCCGACCAAGTTGGGAGGATCACTATTCAGTGTATGAGCGCACTGTATCACCTATAGACCATGCAGAGCGACACCATGTCACACCTCACTGATCTCGCTCAGACTACTAAGATCACTCTCGACAGTCGAGAGGACTTCGTGGTCGACGTCTTCGAAATTGGTGGAAAAAGACCTACAGGTGGAACAATTAAGCCAGCGCATCGCAACTCTAGAGCAGCAGGTGGAAATCCGGAATAACACCATCGATATCCAAGAGATCTAGCTCCATGATGTGCAGGAGTAACTTGATGAAGCTAACGACCACCTAGAGATGCACCACCAGGACATGGAAGCAAATGAGGCAGGAAGCGAGGGAGAGGAGGGTCTCGAGGAATTAGAGCCAGCTCCAGGTCCGAATGCGACTCCGTCCGGAGTGCCCCCTTCACCCGCATCCAGCGTTGCCTCTACCACTCAGGGTTGACGGGTTAGTTTGACATATTAGGAGGACAGGAACCCACGCGAGCTTAGTTTGGTATCAAATTTTGGACTAGGCTTATTGGTGAATCCCCCTAAAATGTTGTAACCCAGGGAAGACTTTTATGAGCAATGAAATGAATGCAGTCATGTTATGCTCGTTTGGTTCAATATTATGTTATGTCATTTTTCTCCATATGATGTAAAGAATATTGCTCGGAATCATGAATCGAGGTATCAATGGCAAAAATTTCTGTTTTCAGATGGCAGCTAGGCAGTGTCGCGGGCAGAACGAGCAGATTCCCCTGCCACCTCCTCTAGCTCTCACGATGCAGGAGCTAATGGCTCAGCAGAATGAGGTTCTGCGGCAGCTAGTGCAGTGCCAGCCCCACCCTCAGAAGTATGGTGGAGGCCAGCAGCAACGTCCTCCAGCTGCGGCAACGTACCATGAGTTCTTGAGCACGCAACTGCCTTTGTTCACCAAGGCAGAGGACCCACTGGACGCCGATGTGTGGCTAAGGTTGTGGAGTCCAAGTTTCCACTCCTCACAGGAGATTGCCGTGACGACGCAAAGACCCGATTCGTCGCACAGCAGCTTCATGGACCTGCTAGGACATGGTGGGACCATTTCCGCGCCATGTTGACCGCTGACCATGTGGTGACATGGGAAGAGTTCAAGACAGCTTTCAGGGGACACCATATTCCAGCAGGGATTCTGGATCGCAAGCTCAATGAGTTATTGGCATTGACTCAGGGATCCCGCACTGTGTTGCGGTATGCACAGGCCTTCAACGACCTGTGTCAGTATGTGGGTTATCATGCATATTCTGATGAGAAGAAGAGAGACCGTTTCCGCAGAGGACTCAACACCAAGGTGCGTGAGCGCCTCAACACTGTTCGTGCTAACTACTTCAATGAATTGGTCAACCTTGCCATATCACAGGAATACTGTACTGTAGCTCACCAGGCAAAAAAGAAGAGGATGGCACCAATGTCAATAACTTCAGCTTCACCCCAGAGGTTCCGGATTGTCTCCAACAATCAGAGCAGGGGATTCCAGCAGCAGGCAGGAAGATGGGTCATCAGGCTGCCACAGCAGCAGCAAGCACCCAACCATTTCCCTGCTCCCGCTCCAAGGAACAATCAACCGTAGCAGCAGCAACAGCGGCAATTCCGCTAGGGGAATGGAAACAAATGCTTCACATGTGGCGATACTGGCCACTATGCCAAGAATTGCCCGAGAAATCAGCCAAGGCAGATGCCAGTACCCAACCAAGATAGAGGAAGGAAGCAGAAAGTGCAAGTTAGGCAAGGGAAGCTCAAATTCACTACCCTAGAGGAGCTACCTGAAGGAGCGCCCGTCATGACTAGTATTTTTACCATTTTTATTCAACCTGCATTGATTCTGTTTGACTCTAGGGCATCGCATAGCTTCATTAGCCAGAAGTTCAGTGTCAAATGTCAATTGCCTTTCTATCATAACCAAGGGTCCTTCATGATCGCGACGCCGGGAGGCAAGTTAGCGACCAACCAATTAAATCGAAATGTGCCTATTCAGATGGGAAGAAAAATTGTCAAAACCACCCTCCTCATTTTGGGGATGGATAATGTGGATATTATTTTGGGAGCTAACTGGATGAGCCAACCCCAAGTGGTGTTGCATGTCGCCAACCACATCGTTGAAGTCCATTCCCCCACCTGAGGAAAGTTCACCTTATATCTGCCCAGCCAAGAAACCACTCGGTCATGTGCTTTTTCCATGATAGAGCTACCCTTGAAGAAAATTCTAGTGGTCTATGATTATGCAAATGTGTTTCCGTATGAGTTGCCAGGAATGCCGCTAGATCAGGATATCGAATTTAACATCGAGTTGCAACAGCGAACGACACCTATTTCCAAGAGGCCTTGCCGAATGCCACCCGCTGAGCTGGCAGAATTGAAGAAACAGTTGCAAGAATTGTTGGACAAGGGTTTCATCCGCCCAAGTACTTCACCTTGGGGATGTCTGGCCTTGTTCGTGAAGAAGAAGGATGAGAGCTTGAGATTATGCATAGATTACCGCCCACTCAATGCGGTGACTATCAAAAACAAGTATTCTTTGCCTCGTATCGATGTTCTCTTCAACCAATTGGTCGGAGCTAAGGTGTTTTCCAAGATAGATATTCGCTCCGGCTATCATCAGATCAAGATACGAGCAAGTGATATTCCAAAGACTGCCTTCTCAACCAGATATGGGCTATATGAATATTTGGTGATGTCTTTCGGGCTAACCAATGTGCCAGCATACTTCATGTACCTGATGAATTCAGTCTTTATGCCCGAATTGGACAAATTCGTGGTGGTCTTCATTGACGATATTCTGGTGTACTCGAAGAATAAAGCAGAACACGCTAAACACTTGTGCACAATACTCCAACATCTGAGGGAGCACCGTCTTTATGCCAAATTGTCCAATTGTGATTTTTGGCTGAAGGAGATTAAATTCTTGGGTCAGACTATCCTGAGGGTGGAATAGTTGTTGATCTAGATAAGGTGCAAGAGGTGATGAATTGGAAGCCGCCAACAACTGTTCGTCAGATTCGGAGTTTTCTAGGGTTGGTCGGGTATTATCGGCGATTCATTCGAGATTTCTCTTGAATTGCTAATCCCATGGCAGAATTGTGGAAGAAGGGAGCAAAATTTGAATGGGGCAAGAAATGTGAAGATGCCTTCCACACTTTGAGGCAACATCTGACCACAGCACCTGTGTTAGCGCAGCCTGACAACAACAAGTCGTTTGATGTGTATTGTGATGCTTCTGGCACTCGACTGGGTTGTGTTTTAATGCAAGACAACCGAGTCATTGCCTACGCATCAAGGGCACTTAGACCTCATGAGCAAAATTATCCTACTCATGATTTAGATTTGGCAGCCGTGGTTCATGCATTGAAAATGTGGAGGCACTACTTGATGGGAACCCACTGCAACATCTATACAGATCACAAGAGCCTCAAGTACATCTTTACTCAGGCTGATCTCAACATGAGGTAGAGAAGATGGCTAGAATTGATCAAGGACTATGACTTGGAAGTACACTACCACTTGGGGAAGGCCAATGTGGTTGCAGATGCCTTAAGTCGAAAGTCACAATGCAACTATATGGTGATGGATTCTCGAATCAATGTCATGTGTGATGAGTTGAGTAAGATGAAGATCGAAGTGATTTCTTCTGGTACCTTGTCTTACATCTCCGTCGAACCAACCTTGTTAGACCAGATTATTATGGCCCCACTTGGTGACAAGGGAGTGCAAATCATGAAAGAGAATCTTAATCAGAAAGTGGAGAAGTATAAGTGCTTTCGCTAAGACAGCAAGGGGATACTATGGTTTGAAGACAGATTGGTGGTTCCTAAAAATAGAGACCTCAAGATGAAAATCTTGGATGAGGCTCATCTCTCTAAATTCTCCATGCACCCGGGAAGCACCAAGATGTACCATGATCTGAAGCCCCTGTATTTGTGGACCAGGATGAAAAGGGAGATAGCCCAATATGTATCGGAATGTGACACATGTCAGAGGATAAAGGCAAGCCACTTAAAAACAGCTGGTGCCTTGCAACCCCTATCAATACCTTCATGGAAATGGGATGACATCACCATGGATTTCATTGTGGGTCTGCCCAACACCTCTCGACATCATGATTCAATCTGGGTCATTGTGAACCGATTGACGAAAGTGGCACATTTTCTTCCAGTGCACACCACCTATAAGGCTCATAAGTATGCAAAGTTGTACATTGACCGAATTGTGTGTTTGCACAGATTACCCCTGGACAATTGTCTTTGGCCGAGGAGCCCAATTCGTAGCCAGATTTTGGGAGCAATTGCAAGACTCTTTGGGAACCAAGCTGATAAGAAGTTCAGCTTACCACCCCCAGACTGATGGTCAGACCAAAAGCGTAAATAAGATTCTTGAAGATATGCTAAAGGCTTGTGCGATCGATTATAGAAAGAACTGGGATAAGTGCCTCTCTTTGGCAGAGTTTGCTTATAACAACAGTTATCAATCTAGCCTGAAGATGGCACCTTTTGAAGCCTTATATGGAAGAAGGTGGCGAACACCCCTCAACTGGTCACAGCCCGGCGAAAGAGAAATCTTTGGGCCCGACCTGGTGTCGGAAGCCAAAAGAAAAGTCAAAATGACTAGGAAGAATCTAGAAGCTGCTTAGGACAGGCAAAAGAGCTATCATGACAAGAGAAGGAAACGCCTCCTGTTTGAAGTGGGAAATTTCGTATATCTGAAAGTATCACCCACAAAAGGAGTGCAAAGGTTTGGGATCAAAGGCAAGTTAGCCCCTCGCTACATTGGACCTTATGAGATCATAGAAGCATGTGGACCCATGGCATACAAATTGAAGCTACCTCCAAAGATGCCTGCCATCCACAATGTGTTCCATGTATCCCAATTGAAGAAATGTGTTCGGTTACCAACAGAGGTCATAGCAGAACCAGATGTGGAGATAGAGCCAGATCTATCATACCAAGAACACCCCTCCAAGGTTCTAGATTGCAGGGAAAGATCAACTCGTGTGAGGTCGATCAAAATGTATAAGATCCAATGGAGCAACCATTCGTAGGAAGAGGCTACCAGGGAGACTGAGGAGTTTCTGCGCTCAAACTACCCCGATTGTCTACCTAAGGAAATCAGTATGTAACCATACCCCAACCCCCTACCCTTTAAATCCAAATATAAGAAAGGTGATCTTAACTTAAACCAAGTTAAGCTATAAAACTAGAACAAAAGGGCTTCCTTCTGAAGTTGCAAAGAGGATGACATTCGAAGAGCAGGTTTTCTGAAGAGCCTTAATAAGCAAACCAACACTATGAGAGCAAGCCGTAACCTTCTCCTCACCTCTGAAGAACCCCGACCCGAATCTTGGGACGAGATTCTTTTAAGGGGGGGGGGGCTGTAACACCCCAGGTGTTACCTAGGATTCTTTTTCCCTCCACACCCACATTTGTGAACATTATCACATGTAAATGTAATTGAGCAAAAGTCACCAAATGGAAAAGCAAAAGACTTAAACATGTATTTTTCATCACAAGAAACACACCATAAACACATCATGCACCTCAAGGGAGAAAGAATATTGAAAACCCTACTACTACCCTAATTAAGTCATTTGAACACAAAAAAGGAATTTAGTGAAAAGACTATGAAAAGCATAAAATCATAATTTGGACCAATTAACAAAGTTGTAGTACACAAAATAAGCTACAAAATATAGTAAGGAAGTTTAATAAAAAGGGTTGTGCAAAATTCCCAAAACAGCCCCTTAAGTGAAGACTCAATAGGAAATTCAGAAAATTCAGAAATCTGAAATTTGACCTCTTCATAAAGATCGATCGCGTTCTCTAAATTCCAAAACTCAAATCGACATGATCCAAATATAAAAGTGGTGCCAAATTACCTTGAACACGCCCTGGCAAAGTTTGAAAGCAAATCTCAGCCGTTAACACGATCTTGGCATGGATTTACTTTAGCACGCGGTAGCTAGACACTATAGACTTGGCGACACGACAACTCACTGTACACGGCCGAAAACCACTCGACATCCACACGAATACGACAAAGCAAGGTTGGGAGAACATATCTTATATGGTGATCTTGCCCAAATACGCGAAGATATGAAGCCTATGGACTCTTGAAGGCGGGCAGAAGCAAAGAGCAATGTGCTCGGTGCCTTTTCAGGCTGGCCGAGAGCAGACTGGCCACGGCAGCGCGTGCCCCCGCGCACGGTTGCCCCGCCCCGTGCGCCTGCGTCTTGCCCCCGCCTATAAGTGCCCCAAGGCCTTAGCCGTCTTCACTCGTGCACCTTAACCCCCGCCCGAGCTAGTGGTTGCCGAAGTTCGCCACGAAAGGCAAGCGCCACCGCCTGCCACCATTGCTCGAGCACGACCGCCATAGCCAGCCTCTTTCGTCGACCCCCAACCTAGCCCGAGCCCTTGGACAGCTTCCCTGAGAGGCTTTGAGGCTTTTCCAAGCTTGAGCCGAGACCCTGCCCTAAAGAAGCAGCAAGAGCGACCTCGCAGGACTTCGCCCGCCCGCCACCGCACGTAGACCGGGCTACCAGGTGAGCCATTTACCAATTCCTTGCACCTACAACCTCCCTGACTTCCTGTGAAGCTCCCAACTCACTGGATTGAGCTATCCCGCCATGGTTAGGCCGAATCTCTCACCGCCAACGAGCTCCCTCGCCTGCACGCGAGGACCAACCAACTCCGGCCATCTCCGTGTGAAGCTCCCAACTCACTGGATTGAGCTATCCCGCCATGGTTAGGCCGAATCTCTCACCGCCGACGAGCTCCCTCGCCTACACGCGAGGACCAACCAACTCCGGCCATCTCCGACACTGACCTGCACACCAACGTGACTGTCGTGACCTCCCCGACATCGTTGACCACTTCACCGGAGCTAAATTGCCGCTGGTAAGTCTCGTCGACGTGATCTTTGCCGTAGTCACTGTTCTGACCAACAAGGGACCGCGGGTATGTTTAGGTTAACCCTAGGGGGTTTTCTGCATTGTCAGTGACTCAGTTGAATAGTAAACTGAGGACTAGTCTGTAAGGAAAAAGGGAAAAATACACCAGGGACCTGAGTGCAAGATGTATTTTCCTTTCCCTTTTCGAATATTAAGTTGTTTAAATCTACTGTAAACTTGATAAATGTATAACTTGAAAAATATTCATCCAAATTTGGTTAAACAAATTTTGCTAGATTCTGTAAAACATGAACTGTCAAACAAAAATATTTAACCCCATGTTTTCTGTACTAATTTGTAGAGTTTTGAATTAAATTAGAAAACTGCCCAAACCTTAATAATACAGAGAAAAATAGAAATACTTCTATACTAGACTTGAGAAAAATTGTGGAGACACTCACCTCGTATATACACTGTTTAAAAATAATTAACACCACAGTATATAAGAATAAGCTAGGAATATCCCTTAAAGACTATTTCTACCCAAACTTTAAAAAAATGAAAAAGGGGATAGAAAATAAACTTGACCTGCGGGGGATAATAAAGGGGATAGAAAATAGAAACCAGAGAGTGACCATATTTTTCCTAGTATGCCTAAGTGATATAGATCATAGGAGAAATATACGGAACCCTGGTCTAGTGTTAATCTAAGGTTATAATTTTAATTAGGCATTAAGAAGTCAACAAAGGCCATGGTTAAAAATATATGGGCACATGCAATAATGGCAAGAAAAATTGTAGACACCTAACCACTAGTATACCACTGCAAAAATGGTAAACACCCCAAACCATCGCAGTAAGTGAGTTAAAAAATAGAACTTGGATTTGGCCAATACTTCAAATAAATCAAAAGAAAGACTAAAAATGTGAAACAATGAGCAACCCAATTTTTACCCAAGTACTTATTATGTAAACTACCAGAGAAAAATATAAGGCTAAGGTAAAATTTTGATGAAATACACCTCACCCCCCTACCCCATGAAAAAGACCATATATTCCAAGAAATTTTATAACCCCTTCCCCATGAGCAAAGTTAACCAACTGAAAGAATGATTGCTCTTGCTCAAAGAAGAAGATAGGAAAATTGAGAAATCTGTTGTTTGACATTTTACAATTATAGTAGTAGTAGAAAGCACCACTAAGCCCTAAAGATTTGAAAAATCCCCATAAAATAACCAGTAGGTATCTTTGGCTAAAGTTTGGCATATGGTCATAATATTATACCTATATACCAGCAAAAATAACCCTTATGATAAAACCCACACCTAGAAGAGAGTTGTAGTTCAAAGCACCCCCTCTGCCCTAAATTTTAATATTTTTGTGTAGAGACAACCATTATCATTTTAAGCATCAATTTTTGAGTCTGAGTTATACAAACCAGTGAGAAGGCAATGTAATTTTTACAGAATTTTTGGAAATATTTGAAGCTATGATGTAGTTCAAACCTACTCTAAAAAGCATAAGTAGGAAAGGGAAAAAGAGAGAATTAACAGAAATAATAAATCTTAACCATGACAACTTCAGCAAAGACCTTGTTAAAATTTTCACTAAGACATTAAAGGTTAGTGGAGTACTAAATTAATTCCATCTCTAGACCTTGGCCTCACACAATTCTAAATGGCTAAGTATGCCACTAACCTCCAGAAGTGAGATTAAGCTTTACCTTATTGACTTAATCATTTCACCATGCATCATAATTACTAAATTGCATATCATGGCATATATGTATCTTATTCATTGCATTCATTTAGATTGCAACCTCGTTGACGGAGAGTACGTGCTCATCCCCGAGCAAGGAGTTGCCCAAGACAAAGTCCAGGAGCCAGCTCTAGAGCCTGCCACCGAGGATCTCCCTGCAGCCTCAGCTTTTAAAGGCAAGCCCCGGTTTTATGCATAACCATTTATATATGCTACTTTACTACATTTAATGTTTGTAGGTTTGTAATGTGCACTTAAGTGTAGGAGTTGCGTGATACCCTAGTTGCATGAACTCAGGATTGCTTTTTGAGATCGATACTAGTATGCTAGATCGAGCAGCTACTTTGCTAAATAAGGATCTTGGTAGAAGTCAAGTGATTTTTCTAGCACTCGCGCGAGGTCAGGAACTGATTGTATTCATCTTGATAACGGGATCTATGATGGTCTATGGACATGGATCCAGGGTGGATACCTTGTGTATGAGACGGAAATGGAATTAAGGATTAATGTGTGGATACCCGAGTCAAGCGTTTGAACGTACTAGACACATGTCAGGAAATATGGTAATCGATAAACCTAGTACCTGAGTGAACCTCCCACAGACTTTACTCCTCACTGGACCTGAGAAAGTGGTATTCGATCCTGGGAAAGTGGCTTTATCGGATTAGATCCGATGAATCGATGGTTTATTCCGATTTAAGTGTGTCGTTGCCTCTAAGGTGAAACTCAGGCACTTAAGCTGAAATAATTCGGGCGGTTCTGGCACAACTGGTTATTACCGTAGATTTATTTCGGACTTCTCCAAAATTGTTAAACCCATCACCGGGTTATTGAAGAATGATACTAAGTTTGACTGGTCCTCTAAATGCAATGAGGCCTTTGAACAGTTGAAAGTATTGTTGACCACTGCACTGGTTTTGGCCCAACCGGACATTGAAAAGACTTTTGATGTGTATTGTGAGGTGTCAGGCAGTGGACTTGGATGTGTCCAGATGCAAGAAGGACGAGTAATAGCCTATGCTTCAAGGCAGCTGCATCGGCATGAGGAACATTATCCCACCCATGATCTGGAATTGGCTGCAGTAGTTCATGCCCTTAAGATTTGGTGTCATTATCTGCTGGGAAATATATGTCACTTGTATACGGATCACAAGAGTTTGAAGTATATCTTCACCCAGTCAAAACTAAATATGAGGCAAAGAAGGTGGCTCGAGCTAATCAAAGATTATGACTTGGAGATTATCACCCAGGAAAGGCTAATGTGGTGGCAGATGCTTTAAATCGCAAGGCTTCTTGTCATTGTCTCATAGTAAGGACACCTGACACCACTTTATGTCAAGAAATGGAAAAGTTGAATCTGGGGATAGTACAACAAGGAACTTTGACACATTTGAAGCTTGAGTTAGTTCTTCTACACAGGATTATTGATGCTCAAAGAACAAATAAGGGTATGAAATATATTTGTGAGAAAATGGAGGCTGACAAGGCTAATTGTTTTAGGAAAGATGATCAAGGAGTAATATGGTTTAAAGACCGCATAGCAGTGCCAAAGGATGCGGAGGTCCATCAACAAATCTTGGACGAAGCTCATCTTAGTCGGTATTCCATTCACCCTAGAAGCACTAAGATGTATCAAGACTTGAAACAACATTATTGGTGGACAAAAATGAAAATTGAAATAGCACGCTATGTGGCAAAATGCGAGACCTGTAGACATGTCAAGGTGATACATATGAAGACCGTCAGACCATTACAATCCTTGCCAATCCAACCTTGGAAATGGGAAGATATCAGTATGGATTTCATTATAGGATTACCAAAGACGGTTAAAGGATTTGACTCTATTTGGGTCATAATTGATCGGCTTACAAAGACTGCACATTTTCTTCCCGTTAAGGTGAAATATACAGTGGCTACATACACAGAATTTTATATTGCTCATATTCTCAGTTTACATGGAGTTCCAAAGACGATAGTGTTGGACCGGGGACCACAATTTGTATCCAAGTTTTGGGAGGAGTTGCACAAATCTTTGGGTACTAAATTACTCCACAATTTGGCCTAACATCCTCAAACAAGTAGACAAACTGAGAGGGTAAATCAAATACATGAAGATATGCTACGAGCATGTGTCCTAGAGTTCCCATAGAAATGGGATGTATGTCTGCCGTTGGCAGAATTTTCTTATAATAATAGTTATCAAGAAAGCATTAAAATGACATCGTTTGAAGTTCTGTATAGGCGGCGATGTCGAACACCCTTGAATTGGTTTGAACCAGGAGAACGGTGTTTTTTCAGGCCTGATTTGGTTAAAGAAACAGAAGAAAAAGTCCAACGTATAAGACACAACCTGAAAGAAGCTCAAACTCGGTAGAAAAACTATGAGGATAAACGACGCCGACCATTGGTTTTTCAAGCCGACGATCATGTATACCAGAAATTATCACCGATGAAGGGTGTTAGCCGGTTCGGGGTAAAAGGAAAATTGGCACCCCGATATATTGGCTCGTTCCCCATTCCTGAGCGATGTGGGCCAGTGGGCAGTGGCATACCGACTTCAATTACCAGAATCATTGTCTGCGGTGCATAATGTGTTCCATGTATCTCAGTTGAAGAAAAGCCTTCGGATTCCTGATCGAACTATAGATGTGGTAGATGTTGCTCTGGAACCAGACCTGACCTATTCAGAACATCACATTCGAGTTATAGATCAGAAGGACAGAATCACTCGAAAGAGGACTCTCAAGTTTTATAAGGTGCAATGGAACCAACACACTGAAGACGAAGCGACCTAGGAGACTCAAGACTTCTTAGAGAAGAATTTTCCTAGGTTTTAGCTTCATGTAACCTATAATATTTGTATACTTTGTTGTAAAGTTAGAACAAATCCTGCACCACCCCCTACTCTGTAAGATAAATAAGGAAATGAAGTTGTGACGCGTTTCCTTTTCCATTACATACTCTAGGACCTTAAATCTTGGGACAAGATTCTTTTATGGGGGAAGGATGTAACACCCCTGGTGTAACAAGAACTAAAACTTGGGCATGACATCATATGCATTGACATTTCATTATGTTTGTTACACCTAGAATGCATCCACTAGGTTAAAACTTCAAAACAAGTGTGATATGGTGACTTGAAGTGCTTCTTAACCATAAAATAGGGTACTTAACCAAGGGATAGAGGTATGTGGGTGTGTGTGATACCAAATTGAGTAGTATCACAAGAGTTAGTGGGAATGTTCATAAGAGACTGAACTTGATAGATTTGAGTGGCACACAAACCCTAGAACACTCAAAACCCTAATAAGAGCCCTAGAAACCCTAATTTGTGCCCTATAAGGTGATTTCAATTTCTATGCACTTTTTGACCAAAGTGCATATATCAAAGTGGTAGAGTATAAAAAACTAAACAACTTTTACATTGGAAGATTTTCAAGTATTGTGGAGCAAATTGGAGTAATTTTCAAAAAAGCCCCAATGGAACCATATGGCTTAAACCCTGAAATTAGTGACATTAGATCAAGTTTCGAACCTTGCATTTCTTAATCCATGGAGATTCTGCCCCAAGTCATTACAACAAAATGGTAGAGCTATGTTAATAGTTCAAGTTTGATTAAGTGACTAAGCCTTGGAGTTGTATGGAAATGGGAGAAAAATGGACCTGAAGTTAAGCTGTCAGTCACCCTTGATACTGAAATTCGACTGACAGTGAACTAGGATGAACTTTGAGATTGATTTTGCATAGGATCCAGTGGATGTTTGATCGAGGTTGCTATAACAAAATTAAAGCTAGTTTTTAGAAGAACAACTTTGCTAAAGACGGATTAGTGGGCTGTTACATCAAAATTTGAGAAAAGAGCTCCTGAACTTGCTCTATCAGAACGATTGAATGGGATCGCGATGGTACACTGAACTGAACAAGAATCCAGGTTCAGCGCATCTCGCCGCCGGTGAACTCGCGCCACGATCTACGCCGGCGTTGCGATTCGTGCCTAGTGGTGCGCGGATATCTACGTGAGGTGAAAGATCTTGCGCAGAGGATGAACTTGGGGCACTGTTACTGCTCAGTCGTCGTACCCACTTGAACGGCAATGTGGTCGCGCGACCGCCGTTGTCGTGCCCGCCGTTCACCTCGGTCACAACACGCCTTAAGCCATTTCACCACGTCATCGCGGGTTGTGAAGACTAAGTTGTGACCGTCGTAAACCCTTTGCCTAGTAAATGCCACGATACGTGACTCCGGTGACTCACCTTGCTCCGGCCTCCAGCATGCCTTTCCCAAATTCGGAGCCACGGCTTGCAGACGCTATAAATTGAGTGTGCGACCTGCTCCGTTAGCATGTTATGATGCCAGGACACCAACTCTCGCCCTCGATTAGCCACTGTAGACCGCGAATTTGGGTTTCCCCCAAATCGGCCAAAATTGCCGTCGTGAGGAATGTCGCCGTGGCCAGCCGATCTCAGGTCCATTCATCCCATTCTGTGCCATGTTTTAGCATCCTTGACTGTTAACATTTCTCATCGGCCCAACCGATTGAGCGACACCGTGTTCTAGTATCAAGAACATCATCTCGCCACCACGGAACACCCCCGAGAGCACGCTCACGCCGACTCACTCTTCCACCCCCACTCGGTCCAAATTAGTGTGTGTACTCGACCTATGGTAAATCCGTGAAACTCAACCAAGCTTCAATTTAGACGCTACCGCGTTTAGTTGCTCGAAACACGCTCACCGGAGCCCTTGCGCCACCATGACCGTGAACAAGCATCGATTTTGGTCGAACCCATCCAATTGACTGAGGGCTTTTGCTCGGGTAGGCTTGCGCATGATGTCCGTAGGGTTATTTTCCCCGATGCGGGTCGCCGTCGCCAGGAAATCGTGACTCCGACCATGTGCTCGGCGTGGTTCTATCGTGGACCGAGGATCGTGAAGAAATAGAAGTGCAAGGGGGTTTTGTGCAAACATCAGTGAGACATGTGAATAGTACGTAGGGATACTTTACTTGTTTTTCAAATAGCCGAGGGTCTCTACGCAAAATTGCCAACGCGGGCGCGAGCGCGCATGAGCGCGCGCGTTTTACCTGGTCGTGGGCTGGTTCGGGCTGGAATGAACCCAGTCCTGTTCACTGTTTTTCCTTTTCTTTTTTATGACATATTAAGAAATGCATATAAAATAGTAGAAAAATGATAAAAAAATGAGACCAATTTTGCTAGACTCCTAAAATTATCTAGTATTTAATAAAAATAGTTCCAAGATTTTTATCCCAAACCTGGAATTATTTAGCATTTAAAGATGCTTAACCCAAGCCTTTTAGAATTTAAGAAATAATTTAGTAAGCTCCAAAAATGGTAAAACTTTTTTGGGTAACCTTGGCTAAATTTTGAAATGATTTGGACATTGTTTGGTCCCAAACCCAACAAACTAGCCTCCTAGGGTTTAATTGCTTAATATTGATAGACTACTAACTTAGGACCCTAGTGATTAGTGTGTACCGTGAAGGAAATTTGTATTCAAGATACAACTTAGTATGTTTCTATTATGAAACTGCTTATTCATAGCATCACATAAGCATTCATGTATATGTACTGCTATGAATTGAAAACGAAGAAGAGACTATAGTTGAAGAAGTTGTACCTCAAGCTGAGAATCCACTAGCCAAGAATAACTTCTACTTCGACATTTGTGGAACAGACCTAGAACCTCCAGCAACACAAGGCAAGCCCCGGTGCATTTACCCCTTTCCTTGTTGTTTTAAACTCTTTATCACTTGAGATGAGGCATTAGGTGATAGGAATTGTGTGCTAAAACAATTGCTGCATTTCCTTCCTTGGAAACTGATTACCATCCCTTGTTACCTGATTTACTTAAAAGTTTTTTGATGCTTAGCTTTGCTTTAGAAAACAAAATGTTTTGTTTTAAACAAAAGGTGATGCTTCATATGGGATGGGAAATTTTACAAAGGAAAGACTTATGATGGTGAATCCATCATGGCCGTGATGGGTTCAATATCTGAAAAGATGTACCTCTGTTAGGTACCAAACATTGGGTGGTAATTGATAAAGACGAGACCGGGCGGGTGACTTGCACGAGAAGGAAGTCTTGATGTAGTGTCTCCATTTGAGTCGCTTAAGGACCGAGCCGATTTAGGCTTATTGATCGAGGACCTTTTAATTGGCCACATGCCTCATCACGGGTAAGCTTTGCCTCAGTTGGACCAATACCAGAAAGGCCACCACGCAATGGGAGTGGAGAGATGGCGAGAGTAGCGTGTACCCTCTATGGCAAGAGGCTGGACGGTGGTGTATATGTGCTCTCGGTTGGCGTGAACCCATTCTGGTCTTGAAAAACCCGGTGGCGAGTTGACATATGCAAGGGTTAATTGCTACATATGTCATGTGGTTGGAGATCCCTAGCTGGGTATTAATCGATTCAGATCGCCGTTACTTCTCAGACATGAAGACTGGTCACTGCCCTACACGTAGAAATCCAGTGAACTGAAGGGATGATAAAAGACGGCTAACATAGGCCAAGTGCCTGATCTAGGATAGAAAGAACTCTAGATGTAGGTAACTACTTAACCTGATAATAAAAATGGATTTTTAAGGATCCACTCATAGTAAGCTTTCTGCAAACAAGAGTCTTTGAATTTTGATGAGCTTTACCTTGATTCCCAAAAGCCAACATATCCTTGAGAGTCTTTTCCTTTGATGGGTAATACTTGCGAAAGTACACTCCGTACACAGGGTTTTCGAACCCATGTTGTTGCAGGTGATGAAACAGCTGAGTTATGTTGTTTCTGCTGCAAGGTGGTGCCAAAGTAGGAGGAAAATCAGTAAACTCGTTGGTGGGAGGGTGTTTTGCCTCCCAGTTATGTAATAATAAGTGCTGCACTTGGACACCCGATTTTGTAATAATAATACTCTATCTATATTTTATAAATGTAAATTATATTATTGTAATCCTTTCGCTCATTTTCTTCTCTGATTATGTGTAATGCCTACGTGATGGGTGTAAGACCCAAACTTAGTACAAAAAATAATATGATTATAAAATAAATAAACAAATATAGTATTATAATGCTTTGGGAATTAGGGAATGAGGAAAAAATAGGAGAAAGAAATTTTCTTAAAGGAAACCATTTATTCATCCCATGAATAAATAACAAGGAGAAGAATAAATAATAACATTGTAAACAATAGAAGTTATATTCACATTAGTATTAATTTGGACACTTGGAAATTTGAAGATCAAACATGGATTTGAAAAGAGTTGAGAAATATAATTATGATAATCATTTAAGTCTTTTCGAATTAAATGGTGAGGGGAAGATAATAATAATAATAATAATAATAATAATAAATATGAAGTTAGGATTTGGGTCCACATTAGAATTATGTTTGAAATTCAAAAAATTGAATCATGTTTGAAGTTGGAATAGGCATTTTAAAGTTTGAATTTAAATTGGAAAAGGAAAAAGAGATGGAAATCTGCACGTGGGCCAAATCTCACCTGTCTCGGCCCAACTATCTCTCTGGCCGGCCCAACTTCTTCCCCACCCCTTCTGTTGTGCCATGCCGACCCACTGGCATGTGGACCCGCCCGGTCATACTCTCGGATCCGCGCGTGCCTACTAGTTTGCTGAAATGTGGGGCCCACACTACAGGCAAATCACCGGCGCCCCAGCTCCATGCGCGCCTGCGCTTCTCTCTCTGGCTGACAGCCCTACCCCACCTGGTCAGTCCCTTTGTTGCCCCGTGCCCAAATCATGCCACCGACATGTGGGGCTGTCGCATCAGGGTCTTCTCCCAGCTTTGGATCGGGGCAAAGTCCAAACAAACCCCGCGGTCCTCGCGCTGCTGTGTAAGTCGTTCATCCCGCCCGCTTCGGTCGGGGCTGTTGTGTGATGGAACCTCCCAAGGTATTAGGCCCACCTATAGTTGTCCTTGTCCTAAGGACCTTGGACAACCCTTTAGATGCACATAATCACTCGACAAGTTTGGTAACTGTATCCTCATCATTTCGCCCAAGAGCGCTTCACCCGTCACGCAGATATTACATCACATCGGAGGAAAGAATAAGCGGAAGCAAATTACAATAACTTAATTTACATTCATCAAATATAGAAAGAGAGCATTATTATTACAATACCAGGGTATTACGAGTGCATAAGGTATTATTACAAACTAGGGAGGCAAAACACCCTCCCGCACAAAAAGTTTATTGTTTTCAATATGGGAGGCAAACATTCTCCCGCGACCAACTTCACTGCTGGGGCTCTTCCTTGGGTACCACCTTTGAACAGAAACAACAAAACTCTGTTGTTTTCTCACCTACAACAACATGGGTTCGCAAACCCTGAGTACGGAGTGTACTTTCGCAAGTCTTACCCGACAAAAGAAAAAGACTCTCAAGGATATGCTGGCTTGAGGGAGTCAAGGTAAGGCTATTCAAGAATCAAAGACTCTGTTTGCAGAAATGCTTACTAATAGTGGATCCTTAAAAATCCAGTTTTATTACCATGTTAAGTCATTACCTATATCTAGAGTTCTTTCTACCCAAGATCAAGAACTTGGCCTACACTAGCCGTCTTTTGTCACCCCTTTTTTACTTTACTGGATTGCTACGTGTAACTCAGTGACCAAGTCTTCATGTTCCAGAAGTAACGGCGATCTGAATCGATTAATATCCAGCTGGGGATCTCCAACCACATGACATATGTAGCACTTAACCCTTGCATATGTCAACTGGCCACTGGGTTTCTCAAGACCAGACCTGGTTCACGCCAACCGAGATCACAGATACACTACCGTCCAGCCTCTTGCCACGGAGGGTACACACTACTCTCGCCATCTCTCCACTCCCATTGCATGTTGGCCTTTCTGGTATTGGTCTGCCCGAGCCAAAGCTTACCCATGACGAGGCATGTGGCTAGTTAAAAGGTCCTCGATCATCAGGCCTACATTGGCACGGTCCTTAATTGACTCAGACGGAGACACTACACCGAGACTTCCTTCTCGTGCAAGTCACCCGCCCGGTCTCGTCTTTATAATACTAAAGTTTGGTACCTGGCAGAGGTACATCTTTTTTGATGTTGAACCCATCACGTCCATGATGGATCCACCATCAAGTTTTATTTTTGAAAATATCCCATTCCATCTGAAGCATCATCTTTTGTTAAAACAAAACATTTTTGTTTTCTAAAGCAAGACTAAGCACCAGAAAATGTTTAAGCAAAACAGGTATCAAGGAAGGGTAAATAGTTCCAAGGAAGGAAATGCAGCAATTGGTTTAGCACTCAACTCTTATCACCTAATGCATCATTCAAGTGATAAAGAGCTTAAAATCACAAGGAAAGGTAAATGCACCGGGGCTTGCCTTGTGTTGTAGGGGATTCGGGATCTGTTCCACAGATATCAAAATAAAAACTATTCCCGGTAGGTGGAGTCTCAGTTGGTGGTGCAGTTTCTTCTTCTTCGACTATTTCTTCTTCGTTTTCTAAACATAACAATATACATACATAAATGCCCATGTGATGCTATGAATATGCAGTTATGATAGAACATAGTAAGTTATATCTTAAATATAACTTTCCTTCACGTTACACCAAGGTAACTAGGGTTTTCTAAGTCCGTACTCTATTAGGATAAGGCAAATATTATCTTAGAAAGCTAGGGTTTAGGGTTCGGGGATCAAGCAATGTCCAAAACATGTCAAACTTCACCCAAAGGCTTTAATTATCATATTAAGCTGGCCCAAAAAGTTTTATGATTTTTGGAGCAATCAAGTAATTTCTAAAATTCTAAAAGGCTAGGTTTAGGCCTTCTTAAATGTTGAATAATTCATAGTTGGGACTAAAAATCTTAGAACTATTTTTATTAAATACTAGAGGAATTTAGGAGTCTAGTAAAATTGGTCTCATGATTTTATCATTTTTTTAGAATTTCCTATAAATTCCCTAAGCCTGGCAGAAAAAGAAAAGGGAAAATAATGAACAGGGATGGGCTGAAACCAGCCAGATCCGGCCCACGAACGGGGAAACGCGCCTGCGCGCGCCCACGATGTCCAATTTGCACAGAGGACCTCAGTTGTTTGAATAACTGGTTAAGAACCCTTTCCACTATTTACTTGTGTCTCTAACATTCATAGTTAGGCCCTCGAAGTTCTATTTCTTCGCAACGACAGCTCCCCGATGGTGAACGCCGGTGAGCACGCCCTCCGGTGATCCTGTACCGGCCGAGATACTTAACGATTAGAGTCCTAGCCTGGCCGATACCTAATTCCACCCTCGGCAACACTAATCCCTCTATTAATTGCACGAATCCAGCCCGGATTCGTCTACCCATGACGACGACAAGATCCGAGGAGAAACTATGGTGTTCTGGGCAATTCAACGTGGTCTAGTTCAATCAACTGAGCCTACAAGCAATAGGAGACCTAAGGGACAATAGAACATCCAACAGAGAAGCATGAACCAACCTGAGGAGGGCTGGCCACAGTGAGAGACCCTCAGCTACGCGGAAAATAGATTTGGAGGCAATGTGAAATTGGGAGGCTCTGGTGGACGATCAGAGGCGAGAGCTAGTGCACTAGGTGCGTAATAACCTAGCGAAGCTCACTGGGGCAGCAATTTATAGAATCCATCGGTGGTGGCGTCCAATTTGAAAAAGGCGCGCTGGCGGTCGGAGAGAGGGGAAGTTCACTGGCACGAGCGCTATCGTGGGTTTCATCGTGGCAAAGCCTCTGGCGATGGACGGACTCCCTACTACGGTTCACTGTGATGTGGTAATGTTCCTAAGCACATGGCACGGGCGGAGAACGGTGATCTTCGGTAATGCCAGCGCGACCGACCGAGGCGGGACACGACGGCCGGTCCGGCCAGCGACCAGATTCACCCCACATTGGATATTTTCACCCCGCCCCAATGTTATCTACTCTTCCCATGGCACGAATCTCTAGACGGGCGCGAATTGTGGCGATAGATCACAAGCGTCGAGCTCATGGCACCGGAGATCTTTATGGTCACTGTACCATGGTGATCTTCATCAGACATTCTGATAGCACTGTTTGGAGAGCTTCGTTTTCTATTTTTCATGTAACAACTCGCTCACTTATCTGCATCAATATTGTCATCCAAAGAACCAACTACAAGTTTGTTATAAAGATCTTACTCAGTTACCCACTCAATTCCTCACAATTTGATCTCCAAGTTCTTCCAAGTTCACTAGTGGCCATAATTCAGTTCTCAATGGCGAATGACAGCCAGACTTTGAGTCCATTTTACTCCAATTTTGTACAACATCAAAGCTTAGTCACTTAAGCAAAGTTGTACTCCTATCATAGCTCTACAACTTAGTCACATAGTGCTCATGTGACCCTTTTGCAAATAAGTCCAAATTTCATCATTCAACTTGAAAATTCTCCAATGTGAAAGTTACTTGATTTGTGGTGTTCTATCACTTTGTTATTTGCACTCTAGTCCTTAAGTGCATAGAATTTGCATTTACCCCCCTAGGGTGCCAATTAGGGTTTTCTAGGGTTTGTTTGTAGGGTTTTGGGCACACTAGGGTTTTTCTGCCACTAAATTTCATCAAATTTGACATCTTGTGAACATTTCTCACGACTTTTGAGATTTTACTCATTTTAGGCTACTACTACCCAAATGCCCTAATCCAAGGGTAAGTACCCTACCTTAAGGTTAAGCACTCTTCAAGTCACATCATCACAACTTGTTTTGAAATTTTACCTAGTGAATGAATTCTAGGTGTAACAAACACATGAAATGTCAATGCACATGATGTTATGCTCAAGTTTTAGTGCTAGTAACACCAGGGGTGTTACATCCTTCCCCCCATAAAAGAATCTCGTCTTGAGATTTATGGTCCTATGGTAAGTAGTGGAAAAGGAAACACATCACATCTTTATTTCCTTCTTTGTCTTACAGAGCAGGGGGTGATATTGGGTTTATTCCACTTTTACAATCAACTACACATATCTTACAGGTTGCATGAAGCTAAAAAACTAGGAAAATTCTTTTCCAAGAAATCTTAAGTCTCTCAGGTAGCTTCATCTTCAGTATGCTGGTTCCATTGTACCTTATAGAATTTAAGAGTCCTTTTTCGAGTGATCTTGTCCTTCTGATCCAAATTTCGAATGGGATGTTCTAAATAAGTTAAGTCTGGTTCCAAGGCAACATCCACCACATCGATGGTTCGATCAGGAATTCGAAGGCACTTCTTCAATTGAGATACATGGAACACATTATGCACTCTAGACAATGTTTCGGACAGTTGAAGTCTGTATGCCACTGGTCCGCATTGTTCATGAATGGGAAAAGGGCCAATGTATCGGGGTGCCAACTTTCCTTTTACCCCGAATCAATTAACACCCTTCATTGCTGATACTTTCGGGTACACATGATCTTTAACTTGAAAGAACAAGGGTCGGGGTCGTTTGTCTGCATAACTTTTCTGCCGAGCTTGAGCTTCTTTCAAGTAGTGCCTTAACCGTTGAACTTTTGCTTCTGTTTCCTTGACTAAGTCAGACCTAAAATACCACTGTTCTCCAGGTTCTCACCAATTTAATGGTGTCTGACATCGTCGCCCATACAGTGCTTCAAATGGTGCCATTTTAATGTTCTCTTGATAACCGTTATTATAAGAAAATTCTGCCAATGGCAGACAATCATCCCATTTTTGCGGAAATTCCAGGACACATGCTCGCAACATGTCTTCAAGTATCTGATTTACTCTCTCAGTTTGTCCACTTGTTTGAGGATGATATGCCGAACTGTGGAGCAACTTAGTACCCAGGGACTT
This sequence comes from Zea mays, assembly GCF_902167145.1. Taxonomy (NCBI): domain Eukaryota; kingdom Viridiplantae; phylum Streptophyta; class Magnoliopsida; order Poales; family Poaceae; genus Zea; species Zea mays. The sequence continues at coordinate 113,206,453 of NC_050100.1, forward strand.
GTGTAGCTCTTCCCAAAACTTGGATACAAATTGTGGTCTGCGGTCTAACACTATTGTTTTTGGAACCCCGAGCAAACTGAGAATACGAGCAATATATATCTGGGCATAGGTAATGACTGGATAAGATGTCTTGACTGGTAGAAAATGAGCTATCTTTGTAAGCCGATCAATTATAACCCAGATAGAGTCAAAACCTTTAGCTGTCCTAGTTAACCCCACAATGAAATCCATACTAATATCTTCCCATTTCCAAGTTGGGATGGGCAAGGATTGTAATGGTCCAGTGGTATTCATATGTATTGCTTTGACACGTCTGTAGGTGTCACATCTTGCCACATAGCGTGCAATCTCAATCTTCATGTTCGTCCACCAATAGTGTTGCTTTTAGTCTTGATACATCTTAGTACTTCCAGGATGAATGGAATATCGACTAAGATGAGCTTCATCCAAAATTTGTTGGCGGACCTCAGCATCTTTAGGCACAACTATGCGATCATTAAACCATATTATTCCTTGATCATCTTTTCTAAAGCAATTTGCTTTGCCGGCCTTTATTTTCTCACGAATATGTTTCATACCCTTGTCTGTTCTTTGGGCATCAATAATTCTCTATAGAAGAACTGATTCAAGCTTTAATTGTGTCAAAGTTCCGTGTTGTATCATACCCAGGTTCAACCTTTCCATTTCTTGACATAGTGTGGTGTGAGGGGTCCTTACTGTCAGACAATGATAGGAAGCTTTGCGACTCAATGCATCTGCCACCACATTGGCTTTTCTTGGGTGATAATGGATTTCCAAGTCATAATCTTTAATTAGCTCAAGCCATCTTCGTTGTCTCATATTCAACTCTGACTGGGTAAAAATATATTTCAAACTTTTATGATCTATATATAAATGACAAGTATTTCCCAGTAGATAATGACGCCATATTTTAAGGGCATGAACAACTGCAGCTAGTTCCAAATCATGAGTTGGATAGTGCTCCTCATGCGGGGGTAGTTGTCTTGAAGCATAAGCTATGACTCGGCCCTCTTGCATTAGGACACATTTGAGTCCCCCTACCTGATGCATCACAATACACATCAAAAGGTTTTTCAATGTTCGATTGAGCCAATACCGGAGCAGTGGTTAATAACACCTTCAATTGCTCGAAAGCTTCATTCATTTTGAGGACCAATCAAACTTCGTATCATTCTTCAATAAACCCGTAATAGGTTTAAAAATCTTGGAGAAATCCGGAATGAACCTGCGGTAATATCCAACCAGTCCAAGGAAGCTTCGAACTTGATGTACTGTAGTTGGCGGTTTCATTCTAGAATATCCTTGACTTTGCTGGGATCAACCGCGATTCCTTTTGCAGATAATAAATGTCCAAGAAATTGGATTTTCTCCAACCAGAACGTGCATTTGCTGAACTTAGCATACAACTAGTGCTCCCTTAAGCATGTTAGCACGATCTGTAAGTCCTTAGCATGCTCCTCTTCTTTTTTGGAATAGATCAGGATGTCATCAATGAAGACCACCACAAATTTATCCAGCTCGAGCATAAATACCGAGTTCATTAAATACGTGAAGTGGGCTGGAGCATTTGTGAATCCGAAAGACATAACCAAATATTCAAATAATCCATACCGCGTAGTGAATGCGGTCTTGGGTATATCTTCAGGTGGAATACGGATCTGAGGATAACCTAACCTGAGGTCAATCTTGGAGAATACCCGAGCTGCAGTAAGTTGATTGAATAAGATATCGATCTGGGGAAGAGGGTACTTGTTCTTGATGGTGACCTCATTAAGGGGTCTGTAGTCCACACACATTCGTAATGTTTGATCCTTCTTCTTGACGAAAATTGTGGGACATCCCCAAGGTGATGAACTTGGCCTGATGAACCCTTTCTCAAGCAAATCTTGTAGTTGAGTCTTGAGTTCTGCCAATTCATTAGGTGGCATTCGGTACGACCTTCTGGAGATAGGAGTCGTACCGGGCTTTAGTTTAATCACAAATTCCACATCCCTTTCTGGAGGCAACCCAGGCAAGTCTTCAGGAAAGACATCCGGGAATTCACATACCACCAAAATATCCTAGATTTCTTGTACAATAGCTTCATAAACCTGTCTAGATGGTTTGGCTGGGACAGCTACAAGGATGGACAATTGAATCTCTTCATGGCCATAGCTCTATTTGATGGTCCTTAAGTGTGTATTGATGATGGCCTTATGTTGGGCTAACCAGTTCATGCCTAGAATTACATCTATGTCTTGACCTTTTAAAACAATCATGTTGGTAGGAAATTCCCGTCCGACCAACGTTACTGGTATATGGAAGACTACTTCCTTAGTAAATATCTGTCCCCCAGTGAGTGGATAATAAATCCTTCCCTTGATTCAGTGCAAGGAATGCAATGTTTTTCCACAAAATTCTTGCTTATGAAGGTACGCGATGCACCAGAAACGAAGAGAATAACTGCTGGGTAATTGGCAACAAGGAACATACCCATCATTTCCGGCTCGCCCTCCGGTGTTGTAGCCACTTGGGTATACTAAATCCGTCCAGTTTTCTTGAAATTCTTGCCCATTGAAGTATTAGCCGTGTTCCCCTTTCCTTGGTTGGAATTCCCAGAATTCTGCTAAAAATTGGTTTTATTTTGCTTCGGGTATGGGCAATCCTTGATGAAGTGTCCGGACTTTCCACAACTGAAGCAACTAGTGGAAGAACTAGGAAGAACGGGGAAACGAGTACCAGGGGCACTCGACTGATTGGTAGGAGCGGGGGCAGTAGTGGGATGAATAAAGACAGGATGCTTGAATGAATATGAAGGTGGGCGAGGTGAAGAACGATTTTGATTAAAAGATCAGATTACCAACCTGGTTCTCTTCTCAGGTCCTTGATTTGACATTTCTCCTCCAAACCCCTTTGATTTTCCATGTCCTACAGTCTTAGTTTCCACTGCCAGTGCTGTACTGACAGCCCTACTATAGGTAAGGTCCAAGCATGTTGCCATTTTCCGCTGAAGCCTGTCATTAAGTCCCCTCATAAAACAATTCTTGTTTTTTAGATCTGTATTCACTTGGTCAATGGCATACTGGGAGAGATGGTTGAATTTATTGAGATACTACATTACAGTATCTCCCCCTTGCTTTAACCTGATAAACTCTTCTTGTTTCATATGGAGCACTCCCTCTGGAACATAATGCTCCCAGAACGCTAGCTTGAATTCCTCCCAAGTAATCTGAAGCCCAACAGGTTGGATTGATACAAAATTTGCCCACCAAGTACTGGCAGGCCCTCTTAGTGTTGTGCACCAAACAATGGCTTTTGCGTCTCCATGCATCGAATCAACCCAAACTTTTGTTCCATCACACTTACCCATTCATCAGCGTCTAAAGGTTCTTCTGCTTTGATGAAGAGCATGGGTCGAGTCTCAAAGAATTCTAGATATGTAGTATCACGTGGTCCTTGAGGAGGAGCTCTTCCTCCGTGCTATTGGAACTGATTGCCCGCCATTTCGCGCAAGAAATGCGTATTATCAGTGGTGGCATTGACCAGGGCAGTGATTGTAACACCCTAGTGTCACTTAGGGTTTCTTCTTAGAGCTAACTCAAGACCATTAACACATGTGAACCAAATTGAGCAAAGGACATCAAAAATTAGGAACTAAGGTTTAATTAAGTTTTTTCATCTTAAGGATTGTTCCTTAATCATATCATGCACCTCAAGGTGAGAATAATTCACAAACCCTAAATAACCCTAAGTAGGCCATTTAAGTGCAAAAAGGGAAAATTGTAATTTTTTTTGAAAAAACACAAAATCATGATAAGAAACAAATAACAAAGTTAAAGTGCACTAAATAAACCAAAAAATGTAGTAAGAAAGTTTGATTAGTGGAGCTTTGCAAAATTCTCAAAAAGACCCCTCAAGCTAAACTTTCAAAAAGGTCAGAAAATTCAGAACTAAATTTTTACCCCTTTATGAAGTTCAGCCGTGTTCTCTGTTTTCCAAAACACAAATCTACAAAACCCAAATATGAAAGTGGCGTTAAATTACCTTGAACATACTCTAGTAAAGTTTGAAATCAAACAAAAACCGTTTGACACATGTTGACTCGACTTTAGTCTAGGTTTTCAGCCGAGCGACAAACCCAACTTCGCCCCCTCGTATCTCGTGAATCCGAGATCAAATCCACTCAAGTGCTATAAGAGAAACAAAGAGTAAATGACAAAGAACAAATCGTGTGCAGGGATTTAGGAGAGTTACAAGAAGATCGCGAGCCAATTAGCATTTGAAAATGACTAGACCGAGCGAGGCCACGTGTTCGATCGCTTGCCTGACCGGCCGAGCGCGGACTGGCCGCGGCAGCGCGCGCCCCACTCGTGGTTGCCCCGCCCCGTGTGTCTGCACCTTACCCTCGCCTATAAGTGCCCCAGAGGCCTTAGCCGTTTGCACACGCGCACCAAAAGCCCCGCCCGAGCTAGAGATCACCGGAGTTCGCCGTGGAAAGCGAGCGCCACCGCCCGCCATCACTGCCCAAGCACGGCCGTCGTGACCAATCTTTTCTAACGACCCCTAGCCTCGCCCTAGTCCTTGGACAACTTCCCCGAGAGGCTGTGAAGCTTCTCCAAGCTTGAGCCGAGGCATTGCCTCAACGGAGAAGCGAAATCACCCTCGCCGGACTTCGGCCGCCCGCCACCGCGCGTGAACCGAGCTATCTGGTGAGCCATTTTTCAATTCCTCGCGTGGACCGACCTACTCCGACCATCACCGGAGACGATCCGCACATCGGCATGACCGTCAAGACCTCCCTTACACCCTCGACCACTTCACCGGAGCAATCTCGCTGCCGGTAAGCCCCTCCTCCCTTTTCTCCGCCACGACCACTGTTTCATTAGGGGGAAGGACCATGGGTTTGATTTAGTAGAACCTTAGGGGTTTTCTGCATAGTCAGAGACTCATGTGAATAGTAACCCGAGGACCCATCTGCAAGGAAACTTAGAAACTTTCGCTAGGGACCCAATGCAAAACCTTTTTCCTTTAACCATTTCTGTTTATTCTTTTTAAATGAGCAGAGAAATTAGGAAATTCATATCTTGAGAAATAATTAACCAAATTTAGTCAAACCAATTTCACTGGATTCAGAATATTAGGAACTATCATATAAAAATGCTGAACCTTATGGTTTTTGTACTGTTTTTTGGAGTTTGGAATTAAATAAGGAAACTGCCCAAACCTTATTAAAATAAGGAAAAATAGTTATGCTTCTGTGCTGGACTTAAGAAAATTTGTAGAAGTCCAAACTCAACTTAGGCACTATTTAAAAATATTAAGCACCCGAGTATACAAGATTAACACAGGGTTATCTATTAAAAATTATATCTGCTCAAAACATAGGAAAATAAGAAAGACAATACAAATTAATGAACAGTGGATAAAAATATTTTTCCTAGTCCACTTAAGCAATGAAGAACCTAAGAAAAATACAAAGAACCTTAGTCCAGAACAAATCCAAGGTGAAATATTTTATTAGGCACAAATAAATCTAGAGAGGCCATGATTAAAAATATAAGGACCATTTAAAAATTGGTAAGAAAAATTCAGTAGACTCTAAACTACTAGAACACCCCTACAAAAATAATAAACACCACAGCCCATCATCATAAGTGGGTTGAACAATTAAAACTTGATTCTTAGCCATGTTCCAATTAAATAATAAGAAAGGTACAAATTGTGCAACAATGGGCAAATGAATTTTTACCAAATTGTTGATGAAGTAGACCACCAGAGAAAAATGCAAAACCTATTCAAAACTACAAAATAACACCCATTACCCCTACCTCATGAAAAAGGCCATTTAATTCAAGAAATTCTACCACCCTTTCCCTTAAGCAAAAAGTTGCCAAATTCTAGAATGATTGCTCTTGCGCAAAGAAGAAGATAGGGAAATTTAGAAATCTGTTGTTTGATATTTTTCAAGTATAGTAGTAGTAGAAAGCACTCCATTGGCTAGAAACTTTAGAAAATCATAGTAAAATAACTAATAAGTATTAGTGGCTGAAAATTGGTGCAAAATCATGTTATTACACCTAGATGCCAGCAAAAATAAGCCTTAGAAAATAACCTACTGTCAAAGGAAGGTTGTAGTTCAAAGCACCACCTCTACCCTAATATTTGATAATTTTGTACAGAGAGAACCCCTCACTTTTTATGGCCCAAATTTTGAGACAGAGTTATACACTAGTGAGGAGCCACTATAATTTTTATAGAATTTTTCGAAATTTATAACAATGGCTTGTAGTTCAAACCCACCTTAAAAGCATAAAAGAAAAGGAAAAGAAGAGATACATTGGAAAGAATAATAAGTCTCACCCCAATAAATGCAGCTAAGAATCTTGTTAAAATATCACTAAGACATGAAGAGGAAAATCAGTGGAACACTAAAAATAGTCTAACCATTTAGTAATCAAACATGACCCTAATTTACTAAGTATACCCCAGAAATCTCTAGTAGCAAGACTTAACTCTATTTTCTTTCAATTAATCTTTCACCATACAATTTTAATTGCTAAAATTGCATATCATACCATGCAAATATCTTATCCCTTACATTCATTAGAATTGCAACCTCGTTGGCGGAGAGTACATGCTCATCCCTGAGCAAGGAGGTGTCCACGAGGAAGATCAGGAGCTAGCTCCCGAGCCTGCCATCGAGGATCTCCCCGTAGCCCCAACAATTGAAGGCAAGCTCCGGTTTTATGCATAACCAATATATATATATATGCTACTTTACTACACTTAATGTTTGTAGGCTTGTAATGTGCACTTAAGTGTAGGAGTTGCTTGAAACCCTTTGTTGCATGAAATCAGGATTCCTTTTTGAGATGGATACTAGTATGCTAGGTCGAGTAGCTGCTTTGCTAATTAGGATCTCGGTAGAAGTCGAGTGATTTTTCTAGCACTCGCGCGAGGTCAGGAATTGATTGTATTCATCTTGATAACGGGATCTATGAGGGTCTATGGACTTGGATCCAGGGTGGATGCCTTGTCCATGGGATGGGAAAAGGAATTAAGATTAATGTGTGGATACCTGAGTCAAGCGTTTGAAAGTACTAAACACATGTCGGGAAATATGGTAACCGATAAACCTAGTATCTGAGTGAAGCCGGGCGCGGACTTTACCCCTCACTCGTCCTGAGACTGGGTCTCCCATGCTAGCTATGGTGGGTACAAGTGCGGTCACAGCACAACGGCTTCTTGCAGCTAATGAGACTGCTTGACCCCTTGTACTGCATTGAGTAAGAAGTGAAACGAGGTTTTGCATGAGATAACATGTTGATTGTATTAAATGATTGTTACCATGTATGCTTAGAAGGAGTAAACTTAGCTAAAAGTAATGATATTAGAATCGGAAAAGCTAAAATTAATCTTAGACTCAGCTAGTGCTTTGGCAAACCAAACCCCTCAGCCAAACAGCTGCATGGTCTAGAGGTAGAGGAGTAGATTCCTCACACCGGGTAAGTCTAGCTGAGTATTAGTATACTCAGCCTTGCTTGTGGCATAATTTTTGCAGGTACGCTTCAGGATATGGTTGATGGTGTGACTTGGCCTACCACCATGCCACCGGGTTGGGCGGTCGAGTGGGATGCTGCTCCAGCAAGAGAGGAGACGGAGAAGTAGTGGGCTAGGCCTTGCCCTATTCCTCATCTTTCGAAGATATCTATTATCCGCTGCAATTTATCTTATGAACTTACTTTAGTTACTTGAAAAACTCTGATTTATATAATAACTCCAGTACTTTAATTTGAGGTTTCATGTTTTATTGTATTTCCTCTGTGACTCACTTTTGAGTGAACTTGTGGTATTTGATCCTGGATAAGTGGTTTTATCAGACTAGATCTGAGGGACTGACGGGTTATTCCGATTTAAGTGTGTTGCGACCTCTAAGGCGTGTCTTGGGCACTTAAGCTGGAATAGTTCAGGCGGTTCTGCCACAGCTGGTATCGGAGCAAATACCCCCATAGAGAAAGCAATAAACCATTAATACCAACTTTCAGAACTCTAAAACTTGCTTAGAAACCAGTAATTGAATTGTTAGGACTAGAACGCTAGACCTAGGACGAAAGGCCTTAGGAATAGTGGGAGAAATAGGTGGCTAGTTAAGTAGGCCCTATGGGCCAGTCTTAGGATTTCAAGGATACCCTAAAAGCACCCTTTCTGATTCGGAGAGAAGACGTTATGTTCAACATGCATGCATTATAAAAACTAAAAGGATTAGAAATTAAAGAAGAAAAAATTTGATCTAACCCACTTCTTTTTAAACCACCTAGGCTCTTTTATTTATCTTTCTTCCACCATAATCTTTACATCTGATACTCTTCCATAGATGACTTCACCCACCCCCGCCAATGGAGGAGACACTCGTTTCAGTTCCGATTTCCTTTCTCACGATGGTTTTCCTTCCATCTTGTGAGAAGTGCTCAACTCCACCGATTACCCTATGCCCCCTTTGTACACACTGCAGCTGTACGAGGAGCATCGGTTACCACGTGGCCGAGTCTGGCTAACTCTGGAGGCTCATCCCCTTCAGTCGGGTTGGCGTTCCCTTGACTTCGAGATTGTTGGATTCAGGACGGACAACACCACCGAGGCGGCAGCTATGAAGACCCTGATGGCTTTCTGTGGCTACCATCCCCTGGAGATGGTGATGCACCCCTTGGGACTCTTCCCTGCTGAGAAGAGGGATGACCCCATGTGGTGCAACCGTGTGAGCCATGTGAAGGACGTATGGGCCATGTATCCCGACTTGGTCGGGAGAATCACTGTTCAGTGCATGAGCGCACTGTACCGCCTTCAGGCCCTGCAGAGCGACGCTATGGCACATCTTGCTAACCTCCTCAGACCTCCAGCTCACCCTCGATAGCCAAGAGGACTTCATGGTCAACTTGTCCTCAGAATTGGTGGAGAAGGACCTACAGGTGGAACGGTTGAGCCAGTGCATCACCACCCTGGAGCAGCAGGTGGAGATCTGCAAGTTCTACTTTTGTGCATGGTAGAAGTAGGCCTAGTAAGGGAAATGTTATTCATCATGTGCCTAGGAAAATACATAATGAATCTGCTACTGTTTTTCATGCCTGCAACACTGTTTTGTACTTTCATGTAAAAATAAGAAAGTGGTTGCTAGGAAGTTGGGGGCCAAATGCAAGGGAGACAAGCTTGCATTTGGGTCCCAAAGGATATTGTAACTAACCTTGTAGGACCCAACAAGAGTTGGGTACATAAAACCCAAGCCTAAATTGTCTTGCAGGTTTATGCATCTGGGGGCTCAAGCTGGATTATCGACAGCGGATGCACAAACCACATGATGGGGGAGAAGAAGATGTTCACCTCCTACATCAAGAACAAGGACTCCTAAGACACGATTATCTTTGGAGATGGGAACCAAGACCTTATGCAGCGTGTCAGGCAGGAAAACAAGTGGGAAGCACTAATCACAACAAAAATGTGATGATGACATCAAGACCACTGGAGCTACTACATATGGACCTCTTCGGACCCGTCGCCTATCTCAGCATCAGGGGAAGTAAGTATGGTCTTGTTATTGTTGATGATTTTTCCCGCTTCACTTGGGTATTCTTTTTGCAGGAGAAATCAGAACCTCAAGGGACCCTAAAGCGCTTTCTAAGGAGAGCTCAAAACGAATTTGAGCTCAAGGTGAAAAAGATAAGAAGCGACAATGGGTCCGAATTCAAGAATCTTCAAGTGGAGGAGTACCTTGAGGAGGAAGGAATCAAGCACGAGTTCTCCGCTCCCTACACACCACAACAAAACGGTGTGGTACAGAGGAAGAACTGGACGCTCATAGACATGGCGAGGACGATGCTTGGAGAATTCAAGACGTCCGAGCTGGTTTTGGTCGGAAGCTGTGAACACAGCTTGCCACGCCATAAACCAGCTCTACCTTCATCGCCTTCTCAAGAAGACCTCGTATGAACTTCTGACTGGTAACAAACCCAACGTCTCATACTTTCATGTATTTGGGAGTAAATGTTACATTCTAGTGAAGAAAGGTAGAAACTCTAAATTTGCTCCCAAAGCTGTAGAAGGGTTTTTGCTAGGTTATGACTCAAATACAAAGGCGTATAGAGTCTTCAACAAATCTTCAGGTTTGGTTTAAGTCTCTAGCGACGTTGTATTTGATGAGACTAATGGCTCTCCAAGAGAGCAAGTTGATCTTGATGATGTAGATGAAGATGATGTTCCAACAGCTGCAATTCGCACCATGGCAATTGGAGATGTGCGACCACAGGAACAACAAGAGCAAGATCAACCTTCTTCCTCAACCATGGTGCATCCCTCAACTCAAGACGATGAACAGGTTCCTCAAGAGGAGGCGTGTGATCAAGGGGGAGCACAAGAAGACCAAGTTATAGAGGAAGAAGCACCACGGGCCCCTCCAACTCAAGTCCGAGCAACGATTCAAAAAAATCATCCTGTCGACCAGATTCTAGGTGATATAAGCAAGGGAGTAACTACTCGCTCAAGACTAGCTAACTTTTGTGAGCATTACTCATTTGTCTCTTCTATTGAGCCTTTCAGGGTAGAAGAAGCCTTGCTAGATCCGGACTGGGTGTTGGCCATGCAGGAAGAGCTCAACAACTTCAAGCGAAATGAATTTTGGACCCTGGTGCCACGTCCCAAGCAAAACGTTGTGGGAACCAAGTGGGTGTTCCACAACAAGCAAGACGAGCACGGAGTGGTGACAAGAAACATGGCTCGACTTAGGGAAAAAGGTTATGCCCAAGTCGCAGGTTTGGATTTTGAGGAGACTTTTGCTCCTGTGGCTAGGCTAGAGTCCATTCGCATTTTGTTAGCCTATGCCGCTCACCATTCTTTCAGGTTGTTTCAAATGGACGTGAAGAGCGCTTTCCTCAATGGGCCAATCAAGGAGGATGTGTATGTGGAGCAACCCCCTGGCTTTGAGGATGAACGGTACCCCGACCATGTGTGTAAGCTCTCTAAGGCGCTCTATGGACTTAAGCAAGCCCCAAGAGCATGGTATGAATGCCTTAGAGATTTTCTAATTGCTAATGCTTTCAAGGTTGGGAAAGCCGATCCAACTCTTTTCACTAAGACTTGTGATGGTGACCTATTTGTGTGCCAAATTTATGTCAATGACATAATATTTGGTTCTACTAACAAAAAGTCTTGTGAGGAGTTTAGCAGGGTGATGACACAGAAATTTGAGATGTCGATGATGGGCGAGTTGAACTACTTCCTTGGGTTCCAAGTGAAGCAACTCAAGGATGGCACCTTCATCTCACAAATGAAGTACACACAAGACCTTCTCAAGCGGTTTGGGATGAAGGACGCCAAGCCCGCAAAGACGCCGATGGGAACCAACGGACACGTCGACCTCAACAAAGGAGGTAAGTCCGTTGATCAAAAGGCATACCGGTCCATGATAGGTTCATTGCTTTATTTATGTGCTAGTAGACCGGATATTATGCTTAGCGTATGCATGTGTGCTAGATTTCAATCCGATCCAAGGGAGTGTAACCTTGTGGCTATTAAGCGAATTCTTAGATATTTAGTTGCTACGCCTTGCTTCGAGATCTGGTATCCAAAGGGGTCTACCTTTGACATGATTGGATACTCAGACTCCGATTATGCTGGATGCAAGGTTGATAGGAAGAGTACATCAGGGACGTGCCAATTCCTAGGAAGGTCCCTGGTGTCTTGGAGTTCTAAGAAACAAACCTCTGTTGCCCTATCCATCGCTGAGGCCGAGTACGTTGCCGCAGGACAGTGTTGCACACAACTACTTTGGATGAGGCAAACCCTCCGGGACTTTAGCTACAATCTAAGCAAAGTCCCACTCCTATGTGACAATGAGAGTGCAATCCGCATGGCGGATAATCCTGTTGAACACAGCCGCACTAAGCACATAGACATCCGGCATCACTTTTTGAGAGACCACCAGCAAAAGGGAGATATCGAAGTGTTCTATATTAGCACCGAGAACCATCTAGCCGATATCTTTACCAAGCCATTAGATGAGAAAACCTTTTGCAGGCTGCGTAGTGAGCTAAATGTCTTAGATTCGCGTAACTTGGATTGATTTATAGCATACATGTGTTTTATGCCTTTGATCAAGTTCCTTTATGCATTTATGAGATTTGTTGTGCTCAAGTTGTGCAAGGGATCCCCAGACCTCACAAGTCCATGTGTGAATGATGCACATATTTAGGGGGAGAAGTGCTACAACTTGACTCTTTGAGACTAACATTTCTGCTTGAGTTTACTTAATGTAGTCTCAAAGGTGCATTGAAAGGGAAAGGTGAACTTGGACCATGCAAAGACTTCCACTGTACTCCGGTATAAACTCCAAGTTCATATCTATACTTTTATTGCCTTTTTGCTCTTAATTGACAATTTTGGTGAGGCAATGGGGTTAAAGGGCCAATAATGATCGCGTTTTGGTGCTTAATGCCAAAGGGGGAGAAATTAAGGCCAAAGCAAATGGATCAGCTACCACTTGAGAATTTTGAAAATAGTAGAGTTAGAACTTTTGATTTGTCAAAATACTCTTATTGTCAAAATTTGGTCTCTTGTGGGGAGAATGTTTGATTATGGGAAAAAGGGGGAGTTTTTCGCTCTTAATCATCTCTACTCTTGGATTATCTCTCTTTATGCCCAAACAAATGAGTTTGACTTAGAGATAGGAAAATGAATTTGATTTGCAAAAACAAACCAAGTGGTGGCAAAGAATGATCCAAATATGCCAAATTTGAGTCAAAAACAATTTGGTCTTCAATTTGAATCAATGTTGCATGTTTTGCATTGCTTTTGAATGTGTTGGCATAAATCACCAAAAAGGGGGAGATTGAAAGGTAAATGTGCCTTTGGGCAATTTCTATTATGTTTTGGTGATTAAGTATCCAACACATTTAAATAAGCTCTCATGTGCTAAACAAAGAGAGAAGTGATAATCAAGGCAAAGGTATGGTTCTAGACTTAGTACATTGGTTTTTGTGTTTACTAATATATTTGTCTAAGTGCTAGAATCAGAGAAAAGAGAAGAAGAAAAGGACTTGGCTGGAGCAGCCAAGACTCAGCTCGGTGTGGCACACCGGACTGTCCGGTGCGCCAGGCTGGCTTCCGGCGAACTGGCCGCTCTCGGGAGTTTTTGGCGGCGTACGGCTATAATTCACCGGACTGTCCGGTGGTGCACCGGACTGTCCGGTGAACCAACGGCCGCGCAGAGCAATGGTCGGCCGCCAAATCCGCGGGCGACGTGTGGCCCGCTCCAACGGTCGGCAGGGGGCACCGGACTGTCCTATGTGCACCGGACAGTGTCCGGTGCGCCAACTGCCACAAGTTTTCAATGGTCGGCTGCGCCAGGAATGGAAAGAAATCACGCACCGGACATGAACAGTGGTTGTTCGGTGTGCCACCCGATAGAAGGCAACTTTGGCCTTCCAAGAATGCCTTCAATGGCTCCTAGCTGCCTTTGGGGCTATAAAAGGGACCCCTATGCGCATGGAGGAGTAACCCAAGCATACTTTGAGCATTCTAAGTCTTCCACACTCCGTCTCCGCGCACTCGATTGACTTTGTTAGTGATTTGAGCTCTGTTCTAGTTGTGAACTTGTTGCGCTTCATTTGAGCTCAAGTCTTGGCTTGTGTGTGTGCGTATTGCTGCGGATTTGTGTGTGTTGCTTCCCACTCTTACTCTTGTGCTCTCACCGTGATCTTTATTGTAAGGGCAAGAGACTTCAACTTGTGGAGATTCCTCACGAACAGGAAAAGAGATAAGAAAGAAGAACACCGTGGTATTCAAGTTGATCATTGGATCACTTGAAAGGGGTTGAGTGCAACCCTTGTCCATTGGGACGCCACAACGTGGAAGTAGGCAAGTGTTGTACTTGGTCGAACCACGGCATAACTCGCATGTCTCTTGTGATTGCTTTTCTGTGATTACTTGTGTATTCGCAAGAGCTCGCTACTTAGCCATACGAACACTTAATGAAGTTCTATTGGCTATTAGTTGTTGAATTTTACAGGATCACCTATTCAGCCCCCCTCTAGGTTCTCTCACAATGTATAGCTCTGCATACTTCTGATCCTTATCATTGGTGTGCACTGGAAGAAAATGTGTCACCTTTGTCAATCGGTCCACAATGACCCAAATTGAATCATGATGACGAGAGGTGTTGGGCAGACCCACAATAAAATCCATGCTGATGTCATCCCATTTCCATGAAGGTACTGATAGGGGTTGCAAGGCACCAGATGATTTTAAGTGGCTTGCCTTTATCCTCTGACATGTGTCACATTCTGATACATATTGGGCTATCTCCCTCTTCATTCTGGTCCACCAATACAAGGGCTTCATATCATGGTACATTTTGGTGCTTCCTGGATGCATGGAGAATTTGGAGAGATGAGCTTCATCCAAGATTTTCTTCTTGAGATCATTACTTTTAGGAACCACCAATCTGCTTTCAAACCACAATATACCCTTCCCATCTTGGCGGAAACACTTATACTTCTGTGTTTTCTGATGGAGGTTCTCTTTAATGATTTGCACTCCCTTGTCACTGAGTTGGGCCATTATTATCTAGTCTTGCAAGGTTGGCTCAACGGAAATGTGAGACAAAGCACTAGAAGGAATCACTTCAATCTTCATTTTGCTCAACTCATCACATAGGGTGTTGATGTGAGAATCCATCATAACAGTTGCATTACGATTTCCAACTCAAGGCATCAGCTACCACATTGGCTTTCCTTGGGTGATAGTGTACCTCCAGATCATGGTCCTTGATCAGCTCTAGCCATCTTCTCTGCCTCATGTTGAGGTCAGCCTGAGTAAAGATATACTTGTGGCTCTTATGATCTGTGAAGATGTTGCAGTGGGTTCCCATCAAATAGTGTCTCCACATCTTCAATGCATGAACAAGTGCTGCTAACTCCAAGTCATGAGTGGGATAATTTTGCTCATGAGGCCTGACTGCTCTCGATGCGTAAGCAATGACTCGGTTGTCTTGCATCAAAACACAACCTAGTCTAGTGCTAGAGGCATCACAGTACACATCAAATGGCTTGCCGATGTCGGGTTGCGCTAACATCGGTGCTGTGGTCAGATGTTGCCTCAATGTGTGGAAGGCATCTTCGCACTTTTGACCCAAAAAAACTTAGCTCCTTTCTTCAACAATTCAGTCATGGGCTTCACAATTCGAGAGAAATCCGGAATGAATCTTCGATAATAACCAGCCAATCCCAGAAAACTTCGAATCTGACGGACAGTTGTCGGCGGCTTCCAGTTCATCACCTCTTGTACCTTATCAGGATCAACAGCTATGCCCGCTTTAGAGATAGTGTGACCCAAGAATTTGATTTCCTTTAGCCAAAAATCACATTTTGACAATTTGGCATAAAGACGGTTCTCTCGCAGACGTTGAAGCACTACATGCAAATGACCGGCATACTCTTCTTCGTTCTTCGAGTACACCAAGATATCATCGATGAAAACCACCATGAACTTGTCCAATTCAGGCATGAAGACCGAGTTCATCAGATACATGAAGTATGCTGGTGCATTAGTCAGCCCAAATGACATTACCAAATATTCATACAACCCATATCTGGTTGAGAAGGCAGTCTTTGGAATATCACTTGCTCGTATCTTGATCTGATGATAGCCGGAGCGAAGGTCTATCTTGGAAACCACTTTGGCTCCGACCAATTGATCGAAAAGAACATCAATACGAGGCAAAGGATACTTGTTCTTGATAGTCACCGCATTAAGTGGGCGGTAATCTATGCACAGCCTCAAGCTTTCATCTTTCTTCTTCACAAACAAGGCTGGACATCCCCAAGGTGAAGTACTTGGGCGGATGAAACCCTTGTCTAACAATTCTTGTTGTTGCTTCTTCAATTCTGCCAATTCCGTGGGTGGCATCCAGTAAGGCCTCTTGGAAATAGGTGTCGTTCCCGGTTGCAACTCGATGGCGAATTCAATATCCCGGTCTGGTGGCATTCCTGGTAATTCATCAGGAAAAACATCTGCATACTCACAGACCACTGGAATCTTCTTCAAGGGTAACTCTATCATAGCAAAAGCACATGATCAAGTAGAATCTTGTCTGGGCAGAATTAAGGTGAAACTCTCACAGATTGGGGATTTAATTTCAATGATGCAGCTCGCTATATCTAGCACCTCTTGGTGCTGGGTCATCTAATTAGCTCCCAAAATAATGTCCACATTTTCCAATCCTAGAATAAGGAGGGTGGTTATGACAATGTGGCTTCCCAGCCGAATAGGCACGCTTTGATTTAATTGGTTTGTTGCAACCTTGCCTCCTAGCGTTGCGATCATAAAAGACCCTCAGGTATGACAGAAAGGCAATTGACACTTAGCACTGAACTTCTGGCTAATAAAGCTATGAGATGCACCAGAATCAAACAGAATTAATGCAGGTTGATTAAAAACTGAAAAGATACCAGTCATGATGGGGGCTCCCTCAGGTAACTCCTCCAGAGTAGTGAAGTTGAGCTTCCCTTGCCTGACTTGCACCTTCTGCTCTCTTCCCCTGTCTTGATTCAGTGCTGGCATCTGCGTCCGCTGATTCCTTGAGCAATTCTTGGCATAATGGCCCACATTTCCACAAGTGAAGCACTTGTTCCCATTTCCCTGGCGGAACTGCTGCTGCTGAGGTTGATTGTTCCTTGGAGCGGGAGCTGGAAAATGATTGGGTGCTCGCTGCTGTTGCTGAGGTGGCCTGATCACCCATCTGTCTCCCTGCTGCTGAAATCCTCTGCTCTGATTGTGGGAAACAATCTTGAACCTCTGAGGTTGAGCGGAGGGTGTTGACATTGGTGCCTTCCTCTTCTTCTCTGCTCGGCGAGCTACAATACAATCCTTCTATGAGATGGCCAAGTTGACCAACTCATTGAAGCTATTAGCTCGAACAGTGTTGAGACGCTCACGCAACTTGGTGTTGAGACCCCTGCGGAAACGATCTCTCTTCTCATCAGAATTAGCATGATACCCTGCGTACTGGCACAGGTCGTTGAAGGCCTGAGCATACTGCAATACTGTGCGAGTTCCTTGATTGAGTGCCAAGAATTCATTCAGCTTGCGGTCAAGAATTCCAGCTAGGATGTGGTGTCCTCTGAAGACAGTCTTGAATTCCTCCCAAGAAACTTCATGACCAGCAGGTAGCATGGCGCGGAAATGGTCCCACCAAGTTCGAGTAGGTCCGCGAAGCTGCTACACGGCGAAGCGAGCCTTGGTGTCATCAGGGCAGTCTCCCGTGAGGAGGGGAAACTTGGACTCCACGACGCATAACCACAAGTTAGCGTCCAACGGATCCTCTACCTTGGTGAACAAGGGCGGCTGCGTACTCAGGAACTCCTGGTAGGTTGTCGCGGCTGGAGGTCACTGTGGCTGGCCTCCACCGTGCTGCTGAGAGTGGGGGCTGGCGCTGCAAGAGCTGTCGCAGAATTTAGTTCTGCTGAGCCATCAGCTCCTGCACCGTGGGAGCTGGAGGAGGTGGCGGGGCAACTTGCTCGTTATGCCCGCGACGCTGCCTAGCTGCCATCTGAAAACAAAGATTGTCGCCATTGTTATCCCATTTCACAATTTCGAACAACATGCTTTTATCTCATACGGAAAGAAATTGCCATAATCATAACATTAAATTCGAACGAGGATAACATGGTTACAAACATTTCACTGATCCCAAAAGTTCTCATGGGTTACATCAATTAGGGGAAAGTACTTGTAAGCCTAGTCCAAAATCTGTCGTTAACTAAGCTCGCGTGGGTTTCTATCCTCCTAAAGCGTCAAAATGACTCATCAACCCTGAGTAGTGGAAGCGACAATGGATACGGGTGAAGGGGGCATCTCGGAGGCAGTCGCATTGGTACTAGGGGCTGGTCCTAACTCCTCGGGAGCCTCTTCTCCCTCGCTTCCAGCCTCATTTGCCTCCATCTCCAGGTGGTGCATGTCTAGGTGGTCATTAGCTTCCTTGAGCTCCTGCTGCACATCGTGGAGTTGGTTTTCCAGGACATCAATGGTGTTGTTCCGGATCTCCACCCTGATGCTGAGATAGGCGACAGGTCCGAAGAGGTCCATATGTAGTAGCTCCAGTGGTCTTGATGTCATCATCACATTTTTGTTGTGATTAGTGCTCCCCACTTGTTTTCCTGCCTGACACGCTGCACAAGGTCTTGGTTCCCATCTCCAAAGATAATCGTGTCTTGGGAGTCCTTGTTCTTGATGTAGGAGGTGAACATCTTCTTCTCCCCCATCATGTGGTTTGTGCATCCGCTGTCGATAATCCAGCTTGAGCCCCCGGATGCATAAACCTGCAAGACAATTTAGGCTTGGGTTTTAGGTACCCAACTCTTGTTGGGTCCTACAAGGTTAGTTACAATATCCTTTGGGACCCAAATGCAAGCTTGTCTCCCTTGCATTTGGCCCCCAACTTCCTAGCAACCACTTTCTTATTTTTACATGAAAGTACAAAACAGTGTTGCAGGCATGAAAAACAGTAGCAGATTCATTATGCATTTTCCTAGGCACATGATGAATAACATTTCCCTTACTAGGCCTACTTCTACCATGCACAAAAGTAGAACTTGAAGCAATCATAGCATGTGAATCAAAAGCATTATAACTCCTATTATAATGAGAACTTCTAGAAAATTTTCTATCATTATACATGAAAGCATGATTCTTTAGATTACCACTAGCCATAGGGGCCTTCCCTTTCTCCTTGTTGGGAATGGGAGCCCTTTGGCTTGTTAAGTTCTTGGCTTCCTTTCAAAAGCCAAGTCCATCCTTAATGGAGGGATGTCTACCAATGGTGTAGGCATCCCTAGCAAATTTTAACTTATCAAAGTCATTTTTGCAAGTCATAACTTGGTCATTAAGACTTGCCACTTCACCATTTAATTTTGTAATAGAAGTAAGGTGTTCAACACATGCATCAACATCAAAATCCTTACACCTATTACAAATGACAACATGCTCTACACAAGAACTAGTTTTATTAACTACTTCTTGTTTAGCAATTAGATCATCATTCAAAGTTTTTAAACTAGAGATAGATTCATTGCAAGTAGATAACTCAGAAGATAGTAATTCATTCCTCTTAATTTCTAAGGCAAGAGACTTTTGAACACTAACAAATTTGTCATGTTCCTCATACAAAATGTCCTCTTGCCTCTCTAGTAGTCTATCTTTTTCATTTAAAGCATCAATCAACTCATTAATTTTATCTACTTTTGATCTATCTAACCCCTTAAATAATTCAGTATAGTCTACTTCATCATCACTAGATTCATCATCGCTTGAAGTAGTATACTTAGGAGTTTCACGAACGCTTACCTTTTTCTCCTTTTCCATGAGGCAGGTGTGGTGTTCGTTGGGGAAGAGAGAAGACTTGTTGAAGGCTGAGGCAGCGAGTCCTTTGTCGTCGGATTCGGAGGATGAGCAGTCCGAGTCCCATTCCTTTCCGATGTGTGCCTCACCCTTTGCCTTCCTATAGCTCTTTTCTTCTCTTTCTTCCCGCCCTTTCCTTGTTCCTGGTCACTAGAGTTATCGGGACAATTTGCTATAAAATGACCAGTCTTACAGCACTTGAAGCAGGAGGACTTTCCCTTTGCTTTGTTCTTGTTAGGGTACTCCTTGCGTCCTTTCAATGCGGTCTTGAAGCGCTTTATGATTAGGGCCATCTCGTCCTCATTTAGTCCGGCCGCCTCAACTTGTGCCACCTTGCTAGGTAGCGCCTCCCTACTGCTTGTTGCTTTGAGAGCAACGGGTTGAGGCTCGTAGACGGGTAGAGGGCCATTGAGAGCATCATCAACGTATCGCGCTTCCTTCACCATCATCCGACCGCTCACAAACTTCCCAAGAATCTCCTCGGGAGTCATCTTTGTGTACCTGGGATTTTCACGGATGAGGTTCACAAGATGAGGATCAATAACAGTGAAAGACCTTAGCATAAGTCGGACGACGTCGTGGTCCGTCCATCTCGTGCTTCCATAGCTCCTGATCTTGTTGACGTTTGCGTTGGCTCATCTCCCCTGATCATGGCAAACCTTCCTAGCTCGCCTTCCACCAACTCCATTTTGGTGATCATGGTGGCGTCGTTCCCCTCATGCGATATCTTGAGGGTGTCCCATATTTGCTTGGCGTTGTCCAAGCCGCTCACCTTGTTGAATTCATCCCTGCACAATGATGTTAACAAAACAGTGGTAGCTTGTGCATTCTTATGAATTTGTTTGTTAATGAATACAGGGTTATCCGTACTATCAAATTGCATTCCATTCTCAACTATCTCCCAAATACTAGGATGGAGAGAGAAAAGGTGACTACGCATTTTGTGACTCCAAAAAGCATAGTCCTCTCCATCAAAGTGTGGAGGTTTACCAAGAGGAATAGAAAGCAAATGGGCATTAGAATTATACGGAATACGAGAATAATCAAATGAAAAATTTGAGTTAACCGGTTTCTTTTTCTCGTCGTAGTCGTCGTCTCTTAGGGAAGAAGAAGACTCGTCGCTGTCGTAGTAGACGATCTTCTTGATGCGCCACTTCTTCTTCCCGTCCTTCTTCTTATGACTTGAGCCAGAGTTAGTGGGCTTATCGTCCCTCGGCTCGTTGAGGAAGGACTCCTTCTCCTTGTCGTTGACCACCATCCCCTTTCCCTTAGGATCCATCTCTTCGGGCGATTAGTCTCTTTCGTGAAGAGAACGACTTTGATACCAATTGAGAGCACCTAGAGGGGGGGTGAATAGGTGATCCTATAAAATTCAACAACTAATAGCCAATAAAACTTTGTTAAGTGTTAGTATGGCTAAGTAGCGAGCTCTTGCGAATACACAAGTAATCACAGAAAAGCAATCACAAGAGACACACGAGTTATCCCGTGGTTCGGCCAAGTACAACACTTGCCTACTTCCATGTTGTGGCATCCCAATGGACGAGGGTTGCACTCAACCCCTTTCAAGTGATCCAATGATCAACTTGAATACCACAGTGTTCTTCTTTCTTATCTCTTTTCCCGTTCACGAGGAATCTCCACAAGTTGAAGTCTCTCGCCCTTACAATAAATATCACGTGAGAGCACAAGAGTAAGAGTGGGAAGAAACACACACAAATCCACAGCAATACGCACACACACAAGCCAAGACTTGAGCTCAAATGAAGCGCAACAAGTTCACAACTAGAATGGAGCTCAAATCACTAACAAAGTCAATCGAGTGCACGGAGACGGAATGTGGAAGACTTAGAATGCTCAAAGTATGCTTGGGTTACTCCTCCATGCGCATAGGGGTCCTTTTTATAGCCCCAAAGGCAGCTAGGAGCCGTTGAAGGCATTCTTGGAAGGCCAAAGTTGCCTTCTGTCGGGTGGCGCACCGGACAGTCCGGTGTGCCACCGGACAGCCACTGTTCATGTCCGGTGCGCGATTTCTTTCCATTCCTAGCACAGCCGACCGTTGCAAACTTGTGGTAGTTGGCGCACCGGACACTATCCGGTGCACACCGGACAGTCCGGTGCCCCCTGCCGACCGTTGGAGCGGGCCACGCGTCGCCCGCGGATTTGGCGGCCGACCGTTGCTCTGGCGGCCGTTGGTTCACTGGACAGTCCGGTGCACCACCAGACAGTCCGGTGAATTATAGCCGTACGCCGCAAAAAACTCCCGAGAGTGGCTAGTTCGTCGGAAGCCAGCCCGGTGCACCACCGGACAGTCTGGTTTGCCAGACCGAGCTGAGTCTTGGCTGCTCTAGCCAAGTCCTTTTCTTCTTCTCTTTTCTCTGATTCTAGCACTTAGACAAATATATTAGTACACACAAAAACCAATGTACTAAGTCTAGAACCATACCTTTGCCTTGATTATCACTTCTCTCTTTGTTTAGCACATGAGAGCTTATTTAAATGTGTTGGACACTTAATCACCAAAACATAATAGAAATTGCCCAAAGGCACATTTCCCTTTCACATTGACCGAATCGTGTGTTTGCATGGATTACCCCGGACCATTGTCTTTGACCAAGGAGCCCAATTTGTTGCCAGATTTTGGGAACAACTACAGGAGTCTTTGGGAACCAAGCTAATAAGAAGTTTAGCTTACCACCCGCAGACTGATGGTCAGACCGAAAGGGTAAATCAAATTCTTGAAGATATGTTAAGGGCTTTTGCGATCGATTGTGGCAAGAACTAGGATAAGTACATCTCTTTGGCAGAGTTTGCTTATAACAACAGTTACCAATCCAGCCTAAAGATGGCACCTTTCGAAGCCCTATATGGAAGAAGGTGTCGGACACCCCTCAATTGGTCTCAGCCTAGAGAAAAAGAACGTTTTGGACCTAACTTAGTGACTGAAGCCGAAAGGAAAGTCAAGCTAATAAAGAAGAATCTAGAAGCTGCTCAGGCCAGGCAGAAGAGTTACCATGACAAGAGAAGAAAACCTCTCCAGTTTGAAGTGGGAGATTTCGTATATTTGAAGGTATCACCCACCAAAGGAGTGCAGAGGTTTGGGATCAAAGGCAAGCTAGCCCCTCATTACATTGGACCTTATGTGATCATAGAAGCATGTGGACCCATGGCATACAAATTGAAGTTACCTCCAAAAATGTCTGCCATCCACGATGTATTCCATGTATCCCAACTAAAGAAATGTGTTCGATTGCCGACCGAGATCATAGCAGAACCAGAAATGGAGATAGAGCCAGATCTATCGTACCAAGAGTACCCTTCCAAGGTTCTGGATTGCAAAGAAAGATCAATTCGGGCTAAATCGATCAAGATGTATAAGATCCGATGGAGTAATCACTCAGAGGAAGAGGCTACTTGGGAGACTAAGGAATTTCTACTATCGAACTTCCCCGGATGTCTACCTAAGGGAATTGGTACGTAACCATGCCCAGCCCCTCCCCCTGCCCTTTGAATCTAAGTATAAAAAGGATGACCTTAACATAAAATAAGTTAGTTGTAAAACTAAATCAAGAAGGACA
Organism: Zea mays; assembly: GCF_902167145.1. Taxonomy (NCBI): domain Eukaryota; kingdom Viridiplantae; phylum Streptophyta; class Magnoliopsida; order Poales; family Poaceae; genus Zea; species Zea mays. The sequence goes on from NC_050100.1 coordinate 113,229,471, forward strand.
TTCGAAGAGTAGTTTGCCAAGAAGAACCTTAATGAACAAACCACCCAATTCGAGTAAGCCATAAAACATTCTCTTCACCCCGAAGGACTCTGACTCGAATCTCGGGACGAGATTCCTTTAAGGGGGGAAGGCTGTAACACCCCAGTGTCACTTAGGGTTTCTTCTCAGAGCTAACTCAAGACCATTACCACATGTGAACCAAATTGAGCAAAGGACATCAAAAATTAGGAACAAAGGTTTAATTAAGTCCTTTTCATCTTAAGGATTGTGCCTTAACCATATCATGCACCTCAAGGTGAGAAGAATTCACAAACCCTAAATAACCCTAAGTAGGCCATTCAAGTGCAAAAAGGGAAAACTTGTAAAAAGATTTTGAAAAACACAAAATCATGATGAGAACCAAATAACAAAGTTAAAGTGCACTAAATAAACCAAAAAATGTAGTCAGAAAGTTTGATCAGTGGAGCTTTGCAAAATTCTCAAAAAGACCCCTCAAGCTAAACGTTCAAAAAGGAAATTGAGAAAATTCAGAACTGAATTTTTACCCCTTTATGAAGTTCAGCCGTGTTCTCTGTTTTCTAAAACTCAAATCTACAAAACCCAAATATGAAAGTGGTGCCAAATTACCTTGAACATACTTCGGTAAAGTTTGAAATCAAACAAAAACCGTTTGACACATGTTGACTCAACTTTAGTCTTGGTTTTCAGCCGAGCAACAAACCCAACTTCGCCCCCTCGTATCTCGTGAATTCGAGATCAAATCCACTCAAGTGTTGTAAGAGAAACAAAGAGTAAACAACAAAGAACAAATCGTGTACAGGGATTTAGGAGAGTTATGAGAAGATCGCGAGCCAATTAGCGTTTGAAAATGACCAGACCGAGCGAGGCCACGTGTTCGATCGCTTGCCAGACCGACCAAGCGCGGACTAGTCGCGGCAGCGCGCACCCCGCATGTGGTCTCCCCGCCTCGCGCGTCTGCATCTTGCCCTCGCCTATAAGTGCCCTAGAGGCCTTAGCCGTTTGCACTCGCGCACCCAAAGCCCTGCCTGAGCCAGAGATCACCGGAGTTCACCATGGAAAGCGAGCGCCACCGCCCGCCATCATTGCCCCGAGTACGGCCGTCTTGACAAATCTTTTCTAACGACCCCCAGCCTCGCCCTAGCCCCTGGACAGCTTCCTTGAGAGGCTGTGAAGCTTCTCCAAGCTTGAGTCGAGGCATTGCCTCTCCGGAGAAGCGGAATCACCCTCGCCGGACTTCGATCGCCCGCCACATCGCGTGAACCGAGCTATCTGGTGAGCCATTTTTCAATTCCTCACGCCTATGTCTTCCCTGACCTCTGGTGAAGCTCACTGACTAATTCAATTGAACTGTACCGCCCTGGTTAGGCCTGAGCCCTCGCCGCCGATGAGCTACCCTGCCTGCATGTGTGGACCGACCAACTCCGACCATCACCGGAGACGATCCGCACATCGACGTGACCGTCAAGACCTCCCCTACACCCTCGACCACTTCACCAGAGCAATCTCGCCGCCGGTAAGCCCCACTGCCCTTTCCTCCGCCACGGCCACTGTTTCATTAGGGGAAGGACCGCGGGTTTGATTTAGTAGAACCCTAAGGGGTTTTCTGCGTAGTCAGAGACTCATGTGAATAGTAACCCGAGGACCCGTCTAGAAGAAAACTTAGAAACTTTTGCAAGGGACCCCAATGCAAAACCTTTTTCTTTTAACCATTTTTGTTTATTCTTTTTAAATGAGCAGAGAACTTAGGAAATTCATATCTTGAGAAATATTTAACCAAATTTAGTCAAACCAATTTTACTGGATTCAGAATATTATGAACTATCAAATAAAAATGTTGAATCCTATGGTTTCTATAGTGATTTTTGGAGTTTGGAATTAAATAAGGAAATTGCCCATACCTTATTAAAATAAGGAAAAATAGTTATGCTTCCATGCTGGACTTAAGAAAATTTGTAGAAGTCCAAACCCAACTTAGGCACTATTTAAAAATATTAAGCACCCCAGTATACAAGATTAACACAGGGTTATTTATTAAAAACTATATCTTCCCAAAACTTAGGAAAATAAGGAAGACAATACAAATTAATGAACAGTGGATGAACATATTTTTCCTAGTCCACTTAAGTAATGAAGAACCTAGGAAAAATACAAAGAACCTTAGTCCAGAACAAATCCAAGGTGAAATATTTTATTAGGCACAAATAAATCCAGAGAGGCCATAATTAAAAATATAAAGACCATTTCAAAATTGGTAAAAAAAATTCAGTAGACTCCTAACTACTAGAACACCCCTACAAAAATAATAAACACCGCAGCCCATCATCATAAGTGGGTTGAACAATTAAAACTTGATTCTTAGCCATGTTCCAATTAAATCATACGAAAGCCACAAATTGTGCAACAATGGACAAATGAATTTTTATCAAACTGTTGATGAAGTAGACCACCACAGAAAAATGCAAAACCTATTCAAAACTACAAAATAACACCCATTACCCCTACCTCATGAAAAAGGCCATTTAATTCATGAAATTCTACTACCCTTTCCCTTAAGCAAAAAGTTGCCAAATTCTAGAATGATTGCTCTTGCACAAAAAAGAAGATATGAAAATTTAGAAATCTGTTGTTTGATATTTTTTCCAGTATAGTGGTAGTCAAAAGCACAGCATTGGCTAGAAACTTTAGAAAATCATAGTAAAATAACTAATAAGTATTAGTGGCTGAAAATTGGTACAAAGTCATGTTATTACACCTAGATGCCAGCAAAAATAAGCCTTAGAAAATAACCTAATGTCAAAGGAAGGTTGTAGTTGAAAGCACCCTCTGCCCTAATATTTGATAATTTTGTACAGAGAGAACCCCTCACTTTTTAAGCCCCAAATTTTGAGACAGTGAGAAGCCACTGTAATTTTTATAGAAGTTTTGGAAATTTATAACACTATCTTGTGGTTCAAACCCACCTTAAAAGCATAAAAGAAAAGGAAAAGAAGAGATACATTGGAAAGAATAATAAGTCTCACTCCAATAAATGCAGCTAATAATCTTGTTAAAATATCACTAAGACATGAAGAGGAAAATTAGTGGAACACTAAAAATAGTCTAACCATTCAGTAATCAAACTTGACCCTAATTTACTAAGTATACCCTAGAAATCTCTAGTAGCAAGACTTAGCTCTATTTTCTTTCAATTAATCTTTCACCATACAATTTTAATTACTAAAATTGCATATCATACCATGCATATATCGTATCCTTGCATTCATTAGATTGCAACCTCGCTGACGGAGAGTACGTGCTCATCTCTGAGCAAGGAGCTGTCCACGAGGAAGATCAGGAGCTAGCTTCCGAGCCTGCCATCGAGGATCTCCTCGCCGCCCCAGCAATTGAAGGCAAGCCCTGGTTTTATGCATAATCAATTTATATATATGCTACTTTACTACAATTAATGTTTGTAGGCTTGTAATGTGCAATTAAGTGTAGGAGTTGCTTGAAACCCTTAGTTGCATGAATTTAGGATTCCTTTTTGAGATGGATACTAGTATGCTAGGTCGATTGTATTCATCTTGATAACGGGATCTATGAGGGTCTATGGACTTGGATCCAGGGTGGATGCCTTGTCCATGAGACGGGAAAAGGAATTAAGGATTAATGTGTGGATACCTGAGTTAAGCGTTTGAAAGTACTAAACACATGTCGGGAAATATGGTAACCGGTAAACCTAGTACCTCAGTAAAGCCGGGCGCGGACTTTATCCCTCACTCGTCCTGAGACTGAGTCTCCCATGCTAGCTATGGTGGGTACAAGTGCGGTCACTGCACAGCGGCAGCCGGGGTTAGTGGAGCATTGTATGCCAAGGTGGTGAGTCCTGGCCGCAAACGGGGAATCGATGGGGACGATTGATGTGTGTGGGGACGGAGTGCCCCTACATGTCGTGTGTTTAGGTTTACCTTGCAAGGTTAAAACTCGATTTGAATCGTCTGCCTCTCGCAACTAATGAGACTGCTTGACCCCTTGTACTACATTGAGTAAGAAGTGAAAGGAGGTTTTACATGAGATAACATGTTGATTGTATTAAATGATTGTTACCATGTATGCTTAGAAGGAGTAAACTTAGCTAAAAGTAATGATATTAGAATTGGAAAAGCTAAAATTAATCTTAGACTCAGCTAGTGCTTTGGCAAACCAAACCCCTCAGCCAAACAACTGCATGGTCTAGGGGTAGAGGAGTAGATTCCTCACACCGGGTAAGTCTAGATGAGTATTAGTATAATCAACCTTGCTTGTGGCATAATTTTTGCAGGTACGCTTCAGGATATGGTTGATGGTGTGACTTGGCCTGCCACCCTGCCACCGGGTTGGACGGTCGAGTGGGATGCTGCTCCAGCAGGAGAGGTGTAGGATTACGGGGAGGCTACGCTAGCGCAAAACAAAAATTTTCATCCCCATAATACCAAGAACTACTGCGGTTATAGGTCATGGAATTACCACTAGACGCGCAGAGCAGCGGAAGACGTCTCGATGTAGACGAACGCGTCGAGCAGTGCCGTGCAGTCGCTGGCGTCCTTCACGTCCTCGCACGGTTCGCCCAAGTGCTCCAGATGTAGCACCTCCGAGGTATCCACACGTACAGGGAGGAAGCGCCGCGTACCGAACTGCTAGGTTCGCGACGGCGGCTTGGCGAGGGCGAGAGGTGGGCGGCGGCTGTTAGTCCGCTGGTGGCGAATTTGGTTATCATTAACCGCGCCCCCGCCCCTCATTATATAGGCGTTATGGTGGGCTTCTGACGCCGAGGCCCATCATTAACCCTAAAGCCCAGTCTAATTTCGGATCTAATCCGAATTAGGCTTCCTTCCCCTTAAGTGTGTGACCCTATAGGTTCACGTACAAATAGACATAGGCCGAGTACTCTTACTTGGCCCAATAATTGACACCGGCCTCTAGCAAGACATGTCAACTCCTATGTGTACGTAAAGATCATATCAGACGAACCATTGCGACATTACGTACATGTTGTTCCCTTTGTCTCACGATATTTGGTCTGGCTCTAAGCTGACCTCTCTTTCTCGATACTGTGAATTGGAATCCTTTCAATGGTTAACTCTTAACCCTAGCACGGCCATGCATTTCTTGATCCAATCACTCGAGGGGCCCAGAGATATCTCTCTCACAAAGAGAGGGACAAATTCCATCTTGACTGACCATGCCTCATAGCATGCTTCCTGACAAACCCAAAACTACCTTTATAACTACCCAGTTACGGGATAGCGTTTGATAGTCCCTAAGTAAGTCAATTCACATCTTGAGAACATGCGACAATCTCAGGTCTAAGGATACAGTATTCATGTTGCAAGAAGAGAACTATATTACAATATCTCACGTTGGGTCGGTCCAGCCTCATGTCATACATGCGCCCACATTATTAGTTTAACATCTCCATGTTCATGACTTGTGAAATGTAGTCATCAACTAATACATGTGCTAGTCATCGACTCTGACTAGGGACATCATTTAGAATAACCATATAAGTAAAGAATCTCACAAACAATTCACATAATTGCTAATCAATACAAGGTGCCTTCCATGGATATTCAATTAAGCAATATATATATCATGGATACAAAGAAATATGCTCATCTCTATGATTATCTCTAGGGCATATTTCTAACAGTCTCCCACTTGCACTAGAGTTAATCTAGAAGATATCTAATACCCATAGATCTCACGTGTGCCTCATGCTTAGGTTGTGGAAGAGGTTTTGTCAAAGGATCAGCAACATTCAAATCCGTATGTATTTTGCATATCTTTATCTCACCCCGCCTAATGAATTCCCGTATGAGGTGAAACTTCCGCAGTACGTGTTTGTTTTTCTGGTGGTTCCTTGGCTCCTTAGCTTGCGCAATAGCCCCATTGTTGTCACAGTAGAGGTTCAATGGGCTAGATGCATTAGGAAACACACCAAGCTCGATGAGGAACTTCCTTATCCAAACACCTTCTTTCGCAGATTCAGAAGCTGCAATGTACTCGGCTTCTGTTGTAGAATCAGTCACAGTCTCCTGTTTGGAACTCTTCCAACTAACAGCACCACCATTTATTATGAACACAAAACCTGATTGCGATTTTAACTCGTCTGGGTCAGTTTGGAAGCTAGCATCAGTGTAACCAGTTACAACGAGCTCCTCCTTACCCCCATATACCAGGAACATATCTTTAGTCCTTCTTAAGTACTTAAGAATGCCTTTTACCGCTGTCCAGTGATCCTCACCTGGATCAGCCTGGTATCTACTCGTAGCACTTATAGCGTATGAAACATCTGGGCGTGTACTTATCATGGCATACATGATTGAACCAATTGCTGAGGCGTATGGTACCTTACTCATGCGCTCCCGCTCATTAGCCGTTGCAGGACATTGCATCTGGCTAAGGTGTTAACCATGTGACATAGGTATGAACCCTTTCTTGGACTGTTCCATGTTGAACCGTTTCAAAACCTTGTCAATGTACGTATTTTGACTTAATCCTATAAGCCTCTTCGACCTATCTCTATAGATCCTTATGCCCAAAATATATGCTGCTTCCCCTAAGTCCTTCATAGAAAAACTCTTTTTCAGTGAAGCCTTGACGGACTCCAGCATAGGAATGTCATTCCCAATCAATAATATGTCATCCACATACAAGATCAGAAATACAACAGCGCTCCCACTTTCCTTCTTGTAAACACAAGCTTCTTCTTCATTCTGATGAAAACCAAGCCCTTTGATCACTTCATCAAAACGAATGTTCCAACTCCGAGATGCTTGCTTCAACCCATAAATGGATTTCTGAAGTTTGCATATCTTTCCAGCATTGATCGGATCGACAAAACCCTCGGGCTGTATCATATACACGTCCTCATCTAGGTTTCCATTAAGGAAAGCTGTTTTGACATCCATCTGCCAAATCTCATAATCGAAATATGCGGCAATAGCTAGAATGATCCGAATAGATTTAAGCATCGCTACTGGCGAGAATGTCTCGTCATAGTCAACTCCTTGAACTTGTCGAAAACCCTTTGCAACAAGTCGAGCCTTATAGATGTGAACATTTCCATCCATGTCTTTCTTCTTCTTATAGATCTGTTGGGGTCGTGCTTCGGTGCGCCGAAGGTCTCACACGAAGAAGCAGCTTCGGCTGAAGTCGTCTCCAAGAGATGGCCGAAGGTCCCTTTTCATGGAGCTTCGGCGTTTTAAACCGACATAGAGATAGAATGACCTTTTTATACATATAGGTCTGAGTCAATGCTATAAACTTTCGCAAGGGGCATAATTGTAATTTGTCACAGGCTGCGACCTGTGCCTATAAATAGATGAACAGTACCTCTGTACTATTCACGTGAATCTGTCATTTGCTTTCGCATCACGCTTGTACTTTTGCCTTCCGCAGGACCGAAGGTACATTTGTAATTCAAAGTCATTTATATTCATTAATACAAGTAGAGATAATTCTATGACAATATTTAAATGTTTATTTCATATTCTATAATTTATGTGAATGCATCATTCTTCGTTGTTATGCTTACGAAGGTATGTCCTTCGTAACCTTCGTCCGAGATGCTTTATATCCTGAAGGGATATATCGTTATGGAGGACGAAGGACCTTAACACTTAACATTTTTTTTGTGTTGCCTTGTTCTTAATTCGAAGCATTTGAGAACAAGTCCCCAACATTGGCGCCCACCTCCGGTCAACTCACTTCCACCTTTCTGAGCTGATGGCTTCGTTCAACACTCAAGCTGGAGCTGCTTCGGCTTCGAAGCTGGTGCTCCCGATAACAGGCGGTTCTTGCTCAGAGCCAGCTAACAAAAAGCAGAAGAAGGAGGCTCAGAGAAGGGTGCAGCATGTTGGAGTGCAGGGACCCTTCATTAAGTCAAAATGGTCTCACATTCCAATTACTTTCTCTCAGGAAGATCTTCAGCTCAAGGACTATCCTCACAATGATGCTATGGTCATTTCTTGTGTGATCAAAGGGTTTCTGGTTCACAATGTCCTAGTTGACACAGGCAGTGCAGCTGACATTATATTTGCCAAAGCCTTCAGACAGATGCAAGAGCCTGAAGACAAGATTCATGATGCTACGCACCCTCTTTGTGGCTTCGGAGGGCGGCAGATTGTGGCACTCGGGAAGATTACCATGCCGGTAACCTTCGGATTTGTTAATAACACAAGGACTGAGCAAATTGTGTTTGATATTGTTGACATGGAATACCCCTACAACGCCATCATTGGTCGTGGTACCCTAAATGCTTTTGAAGCAATTCTTCACCCAGCTTATCTCTGCATGAAGATACCTTCGGACCAAGGGCCTATTGCTATTCATGGGAGTCAGGAAGCTGCCAGAAGGGCCGAAGGAAGCTGGACTGATTCCAAGGCAATCCATAATATAGATGGAGTTGAAACTGGTGAACAGTACAAGTTCAGGAGGGAAAAAGCAGCTTCGGCTGATCAGCCGAAGCCCATGCTGCTGTGTGAGGATATAGCAGAGCAGAAGGTGCTATTGGGCTCGCAATTATCTGAAGATCAAGAGAAAACCTTGATAAGGTTTTTATTCAACAATAAAGATGTTTTTGCATGGTCAGCCAATGATCTTTGTGGAGTGAATCGGGATGTTATTGAACATTCGCTCAATGTTGACCCATCCTTCAGACCCCGCAAGCAGAGGCTTCGGAAAATGTCTGATGACAAGGCCGAAGGGGCTCGCAACGAAGTAAAAAGACTCCTAAGTGCAGGAGTTATCAGAGAAGTGAAGTATCCAGAATGGCTAGCTAACACTGTTATGGTGAAGAAGGCCAATGGAAAGTGGAGAATGTGTATTGATTTCACAGATCTCAACAAGGCTTGTCCGAAGGATGAGTTCCCGCTGCCACGGATAGACTCTTTAGTTGATGCAGCAGCTTCTTCGGAACTCATGAGTCTCCTGGATTGTTACTCAGGCTATCATCAAATCTGGATGAAAAAGGAGGATGAGCCGAAGACTAGTTTCATAACCCCAAGTGGTACATATTGCTATCTTCGGATGCCTGAGGGGCTTAAGAATGCAGGAGGGAGTTTCAGCAGGATGACTGCGAAGGTTCTCCAATCTCAGATAGGCAGAAATGTGTTGACCTATGTTGATGACATTATTGTAAAAAGCACGAAGCAAGAAGACCATATTGCTGATCTGCAGGAGACCTTCGCCAGCTTCAGACAAGCTGGTCTGAAGCTGAATCCAGAAAAATGTGTCTTCGGAGTAAAGAAGGGTAAGTTCCTTGGATGCTTGGTTTCAACAAAGGGAATTGAAGCTAATCCAAACAAAATCGAAGCTATACTTCGAATGGAGCCACCAACCACAAGAAAGGGGGCCCAAAGATTGACAGGAAGACTGGCATCTCTTAACAGATTTATATCCAGATCAGCGGAAAGAAATCTACCCTTCTTCGAGGTGCTAAAATCAGCTGAAGTCTTTCAATGGGGCCCAGCTCAACAAAAAGCTTTCGAAGAACTCAAGCAATACCTGATAGATCTAACAACATTAACTCCACCAATGCCAGGGGCTCCTCTGTTGTTGTATGTGGCAGCTTCGCACTCAGCAGTAAGTGCGGCACTTGTGCAGGAGAAGTTTGATGGACAAATCAAGAAGCAGGTCCCAGTATATTTTGTATCTGAAGTCCTTAGTGTCTCAAAGAAAAATTATACAGAACTGGAGAAGGTGTTGTATGCCGTTCTAATGGCATCCAGGAAGCTTCGGCATTATTTTCAGGCATATAATATTATTGTTCCTTCTTCGCAGCCGTTGAAAGATATCATGAGAAATAAAGAAGCTACTGGCCGAATTGGAAAATGGGCTGCGGAGCTTAATGAATTTTACATTGATTATGTGCACAGATCCTCGATCCAATCTCAAGCATTGGCAGATTTTATTGCCGACTGGACGCCAGGGGCTCAGGGCGAAGAAGCGAATAAAGATGCCGAAGCATGGACAGTGTTTTGTGATGGCTCCTGGGGAACCTTCGGAGCAGGAGCAGCTGCTGTTTTGGTTTCACCGTCCAAGGTTAAAACTTGCTACGCAGCAAGACTGGATTTCAGCTGCACAAATAATATTGCTGAGTACGAAGCCTTGCTCCTGGGTCTTCGGAAACTAAAGGCGATGGGGATCAGGAGGGCGATCCTTAAAACTGATTCTCAGATTGTTTCGGGTCATATTGACAAAAGTTGCAAGGCTAAAGACCCGAAGCTTGAAAAATACCTAGACACAGTCCGAAGGATCGAAGCTTCCTTCGAAGGATTCTCTGTTAAGAATATCCCTCGAGGGCAAAATGAACATGCTGATTTGTTAGCCAGGTCTGCAGCACAGGGGCTGCCGCTACCTTCGGATGTATTCTTTGAAACAATAAAGGCACCTTCGGTGGAGTTACTTGAAAGAGCAGTTCTTACTATTTCCCCTGTGTACAGTGAAGATTGGAGAACTGAAATAATTTCTTACCTTCAGGGCAACTTCCTATCAGATGACGAAGCTTATAATAAAAGAATAGAGGCAAGAGCTCGTCCGTATATCATTATAGAAGGGGAGTTATACAAGCATGGAGTTTGTGCCCCGTTGCTCAAATGCTTGTCTAGAGCCGAAGGTATAGAGTTGATGAAGGAGATACATGCAGGCCTTTGTGGATCCCACATCGGATCCAGGCCGTTACTTGGAAAAGTGTTCCGTCAAGGATTTTATTGGCCGAAGGCAGCTTCGGATGCAGCTGAGTTAGTTCGAAAGTGCGAAGGTTGTCAGAAATGTGCAAGAGATCAAAAACAACCTTCGTCTTTGACACAGCTAATACAACCCATCTGGCCATTGCAAAGGTGGGGCCTCGATCTGCTGGGCCCATTACCACCGGCTCAGGGCAATCTGAAATATGTTGTAGTTGCTGTGGAATATTTTTCCAAGTGGATTGAGGCGAAGCCATTAGCTACAATAACTTCGGCCACTGTCCAAAAATTTTTCTGGCAGAATATTGTCTGTCGCTTCGGAGTGCCGAAGGCTATAACTGTAGATAATGGAACACAATTTGACTCCGAAGAATTCAGAAATTTTTGTGATCAAATTGGCACGAAGATCCACTTTGCGTCAGTCAGGCACCCGGAATCGAATGGGCTTGTTGAAAGGGCCAACGGCATCATAATGACAGGAATAATGAAGCTAATCTTCAATCAACCAAGGGGAAAGTGGCCAGATCAGCTTACCAAAGTGGTATGGAGCCATAACACAACAACATCAAGATCTACAGGCTTTACCCCATTTAAGTTGTTATTTGGTGACGAAGCAATAACCCCGGAAGAAGCCAAAGCTGGATCAATAAGAGTGGTAGCTTCGGCAGAATCAGGTCCCGAAGATACTTGTCTCGTGGAAAAAGATGCCTTAGAAGGGATCAGGCTCCAGGCCGTGGAGAATATCAATAAGTACCAGGCTGAAACAGTTAAATGGCGAGATAGAAAGGTCCGGCTAAAAAATATTGAGCCAGGACACTTGGTGCTTCGGAGAGTGGCCAATCCGGATACAGTGGGCAAATTGCAACTGAAATGGGAAGGGCCTTTCTTAGTAGCATCTTCGTCAAGGCCTGGTTCGTACAGACTGAAGGACATGGATGGCAATGAAATTCCAAGATCTTGGAATGCGGATGAGCTTCGGCGGTTTTATGTATAACTCGATGTAATTTTGACTTTTTTTTCTTTTTCATGGCACCCTTTTCCTTTCTAAAGGGGGAGAAAGGTTTTTAATGGGGCCATCACATTTAATTTTTCTTTTTAGTTTTATAAGAGCAAAATCCCCCAAAGATGTACATGTAAAAGCTGAGAACGCACCATCAAGTGCCGAAACTGAAAAAGAGAAAAAGCTCCGAAGACGTCCCTAAGGGGATGCAGAGCTTACAGCGAAAAGTCAACGCTGATTCCGCCGAAAGTAAAAGGCGAAGAAGCTCCAAAGACGTTCCCAAGGGAATGCAGAGCTTATACCGTCTAAGTAAAAGACGAAGAAGCTCCAAAGACGTCCCTAAGGGGATGCAGAGCTTACAGCGAAAAGTCAACGCTGATATTGCCTAAGTAAGAGGCGAAGAAGCTCCAAAGTCGTTCCTAAGGGAATGCAGAGCTAATGTGTGGTTGTTTCCAAGTAATGGCTGACAATATGGCTTCGGACATATGCTTCGGACATTCATTCGTGCATTACATTACATCATAACATTCGCATGCATAAGCATTCATTCATAGCATTTGTGTTCCCAAGTGGCTGCTTCGGCAAAAAAGCTTCGGAGAAGTGCCTTTTTATGACTTGTTACGCTATGTTGTGTGCAAAAGTGAAAAGTTCCGTTGCTTTGGCACAAAGAAAAGTTTCAGTATAAGGGAGAACTGGATTTTTATGAATCGTTGTGTAAAAGAGAAGTAGTTTTTTATGTTTTGTAAAGGAAAGCTTCGGCAGAAAAGAGAAGTAGTTTTTAATGTTTTGTAAAGGAAAGCTTCGGCAGAAAAGAGAAGTAGTTTTTAATGTTTTGTACAGAAAAGCTTCGGCAGAAAGGAGAAGTAGTCTTTTATGTTTTGTCATGTACAAAAAAGCAAAGCTTCGGCAAAAAGAGGAAGCGACCTTTTAGGCTTCGTTGTGTACGAAAAGAAGGGAAGGTGTTTTTTTCGCCTTCAGCTCAAAATACTGATTTCGTCCACAACAAAGCGCCTCAAGCAAAGGGTAAGAATATATTACAAGGTATGTACAAAGTTCCTTGAAGATAGTCTAGTTGTGTTTACAAGAATTGTTACAAAAATATCCTGAGTTTTTCTACAGTACACTTCTACTGATCTTCATTAAGTTTCAGCTTCGACGACATAATTTAGGCATCATCTTCACCTTCGTCATCCTACATAAATTAAGAGTTTATGAGCAAAAATCAAGAGCAAAGGAAAAGGTAACTCCGAAGTATTATTTCTTACTGGTTCAAGATGACTTCGTGCTTCGTCTCCAGCTTTCTCCCGCCCGCCTTTTGTCCATATCATTTTTATAAATCTATTGGAGATGCTTCGGGCGAGGTCAGGCATATCATCCAGGATTGATGGAGATAAGGTGAAGTTGGGCCTGTTGACAATTTTTCCGTGTTCGCAGCCGGCCTTCAGAAATGCAGCAGCGGTCCCTCGAGAAGCCACCCAGGCACAGAAGTCACCATGCCCAGCTATGACTTCGTCGAGCTCGTCAATCTCCCCCTCAATGTGTTCAAAGGTTTTTGGTAGATCTTCAGCTGAGGGGGTAAATTTTTCGCTGCTAGCTCCAACCGAGTAAAAAATCTTTCTTAATCGTTGAATGCACTTGTTGCTAAATTCCAGGCATTTTTCTTGAAGATTTGTCAGTAGTTTTCTCAAATCTGAATTCTGCTGAGCTTCGGCTTCAAGTTTTTCATTGAGATCTTGTTTTTCTCGTTCGAACTGCTCGGACTGGCGGAGAAGCTTCGAGTTTAGTTCTGATATTTTTGCTTCAGCTTCCGCCAGTAAGCCTTCGGCTGCCTGGAGCTCAAAGTTCTTTTTCTCAAAAGCATCTGATTGCTCCTTTATTTTGTTCTCTAAATTTTCAATTATAGCTTCGTGCTTCTTATCTTCTAGATCTTGCTGCATCCTCAAAGCTTTGCTTAGAAGCATGCTCTACAAATAAACAACCTTCGTTAAAGAATATTGCCATTATTAAAAAACAATAGAAGTTAGGGAGAAGGATGTTTACCTTGAAATTTGAATAAAATAAGCTGCCGACGATATGTTGTCGTCGGTAGCGGCTGATGTCTGTCTCTAGCTTCGGAAAACCGATACTCTTTGATAGAGTACCGATGACCTTAGCTCCAGCTGAGTCCCGGATGCAGCCCAGTTGTTCGTCATCAATGCCCCCAAATAGGAGGGCACCTGACTTGTAGCCGCAAGACTTGGCGTAGTCTTTAAGTTCTTCTATTTCGTCCTTCGTCAGTTTTTGCCCAACTAAGTTCTGGAAAGAGTAGGCTTCGTCGTCCGAAGGGTCTTCGGCTATTTCTTTTCCTTTCTCAGGCACTGTGGCCATGGTTTTTTCAGTAGTCGCACCAGCTTCTTCCGCAGCCATGTCTTCCAAAATCTTGTTGATATTCTCAATCGTGGATTTTAAGTTTGTATCTTCGGCTGTAGCGGCTTCGGTAGCCGCGACCCCCGAAGCTACGCCCTCGACGATTGCTGTATCTTCGGCAGCTGCCGATTTTTGGATTGACGCCCTTGGCGGCGTCTTATCGATAACTTCAGTTACCGCAATGATTCTTTGCCGCTTGGGTTTGCTTGTCTTCGTCTGATCCGGCTCGTCCACCTTTCGAAAAAGCTTCGTCAGTTGGAGCCCTAGTGGACTTAGCTTCGTGGGCATGGGTTCAGTCATTACCTTTAAAATTTCATCCACGTCGCTGGTAGAAGGCGGTGTGGGGGACCCCTCTTCCTCGGGAGATTGGCGCTTCGGAGTGCATATTGTTCTTTTCTTGATAATTTTCTTTTTCTTTGCTGGTCCTTCTTCACCTCTGATCAGAGTTTCGGTTTCAGCCACTCTTTTTCTTTTGTGGCCTTCGGCACCCTTATTCAACTGCTCATAGTCTGGATACTCGAGGCCCAGGGCATCGAATACTCGGTTCAGCCTTCGCTTCGGTCGGGTGCCGAAGGCTGCTGTCATTAATTGATCCTCCTTTTTGGAGTAATTCCCCAAGATTTCATTGCACATTGTCTCAACTGTGTCTAACCACTCTTTGCAGGGTTTCTTAAAGTACTTCTTGAATTTAAAGTGATAAGGCAGACGAACTAGCTCCCCCTCCTTCTTCTCTCCCTCCAGCTTCGGCATTTCCCACTCTTTTAGAGTAGGGAAAACCCTGAATGCCAAGAATTCCTGAACTAGATCCCTGGTGCCAATATTTTTTGAGATAATTTCAAATTCACCCAGAGCAGCCCAGGTGGGACCCTTTAAATCACCGATGCGGCAGCGTGGCCTCGTCTCTCCGAAGATTAATTCCAGAGGGCTTTGTACCAATTTTTCTCTGTCTTCGTCAACTTTTACGTAGAACCACTCAGACTTCCAGCCTGCTGGCCATTTGCTTCGGTAGCTGATGACAGGACACTTTGTTGTCTTCCGGTAGGCAAAATTGTAACAGCCGAAATTATCGTGTAGTCCGTCTGTTCTGGCCTTTGTTTGGTAATGTAATTCGTGGGCTCGGCAGAAGCTGTCGGCAAACGGTTCCACAGCTTGGCTTCGGAGGGCCCAGATATAAACATTGAGTCTAACGATGGCGTTAGGAGTCAATTGGTGAAAATAAATGCCAAATTTTTGCAACACATCTCCAATAATTCCATGGAGAGGAAATCTCAGCCCAGCTTTTAAAAAGCTTTTGAAAATTACAATCTCATCCTTCTCTGGCTTCGGGGTAGACTCCTCTCCCCCGAAGCGAAGTAGCTTCTTCTGATCTTCATTGAAAAAACCTGCTTTTACCATCTTCGCAAGGTCAGCTTTTGAAACAGTTGATTTTCCAAAATCCAGGTGACTGGGCTTGCTGGGTGTAGCAATGTCGTAGTCATCTTCGGAGTCAGTCCCATCAATGTTTTCTTCTTCGGCTGTTGTCGGGTTTGCTTCGGCACCAGGCCCCTCTTCCGCAGTCACTAGACCGGAGCGCTGCATCGCTTCGGAGATGGGCACAGTGCCTGAACTTTCGGCTTCGTCTCCCTCACGAACAACTTTGGCAGTAGATCGCACTCTCGCCATTTGATTCTGAGTTTGGGGAAGTCAGAAACCTTTTTCTTTTTTCTTTTTTCCCGAAGCTCTTCTTTCTGACGAAGCAAGCGTCGAGACGGACCTTCGTTCGATTTTGGGATTTAAGCTTCGGCTATGATGGAAAATTTCGGCAGCAAAACAGTGCAAATAGCAATGAATGCTGTGGTAACTTCACACCTACCTGCTTGTTTATATAGTATTGCAGGTAAGAAGGCGAAGCGGCGGAATTGTTACACCAGGCGCGCCGTAACTTGTACCCGCTGCGCAGTGGACCGCAAGGATCAAACAGTAACTCTGCAAGGTGGGACCGACACGCGCTCGGAAGTCGGATCGTTTCTCCGCAACGAGCTCAGGGAAGGTGTTTTTTGGACCTTCGGCTTCCCGAAGCTGAAGAGGCTTTTTTCACGGGTCAAGCTCGTTACGAAGAACGATCTAGCACCGCGAAAGGGGCTACTGTTGGGGTCGTGCTTCGGTGCGCCGAAGGTCTCACACGAAGAAGCAGCTTCGGCTGAAGTCGTCTCCAAGAGATGGCCGAAGGTCCCTTTTCATGGAGCTTCGGCGTTTTAAACCGACATAGAGATAGAATGACCTTTTTATACATATAGGTCTGAGTCAATGCTATAAACTTTCGCAAGGGGCATAATTGTAATTTGTCACAGGCTGCGACCTGTGCCTATAAATAGATGAACAGTACCTCTGTACTATTCACGTGAATGTGTCATTTGCTTTCGCATCACGCTTGTACTTTTGCCTTCTGCAGGACCGAAGGTACATTTGTAATTCAAAGTCATTTATATTCATTAATACAAGTAGAGATAATTCTATGACAATATTTAAATGTTTATTTCATATTCTATAATTTATGTGAATGCATCATTCTTCGTTGTTATGCTTACGAAGGTATGTCCTTCGTAACCTTCGTCCGAGATGCTTTATATCCTGAAGGGATATATCGTTATGGAGGACGAAGGACCTTAACACTTAACATTTTTTTTGTGTTGCCTTGTTCTTAATTCGAAGCATTTGAGAACAAGTCCCCAACAAGATCCATTTGCATTCTATAGGTCTAACACCATCAGGCGGGTCAACCAAGTTCCAAACTTGATTTTCTCCCATGGAATCTATCTCGGATCTCATGGCGACATGCCATTTCTCGGAATCTGGGTCCATCATAGCTTCTGAATATGTTGCAGGTTCGTCGTTGTCTAACAACAACACTTCCCCATTGCCCAACAATAGCACTTCTCCTCGTGCCTCGCGAAGCCTTGCTGACCTTCGTGGTTGTGGTGGTGATTCTCTTGCCATAGACGTCTCAACTTGTTCTGCTACATTAGCATCACTTGTTGAATCTTGTCCCACTGGCTCATCCTGAACTTCTTCAAGATACACCTTTTGTTTACTTTTCTCTCTTTTGAGAAACTCTTTCTCTAAGAACACACCGTTCCGGGCGACAAACACTTTGCCCTCTGACCGGTGGTAAAAGTAATATCCTAAAGTTTCCTTTGGATATCCCACGAACATGCACTTGTCCGATTTTGGAGTGAGTTTATCCGACTGTAGTCGCTTGACGTAAACCTCACAACCCCAAATCTTCAGAAAAGACAAGCTGGGAGTCTTCCCAGTCCACATCTCATATGGTGTCTTAACTACGGACTTAGACGGTACCCTATTCAGTGTGAAAGCTGCTGTTTCTAGAGCGTATCCCCAAAACGACAAAGGTAGGTCCGACTGGCTCATCATTGATCGAACCATATCCAATAAAGTCCGATTACGTCGCTCAGACACGCCATTCCTCTGAGGCGTTCCAGGCGGCGTAAGCTGTGGAACAATTCCACAACTCTTTAGATGATTGCTAAACTCATGACTCAAATATTCACCACCACGATCTGATCGCAGTGCTTTAATTTTCTTGCCACGCTGATTTTCTACTTCATTCTGAAACTCTTTGAACTTTTCTAAGGATTCAGACTTGTGTTTCATTAAGTAGACATACCCATATCTACTAAAATCATCAGTGAAGGTTATGAAGTATTGGAATCCTCCCCTAGCTGTCGTACTCATTGGTCCGCACACATCAGTATGTATGAGTTCCAATAAATCTAACGTCCTCTCCGGTAAACCCGTGAAGGGCGCCTTGGTCATCTTACCAAGTAAGCAAGCTTCACATGTCTCGTATGATTCAAAATCAAACGAAGTTAAAAGCCCATCAGAATGAAGCTTCTTCATGCGATTCTCACTTATATGACCCAAACGACAGTGCCACATGTAGGTAGGACTTAAATCATTAGGCCGAGGCCTTTTAGCACTAATATTACAGATAGGTGCATCATCAAGATTTAAAATGAATAACCCATTCATAATGGATGCAAAAGCCACAAACATGCCATTCTTAGAGATCACACAACCATTGTTTTCACTCGCAAATGAATAACCATCCTTCATCAAACATGAAGGAGACATAATGTTTCGACTCATACTAGGAACTAGATAACAATTATTTAACTCCAAAATAAATCCTGATGGGAGGTGGAGTTGCATCGTCCCGACAGTCAACGCAGCAACTCTTGCATTATTGCCTACCCGGAAATCAACTTCTCCTCTTTTCACGCTTCTAGTTCTTATCATTCCCTGCATCGAATTGCAAATATGGGCAACCGATCCGGTATCAAATACCCAAGAATTAATATAAGAATCAGCAAGAAAAATTTCTGTAATGTGAATAGCAAGTGTACCTGTTGCGGCTGTACCCTTACCGCCGCGATCCTTAATAGAGGCCAAGTACTGCTTGCAATTCCTTTTCCAGTGACCAAGTTCTTTGCAATAAAAGCACTCTGCATCTGCAGCTGGTCCAGCCTTGGGCTTTTGATTTGGCTTGGATACTGTATCCTTTGCCTTGCCCTTCTTCTTTTGAGATTTACCCTTCTTCTTAAAGTTGGGTTTGTTTTGGACCGCCATCACATGGCCGCTGCTGCCAGCGCTTTTCTTTATGTCCCCCTCTGCTGTTTTCAGCATGCCACATAGTTCATTGAGGCCCCTCTCCGCCCCATGCATATGGTAGTTCGTGATGAAGTTTCCATAGCTGGGCGGAAGAGATGCTAAAATGAAGTCAGTGGCCAACTCTTGGCTTATTGGGAAGCCTAGCTTCTCCAACCTCTGACTGTAACCAACCATTTTGATTACATGTGGTCCAACTGCTGCGCCTTCTGCTAGCTTGCATTCCAGAAAGGCTTTGGACACATTGAACCTTTCAGTCCTAGCCTGAGTCTGGAACATATCCTTGAGCGCCACGATCATATCGTACACCTCATGGTTTGTCTCAAACTGCATCTGCAGCTCAGGCTCCATGCAAGCAAGCATTAGGCAACTCACTTCAAGATTAGTATCCATTACTTTCTTGTAAGCGGTTTTAGCTGCAGCAGTTGCATTTTCACCAGGATCCTCTGGCAGTGGGGTGTCTAGAACGTCTTCCTTTTTTTCAGCCCTGAGAACAATTCTCAGGTTACGGATCCAATCCGTATAGTTTGTTCCATTTAACTTATCCTTTTCAAGAATTGATCGCAAAGTAAATGTTGGTGTGCTAGGTGCCATCTACAACAAAATAATGCAAAATACTAAGACAAAAATATCCATGACAGAGTAAATCATATTAAACATTTAATAGTCTACTCCCACTAAAATCAATATCCCTCGATTGATACTTAGTGATTCAGAACCCACAACTAACAAGTCTACTAGTGAGCTTTAGCATCACCGCTAGAAGACAAGGTAGATCGGTAAGCAACTCCTTGCTAATCATATCATATATATGACTCCTGTTGTTGGGTGACATCTCTATGTCTCGGCTCCCAACCTTATGCCTCAAAGTCCTTAACCATTAAGCTGACTTTGTTTAAGTTAACCAACCCTTTCTGCAGTTCATATCCGATACAAACCTATCTAGTCAAGGAAAACTGGTGGCACCCTAATTTCATAGACCCACCACCAATTGTACAAGACTTATGATAGTGCAAGGTTTGGAGAGGCATTAAAGCTTAAACATTTATGAGGGATCGTCCTACTTATAACATCGCACGCAAGGAATTATATGCAATATAAACAAGTAGAACAATAAGAATGGCATTCACACAACAGTTGTGATTCGGTATGGCTTGTTTTCACATGGTGATCTCCATCTCCAATAATCTGTCCATCACGATGATCTCCATCTCCATGATATAGGTATGCCATCCTCCAGGTGATGAGTCCTTCAAGACCTATCTAACGTATGCTGGTAAACAAATTACATATACGCTTTGGATCATCACATGTTGACACGCAGGTCATTACATTAAATTTGGACAATACATGTGGCTCCAGCCGTATTGCCCTGGTCACGACACGCAGGTCATGAATAATTTGTTAACATGCATCACATACACATAATAGCCATACCGATCACATGTCCTGCAAAAACAGGTTAGACAAACACGTTTCTATACGTTCGCCACTACAGCAGATAGCCACGACAGCGCCCTGAAAACCTCACAGGATTCCATGCATCATATGTATGGAAATTCCACTGGAAATCTCATGCGGTTGATCAAATCAACCCAAATCCGAGACTTTCGACCCGAAGAAGATTACACTCATGACGTTGATCTGTTACGTCAATCTACTAGTTGTGTACGCAGTTAGCCCCGATGGTGATTCCAGCCGGTAGGGGCAAGTCGCGCACATAACAGAGAAGGACGAACTGATCTCTCCAGTCATATCCGATGTAATCGACTTCAACCCTTTATAACCAATTGATCTAATCAAACCGTGCATCAAGTAGATCCATCTCATGAACCTAGATCCAGACCTAAAACTACGCAGAACCTGCTTTGATACCACTGTAGGATTACGGGGAGGCTACGCTAGCGCAAAACAAAAATTTTCATCCCCATAATACCAAGAACTACTGCGGTTATAGGTCATGGAATTACCACTAGACGCGCAGAGCAGCGGAAGACGTCTCGATGTAGACGAACGCGTCGAGCAGTGCCGTGCAGTCGCCGGCGTCCTTCACGTCCTCGCACGGTTCGCCCAAGTGCTCCAGATGTAGCACCTCCGAGGTATCCACACGTACAGGGAGGAAGCACCGCGTACCGAACTGCTAGGTTCGCGACGGCGGCTTGGCGAGGGCGAGAGGTGGGCGGCGGCTGTTAGTCCGTTGGTGGCGAATTTGCTTATCATTAACCGCGCCCCCGCCCCTCATTATATAGGCGTTATGGTGGGCTTCTGACGCCGAGGCCCATCATTAACCCTAAAGCCCAGTCTAATTTCGGATCTAATCCGAATTAGGCTTCCTTCCCCTTAAGTGTGTGACCCTATAGGTTCACGTACAAATAGACATAGGCCGAGTACTCTTACTTGGCCCAATAATTGACAGCGGCCTCTAGCAAGACATGTCAACTCCTATGTGTACGTAAAGATCATATCAGACGAACCATTGCGACATTACGTACATGCTGTTCCCTTTGTCTCACGATATTTGGTCTGGCTCTAAGCTGACCTCTCTTTCTCGATACTGTGAATTGGAATCCTTTCAATGGTTAACTCTTAACCCTAGCACGGCCATGCATTTCTTGATCCAATCACTCGAGGGGCCCAGAGATATCTCTCTCACAAAGAGAGGGACAAATTCCATCTTGACTGACCATGCCTCATAGCATGCTTCCTGACAAACCCAAAACTACCTTTATAACTACCCAGTTACGGGATAGCGTTTGATAGTCCCTAAGTAAGTCAATTCACATCTTGAGAACATGCGACAATCTCAGGTCTAAGGATACAGTATTCATGTTGCAAGAAGAGAACTATATTACAATATCTCACGTTGGGTCGGTCCAGCCTCATGTCATACATGCGCCCACATTATTAGTTTAACATCTCCATGTTCATGACTTGTGAAATGTAGTCATCAACTAATACATGTGCTAGTCATCGACTCTGACTAGGGACATCATTTAGAATAACCATATAAGTAAAGAATCTCACAAACAATTCACATAATTGCTAATCAATACAAGGTGCCTTCCATGGATATTCAATTAAGCAATATATATATCATGGATACAAAGAAATATGCTCATCTCTATGATTATCTCTAGGGCATATTTCTAACAAGAGGAGCACGAGGAGTAGTGGGCTAGGCCTTGCCCTATTCCTAATCTTTCGACGATATCGATTATCCGATGCAATTTATCTTATGAACTTACTTTAGTTACTTGAAAAACTCCGATTTATGTAATAACTCTAGTACTTTAATTTGAGGTTTCCTGTTTTATTGTATTTCCTCTGTGACTCACCTTCAAGTGAGCTTGTAGTATTTGATCCTGGATAAGTGGCTTTATCAGACTAGATCTGAGGGACTGAAGGGTTATTCCGATTTTAGTGTGTTGCGACCTCTGAGGTGTGACTTGGGCACTTAAGCTGGAATAATTTGGGTGGTTCTGCCACAGCGATAGCCTCGGCCAAAGTCAGTGGTACTGGTGGCCAGTTGGGAGTATCCTCCCTACCGCGGGAAGTCCCCGCACCATCATGTGCGTGAGTCTGTGATGGCATCTGAGACAAAGAAACATTTGGAAAAAATATAACATGCCAACATACACCATCATATTACATTACCAAAATGTAATAATTATACAGACTCAGTGTACAACTCGACTTTATTACTTCTTTTACATAAGCATAACACTTAGACTATACTATTCTAGTCTTCTTCATCCTTTGTTGCTCCATTTCCTGCTGCAGGAGACCGTTCGTCAGCAAGGATCATGGAAGGAGTGGGCCTAAAAAGGTCCAGCTCCCCATCAAGTCCTTCATTTGTTGTACCCGATGGTCCGGCTCCCATTGCAACAACGTCGGAAGGCACGTCCGGGTGCAGTCGAGCATATAGTACATGTACTTCTTCATGTAAAGTATTACAGTACACTTGAAGGCTTTCGAGGGACGCACTAAGCTCTGCCACACGAGCTAGAGCTTTCGCTTCGTAGTTCCAAGCGAACGAACGCGAGTTGACGGCCCAATCAATGGTCGTATCCCGTTCTGAGATCTCGTACTGCAAGCGGCTAACTTCAGCTGACAATTCCGCTATACGGTGACTGTCCTGCTCCCATGCCCTATTCTTGTGACGTAACTCTAACCGGAGTTGCTCCACCCTGGCTTCTAGGTCTCCAATTGGGTCATTAATGCCACTACTACTTCCTTCATGCCTAGAGGCTAGCTGATGTCGTGGCACCCCAAAAGGTCCAGTAGATTTGCGTGTTGTTTTCCTAGTACGCGCCATATCTCTATAAGAGGGGAAGATTTATTAGTATATTTTTACACACGATGCATGCATAACTTGATAATTATGGAATCAACCTTCGTTGATCCCTAACTTTCTATTTATTGCACTGTGTTACCCTGACTTTACAAGATAAGGGACTACCAGAATGTGGTAAGGTAAGAATGAAAGAATATTCTTAGATAAGTGTTTAAAATGCTTTTTGAAGTACTACGTAATATCTTAAGAGATGGGCTTTGCTCCGATACCAGCTGTGATGGAACCTCCCAAGGTATTAGGCCCACCTACAGTTGTCCTTGTCCTAAGGACCTTGGACAACCCTGTAGATGCACATAATCACTCGACAAGTTCGGTAACTGTATCCTCATCATTTCGCCCAAGAGCACTTCACCCGTCATGCAGATATTACATCACATCGGAGGAAAGAATAAGCTGAAGCAAATTACAATAACTTAATTTACATTCATCAAATATAGAAAGAGAGTATTATTACTACGATACCAGGGTATTACGAGTGCATAAGGTATTATTACAAACCAGGGAGGCAAAATATCGTCCGCACAAAACTTTATTGTTTTCAAGGTGGGAGGAAAACATCCTCCCGCGACCAACTACACTACTGGGGCTCTTCCTTGGGTACCACCTTTGAACAGAAATAGCAAAACTCTATTTTTTCCTCACCTACAACAACATGGGTTCGAAAACCCTTAGTATGGAGTGTACTTTCGCAAGTCTTACCCCACAAAAGAAAAAGACTCTCAAGGATATGCTGGCTTGAGGGAGTCAAGGTAAGGCTATTCAAGAATCAAAGACTCTGTTTGCAAAAATGCTTACTAACAGCGAATCTTTAAAAATCCAGTTTTATTACCAGGTGAAGTCATTACCTGTATCTAGAGTTCTTTCTACCCTAGATCAAGCACTTGGCCTACACTAGCCATCTTTTGTCACCCCTTTTTACTTTACTGGATTGCTACATGTAAGTCAGTGACCAAGTCTTCATGCCGAGAAGTAATGGCGATCCGAATCGATTAATACCCAGCTGGGGATCTCCACCACACGACATATGTAGCACTTAACCCTTGCATATGTCAACTCGCCACCGGGTTTCTCAAGACCAGACCGGGTTCACGCCAACCGAGAGCACAGATACACCACCGTCCAGCCTCTTGCCACGGAGGGTACACGCTACTCTCGCCATCTCTGCACTCACATTGCGTGTTGGCCTTTTTGGTATTGGTCGGCCTGAGGCAAAGCTTACCCATGACGAGGCATGTGGCCAGTTAAAAGGTCCTCGATCATCAGGCCTACATCAGCACGGTCCTTAATTGACTCAGACAGAGACACTACACCGAGACTTCCTTCTCGTGCAAGTCACCCGCCCGGTCTCATCTTTATAATCCCAAAGTTTGATACCTGGCAGAGGTACATCTTTTTCGATGTTGAACCCATCACGACCATGATGGATCCACCATCAAGTTTTATTTTTGAAAACATCCCATTCCATCTGAAGCATCATCTTTTGTTAAAACAAAACATTTTTGTTTTCTAAAGCAAGACTAAGCACCAGAAATCCTTTAAGCAAAACAAGTATCAAGGAAGGGTAAATAGTTCCAAGGAAGGAAATGCAGCAATTGGTTTAGCACCCAACTCCTATCACCTAATGCATCATTCAAGTGATAAAGAGTTTAAAATCACAAGGAAAGGTAAATGCACCGGGGTTTGCCTTGTGTTGTAGGGGATTCAGGATTTGTTCCACATATATCAAAATATAAACTATTCCCGATAGGTGGAGTCTCAGTTGGTGGTGCAGTTTCTTCTTCTTCGACTATTTCCTCTTTGTTTTCTAAACATAACAATATACATACATAAATATCCATGTGATGCTATGAATATGCAGTTATGATATAACATAGTAAGTTATATCTTGAATTAACTTTCCTTCAAGGTACACCAAGGTAACTAGGGTTTTCTAAGTCCGTACTCTATTAGGATAAGGCAAATATTATCTTAGAAAGCTAGGGTTTAGGGTTTGGGGATCAAACAATGTCCAAAACATGTCAAACTTCAACAAAAGGCTTTAATTATCATATTAAGCTGACCCAAAAAGTTTTATGATTTTTGGAGCAAACAAGTAATTTCTAAAATTCTAAAAGGCTAGGTTTAGGCCTTCTTAAATGTTGAATAATTCATGGTTAGGACTAAAAATCTTGGATTTATTTTTATTAAATACTAGAGGAATTTAGGAGTCTAGTAAAATTGGTCTCATGATTTTATCATTTTTCTAGAATTTCCTATAAATTCCCTAAGCCTGGTAGAAAAAGAAAAGGGAAAATGATGAATAGGGATGGGCTGAAACCAGCCCGAACCGGCCCATGAACGGGGAAACGCGCCTGCGCAGAGGACCTTGGCTGTTTGAATAACTGGTTAAGAACCCTTTCCACTATTTACTTGTGTCTCTAACATTCACCGTTAGGCCCTCGGAGTTCTATTTCTTCGCAACGACAGGTCCCCGATGGTGAACGCTGGTGAGCATGCCCTCCGACGAACCTGTACCAGTCGAGATACTCAACGACTAGAGTCCTAGCCTGGCCGATACCTAATTCCACCCTCGGCGACACTAATACCTCAATTAATTGCACGAATCCGGCCCGGAGTTCGTCTACCCACGACGACGACAAGATCCAAGGAGAAACTATGGTGTTCTAGGCAATTCAGCGCGGTCTAGTTCAATCAACCAATCCTACAAGCAATAGGAGACCTAAGGGATGCTAGAACATCCAACATAGAAGCATGGACCAACCTGAGGAGGGCTGGCCACGGTGAGAGACCCTTAGCGGCGCGGAAAACAGATTTGGGGGAAATGTGAAATTGGGAGGCTCTAGTGGACGATCAGAGGCTAGAGCTGGTGCACTGGGTGCGTAATAACCTAGTGGAGCTCACTATGGCAGCAATTTATAGAATCCATCGGCGGTGGTGTCCAATTTGAAAAAGGCACGCTGGCGGCCGGAGAGAGGGGAAGTTCACTGGCGCGCGCTATCGTGGCTTTCACCGTGGCAAAGCCTCCAGCGATGGACGGACTCCTTACTACGGTTCACTGCGATGTGGTAATGTTCCTAAGCATGTGGCACGGCCGGAGAACGATGAGCTCCGGTAATGCCAGCGTGACCGACCGCTGTGGGACACGACGGCCGGTTCGGCTAGCGACCAGATTCACCCCACACTGGATATTTTCACCCCGCCCCGACGTTATCTACTGTTCCCATGGCACGAATCTCCCAGACGGGCGTGAATTCTGGCGGCAGATCACCGGCGTCGAGCTCACGGCACTGGAGATCTTTATGTTCACTTTACCATGGTGATCTTCATCAGACATTCTGACAACATGATTTGGAGAGCTTCGTTTTCTATTTTTCATGTAACAACTCGCTCACTTATCTGCATCAATATTGTCGTCCAAAGAACCAACTACAAGTTTGTTATAAAGATCTTACTTAGTTACCCACTCAATTCCTCACAATTTGATCTCCATGTTCTTCCAAGTTCACTGGTGGCCATAATTCAGTTCTCAATGGCAACTGACAGCCAGACTTTGAGTCCATTTTACTCCCATTTTTGTACAACATCAAAGCTCAGTCACTTAAGCAAAGTTGTACTCCTATCATAGCTCTACAATTTTGATGTATTGACCTAGGGAAAATTCCTTATGAATTTAGAGATACTAAGCTCCAAAGATGACTTCATCACACTGAATTTCAGACTTAGTCACATAGTGCTCATGTGACCCTTTTGCAAAGAAGTCCAAATTTCATCATTCAACTTGAAAATTCTCCAATGTGAAAGTTACTTGGTTTGTGGCGTTCTATCACTTTGTTTTTTGCAATCTGGTCCAAAAGTGCATAGAATTTGCATTTACCCCCCTAGGGTTCCAATTAGGGTTTTCTAGGGTTTGTTTGTAGGGTTTTGGGCACACTAGGGTTATTGTGCCACTAAAGTTCATCAAATTTGATATCTTGTGAACATTTCTCAATAATTTTGAGATTTTACTCATTATAAGCTACTACTACACTCATGCCCTAATCTAAGGGTAAGTACCCTACCTTAAGGTTAAGCACTCTTCAAGTCACATCATCACAACTTGATTTGAAATTTTACCTAGTGAATGCATTCTAGGTGTAACAAACACATGAAATGTCAATGCACATGATGTTATGCTCAAGTTCAGTGCTAGTAACACCAGTGGTGTTACATGTTGTGCCCGTCGGGGTTATATATGGCCCCCGCCACAACCCATCGTCATTTGTGCCCCTACCGAGTACAGTACAAAGAGAGTGACCGTAAGGGAGGAAGAGAACCGCCATTGTTGTGGGATTGGTCCTCGTTGCCATTGGTCTGGGACAAATAGTCCATGGAGATCCACATCTGGCGTAGGACGTCTTCGACAGCTCGACCAAGTGAGAAATCAGGCGGGCGTGTGGTAATTCGTCGCCGGACTCTGAATCTTGTTACCAAGTCGTTGCATGGCGTGGGCAAGCCTCCTCGGGGTCTAATCACTGGTATGGTACCCGCCCCTGTCCTTGGTATTCACTCAGCTTTGCGTAGCACTAACAGGGATTACGGATGGGGCACTAGAATCGTGGATCGTTGCGCGCCAGCGAGCCACCACCGTGTGCTCTGGGTGGCGCCGCCGTGACTTGTGACTGGTGGAGAAGGAGAACACGGGGGTCATAGATCAAAGGATGGACGACACGTATTAGATCTCTCTTACCCTTTCGCCTAATAGATCTGAGTCGTACATTGGATCAGACGGCTAGAGTGAGATCCCGATCCATTAAAATGTAGCCGTAGAATTTTAATCCAATGGACACTATTTCGTATCGGATCGTTATGATGTTTGGACTAATCTGAGCTGTCTATCGTAGATTTGATGGCTCAGGCGGGCGGATACCCCTTCGCCGCATACTCTTCACAAAAAGCCCCTCGGGTTTAAGTAAAATCAACCTGCCATCCTGTTCGGAGGTTACTGAGTCTCGGGAAAAATTGTGAATTAGCCCCCGAACTTCTCTAGTTTTGTGCGCCCAGTCCAGAGAGTTAGAAAATCCAGTAAAAGTAATTAGAAAATGATTTTTAATGTGAAAATAAATGCTAGAACTTGTTTAATTCATAGAAAATTTATATTAAGTCCAAATTGATCTATTCCAGTTTCTATAATTTTGTAATATTATTGTTTATCAACTAGTGTCTCTGTTTTGACATGAAAACTATATTAAAATTAATCTCCTAATTAATCTTGTACCTAACACCTAGAACTTTTGGAAATTCATACCTTAAAATCCATAACTCCAAAATTAATGATTCCTGTTCCGATGATCTTATTTTGGTATGTAGATTATTAATATGTATTTTGTTCTTAAGTTTGGTGTGATGTTTATTTTGCCTATACCATGTTTATTTGTATTGCTACGACTAGAGCGAGGTCACGAGTCATCTGAAAACCAAGTTGGTACTTGGAATCTCAAGTCCCAGGCAAGTTGTGCCCTTGATCACTTCTTTTTACCCAGTCATGTTCTGATTAATCATAATTATATCTGCATGGGTTACTTTTGAAGGGACCCAATAGGTTACCCTAGTTTGACTATCTTTATACCTTGTTCACCACTGAATATTTGGGTAGTACCTCCTATTGCTTTATGTGAATTTGGGAATAGAGATACACATTATACATAATTATACTTTTATTATCAGTTGTTATTTACTATTCATGATAAGATCATTATGTTAATTGGAATATGGAGCGGCCACCCGGGAAAACAGTGCTACCACAAGGGTGGTATGGGACGCCCTTGGCTGACTAATTAGGAAAGCTCATGGAGGACTACCTTACCCAATAGGGGCAAGGGCAGTAGGGGAGTGGTAAGTGTAGGGAGGCCCTTGGGTTGATTTTGCTGCGATGGCGGTCAGGCGAGGGGTCCCTGCATTAGAGCTTCCTATAAATTGTAGCGGGTTTTCTGAAGCTAGTGGAACTTTGTAAAGGCCTCGTAGTGTTATCCTGCCTCGCTTCCTTGGTAGAGGTGTATGGGGCCCGTACAACCCCGTGGCAGATGGGTAACATGACTTGTGGGTAAAGATGTGCAACCTCTGCAAAGTGTAAAACTGGTATATCAGCCATGCTCACGGTCATGAGCAGCTCGGACCCTCACATGATTAATTTATGGAACTAAATTCAATTTGTTATATGCATTGCATCGCAGGTGTTCTTATTACTTTTGTTCTACTACTTAATTGGGTCGGTATTTACTTATACTTAGTAATTGCTAATAAAATTTTGACCAACTTTAAAAGCAATGCTCAGCTTCAACCATCTCCTTTGGTAAGACTTATACTTCACATGAGCTCCCACCTTTGGCGAGTTCATGCACATTATTCCCACAACTTGTTGAGCATTGAACCTATGTGAGCTCACTCTTGCTATCTCACACCCCCCACAGGTCAAGAACAGGTACCGTAGGATGAGGCGCATGGAGGATGCTGAGATGAGTTTGTGAGTGGTCTAGGTCATCGTCTCCCAATTAACTTTGGGTTACTAGATAGTGTCTTCATATGATGTAATTATTTATTTATTTTGTACAGAACCTCAATTATATAGTAAAGATGTGACATTCGTTTATGTACCACTATTCATCATATGTGTGAGACTTGGTCCCAGCATACCTGGTGTTTTTTTCGAGCCCGGGTTTTGTACCCCTAAAACTCGGGTGTGATAGAAGTGGTATCAGAGCAATGTTGTTTGTAGGACGAAACCTAGATAGGACTGGACAACCATTATCTACTTACCCTTGCTACTCTGATCTTTTCTAAACTTTCCTTAATCTTTTCTCATCCATTGCTACTTTACTCTGATTACTCTTACCTTTTTACTTCTAAAGACAAATGTGGATTTCACACATTGAAATCATGTGCCTAAAGTGACTTTAGGAATAGGTGACCAAATCTTAGGAACAAAAACAAAAATATTTTTTATAGATATCTATGTACTTCAATGTTTGTTCTTATGATACTTGTCTGATTTGGATCTTTGATTGAGTATGAGGAGTTGTGGAGTAATGTCCACAATTACATCTGCATATACATATATAGGCATAAAGGATAATATTTATAAAATAACTAGACAATCTAGAATATCCCCATTAAAATGTATCTAGTATTCCATGTCTATCTCACCTTGATGGATTCTATCTTATCTTTGGATATTCACCTTATACGACTAGTTACCCCAATCTTGACATAAAACATCAGATTAAGCCCTGCCAAAGAATCTTCAGTACATAACCAGCTATTAGCCTATTCATTTTGCCTACCGCATGATTTCCCTTGCAAAACTATCTTACCATATGCTTCTAACTCAGATGGTCAATACCAGGAAGGGTGGAGGAATTGATCTACCCCCTAATCGACATAGTTGGAGGATATTTTGACAACCACAACAACAAGAAGAAGAGATGAATCCTCCAAATCCTCCACCAGCCAGAACTGATCCAGCTGTTTCAGCCCAGATGCGAATTATGCAGCAAATGGCGAACACTATGGCATACATGCACGCTCAGATGCGACAGGAGCGTCAGGAGATGCGCCAAGAAAGGGAGGAGATGCGCCAGGAACGAAGGGTGCAACAGTAGCAACCACCACTACCTCCACCACCACCACCAGCTCCACCCAGGGATAAGCACCGAGAGTTTATGAGTCACAAACCACCAACCTTCTCCAACTTCGTAGACCCACTAGAAGTTGATGACTGGCTAAAGTCTATAGAGAAGATGCTCAACATAGCTCAGTGCTTGGACAGAGAGAAAGTCTCCACTCAATTCAGGAATTACCATAATTGGGTTGCAGGTGTTCTTATTACTTTTGTTCTACTAAATTGGGTTGGTATTTACTTATACTTAGTAATTGCTAATTGGTCTTACTGGTCCCGCTGTGGATTGGTAGGATGCGTACTGCGCTGCTCATGTTGCCGTCAACACAATCACCTAGGCATAATTCTCCACTCAATTCAGGAATTACCATATTCCTGCGGGACTCATGAAGATTAAAAGCAAGGAGTTTCTATCCCTCAAGCAAGGAAGTATGTCCGTGAGTGAATATAGGGACAAGTTCATCCAGTTATCTCAATATGCTCCTAGGGATGTTGAGGATGATGAGAAGAAGCAGGAACTCTTTTTGGACGGTTTGATTGGACCCCTACTGTTGGGGGCCTTCCTCTTCTGAAGGTCCTCAAAAACTTAACTTAAATGTTTTTCAGTATAACAAAGACTGTTACAGGAGGCTTCGACTTTGAGATAAAGGTGTGCGTGATATGAAGGTGCGATCAGAAGGAAGCGTGAATGAGTGCCGAAGCTATGGCTGAAGGATCTTCGACTTAGCATGATAACGATGGTGAAAGATGGAACTGACCTAAAGGAGAAAAGACTACTTAGTCCTTGATAGCTTGCCTTAAGGTTAACAGTAAATGTCAGGGACATGAATGTAATTTTTCCCGGGCTGCGTTCCGCACCTATAAATAGATGAACAGTAACACCGTACTATTCACGCATCATTGTAATCGCACTCGCGTCACTCTCACGCTCTCACATTTTGACAAACCAAAGGTATCAATGTAATATTAATGTTGTGGATATTCCTTGCGATTACGAAATGAAGATATGAATAATTTGAATATGTGTCATCATTATTTGCATTCCTTTGTATTTTGTATACCTTTATCTATACCCGTTTATTGAGATGATGAAGGTTTACCCTTCACGCCCTTCGTCTGAGAATCATTATACCCAAAAGGAGATAATGTTTCAAAGGACGAAGGTCTTTTATCATTAACAATTGTGTTGCTTTGTTTTTGATGTATAGCATCCGAGAGCAAGGACCAACATTGGCGCCCACCTCTGGTGAACTCATTCGACCACCTTCGGCAAGCATCGACCTTCATCATGCCGCCGAAGAAGACAGTAGCGCCAGGGGCTACACTGCAGCCACTGGATACTAATCAGGAGACGGTACGCAAAGCTAGGAGCTAGAAGAGGAAGGCTACTAGCCCAACACCTCAGGAGGAGGAACTCAATCAAGAGATCAGGGATTTGGAAGCTATCCATCAACAAGTGCAAAAGAAGAGAGAAAAGATGCTTTGGCTCGCCGACCTTCAGAGGAAGATCGATGAAGCCACCGAAGGAATGCGTCACCTCACTCACGATGACCAAGACCGAAGGCCCCAACATAGGGAGCTTCACCAAGAAAATCCATACAATGATGATGAATGGTACGGTGAGTTTCATCATAGCGATTTTGCTTTTGATGATGCTTCTCCCTTGGCAGCAGAATTGCATGCTACCCCGTGGCCGCCTTCATACAAGCCACCTCAGCTTCCTATGTATGATGGGCACTTAGACCCAAAGCAATTTCTGATGAGCTACGAAGCAACCATATCTTCATATGGGGGCAATACTGCAGTCATGGCGAAATCCTTCGTCATGGCAGTCAAAAGCGTAGCTCAAACTTGGTACTCTTCTCTTCAGCTAGGGACAATTACATCATGGCAGAAGCTAAAAGACATGCTGGTCACTAGCTTCCAGGGTTTTCAAACGAAGCTAGTCACTGCCCAAGCTCTGTTCCAGTGCACACAGAAGACTGTTTTGTTTGTTCTGCGGTGAAGACAAAGGCCACACCACAAGAACGTGCCAAGTCACGATTTAGAAGCAGAAAAAGATTGCCGAAGCTGAAGCATGGCAGAATCAGCCAAAGCAGGTTCTACATACCGCTTCATGCTATTCTCCATACGTCCCGGAGTACGTAGGCAATCAAGATCCTACGACCTCTGTCGCTTCAGCAAGCCATTCTCAAGCTTCCTGGGCCCAGCTCCCACCACCACCACCGCTAGCACCTACCCTAGTCCGGA
The DNA here is from genome assembly GCF_902167145.1 of Zea mays. NCBI lineage: Eukaryota > Viridiplantae > Streptophyta > Magnoliopsida > Poales > Poaceae > Zea > Zea mays. Next base: position 113,262,524 of record NC_050100.1, read on the forward strand.
GCCAGCAGCCAGAAGGGTATCAACACGCTAAGTAGCAGCAAGATTTTCGGGAGGAGTCCGAAGCTCGCACAGTCAATAGCACTGTGCCCGAGTCCAAGCACATTTACTAAAGAATATCCTACCCTCACGCATCTTTGTTTTTTCTGCCATTTTATTTTCTTGTATGAAAAACAATTCACAAAGGATTAAATTCCAATTTTATGTAATAATATTGTAGTCACATCAACGAGTGGGATGCATCCCCTTAACAAGATTCCGAAGTTACAAAAGTCGTTCCTAATGGAGCGCAGAGTAAGTTCCGAAGCTACAGAAGTCGTTCCTAAGGGAGCGCAGAGTAAGTTCCAAAGCTCAAAAGTCGTTCCTAAGGGAATGTAGAGCTAAAATACCACTGAAATAGAAGGTGAAGAAGCTCCAAAGCCGTCCATAAGAGGATGCAGAGCTTAAATGCCACCGAAATAGAAGGTGAAGAAGCTCCAAAGTCGTTCCTAAGGGGATGTAGAGCTTAAATGCCACCGAAATATAAGGTGAAGAGACTCAAAAGACGTCCCTAAGGGGATGCAGAGTCTGGGAGTGTTTCCGTGTGGGTATGTGTCTTCGGCATAAACATCATGCTGCATCATATCATCGCATCATTCTGCATAGCATTACATCATACATCATGTCGCATCAGCAGCAAGATTGTGCAGAAGGAAAGTTGCTTCTTTCAAAATATACGATGAATGAAACAGTGTGCTAGACCTTCGGCAATTATAATCCTACATGCCAGAAAAATTTTTGTCGACAACAATATCATACAACAGCTGTGCTATAGAAGGGTTTTTATTTACGAAGAATGAAAAGAAGGGAAGGTGTTTTTTCGCTGAACGCTCAAAAATGGTATGTACGCAAATTTCATGCATCGCAAAGAAATATATTACATTAATACACATACAGATATACAATGTTTAACTCGTGTACGAATATTACATTTTCCAAATGTTACATTTCTTAACTACACGAAAATCTAGTCTTCCTTTAAAATTTTCTCGGCAGCTTCGTTCAGAAGTTTGTTGACAGCTTCGTCAACAGCTTCTTCGACAATTCTTATGGTTTCTAGTGCCGCCTTCATGGCTGGATCAGCTTCGGGATCATAGGGCTCGGGTGGCGGTGAAAGTTCAGCTATAGTAAAAGTAATAATTTGTTAATCCGAAGCCAGAAAAAATACTGAAGCTATGAAACAATTAAAATACCTATGCGCCTTGCGTGCTCAGCAGCCTCTTCGGCTCGCTTGGCTTCTTCTCGGGCATCATGGGATGCTTTCTCGTTTTTCTTTATAGCTTCATCGGCTAATTCTCAGTCGCCTTTCATCCAAACGTCAGAGTAGAATTTCCCACACATCAGAGTAGCCTCAACCGAGGGATCCTTCGTGTTCTCTATAGTGAAGACAGCCTCCATCTGGGTTGCAACTTTAACATGTTCACAGCCAGATTTTTCTAAAATTGCTACAACCCCTCTAGCACCGGCAAAAGCGCAGAAATCACCACGGTCGCAAAGGATCTCGTCAAAGGCTTCAGCTTCTTCGCTGATCCATTTGATGATTCCTTTGGGATCGCCTCTAATAAATTTTTGCTCAGATGAGTAAGCACCCACCTTTGTAAAACTATCTTTCAGCTTCTTAGCACAATCCAAGGATTTTTCGTAATATCTCTCTTTTGATTCCCGAAGTTCATCTACATTCTTTTGTAGTCTTGCGCTAGTCCATTCACTTATTTCTTGTTTTGCTTTAGCTACTTCAAAATCCTCGTTCTTTTCTGCAAGCTTTTTCTTTAATTTTTCAATTTCAGCTCTATGAGCTTCGAACTGTGCAGCAAGATTGGCTTCACTAACCTTTACTTTGTCTACCAAAGAATGCAAAATTTTATCCTTTTCCACAACTTCATTCCTCAGCCTGATAACCTCTGACTGAAGATTTCCGAGGGCTATCTGGCAACTCTCATCCTCAGCATTCTTTTGTGCCCTTAAGGCATTCCTCAAGATTAAGCCCTACAAAAAGGCGGATCAGCACAATGGTAGAAGATACAAAAATAATCTAATTATGTCAAAATATCTTTACCTTCAGACTTTTGTAAGCGAGGCTGTCTGCGAGGTCAGCCTTTGACATAGTAGAGAGACCAACTTCGAGCTTCGGAAATCCTATATTTCTAGCCATCTCCTGGCAAACAGATATTTCCTTGTTGTCCGGGAGGCAGTATAGAAAGTCGTCTTCATCAGTACCATTGTACACCAAGGATCCCTTCGGGTACTTCAGTTCCCGGGCATAGTGTTTAGCTTCGACAATTTCCTCTTCCGACAATTTTTTACCCGAAGTGTGTCGAATGATAAAGTCTGACTCTTTATTAGATGCTTTGGGAGTAGGAGATTCAACCTTCTTGGGCGCATCTTCTTCTTCCAAGACTAGAGCGAAACCCGAAGGTCCTTGTTCAATACTCTGACTCGTTTCAGCAGGCCCTGTTTCAATGGGCACTAACGGCCCGGCTTTGACTTCAGCATGAATTGTAGTAGCTGCAGCGGCCTCCTTTGCAGGAGCAGGAGTTGACGCCCTTGTTGATTCCAAGACTACGTCTAGCACGCTAGCCATCCTCCTCCTCTTGGGAGTTATTGCTGGGGCTTTGGATACCTTTGGCAATTCCAGCTCTGGTAGCGGGCTCAAGATTTTTGGTAGCCCTGCTGGCTCCCCTAGCTCTGGCTCTTTGACCGATTTTCCTTTAGCTTTGGCAGGACGCTTCGGCGCTTCGATCGACTCAGTTGCAGGAACCATTGGCACTTCAACCGATTCTCCCTTGGAGCCGGTAGGAGCAGGGTATCCTGGCTCAGCAGTGGAAGATGTCCCTTCAGCAAGATTTGGCACCCTGATCGTTTCAGTGTATCTAGGTCGGTGCGTCAAAACTTTGATTTTCCTACCCTTCGGCGTAGCAGAGATGGCCGAAGCAGCAGCTTTTCTTTTCTTTCCCTGCTTTCGCGAGGGATAGCAATAGTCTGGGTATATAAAACCAATAACATCGAAAACTCTGTTTAATCTTTTCTTGCCTCGTCTTTCGAAGGCTAAGGTCATGGCATCATCTTCGGCCCTTGTGTAGGCCCCAAGCAACTTGTCACTAGTTGCCTCAACACAGTTCAGCCAGTCATCATTCGGCTCATCAAACTGTTCTCTGTATCTGAAGGTATATTTCAAATAAACCAGGCCGCCTTGACTGGACCTGGCAGCAGTCTCCTTTGGCATCTCCCAGTTATTCACAAGAGTCCACACTCTATAGGCTATGTGCTCCTGGACTAGGTGTCTTGTGCCAATAAAGGTGCATACATTGTTGAAAGCCTTGTGCATGCTTCGATATCATTTCCAAGAGCAGTAGCCAGCTTTCTGATGCCGAAGCGAGACCAAATAGGGCGTTGGATAATCCCCTTTATATCTTCCCTTTCAACTAAGTTATTCTTTACATAAAACCATTCTTACATCCAGGCCCTTGGCCACCTCTTTCGAAACGTTGGAACTGCATAGCTCACATCAGAGCGGGGCACGAAGCCATAACAACCAAAATTATTGTGATATTGCTCCTTGCCAATAGCCTTCGGGCATGTTTGGTTCAGCTTTTTCCTGACCAGCTTTTCCGATAATCTAGCTGTAGGAAGAATCTGGCTGTGTTGAGAATCTAAGTATCATTAGGATTACGTGCGGAGGAAGATAAAGTTGTAAATGGGGCTCAGGATCTATAAAGTGACGGATTACTACTATTGCAACGACTCAACCGATTATATGTTTACGTTGATTTTGAATGGTTTTTACCCAAACAAATTTTAGAGAAGCTGGCTGAAAAGCTGAGTGTTTGGCAGTCCGCAGCAGCTTTTGATGGCCAGAAGCTGCGAAAAGCCGAAACAAATAGGGCCTTCGTCTCATAGGACAGCTCATGCATGTTGCAGAAGCATTTTGCACTCGGCTCTAGTCCCTGGCTCCGCACAGCCCAAATAAAAATCTCCATCCTGATTATGGCTTCGGGGGTAATCTGATGAAGAAAAAACTCAAAGGTCTTTAGCACTTCAACTAGAAATTTACTCAATGGAAACCGAAGCCCTGCCTTCATGAAGCTCTTGTAAACAACAACTTCATCTACTTCGCGCACAGGGGCGGCGTTGTCCCCTCCAACTCTCACAATGGACATATCACGGAAATATCTCTCTTTCATAGCATCAATCTGACTCTGTTTGATGGATGACTTTCCGAAGATGGTATGACTCAGCCGCCACGGCCGATTTTCGGCATCTTCGTTCCTAGTTTCCAAATCAAAGCTTTCGCTATCGCCAGAATCTTCAGATAACCCAGCTAGCATTTCATTAGTCATCTTCTCTGTGTTTGCTTTTCCATAGCCTCGTAAAACCCAGCTAGTGCAGGGTCAACAACCGTCTTCTCTTCAGCCATCTAGTAAGCACTTGTGCGAGTGCCGAAGCTCACAAATCAATCAAAATCTGGCAGAGCAAGAAAATCCAAGCTTGAAAAAATAGCGCACGTGATTGAGATGGCACATCAAATGCTATCAATGCGGGTTCCTATTTATATGCCGAGCGCATCACAATTTGGTGAGCCCTACATGGCATTGACTTTCGCTATTCTAGCGAAGGGAAGGTGTTTTTTTGGACCTTCGGCTAAAGGCCTTCGTTCATGTCGCGGTCTGAATTTGTTTAATACAAAAACAAATTAATACTGCGAGGGGCTACTGTTGGGGGCCTTCCTCTTCCAAAGGTCCTCAAAAAACTTAACTAACATGTTTTTCAGTATAACAAAGACTATTACAGGAGGCTTCGACTTTGAGATGAAGGTGTGCGAGATATGAAGGTGCGATCTGAAGGAAGGGTGAATGAGCGTCGAAGCTATGGCTGAAGGATCTTCGGCTTAGCATGATAACGATGGTGAAAGATGGAACCAACCTAAAGGAGAAAAGACTACTTAGTCCTTGATAGCTTGCCTTAAGGTTAACAGTAAATGTCAGGGACATGAATGTAATTTTGCTCGGGCTACGTCCCGTGCCTATAAATAGATGATCAGTAACACCGTACTGTTCATGCAGCATTGTAATTGCACTCGCGTCACTCTCACGCTCTCACATTTTGACAAACTGAAGGTATCAATGTAATATTAATGTTGTGGATATTCACTTGCGATTGCGAAATGAAGATAAGAATAATTTGAATATTTGTCATCATTATTTACATTCCTTTGTATTTTGTATACCTTCATTTATACCCGTTTATTAAGATGATGAAGGTTTAACCTTCACGCCCTTCGTCTGAGAATCATTATACCCGAAAGGAGACAATTGTTGGGGCGAAGGCGAAGACGCCACCCTTCGCTCGATGCCTTTGCCGTCCTCGCTGCATCAATGGAGACAAGACGACGGGCAGACTCACCCTTCGCCCCCCACGTCATCGGAAGAAGACCTGTGACGAGGTCGTCTCATCTTGCGACCTCGTCCAACATGGAGGCCCATGTGTGATCCGGCCCATTGTAACAGGCCCTACGTGGCCGCTGCGCATTACGGGCCTAATTTGTAAAGGTCTCCCTGTAATTACGGTCTGTAACCCCGCTTTATGGGAATATTCCGGGGATAACCTAGGTGTCTGAGGGCACATGCGTCCTTAACACCGGACGCTAGGCACTCAGATACCTATAGATACCCCCGCACAGTGCCCTTGAGAGGCTAGATTAACAGAGCTATTGCCATCTCGTGCAAAAACCCTGTTTGCGTCGCTACATACCCCTGTTGGATCAACTTGCACCGGAAAGCAAGTTCCAACATTTGGTGCCCACTGTTCGTGCTACAAAAATACCACCCACGATGGCACGAAGACCTACATTTCCCCAGCGCGACCACGCCATCCCACACGCCGCGGCATTCCAGGGTGTCAACTACCTTGACGAGCGAAGTCCCCTGGCGCCACACCTGCAAGTGACACCTTGGCCTGCCAACTTCCGGGCAGGGACCTATCCCAAGTACAACGGCAGCACTGACCCAGCACAGTACATCATGAGTTATCAGGTCGTCGTTGCATCTTCCGGAGGGGACGACGCCACGATGGCCAAGTCCTTCATCATCGCCCTCGAAGGCCCAGCTCTCACTTTGTACTCCAGGTTGCCCCCGTTGTCCATCGACTCCTGGCGAAGCCTCCGGGACAAATTTCTGCTCAACTTCCAAGGGTACCGCCCAGACACCGACGCCTTGGCCAAACTTTCACTCTGTAAGCAGCTGGAAAGAGAGACTATGCGGGAGTACTACCGCAAGTTTCTGACTCTCAAGTTACAGCTGCCTTCGGTCGATGACCAAATCGCCATCCACTATGCCATCAGTGGCCTTCGGGCCGGCGTCCTTTACAGCCACTGCATCAGGGATCTGCCCAAGAGCCTCCAGGAGTTGTATCAGCTATTTGAAAAATATGTCAGATCCGAAGAGCTCCACCAGCGCAAACTCGAGTCTCAGAGGAAACCCAAAGACACTCCACAGTCCAGCCGCACGTGGACGAGGCCTTCGCAGCCAGACTCCGGTCGGGACGACCGCAATCAGCAGCAAGTGCACAACATCGCCAACCAGCAATCCGCTGGTGAGGCCCCTCGCCGCCAGGAATATCCCCCCCACGGCCGCGGTAACGGAACTCGTGGTCGGGGCCAGGGACATGCGCAGCAGCCACGCCGATTTTACTGCCTATTCCACGGCGAAGACTGCGCCCACCAAACTAGAGACTTCCCAGAGACGAAGGCCACCAGAGACAGGATGGCACGGGCACAACAAGCCGACAACCCTAGAGTTGTCGCGCACACATATCAGCAACCCCCTCTGCCATACATCCACGCCCCCGCTCCGCATCCACCGCACCACGCATACCAACACCACCAGGAAGTACAAATCGTACCTCCCCCACCCCCACCTCCACACCAGCAACAACAAAACATCCACCACCCCCATGCCCCAAAGCAAGAGGACTTCGCCGATCAGCCGTATCGCGGAGTCATTCATATGATCACTGGGGGGTCCAGCACCGACTTCGACACGAAGCGGCAGAAGCGGGACCACTACCACAACATCATCCATGTCGCCATCACCGGTCCGGTCGTACAGACGAAGTGGTCCCATGTGTCGCTAACCTTCGACGCCCGAGACGTCGATCTGCGCAGCGCCCCCACATCGACGCCATGGTTATCGATTGCAGTGTGGCAGGCTGGGACCTGCACAAAGTCCTAGTCGACAATGGCAGCCAAGCAAACATCATTTTTCACCATGCCTTCAACTGCATGGGCATAAGCCACAGCCTGCTCAAGCCTTCGGACAACCCACTATATGGCTTCGGCGGCAAGGGCACGTTTCCCGTCGGCAAAATAGAGTTGCCTCTCTCCTTCGGTGTAGCACCCAATGCCCGAAGTGAGCAAGTGACCTTCGATATCGTCGATATGGTGTATCCGTACAACGCCATTATGGGCCGGGGCTCCATCAATAAGTTTGAGGCAGCCATTCATGGACTTTACCTGTGCATGAAGATACCAGGTCCGCTAGGCGCCATCACAGTCTACGGCAACCAGCAGACTGCGCGAAACATAGAGCGGGACTTCGTCCCCGTGCAAAGAAATGTGCACTGCCTCACGGCCCAGCGCGAGGTCCCTGCGCCCGCCAGCCCGACTGACAAAGAACACGACAAAGCATAGCTACAGAGCAACGACGGGACCAAGACGGTTCCCCTCAACCAGGCCACACCCAAGCAGACGGTCACCATCAGCGAAGACCTCACTTCGCATGACAAGGAGAAACTCCTCCGCTGTTTGTCCAAGAACAAAGACGTCTTCGCCTGGTCCACCCTCGACCTGGTCGGCGTCAGCCGATCCATCATTGAGCACAGCTTGGGAATCGACCCTTCGGTGAGACCGAAAAAACAGCGGCTCCGCAAAATGTCTGATGAGAAGACAGAAGCCGCCAAGGCCGAGGTACATCGCCTCCTAGAGGCCAAATTTATCGAGCAAGTGGCCTACCCCACGTGGCTCACCAACGTTGTGATGGTGCAGAAAAAGAGTGGCAAATGGCGGATGTGTATCGACTTCACCAGTCTCAACAAGGCCTGCCCAAAGGACAACATCCCGCTGCCTCGGATCGACAAAATAGTCGATAGTGCGGCCGGCTGCGAAGTCATGTCACTCCTTGACTGCTTCTCCGGTTACCATCAAATATACATGAAGGAGGAGGACAAGGCCAGCACCAGCTTCATAACACCCTTCGGCATGTATTGCTTCATCAGAATGCTGGAGGGACTCAAGAACGTCGGGTCCACTTTCTCCCGGCTTACCAAAACGGTGCTGGAGGGGCAAATCGGCAGAAATATATTCACGTATGTGGACGATATCGTCGTCGCCAGCAGGAGTAAGGAGGACCATCTTGCTGACCTCGCCGAAACGTTTGCGAACATGCGGGACACACGACTTCGCCTAAACCCCGAAAAGTGCGTCTTCGGCATTCGCCAGGGGAAAATATTGGGCTACCTGGTGTCACACCACGGAATCGAGGCCAACCCAACCAAAATTCAGGCCATCATCAACATGACGCCCCCGCAGTCAGCCAGAGACGTCCAGCGCCTGACAAGCAGATTGGCCGCCCTCAACAGATTCATCTCCAAATCCGCAGAGCGAAGTCTCCCCTTCCTCAAAACTCTCCGCGGCGCAAAAGACTTCGCTTGGGGATTAGAGCAGGCGGTGGCCTTCGCCTCATTGAAATAGTACCTATCAGAATTGGCAGTTCTTACAAGCCCCGACTCTTCGCTACCCCTGTTGCTTTATGTTGCGGCTTCGCTGCATGCGGTCAGCGCGGCACTGGTTCAGGAGCAGACAGTAGAGGGCGTGATCAGGCAGCGTCCAGTTTATTACGTCTCCGAAGTGCTCACACCATCAAAATGCAATATGACGGAACTGGAAAAGATCGCCTATGCAGTTGTTATGTCTTCGCGCAAATTGCGCCACTATTTTGAAGCATTCAAGGTCCGAGTCACATCAGATAGGGGACTCGGCGAATTGTTCAGGAACCCGGAGGCATCGGTACGGATCGCCAAATGGGCGGCCGAACTCTCCGGCTACCACATCACATTCGAGCCCAGGACAGCCATCAAGTCACAAGTTCTGGCAGACTTCGTTGTCGACTGGACTGGGCCAATAACACAGCCGGACCCGTCCGCCGAGAAGGTTTGGACAATCCATTGCGACGGCGCATGGTGCCATGCGGGGGCAGGCGCTGCTGCAGTCATTACCTCACCCACCGGGATCAAGCACAGATAAGCGACACGCCTCAGCTTCGCTCTGGAATCTAACAGATGCACAAACAACATAGCAGAATACGAAGCTGTCATCCTCGGCCTCCGCAAACTAAGAGCCCTCGGTGTCACCACCTGCATTATCAGAACAGACTCCAAGGTAGTCGCCGGCCAAGTCGAGAAAGACTACGCAGCAAAGGACCCCGCACTTATGCAATACCTCGCAGCCATCCGTAGTGTCGAGAGACAATTCAAGGGTTTCACCTTGCAGCATGTGGACTGGGCCAAGAATGATGAGGCCGACGCATTGGCCAAGGCTGCCGCCAAAGGTGAGTCCCTGCCCTCCGACATGTTCTACCATGTTATCGGCACGCCAGCCGTCCGGAGCCCCGAAGGGCTCCAAATAAACAATGATAGCGAGGGCCACCGCATAGTCAACCTTATTATGACCGAAGACTAGCGGGCACCAATAACCCTGTTTCTACAGGGGTACTACCACCCAACCGACATCAATGAGGCCAAGCGCCTCAAACATCGAAGCCGGGACTTCGCGCTGATTGAAGGCCAGCTTTACAAGAAGGGGGTCAGTCAACCAATGCTTAAATGTGTCACCTAGACCGAAGTCGTCCAAATCCTGCGCGAAGTCCATAGTGGTACCTGCGGCTCTCACGCAGGGCCAAGGGCCCTAGCCGCAAAGGTGATCCGTCAAGGTTTCTACTAGCCCGCAATGATCTGCGCCGCAAATCGGGTCACAAGGTCCTGTGAAGCCTGCCAGAAGTTTTCTCCTCGATCGGGCAGCCCTTCGCAATTCACGAAACTAATAGCCCACACATGGCCTCTACAGCGCTGGGGCCTGGACATTGTCGGGCCCCTGCCCACGGCTCAGGGGGACCTCAAGTTCACCTTCGTCGCTGTCGAGTATTTTACCAAATGGATCGAGGCGAGGGCTGTATCCACAATAACATCAAAGACTGCACAGAAATTCTTCTGGCAAAACATTGTTTTCCGCTTTGGAGTACCGACCGAACTCACAGTTGACAACGGCAAGTAGTTTGACAGCCAAGACTTCAAGGATTTCTGCTTCTCCATTGGCACCAAGCTTGCCTTTGCCTCAGTATACCACCCGCAGTCCAACGGAGTTGTGGAACGCGCAAATGGCAAAATTTTCACAGCTATCAAGAAGATGCTCCTCGACGAGAAAAAGGGCAAATGGGCCGATTTGTTACCTGAAGCGGTCTAGGCGCTAAACACGAATGAGTGCAGGGCGACTGGGTTCACCCCTTTCCGCCTTCTATATGGATCGGAGCCCATGACCCCGCAAGAAATAAAACATGGGTCCCCACCGACAGTCTCGTCAGCTGTCCCCGACGTGGACGAACCCACTTCGAAGGATCTCATCGATGGTGACCGCGTCTTCGCCCTACAGGCTCTAAATAAGTACCAAGCCCAAACAAAAGCATGGTGTGACCACGCAGTCATCCCGAGGGAATTCAGCGAAGGGGATCTCGTACTCGTCCGAACAGCTCGGACAGAGTCCAGGGGCAAACTGGAGCCCAAGTGGGAGGGCCCTTTCATCGTCAAGACGAAGGCATCCCCCAGCGCATACAGGCTCGCAACGCCATCCGGCAAGGACTTGGAGCATTCCTGGAACATTGATAACCTACGCAAATTTTTTGTTTGACTCATCAGGGCCAGCTCTCCCTTGTAATTCGCAAAAACAATTTTATTCTGGCCCGCACTCTTTTCCTCCCGGGGGTGAGGTTTTTAACGAGGCGGAGTCATGTAATATACAAGTGAAAAATCCCCCGCAAAAATCTACGTCGAAAAAAGACCGCGTCGACGGTCTTCGACATTCGACCAACACAAAGTCACCGCGAGGGGCAGCGCTAGCTACCCTCGCGTGCGACACTCCGCGCAAAAGTCGTCTAAGGGTGCAGCCAGACTAGCACAACAAGTGCGAAAAATCGAAGTCTTCCTCAAAAAGACTATCCGCGCAAAAGTCGCCTAAGGGTGCAGCCGGACTAGCACAACAAGTGCGAAAAATCGAAGTCTTCCTCAAAAAGACTATCTGTGCAGAAGTCGCCTAAGGGTGCAGCCGGACTAGCACAACAAGTGCAAAAAATCGAAGTCTTCCTCAGAAAAGAATATCCGTGCAAAAGTCGCCTAAGGGTGCAGCCGGACTAAGCACAACAAGTGCGAAGAATCGACTACAGGCGCGCCGGTCCAACATAACAAACACACTCGACCAAGTGCGCAACGCCTTTATGAACATAGCCGAATGTGCGAAGGCGCACTGCCTCATCATACAAGCTATTACATATGTACAGCGAGGGCATCACACCTTACATCGGTTCAACCTTCGGAATGATTCCCATCTCCCTATAGTTAAATAGCATTATCCTCAGCTCCTCACCCTCAAAAAGACTTCGCAGCTCCCCCTCACCTACACTCGCAACGGCTGGCGAGGACAACAATTCCTGCTTGCCAGCCCTGCCCACACGAAGCCGACCGCCGTCCGCCTCACTCACTCTACGCTTCGCAACCGCCCTTCACCGCCTACGCCCAACACTCGGACCAGGCACAACTTCAGCATCCGCAGCACACGGCAAAGCCTCCACCGCTGCCACATCCAAGGCCACAAAGTAATCCAAGTCCTCATCTGACGACTCTTCCGTCCACTCATCCGAACTCCTAGAGTCACCAAAATAAGAAAACTTAGAAGCAGACTCATCCAATTCATTCCCAGCATCCACGGTCGAAGCCGCCACAAAATTAGCAGTAGCGGTTGCGTGCGCAGGCCCAAAATCTTGAACCTGCGCAGCAACCAAGGTTCAGCAACATAGACAAAATTCTCTAACTACCCACACCCACTAAGCCACCTGCGAAGGCCCAGCCGCTGTGGGATCCTCCGCCGCCGGCTCCGTCACTGTCTTCGGGGGATCCTCAGCCCTCGGCACAGCGGATGGCGACGAGCCGCCGCTGGACGCAGCAGCCGCAGGGGCAGCGAGGGAGCCTTCACCGGTTTCCAGGGGCGGCGCCGGGACGACCTCAGCCTCGGCTGCCACCGGGTCCGTCTCGGCTTCGGGCCGCGCGCTGTTCAAAGATCCAAAGTCCTCCACGGTCTCGGCACGCGTCGCCTAAAACATAGCACACTGATTTAGCAAGCCCACGTATAACCCACATCCAACAACACTAAACAAAAGACGAACATTACCTGGCCCCTCGCCCGGTCGGACCGCTCCCTAACCACCTCCCGACCGTGAGGGCCCCACATCCGGTCAAAGAGGGCCCCCGTGGACTCCTTCACCACCGGGTCCTCGACCTTGTAGATCTCGCGCTCAAAATCTTCATCAGATCGGTCGAAGACCTCATAGTGGCGGCACCCTTCGCGGGACAGCGCGTTCATCGCCCCTTCGCAGGTGTCGAGGGAGGTAAAAGACATAAAACCCTCCACAATGGTCGGGAGCGCCTGCAACTCCTCTTGCAGCCACTCAAGGCAGCGAAGGCCCGACTCTCGGTCGGGCACTTCGAAGTCAGCGGTCCGCGCGTCCAGCTCGTGGTATGAGTCCATAAGCTGTTTACGCGTCCGCTCAATTTCCGAGCGCGTAGACGCCTCGGCCCTCTCCATACGGGCCTGCAGAGCGTTGAACCGCTCCTCCCATTCCTCGGCGCGCTGCCTGGCGAGGCTACCCTCCACCTGCGCCAAATTGGCCTCCGCCTGCGCAGACTGCGCCTTGGCGAGGGCCTGATTCGCCTCCCTCCTCTCCTCCGCCAGCTGGCGCCGGAGTTCAGTCCTCTCGCCCTCCAGCGCGCCCACCTTTTCCGCTAGTTTTCGGCACTTGCTATCGGCCGCAGACTTTTCCCGTACGGCGTCAGCATGCTGCGCCCGAAGCCTCTCGACTTCGGCAGACACCACAGCCGTAAGGGCCCCCGACGCCACGCGATCAGCGAAGTTAGCAGCCTACAAGACACACATAAGACCACAATCCCAATGAAACCGGTAAAAACCGAAGTCTAGCTCAACTTACCTGACTTAGCCGCTGCGACGCCTCCTTCAGCCGGTGGGACACAGTGCCCGCCTCGTCCTTCACGGCAGTGAGCGCCAGAATCTCACCATCAGCGCTGAGAGCGCCACCCTTCGCCACAGGCACCACGGTCGCCACCGCAGGCGGAACAACAACAAGCTGCCCCTCGCCCGATCTTGCAACGTGTCAACAGTCAAAAAAAACTCGGGCTCACGGCTTACCAACGAGATAATCGTCCACGCTAATATCGGTGGCAAAGTCGGCAACGCGCCTCACCGCCGAAGGCAATTCTCGGGCCTTCGCGGATCCGGCCGAGGTGGACTTGGTTCCACCGGCTCCGGCTGCCTTCACGATCTCCGGCACCTTGCTGGACCCAGGGGCGGCCGACTTTGCCGCCAGCTTCGGCTGGCTACCGCCGGGGGCGGCAGACTTCGTAGTCCCCCGCGCCCTCTTCGACCTAGCCTCGGGCAGCCTGATGACTGCCCGACGCTTCTGCGCAGCCTCCTGACGATCCTTGTCCATCACTGCCGACACAACAGCAGGAATATTCCGTCCATAAGGAAACACTCTCATATCACGAACCATGCGAGATGTAAAAAAGTCTTTGCCGGCCGCGCGGGGGATAGGAACGTTCTTAGGCCACCAACCCCCGGTAACCTTCAGCATCCGCGCCGAAGACTCCCGGAGCTCGAGCGAAGACATCCTTCCCCCGGGGGCTGCGCATGTCCCCATCAACTCCATAGCAAAACTATCGGAGACCCCAAGTCCTCCCTTCGCAGTACCTAGCTTCCTCTTCTTGGAGGATGGGGCGGCCGCCGACGCGGAGTCGTCTTCAGTCTCCGCCGCCGGTTTTTTCCCACGGCGGTCGGCAACGTCTTGCCCGGGATAACCGCCATACGGCAGACGGTTCAACTCGAAGACCATATTCAAGCGATCGTTGGATCCGCGTATATCCCAACTACGCTGGGCCTCCGTCCTTGGCACATAGCGACCAACAATCTGCACCGCCCCATCCTCCACCTCACGCACGAATGCGGCGGGATCGCGACCATGCAAATCCAATGCGAAGGCGGGACTCCGCACCTACATCCCGCCACGGGAGGGCATCTGGCGAGGGTATACTTCGCCCAGCGCCCAGCCACGCGCCAAGGGCCACACCCCATACGTGACAAACTCCTCTACCAAATCGCGGCCGCTACTCATGCCGGCCGCGCACTGCAGGGCCCCTTCGTCTGCATCCTCCTCCGCCACTTCAAACTGCGGGTACGCTGAGTAATAATGCGAGCACATCTCGGCCACGGGGAGCCCCGGATGGTCTTCGACTGTGCCCTCGGCAACGTAGAACCAAAACTCCCACCAATTGCCCCATTTATTGCGGGCGCAAGGAACCAACTCAACGACTTCCATCGAAGTCTTGCCGGTCTTCGGTGTAAATGTACAGGACCCAAATTGAGCAATCTTATTTCCGATCATCCTCTTCTGCCAATGCAGACAATAATACTTCGCGAAGACTTCGACCGATGGCTGCCCGCCGTACGAAGTCGTTGCCCAGACATATTTTGACAGGGCCACCACGGCATTCGGTGTCAGCTGGTGGACCTGGACGTTGAATCTGCACAGGACTTCTCCCACGAATCGATGCGTGGGCAGACGAAGACCAGCGGCAAAGAAAGCCTCGAAGACAACCAACTCGCCTTCTGGCTCGGGGACCTCCTCCGCCCTCGGGACACGTGCCACTCCGCCGCCAAAATAACCAAGCTGCTGCATGTCTTGCACGTGGACCGAGGACATCCGCGACACCCCGAACTCCACTGTGTCGCTGGCACGCAACTCCTCCGCCGCCACATTGCTCAGCGTCTCCTCAGACGACGCGTCGGCTGGCGGTGTAGCGGCAGCAGAAGAGGAAGAGGACGACATCGCTACGTACCGTCGGTGGCGGCGGGCGGTCTGCTTCACACGGGCCAGATATCCGACGAGCAAGAGCAAGGAGGGCAGACGAGCAGCGAGCGGTTTGAGAAGGTGGTTAGGGTTTTCGCGGTGCGCGGAAAGTTAAAGTTCAAAACGCGCCGCCCCCCGCCCCCTTTTATACACAGGGCACGGCGCTTCGGGAAACCCGCAATCCAACAGTACGGTGTCAATCAACGGTCATGTCAAAAACCCCCGCGGAACCACTTCGAGCGAGGGCAGCGTCTCCACCATCTAGCGACGTCTTCGGCACCAGATGACTTAGTCGAACTGGTCCCTCGGAGGGCAAATGTTGGGGCGAAGGCGAAGACGCCACCCTTCGCTCGATGCCTTCGCCGTCCTCGCTGCACCAATGGAGACAAGACGACGGGCAGACTCACCCTTCGCCCCCCACGTCATCGGACAAAGACCTGCGACGAGGTCGTCTCATCTTGCGACCTCGTCCAACATGGAGGCCCACGTGTGATCCAGCCCATTGTAACAGGCCCTGCGTGGCCGCTGCGCATTATGGGCCTAATTTGTAAAGGTCTCCCTATAATTACGGTCTGTAACCCCGCTTTATGGGAATATTCCGGGGATAACCTAGGTGTCTGAGGGCACATGCGTCCTAACACCGGACGCTGGGCACTCAGATACCTATAAATACCCCCACACAGTGCCCTTGAGAGGCTAGATTAACAGAGCTATTGCCATCTCGTGCAAAAACCCTGTTTGCGTCGCTACATAACCCCGTTGGATCAACTTGCACCGGAAAGCAAGTTCCAACAACAATGTTTCAAAGGACGAAGGTCTTTTATCATTAACAATTGTGTTGCCTTGTTCTTGATGTATAGCATCCGAGAGCAAGGACCAACACCTGCAATATCAACTAGTATCACACACATTCCCGTCCTTCCAAAGACTACTTGACAAAGCTATTGTTGTGGAAAACAAGAGGTGTGAGTTTGGAGAGAAAAGAAGGGCTGCTAACCAAGGACATGCCGGAAGTAGTTCACGCCCTCGCTATACTACCACTCCAAGTACACCCGCTCGTGGCGGTTCCGGGCAGCAAACTCAACATGCACCAACTGCTCCTCCGCAAGCAAGGACCCTAGCAGGACCCGTTGCTCCTAACACATCCACCAACAGGGCATGCTTCAAGTGTGGACAACAGGGCTGCCTACACTACACCGGCTCCAATGAAGCAAGGACAGGCCTCAGCAGGCATGAGTTAGCCCTTATTCGTCAACCGGGGACAAGCCAACCATGCAGAAGTAGAAGCTGAGCCGGGTGAACTTGAAATTCAAGAAGAAGTGCTAGCTGAAGATGAAGTAGTCGGTGAAGAAGTCAACGAGCAACAAGAGTAGAGCATAAATAAAAATAAACATAAATATAGATATATATAGGTATATTTTACTATTTGTAAGACCTAAATATTAGTTTAGCTAGTAGTTAGCATGTTACTATTTTAGGAATAACAATAAGGTCTATTAGACCCTGTGTTTTGCTAATAAGTTATGCATCATGCTGAGATTTTGTTTGTGCATATGTTTTGAGACAATATGAGTATACATCCTTTTTCTTACAAATCTCGAGGACGAGATTTCTGTTAAGGGGGTAGGATTTGTAAGACCCAAAATTAGTAGAAAAAATTAATATAATTATAAAATAAATAAACAAATATAGTATTATAATGCTTTGGGAATTAGGGAATGAGAAAAAAATATGAGAAAGGAATTTTCTTAAAGGAAACCATTTATTCCTCCCATGAATAAATAACAAGGAGAAGAATAAATAATAACATTGTAAACAATAGAAGTTATATTCACATTATTATTAATTTGGACACTTGGAAATTTGAAGATCAAACATGGATTTGAAAAGAGTTGAGAAAGATAATTATGATAATCATTTAATTCTTTTCGAATTAAATGGTGAGGGGAAGATAAATAATAATAATAATAAATATGAAGTTAGGATTGGGGTCCACATTAGAATTATGTTTGAAATTCAAAAAATTGAATCATGTTTGAAGTTGGAATAGGAATTTGAAAGTTTGAAATTTAAATTGGAAAAGGAAAAAGAGATGGAAACCTGCACCTGGGCCGAATCTCACCTGTCTCGGCCCAACTATCTCTCTGGCCGGCCCAACTTCTTCCCCCCCTTCCGTTGTGCCATGCCAACCCACTGGCATGTGGACCCGCCTGGTCACACTCTCGGATTCGTGCGTGCCTCCTAGTTCGCCGACATGTGGGGCCCACATTACAGGCAAATCACCCACGCCCCAACTCCATGCGCGCCTGAACTTCTCTCTCTGGCTGACAGCCCTACCCCACCTGGTCAGCCCTTCTATTGCCCCGCGCCCGAATCACGCCACCGACGTGTGGGTCTGTCGCGTCAGGGTCTTCTGCCAGCTCCGGATCGGGGCAAAGTCCAAACAAACCCCGCGGTCCTCGCGCTGCTGTGTAAGTCGTTCATCTCGCCGGGGTTATATATGGCCGCCGCCACAACCCCATTGTCATCTGTGCCCCTGCCTAGTACAATACAAAGAGAGCGACCGTGAGGGAGGAAGAGAAATGCCATTGCTGTAGGATTGGTCCTCATCGCCATTGGTCTAGGACAAATAGTCCATGGAGATCCGCATCTGGCGTAGGACGTCTTCGAGAGCTCGGCCAAGTGAGAAATCAGGCGAGGGTGTGGTAATTCGTTGCCAGACTCCGAACCTTGCGGCCAAGTCGCTACACGGCGTGGGCAAGCCTCCTCGGGGTCTAATCACTGGTATGGTACCCGCCCCTGTCCTTGGTATTCACTTAGCTTTGCGTAGCACTAACAGGGATTATGGATGGGGCACTAGAATCGTGGATCATTGCGCGACGGCGAGCCACCACCGTGACTTGCGACTGGGGGAGGAGGAGAACGCGGGGGCCGTAGATCAAAGCATGGACAGCGCAGATTAGATCTAGCTTACCCGTTCGCCTAATAGATCTGAGCCCTAGATTGGATCGGACGGCTAGAGTGAGATCCTGATCCATTAAAATCTAGTCGTCGAATTTTAATCCAATGGACACTATTTCGCATCGGATCATTATGATGTTTGGACTAATATGAGCCGTCTATCGTAGATCTGATGGCTCAGGTGGGTGGATACCCCTTCGCCGCATACTCTTCACAAAAAGCCCCTCGGATTTCAGTAAAATCAACTCACCGTCCTGTGCGGAGGTTACTGAGTCTTGGGAAAAATTGTGGATTAGCCCCCGAACATCTCTGCTTTGTGCGCCTAGTCTAGAGAGTTAGAAAATCCAGTAAAAGTAATTAGAAAATGATTTTTAATGTGAAAATAAATAATAGAACTTGTTTAATTCATAGAAATTTCATATTAAGTCCAAATTGATCCATTCTAGTTTCTATAATTTTGTAATATTATTGTTTATCAACTAGTGTCTTTGTTTTGACATGAAAACTATATTAAAATTAATCTTGTGCCTAACACGTAGAACTTTTGGAAATTCATAACTTAAAAACCATAAATCCAAAATTAATGATTCCTGTTCCTATGATCTTTTTTTGATATGTAGATTATTAATATGTATTTTGTTCTTATGTTTGGTGTGATGTTAATTTTGCCTATACCATGTTTATTTGTATTGCTACGACTAGCGCGAGGTCACGAGTCATTCGAAAAGCAAGTTGGTACTTGGAATCTCAAGTCCCAGGCAAGTTGTGCCCTTGATCACTTCTTTTTACCCAGACATGTTCTGATTAATCATAATGATCTGCATAGGTTAATTTTGATGGGACCCAATAGGTTACCCTAGTTTGACTAAATTTATACCTTGTTCACCACTGAATATTTGGGTAGTACCTGCTATTGCTTTGGGTGAGCACGGCTGATATACCAGTTTTACACTCTGCAGAGGTCGCACATCTTTACCCACAAGTCATGTTACCCATCTGCCAAGGGGTCATGAATCCCATACACCTCTATCAAGGAAGCGAGGCAGGGTAACACTACGAGGCCTTTACAAAGTTCCACTAGCTTCAGAAAACCTGCCACAGTTTCTAGGGAGCGCAGCATAGGAATCCCCCGTCTGAAAAGCCATCGCAACAAAATCAACCTGAGAACCTCCCTATACCGACCACTCCCCTACTGCCCTTGCCCCTTTCGTGTAAGGTAGTCCTCCTCTAGCTTTCCTAATTAGTCAGCCAAGGGCGTCCCATACCACTCTTGTGGAAGACTGTTTTCCCAGGTGGTCGCTCCATGTTCCAATTAACATAATGATCTTGTCATGAATAGTAATAACAAATTGATAATAAAAGCATGATCATGAATAATGTGTATCTTAACACCCAAAACCACATAAAGCAATAGTAGTTACTACCCAAAAGTTCAGTGGTAAACAAGTTATAAAGATAGCCAAACTGGGGTGACCTATTCGGTCCCATCAAAATTAACCTAGGCAGATCATAATGATTAACAGGAACATTATTGGGTAAATAAAAGTGATCAAGGGAACAACTTGCCTTCAACGAGCTTCTGTTCAATAGTTTCCACATGCAGAGCACCCGGGTCCTCAATTGCTTGCTCGTCTACTCGCAACAATACAAACAAACATAGTACAGGAGAAATTAACATCACACCAAACATGAGAACATACTGCATAATAATATTCTACGCATCACAATGAGATCGTAGGTTTGAGAATCACTAAATTCAGAGTTACAGTTATCGAGTTACGATTTTCCGAAGTTATTAAGTGTTTGGTATAGAATAAATTAAGTGGATAATTTTAATCTATGTTTCATGATAAAACTGAGTTACCAAATGATAGACAATATTAATACAAAATTAATGCAACTAGAATGGATCAAAAAAGAGTTAAAATTAATTTACTATGATTTAAAGAAGTTTTGGAATAATTTTCATATTAAAATTATTTTCTGCATGTATTTATCCTATTTTATTTACTATCTGGGCTGTGGGTCTAAAAACCAGAGAATATATGGTCCATAATATAAATTTTAGGGCTCGACCATAATGATAATAATATTATAGGGTTATTTGTAAACAAAGATGGGGTCTCTTTTGCAGTCTCACGGCCGAAAGGGTACGAGACCATCTGGGTCGTTGGATCTTGCTCTAACCGCCCAGATTAGGCGCACACAATATGAACCGATATGTGATACTGACCGCTAGATCTAAGGTTGAAGGCTCACATTCCTCGGACCGAAGGTGTACACCACAGATGATCTCGCCAGTCCAAATACTATCCCATGGTTCTAAACCTCTCACACCTCCATCTAACCATGGTTGTTTATCACGAGATTGACGTCACTGGCTTCTTCTTCCTCCCCGACTACCGCACTACGATCGCATGCACTAGGAGGATTCAGACCCAGCGAGCGGCGGACTAGTGGCCCTAGATCAAGGTTTGGAGCATGGACAAAACTTGCGCAACACAGAAATGATGGCGAACTACCAGGTCGCGACCTTACCGGCGTCAGTAGCGTGGGTAGGGTCGCCCACGGGAGATCAGTGCGACGACACTCCCTGGCTCACCAATGGCGGTGCGCCGGCCCTCCGACTCGATGATGCCCGAGTCGACCGCTATCGTACGGGAAACGTCGCGGACCGCCCCTGCTTGACTCTACCCTCGGCGTCCCGCGCTCACCTCGCACTTCGACGGTCGCACCAACCCTCTGTCCTCTCCTTTTTTTTTCTCTCTCTCCTATCGACAGCTACAACAGAGGCAACCCCTAGCGTGGTGCAAACCCTCGAAGTATAAGGTTGGGGAAGGCGACGGTCGGGGCTTATATCCCAGGCGCCAAGGGTCTAGCTAGCGCACAACTAGGGAGATTCACGCGGTTGGTTGTTACGATCCGCCCACGAGGCGCTATTCGTGCGGAGAAGAAGTTTGGAAGGCGAGGGAGGGTCCACTAGCAGCAAGTCATCATATAGGGAAGCGCGCACATACAACAACTGGCACGCGGGCCCATCTACCAGGTGACGAGAGCACTCAGACGCGCCACTATGGTAGAAGCGGCCGGCCCGCGCGGGTGCGTAGCGGCACTGGGCCGAAATGCAGTTCAGCGGCCCAACTAGTTTTTTTTTCTCTTTTTCTTTTTGTTTATTTCTCTAATTTCTAGATTCAAGAATTCAAATTTAAATTTTGAATTACCATTTTGACTTCCGATTTCTAAATCAAGCAAAAATTCTAATATGAATAATATTTTTATTGCTTGCAATAATATTATTTGTTTATTATTATTATTATTCTTATTTTTATTATTATTTTTACTAGGCCACTCTTTCGTTCCTATATTTGTGAGAGCTCAAATTTGAATTCGAAGCTAGATTTGTTTTTATTATAACTTTGTGTTTGATGCACTACCAAAGGAAGTCCAACATGATGCATAAGTTCATGTGTTTTTATTGGGTATTTATTTGAAAAAAATGTGTCTCATGAATAAATCACATAATTAAAAGAGCTCCTTTATTACACACAATGACATGAGTCATGGGTACTCTATACTAGGGTTTACAAATCCTACCCCCTTAAAAGGAATCTCGACCCCGAGATTAAGATGAACTAGAGAAGATGTGGGGAAATTCTACTCTCAATTCTTCTTCTCTCTCCCAAGTGGGTTCATCTTCACTATGATGACTCCATTGCACTTTGCACATTTTGATCACTTTACTCCTCGTAGCATGAGTCAAAGTGTCAATGATCTTGATAGGGTATCAGTATAAGTCAGATCATCCTGAACAATAAGATCCTCCATAGGCAGTTGCTCTTCCGGTACCCTAAGACACTTCTTCAATTGGGATACATGGAAGACATCATGTACATCTACAAGATGGTCAGGTAATTCCAATTTATAGGCAACTTCCCCCACTCGCTTTAGGATCTTGAAGGGTCCAATAAAGCGAGGGGAAAACTTCCCTTTAACTTTAAACCTCCTCATACCATGGATCGGTGACACCTTTAGATACACGTGATCACCCTCCTTAAATTCTAACTACCTTCTCCGTGTATCTGCATAACTTATCTGCCATGACTACGCAGTTCTCAAGTTCTCTCGTATCAACCGTACTTGCTCTTCTGCCTCTTGTATAATCTTTGGCCCAAAGAACTGCCTTTCACCAGTTTGATCCCATTACAGAGGAGTTCTGCACTTTCTGCCATATAAAGCTTCAAACGGGGACATCCTTAAACTGACCTGGTAACTGTTATTGTAAGATAATTCCGCATATGGTAAACTCTTATCCCAACTACCACCATGTTTAAGAGCAAAGGCTCTTAACATATCTTCCAGTACTTGGTTCTCTCGGTCTGCCAATCAGTTTGGGGATGGTAGGCCGAGCAAAAATTCAGTTTCGTATCCAAGCACTCATGCAACTTCTGCCAAAACCGAGAAGTGAACTGGGATCCTCGGTCTAACACGATCTTCTTAGGCACTCCATGTAAACAAACTATCCGTGCCATGTACAACTCTGCTAGTCTGGCACCCGAATATGTGGTCTTCACTGGAATAAAGTGGGCCAGCTTAGTTAGTCTATCCATAATTACCCAAATAGAGTCATACCCAGCAGATGTGCGGGGTAGACCCACGATGAAGTCCATACCAATTTCTTCCCACTTCCTTTCAGGTATCTTAAGCAGGTGTAGCAAACCAGCAGGTCTCTGATATGCAACTTTCACCCTCTGACAAACATCACACAATGCCACATGTGAAGCTACATCCCTCTTTAGACCATTCCACCAATAATTCTGCTTCAGATCCTGGTACATCTTGGTACTACTAGGATGGATGGAATAGGCTGAGTCATGAGCTTCCTTCAATACGGTTTCATGAAGACTATCAATTTCAGGGACACATATTCTGTTCTTGAACCAGATTGTGCCTTGATCATCCTCCGTGAAGTCTGAACCTGTGTCCTTCGCCATAAGATCTCTGATTTCTTGAATCTTGGCATCACCAACCTGACCTTTACGCATTTATTGTTCTAAGGTAGGTTCCACTTCTATGGTAATCCCTTCAGTATGAGAAGCTATCCCCAGATTGAGCTTCTCAAAGTCTTCTACTAACTCATCGGGTAACTGGGCGACAATAGATGCATGAACATGCTCCTTCCGACTCAAGGCATCCGCAACTAGATTCACCTTGCCCGGATGATAGTGCATTTCCAAGTCATAATCTTTGATGAGCTCCAACCAACGACATTGCCTAAGGTTGAGATCTTTTTGAGTAAAGATATACTTTAAGCTCTTATGATCAGTATAGACTTGGCACTTAGTCCCCATTATATAATGCCTCCAAATCTTGAGAGCATGCACTACGGCTGCCAGTTCTAAGTCATGAGTGGGGTAGTTCAATTCATGTTTCCACAACTGGCGAGACGCGTAGGCAATGACATGTACTTATTGCATAAGAACACATCCCAAGCCCTAGCGGCACGCATCACAATATATATCAAATCCCTTCTGTCGATATGGCATAATTAACACTAGGGTGACATCAGTCTGAACTTCAGTTGATTGAAACTCTCTTGGCATTCATGAGTCCACTTAAATTTCTTTCCTTTTTCTAGTAGCGTGGTCATAGGCTTTGCTATCTTGGAGAACCCTTCAATAAAACGTAGGTAATAACCCGCGAGTCCCAGGAAACTCCGGATTTTAGTGACCGAGCTTGGTATCTTCTGTCCCACTATCTCTCTCACTTTAGCAGGATCCACTGATATACCTCCATTAGAGATAATGTGCCAAGGAATGGTACTTCGTCAAGCCATAACTCACACTTGCTATACTTGGCATAGAGTTGATTATCCCTTAACTTCTGTAGTACCATCGCAAATGTTCCTCATGATCACTATCATTCTTGGAATAAATCAGAATGTCATCATTGAATACAACAACAAACTTATCGAGATACTCCATGAACATCTTGTTCATCAGATTCATGAAGTAGGCTGGTGCATTAGTTAAGCCACACGACATGACCGTGAACTCATATAGACCATATCGGGTAGAGAAAGCCGTCTTGGGAATATCAGAAGGCCTAATCTTCATTTGATGATGTTGGGGGCCTTCTTCTCTGTCGAAGGTCCTCTAAGCAAAAACACCTTCGACAAGATGACATGCAAGCCGGCGTGACATGAAGATGTATGCCGAAGCTACAATTGAAAGAGCTTCGGCATGATGACGCGCTTGAGACGAAGGGTGGCACCGAGTTAAAGAGGAAAAGACCGCATAGTCCCTGATAGTTTGAGTCATGGTTATGGTAAGTTATCAAGGGCATGAATGTAATTTTGTGTAACACCCCTGGTGTTACCCAAAGCCATGGCCAAAGAAGCACATTAGGTCCTACTCAAACTTTATGCTAAAATGGAGAGTGAAGGCACTAAAAGTTTTAGAATCATGGCTAAGCTAAGAATTAACCATAACAAGGAAGGAAACCCTATGCTCCTGAAAGGGAAATGTGCCCTTGGGCCATTTCTAAGTATTTTGGTGATTGAGTGCCAACACAAGTGCTTAAATGTGAATCTATGCCCATGGATGAACAAAGTGCAAATCAAGAGCAAAGGTATGTTTCTAAGTCTTAGTACATTGGTTTTGTGTACTAATATACTTGTCTAAGTATGAGAAACAGAAAGAAGAAAAAAGGAGAAGAGTTGGCTGTGTACAGCCAAAATGGCTGTTTCGGTCTGGGGCACTGGACTGTCCGGTGGTGCACCGGACAGTGTCCGGTGCGCCAGGCTGGCTCGAGCGAACTGGCCGCTCTCGGGAATTGACCGGCGACGTACGGCTAAAATTCACCGGACTGTCCGGTGTGCACCGGACTGTCCGGTGAGCCAACGGTCGGCCGGGCCAACGGTCGGCCGCGGAATCTGCGCGCGACACGTGGCCGGGCCAACGGTCGGAAGGGGGCACCGGACTGTTCGGTGCGCCAACGGCTCCCGCATCTGCAACGGTCGGCTTCGCCATATAAGGAAGGAAATCGGGCACCAGACAGTGTCCGGTGTGCACCGGACTGTCCGGTGCGCCCGATGACAGAAGGCAAGATCAGCCTTCCAGAATTGCTCTCAACGGCTCCTAGCTGCCTTGGGGATATAAAAGGGACCCCTAGGCGCATGGAGGAGGACACCAAGCAACCTTAGAGCATTCTTTATCATCCACACTCGGTCTTTGCGCATTCGTTTGTCATTCTCAGTGATTCGAGCTCCGTTCTAGTGAGAACTTTGAGATAGTCTTTTGAGCTCGACTCTTGGCCGTGTGTGTGCGCATTTTGCTGTGGATTTGTGTGTGTTGCTTCCCTTCCTTACTCCGTGATTCTTTGTGAACATCAAAAGTGTAAGGGCGAGAGGCTCCAAGTTGTGGAGATTCCTCGCGAACGGGATAAGAAAAGAAAAGCATAACACTGTGGTATTCAAGTTGATCATTGGATCACTTGAGAGGAGTTGAGTGCAACTCTCATCCGTTGGGACGCCACAACGTGGAGTAGGCAAGTTTTGTACTTGGCCGAACCACTGGATAAACCACTGTGTCTTCTCTGTGTTGAACTCTTTGTGGTTATCGTATTGTGCAAGATCTTCTCTCTAGCCACTTGGCATTAACTATGCTAACGTTTAACCAAATTTTGTGGCTTAAGTTTTTAAGTTTTACAGGATCACCTATTCACCCCCCCTCTAGGTGCTTTCAATTGGTATCAGAGCCGTTCTCTTCAAGAAAGGGACTAACTGCCCGAAGAGATGGATCCTAAAGGCAAGGGGATGGTGATCAACGACAAGGAAAAGGAGTCCTTCGTCAATGAGCCAAGGGATGACAAGTCCAACGACTCGGGCTCGGGCCACAAAAGAAAAGATGGGAGGAAGAAGAAGACAAGGCGCATCAAGGAAATTGTCTACTACGACAGCGACGAATCTTCCTCCTCCCAAAAGGACGATGACGACTATGATAGACGAAAGACGGTTAACTCAAACTTTTCTTTCGATTATTCGCGCATCCCGCATAGTTCAAATGCTCAATTGCTTCCCATTCCACTTGGCAAGCCCCCTCACTTTGATGGAGAGGATTACGGATTTTGGAGCCACAAAATGCGTACTCACCTGTTTTCTCTCCATCCAAGCATTTGGGAGATTGTGGAAAGTGGAATGAAATTTGATAGCTCGGATAGCCCTATGTTTATTAATGAACAGATTCATAGAAATGCACAAGCTACTACTGTATTGCTAGCCTCTTTGTGCAGGGACGAGTATCACAAGGTGAGCAGCTTGGACAATGCCAAGCAGATCTGGGACACCCTCAAGATCTCTCATGAGGGAAACGACGTCACCTTGCTCACCAAAATGGAGTTGGTGGAAGGCGAACTTGGACGGTTTGCGATGATAAGGGGGGAGGAGCCGACGCAAACATACAACCGGCTCAAGACCCTTATCAACAAAATAAGGAGCTACGGGAGCACGCGATGGACGGACCACGACGTCGTCCGCCTAATGCTAAGGTCATTTACCGTTCTTGATCCTCATTTGGTGAACAATATACGTGAAAATCCCAGGTACACCAAGATGTCGCCCGAAGAAGTTCTTGGGAAATTCGTTAGTGGGCGAATGATGATCAAGGAGGCAAGGTACGTGGACGACGCCTTGAATGGTCCGATCAACGAGCCGCAACCCCTTGCTCTCAAAGCAACACGAAGCAAGGAGGCGCTACCTAGCAAGGTGGCACAGATTGAGGCGGCCGGACTTAATGATGAAGAGATGGCTCTCATCATCAAAAGATTCAAGACGGTGCTTAAAGGTCGCAAGGGACAGCCAAGCAAGACCAAAGCCAAGGGGAAGCGCTCATGCTTCAAATGCGGTAAGCTTGGTCATTTTATTGCTAACTGTCCCGACAATGATAGTGATCAGGATCAAGGGAACAAGAGGGAGAAAAAGAAGAACTATAAGAAGGCAAAGGGCGAGGCTCATCTGGGCAAGGAGTGGGATTCGGACTGCTCTTCATCCGACTCCGACAATGAAGGACTCGCCGCCACCGCCTTCAACAAGTCATTCCTCTTCCCCAACGAGCGTCACACTTGCCTCATGGCAAGGGAGAAGAAAGTAAGCACTCATAATACTAGTACTTATGCTTCTTCAAGTGAGGATGAGTCTAGTGATGATGATGAGATAGATTACTCATGCTTATTCAAGGGATTAGATAGAACCAAGGTAGACAAAATTAATGAATTGATTGATGCCTTGAATGATAGGAATATACTTTTAGAAAAGCAAGAGGATTTGTTGTATGAAGAACATGATAAATTTGTAGAAGCTCAGAAATCTCTTGCTCTAGAAATTAAGAGAAATGAAATGCTCTCTAGTGAATTATCTTCTTGTCATGAAACTATTGCCAAGTTAAAGAGTTCTAATGATGATTTAAATGCTAAACTAGAAGTAGCGAGTAAATCTAATTCTTGTGTAGAAATTGTTGAAACTTGTAATAGGTGTAAAGATATTGACATTGATGCTTGTGGTGATCATTTAGTTTCAATTTCCAAATTAAATGATGAATTAGCTAGTCTTAATGCCCAACTTAAGACTAGCAAGAATGAATTTGACAAGCTAAAATTTGCAAGGGATGCCTACACGATTGGTAGACACCCCTCAATTAAGGATGGACTTGGCTACAAAAGGGAAGCCAAGAACTTGACAAGCCATAAGGCTCCCATCTCCGCCAAGGATAAAGGGAAGGCCCCTATGGCTAGTAGTGTGCAAAAGAACCATGCTTTTATGTATCATGATAGGAGACATACTAGAAATGCAAATAGAAGTTATAATGTTTTTGATTCATATGTTTATGATTCTCATGACATGTTTGCTTCTAGTTCTTTCTATGTGCATGATAGGAATGTTGGTAGGAAAAATGTTGTTCATAATATTCCTAGGAGAAATGTTGTTAATGTTCCTAGGAAAGTCAATGAACCTTCTACAATATATCATGCTTTGAATGCTTCCTTTGCAATTTGTAGAAAGGATAGAAAGGTGATTGCTAGGAAGTTAGGGGCAAAATGCAAGGGTGATAAAACTTGCATTTGGATCCCTAAGGAAATTGTGACTAACCTTGTAGGACCCAACAAGAGTTGGGTACCTAAGTCCCAAGCCTAAATTTTCCTTGCAGGTTTATGCATCCGGGGGTTCAAGCTGGATTATCGACAGCGGATGCACAAACCATATGACGGGGGAGAAGAAGATGTTCACCTCCTACGTCAAGAATAAGGATTCCCAAGATTCAATTATATTCGGTGATGGGAATCAAGGCAAGGTAAAAGGGTTAGGTAAAATTGCAATTTCTAATGAGCACTCTATCTCTAATGTGTTTTTAGTAGAGTCTCTTGGATATAATTTGTTATCTGTTAGTCAATTATGCAATATGGGATATAACTGGCTATTTACAAATGTAGATGTGTCTGTCTTTAGAAGAAGTGATGGTTCACTAGCTTTTAAGGGTGTATTAGACGGCAAGCTTTACTTAGTTGATTTTGCAAAAGAAGAGGCCAGTCTAGATGCATGCTTAATTGCTAAGACTAGCATGGGCTGGCTGTGGCATCGCCGCTTAGCACATGTGGGGATGAAGAACCTTCACAAGCTTCTAAAGGGAGAACACGTGATAGGTTTGACTAACGTACAATTCGAAAAAGATAGACCTTGTGCAGCTTGTCAAGCAGGTAAACAGGTGGGAGGAGCGCATCACAGCAAGAATGTGATGACCACTTCAAGACCCCTGGAGCTGCTGCATATGGACCTCTTCGGACCCGTCGCCTATCTGAGCATAGGGGGAAGTAAGTATGGTCTAGTTATCGTTGATGACTTTTCCCGCTTCACTTGGGTGTTCTTTTTGCAGGATAAGTCTGAAACCCAAGGGACCCTCAAGCGCTTCCTCAGGAGAGCTCAAAATGAGTTTGAGCTCAAGGTGAAGAAGATAAGGAGCGACAATGGGTCCGAGTTCAAGAACCTTCAAGTGGAGGAGTTCCTTGAGGAGGAAGGGATCAAGCACGAGTTCTCCGCTCCCTACACACCACAGCAAAATGGTGTGGTAGAGAGGAAGAACAGGACGCTAATCGATATGGCAAGGACGATGCTTGGAGAATTCAAGACCCCCGAGTGTTTCTGGTCGGAAGCCGTGAACACGGCTTGCCACGCCATCAACAGGGTCTACCTTCATCGTCTCCTCAAGAAGACTTCGTATGAGCTACTAACCGGTAACAAACCCAATGTATCTTACTTTCGGGTATTTGGGAGCAAGTGCTACATTCTAGTGAAGAAGGGTAGAAATTCTAAATTTGCTCCCAAAGCTGTAGAAGGGTTTTTATTAGGTTATGACTCAAATACAAAGGCGTATAGAGTCTTCAACAAATCATCGGGTTTGGTTGAAGTCTCTAGCGACGTTGTATTTGATGAGACTAATGGCTCTCCAAGAGAGCAAGTTGTTGATTGTGATGATGTAGATGAAGAAGATGTTCCGACAGCCGCTATACGAACCATGGCGATTGGAGAAGTGCGGCCACAGGAACAAGATGAACGAGATCAACCTTCTTCCTCAACAATGGTGCATCCCCCAACTCAAAACGATGAACAGGTTCATCAAGAGGAGTGTGATCAAGGGGGAGCACAAGATGATCATGTGATGGAGGAAGAAGCACAACCGGCACCTCCAACCCAAGTTCGAGCGATGATTCAAAGGGATCATCCCGTCGACCAAATTCTGGGTGATATTAGCAAGGGAGTAACTACTCGATCTCGATTAGTTAATTTTTGTGAGCATTACTCTTTTGTCTCCTCTATTGAGCCTTTCAAGGTAGAAGAGGCCTTGCTAGATCCGGACTGGGTGTTAGCCATGCAGGAGGAACTCAACAACTTCAAGCGCAATGAAGTTTGGACACTGGTGCCTCGTCCCAAGCAAAACGTTGTGGGAACCAAGTGGGTATTCCGCAACAAACAGGACGAGCACGGGGTGGTGACGAGGAACAAGGCTCGACTTGTGGCAAAAGGTTATGCCCAAGTCGCAGGTTTGGACTTTGAGGAGACGTTTGCTCCTGTGGCTAGGCTAGAATCAATTCGTATCTTGCTAGCATATGCCGCTCACCATTCTTTCAGGTTGTTCCAAATGGATGTGAAGAGCGCATTCCTCAACGAGCCAATCAAGGAGGAGGTGTACGTGGAGCAACCCCCTGGCTTCGAGGATGAACGGTACCCCGACCACGTGTGTAAGCTCTCTAAGGCGCTCTATGGACTTAAGCAAGCCCCAAGAGCATGGTATGAATACCTTAGAGACTTTCTAATTGTTAATGCTTTCAAGGTTGGGAAAGCCGATCCAACTCTTTTTACTAAGACATGTGATGGTGATTTGTTTGTGTGCCAAATTTATGTCGATGGCATAATATTTGGTTCTACTAACCAAAAGTCTTGTGAAGAGTTTAGCAGGGTGATGACGCAGAAATTCGAGATGTCGATGATGGGCGAGTTGAACTACTTCCTTGGGTTCCAAGTGAAGCAACTCAAAGATGGCACCTTCATCTCCCAAACGAAGTACACGCAAGATCTGCTAAAGCGGTTTGGGATGAAGGACGCCAAGCCCGCAAAGACTCCGATGCGAACCGACGGACACACCGACCTCAACAAAGGAGGTAAGTCCGTTGATCAAAAAGCATACCGGTCAATGATAGGGTCTTTACTTTATTTATGTGCTAGTAGACCGGACATTATGCTTAGCGTATGCATGTGTGCTAGATTTCAATCCGATCCTAAGGAGTGTCACTTAGTGGCGGTGAAGCGAATTCTTAGATATTTGGTTGCTACGCCTTGCTTCGGGCTCTGGTATCCAAAGGGGTCTACCTTTGACTTGGTTGGATACTCAGATTCCGACTATGCTGGATGTAAGGTCGATAGGAAGAGTACATCAGGGACGTGCCAATTCTTAGGAAGGTCCCTGGTGTCATGGAACTCTAAGAAACAAACTTCCGTTGCCCTATCCACCGCTGAGGCCGAGTACGTTGCCGCAGGACAGTGTTACGCGCAACTACTTTGGATGAGGCAAACCCTCAGGGACTTTGGCTACAATCTGAGCAAAGTCCCACTCCTATGTGATAATGAGAGTGCTATCCGCATGGCGGAAAATCCTGTTGAACACAGCCGCACAAAGCACATTGACATCCGGCATCACTTTTTGAGAGACCACCAGCAAAAGGGAGATATCGAAGTGTTTCATGTTAGCACCGAGAACCAGCTAGCCGATATCTTCACTAAGCCTCTAGATGAGAAGACCTTTTGCAGGTTACGTAGTGAGCTAAATGTCTTAGATTCGCGGAACCTGGATTGATTTATACCATACATGTGTTTATGCTTTTGATCATGTTCATTCTGCATTTTGTTGCTTATTGTGGTGCTCAAGTTGTACAAACACTCCCTGGACCTCACAAGTCCTGTTTGCAAGTGATGCACATATTTAGGGGGAGCTGTGCTACAACTTGACCCTTTGAGACTAACCATGTACTTGAGATTGGTTGTTTTAGTCTCCAAGGAGAATTGAAAGGGAAAAAGATGGACTTGGACCATGAAAGACTTCCACTGCACTCCGATGAGAGGGTAACTTATTCCAAGTTCATCTTTAAACTCTTATTGCCTATTTGCTCTTAATTGAAGATTTTGGTGAGGCAATGGGGTTAAAGGGCCAAGATTGATCCCGTTTTGGTGCTTGATGCCAAAGGGGGAGAAAATAAAGGCCAAAGCAATAAATGGATCAGCTACCACTTGAGAAACTTTGAAAATAGTAGGATAGAGCTTTTGGTTTGTCAAAACTCTTGCATTGTCTCTTTTGTCAAAAGTTGGCCTCTTGTAGGGAGAAGTGTTGATTATGGGAAAAAGGGGGAGTTTTTTGGAATCTTGAATCAATGTTCTTTGGAAAACCTCTCTTTATGTCTCTACAAGTGGATTTGACTTAGAGATAGGATTTTGAGTTTGATTTGCAAAAACAAACCAAGTGGTGGCAAAGGATGATCCATATATGCCAAAATTGAATCAAAATAAATTTGAGTTTTTATTTTGAAGTGATATTGCACTTGTTCTAGTTGCTTTATGTTGTGTTGGCATAAATCACCAAAAAGGGGGAGATTGAAAGGGAAATGTGCCCTTGGGCCATTTCTAAGTATTTTGGTGATTGAGTGCCAACACAAGTGCTTAAATGTGAATCTATGCCCATGGATGAACAAAGTGCAAATCAAGAGCAAAGGTATGTTTCTAAGTCTTAGTACATTGGTTTTGTGTACTAATATACTTGTCTAAGTATGAGAAACAGAAAGAAGAAAAAAGGAGAAGAGTTGGCTGTGTACAGCCAAAATGGCTGTTTCGGTCTGGGGCACCGGACTGTCCGGTGGTGCACCGGACAGTGTCCGGTGCGCCAGGCTGGCTCGAGCCAACTGGCCGCTCTCGGGAATTGACCGGCGACGTACGGCTAAAATTCACCGGACTGTCCGGTGTGCACCGGACTGTCCGGTGAGCCAACGGTCGGCCGGGCCAACGGTCGGCCGCGGAATCTGCGCGCGACACGTGGCCGGGCCAACGGTCGGAAGGGGGCACCGGACTGTCCGGTGTGCACCGGACATGTCCGGTGCGCCAACGGCTCCCGCATCTGCAACGGTCGGCTTCGCCATTTAAGGAAGGAAATCGGGCACCGGACAGTGTCCGGTGTGCACCGGACTGTCCGGTGCGCCCGATGACAGAAGGCAAGATCAGCCTTCCAGAATTGCTCTCAACGGCTCCTAGCTGCCTTGGGGCTATAAAAGGGACCCCTAGGCGCATGGAGGAGGACACCAAGCAACCTTAGAGCATTCTTGATCATCCACACTCGGTCTTTGCGCATTCGTTTGTCATTCTCAGTGATTCGAGCTCCGTTCTAGTGAGAACTTTGAGATAGTCTTTTGAGCTCGACTCTTGGCCGTGTGTGTGTGCATTTTGCTGTGGATTTGTGTGTGTTGCTTCCCTTCCTTACTCCGTGATTCTTTGTGAACATCAAAAGTGTAAGGGCGAGAGGCTCCAAGTTGTGGAGATTCCTCGCGAACGGGATAAGAAAAGAAAAGCATAACACTGTGGTATTCAAGTTGATCATTGGATCACTTGAGAGGAGTTGAGTGCAACTCTCGTCCGTTGGGACGCCACAACATGGAGTAGGCAAGTTTTGTACTTGGCCGAACCACGGGATAAACCACTGTGTCTTCTCTGTGTTGAACTCTTTGTGGTTATCGTATTGTGCAAGATCTTCTCTCTAGCCACTTGGCATTAACTGTGCTAACGTTTAACCAAATTTTGTGGCTTAAGTTTTTAAGTTTTACAGGATCACCTATTCACCCCCCCTCTAGGTGCTTTCAGCTCCATACAATGTTCACCCATAAACAAGATTCTAAAACCCTAATTCCCTCTTAAACCCTTAAACCCTAACCATAGGATTAAAAGGGAAAGAGTGGGCAAATGATCAAAACATAAAAAGGAACCTTTACTAAAGATGAAGAGTATTAGTAAAGCTACAAAATTTAGTAAGAGAAATATTGCAAAAAGGCCCAACAAAAACCTCAAAATAGTTCACCAAGTGGAAAGCACACTTGAGCCTTTAAAATTTCTCTAAGTCCCAAAAACCACCCTAGACCAAAGATCAAAGGTGTTCACCTTTGTGCTGGAGCCAAAACCACTTGGACCAAATAGGAAAAAGTACCCAAATCATCCCAGGCACCTCTCTTAAAAGTTTGAATTCAAACTGAGGTCGTTTGACATGGTTTGACATTAGTTTTGTCACTGGTGAACAGTGCCGACAGACTTGACTTAGTGCTCGCATATCTCACAAGCTAGGGCGTATCTCCCATTGGAACTTACTCAAACTAGCTAGACCTAGGTGCCAGGAAGAGATTTGCACAAGACCCTTGGCGAGATTCGCAAGTTTTTGATCCCTGCAGACACTTGAACAGAATTAAAAACTAACGCCCACGTGTTCGACGCTTTCTAGCGCGCCAGAGCACGCCCTCGGTGCTCTGCCCACGCGCTCAGCCCCGCGCCGCGCCAACCTTGCGTCCACGCCGTGCCCGCACCTATAAAAGCCATCCCGGCCTCGACCGTACACCCCTGCGCGCCACTGTCCCAACCCGAGCTCGAGTTCGCCGGAGTTCGCCCCGTGAGCGAGGTGCCAGCGGCCGCGCAAGCCACGACCACCGTAGACCTGCCAACCTAGCCATTCCCCGCCTCATCCGACCCTCAGGATAGCCTCTTCGGACCTCGATGAAGCATCCAGAGCTGGGGATTGAACTCTACCTCACCGGAGACACCAGATCGAGGTCACCGGACTTCACCCGACCGCCGGCGCACGTAGACTGAGCTCCACATTGAGCCTTTCTTCGATTCCTTGCACTGGTAGCATCCTTAGCACCCCGTGAAGCTTCATGTGCCATTGGATTGAACAATACCGCCGTGAGCAGGCCAGAGCTTATGCCGCCGACGAACCCGACCGCCTGCGCACGTGGCTCGACCAATTCCGGCCATCACGGTCGACGAGCTGCACCTCGACGTGACCACGAGGATCTCCCGGATCTAACCCCGCCCTTCACCGAACCCTCCTCGCGGCTGGTAAGCCGCACCACCCTGTTTATTCCCCGCGGTTACTATTTCAAAGGGGGAGGGAGCTCGCGGAAAAGTAGAAGAAGCCGGGGGGGTTTGAACAGTCAGTGACTCAGATGAATAGTCCCACAGGGGTATAGTTTAAAGACTTAGTTAAGGGAAAGCCCAGGGGTCTCGGTGTAAGCTGGTTTTTCATAAAACCTTTTAAACAATATTCATTTAAATATAGACAGAGCTTGTAAAATTCACAACTTCAGTTTTATCCAACCAAATCTGGTCAAAATAATTTTGCTGGGTTCTAAATATATGAACTATTAGGGAAAATACCAAACACCCTAAGTACTGCAGGAAATTTTAAAGTTTTGACTAAAATAGTAAACTAACCTAAAGCTAAATAAAGAAGGGGAAAATAGCTACACTTTTAGACTGGGGTTAAGAAAAATTAGAGAGGTACTTAACCACTACTTAGCCTGTGTAAAAATAAAAAACCCCTCAGTACACTAGATTAGGGAAGGGTTTACCATTTAAACTTACTTTGATTCAAAATTAAAGAAAATGGAAAAGGGAGTTTAAAATACGAACCAGGGGACAACCACATTTTTGCTAGCTTACTTTACTAACATAGCTCATTAGAAAAATTTGTTAAGCCCTTTGTTAGTACAAAAGAAATGCACCACATTTTATTTCATGAAAACAAGGAAAACTTAGAAAATTCCTAGAAAAATAACCCTAAGGAGAACCCCCAATCCTTGGGATAACTAATAATATGCTGATAGGAATCTAGGAAAAATATAAGTTCTGTTGTTTGACATTTTTCAAATAACAAGTTAGTTATAAGTACCTTTTTGGCATTAAACTTTAGAAAATCACAACTGAATACCCAGTGGGTCTTTTTCTGTGATTTTTAGCACAGAGGCCTATTATCACCTATGGATCTTAGCAAAAATAAAGTTTAGTCCAGAAACTTCACCTAAATCAGAGCTATAGTATAAAGTGCCCTTTTACCCTTACTTTTGTCATTTTTGCACAAGGAGTATCTGAATTATTTTCAACCTCAAATTTTTAGAATAAACCCCAGAGGTCAATGTTTACCCACTGTAATTTATGTACATTTTTAGAAAACTCCAAATTGCCATGATAGTTCAAAAGCACTTAATAATAGGCAAAATATAAAGTAGAATGAGAATTTTTGGGAGAAATTAGTGGTGTGCAAAATTTAAATCCTCCAAGAGCCGAAACAAACATCCAAGGGATAACTGAAATGTTAAGTGCATTTAAGACCCAAAAATGAATGTATGAAACCCTTAAGGCCAACAAAGGAAACCCTAGTGTATCACTATTTTAGTACTATTTCCCTATGCTTAGTGTTTACAAAATGCCATAATATTAATATGCATATATCTTATTCATTGCATTCGATAGACTGTAATCTCGCTGACGGAGAGTACATCCTCGTTCTGGAGCAAGAAGTTGCTTAGGAGGTAGTCCCAGAGCGACCACCAGAGCCTACCATCGAGGATCTGCCTGCCCCAGCTTTGGAAGGCAAGATCCGGTCTTATGCATAACCAATTCTATATGCTATTTTACTGCACTTAATGATTGTAGGCTTGTACTGTGCACTTAAGTGTAGGAGTTGACTAAAACCCTAGTTGCATGAACTCAGGATTCCTCTGAGATGGATACTAGTATGCTTGGTCGAGTAGCTGTTTTGCTAATTAGGGATCTCGGTAGAAGTTGAGTGATTTTTCTAGCACTCGCGCGAGGTCAGGAATTGATGATGGTCTGTGGACAACGATCCACGAGGATGCGTTGTCTATGAGACGGAAATTTGAATAAGGATTAAGGTGTGGTACCGTGTGTCAAGCGTTTGAACGTACTAAACATATGCCGAGAAATATGGTAAATCGGTAAGCTTAGTACCTGAGTGAACCTGCCCGCAGACTTTATCCCTCAAGCGACCTGAGACGTGGTCTCCCATTCCGGTTATGGTGGGTACAAGTGCAGTCACTGCACGACGGCAGTCGGGGTTAGTGAGGCATGTACGCCAAGGCGGTGAGCCCTGATCTGTTGCCAGGGAATCGATGGGGACGATTGATGTGTGTGGGGACGAAGTGCCTCGCCACGTCTTGTGTTTAGGTTTACCTTGCAAGGTTTAAAAACTCGATTCGAATCGTCTGCTTCTCGCAGCTAATGAGACTGCTTGATCCATGCTGCTACATTGAGTAATAAGTGGAAACGTGTTGATGTGGCAAAAGATGTTGATTGCTAAATGTTTGATGCCATGTATGATTAGATAGGTACACATTTAGTCTTAAGAGAGTCACACTAAAACTTGAAAAGCTAAAACTTGATTTTTGACTCAGCTAGTGCTTTTGGCAAACCAAACCCCTCAGCCAAGCAGCTGCTTGTCTAGAGGTAGAGGAGTAGACTCCTTACAACGGGTAAGTCTAGCTGAGTATTAGTATACTCAGTCTTGCTTGTGGCATAATTTTTTTATAGGTTCTCTGAAGGATATGGTTGCTGGAGTGACTTGGTCGTCCATCTTGCCACCGGGTTGGACGGTCGAGTGGGACCCTACCTCTGCTGGGGAGGAGCATGAGGAGTGATGGGCCAGGCTTCCCCATCCCTCCGTTTATTTATCGTTAGTTGATTTCCGCTGCATTCCGAACAATGATCACTACTTTTGACAAACTCTGATGATGTTGTAATAAATTTAAGTACTCCATAATGTTTGGTTGTATGCTTTATTGTATTTGCTCTATGCCTCACCTTCAAGTGAGTACGTGGTACTTGATCCTATTAGTGGCCTTGTCGGACTAGATCCGAGGGACTGACATTTTATTCCTATTTAAGTGTGGTCTAGCCTCTAAGGCGGGACTTAGGCACTTAAGTTGGAATAATTCAGGTGGTTCTGCCATAGCTGGTATCGGAGCTTGTACCACCACAGAGGAATCAATAAATCGTTATTACCAACCTTTTCAAAGAATAAAACTTGTTAGAAACAAATGTTGGATAGATCGGTAATACGATAAGGATGGGCATAGAACACGAAGCCTTAGGATACTAGATGGGTAGCTAGGTGGCTATTTGAATATGCCCTACAGGCTACTAGGATAATGGATGGAGGTTTCTCTATCCCGATATGTTTGATGTGAGGTCGCTTAGGACGAGTGTTGGGGACTTGTTCTCAAATGCTATGAGTTAAGAACAAGGCAACACAGAAATATTAAATGTTATTGCCCTTCGTCCTTCGAAACATTATTTCCCTTAGGATATAATGATCTTCAGACGAAGATCATGAAGGACATACCTTAATTATCACAGCATATGTTGATAAAAGGGGAAACATATGAAATTATAAGAGATAACATGAACAATTATATGACATAACCAATTCGTTCTCACTTTATTATTATGGAGAAATAGAAATGATATGGAATTACAAAAGTACCTTCGGCTTGACAGAAGATAAAAGTACTAGAGTGACGCACAAGCAAATACCAGTCAACCTGAACAGTACGTGGGTACTATTCATCTATTTATAGGCACAGGACGCAGCCTGTGAGAAATTACATCCATGCCCTTCACATTTATTATTGACTTATATACACATCTATGAGGACTAGATAGCCTTTTCCCCTTTATGTCGGTTCCTTTTTCTGCGATTGAGCCGAAGCTTCCTTGCGTGTAGCTTCGGAGCAACGACAACCTTCATCACGATCATGCTCTTCTCATCGTATATGCTTTTATTCTGAGTCCAAAGGTACCTGTTCATAAGCCATGCTTGGAAGACATTGTTAAATTACGTTTTTGAGGACCTTCGGAAGATGAAGGCCCCCAACAATAGCCCCTCGCAGTATTAATTTATTTAGGATAACGAATTAAAACTGTGACATGGACGAAGGCCCTAAGCCGAAGGTCCAAAAAAACACCTTCCCTTTGCTAGAATAGCAACAGTCAATGACAGACGGGACCCTCCAATTTGGAGCGCGCTGAGCGTATAAATAAGAACTCACCCTGACCACATTTGGTATGCTGTTGGTGCCACTTCCTTTGTTTGCTCAATTTTGTAGCTCTTGCTCACCAATGCTTACTTAGTTTTTCAAGTTTCCTGAGCTTCGGTTAAAGAGACACGTTTTCGTCATTGCTGAAGGAAAAATATCTCAAGACAAGAAGGTTGTTGCTGAGACGAAGCTAACCGAAGAGGAGAAGCTCTTTGAACAGAAAAAGGCGGTGAATCCTTATATAGCTAGGTTTTTTAGAATCAATGGCAAAATCAAATACAGAGAAGATTACAAAAGAGATATTGGAGGGCCTATCTGAAGACACTAGTGACAGTGACAACTATGGTGCAGAAAGTGGGGTGAAGATTCTGAAAATCGACCGTGGAGGCCAAGCCATACAATTTTCAGAAAGTCGACAATTAAACAAAGTCATCTTGACAATATGAGGGGAAGGTACTTTCGAGATATGTCTATTGTGAGAGTCGGTGGAGACAACAACGTCCCTACCCCTGAGGAAGATGAAGTTGTGATTTACCAAAGTTTCTTCAAGGCTGGGCTTCGGTTTCTATTGAGTAGGTTTATAGTTGAAGTGTTAAAAACCTTCCAAATTTTCCTTCATCAA
The DNA here is from genome assembly GCF_902167145.1 of Zea mays. NCBI lineage: Eukaryota > Viridiplantae > Streptophyta > Magnoliopsida > Poales > Poaceae > Zea > Zea mays. The sequence goes on from NC_050100.1 coordinate 113,302,055, forward strand.
CTGACCCCCGAAGCTATATAGAGGATGGGAGTCTTCGTCTGGGCGGCAAGGAGCCAAGGTATAGACCCAAGCGCAAAATGCTTCTGCAGTGTGCATGAACTTATGTATGAAACGAAGGCCACGGGAAAAGAACAGTATCACAACAACTTCGGTTGTTATGGATTTATTGCCCGTCCCAACTCAAGCTACCCAGTGCCAACATTTCGGAAAAGATGGCCGGGAAATTGGATGGAAGAATGGTTTTATGTGAAGAATTATTTGGTGGCGAGGGGGGATGTTAAGGAGGTTATTATGCGCCCCATTTGGTCCCGCTTCGGCCTCCGAAGGCCGAAGGTTGAGATTGACGGAGCCACCGAAGCATGCCAAAAGGCTTTTGGTACTGTCTACTTTTTTATTGGTACAAGGGATTTAATCCAAGAGCATATAGCCTTCAGAGTATGGCCGCTTGTAGAGAACTGGGAAATGCCGAAGGAGACTGTCACCGAGTCTAGCGAAGGTGACCTGGTTCGACTGAAATACACCTTCAGATATGGAGATAAATTCGATGAACCAAACGATGACTGCTAAAATGCATTGAAGCTACCAGTGATGAACTGCTTGGATCATACTCCAAGGCGGAAGATAATGCATTATCCACAGCCTTCGGAGGTCGGGGAAGAAAGAGATTGAACATAGTTTTTGACGCTATTGGCTTTGTCTACCCCGACTACCGTTATCCACTGTGAGGTCAGGGAAAGAAGAGGAAAACTGCTGCTTCGGCCACTCCAGTCGATCTTGCGCCGAAGGGCAAAAAGTTGAAGGTCCTTACCCATCTGCCACACTATATTGAACCGGTCGTGGTGCCTGAGTTTAGCGGGGAGAATTCTTCAGCTGCTAAACCAGAAGAGCTCATTCCTCCTACGCAGAAAGCTGAAAAGCTAGTTACAATTTCGAAGGAAGCTTCGGTTGAACATGCTGAGTCGAATACTGAGGAAGATAAAGCTGAAAAACCAAATATTGAAGAAACAAAAACGCTAGAAATTTTAAGCCCTTCATCGGAAGTAACAGTGCCGAAGGCACAAAAAGGTTCCACCGCAACTCCTAAAAGGAGAAGGATGGCAAATGTACTAGATGTGTTGGAAACAGTAAAGGCTTTAAGCTCTACTCCTTCAGGGAAAAACGACGAAGCTTCAAAAGTGCAAACCAAAGCTGAAACAAAGCCGACCGAAATTGAAGCTGCAATAATCCAAGCTGATAACGAAGCTGGGCCTTCATAGCCCGCTAAGAAAAAACCTTCGGAAATTGAAGAGAAGGCAGCAGAGGAAGAGGCTATAGAGCAGACTTTGCCTGAAAAAGTTGCCACTCCTGCTCCCGAAGCTTTAAAAGAAAGTATTGAATATATCATCCGGCATGCTTCAGGAAAAAGACTCTCTAAAGAAGAAGAACGAGAAGCTCAACACTATGCCCAAAAACTGAAATATCCGAAGGGCGCATTAGTGTTCAATGGCAGCGGGGAGGAAGATTTTTTGTACTGTCTCCCGGATAGCAAAGAGATATCTGTTTGTCAGGAGATGGGTAGAAGCTTCGGATTTCCAACGTTAGAAGATGGCCTCTCAGTACTGTTGAAGGATTGGCTGACAGTTTAGCCTATAATAGCATAAACGTATGAAAATCAATTTTGTATTTGAAAACGAATTACTTCATTTGTTTATACTTAATGATGTACTCCTCTTGCAGCGCTTGATCCTTAGCAATGCCCTCAGAGCACAGAAAAACATCGAAGATGAAGGGTGTACAATGGCTCTGAACAACCTTCGTTCAGAGGTGATTGAACTAAGGAACAAAGGTCTTGAGAAAGACAAAATATTAATTTCGTTGGTAAACAAAATAAAAGAAGACGAAGCTAATTCCAAAGCTCAAGCTGAAGCCTAGAAAAATGAAATCGAAGACCTTCGGAAACAACTAGGTGAGGCCAAAGTAAAATGTGCTATCGCTGAAGCTGATCGAGATGCCAGCGAATATTGGAAGAATTATTTTGAAAAAACAGTTGCAGAGCTTCGTGCATCCAAGGAAAGATGTTTTGAAAAATCTGTGGAGTGCGTGAAGAAAATAAAGACTAGCTTCACCAATGTGGGCGCTTATTCAAACGAAGACAACTTCATACGAGGCGATCCCGAGGGTGTTATCGAGTGGATCAGTGGAGAAGCCGAAGCTTTTGAGGAAATTCTATGTGATCGTGGGGATGTCTGTGCGTTTTCTGGTGCGAGAGGAGTTTTAGCTATCTTGGAAAAGGCGGGTTGCAATCATGTTAAAGCCCTAACTCAGGCCGAAGTTGCCTTCTCCGTGGAAGACACGAAGGATCCCTCGGCCGAAGCAAGTTTATTGGGCGGCAAATTTTTTACTGATATTTGGGAAAATGGCGGCCAAGAAATAGCCCATGAAATAATGAAGAAGAGCGAAAAAGATATCCACAACTCTCGAGAAGCAGCAAAGAAAGCTGAGAAAACTGCAGAACTTGAGAGACGGATAGGTATTGTTTAATGGCTTGCATCTTCGCCGTTTGTTTTCATGGCTTCAAACTGATTGATTTTTTCTATCGCAGACGAGCTACCTCCTCCACCGGAGCCGTTCGACCCCCTGGCCGATCCGGAGACAAAGAAAGCGATAGAAATCATTAATATGGCCGAAGCTATTGTCGACGAATTTGTTACCAAACTGCTTAATGAAGCTGCAGAAAAAGTTCTAAAGGAAGAGTAGTAGTTATTGTAAAAACATTTCTAGGATATTAATGTAACAATTGCTGAACTAAGTCTGTAATATTTGATGTTTATAATTTTGAATCTAATATGTAAGTTGTTTGTAATTCAATTCTTTGTGATGCATGAAATTTTATGTACATACCGTTTTTGAGCCTTCGGCGAAAAAACATCTTCCCTTCTTTCATGCTTCGTAAAGAAGAGTTTTTATGCCTTCCAAGAACATCCACACTTCGTAAAAACATCAATGCTTCGTAAACAATAGATCCCTTCTTCCACATCAGAACTGATGAAGCTATAATTCTCAGCTTTCTTTGTGCCTTAGCACCTTTTCATTTTTGTAAAGCATTCTCCGAAGATCAGCTTCGTTTCCAATTCATGTCATTGGTGTGATATGATGTATGATGTGATGTTATGCGATATGATGCGATGATATGATGCAAAGAATGATGCTAATGCCGAAGACACATACCCACGCTGAAACACAACCTCTGCGTCCCCTTAGGAACGATCAAAATCTCTTTGCCGTTTATTTTTCGACTTCACCGCTTATTTTTCAGTGTAAGTTCTGCATCCCCTTAGGAACGTCTTTTGAACTTCTTCGCCTTCTATTTCGGCGGTATTCGTGTTGACTTTTCGCACTTCGCCTTATATTTCGGCGGTATTTCGCTCTGCATTCCCTTTGGAACGACTTTTGAGCAGAAAACTTACACTGCGCTCCCTTAGGAACGACTTTTTGTAGCTTCAGCAAACTTACGCTACGCTCCTTAGGAACGACTTTTTGTAACTTTGGTGAAACTTGCATTGTGATTTTTAGCTCTGCATTCCCTTAGGGACGACTTTTGAGCTTTAGCAATTTTCGAGCTTCGTGAGTCTATGGAAAAGATATATTTCACTATGACAAGAACGAAGCTATTACAAGAAATAAAAAATGACAAGAAAACTAGGTTTACATTGATTGTTCCTTATTAAAAAGAAAATGACAATGAATGTAAAAATGCTTCAGAGGTAGGATATCTCTCAATAGATGTGTTTTGATTCTGGCAAAGTATTGTTGACTGTGCGAGCTTCGGATTCCTCCCTGAAATCTCGCTGCTGATGGGTCTGTTGGCTTCCTTCTGGCTGCTGACCTCGTGAATAGGCAGGCTGTAGCGGTGGCGGAGGTGGAAGATGTGACCAAGAAGCCTGTGGCTGACTAGCCGAAGCAACAGAAGCTGCAGGATGATTACCCACATATTCTGGTATGTAGGGTGAGTGACACGAAGCAGTGTGCAGGACCTGCTTCGGTTGATTTTGCAGAGCTTCGGCTTTTGCGATCTCCTTCTGCTTTTGAATGGTGATTTGGCACATTCTTGTAGTATGGCCCTTGTCTTCACCACATAATTGGCAGTAGATCTTCCTTGGCTGATCCCCATATCTTCCTCTGAAGCCCCTAGCGCCTCTGCCTCTAGGAGCTGGCGGCCGGAAAGAGCTTTGTTGCTGCCCCGAAGATTGTGAAGTATACTGCGGCCTCTGCAGCTGACTTCCTCTGAGTGGAGTTGTGAATTGACCTAACATGCCTCGGGTGGATTCTTCCTCCGAAGCCTCTGGTCATCTCAGAGAACCTGTAAGCTTCCTCTCTTCTTTGGCAGAAGTCATTGTCAGCCCGGATGTACTCATCCATCTTTTGAAGCAGCTTCTCTAGAGTCCGTGGAGGCTTTCTAGCGAAATACTGGGCAGTAGGTCCTGGACGATGCCCCTTAATCATGGCCTCAATGACAATTTCATTGGGCACTGTAGGGGCTTGTGCTCTCAGACGCAAGAACTTTCGGACATATGCCTGGAGATACTCATCATGGTCTTGCGTGCACTGAAACAGGGCCTGAGCTGTGACTAGCTTCATCTGAAAGCCTTGGAAACTTGTCACTAGCATATCCTTGAGCTTTTGCCACAAAGTAATAGTCCCTGGCCGAAGAGAAGAATACCATGTTTGGGCCACATTCTGAACTGCCATCACGAAGGACTTGGCCATGACAGCTGCATTGCCTCCATATGAAGATATAGTTGCTTCATAACACATCAAAAACTGCTTCGGATCTGAATGCCCATCATACATGGGGAGTTGAGGTGGCTTGTATGATGGAGGCCATGGGATAGCCTGCAGTTATGCTGCCAAGGGAGAAGCATCATCAAAGGTAAAGGTATCATGATTAAAATCATCATACCATCCATCCTCGTTGAATAAGCCTTCTTGATGAAGCTCCCTGTGTTGGGGCCTTCGATCTTGTTCATCTTGAGCAAGATGGCATACTTCTTCTGTGGCTTCGTCGATCTGTCTTTGAAGATCAGCCAGTCGGGCCATCTTCTCCTTCTTCCTTTGTACTTGCTGATGGATTATCTCCATGTTTCTGATTTCTTGGTCTAGCTCCTCCTCCTGGAGTGTTGGACTGGTGGCCTTCCTTCTCTGGCTTCGGGACTCTCGGAGAGAGAGGGTCTCCTGATTTGGGTCCAGTGGCTGTAGTGCGGCAGCCCCTGGCGCTGAAACTTTCTTCGGCGGCATGACGAAGGTCAGTGCTTGCCGAAGGTGGTCGAAAAAGGGTTCACCGGAGGTGGGCGCCAATGTTGGGGACTTGTTCTAAAAATCTATGAGTTAAGAACAAGGCAATACAGAAATATCAAATGTTATTGCCCTTCGTCCTTCGAAACATTATTTCCCTTAGGATATAATGATCTTCAGACGAAGGTCATGAAGGACATACCTTCATTATCACAGCATATGTTGATAAAAGGGGAAACATATGAAATTATAAGAGATAACATGAACAATTATATGACATAACCAATTCGTTCTCACTTTATTATTATGGAGAAATAGAAATGATATGGAATTACAAAAGTACCTTCGGCTTGACAGAAGATAAAAGTACAAGAGTGACGCACGAGCAAATACTAGTCAACCTAAACAGTACGGGGGTATTGTTCATCTATTTATAGGCACAGGACGCAGCCTGTGAGAAATTACATTCATGCCCTTCACATTTATTATTGACTTATATACACATCTATGAGGACTAGATAGCCTTTTCCCCTTTAAGTCGGTTCCTTTTTCTGTGATTGAGCCAAAGCTTCCTTGCGTGTAGCTTCGGAGCAACGGCAACCTTCATCACAATCATGCTCTTCTCATCGTATATGCTTTTATTCTGAGTCCGAAGGTACCTGTTCATAAGCCATGCTTGGAAGACATTGTTAAATTACGTTTTTGAGGACCTTCGGAAGACGAAGGTCCCCAACAACGAGCATGCATGCATCATTTTGTTCTAACTACTTAGTAAGTGGTCAAGAAATTTTAAAAGCTATGTAATCCAAGAGGCACCGTAATAAAAATTAAGTATACCTCAAAGATCTCAACGTAACTTTGGGAAAGCCAAGCACTAATTCCCTTTTATTTTTGTAATTCTTTTTCTTTTTCGCTTACGCTTACCCTTACACAGATGACTTCTCACGAATCCTCGGAAGGAGGGAACGCACATTCCCACACAGACGGATTTGCACGAGAGGGTTTTCCCTGCATTTTGTGGAAGGTGCTGCAGGGAGCCGGTTATACGACGCCTCCCCAATATGCGGTGCAATTGTTTGAGGAGCACCATGTACCCCGCTGTAGGGTGAGGATGACCTTGGAGCCTCATCCCTTGCAGTCGGGCTGGCGTTCGTTGGACTGAGTCTTTGGGATTCAGGGCAGAAGATACTATCGAGTCCATTGCTCTCCACAGGCTGACGACCTTTTGTGGCTTTCACCCCTTGGAGTTGTCAACTCATCCCATTGTCTTGTTCCCCGCTGAAAAGGAGGACGACCCAATGTAAAAGGATCGAGTGGAGCATGTCACGGATGTGTGGGCTCTTTACCCAGGGCAGACTGCTCACCTAACAGTGCGGTGCATGAATGCCCTGTATCGTCTGCAAGCAGTGCGAGGTGAGGCAATGTCCCAGCTGATGGGATTGGTGGAGTCTACCAAGATCACCCTGGATAATAGGAAGGACCTTGTAGTAGACATGTCCACTGAACTGGTGGAAAAGGACCTCCAGGTGGAGCAGATGGCCACCCAAATCCAAGAGCTTGAGGAGCAAGTAGGGGCCAGGGAGAACACCATCGAGGTTCTCGAGGATCAGCTCCTGACCATGCAACAACAACTTGAGGAAGCCAACCAGCACTTGGATATGCACCATTAGGAAATTCAATACATGGAGGCAGAAGGGCTGACGAGGATATCGATATCGAGGGAGGAGAGGAGCCGGAGCCTGCATCCAGCTTGGACACTGCTGGCTCAGGAAGACCACCTTCCCTCGAGTCTAGTGTTGCCTCGTTTGCCCATTAGCTTTTAGAGATTGGGGTAGAAATGTGCGGCAGTAGAACTCCTCGAAACTAGCTTAGCTTTTGCTCCTTTAGGGTACTAGGCTAGAGGGAGTCGAGTATTTTGAACACTGCTGTAACTGTTAGAAAACTCTTTTGGATTGATGAATGATGGATGATGTCTATTTTAAAGTTATGAAGGAAATTTATGTCGTGTGGTACCTTTTATGAAAATGCAAGGAAATGTTTGGAATTTTACAACCCTGTCCTTAAAATCTCTTACCATGTGCAACCCCTGATTTCCAAAGTATGATATTAAGAGCATCCTAAATTTTCAGATGGCAGGAAGAGCGCGCCGTAGACAGAATGAACGCATTCCTCCACCCCTGCCGCCGCCTCCTACCATGCAAGAACTGATGGCTCTGCAGAATGAGATTCTATGACAGTTAGCTCAGCGTCAGCCACCACCCCAGCACTATGGTGGTGGTGATCACCATCAGCGTCCCCTAGCAGCGGCCACCTATCAGGAGTTCCTCAGCACTCAGCCACCATTGTTCACTCGGGCAGAGGATCCACTTGATGCTGATGTATGGCTCAGGGTGGTGGAATCCAAATTCCCACTACTTAATGTAGTTTGTTCAGATGTGGCCAAGGTTCATTTCGCCACCTAGCAGCTTCGCGGACCCGCGCGAACATGGTGGGATCACTTCCTCGCTATGCAGCCGGTTGACCACGTGGTTGAGTGGGGAGAGTTCAAGGCAGCATTCAGAGGACATCACATACCCGCTGGCATCATGGACCTCAAACTTAATGAGTTTCTTGCACTTACTCAGGGGAGTCGTACAGTGTTACAGTACGCCCAAGCCTTCAATGACCTGTGTTAATACGCAGGCTATCATACTGACACGGATGAGAAGAAGAGGGACAGGTTCAGGGGGGGCCTCAGTACTAAGCTTCGCGACCGCCTCAAACAGTCAGGGCCAACAGCTACAATGAGTTAGTCAATATGGCCATTTCTCAGGAAGACTGCATCACAGCCTGCCAGGTAGAAAAGAAGAGGAAGACCCCTATGGCAGGACCTTCAGCTCAGCCTCAGCGCTTTAGGATTGTGTCCGACATTCAGAGTACGGGACCTCAGCAGCAAGGACGGTGGGTGATCCGACCACAACAGCAGCAGCAGGCACCCAACCGCTCTCAGCCCCTAGTTTAGAGGAACAACAACCATCCACAGTAGCAGTACCGTCAGGCCAATGACAACAGATGTTTCACTTGTGGCAGCACTGGACACTACGCCAAGAATTTCCCCAAGAACCAGCAGAGGCAGGGGCAGAATTCAAATCAGAACCAAGGCAAGAGGCAGAAGGTGCAGGTGAGGCAAGGCAGGCTAAACTTCACCACATTAGTCGATATTCCAGAGGGAGCACCCGTCATGACTGGTATCTTTTTCGTTTTGAATTATCCTGCAGTCATTCGTTTTGATTCTGGTGCATCATACAGCTTCATCAGCACAAAATTTAGTGCCAAATGTCAGCTAACTTTTTACCACACAAATGGGGGCATTACGATTGCAACACCAGGAGGCAGGGTTGCCACCTATCAACTCAACTGGCGCGTGCCAATAAAATTGGGTAGTCTTGTATTTAAAACCACCCTCCTGATCATGGTATTGGAGAGTGTGGATATCATCTTGGGAACTGACTGGTTATCACGACACCATGCCTTGATTGATGTAGCAGCAAGAGCCATTGAGATACACTCACCTTTTTGTGGAGAAATCACATTGTACTTGCCTAACCAGGGTTCTACCCATTCTTGTGCCCTCACCATGGTAGACTCACCCGTAGAAAGGATTCCAGTGGTCTGTGAGTACCTCGATGTTTTCCCAGATGAATTGCCAGGGATGCCACCCGATAGGGACATAGAGTTTGCAATTGAGCTGCAACCCAGAACTGCACCTATATCCAAGAGACCCTATAGGATGCCTCTAGCAGAGTTAGCAGAACTGAAGAAGCAGTTACAAGAGTTGTTGGACAAGGGATTCATTCGCCCAAGTGCTTCACCATGGGGATGTCCGGCCTTGTTCGTGAAAAAGAAGGATGAGAGTCCGAGATTGTGTGTCGATTACTGCCCTCTCAATGCGGTGACAATCAAAAATAAGTATTCGTTGCCCCGCATTGATGTATTGTTTGATCAGTTGGTGGGAGCCAATGTATTTTCCAAGATAGACCTTCGCTCTGGCTATCACCAAATCAAGATCAGAGCTAGTGATATTCTGAAGACAGCTTTCTCTACCAGATACGGACTTTATGAGTACTTGGTGATGTCATTCGGGCTGACCAATGCTCCGGCATATTTCATGTATTTGATGAATTCAGTGTTCATGCTAGAACTAGACAAGTTTGTGGTGGTTTTCATTGATGACATTCTGGTATATTCAAGAAATGAACGGGAGCATACTAAGCACTTGCATACAGTACTTCAGAGACTGCGCGATCATCAGTTGTATGTTAAATTGTCCAAATGTGATTTCTGGCTGAGGGAGATTAAATTTTTGGGTCACACCATTTCTCAGGATGGGATATCAGTTGATCCTGAGAAAGTGCAAGAGGTGATGAATTGGAAACCTCCTACCATCGTACGGCAGATTTGGAATTTTCTGGGATTGGCAGGATATTATCGGCAATTCATTTTGGATTTCTCTAGGATTGCAAAGCCAATGTCTAAATTATTGAAGAAAGGAGTAAAGTATGAATGGAGTCAGAAATGTGAGGATGCCTTCCATACATTGAGGCAGCATCTAACAACATCACCCGTGCTAGAACAGCCTGACAACGCTAAATCTTTCGATGTTTATTGCGATGCTTCGGGCACTGGATTGGGATGTCCCTTGATGTAAGACAACAGAGTTATTGCCTATGCATCTAGAGCACTCAGGCCTCATGAGCAGAACTACCCCACACATGATTTGGAGTTAGCAGCCGTAGTTCATGCTCTGAAGATATGGATACATTATTTAATCGGAGCTCATTGTAACATCTATACTGATAACAAGAGTCTCAAATATATTCTCACTCAGGCTGATCTTAATATGAGGTAGAGGAGATGGTTGGAATTAATCAAGGACTGATTTGGAGGTGCATTACCATCCGGGCAAGGCCAATGTTGTGGCAGATGCCCTAAGTCGAAAGGCCCAGTGCAACTGTGTAACTATGGACTCTAAGATCGCCACTCTATGTGACGAGTTGTGCAAGCTGAACCTGGAAGTTGTTTCCTCAGGTACCTTGAATTATATCTCGGTGGAGCCCAATCTACATGAGTAGATAATCATGGCACAAAATGGTGACAAGGGTGTTCAAGTTATTAAGGAGATGCTCGAACAAAAGGTGGATAAGTACAAATGCTTTCATCAGGACAGCAAGGGAGTTCTATGGTTTGAAGACCGATTGGTTGTTCCTAAAAATCCAGAACTCAGGAAGAAAATATTGGATGAAGCTCATCTTTCCAAATTTTCCATGCACCCCGACAGTAACAAGATGTATCATGATCTCAGATCTTTGTATTGGTGGACCAGGATGAAGCGGGAAATCACTAAGTATGTGTCTGAATGCGACACTTGCCAAAGAATCAAGGCTAGTCATTTGAAGGTAGTAGGTACCTTACAGCCTCTTCTCATACCATCTTGGAAATGGGAGGACCTCATCATGGATTTTATTGTGGATTTGCCCAACACATCCTGGCACCACGATTCTATTTGGGTCATTGTGGATAGGCTAACCAAAACAGCTCATTTCTTGCCAGTACATACCACCCACAGGGCATAAAAGTATGCAGAAATCTATATTGACCAAATAGTGTGTTTGCATGGAATACCAAGGACTATTGTGTCAGACAGAGGAGCACCGTTCGTAGCATGTTTCTAGGAGCAGCTGCAAGAGTCACTTGGAACCCATGTGATAAAAAGCTCAACATACCATCCTCAAACAGATGGTCAGACAGAAAGAGTAAATCAGATTATGGAAGACATGTTGAGGGCATGTGTGTTACACTATGGTAAGAATTGGGATAAGTGCCTTTCGTTGGCAGAGTTCTCTTATAATAATAGCTACCAATCCAGCCTAAAAATGGCACCGTTCGAGGCCTTGTACGGGAGAAGGTGTAGGACACCGCTAAATTGGTCACAAGCGAGAGAGAGGGAAATTTTTGGACCTGACTTAGTATTGGAAGCCGAAGAGAAAGTCAGAGTCATTAAAAAGAACTTGGAAGCTGCTCAGGCCAAGCAGAAGAGTTATCATGATAAGAGGAGGAAGCCTCTACAATTTGAAGTGGGGGATCGTGTATATCTTAAGGTGTCACCCACCAAAGGTGTTTAGAGGTTTGGAATCAAGGGCAAGTTAGCTCCTCGCTATATTGGGCCCTATGAGATCAAAGAGACTTGTGGACCTGTAGCCTACCAGTTGAAGTTGCCACCCCATATGTCAGTAGTTCATGATGTGTTCCACATATCTCAGCTACGGAAGTGTGTCCGCTTACCCACAAAAGTGCTACCTAAACCAGAATTGGAGATAGAACCAGACTTATCTTATCAAGAGCACCCCGTCAGGGTATTGGACCAAAAGGAAAGATCAACTCGAGCAAGGTCAATCCGAATGTATAAGGTTTAGTGGAGCAACCATTCCGAAGAAGAGGCTACGTGGGAAACTGAGGATTTTCTATGTTCTCGCTTCCCCGACTTTCTGCCTAAAGGATTCGGTACATAACCTAACACACCCACCCCCACCTGCCCTTTGAATCTAAATATAAGAGAAACCTAGTTAAAAAGAGTAGAGTAAGTTGAGAAAATAACCCTAGAAGGACTTCCTTCTGAAGTTGCAAAGAGAATGGCATTCGAAGAGCAGTTAACTAGAGAAACTTGGTTAAAGGAAACTGCAACACACCAGCACACACCTTCTTGGTACCCCACTAAAGGATCCCTACCCAATCTCGGGACGAGATTGCTTTAAGGGGGGAGGGTTGTAACACCCATGGTGTTACCCAAAGCCCTGGCCAAAGAAGCACATTAAATCCTACTCAAACTTTATGCTAAAATGGAGAGTAAAGGCACTAAAAGTTTTAGAATCATGGCTAAGCTAAGCATTAACCATAACAAGGAAGAAAACCCTATGCTCCATACAATGTTCACCCACAAACAAGATTCTAAAACCCTAATTACCTCTTAAACCCTTAAACTGTAACCATGGGATTAAAAGGGAAAGAGTGGGCAAATGATCAAAACATAAAAAGGAACCTTTACTAAAGATGAAGAGTATTAGTAAAGCTACAAAATTTAGTAAGAGAAATATTGCAAAAAGGCCCAACAAAAACCTCAAAATAGTTCACCAAGTGGAAAGCACACTTGAGCCTTTAAAATTTCTCTAAGTCCCAAAAACCACCCTAGACCAAAGATCAAAGGTGTTCACCTTTGTGCTGGCGCCAAAACCACTTGAACCAAATAGCAAAAAGTACCCAAATCATCCCAGGCACCTCTGTGAAAAGTTTGAATTCAAACCGAGGTCGTTTGACATGGTTTGACATTAGTTTTGTCACAGGTGAACAGTGCCGACAGACTTGACTTGGCGCCCGCATATCTCGCAAGCTAGGGCATATCTCCCATTGGAACTTACACAAACTAGATAGACCTAGGTGCCAGGAAGAGATTTGCACAGGACCCTTGGTGAGATTCGCACGTTTGTGATCCCTGCAGACGCTTGAACAGAGGCAGAAACAAACGCCCATGTGTTCGACGCGTTCTGGCGCGCCAGAGCACATCCTCGGTCGCCCACCCACGCAGCCCCACGCCGCACCAACCTCGCGTCCACACCGCGCCCGCACCTATAAAAGCCATCCCGGCCTCGATCGTACACCCCCGCGCTCCACTGAACCAACCCGAGCTCGAGTTCGCCGGAGTTCGCCCCGTGAGCGAGGTGCCAGCGGCCGCGCAAGCCACGGCCACCATAGACCGGCCAACCTAGCCATTCCCCGCCCCGTCCGACCCTCGGGATAGTCTCTACGGACCTCGGTGAAGCTTCCAGAGCCGGGGATTGAACTCTACCTCGCCGGAGACACCGGATCGACGTCGCCGGACTTCACCCGACTGCCGGCACACGTAGACCGAGCTCCACGGTGAGCCTTTCTTCGATTCCTTGCACTGGTAGCATCCTTAGCACCCCGTGAAGCTTCCTGTGCCATTGGATTGAACAATATCGCCGTGAGCAGGTCGAAGCGTACGTTATCGATGAGCCCGACCGCCTGCGCACGTGGCCCGACCGATTCCGGCCATCACCGTCGACGAGCCGCACCTCGACGTGACTGCCAGGACCTCCCGGATGTAACCCCGCCCTTCACCGGACCTTCCTCGCCGCCGGTAAGCCACACCACCCTGTTTATTCCCTGCGGTTACTGTTTCAAAGGGGAAGGGAGCTCGGGGGAAAAGAAGAAGAAGTCGGAGGGTTTTTGAACAGTCATTGACTCAGATGAATAGTCCCGCAGGGGTATAGTTTAAAGACATAGTTAATGGAAAGCCCAGGGGTCTCGGTGTAAGCTGGTTTTTCATAAAACCTTTTAAATAATATTCATTTAAATGTAGACAGAGCTTGTAAAATTCACAACTTCAGTTCTATCCAACCAAATCTGGTCAAACTAATTTTGCTAGGTTCTAAATAATATGAGCTACTTAGAAAAAATACCAAACACCCTAAGTACAGCAGGAAATTTAAAGTTTTGATTTAAATAGTAAACTAACCAAAAGCTAAATAAAGAAGGGAAAAATAGCTGCACTTTTAGACTGGGGTTAAGAAAAATTAGAGAGGTACTTAACCACAAGGACTTCCCGGAGCTAACCCCACCCTTCGCCGGACCTCCCTCGCCACCGGTAAGCCGCACCGCCCTGTTTACTTCCGCGGTTACTGTTTCAAAGGGGGGGAGGGACCTCGGGGAGAAAGGAGAAGAAGTCGGGGTTTTTTGAATGGTCAGAGACTCAGGTGAATAGTTGCGCAGGGGCATAAGTTGAAGAATTGGTATAGGAAAAGCCCAGGGTCCTCGGTGTAAAATGGTTTTTCATAAAACCTTTTAAACATTATTCATTTAAATGTAAATAGAGCTTGTAAAATTCATAACTTTAGTTTTATTTAACCAAATTTAGTAAAACCAATTTTGCTAGGCTTTGAATAATATGAACTGCTTAGGGAAAATACAAAACACCCTAAGTATTGCAGAAGATTTTAAAGTTTTGATTTAAATAGTAAACTGGCCAAAAGATAAATAAAAGAGGGAAAAATAGCTACACTATTAGTCTAGGGTTAAGAAAAATCAGAGAGGTACTAAACCACTACCTAGCCTGTGTAAAAATAATAAACCCCTCAGTACACCAGATTAGTGAAGGGTTTACCATTTAAACTTACTTTGATTCAAAATTAAAGAAAATGGAAAAGGGAGTTTAAAGTAAGAACCAGGGGCAACCACATTTTTGCTAGCTTACTTTACTAACATAGTTCATTAGAAAAAATTGTTAAGCCCTCTGTTAGTATAAAAGAAATGCACCACATTTTATTTCATGAAAACAAGGAAAACTTAGAAAATTCCTAGAAAAATAACCCTAAGGAGAACCCAATCCTTGGGATAACTAATAATATGCTGATAGGATTCTAGGAAAAATATAAGTTCTGTTGTTTGACATTTTTCAAATAACAAGTTAGTTATAAGTACCTTTTTGGCATTAAACTTTAGAAAATCACAACTAAATACCCATTGGGTCTTTTTCTGTGATTTTTAGCACAGAGGCCTATTATCACCTATGGATCTTAGCAAAAATAAAGTTTAGTCCAGAAACCTCAGCTAAATCAGAGCTATAGTATAAAATGCCCTTTTACCCTTATTTTTGTCATTTTTCACAAGGAGTATCTGAATTATTTTCAACCTCAAAATTTAGAATAAACCGCAGAGGTCAATGTTTACCCACAGTAATTTATGTAACATTTTTAGAAAATTCCAAATTGCCATGATAGTTCTAAAGCACTTAATAATAGGAAAAATAGAAAGTAGAATGAGAATTTTTTGGGAGAAATTAGTGGAGTGCAAAATTTAAATCCTGCAAGAGCCAATACAAACATCCAAGGGATAACTTAAATGTTAAGTGCATTCAAGACCCAAAAATGAATGTATGAAACCCTTCAGGCCAACAAAGGAAACCCTAGTGTACCACTATTTTAGTACTATTTCCCTATGCTTAGTGTTTACAAAATGCCATGTTATTAATATGCATATATCTTATTCATTGCATTCGATAGACTGTAATCTCGCTAACAGAGAGTACATCCTCGTTTCGGAGCAAGGAGTTGCTCAGGAGGTAGTCCTAGACCCTGCCATCGAGGATCTGCCTGCCCTAGCTTTGGAAGGCAAGCCCCGGTCTTATGCATAACCAATTCTATATGCTATTTCACTACACTTAATGATTGTAGGCTTGTACTGTGCACTTAAGTGTAGGAGTTGACTGAAACCCTAGTTGCATGAACTCAGGATTCCTCTGAGATGGATACTAGTATGCTAGGTCGAGTAGTTGTTTTGCTAATTAGGGATCTCGGTAGAAGTCGAGTGATTTTTCTAGCACTCGCACGAGGTCAGGAATTGATTGTATCCATTTTTATATCGGAATAAGGATGGTCTGTGGACAATGATCCATGGGGATGTGTTGTCTATGAGACAGAATTGGAATAAGGATTAAGGTGTGGTACCGTGTGTCAATCGTTTGAACGTACTAAACATATGCAGAGAAATATGGTAAATTGGTAAGCCTAGTACCTGAGTGAACCTGCCCGTAGACTTTATCCCTCACGCGACCTGAGACGTGGTCTCCCATTTCGGTTATGGTGGGTACCAGTGCGGTCACTGCCCGACGACAGTCGGGGTCAGTGAGGCATTGTACGCCAAGGCGGTGAGCCCTGATCTGTTCCCAGGGAATCGATGGGGATGGTTGATGTGTGTGGGGACGGAGTGCCTCGCCACGTCGTGTTTTTAGGTTTACCTTGCAAGGTTTAAAAACTCGATTCGAATCGTCTGCTTCTCGCAGCTAATGAGACTGCTTGATCCATGCTGCTACATTGAGTAATAAGTGGAAACGTGTTGATGTGGCAAAAGTTGTTGATTGCTAAATGTTTGATACTATGTATGATTAGATAGGTACACATTTAGTCTTAAGAGAGTCACACTAAAACTTGAAAAGCTAAAACTTGATTTTTGACTCAGCTAGTGCTTTTGGCAAACCAAACCCCTCAGTCAAACATCTGCATGTCTAGAGGTAGAGGAGTATACTCCTCATACCGGGTAAGTCTAGCTAAGTATTATTATACTCAGCCTTGCTTGTGGAATAATTTTTTCACAGGTTCTCTGGTGGATATGGTTGCTGGAGTGACTTGGCCGTCCATCTTGCCACCGGGTTGGACAGTCGAGTGGGACCCTACCTCTGCAAGGGAGGAGAATGAGGAGTGATGGGCCAGGCTTCCCCATCCCTCCATTTATTTATCGTTAGTTGATTTCTGCCGCATTCCGAAAAATGATCACTACTTTTGACAAACTCCGATGATGTTGTAATAAATTTAAGTACTCCTTAATGTTTGGTTGTATGATTTATTGTATTTGCTCTGTGCCTCACCTTCGAGTGCGTATGTGGTACTTGATCCTGTTAGTGTCCTTGTCGGACTAGATGCGAGGAACTGACGTTTTATTCCTATTTAAGTGTGGTCTAGCCTCTAAGGCGGGACTTAGGCACTTAAGTTGGAATAATTTGGGCGGTTCCGCCACATTTTGTCCGAGCTGTGTCCCGTGCATATAAATAGATGAACAATACCCCTGTACTGTTCACGCTGACTTGTAATCACTCGCACATCACTCAGGTTCTTCTGTCAAGCTGAAGGTACAAATGTAATTTAATATCATTGATGTTTGTTCAAAGATATAAGATGATAATATGAATAATCTAATGATCTAAAATGATTATTCATGCTTTCTCTATGTTCCATACGATCATGTTTATATCTTTGTATGTTGCAATGAAGAAGGTATGTCCTTCATGACGTTCATCCGAAGATCATTATATCCTAAGGGATATAATGTTATGAAGGACGAAGGTCTTTAATCATTAACATTTGTGTTGCCTTGTTCTTGATTCGAAGCTTTTGAGAACAAGTGACCAACATTGGCGCCTACCTGCGGTGAACTCACTTCCACTGTTGTGACAATGGCTTCGTACAACGACTAAGTTGTAGCACCTTCGGTCACGAAGTTGGTGCTCGCAATCACAGGTGGTTCAAGCTCAGAGCCAGCTAACAAGAAGCAGAAGAAGGAAGCACAGAGAAGAGTGCAGCATGTTGGGGGTGCAAGGACCCTTCATCAGATCCAAGTGGTCTCACATCCCAATTACCTTCTCCGAGGAGGATATTCAGCTTAAAGACTACCCTCACAATGATGCAATGGTTATATCTTGTATCATCAAGGGATTTCTGGTCCACAATGTTCTGGTTGACACATGCAGTGCAGAGGTCATCATATTTGCAAAGGCTTTCAGACAGATGCAAGAACCAGAAGACAAGATTCATGATGCAACACACCCTCTTTGTGGCTTCGGAGGAAGACAGATTGTGGCACTTGGCAAAATAACGATGTTAGTTACCTTCGGTTACATTCACAACACAAGAACTGAGCAAGTTGTCTTTGACATTGTTGACATGGAGTACCCATACAACGCAATCATTAGTCGAGGGACGCTTAATGCCTTCGAAGCAATACTTCATCCAGCATACTTATGCATGAAGATACCTTCGGAACAAGGGCCCATTGCTGTCCATGGGAGTCAAGAAGCTGCCAGAAGGGCTGAAGGGAGTTGGACGGATACAAAGGCAATCCATAATATAGATGGAGCCGAAGCTTGTCAACAATATAAGCACAAAAGAGAGAAGGCTGCTTCAGCAGATCAACCGAATCCTATGCTCCTGTGTGAAGATATAGCAGACCAAAAGGTGTTGCTGGGATCTCAGTTATCTAATGAACAAGAAAAGACACTGCTAAGATTTTTGTTCAACAACAAAGATGTCTTCGCTTGGATAGCTAACGATCTCTGTGGTGTTAACAGAGATGTCATTGAGCACTCACTCAATGTGAATCCATCTTTCAGGCCAAGAAAGCAAAGACTTCGAAAAATGTCTGAGGATAAAGCTGAAGGTGCTCGGAACGAAGTAAAGAGACTTCTCAGTGCTAGTGTTATCAGAGAAGTAACATATCCAGAGTGGCTAGCCAACACAGTTATGGTGAAGAAGGCTAATGGGAAATGGAGAATGTGTATTGATTTCACAGATCTCAACAAGGCATGTCCGAAGGACGAGTTCCTTTTACCAAGAAGAGACTCCCTTGTAGATGCAACAACTTCTTTGGAACTCATGAGCTTATTGGACTGCTACTCGAGCTATCACCAAATTAGGATGAAGAAAGAAGATGAGCCAAAGACAAGCTTCATAACTCCCAGTGGTACTTATTGTTACCTTCGGATGCCCGAGGGGCTCAAGAATACTGGAGGAAGCTTCAGCAGAATGATAGCCAAGGTTCTTCACTCTCAAATAGGCAGGAATGTGCTAACTTATGTTGATGACATCATAGTAAAAAGCACAAAACAATAAAATCATATTGCTGATTTGCAAGAGACGTTTGCCAATTTCAGGCAAGCTGGTCTCAAGTTAAATCCAGAAAAGTGTGTTTTTGGAGTAAAGAAGGGCAAGTTCCTTGGTTGTCTGGTATCAACAAAGGGAATCAAAGCTAACCCAAGTAAGATCAAAGCTATCCTTCGGATGGAGCCGCCAAATTCAAAGAAGGGGGGCTCAACGATTGGCAGGAAAGCTGGTGTCGCTGAATAGATTCATATAAAGATCAGCAAAGAGGAATCTGTCATTTTTTGAAATACTGAAGTCAGCCGAAGTTTTTCAATGGGGTCCGGCTCAACAGAAGGCTTTTGAAGAGTTAAAGCAATACTTGATAGACTTGACAACTCTAACTCCACCTTCATTAGGAATTCCGTTACTCCTATATGTGGCTGCCTCCCATTCTACAGTCAGTGCGGCACTTGTACAGGAGAAGCAAGATGGCCAAATAAATAGACAAGCACCAGTATACTTCGTATCCGAAGTACTCAGTTTATCAAAGAAAATTACACAGAATTGGAGAAGGTGTTGTATGTTGTGTTAATGGCCTCCAGAAAGCTTCGGCATTACTTTCAAGCATATCATATAATAGTCCCTTCATCACAACCTCTGAAGGACATAATGAGAAACAGAGAAGCTACACGAAGAATTGGAAATGGGTTGCGGAACTCAATGAATTCACTATTGATTATGTACATAGATCCTCAATTCAGTCTCAAGCGTTAACAGATTTCTTTGCTGATTGGACGCCAGGGGCTCAGGGAGAAGAAGCAACAAAAGATGCCAAAGCCTATACGGTATTCTATGATGGTTCTTGGGGAACCTTCGGCGTAGGAGCGGCTGCTGTTCTAGTAGCGCCCTCTAAAGTTAGGACATGTTACGCAGTAAAGCTGGACTTTAGCTGTACAAATAATATTGTTGAATATGAATCTCTTTTGTTAGGGCTTCGGAAGCTAAAGGCAATGGGGATAAGAAGGGCAATCCTTAAAACTGATTCTCAAGTTATTTCTGGCCATGTAGACAAAAGCAGTAAGGCAAGGGATCCGAAGCTTGAAAAATATTTGGATGCAGTCCGAAGATTAGAGGCTTCTTTCGAAGGATTTTCTGTAAAAAGTATTCCAAGGGGGGGAAATGAGCATGCAGATTTGCTAGCTAAATCAGCAGCACATGGGCTCCCTTTGCCTTCGGAAGTGTTATTTGAGACAATAAAAGCACCTTCAGTCGAACTTATGGAGAGAGCAGTGCTTGTAATATCACCTGTGCATAGTGAAGATTGGAGGACTGAGATTATATCTTTCCTCCAAGGAAACTGTCTTTTGGATGACGAAGTTTATAATAAAAGAATGGAAGCAAGAACAAGACCATATGTGATAATAGAAGGGGAGTTATATAAACATAGAGTCTGCTCCCCACTACTCAAGTGTTTATTCAGAACCGAAGGTCAAGAACTGATGAAGGAAATACATGCAGGTTTATGTGGGTCTCATATTGGGTCTAAGCCCTTGCTGGGGAAGGTTTTCAGACAAGGATTTTACTGGCCGAAGGCATCTTCGGATGCAGCAGACCTGGTTCAAAAATGCGAAAATTGCCAAAGATGTGCAAAGGACCAGAAGCAACCTTCGTCTCTAACCAAGTTAATACAGCCAACTTGGCACTGCAAAGGTGGGGTTTGGATTTGTTAGGTCCACTTCCACCTGCACAAGGAAATTTGAAATATGTCGTTATAGCAGTGGAATATTTGTCTAAGTGGATCGAAGCAAAGCCCTTAGCCACAATAACTTTGGCCGCAATACAAAAATTCTTTTGGCAAAACATTGTTTGTCGCTTCGGCGTGTCGAAGGCAATAACTGTGGACAATGGAACACAATTTGATGCCAAAACATTCAAAGATTTCGGTGGCCGAATTGGTACAAAAATTCATTTTGCATCAGTTCGGCATCCAGAATCAAATGGGTTGGTAGAAAGAGCAAATGGAATTATAATGACAGGAATAATGAAGTTAATCTTCAACCAGCCTAGAGGAAAATGGCCAGATGAGTTGATTAAAGTGATGTGGAGCCACAACACAACTGTGTCAAGGTCAACAGGTTTTACACCTTTCAAGCTCCTGTTCGGTGACGAAGCAATAACACCAGAAGAAGCAAAGACAGGATCAATAAGAACAACAACTTCAGCGGAGGACGAAGCTGATTATCAAACAACAAAAGACACTATAGAAGGGACCAGACTTCAGGCTATAGAACACATCAATAAATATCAGGCTGAAACAATAAGATGGCATGATAGGAAAGTTCGATTGAAAAACATCAAGCCAAGACATTTGGTGCTTCGGAGGGTGGCCAACCCAGGTACAGTGGGCAAATTACAACTGAAGTGGGAGGGTCCTTTTCTGGTAGTATCTTCGTCAAGACCTGGTTCTTACATATTGAAGGATATGGACAGCAACGACATACCTAGATCTTGGAATGCAGATGAGCTTTGACGGTACTATGTGTAATTGATGTAATCTATTTCATTTTTCCTATGGCACCTGTTGGGGGCCTTCGTCCTCCGAAGGTCCTCAAAAACATGATTTGACAATGTTTTCCAAGTGAATTATATGAACAGGTATTTTCGGATTCAGAATTATGGATATGGAGCACAACCGGGACGAAGGCTGAGCCAGACAAAGGTCGGGGGCAGCCGAAGCTGTACGCAGGGAAGCTTCGGCGCGATGGCACAAGGGGGAACCGACCTTAAGATGAAAAGACTTCGGGGTCCTCAATAGATTTCCATAAACCGTTAACAAATGTAATGGACATGGATGTAATTTTACGTGGGCTGCGTCCCGCGTCTATAAATAGATGAACAGTACTCCCGTACTGTTCACGCTGACTTGGCATTTGTTTTTGGCATTACGCTTGTACTTTTCACCTTCTCTCAGGACCGAAGGTACATTTGTAATTTAGAATCATTTCTGTTTTTCCATGTTAATAAAATAGAAATGATTTTATGGTGATGCTTATATCATATTTCATGCTTTATGTGAGTCCTTCGTCGTTACTTGTTATGTTTACGAAGGTATGCCTTCCATGACCTTCGTCCGAGACTCATTATTTCCCGAAGGAACATAATGCTTCGAAGGACGAAGGATTTTAACACTTAACACTTTTTATGTTGCCTTGTTCTTAACTCTTAGCACTTGAGAACAAGTCCCCAACATTGGCGCCCACCTCCGGTGAACTCACTTCCACTTCGAGTCTTCGTGAACACCTTCGGAAGCTATAGACCTTCGCTATGGCGCCGAAGAAAGCTTCAGCGGCTGGGGCTGCAGCACTACAACCGCTGGACCACAACCAGGAGACCGTCTCTCTTCGGGAGGCCAGAAGCCAGAAGAGAAAAGCTGTTAGCCCGACGCTTGAGGAAGAAGAGCTGGACCAAGAAATCAGAGAGATGGAGATGCTACATCAACAAGTGCAGAGGAAGAAGGAGAAGATGGCCCGCCTAGCTGAGTTGCAAAGGCAAATTGACGAAGCTTCTGAGGAAGTTCGCCATCTCACTCACGATGAGCAGAACAGAAGGCCTCATCAGAAAGACCTTCATCAGGAGGGCTTCGTCAACGAAGACGACTGGTATGATAATTTCCATCAGGGAAATTTTGTTTTTGATGATGCTTCTCCTCTATCTGCTGAGCTGCAGGCTACTCCTTGGCCTCCATCCTATAAGCCACCCCAGCTCCCCATGTTTGACGGCCACTCCGACCCGAAGCAATTCTTGATGAGCTACGAAGCAACAGTGTCTTCGTACGGGGGCAACGCTGCAGTCATGGCGAAGTCTTTCGTCATGGCCGTCAGGAATGTTGCTCAGACCTGGTATTCCTCCCTTCGGCCAGGAACAATCACTTCATGGCAGAAGCTGAAGGATATGTTACTGACCAGCTTTCAAGGATTTCAAACGAAGCCGGTTACAGCTCAAGCCCTCTTCCAGTGTATTCAGGATCACGAAGAATACCTTCAGGCTTATGTCCGAAGGTTCTTACGATTGAGGGCGCAGGCACCAACGGTGCCCAATGAAATCGTTGTCGAAGCCATGATCAAGGGGCTTCGTCCTGGACCTGCAGCTCAATACTTTGCTCGGAAGCCTCCTCAGACCTTGGAGAAATTGCTCCAAAAGATGGATGAGTACATTCGTGCCGACAATGACTTTCGCCAAAGAAGGGAGGAGGCCTTCAGATTTTCTGAGATGACCAGGGGCTTCGGAGGAAGATACTACCCGAGGCATGTCCGTTCCATTCACAGCACTCAGAATGATGATAAGGGGAGTCAGCAAAACAGGCCGCAGTGCTCCTCACAGGCTTCGGGGCAACAACAAACTTCCTTTCGGCCACCAGCTCCAAGAGGCAGAGGCGCCAGGGGCTTCGGCGGAAGATTCGGAGATCAGCCAAGGAGACTGTTTTGCCTATTCTGTGGAGAGGGCAAGGGCCACACCACTAGGACGTGCCATGTTACAATCCAGAAGCAAAAGGAACTAGCCGAAGCTGCATCTCAACAAGCTCAGTCGAAGCAGGTTTTGCATACTGCTTCGTTTCATCCGCCTTATGTCCCACAATACATAGACAACCACCCCGCGGCTTCTGTAGCTTCGGCAAGTCAACCTCAAGCTTCCTGGCAGCAGCCTCCACCTCCACCTCCATTGCAGCAAGGTCAACAGCCAGAAGGGAGTCAATACGCTCCACAGCAGAGGGACTTCAGAGAACAGTCCGAAGCTCGCACAGTCAACAGCACTGTGCCAGAGTCGAAGCACATTTATTGACATATCCTACCTTTGATAGCAGTCTTTTCTATTCAGTTTTATTTTCTGTGAAGCAAAAAACATTGCTAGTTTCCATGTAATAATTTCGTTGTTTCCACGAGAAAAATTTATTTGATTCACAGGCCTAAGTTGCCGAAGCCTAAAATTTCTTCCGTTACCAAGAAGGACCTTCGGACTAAAAATCCTTCGGAGTAACAAAAAGTCGTTCTAAGGAACGCAGAGTAAGTTTATAAAGTCACAAAAAGTCGTTCCAAAGGGAGCGCAGCGTAAGTTTTCTGCTCAGAAGTCGTTCCTAAAGGAATGCAGAGCCTACAGCGAAAAGTCAACGCTGATACCGTCTAAGTAAAAGACGAAGAAGCTCCTAAGGGAGGCTTACAGCGAAAAGTCAACGCTGATGCCGTCTAAGTAAAAGACGAAGAAGCTCCAAAGACGTTCCTAAGGGAATGCAGAGCTTACGAATATATTTTATGTGTATCTTCGGAACAAATGTCACATGCATAACATAACATCATCACATCATTTTGCATAGCATAAGCATCATACATCATATCGCATTCGGCAAGAGAAGGGGACACTCTCAACCTTCGAAGGGATGCTTTGAAAAAGTGACATTGAAATTGTATAGCTTCGGAATACATGGGCGAACTTTATCAGATCAATATCAAAGTTGCATAGCTTCGGAAAATAGCTTCGGAAAATGTTTTCACGAGGCATCGATGTCATTCATCAGAATAATTTTGACGAAGGCTATCTTCTTCACGACGCATGAAAAGAAGGGAAGGTGTTTTTTCGCCGAAGGCTCAAAAGTGGTATGTATTTAAAATTTCATGCATCGTAAAGAATTCAGTAATGAAAAGAGACTTGTATATTACATTCAAATGTACAAAGTGTTACATAGATTACACTTTAGATGTTTTTTCCAAATAGCACCTAATCCTCCCTCAATACTGCTTCGGCGGCTGCATTCAGAAGTTGGTCAACAACCTTGTCCATGATAGTTTCGGCCATTTGATTAATTTCTTCATCCCCTTTTGTGTGGGGGACGGCAGATCGTCCAACAGTTTCTGAGCGAAGAGAACACTTCTTCAGTACTTTTACAAATCGCGAGCAAATTTTAAAATGAAAATTACAACGCAACAAGAACGACTAGTTGGTACCTAACTGTCTTTCGGGCTCCCTACTCTTTTCGGCAGCGTCTGCTACTCTTCTAGCATCGTGTATGCCTTTTTCGCTTCTTTCAATGATCTCTCGCGCCATTCCTCGGCCGCCGTCGTTCCAGATATCAGTAAAAAATTTGCCTCCAACTACGCTCGCTTCGGCCGAGGGGTCTTTGATGTCTTCGGAAGATAAGGTAGCTTCGGATTGAGCTAAAAATTTTACATGTTCACAACCTTTCTTCTCTAAGACGGAAGCAATTCCTCTGGCACCCGAAAAAGCACATATGTCGCCACGACTGTTCAGAATCTCTTCGAAGGCCTCTGCTTCGTGGCTAATCCATTCCAGCGGACCTTCGGGATTGCCTCGAGAGAAATTCTCTTCGCTGGAAAAGGCGCCTACGCTGGCGAAGCTGGATTTAATTTTATTCACACATTCTACAGATTTGACATAGCATTTCCCCTGAGATGTGCGAAGCTCCTTAACTTTTGATTCCAATTTGTTGACCATAAAATCACTAAGTTCTCGTTTCGTTTCCTCAAGCGCGCGCTCCTCTTTAGCTCTAGCCAGCTGTTTCTGAAGATCTTTAATCTCGCGTTTTTGAGCTTCGGCCTGGGCCTTTGAAGCAGCTTCGTCTTTTTTCACTTTATCTACCAGTGTAAGCAGAATTTTATCTTTTTCCAAAGCTTCGTTTCTCAGTTTGATAACTTCGGAGCGTAAATTATTAAACGCAATTTCATAGCTTTCATCTTCGGCGCTCTTTTGGGCTCTTAGTGCGTTGCTTAGGATCAGGCCCTATACGAAAAAGAATTCATATAAGAAAAAAGGAATGAGTTGCGTAAAAATAAGGGGATTTTTCAAGTGTTTAATTCCTATACCTTCAGGCTGTTGTACGCAAGGCTGTCTGCGAGATCCTCTTTCGTCATGGCACTTAACCCAGCTTCAAGCTTCGGAAAGCCTAGGCTTCTAGCCATTTCTCGGCAGACGGATAGCTCTTTGTTATCAGGCAGGCAGTATAAGAAGTCATCTTCATTTGTTCCATTGAATATTACTGCCCCCTTCGGATATTTCAGCTCCTTTGCATAATGATTAGCTTCATGAATTTCTCCATCAGATAGCTTTTTTCCCGAAGCATGTCGTATGATGTAATCACACATGCTGGCAGGCGCTTCGGGGATGGCAGTGTCAGTCTCTTCAACTAAAATTGGTTCTGGTATTTTTATCGCTTCGGCTTCCAAAGTTTCTTCCTTGAAGGGCTCTGAAGGCCCAGCTTCAGCTTCAGTTTGTTGTGTCGGAGCTTCAGAGGAAGCTTCAGCAATTTCAACACTCTTTTTTGGAGTTGTGCTTGAAGACTTAATTGTCTCCAAGACATCTAGTACATTTACCATTCTTTTCCTTTTTGGGGTCACCATTGGAGCCTTTTGGATTTTTGCTGCTTCAATATTTATTGCAGGACTTAAAATTTCTGAGGTTTTTTCCTTAGTCACATTTTTCGCTTCTTCCATTTTTTCTGTCGATGGTGCTTCGGCCATCTCTGCAATTTCTGGCAATAAGAGTGGCCGTTCAGCTTCAGCGGCCGAAGGAGTTCCTCCAGTATACTCAGGCACCGAAGCTGGTTCAATATGGCGTGGTCGGTGTGTGAAGACCTTCAACCTTTTTCCTTTTGGTTCTGGCTCGCTAGGAGCGGTTCCAGCTTCTTCTTTTTCAGAGGTTATGTTTTTCCTTTTTTGCCTTCGGATGGGATAACAATAATCAGGGTAGAAGAACCCGATTGCATCAAACACTCGGTTCAGTCTCTTCTTTTTTCGGCCTCCGAAGGCTGCTGATAGTGCAGTATTTTCAGCCTTCGAGAATGCCCCAAGTAATTCATCACTTAATGTTTCAATGCTTTTCAGCCAGTCATCATCAGGTTCAATAAATTTATCTGCATATTTGAATGTGTATTTTAATCTGACTAGTCCGCCTTCGTCGGACTCTTTGATGGTTTCTTTCGGCATTTCCCACTTTTCTGCAAGTGGCCATACTCTGAAGGCAATGTGCTCCTGGACCAAGTCCCTTGACCCAATGAAGGAGCAGACTGCGCCGAAGGCTCTTTGGCATTCTTCGGCTGCCTCATCCATTTCAACCTTCGGCCTTCGAAGCCCGAAGCGTTGCCAAATTGGGTACATAATGATACTTTTGACATTATTTTGCGCTGTTAGATCATTTTTCACATAAAACCATTCAGACATCCAGGCTCCGGGCCACCTCTTCCGAAAGGTTGGCACAGGGTAGCTTGACCCGGAGCGGGCGCCGAAGCTGTAGCACCCAAAGTTGTTGTGGTATTGCTCCTTTCCCCAGGGCTTCGTCTCGTACAATAACTCGTGTATGTTGCAGAAGCTTTTAGCGTTTGGTTCCAAACCTTGGCTTCTCACAGCCCAGACAAAAATCCCCATTCTTATAATAGCTTCGGGAGTGAGTTGATGAAGGTAGATTTGGAATGTTTTCAGTACCTCAACAACAAAATTGCTCAGGGGGAATCGAAGCCCAGCCTTGAGGAGGCTTCGGAAAATCACAACTTCATCTTCTTCAGGGGTGGGAGAAGTCTTTTCCCCGGCATCAGCTCTCACAATAGATATGTCTCGGAAGTATCGCCCCCTCATATTATTAATGTGACTCTGCTTGATGGTTGTTTTCCCAAAAACTGAGTGACTTGGTCGCCATGGTCGATCTTCGGCCTCTTCCCCATCACTTTCCACATCATAGCTGTCGCTGTCATCAGTATCTTCGGACAAACCTTCGAGAATCTCCTTCGTGATTTTCTCTGTATTAGTCTCTGCCATCGCTATCAGGAACCCCAGATTCTTCTCCTCCTCGAGACTCAGCTTCGTCTCAGCAGGGATCTTCTTGTCTTCAGACATCTTCGGAAACACTAAAAATTTGTTCCCGAGGCCGAAGCTTCGAAATCAAAAAGACCAGCAAATCTCAATGAGCAAGAGCTAAAAATTTTTAGTGGGCCGAAGCAAAAGGCAGGCGTGTGTACCAAATGAATTCACGATGTGTTCTTATTTATACGCCTAGGGCGTTAAACGTTAAAAGGCCCCGCTTGTCAGTGAATGTTGCTATTCTAGCAAAGGGAAGGTGTTTTTTCGGACCTTCGGCTCAAGGCCTTCGTCCATATCGCAATCTGAATTTATTATTTACAAATTAATATTGCGAGGGGCTACTGTTGGGGGCCTTCGTCCTCCGAAGGTCCTCAAAAACATGATTTGACAATGTTTTCCAAGTGAATTATATGAACAGGTATTTTCGAATTCAGAATTATGGATATGGAGCACGACCGGGACGAAGGCTGAGCCAGACAAAGGTCAGGGGCAGCCGAAGCTGTACGCAGGGAAGCTTCGGCGCGATGGCACAAGGGGGAACCGACCTTAAGATGAAAAGACTTCGGGGTCCTCAATAGATTTCCATAAACCGTTAACAAATGTAATGGACATGGATGTAATTTTACGTGGGCTGCGTCCCGCGTCTATAAATAGATGAACAGTACTCCCGTACTGTTCACGCTGACTTGGCATTTGTTTTTGGCATTACGCTTGTACTTTTCACCTTCTCTCAGGACCGAAGGTACATTTGTAATTTAGAATCATTTCTGTTTTTCCATGTTAATAAAATAGAAATGATTTTATGGTGATGCTTATATCATATTTCATGCTTTATGTGAGTCCTTCGTCGTTACTTGTTATGTTTACGAAGGTATGCCTTCCATGACCTTCGTCCGAGACTCATTATTTCCCGAAGGAACATAATGCTTCGAAGGACGAAGGATTTTAACACTTAACACTTTTTATGTTGCCTTGTTCTTAACTCTTAGCACTTGAGAACAAGTCCCCAACAGCACCCTTTTCCTTTCAAGAGGGGAGAAAGGTTTTTAATGGGGCCATAGTTTGTAATTTTCATTCTTATTTAGCCCTACGCAATACAAGGGCCAAAACCCCCCAAAGATGTAATATGTAAATTCAGAACCTGCACCATCGAGTGCAAAAGAAAACAGGGAGAAGCTCAAAATACGTCCCTAAGGTGATGCAGAGCTGTAATCACCACAAAAGATGACGAAGCTACAAAAAGTCGTTACTAAGGGAGCGCAGCGTAGGTTCCGAAGCTCAGAAGTCATTCCTAAGGGAATGCAGAGCCAAATAGCACCGAAATATAAGGTGAAGAAGCTCCAAAGTCGTTCCTAAGGGGATACAGAGCTTAAATGCCACCGAAATAGAAGGTGAAAAAGCTCCAAAGTCGTTCCTAAGGGGATGCAGAGCTTAAATACCACTGAAATAGAAGGTGAAGAAGCTCCAAAGTCGTTCCTAAGGGGATGCAGAGCTTAAAGACTCCAAAGTCGTTCCTAAGGGGATGCAGAGTCTGGGTGTTGCTTCGTGTGTGTTTGGGACATTCATTTGCACATTACATTACATCATTCATTGCATTCATACAGACATTCATTTAGACATTCGTAGGATCATCATCATAACATGAAGCACAAATAGAAATACTCCAGCTTCGACGACAGTGCTTCGATGAACACAAAGAAGCTTCGTTTCAAACATACACATTTCATGCAAGGACATGCTTCGTTGTGTACGAAAAGAAGGGAAGGTGTTTTTCGCCTTTGGCTCAAAAGATACAAGTTTCATCCACAACAAAGCAATTTGTACATGGATGGAAAGGTAAAAATATATTACAAGGTATGGACAAATATACAAAGTATTGTTCAATTCTCAATTACAATTTCTTTTGCAAAGATAATACAAATATTCCTAAGCCCTATACAGGCAGGCCAAAAGAGACACTTCAACAATCTTCGGAATGTGCTTCGGGTTATCAACCTTCGGCATCACCATCCTGCAGATAAACAACGGTATAAGGTAAAAAGCAATTACAGGAATCAAGGCAAGCAATAGGTATAAGTTCTGTACCGGTTTAAGCAAGTTTCGGGCTTCGTCCCCAGCTAACTCTCGTTCACCCTTAGCCCAAATCTGAGTTATGAATCTATTTTCAATGCTTCGGGCTTCACTGGGAACATCAATCAAATCTGATGGCGAAAGGCTGAAGGTTGGCCTGTTTACTGTCCTTGCGTGCGTGCAGTCGGCCTTCAAAAATGCAGCAACTGTGCCGCGAGAAGCTAACAGAGCACAGAAGTCATCTTGCCCTGTTATCATTTCATCAAGCGCATCAACTTCATTTTCAATGTGATCGAAGGTATCTGATATTTTTCAGCCGAAGGGACAATATCATCAGAGCTGGCCCCAACCGATTTAAAGATTCCTTTTAATCGCTGCACGCAACGGCTACCAAATTCCAGGCACTTATTCCGAAGCTCTTTCAAAGACTCCTGCAACTTCGTATTATTATCGACTTCGGCTTTGCATTTTGTTTGCAATTCTTGCTTCTCTTGCTTGAAGCATTCTGAATTTTTCTTTAAAGCTACTTGAGCCTGGAGAAGCTCCTCGTTTAATCTAGTATTTTCAGTTTGAAGCTCCACGAGGGATCCCTCTGTTGCCTGAAGCATGAAGTCTTTCTTCTCAAGAGAAGCTTCGTAATCTTTAATTTTATTTTTCAAGCCCTCGATTATGATTTCATTTCTCTTGTCTTCGAGGTCTTGTTGCATTCTAAGTGCCTTACTTAGCACCATACTCTGTAGAAGTAAGCCAACATCAGAAAAATTTGCTTCATCACAAAAATAAAAGAAACCTAGCAAAAGAAATTTTACCTTGAAATTGGAGTAGAACAAACTGCCGACGATATGTTGTCGCCGGTAGCCGCTAATATCAGCTTCAAGCTTCGGGAAACCGACACTCTTCGATAGAGTGCCGATTATCTTTGCCCCGGTGCGATCGTGAATGCATCCTAAGGATCCTTGCTACAGGAATATGGGATCGCTCCTTGCTGGTAGCCACAGGATATCCCATATTCCTGTAGCTCATTCTTTTCGGCCTTGGATAATTCTTGACCTACCAGGTTCCGAAGGTCAAAGTCCCTTTCTTTTGAAGCAGCATCAACAATCTTTATCCCTTTGTCAGGCAATGTGGCCATGACCTTCTCTGTAGCCACAGTTGTCTCTTCCACGGCCATATCCGAGATAATTTTATTAATCCATGACAGTGTACTCTCAAGGTTGGCAGCTTCGGCGGCAGCTGCAGCTTCGGCAATGGCCTCGGCGCTTGCAATAGGTGTTATTTTGGATGCCGAGGCCAGCAGTGGTGCCCGCTCGATGGCTTGCATGACAGTAACAATTCTTCGTTTTTTCTGACCCTCAGTCTTCTCCTTTACAGATGAGGGTTGATCCTTCTTCTATAAAAGTCGTGTCAGTTCTGGTCTGAGAGGACTTAGCAGGTTGATGGGTAAAGATTTAGTCATTACCTTTAAAATCTCTGCTATTTCAGCAGCGGGAGGTGTCGAAGGAGTCTCCTCTGTCGCCTCAATTGTCTTCGGCTCCGGAGTTTCCGCCTTCCTCTTCTTCAAAACTGCCACCTTCGGCTCAGGAGTGGATTTTCTCTTCTTTGAAGCCTTCTCATCCTCCTTTACCATTCTGGCAGCTTGTCTGCTCAAAATGCTAACAATTCTTTTTCTTTTTATCCCTTCGGCACCCTTGTCAAGCCTTTCATAATCAGGATATTCAAATTTCAAGGCATCCATCACCCGGTTCAAGCTTTGTTTTGGCCGGGTGCTGAAGTCTGCGGTCATCAGTTGGTCTTCCTTTTTGGTATAATTTCCATGTATTTCATTGCACATTGTCTCGATCATGTCCAGCCATTCTTTGCATGGCTTTTTGAATTGTTTCTCAAATTTGAAGCGGTAAGCAAGTCGAACGAGTTCGTGCTTCTTCCCTGCTTCCTTCTTCTTCGGCATTCCCCAGCCACTAGATGTAGGATATGTTCTGTTAGCCAAATACTCTTGCACCAAGTCTCTGGTACTGATCTGTTTAGCCACCACTCTAAATTCCACTCCGGCCAGTTGACAGGGTGACCCCAGTTGCATGTTGCATAAGGGTCGGGTCATTCCGAAGCTCAAGCTTAGTGGACTCATGACCATGGTCATCAGCTTCTCCCTGTTTTTCTCATCAACCTTCATATAAAACCATTCATTTTTCCAGCCGGTTGGCCACTTTGTGTGACAGCTGAGGACTGGTGCCTTCGTATCCTTTTGATACGCAAAATTATAACAGCCGAAATTTTTGTGAAGACCATCTGCCCTAGCCTTCGTCTGATAGTGTAGCTCATGCACTCGGCAGAAAGCTTCGGCATCTGGGCTCATCCCTTGGCTTGGAGGGGCCCAGATAAATACGCTGAGCATAACAATAGCGTTAGGAGTCAGCTGATGAAGATATATTTCGAAGTTCTTTAGGACTTCCCCTATCATCTCGTTCAAGGGAAATCGCAGCCCTGCTCTGAAGAAGCTCTTGAAAACCACAACTTCATCCTTCTTCGGCTCTGGAGTAGTTTCTTCTTCAGCAAATCGAACAAGTTTGCTTTCAGCTTCTACAAAATAGCCTAGCTTCATCATCATAGGCATGTCGTCTTCAGATACACTAGATTTTTCAAAATCTAGATGACTAGGCTTCGTGGGAATTAGAATACTGTAGTCTTCTTCTGTAATGCCCAAAAATGTATACAAAGAGAATATAGTTGATCTCCTATTTTTGTGTGTCATATATTTATCACAATAAGAGCATACATATTAAGAGTGATTAATTAAAACAAATGATACTAAAATAAAAGAATATGCATCATGTTGGAGTTTATTTGTTGTGCATTTAGAATTAATAAGTAGTAATGTTCAAATTGAAATGTATCCAAATTCACAAATGAGCTAAGGGAATAATATAGAAAGAGAATGAAAGAAATACTATATAAATATAAGGAAAAGATATATAAAAAATAATAAATGCACCTTTTTATACTGGTGCTTGAATATGAACAATTCACTTAAGCATGAACTTCACAACAACATTTGAATTCAAATTTGGATTTAAAAATAAAAGGAAAAAGAAACATAAAAGAAAAAGAGAAAGAAAAGCCAGATGGGCCACTACTCTCCATTTCGGCCCACTAGAGGAAACTAGCACTGGGCGCGGCCCATTCCACAACCTGGCGTCGACAACTAGGCCCCGTGCGTCAGCCACTTCTGCTCTGCTCGATCTCTGACATGTGGGACTGCCGCAACAGTTCCTCCGTGTGTGTTTCCCTTCACCCCTCTACACTTAATTGTCGCTGCCGCGTGGGGCCATCTGACAGTCACACCGGGCACGCCCCTCTCAACGCCATTGCCGGACAAGCAAACTCCACCTCATCCTAAACTACCCGTAACAACCTGCCCGCGTCGTACGCTGTGCGTCGTGCCACATCGGCCTCTCCGCAGTGCAGGCCTACAAAAGGATCAAACCCCACCTCCTCTACGACCACCTGGAGGCCGAAGCTTTAGCCATTGCTCTGCGGTCGCCGAGAGAGAGAGAAAGGTGAGAGGAGAGAACTAGCGCGTGTGCTAGGCACCCTAGGTGGCGATCTTCGGGCGGAACCCATCTGCGTTCGGCCGGGACAGACGTATTGGCTGGTCTACGGCGCAGTCCTGATGAAGCTCGCGTCGTGTGGCGAAAGGTTCACATCGTCTTCGTCCGGCCTCGTCTGAGCCTCTGCGTTGGTGAGCCTTCTTTTCCTCTACGTTATTTTGGTGTGCACCGGGAGTTTGCGTGCGGGCGTGGCAGTCATGGTCGGGGGGTCGGTGTTCCGCCATGGGGTACCTCTGTCAGGTCTTGGTCAGCGTCGGTGGATCAACAGGAGAGAGAGAGAGAGTGTACTGGGGAGGCCACGGCGTATGTGCCTGGGAGGCTTGAGGTTGAAGAAGGATGGCGAACCATTGATCTTTTACTCAACGGTCGCGATTAGAACGGAGGATACCGGTTGGGTTGGATCAGCCTACACCATTTGATCGAGAAGTGCGGTGTTTTAGATCTGAGAGTACCCCTTCGGCTCGGTAATCTTACTAAAGAGTCACTGGGGTTTTGTGTTATGAACCCGCCGTCCACAGTGCAGTGCAATGAGTCTTGGGAATTTGTTCATGGTAGCCCATGCACTTCTCGGTATTTGAGGCTCGATCCAGATACTTGGGAAAATAGGAAATAATCACAGAAATAGTTTTTAATGCATAAATAAATGTTAAAACTTGTTTAATTTGTAGAAAATCCATATGAACTCCAAATTGGTCCATTCCAGTTCCTAAATTTTTGCAATATTATTGTCTATCCATTAGTGCCACTGTTTTGGCATGAAAGACACACTAAAATTTATCTATTACTTAATCTTTTATTAAGCACATAAAACCTTGGAAAATTCATAACTTCAAATCTATAACTCCAACATTAATGATTCATGTTCCTAGGATATTATTTTAATGTCTAGATTATTATTGTATATTTTATTTACATGTTTGGTGTGATGTTAATTTTTGCTATACTATGTATGTATTGTTTTGATGCGAGTAGACGAGCAAGCTACTGAGGATCCTGAGGTTCAGCTGGTAGAGACTGCTGAGCAGGAGCTCATTGAAGGCAAGTTGTGCCCTTGATCACTTCCTTTTACCCATTCATGTTCTTATTATTCATAATGATCTGCATAGGTTAAGTTTGCTAGGACCCAATAGGTTACCCTAGATTTTGACTATCTTTATACCTTGTTTCACCACTGGTTTTACTACTAAATTTTTGGGTAGTACATGATATTGCTTTATGTGGTTTTGGGTATAAAGATATTCACTACTCATGATTACACTTTTTATTATCTATTTATTATTTACTATTCATGATAAGATCATTATGTTAATGAGGACATGGAGAATCACCCGAAAATAGTGCTACCACAAGGGTTTAATGGGACGCCCTTGGTTGATTAACTAGGAAAGCTAGTGGATGACTACCTTACCCGAAAGGAGCAAGGGCAATAGGGGAGTGGTCAGTGTAGGGAGGTCCTTGGGTTGATTTTGCTGCGATGGCGGTCAGGCGAGGAATTCCTGCACTGGAGCTTCCTATAAACTGTAGCGGGTTTTCTGAAGCTAGTGGAACTTTGTAAAGGCCTCATAGTGGTACCCTGCCTCGCTTCCTTGGTAGAGGTGTATGGGGTCTAATCAACTCCATGGCAAATGGGTAACACGACTTGTGGGTAAAGATGCGCAACCTCTGCAGAGTGTAAAACTGGTATACTAGCCGTGCTCACAGTCATGAGCGGCTCGGACACTCACATTATTAATTTATGGAACTTAAATTCAATTTTTCATTTCATTGCATCTAGGATTATTTTATTATTATTTTTACTTATTATCACTATGGTTTGGTATTTACTTACACTTAGTAATTGCTATTAAAATTTTGACCAACTTATAAAAGCAATGCTCATCTTCAGCCTTTATTTTATTGATCAGCCTTACACTTCACATGAACTCCCACCTTTGGTGAGTTCATGCCACATTATTCCCCACAACTTGTTGAGCGATGAACATGTGTGAGCTCACTCTTGCTGTCTCACACACCCCTACAAGAGAAGAACAGGTGGTTCAAGTGGAGCCAAGTATCGAGGAGTTCGATTCGATCTAGGTGGCGTCTCCCAATCGACTTTCTGGCACCAAGGATGGATTTTAAATCCTGTTATGTTTATCTTTTATTTTGTAAGACTTCCGCTATGTAATATATACTCTGAATATGTTGTGACATTTATCTCTATACACTCTGTTATTATATATGTGTTGACTGTAGGACGAAACCTAGATAGAAATGGACAAACCCTTACCTACTTATCTTACTCTAAAATCATTCTATGCTTACCTTACTCTGATTCTCTCTATACTTATCTTGATCCTGTCTCACCTTCTACTGTTCTACTCTGATTATTCTTGCCTTCTGTACTCTAAGACAAGGTGGATTTCACACCTTGAATCCTACATTTATGACCTTCTTAAGTGATAGGGAACCTAAGACGAAAATGAAAACTATTTTCTCTATTTAAAAATGTTGGTTGATTGTTCTGATGATCAATGCCTGATTTGCTTCTTTGATTGATTGAAATAGTATAGACGGGCATCTTAGTTGTACCACCATAAGGTAATGGATTAGCTATGGTAGGTAAAACATTGATCTGCTTAGCTAATAAATATCCCAAAGTAACTTGATTTGTAATCACCTACCTTATCTACTATTCTCTCTTACCATATGTTTCTAACTCATATGGTCAATACAAGGAAGGGTGGTGGAATTGATCTACCTCCCAATCGACACACTTGGAGGATATTTAAACAACCCCAGCCACAACCAGCAGAGATGGACCCTCCACCACTGCCTCCACCAGGCAGAGTTGACCCAATGCTTGCAGCTCAGATGAGGATGATGCAATAGATGGCGAACACTATGGCAGATATGCGTGCGCAGATGCAGCAGGAATGCCAGGAGATGCGCCAGGAGAGAGTGGACCACCACCAGTTCCACCTCGTGATAAGCACCGGGAGTTTATGAGCCATAAGCCATCGACCTTCGCTAATTTGCCAAACCCACTAGATGCTGATGATTGGTTGAAGTCAATTGAAAAGATGCTCAACATCGCCCAATGCTCTGACCGGGAGAAGGTTCTTTATGCTTCTGGTCGTCTGACAGGTCCTGCTACTGACTGGTGGGATTCTTATGTTGCTGCCATGATCCTGTGGACACTATTACTTGGGTAGAATTCAGTACACAGTTCAGAAACTACCACATTCCTACTGGATTGATGAAGATCAAGAAGAAGGAGTTTCTGTCATTGAAGCAAGGCAACATGTCGGTCAGCGAGTACCGTGACAAGTTCATTCAGCTCTCCAGATATGCTCCAGATGAAGTTGCTGAGGATGAGAGAAAGCAGGAGCACTTTATTGAAGGACTTAATGGACCCCTACAGTATGCACTGGTTGCACACACATTTCCATCATTTCAGAGGCTGCTGGATAAGGCTCTTGCTATTGAACACAAGCGTGTTCAACTAGGAGACTTGTAGAGGAAGGCTATCTCACAGGGGCAGGGTGGCAGCAGTGTTTGTCCTCGCTATGTTTCGCCACAGGGTACACCAACTCGTCCAGGAGGAGAACCACACCTAGCTCATTACGCTCCACAGGGGCCTCCACGGACACCTCCCACTCGTCAGGCTGCTCCCACTGGCACCCCGATCAGGTCTGCAGGACAGAAGACCGGCCCTACATGCTTCAAGTGCAGTCAGATTTGACACTATGCTAATGCTTGTCCGGTGGGGAATTCTGGTACACCAGCTAAGAACAAGCAACAGACTCCTGGCAAGGGATACTCTATTGCCAGGGTTAATCAAGTCAGCATTGATGCTACTCCTGATGGTGCTAACATCGTACTTGGTATGTTTTACATTAATGCCATTCCTGCAACCATATTATTTGATTCTGGTGCTACACACTCATTCATGTTTGCTCGATATGCCAACACAAATGAGATACCACTGCTAAATATGAGAAAACCAATGATAGTAATCACACCTAAAGGGCCTATTGAGGCAAATCAAATGACACGTAGATTGACATTAACAATTATGGGAAGAGAATTTGGAGCTATTACTATAATATTAGAGGCAAGCAGTATAGATCTGATCCTTGGTATGTCATGATTAAGAAAGTCAAAGGCCATTATAGCATGTGGTAGGGGTACTATAGAACTCACCAGCCCTAAAGGAGAAAGATTTCATGTTCAAATTGCAGTAACCACCTCTTCCAAATGGGCGATGTTCTTCATAGCTGAGCAGTTTGTTGGTGACAACATCTGTGTGGTTAGGGATTTTCCGGATGTCTTTCCAGAGGAGTTGCCAGGGATGCCACCAGATAGGGAAGTTGAGTTGGTCATTGATCTCTTACCTGAGACTGCTCCTATTTCTAAATGCCCCTACAGAATGTCCGTAGAAGAATTAAAAGAACTTAAGAAGCAGTTAACGGAGTTACAAGAGGCTGGATACATTCGTCCGAGTTCCTCACCTTAGGGAGCGTCGGTTCTGTTTGTACACAAGAAGGATGGATCACAACGGATGTGTGTGGATTATAGATCACTTAATGATGTTACTATGAAGAACAAGTATCCGTTACCCCGCATTGAGGATTTATTTGATCAGATGAGAGGTGCCAGTGTATTCTCGAAGATTGATCTCCGATCAGGTTACCATCAAATGAAGATTAGGCCATCGGATATTCCCAAGACGGCTTTCTCAACCCGATATGGATTATATGAGTTCACTGTTATGTTGTTTGGATTAACTAATGCACCAGCCTATTTTATGAATCTGATGAATAAGGTTTTTATGGAGTATTTGGACAGATTCGTCGTAGTATTCATCGATGATATTCTTATTTATTCCAAGAGTGAGAGTGATCATGAAGAACATCTGAGATTGGTGCTACAGAAGCTACGAGATAATCAACTCTACGCCAAGTTTAGCAAATGCGAGTTTTGGATTGACGAGGTGTCATTCCTTGGACATATCATATCTAATGGAGGAATATCAGTGGATCCTGCTAAAGTCAAGGAGATAATGGCGTGGAGCATACCCACTACAGTTACGGAGATCCGGAGTTTCTAGGAACTTGCAGGATATTATTGGAGATTTATTGAAGGATTTTCTAAGATAGCTAAGCATATGACCTCGCTTCTGGAGAAAGGAAGAGAATTTAAGTGAGATGAGAAATGCCAAGATAGCTTTGAGCAATTTAAGAAGAGATTGATATCACCACCAGTGTTGGTTATGCCAGATCTACAGAAGGGATTTGACATTTATTGTGATGCATGTGGCCAAGGATTGGGATGTGTGCTCATGCAAGGACATGTGATCGCCTATGCGTCTCGTCAGTTGCAGAAACATGAATTGAACTACCCCACTCATGACTTAGAACTGGCAGCCGTTGTGCATGCGCTTAAGATTTGGAGACACTACATTATGGGAACCAAGTGCCAAATATACACGGATCATAAGAGTTTGAAGTATATATTCACTCAGAAGGATCTCAACCTTAGGCAATGTCGTTGTTTGGACCTTATTAAGGATTATGATTTGGAGATTCACTATCACCCGGGCAAGGCGAATTTGGTTGCAGATGCCTTGAGTCGAAAGGAACACGTTCATTCCGCTATTGTTGCCCAGCTACCGGATGAGATTATTGAGGATTTCAGGAGACTCAACCTGGGAATTGACACACACACTAAAGGAGTCACCATTGAATTGGAATCTACTTTGGAGCAAGAAATTTGTAAAGGTCAGGTGGGTGATGCAAAAATTCAAGAGATTAAGGATCTGATTACGAAAGGTAGAGTTCCGGAATTCACGGAGGATGAGCAAGGCACTGTATGGTTCAAGGATCGGATATGTGTTCCGAAGATTGAAAGCCTTCGTGAGACTATATTGAAGGAAGCCCATGATTCTGATTATTCTATCCGCCCTGGTAGCACTAAGATGTATCAGGATTTGAAACAGAAATACTGGTGGTATGGATTTAAAAGGGATGTTGCTGCATATGTGGCTAAGTGTGATGTATGTCAAAGAGTCAAGGCCGAACATCAAAGACCAGCTGGACTATTGCACCCACTTAAGATACCCAAGTGGAAATGGGAAGAAATAGGCATGGATTTCATTGTTGGACTATCCCGCACTCCTGCTGGGTATGACTCTATTTGGGTGATTGTGGACAGATTGACAAAAGTGGCTCATTTCATACTAGTGAGGACTAATTACACGGGAGCCAAGTTAGCAGAATTGTATATGACTCGGATAGTTTGTCTACATGGAGTGCCTAAGAAGATCGTGTCTGACCGAGGATCACAGTTTACTTCTTGGTTTTGGAAGAAGTTGCATGAGAGCTTGAATACACAATTGAATTTTAGTTCAGCCTACCATCCTCAGACTGATGGCCAAACAGAGAAGACTAACCAAGTACTGGAAGATATGTTAAGAGCTTGTGCTCTTAAGCATGGTGGAAGATGGGATAAGAGCTTACCATATGCGGATTTCTCTTATAATAATAGTTACCAAGCCAGTTTGAAGATGTCACCATTTGAGGCTCTATATGGCAGAAAATGCAGGACTCCTCTATATTGGGATCAGACTGGAGAAAGGCAGTTCTTTGGGCTTGAACTTATTCAAGAGGCAAAAGAACAAGTGCGAATGATAAGAGAGAATTTGAGAATTGCACAATCAAGACAGAAGAGCTATGCTGATACCCGGAGAAGACTACTAGAGTTTAAGGAGGGTGATCACATGTATCTGAAGGTGTCATCGATCCAGGGTATGAGGAGATTTAAAGTGAAAGGGAAGTTGTCCCCTTGCTTCATCGGACCTTTCTTGATCTTAAAGCGAGTGGGAGAAGTGGCATATCAATTAGAACTACCCAATCACCTGTCAGATGTACACGATGTATTCCACGTGTCACAACTGAAGAAGTGTCTCAGGGTACCTGAAGAGCAACTACCACTGGAGAATCTTAGTGTTCAAGATGATCTGACTTATGCAGAGTATCCTATCAAGATTCTGGACACTTTGACTCGAGTTACAAGAAATAAGTGATAAAGATGTGCAAAGTACAATGGAGTCACCATAGAGAAGATGAAGCTACTTGGGAGAGAGAAGAAGAGCTTCGCATAGATTTTCCCCATCTTTTCCCTAGTCCTTCCTAAATCTCGAGGACGAGATTCTTTGTAAGGGGGGTAGGATTTGTAATGCCCAAAAATGTATACAAAGAGAATATAGTTGATCTCCTATTTTTGTGTGTCATATATTTATCACAATAAGAGCATACATATTAAGAGTGATTAATTAAAACAAATGATACTAAAATAAAAGAATATGCATCATGTTGGAGTTTATTTGTTATGCATTTATAATTAATAAGTAGTAATGTTCAAATTGAAATGTATCCTAATTCACAAATGAGCTAAGGGAATAATATAGAAAGAGAATGAAAGAAATACTATATAAATGTTGGGGGCCTTCGTCCTCCGAAGGTCCTCAAAAACATGATTTGACAATGTTTTCCGAGTGGATTATGTGAACAGGTATTTTCGAATCCAGAATTATGAATATGGAGCACGGCCAGGACGAAGCCTGAACCAGACGAAGGTCGAGTGCAGCCGAAGCTGTGCGCAGGGAAGCTTCGGCGCGATGGCAGAAGGGGGAACCGACTTAAAGATGAAAAGACTTCGGGGGCCTCGACAGATTTCCATAAGCCGTTAACAAATGTAGTGGACATGGATGTAATTTTACGTGGGCTGCGTCCCGCGTCTATAAATAGATGAACAGTACTCCCGTACTGTTCACGCTGACTTGGCATTTACTTTTGCGTCACGCTTGTGCTTTTTATCTTCTCTCAGGACCGAAGGTACATTTGTAATCTAAAATCATTTCTATTTTTCCATGTCAATAAAATAGAAATGATTCTATGATGATGCTTATATTATATTTCATGCTTTATATGAATCCTTCGTCATTACTTGTTATGCTTACGAAGGTATGTCTCTTATGACCTTCGTCCGAAACTCATTATTTCCCGAAGGGACATAATGCTTCGAAGGACGAAGGACTTTAACACTTAACACTTTTTATGTTGCCTTGTTCTTAATTCTTAGCATTTGAGAACAAGTCCCCAACATTGGCGCCCACCTCCGGTGAACTCACTTCCATTTCCTGAGCTTTTCGACACCTTCGGCAAGCATCAGCTTCGTCATGCCGCCGAAGAAGGCTTCAGCACCAGGGGCTGGCACGCTGCAGCCGCTGGACCCCAATCAAGACGTCCTTTCTCTCAGAGAGGCACGAAGCCAGAAGAGGAAGGCTACCAGTCCAACACATCCGGAGGATGATCTAGATCAGGAGATTCAGAATCTGGAAATCCTTCAGCAGCAGGTTCAACGCAGGAAGGAGAAGATGGCCAGGCTAGCTGAACTGCAGAGGCAGATAGATGAAGCCTCTGAAGAAGTTCGTCATCTTGCTCAGGATGAGCAACACCGAAGGCCTCAGCATCAAGACCTTCATCAGGAGGGCTTTCACAACGAAGACGACTGGTATGACAATTTCCATCGTGGGAATTTTGTTTTTGATGATACTTCTCCCCTGTCCGCTGAGTTACAGGCTACACCTTGGCCTCCGTCCTACAAGCCGCCTCAGCTCCCCGTATTTGATGGCCATTCAGACCCGAAGCAGTTCTTGATGAGCTACGAAGCAACAGTGTCTTCGTACGGTGGCAATGCTTCAGTCATGGCCAAATCTTTCGTTATGGCTGTCAGAAGTGTTGCTCAAACCTGGTATTCCTCCCTTCGACCAGGAACGATCACTTCATGGCAGAAGCTGAAGGATTTGTTGTTAACCAGTTTTCAAGGATTTCAGACGAAGCCGGTCACTGCTCAGGCTCTGTTCCAGTGCACTCAGGACCACGAAGAATACCTTCAGGCATATGTCCGAAGGTTTCTGCGTCTAAGGGCACAGGCGCCGACAGTGCCCAATGAGATTGTCATTGAGGCCATGATCAAGGGGCTTCGGCCAGGGCCATCAGCGCAGTATTTTGCCAGGAAGCCACCACAAACGCTGGAGAAGCTGCTCCAGAAGATGGATGAATATATTCGAGCTGATAATGATTTTCGCCAAAGAAGGGAGGAGGCCTTCAGATTTTCTGAGATGACCAGGGGCTTCGGAGGAAGATTTTATCCGAAGCATGTCAGATCAATTCATAATTCCAATCAAAATGATGATAAGGGGAGCCAGCAGCAAAGGCCACAGTACTCCTCACAGACTTCGGGGCAACAGCAAAGCTCCTTTCGACCACCAGCTCCAAGAGGCAGAGGCGCCAGGGGCTTCGGCGGAAGATTCGGGGATCAACCCAGAAGAATATTTTGCTTATTCTGTGGTGAAAACAAAGGTCATACTACCAGGATGTGTCATGTTACCATTCAGAAGCAAAAAGAGATAGCCGAAGCTGCCGCGCAACAGGCTCAGCCGAAGCAGGTCATGCACACTGCTTCGTATCATTCGCCCTACATCCCAGAATATGTGGGCAACCATCCTGTAGTCTCTGCTGCTTCGGCAAGTCAGCCTTCAGCTTCCTGGCAACAGCCCCCGCCTCCACCCCCGTTGCAACAAGGCCAGCAGCCAGAAGGGAGCCAATATGCTCCACATCAAAGGGACTTCAGAGAACAGTCCGAAGCTCGCACGGTCAACAGCACCGTGCCAGAGTCAAAACACATCTATTGACAAATATCCTACCTTAATAGCAATCTTTTTCATTCAGTTTTATTTTTTCTAATAAAGGACATTGTTTAGGTTTCATGTAATTAGTTTCGTTGATTCCTACAAGAAAAATATGTTTTCTTCACAGGTTTGTGATAATAAAAAGGACCTTCGGACTATCGAAAATCCTTCGAAGCAACAAAAAGTCGTTCTAAGGAACGCAGAGTAAGTCTGACGAAGTCACAAAAAGTCGTTCCGAAGGGAGCGCAGTGTAAGTTTTCTGCTCCAAAGTCGTTCCAAAAGGAATGCAGAGCATACAGCGAAAAGTCAACGCTGATACCGCCTAAGTAAAAGGCGAAGAAGCTCCAAAGACGTTCCTAAGGGAATGCAGAGCTTATACCGCCTAAGTAAAAGGCGAAGAAGCTCCAAAGACGTTCCTAAGGGAATGCAGAGCTTATACCGCCTAAGTAAAGGGCGAAGAAGTTCCAAAGACGTTCCTAAGGGGATGCAGAACTTACAGCGAAAAATAAACGCTGATTCCGCTGAAGTAAAAGGCGAAGAAGCTCCTAAGGGAGGCTTATAATGAAAAAGTCAGTATTGATACAAAAGACTGTGCCCCATTGCAGGAATGTGTGTATCTTCGGCACAAAATATCATTTTGCATAACATAACATCATCACATCATTTTGCATAGCATAATCATCATACATCATGCTGCATGTGGCACGAGAAGGGGGCATGTTATCGATCTTCGGAAAATG
Source organism: Zea mays (assembly GCF_902167145.1). Taxonomy (NCBI): domain Eukaryota; kingdom Viridiplantae; phylum Streptophyta; class Magnoliopsida; order Poales; family Poaceae; genus Zea; species Zea mays. Next base: position 113,345,795 of record NC_050100.1, read on the forward strand.
CTTTGAAAAGGGGTAAATCATGCCAAGTTACAGGGAGAAACAATATTGATTTTCGAGGTATGGCTTCGGAGATTATTTTTACGAAGCTTGGATATTTCTTATCAGAACACTATGGATATTGTCGTGATAAATGATAAATTCTTCTTCACGAAGCATGAAAAGAAGGGAAGGTGTTTTTTCGCCGAAGGCTCAAAAATGGTATGTACTTAATGTTTCATGCATCGTAAAGAATTCAATAATGAAAGGAGACTTGTATATTACATTCAAATGTACAAAGTGTTACATAGATTACACTTTAAATGATTTTTCCAAATAGCATCTAATCTTCTCTCAATACTGCTTCGGCGGCCTCATTTACAAGTTGGTCAACAACCTTGTCCAAGATAGTTTCGGCCATTTGTTTAATTTCTTCGTCGACATTTGATCCAGCAGTTTCTGAGGGAAGAGAACATTTCTTCATTACTTTTACAAACCTTGAGCAAAGATTGGAATAAAAATTACAACACAATAAGAGCGACTAATTGGTACCTAATTGCCTTTCGGGTTCTGTACTCCTTTCGGCAGCTTCTGCTACTTTTCTGGCGTCATGAATGCCTTTTTCGCTACTTTGGATGATCTCTTGCGCCATTTCTCGACCGCCGTCGTTCCAGATATCAGTAAAAAATTTGCCACCAACCACGCTTGCTTCGGCCGAGGGGTCCTTGATGTCTTCGGAAGATAAGGTAGCTTCGGATTGAGCTAAAAATTTTACATGCCCGCAACCTTTCTTCTCTAAGACAGAAGCAATTCCTCTGGCGCCCGAAAAAGCGCATATGTCGCCACGACTGTTCAGAATCTCTTCGAAGGCCTCTGCTTCGTGGCTAATCCATTCCAGCGGACCTTCGGGATTGCCTCGAGAGAAATTCTCTTCACTGGAAAAGGCGCCTACGTTGGCGAAGCTGGATTTAATTTTATTCACACATTCTACAGATTTGACATAGCATTTCCCCTGAGATGTGCGAAGCTCCTTAACTCTTGATTCCAATTTGCTGACCATAAAATCACTAAGTTCTCGTTTCGTTTCCTCAAGCGTGCGCTCCTCTTTAGCTCTAGCCAGCTGTTTCTGAAGATCTTTAATCTCGCATTTTTGAGCTTCGGCCTGGGCTTTTGAAGCAGCTTCGTCTTTTTTCACTTTATCTACCAGTGTAAGCAGAATTTTATCTTTTTCCAAAGCTTCGTTTCTCAGTTTGATAACTTCGGAGCGTAAATTATTAAACGCAATTTCATAGCTTTCATCTTCGGTGCTCTTTTGGGCTCTTAGTGCGTTGCTTAGGATCAGGCCCTATACGAAAAAGAATTCATATAAGAAAAAAGGAATGAGTTGCGTAAAAAATAAGGGGGTTTTTCAAGCGTTTAATTCCCATACCTTCAGGCTGTTGTACGCAAGACTGTCTGCGAGATCTTCTTTCGTCATGGCGCTTAATCCAGATTCAAGCTTCGGGAAACCAATACTTCTGGCCATTTCTCGGCAGACAGATAGCTCTTTGTTGTCAGGCAGGCAGTATAAGAAGTCATCTTCATTCGTCCCATTGAATATTACTGCCCCCTTCGGATATTTTAGCTCCTTCGCATAATGGTTAGCTTCATGAGTTTCTTCTTCAGATAGTTTTTTCCCCGAAGCATGTCGAATGATGTAATCACACATGCTGGCAGGCGCTTCGGGGATGGCAGTATCAGTTTCTTCAACTAAAATTGATTCTGATATTTTTATAGCTTCGGCTTCCAAAGTTTGCTCCTTGAAGGGCTCTGAAGGCCCAGCTTCAGCTTCAGCCTGTTGCGTCGAAGCTTCAGTAGAAGCTTCAGCAACTTCAACACTCTTTTTTGGAGTTGTGCTTGAAGACTTAATTGTCTCCAAGACATCTAGTACGTTTACCATTCTTTTCCTTTTTGGGGTCACTGTTGGACCCTTTTGGTTTTTTGCTGTTTCGGCATTTGCTGCAGGACTCAAAACTTCTGATGCTTTTTCCTTAGTCGATTTTTTCACTTCTTCCATTTTTTCTGTGGATGGTGCTTCGGCCATCACTGCAATTTCTGGCAGCAAGGTTGGCTGTTCAGCTTCAGCGGCCGAAGATGCTTCTCCGGTAAACTCAGGCACCGAAGCTGGATCAATATGGCGTGGCCGGTGTGTGAGGACCTTTAACCTTTTTCCTTTCAGTTCTGGCTCGCTAGGAGCAGTTGCAGCTTCTTCTTTTTCAGAGGTTGTGTTTTTCCTTTTTTGCCCTCGGATGGGATAACGATAATCAGGGTAGAAGAACCCGACTGCATCAAACACCCGGTTGAGTCTCTTCTTTTTTCGGCCTCCGAAGGCTGCTGATAGTGCAGTATTTTCAGCCTTCGAATATGCCCCAAGTAGATCATCACTTAATGTTTCAATGCTTCTTAACCAGTCGTCGTCAGGTTCGACAAATTTGTCCCCATATTTGAATGTGTATTTTAATCTGACTAGTCCGCCTTCGTCGGATTCTTTGATGGTTTCCTTCGGCATTTCCCACTTTTCTGCAAGTGGCCATACCCTGAAGGCAATGTGTTCTTGGACCAAGTCCCTTGTCCCAATAAACGAGCAGACTACTCCGAAGGCCCTTTGGCATTCTTCGGCAGCTTCGTCCATTTCGACCTTCGGCCTTCGAAGACCGAAGCGTTGCCAGATTGGTCGCATAATGATACTCTTCACATTCTCTTGAGTCGTTAGGTCATTCTTTACATAAAACCATTCAGTCATCCAAGCTCCGGGCCACCTCTTCCGAAAGGTTGGCACAGGGCAGCTTGACCCGGAGCGGGCGCCGAAGCTGTAGCACCCAAAGTTGTTGTGGTATTGCTCTTTTCCCCAGGGCTTCGTCTCGTATAATAACTCATGAATATTGCAGAAGCTTTTAGCGTCTGGTTCCAAACCTTGGCTTCTCGCAGCCCAGACAAACACTCCCATTCTTATGATGGCTTCGGGAGTAATTTGATGCAGGAAGATTTGAAATGTTTTCAGTACCTCAATAACAAAGTCGCTCAAGGGGAAACGAAGCCCAGCCTTGAGGAAGCTTCGGAAGATTACAACTTCATCTTCTTCGGGGGTGGGAGAAGTTTTTTCCCCAGCATCAGCTCTCACAATAGATATGTCTCGGAAATATCGCCCCCTCATATTATCAATGTGACTCTGCTTGATGGTCGTTTTTCCGAAAACCGCGTGACTTGGTCGCCACGGTCGATCTTCGGCCTCTTCCCCGCTACTTTCTACATCAAAACTGTCGCTGTCATCAGTGTCTTCGGACAGACCTTCAAGAATTTCCTTGGTGATTTTCTCTGTATTGGTCTCCGCCATCGCCATAATGAACCCCAGATTCTTCTCCTCCTCAAGACTCAGCTTCGTCTCAGCAGGGATCTTCTTGCCTTCAGACATCTTCGGAAACGCTAAAAAATTGTTCCCGAGGCCGAAGCTTCAAAATCAAAAAGACCAACAAATCTTAGTGCAAGAGCTAAAAATTTTAAGTGGGTCGAAGCAGAAGGCTAGTGTGCGTACCAAATGAGTTCGCGATGTGATCTTATTTATACGTCTAGGGCGGTGAAAATTGAAAGGCCCCGCTTGTCAGTGGATGTTGCTATTCTAGCAAAGGGAAGGTGTTTTTTCGGACCTTCGGCTCAAGGCCTTCGTCCATATCGCAATCTGAATTTATTATTTACAAATTAATATTGCGAGGGGCTACTGTTGGGGGCCTTCGTCCTCCGAAGGTCCTCAAAAACATGATTTGACAATGTTTTCCGAGTGGATTATGTGAACAGGTATTTTCGAATCCAGAATTATGAATATGGAGCACGGCCAGGACGAAGCCTGAACCAGACGAAGGTCGAGTGCAGCCGAAGCTGTGCGCAGGGAAGCTTCGGCGCGATGGCAGAAGGGGGAACCGACTTAAAGATGAAAAGACTTCGGGGGCCTCGACAGATTTCCATAAGCCGTTAACAAATGTAGTGGACATGGATGTAATTTTACGTGGGCTGCGTCCCGCGTCTATAAATAGATGAACAGTACTCCCGTACTGTTCACGCTGACTTGGCATTTACTTTTGCGTCACGCTTGTGCTTTTTATCTTCTCTCAGGACCGAAGGTACTTTTGTAATCTAAAATCATTTCTATTTTTCCATGTCAATAAAATAGAAATGATTCTATGATGATGCTTATATTATATTTCATGCTTTATATGAATCCTTCGTCATTACTTGTTATGCTTACGAAGGTATGTCTCTTATGACCTTCGTCCGAAACTCATTATTTCCCGAAGGGACATAATGCTTCGAAGGACGAAGGACTTTAACACTTAACACTTTTTATGTTGCCTTGTTCTTAATTCTTAGCATTTGAGAACAAGTCCCCAACATTGGCGCCCACCGTGGATGTTGCTATTCTAGCAAAGGGAAGGTGTTTTTTCGGACCTTCGGCTCAAGGCCTTCGTCCATATCGCAATCTGAATTTATTATTTACAAATTAATATTGCGAGGGGCTACTGTTGGGGGCCTTCGTCCTCCGAAGGTCCTCAAAAACATGATTTGACAATGTTTTCCGAGTGGATTATGTGAACAGGTATTTTCGAATCCAGAATTATGAATATGGAGCACGGCCAGGACGAAGCCTGAACCAGACGAAGGTCGAGTGCAGCCGAAGCTGTGCGCAGGGAAGCTTCGGCGCGATGGCAGAAGGGGGAACCGACTTAAAGATGAAAAGACTTCGGGGGCCTCGACAGATTTCCATAAGCCGTTAACAAATGTAGTGGACATGGATGTAATTTTACGTGGGCTGCGTCCCGCGTCTATAAATAGATGAACAGTACTCCCGTACTGTTCACGCTGACTTGGCATTTACTTTTGCGTCACGCTTGTGCTTTTTATCTTCTCTCAGGACCGAAGGTACATTTGTAATCTAAAATCATTTCTATTTTTCCATGTCAATAAAATAGAAATGATTCTATGATGATGCTTATATTATATTTCATGCTTTATATGAATCCTTCGTCATTACTTGTTATGCTTACGAAGGTATGTCTCTTATGACCTTCGTCCGAAACTCATTATTTCCCGAAGGGACATAATGCTTCGAAGGACGAAGGACTTTAACACTTAACACTTTTTATGTTGCCTTGTTCTTAATTCTTAGCATTTGAGAACAAGTCCCCAACAATAAATATAAGGAAAAGTTATATAAAAAATAATAAATGCACCTTTTTATACTGGTGCTTGAATAAGAACAATTCACTTAAGCATGAACTTCACAACAACATTTGAATTCAAATTTGGATTTAAAAATAAAAGGAAAAAGAAACATAAAAGAAAAAGAGAAAGAAAAGCCAGATGGGCCACTACTCTCCATTTCGGCTCACTAGATGAAACTAGCACTGCGCGCGGCCCATTCCACAACCTGGCGTCGACAACTGGGCCCCGTGCGTCAGCCACTTCTGCTCTGCTTGATCTCTGACACGTGGGACCACCGCAACAGTTCCTCCGCGTGCGTTTCCCTTCTCTCCTCTACACCGAATCTTTGCTGCCGCATGGGGCCATCTGACAGCCACACCGCGCGCGCCCCTCTCAACGCCATTGCAGGACGAGCAAACTCCACCTCATCCTAAACTACCCATAACAACCTGCCCACGTCGTACGCCGTGCGTCGCGCCACATCGGCCTCTCAACGGCGCAGGCCTACAAAGGGATCAAACCCCACCTCCTCCGCGACCACTTGGAGGCAGAAGCTTTAGCCATTGCTTTGCGGTCGCCGAGAGAGAGAGAATGGTGAGAGGAGAGAACTAGCGCGTGTGCTAGGGACCCTAGGTGGCGATCGTTGGGCAAAACCCATCTGCGTTTGGCCGGGACGGACGTATTGGCTGGTCTACGGCGCAGTCCTGGTGAAGCTCGCGTCGTATGGCGAAAGCTTCGCGTCGTCTTCGTCCGGCCTCGTCTGAGCCTCTGTGCTGGTGAGCCTTCTTTTCCTCTGCGTTATTTTGGTGCACACCGGGAGTTTGCGTGCGTTCGTGGCGGTCATGGTAGAGGGTCGGTGTTCCGCCATGGGGTACCTCTATCGTGTCTTGGCCAACACCGGTGGATCAATGGGAGAGAGAGAGTGTACTGGGGATGCCACAGCGTATGTGCCTGGGAGGCTTGAGGTTGAAGAAGGATGGCGAACTGTTGATCTTTTACGCAACGGTCGCGATTAGAACAGAGGATACCGGTTGGGTTGGATCAGCCTGTGCTGTTTGATCAAGATCCAACAAGCGTAGGCTGGTCTAGGTGTTTTAAATCTGGGTCGTTGGCCGACCAATGGGTGGCACGGATCCAAGCGAGTATAACCCTACGCGGGATGTAATCGTGTCCGCTCATTTCGATCCGATAGCTTAGATCTGAGAGTACCCCTTCGGCTCGGTAATCTTACTAAAGAGTCCCCAGTGTTTTGTGTTATGAACCCGCCGTCCACAGGGCAGTGCAATGAGTCTTAGGAATTCGTTCACATTAGCCCCTGCACTTCTCGGTATTTGAGGCCCTATCCAGATACTTGGGAATATAGAAAATAATCACAGAAATAGATTTTTAATGCATAAATAAATGCTAAAACTTGTTTAATTTGTAGAAAATCCATATGAACTCTAAATTGGTCCATTCCAGTTCCTAAATTTTTGCAATATTATTGTCTATACATTAGTGCCACTGTTTTGGCATGAAAGACACACTAAAGTTTATCTATTACTTAATCTTGTATTAAGCACATAAAACCTTGGAAAATTCATAACTTAAAATCTATAACTCCAAAATTAATGATTCCTATTCCTAGGATCTTATTTTAATGTCTAGATTATTATTGTGTATTTTATTACATGTTTGGTGTGATGTTAATTTTTGCTATACTATGTATGTATTGTGTTGATGCGAGTAGACGAGCAAGCTACTGAGGATCATGAGGTTCAGCTGGTAGAGACTGCTGAGCAGGAGCTCGTTGAAGGCAAGTTGTGCCATCGATCACTTCCTTTTACCCATTCATGTTCTTATTATTCATAATGATCTGCATAGGTTAATTTTGCTGGGACCCAATAGGTTACCCTAGATTTTGACTATCTTTATACCTTGTTTCACCACTGGTTTTGCAACCAAATTTTTGGGTAGTACATACTATTGCTTTATGTGGTTTTGGGTATAGAGATATTCACTACTCATGATTACACTTTTTGTTATCTATTTATTATTTACTATTCATGATAAGATCATTATGTTAATGGGAACATGAAGAACCACCCGAAAAACAGTGCTACCACAATGGTTTAATGGGACGCCTTTGGCTGATTAACTAGAAAAGCTAGTGGATGACTACCTTACTCGAAAGGGGCAAAGAAAGTAGAGGAGTGGTCAGTGTAGGGAGGTCCTTGGGTTGATTTTGCTCCGATGGCGGTCAGGCGAGGGATTCCTGCACTGGAGCTTCCTATAAACTATAGCGGGTTTTCTTAAGCTAGTGGAACTTTGTAAAGGCCTCGTAGTGGTACCCTGTCTCGCTTCTTTGGTAGAGGTGTATGGGGTCTGATCAACTCCGTGGCAAATGGGTAACACGAATTGTGGGTAAAGATGTGCAACTCTGCAGAGTGTAAAACTGGAATACTAGCCGTGCTCACAGTCATGAGCGTCTCGGACACTCACATGATTAATTTATAGAACTTAAATTCAATTTGTCATTTCATTGCATCTGGGATTATTTTATTATTTTTTTAGTTATTATCACTATGGTTTGGTATTTACATACACTTAGTAATTGCTCTTAAAATTTTGGCCAACTTATAAAAGCAATGCTCAGCTTCAGCCTTTATTTTATTGATCAGCCTTACACTTCACATGAACTCCCACCTTTGGTGAGTTCATGCCACATTATTCCCCACAACTTGTTGAGCGATGAACATGTGTGAGCTCACTCTTGCTGTCTCACACCCCCACAGGAGAAGAACAGGTGGTTCAAGTGGAGCCAATTATCGAGGAGTTCGATTCGATCTAGGTGGCGTCTCCCAGTTGACTTTCTGGCACCAAGGATGGATTTTAGATCCTGTTATGTTTATCTTTTATTTTGTAAGACTTCCTCTATGTAATATATACCCTGATTATATTGTGACATTGATCTCTATACACTGTGTCATTATATATGTTGTCTTCTTTGGCGCATGTATGAGATGCACCCGGCTTTGTCCCTTAAAGACCGGGTGTGACAGAAGTGGTATCACAGGAAATGTTGACTGTAGGACGAAACCTAGATAGAAATGGACAAACCCTTACCTACTTATCTTACTCTAAATCATTCTATGCTTACCATACTCTAATTCTCTCTATACTTATCTTGATCCTGTCTCACCTTCTACTATTCTACTCTAATTATTCTTACCTTCTCTACTCTGAGACAAGATGGATTTCACACCTTGAATCCTACATTTATGACCTTCTTAAGAGATAGGGAACCTAAGAAGAAAATTAAAACTATTTTCTCTATTTAAAAATGTTGTTTGATTGTTCTGATGATCAATGCCTGATTTGCTTCTTTGATTGATTGAAATAGTATAGGCGGGCATCTTAGTATGTACCACCATAAGGTAATGAATTAGCTTTGGTAGGTAAAACATTAATCTGCTTAGCTAATAAATCCCCCAAAGTAACTTGATTTGTAATCACCTGCCTTGTCTACTATTCTCTCTTACCATATGTTTCTAACTCAGATGGTCAATACCAGGAAGGGTGGTGGAATTGATCTACCTCCCAATCGACACACTCGGAGGATATTTAGACAACCCTAGCCACAACCAGCAGAGATGGACCCTCCACCACCGCCTCCACCAGGCGGAGTTGACCCAAAGGTTGCAGCTTAGATGAGGATGATGCAACAGATGGCGGACACTATGGCAGATATGTGTGCGCAGATGCAGCAGGAACACCAGGAGATGTGCCAGGAGAGAGAGGAGATAGGTCGGGAGATGCGCCAAGAACGAGAAGAGATACGCCAGGAGAGAAGGGCGCAGCAGCAGCAGCAGCAGCAGCAGCAGCAACAGCAACAGCAACAAGCACCACTGCTTCCACCACCAGTTCCACCTCGTGATAAGCACCGGGAGTTTATGATCCATAAGCCACCGACCTTCGCCAGTTCGCCAGACCCACTAGATGCTGATGATTGGTTGAAGTCAATTGAAAAGATGCTCAACATCGGCCAAAGCTCTGACCGGGAGAAGGTTCTTTATGCTTCTGGTCGTCTGACAGGTCTTGCTGCTGACTGGTGGGATTCTTATGTTGCTGCCCATGATGTTGTGGACACTATTACTTGGGTAGAATTCAGTACACAGTTCAGAAACTACCACATTCTTGCTGGATTGATGAAGATCAAGAAGAAGGAGTTTCTGTCGTTGAAGCAAGGCAACATGTTGGTCAGCGAGTGTTGTGACAAGTTCATTCAGCTCTCCAGATATGCTCCGAATGAAGTTGTTGAGGATGAGAGAAAGTAGGAGTACTTTATTGAAGGACTTAATGGACCCCTATAGTATGCACTGGTTGCACACACATTTCCATCATTTCAGAGGCTGCTGGATAAGGCTCTTGCTATTGAACGCAAGCGTGTTCAACTGGGAGACTTGAAGAGGAAGGCTATCTCACATGGGCAGGGTGGCAGGAGTGTTCGTCCTCGCTACGCTTCGCCATAGGGTACACCAACTCATCTAGGAGGAGGACCACACCCAGCTCAGTATGCTCCACAAGTGTCTCCACGGACACCTCCCACTCGTCAGGCTGCTCCCACTGGCACCCCGATGAGGTCGGCAGGACAGAAGACTGGCCCTACATGCTTCAAGTGCAGTCAGATTGGACATTATGCTAATGCTTGTCCGGTGGGGAATTCTGGTACACTATTGCTATGGTTAATCAAGTCAGCGTTGATGCTACTCCTGATGGTGCTGACATCGTACTTGGTATGTTTTACATTAATGGCATTCCTGCAACCATATTATTTGATTCTGGTGCTACAAATTCATTCATGTCTGCTCGATATGCCAACACAAATGAGATACCACTGCTAAATATGAGAAAACCAATTATAGTAATCACACCTAAAGGGCCTATTGAGGCAAATCAAATGACACGTAGATTGACATTAACAATTATGGGAAGAGAATTCGGAGCTACTGCTATAATATTAGAGGCAAGCAGTATAGATTTGATCCTTGGTATGTCATGGTTAAGAAAGGCAAAGGCCATTATAGCATGTGGTAGGGGTACTGTAGAACTCACCAGCCCTAAAGGAGAAAGATTTGAAGTTCAAATTGCAGTAACCACCTCTTCCAAACGGGCGATGTTCTTCATAGTTGAGGAGTTTGTTGGTGACAACATCCGTGTGGTTAGGGATTTTCCAGATGTCTTTCCAGAGGAGTTGCCAGGGATGCCACCAGATAAGGAAGTTGAGTTGGTCATTGATCTCTTACCTGGGACTACTCCTATTTCTAAACGCCCCTACAGAATGTCCGTAGAAGAATTAAAAGAACTTAAGAAGCAGTAATGGAGTTACAAGAGGCTGGATACATTTGTCCGAGTTCCTCACCTTGGGGAGCGCTGGTTCTATTTGTACAGAAGAAGGATGGATCACAACGGATGTGTGTGGATTATAGATCACTTAATAATGTTACTATGAAGAACAATTATCCGTTACCCCGCATTGAGGATTTACTTTATTAGATGAGAGGTGCCAGGGTATTCTCGCAGATTGATCTCTGATCGGGTTACCATCAAATGAAGATTAGGCCATCGGATATTCCCAAGATGGCTTTCTCAACCCGATATGGATTATATGAGTTCACTATTATGTCGTTTGGATTAACTAATGCACCAGCCTATTTTATGAATCTGATGAATAAGGTGTTTAAGGAGTATTTGGACAGATTCGTCGTAGTATTCATCGACGATATTCTTATTTATTCCAAGAGTGAGAGTGATCATGAGGAACATCTGAGATTGGTGCTACAGAAGCTACGAGATAATCAACTCTATGCCAAGTTTAGCAAATGCGAGTTTTGGATTGATGAGGTGTCGTTCCTTGGACATATCATATCTAATGGAGGAATATTAGTGGATCCTGCTAAAGTCAAGGAGATAATGGCGTGGAGCATACCCACTACAGTTATGGAGATCCAGAGTTTCTTGGGACTTGAAGGATATTATCAGAGATTTATTGAAGGATTTTCTAAGATTGCTAAGCCTATGACCTCGCTTCTGGAGAAAGGAAGAGAATTTAAGTGGGATGAGAAATGCCAAGATAGCTTTGAGCAATTAAAGAAGAGATTGATATCACCACCAGTGTTGGTTATGTCAGATCTACAGAAGGGATTTGACATTTATTGTGATGCATGTGGCCAAGGATTGGGATGTGTGCTCATGCAAGAAGGACATGTGATCGCCTATGCGTCTCGTCAATTGCGGAAACATGAATTGAACTACCCCACTCATGACTTAGAACTGGCAGCCATTGTGCATGCGCTTAAGATTTGGAGACACTACATTATTGGAACCAAGTGCCAAGTATACACGGATCATAAGAGTTTGAAGTATATATTCACTTAGAAAGATCTCAACCTTAGGCAACACCATTGGTTGGACCTTATTAAGGATTATGATTTGGAGATTCACTATCACCCGGGCAAGGCAAATTTGGTTGCAGATGCCTTGAGTCGAAAGGAACACGTTCATTTCGCTATTGTTGCCCAGCTACCAGATGAGATTGTTGAGGATTTCATGAGACTCAACCTGGGAATTGTCACACACACTGAAGGAGTCACCATTGAATTGGAATCTACCTTGGAGCAAGAAATTTGTAAAGGTCAGGTGGGTGATGCAAAAATTAAAGAGATTAAGGATCTGATTACAGAAGGTAGAGTTCCAGAATTCACGGAAGATGAGCAAGGCACTGTATGGTTCAAGGATCAGATATGTGTTCCATGAAAGCCTTCATGAGACTATATTGAAGGAAGCCCATGATTCTGATTATTCTATCCACCCTGGTAGCACTAAGATGTATCAGGATTTGAAACAGAAATACTGGTGGTATGGATTGAAAAGGGATGTTGCTGCACATGTGGCTAAGTGTGGTGTATGTCAAAGAGTCAAGGCCGAACATCAAAGACCAACTGGACTATTGCACCCACTTAACATACCATAGTGGAAATGGAAAGAAATAGGCATGGATTTCATTGTTGGACTACCCCGCACTCCTGCTGGGTATGACTCTATTTGGGTGATTGTGGACAGATTGACAAAAGTGGCTCATTTCATACCAGTGAGGACAAATTACACGGGAGCCAAGTTAGCAGAATTGTATATTACTCGGATAGTTTGTCTACATGGAGTGCCTAAGAAGATCGTGTCTGACCGAGGATCACAGTTTACTTCTCGGTTTTGGAAGAAGTTGCATGAGAGCTTGGATCCACAGTTGAATTTCAGTTCAGCCTACCATCCTCAGACTGATGGCTAGACAGAGAGGACTAACCAAGTACTGGAAGATATGTTAAGAGCTTGTGCTCTTAAGCATGGTGGAAGTTGGGATAAGAGCTTACCATATGAGGAGTTCTCTTATAATAATAGTTACCAAGCCAGTTTGAAGATGTCACCATTTGAGGCTCTATATGGCAGAAAATGCAGGACTCCTCTATATTGGGATCAGACTGGAGAAAGGAAGTTCTTTGGGCCCGAACTTATTCAAGAGGCAGAAGAACAAGTGCGAATGATAAGAGAGAATTTGAGAATTGCACAATCAAGACAGAAGAGCTATGTTGATACCCGGAGAAGACTACTAGAATTTAAGGAGGGTGATCACGTGTATCTGAAGGTGTCACCGATCCAGGGTATGAGGAGATTTAAAGTGAAAGGGAAGTTGTCCCCTCGCTTCATCGGACCTTTCTTGATCTTAAAGCGAGTGGGAGAAGTGGCATATCAATTTGTAAAGCCCAAAATTTATGTAAAAAAATATAATAAATAAAGAAAGTAAAAGAAACTAAATGAAAAGTGGAGAGATCTTCAAATGAATTAGATTATTTTTATTTTTAGGTTGAGTTGCATTCTTATGGAGGGTAAGTAAAATCACCTTTTAAAAAATGTTACACATTAGAAATTACTTTCCTAAAATAAATCCTTTCTTATTTATGGCTTGTATGTTGAGAGAGATAATGTTATTGGTTTTAAAAATAATTTTAATAATGAGCGAATTAGGTGGATGCTACATATTTTGGAGCATTGTTTGCCTAAATAAATGATTAACATGTGAAACAGATAAACTTGGCATAGCAAGCTGGTGTTTTAACTGAACATTTACCCCAAATTATAAACTCAGATTTGAATTCAACTTGGATTTGAAATTAAGAACTCTAAGGAGGAAAACAGGAAATAGAAAAGGGATAAGAAAGATAGAACCGTGTTGGGCCAATTCCTCACCACCGGCCCACGCCCACTCCCTCTTCGCTTCGCCTGATGGGCTAAAACGTGCCACGCCAGCCCAATTCGCGTGCCTCGCGCTTGCCCACGCGCGCCGCGCCACTGTCATGTGGGACCAATGCACCAGGGGGAAAACCCTTCTTCCCCACTAGCTGCCCACTCATTAGTCTAGTTTCCTGCTCACCGTCGCGACGCCGCGAGACACGGTGGTCGGCTCGTCAGAACATTCGTCGCCGATGAGGAAACCCCTGTGAAGTTCGCATGGTCCTCCTCCTCGCATGTTGCGAGTTTTGAACTCGGGTCCCCAGATCGGCTGAAAACCGGTGATGTGCCGCCACACGGGTGCTGGGCGCCGGCGTCTGGTGAGCTCGGAGGAAGAAGATTCTATTGCCGTGGATTTTAGAATGAACGACCAGGGTTGGGGGATAGGGAAGAAAGGTCCCTGGCCGGCCGATCCATGTTGGATGGAATGAATTGGGGGAAATAGCGATGCGATCCAGACCTTAGGATCCTAGATGTGTGGACGACACTTGACCGGGTGGCTTGACCAGGGCCGATCTAATCTGGGTCATTCGTGCCCGATCGGACGACTGAAACCAACTCATACCCGTTCGGCCTGGTAATCTTTCCTAAGAGCCCCTGTACTTTTGTCATATCAACCCGCAGTCCACTCGTGATATCTCTGTGTCTGTAGAATTTTTATAGGATAACACTTGTCCTATCGAATAATCATACGCCCAGTCCTATGGCCTAAGAAATTAGGAAAAACAATATAGAAATTGCTTTTCCAGCACAAAAATAATTCCAGAACTCCTTTAATTCATACAAAATTCATACTAAAACCTTTTTAATCCATTTCAGTTGTAATAATTTTGTTTTAATATTGTTCATCTCTCAGTAACACTGTTTTAGCATGAAACTCATAATAGAATTTCTCTCTTATTTAATCTTGTACAAAACACATATAATCTTTAGAAATTCATAACTTTCTCATTTTAACTCCGATTTGATCCGTTCAAGTTGCGTTAGTCTCGTATAATCATTTACTACGCAATAACAATATTGATTGTACCGTGTCTAATTATTATATAGTTATATCTGTATTTAACTGATGTTGGTTAGTTTGGTTAAACTGCTTATAAACTACTGGAATATGATCTATGGTTAATTTATAACTTCGTCTCCGAAGTTCTTAGTCTCCGAAGTTCTTAGTCTATGAAAGAAGAATTATACAGAATTGGAGAAGGTCTTATATGCCGTCTTAATGGCATCCAGGAAGCTTCGACATTATTTTCAAGCATACCATATAATTGTTCCTTCGTCACAACCTTTGAAGGATGTCATGAGGAACAGAGAAGCTACTGGAAGAATTGGAAAGTGGGCTGCGGAGCTCAATGAGTTCAGCATTGATTATGTGCACAGATCCTCAATACAGTCCCACGCGTTAGCAGACTTCATTGCCGATTGGACGCCAGGGGCTCAAGGAGAAGAAGCAACTAAAGATACCGAAGTATGGACGGTATTGTGACGGTTCTTGGGGAACCTTTGGGGCAGGAGCAGATGCTGTGTTAGTTGCACCCTCCAAAGTTAGAACTTGCTACGCAGCAAGACTTGATTTTAGCTACATAAATAATATTGCTGAGTACGAAGCTTTGCTTTTGGGCTTTCGGAAGTTAAAAGCAATGGGGATTAGAAGGGCGGTTCTTAAAACCGATTCTCAGGTTATTTCTGGCCATATTGACAAGAGTTGTAAAGCAAGAGACCCGAAGCTTGAGAAATATTTAGACACGGTCCGAAGGATTGAAGCTTCCTTTGAAGGGTTTTCTGTCAAAAACATTCCTCGAGGAGAAAATGAACATGCTGATTTGCTAGCCAAGTCAGCAGCAAAGGGGCTGCCCTTACCTTTGGAAGTATTTTTTGAAACAATAAAAGCACCTTCGGTTGAACTTCTTGAAAGAGCAGTCCTCAATATATCTCCTGTTCATAGTGAAGATTGGAGAACTGAGATCATTTCTTTCCTTCAGGGTAATTTTCTTTCAGATGACGAAGCTTATAACAAGAGAATAGAGCCAAGAGCTCGACCATATGTTATAATAGAAGGGGAGTTGTACAAGCATGGAGTCTGTTCTCCACTACTCAAATGTTTATCGAGAGCCGAAGGTATAGAACTGATGAAGGAAATACACGCAGGCCTGTGTGGATCTCATATTGGATCTAGGCCTTTGCTGGGAAAAGTTTTTCGTCAAGGATTTTATTGGCCAAAGGCAGCTTTGGATGCAGCGGAATTAGTCCAAAAGTGCGAAGGCTGTCAGAAATGCGCAAGAGATCAAAACAGCCTTCGTCTCTGACTCAGTTAATACAAGATCAAAAATCAAGGCCATTGCAAAGGTGGGGCCTTGATTTGTTAGGCCCGCTACCACCAGCACAAGGAAATTTAAAATATGTTGTGGTAGCAGTAGAATATTTCTCCAAGTGGATTGAGGCGAAGCCTTTAGCCACAATAACTTCGGTTACCATTCAGAAATTTTTCTGGCAGAATATCGTTTGTCGCTTCGGAGTGCCGAAGGCCATTACTGTGGATAACAGAACACAATTTGATGCTGAAGCTTTTAAAGAGTTCTATGGACAAATTGGCACGAAGATCCATTTTGCATCGGTTAGGCATCCAGAGTCAAATGGACTTGTCGAAAGAGCTAATGGCATCATAATGATGAGAATAATGAAATTAATCTTCAATTAGCCCAGAGGAAAATGGCCAGATGAATTAATTAAAGTGGTGTGGAGCCACAATACAACGGCATCAAGGTCAACAGGCTTTACACCATTCAAGTTATTATTTGGTGACGAAGCAATAACTCCGGAAGAAGCAAAAACTGGATCAATAAGAACAGTGGCTTCGGCAGAAGACGAAGCTGATTATTCTGTGGACAAATATGCTATAGAAGGGATCAGGCTTCAGGCTGTGGAAAACATCAATAAATACCAAGCCGAAACAATAAAATGGCATGATAGAAAGGTCCGGCTAAAGAATATTAAGCCGGGACATTTGGTGCTTCGGAGAGTGGCCAACCCAGACACAGTAGGCAAGCTACAACTGAAGTGGGAAGGACATTTTCTGGTAGTATCCTCGTCAAGACCCGGTTCCTATAGATTGAAGGATATGGACGGCAACGACATTCCTAGATCATGGAATGCGGATGAGCTTCGGCGATATTATGTCTAGCTTGATGTAATTTTTTCTATTCTTTCTTATGGCACCCTTTTCCTTTCCAAAGGGGGAGAAAGGTTTTTAATGGGGCCACAACATGTAATTTCTCTTTTTCTTATTTCAGCTCTATAAGAGCAATATCCCCCAAAGATGTAAATGTAAAAGCTGAGAACACACCATCGAGTGCAAAGGAAAAAGAAAAGAAAACAGAGAGAAGCTCAAAAGCCGTTCCTAAGGGAATGCAGAGCTTACAACGAAAAATAAACGCTGATTCCGCCGAAGTAGAAGGCGAAGAAGCTCCTAAGGGAGGCTTACAGCGAAAAGTCAGCGCTGATACACCGAAAAATAAACGTGAAGCCAAAAAATAAGCAGCAAAGAGATTTGAGTCATTCCTAAGGGAATGAAGGCTATGATTATGGCTTCGAATATGTATTTGGGCATTCATTTGCACGATACATTACATCATCACATTTGCATTCATAAACATTCATTTAGACATACATAGGATCATTATCTTCATATCATACAAATAAGGCAGATGCTTCGGCTATGAGGATAAAAGCTTCGGGGAAAAACAGAAAGAAGAAATTTTCATGCTTCGTTGTGTACGAAAAGAAGGGAAGGTGTTTTTCGCCTGCGGCTCAAAAAGAAAATTTCGTCCACAGCAAAGCAGATCGTACACGGACAAAGGGGTAAAGATATATTACGAGGTATGCATAAATTTACAAAAATTTCTTTACAATCATATTACAAAATTTTCTCTAGAATCTTCTGCAGCAAAGTCTTTCAGAACATTTGTTAAGGCTTCAGCTCATCATTCTTTAGCTTCATCATCCTGTACATATTAAAACGGAATGAGAAAAGCGCAGAGTTCAAGGAGAAGGTAAAAGTAACAAGTATAAGTTTCTCACTGGTTTAAGGTGGCTTCGAGCTTCGTCACCAGCCATTTTTCGCCCGCCGTTTATCCAAATTTGAGTCATAAATATGTTTCCTATACTTCGAGCTAGGCTGGGGATGTCAATCAAATCTACTGGTGACAAACTGAAGTTTGGCCTATTAACAATTTTCCCATGCGTGCAGCCAGTCTTCAGGAAAGCAGTAGCTGTGCCTCGAGAAGCTAACAGGGCGCAGAAATCGGCATGCCCAGCGATAACTTCGTCAAGCGCATCAACTTCGCCCTCAATATATTCAAAGGTGCTTGGCAGGTTTTCAACTGAAGGTGTAAACTTCTCAGAGCTGGCTCCAATTGAGTAAAAGACATCCTTTAGCCGCTGCACGCATCAGTTGCCAAAGTCTAAACATTTATCCTGAAGCTCCTTCAATGATTTCTGCAAATTTGAATTCTTCTCAATTTCGGTTTTGAGATTCGTTTCAAGATTCTTCTTTTCTTGCTCAGATTTTTCTGATTTTATGAGTAATTCGCTGTTTAATCTGTCAATTTCGGCTTGAGCTTCTGCCAGCGAACCCTCCATAGAGTGGATGACGAAGTCCTTCTTCTCCAAAATAGCTTCGTGATCTTTGACTTTATTTTCTAGATCTTTAATTGTAGCTTCGTTTTTCTCGTCTTCGAGATCTTGTTGCATCCTCAGCACTTTACTTAGTAATATACTCTGGCAAAACAACCTTCATCAGAAAACATCTTAATTTAAAAAATAATAAAAAGTTAAGAGTTTTACCTTAAAATTAGCATAGAACAGGCTACCGGCGACATGCTGTGGCCGGTACCTGCAGAGGTCCGCCTCAATCTTCGGAGGCCAACATTCTTCGAGAAAGTCCTAACGACCTTTGCCTCGGTTCGATTCCGAAGGCATCTCAATTTCCCTTCATTGACTCTGCCAAACAGCAAAGCCCCTGGTTTGTACCCACAGGATATAGCATATTTCTTCAGTTCTTCTTTTTCAATTTCTGATAACTCTTGCCCTAGTATATCTTGAAAATTGAAGTTTTCCTCTTCCAAAGTATCTTCAATTTGCTCTTTTCCTTTCTCAATTGTTGTGTCTACCACGGCCGCAGCAGCTTCTTCCTCAGCCATCTTTAGAAGCATGTTATCAATATCACCAAGTGTGGTTTCTAGATCAGAATCTTCGGCGGTTTCGTCTTTGGCACCTTCGGCTTCGGCGGCTTCAGATCCGACAGCGCCAGCGCCTTCAGTAATTGGTATTTTTGACGCCGATGCCGGCGGCGGTGTCTGATGAATAACATCGGCCACTTGGATAATTCTCCGTTTTTTCAGCTTAGCAGGACTCTCCGTTGCCGAAGGCTCCTTTTCCTTCTGAAAAAGCTTCGTCAGTTGTGGTGCCAGCGGACTTAGCTTGATAGGCAAAGGTTCAGTCATTACCTTTAGAATTTCTTCCACATCGACAACAGAAGGCATCGCAGGAGCTTCTCCCTCATGGCCCGACGTTTTTGGTTTCGGGGCCGTAGCTTTCCTTTTCTTTGAAGTAGCTATCTTCGGCTCAGGGCTCAGTTTTCTTTCCTCAAAAATTTCTTTGTTCTTTTTAGCCAATTTAGTAGCTTCTTTGTCAAGGGCGCTGGCAACTCCTTTTCTTTTCTGGCCTTCGGCACCTCTGCCCAATCGCTCATAGTCAGGATAATCAAAATTTAAGGCATCCATCACCCGATTCATTCTTCGCTTTGGACGAGTACCGAAGGCCGCAGTCATTAACTGATCTTCTTTCTTAGAATAGTTGCCAAGGATCTCGTTGCACATAACCTCAATTGTGTCCAACCATTCTTGGCAAGGTGCTTTAAAATGTTTTTTAAACTTGTAATAATAAGGTAGCCGAACAAGCTCTTTCTTCTTTTTCTCCCCTTTCAGCTTCGGCATGTCCCATTCCTTCAAAGTTGGGAATACTCTGAAGGCTGAGAATTCTTGGACCAGATCCCTGGTGCCAATGTGCTCTGCAACAACCCGAAATTCGCCCAGTGCAATCTGGCATGGACTATCTGGACCCATGATGCATCGGGGCCTATTTTCTCCGAAGGTTAAACTCAAAGGGCTCTGAACTAGCTTCTCCTTCTTCTCATCTACTTTGACATAAAACCATTCACTCTTCCAGCCAGCTGGCCATTTCGTACGATAGCTGATAACTGGATACTTGGCATCTTTCCGATATGCAAAATTGCAGCAGCCAAAATTATCATGTAGCCCATCTTCTCTAGCTTTTGTCTGGTAATGAAGCTCGTGTGCCCGGCAAAAACCATCGGCAAGTGGCTCTGCCTCCTGACTTCGGAGTGCCCAGATGTAAACACTTAGCCTAACAATGGCGTTAGGAGTTAACTGATGAAGGTGAATCCCAAATCTCTCTAAAACATCTACAATCATCCCATGCAGGGGAAATCTTAACCCTGCTTTGAAGAAGCTCTTAAAAACCACCACCTCATCTTTTTCTGGCTTCGGGGTAACTTCCTCTCCCCCGAAGCGAATCAGCTCCCTTTTGTCTTCACTAAAATACCCTAGCTTCAGTAACTTAGCCATATCACCTTCAGTAATAGTAGACTTCCCAAACTCTAAGTGGCTGGGTTTAGATGGCATTGCACCGTACTCATCTTCAAATTCATCTTCTTCAACGTCAGCTTGTTTTGCTTCGGCGGCAGATGTATCCTCTGATGTTGCCAGCCCAGACCGCCTCATTGCTTCGGAAATTGGGACAGTTTCAGTGGCTTCGGTCTCATTTCCCTCACGATCAACCCTAGCAGTGGAACGCACTCTAGCCATTTGATTATGAATTCCTAGAAGTTTTTTGAAATTAATGACCTTTTTCCGAAGCTCTTCTTGTGACGAAGCAGAATCCGAGGTGGTGCTTCGTTTGAGTGCAAGGGTCAAGCTTCGGCTATGGTTAAATTTCTGGCAGCAAAACAGTGCAATAGCAATGAATGCTGTGGTAACTTCACACCTACTCGTCTGTTTATATAGTGCTGCAGGTAAGAAGGTGAATCATCAAGTCTCCTACACCGGACGAACAGTCGCTCGCACCCACTGAACGGTGGGCCACAAAACCCGAGAAGGTGAATCTGCATGGTGGGACCACTCCGCGCTCGGAAATTTTATCGTTTCCCGGCAATGAGCTCAGGGAAGGTGTTTTTTCGACCTTCGGCTTCTCGAAGCCTAAGAGAATTTTTCATGGATCAAGCTCGTTACAAAAAACGATCTAGCACCGCGAAGGGGCTACTGTTGTGGCCATGCTTCATCGCCGAAGGTCCTGCAGGAAGAAACACCTTCGGCAAATCCGTTTAAACGTAGTGCCGAAGCTACGACTCATGAAGCTTCGGTACTATAACGTATCTGAAGACGAAGGTTTGAACCGACTTAAAAATGAAATGACTTCTTAGTCCATAAGGGTCTGAGTCATAATTGTAATCTTTTGTAAGGGGCATGATTGTAATTTCTCACAGGCTGCGTCATGTGCCTATAAATAGATGAACAATACTCCTTTACTGTTCACGCAATCCTGTAATCATCGACGCATCACACTGGAATTATTGTTCTTTGCCAAGGCAGAGGTATAAACGTGCCTAAATATTATGTTTTAATACTTAAGTTTGTATAATAAGATATATGTATAATAATATTTAGTTTTAGTATAAAATTCTTTAATGTTTCATGTTCTAGCATTGTTTACATTGTTTTATAGAACTGATCACGAGGGTAAAACCTTCGTGATATTTTGCTTATGGTCTTCGTCCGAAGTTCATTATATCCTAAGGGAGATAATGCTTCAGCGGACGAAGGGCATTAACATTTAACATTTTATGTTGCCTTGTTCTTAATTCATAGCATTTGAGAACAAGTCCCCAACAATAACTTATATTAAAGTTGAGATAGTTGTTTAGAGAATAACCTCTCATATGATTTATATTAACCAATTTATAATATAGTTTAATATTTTAATCACGCAAACCTTGTATAAAACCATAACTCGTTAATCGTAACTCCGATTTTAGTAGATCTCGATCCCACGATCTCGTAGCGACGTGTAGATCATTATTATTCAGTTTGTTCTTATGTTTGGTGTGATGTTAATTTTGTCTATACTATGTTTGTTTGTATTGCTACGACTAGCGCGTGGTTTCGAGGATCTGAAGAATCACCCTGGTAACTGAAATCTCAAGTGCCAAGCAAGTTGTGCTCTTGACCACTTTTTACCCAATAATGTTCTTTAATATCACTTATTCATGCATAGGTTTAACATTGATGGGACCCGATAGGTCACCCTAGATTGTTATCTCTTTACCTTGTTATCCCTGAATCACTTGGGTAGTTTTGCTATTGCCTTACATGGTTTTGGGATAATATTTCATTATATCCATGTTCCAATTTATTTTGTTATTCTATTCATGTTCATGTCAAGATCACTAATGTTAATTGGAACATGGAGCTTAACTTGAGAAACATGTGCCACCACAAGGGTTTAATGGGACACCATTGGCCAACTAATTAGGAAAGCTAGTGGAAGACTACCTTACCCGTAAGGGGCAAGGTCAATAGGGGATTGCATGCAAGGAGGTTCTCGGGTTGATTTTGCTACGATGGTGGTTAGACGGGGGATTCTTGCATGTGCTCTTCCCATAAACTGTAGCGGGTTTTCGGAAGCTAGTGGAACTTTGTAAAGGCCTCGTAGTGGATCCCTAGCCATTCACCTCGGTAGTGTCTAAGGGTCTAGCTAACCCTGGCGACATGGGATACACAACTTGTGGGTATAGGGTACAACCTCAGCAGAGTGTAAAACTGGTATACTAGCCGTGCTCGCGGTCATGAGCAGCTCAGGACTCTCTGATGATTAATTTATGGAACTTAAATTCAATTTTGTCATTTGCATATGCATGGGATTATTTATTAATTGTGTTCTATCATTTTTTATTAAGGTTTCGTATTTACTTACATTTAGTAACTGCTAATAAAATTTTGACCAGCTACTTAAAAGCAATGCTCAACTTTAACCCCTGTTGTTGATTAGCCTTACACATCACATGAACTCCCACCTTTGGTGAGTTCATGCCACTGGTTCCCCACAATTTGTTGAGCTATGATCATGTGTGAGCTCACCCTTGCTGTCTCACACCCCCCGCCCCATAGGAGAAGAACATGTGGTTCAGGAGGAACCACAAAGCGAGGAGTTTGATCTGATCTAGTGGCGTTTCCCTAGTTCACTCTTGCGCCAAGGACGATCCTTAGTTTGTTTTATATTTATCTTTTATTTTGTAATAAGACTTCCGCTATGTAATAAATATTATGATGTTATTGTGACATTTATCTCTATACACTCTGTTATTATATATGTTGTCTTTTTGGCGCATGTATGAGATGCACCCGGCTTTGTCCCTTAAAGCCCGTGTGTGACAGAAGTGGTATCAGAGCAAATGTTGACTGTAGGACGAAACCTAGATAGAAATGGACAAACCCTTACCTACTTATCTTATTCTGATTCATTCTATACTTACCTTACTCTGATTCTTTCTATACTTATCTTGATCCTATCTCACCTTCTACTGTTCCACTCTGACCATTCTTATCTTTTCTACTTTAAGACAAGATGGATTTCACACCTTGGAATCCTACAACTATGAACTTTTTAAGAGATAGGAGACCTAAGACAAAAATTAAAACTATTTTCTCTATTAAAAAATGTTGGTTGATTGTTCTAATGATAACTGCTTGATTTGCTTCTTTGATTGATTGAAACATTATAGTCGGGCATCTTAGCATGTACCACTATAAGGTAATGTATTAGCTTTAGTGGGTGACACACTAATCTACTTAGTTTATAAATCTCCCAAAGTAACACGCCTCGTAATTACATGCCTTGTCTACAATCCTTTCTTTCGTACCCTGTGGTTCTAACCCAGATGGGCTACCCCTATAGTGTTAGAAGAGAGCACTATAGACGTGATCCTTGGTATGTCATGGTTAAGAAAGGCAAAGGCAGTTTATACACTGTGCTAAGGGTACCGTAGAACTCACCAGTTCCAAAGGAGAAAGATTTCAAGTTCAAATTGCAGTAACCACTTCTTCCAAACGTGTGATGTTCTTTATAGCTGAGGAGTTTGTTGGTGACAACATTCGTGTGGTTAGGGATTTTCTGGATGTCTTTCCAGAGGAGTTACCAGGAATGCCACCAGATAGGGAAGTTGTGTTTGTGATTGATCTTCTACCTGGGACTGCCCCTATATCTAAATGGCCATACATGATGTCCTTAGAAGAATTAAAGGAACTTAAGAAGCAATTAACGGAGTTACAAGAGGATGGGTACATATGTCTGAGTTCCTCACCTTAGGGAGCACCAGTTCTATTTGTAAAGAAGAAAGATGGATCACAAGGGATGTGCGTGGATTATAGGACCCTTAATGATGTCACTGTGAAGAACAAGTATTCATTACCTTGCATTGAAGATTTATTTGATCAGATGAGAGGTGCAAGGGTATTCTCAAAGATGGATCTCCGATCGGGTTATCACCAAATGAAGATTAGGCCATCGGTTATTCCCAAGACGAATTTCTCGACCCGATATGGATTATATGAGTTCACTGTTATGTCGTTTGGATTAACCAATGCACCAGCGTATTTTATGAATTTGATGAATAAGGTGTTTATGGAGTATTTAGACATATTCGTCGTGGTATTCATCGATGATATTCTTATATATTCCAAAGGTGATAGTGATCATGTGGAATATCCGAGATTGGTGCTACAGAAGCTACGAGATAATCAACTCTATGCCAAGTATAGCAAATGCGAGTTTTGGATTGGCGAGGTGCCCTTTCTTGGACATATCATTTATAATGGAGGAATATCAGTGGATCCTGCTAAAGTCAAGGAGATAGTGGTGTGGAGCATACCCACTACAGTTATGGAGATTTGGAGTTTCTTGGGACTTGTAGGATACTAACGGAGATTTATTGAAGGATTTTCCAAGATTGCTAAGTCTATCGCCTCACTTCTGGAGAAGGAAAGAGAGTTTAAGTGGGACAAGAAGTGCCAAGATAGCTTTGATCGATTAAAGAAGAAATTGATGTCGCCACCAGTGTTGGTTATGCCAGATCTACAGAAAGGATTTGACATTTATTGTGATGCCGGCGGCTAAGGCTTGGGATGCGTACTTATGCAAGAAGTACATGTGATTGCCTACACGTCTCGTCAGTTGTGGAAACACGAGTTGAACTACCCCACTCATGACTTGGAACTACCAGCCGTTGTGCATGCGCTTAAGATTTGGAGACATTATATCATGGGGACCAAGTGCTAAGTGTACACGGATCATAAGAGTTTGAAGTATATATTCACTCAGAAGGATCTCAACCTTAGGCAACGTCGTTGGTTGGAGCTTATTAAGGATTATGATTTGGGGACTCACTATCACCCGGGCAAGGCAAATTTGGTTGCAGATGCCTTGAATCGAAAGGAGCATGTTCATTCAGCTGTTGTTGCCCAGCTACCCGATGAGATTGTTGAGGATTTCAGGAGACTTAACCTGGGGATAGTTGCTCACATTGAAGGAGTTATTATTGATGTGGAACCTACTTTGGAGCAAGAAATCCGCAAAGGACAAATTGGTGATGCTAAAATACAAGAGATCAAGGATCTGATTACTGAAGGTCGAGGTCCAGAATTTACGGAAGATGAGCAAGGCACCGTGTGGTTCAAGGACAGGATATGTGTTCCTGATATTGAAAGCCTTCGTGAGACTATATTGAAGGAGGCCCATGATTTAGATTATTCTATTCAT
The DNA here is from genome assembly GCF_902167145.1 of Zea mays. Lineage (NCBI taxonomy): Eukaryota > Viridiplantae > Streptophyta > Magnoliopsida > Poales > Poaceae > Zea > Zea mays. The sequence continues at coordinate 113,371,214 of NC_050100.1, forward strand.
CCTGGTAGTACCAAGATGTATCAGGATTTGAAGCAAAAATACTGGTGGTATGGATTGAAGAGAGATGTGGCTGCACATGTGGCTATGTGCGATGTGTGTCAAAGAGTTAAGGCTGAACACCAGAGCTAGACTATTGCATCCACTGAAGATACCTAAGTGGAAGTGGGAAGAGATTGGTATGGATTTCATTACTCGATTGCCTCGCACCCATAAAGGATATGATGCTATATGGGTGATTGTGGATAGATTGACTAAAGTGGCTCACTTTATTCCTATCAAGACTACTTATAAAGGTTCTCAACTGGCAGAGTTATATATGGGTTGGATTGTGTGTCTACACGGTGTACCAAAGAAGAACGTTTCGGATAAAGGATCACAGTTTACCTCCAGATTATGGAAAAGTTTTCATGAGAATATGGATACGAAGTTTAATTTTAGTTCGGCCTACCATCCTCATACTGATGGACAGACTGAAAGGACTAATCAAGTATTGGAGGACATGTTGAGAGCTTGTGCCCTTCAGCATGGTAGTAGTTGGGACAAGAGTCTACCTTATGCTGAGTTCTCAAATAATAATAGTTACTAGGCCAGTCTGAAGACGTCACCGTTCGAGACTCTGTATGGCAGGAAATGCAGGACTCCTCTATATTGGATCAGACTAGGGGAAGATAGTTCTTTGGACCTGAACTTATTCAAGAGGTAGAAGAACAAGTCCGTATAATTCGGGAGAATTTGAGGGTAGCTCAAACTAGGCAAAAGAGCTATGCTGATAACAGAAGAAGACCACTGGAATTTGAGGAAAGAAATCATGTGACCTCAAGGTGTCACCACTTCGTGGAATGAGGAGGTTTAAAGTCAAGGGCAAATTGTCCCCTCACTTTATTGGACTATTCAGAGTTTTTACGCGAGTTGGAGAGATGGCCTATCAACTCGAACTACCTGATAATCTTTCGGATGTGCATAATGGGTTCCACGTATCTCAACTTAAGAAGTGTCTCCGTGTCCCTGAGGAACAGTTACCAATGGAAGAGCTCAGTGTTCAGGGTGATATGACTTACACGGAGTATCCGATCAAGAATCTTGACACTTTGACTAGAGTTACAAGGAATAAGGTGATAGAGATGTGCAAAGTGCAATGAAGTCACCATGGAGAAGATGAAGCTACTTGGGAGAGAGAAGAAGAGCTTCGCATAGATTTTCCCCATCTTTTCCCTAGTCCTACCTAAATCTCGAGGACGGGATTCTTTTTAAGGGGGTAGGATTTGTAAAGCCCAAAATTTATGTAAAAAATATAATAAATAAAGAAAGTAAAAGAAACTAAATGAAAAGTGGAGAGATCTTCAAATGAATTAGATTATTTTTATTTTTAGGTTGAGTGGCATTCTTATGGAGGGTAAGTAAAATCACCTTTTAACGAATGTTACACATTAGAAATTACTTTCCTAAAATATATCCTTTCTTACTTATGGCTTGTATGTTGAGAGAGATAATGTTATTGGTTTTAAAAATAATTTTAACAATGAGCGAATTAGGTGGATGCTACATATTTTGGAGCATTGTTTGCCTAAATAAATGATTAGCATGTGAAACAGATAAACTTGGCATAGCAAGCTGGTGTTTTAACTGAACATTTACCATACATTATAAATTCAGATTTGAATTCAACTTGGATTTGAAATTAAGAACTCTAACGAGGAATACATGAAATAGAAAAGGGATAAGAAAGATAGAACCGTGTTGGGCCAATTCCTCACCACCGGCCCACGCCCACTCCCACTCCCTCTTCACTTCGCCTGATGGGCTAAAACGCGCCCTGCCGGCCCAATTCGCGTGCCTCGCGCTTGCCCACGCGCGCCGCGCCACTGTCTTGTGGGACCAATGCACCAGGGGGAAACCCTTCTTCCCCACTGGCCGCCGCGCCCGGTAACAGCCGTGCAGACCGCGCCTGAGCTCAGTATTCGCCGGGATTCAGTTGCACTGGGACCTATTCTCGCGAGGAAGTGGGGGCATAAGATGACCTGCGCGTCGCCCGTCCTCTGGCCTCGCTATTCTTCCGAAATCGCTCGCGCACAAAAAACCTGGAGCCTCACCCAAGCTCGGATCCGCCGAGAAGGTTAGGAGAGAGAAAAGGGTGCTGTTGTGTGCTTGTTCGCGTCATGTCACCATGGTGCCTGCGCCGAGTGTTAGGGGAGATCCGTTGGACCTAGCCGCGGACGTGCAGTGCCCAACGGAGTGTGGAGAACCACTAGAAGATAGCTAATCACTCGTCAGACTTCGACCCCATGCTTGTGCCGCTGTACATCAGCGTCGTGGTATTGCCCTGGACGATTCACGGTATGTAAACCTATTCCGAGTTCGCCTCTTCCTGCTCCACGAGTAGAACCCGTCCATGCTCGATTCCGCCCACTCATTAGTCTAGTTTCCTGCTCACCGTCGTGACGCCGCGAGACGCGGTGGTCGGCTCATCACAACATTCGTCGCCGATGAGGAAACCCCTGTGAAATTCGCATGGTCCTCCTCCTCGCATGTTGCGAGTTTTGAACTCGGGTCCCCGGATCGGCTGAAAACCGGTGATGTGCCGCCGCACGGGTGCTGGCCGCCACCGTCTGGTGAGCTGGGAGGAAGAAGATTCTATTTTCGTGGATTTTAGAATGAACGACCAGGGTTGGGGGATAGGGAAGAAGGGTCCCTGGCCGGCCGATCCATGTTGAATGGTGTGGATTGGGGGTAATAGCGATGCGATCCAGACCGTAGAATCCTAGATGTGTGGACGACACTTGATCGGGTGGCTTGACCAGGGCCGATCTAATCTGGGTTGTTCGTGGCCGATCGGACGACTGAAACCAACTCATACCCGTTCGGCCTGGTAATCTTTCCTAAGAGCCCCTGTACTTTTGTCATATCAACCCGTAGTCCACTTGTGATATCTCTGTGTCTATAGAATTTTTATAGGATAACCCTTGTCATATCGAATAATCATACGCCCAGTCCTTTGGCCTAAGAAATTAGGAAAAACAATATAGAAATTGCTTTTCCAGCACAAAAATAATTCCAGAACTCCTTTAATTCATAGAAAATTCATACTAAAACCTTTTTAATCCATTTCAGTTGTATTAATTTTGTTTTAATATTGTTCATCTCTCAGTAACACTGTTTTAGCATGAAACTCATAATAGAATTGCTCACTTATTTAATCTGGTACAAAACACATATAATCTCCGTTCAAGTTGTGTTAGTCTCGTATAAACATTTACTACGCAATAAAAATATTGATTATATCATGTCTCATTATTATATAGTTATATCTGTATTTAACTGATGTTGGTTAGTCTGGTTAAACTGCTTATAAACTACTGGAATATGATCTATGGTTAGTTTATAACTTATATTAAAGTTGAGATAGTTATTTAGAGAATAACCTCTCATATGATTTGTATTAACCAATTTATAATATAGTTTAATATTTTAATCACGCAGACCTTATATAAAACCATAACTCGTTAATCGTAACTCCGATTTTAGTAGATCTCGATCCCACGATCTCGTAGCGACGTGTAGATCATTATTATTCAGTTTTTTCTTATGTTTGGTGTGATGTTAATTTTGTCTATACCATGTTTGTTTGTATTGCTACGACTAGCGCGTGGTTTCGATGATCTGAAGAGTCACCCTAGTAACTGGAATTTCAAGTGTCAGGCAAGTTGTGCTCTTGACCACATTTTACCCAATAATGTTCTTCAATATCACTTATTCATGCATAGGTTTAACTTTGATGGGACCCGATAGGTCATGTTGGGGACTTGTTCTCAAATGCTATGAGTTAAGAACAAGGCAACATAAAGTATTAAATGTTGATGTCCTTCATCCTTCGTAGCATTATTTCCCTTAGGATATAACAATCTTCGGACGAAGGTCATGAAGGACGTACCTTCATGATTACAGTATATGTTAATGAAAGATAAAGCATATGAAACATGAAGGATAACATGAATAATCATATAACATCATTCACATAGTTTCATTATATGAACTTTGATAGATAAAGACGATATTTAATTACATTTGTACCTTCGGCTTGACAGAAGGCAAAAATCCAGGCGTTGCGCACGAGCGAATACAAGATAGCCTGAACAGTACAGGGGTACTGTTCATCTATTTATAGGCATAGCACGCAGCCTGTGAGAAATTACATTCATGCCCTTTACAAATGTTTACAATCATAATACAAGCTATCATGGGCCGATTGGTCATTTCATCTTTAAGTCGGTGCTTCTGGAAATATACTCCGAAGCTCTCTGATTGATAGCTTCGGCTTTGTGTCAATCTTCCGAAGGTGTTTCTTCTTATGGGACCTTCGGCGACGAAGCAGACTCCCAACAGTAGCCCCTTCACGATGCCAGATCGTTTTTCGTAACGAGCTCGACCCGTGAAAAATTCTCTCAGGCTTCGAAATGCCGAAGGTCCGAAAACACCTTCCCTTAGCTCGTTGTCGAGAAACGATTTAAATATTCCGAGTGAAAGGTGGTCCCGCCATACAACAGGTACGCGTGATCTGGTGATTTACCTTCTCCCGCTATGGTCCACCGTTCAGTGGGTGCGAGCGACTGTTCGGCGGGTGTGAGCGGCTTGACGATTCACCTTCCCACCTGCAGCACTATATAAACAGATGGGTAGGTGTGAAGTTACCACAACATTTACTGATATTGCTTTGTTGTGTTGCCGAAAAAATTGACCACAATCGAAGCTTATTCACTGTATTCTCAATCGAAGCATCGTTTTACTTTAGCTTCGTCACAAGAGGGAGCTTCGGAAAAGACAAAAAGCATTCAACTTTGCCAAAACGCAAGAAATTCAGCATCAAATGGCCAGGGTGCGCTCGACAGCTAGGATAACCTGTGACGAAGAGGAGACTGAAGCTACAGAGACTGCCCCAATCTCCGAAGTTATGAGGCGGTCGGGACTGGTTGTGACGGAGGGCGCTTCTGACGAAGGTGCACCTGCTACTGAAGCCGAGCAGGCAGATATTGAAGAGGGCAATAATGGTGAAGAAGAGATTGATTATAACACCGCTATGCCATCCAAGCCCAGCCATTTGGATTTTGGGAAGTCGACTATGACAGAAGCTGATATGCCTATGATGACGAAGCTAGGCTACTTCGGGGAAGCCGAGAAGAAGTTGATTCGCTTTGGCGGGGAAGAGACCACCCGGGAAACCAGAAAATGATGAAGTGGTAGTTTTTAAGAGCTTCTTCAAAGCAGGGTTGAGGTTTCCTCTGCACGGAATGATTGCAGATGTGTTGGAAAATTTTGAGATTTATCTTCATCAGCTGACTCCTAACGCTATCGTTAGGCTCAGCGTGTTTATCTGGGCTCTCCGAAACCAAGGAGCGGAGCCGCTTGCCGAAGCCTTCTGCTGAGTACACGAACTTCACTATCAGACGAAGGCTAGGGAAGATGGACTGCACGAGAACTTCAGCTGTTATAATTTTGCGTATCGCAAGGACATGAAGACACCAGTGGTTAGCTACAGCACTAAGTGGCCGACCGGTTGGAAAACTGAATGGTTTTATGTTTAAATTGATGAGAAAAAGGAGAAGCTAGTTCAGAGCCCGCTGGAGCTAACCTTCGGGCTGACTAGGCCTCAGTGCAACATGACGCCGGGGGCACCATGCCCAGATGCTGTGGGCGAATTTAGAATTGTATCTGAACATATTGGTACGAGGGATTTAGTTCAGGAATACTTAGCCAACAGAGTATTCCCAACGCTAAGGGAATGGGGTATGCCGAAGCTTAAAGGAGAGAAGAAGAAGAATGAACTCGTTCGACTGCCCTATCATTTTAAGTTCAAGAAATACTTCAAAGAACCCTGCCAAGAATGGTTGGATACGATTGAAGTTATGTGCAATGAGACCTTGGGCAATTATACGAAAAAACAAGATCAATTGATGACTGCAGCCTTCGGCGCCCGTCCGAAGCGAAGATTGAATCGGGTAATGGATGCCCTGAATTTTGAATATCCTGACTATGAGCGATTGAACAAGGGCGTCGAAGGGCAAAAATGAAAAAAGAATTGTTAGTGTTGTGGGCAGACAAGCTACTAGAATGGTGAAAGAAGATGAAGAAATTCTGAAGAGGAGAAAATTGAGCCCTGAGCCGAAGGCAGTTGCTCCGAAGAAAAAGAAAGCTGCGGCTCTGAAGCAGAAGGCGACTGATATAGAAGAAGAGACTCCTTCAACACCTTCTGCTGCCGACGTGGAAGAAATTCTAAAGGTAATGACTGAATCCTTGCCTATCAAGCTAAGTCCACTGGGGCCACATCTGATGAAGCTTTTATAGAAGAAGAAGGAGCCCTCGGCAGCGAAGAAGTCTGCTGGGCCGAAAAAACGAAGGATCATTACTGTGACTGAAGCTATTGAAGAAACACCACCGCCAGCCTCGGCGTCAAAGACACTAGCTGTCGAGAGCGCTACAACTATCGAAGCTACACCTACTGAAGCTGCACCTGCCAAAACTGCAACGGCCGAAGATACAAATCTAGAAAGCACATTTTCTGATATTGATAAAATGCTTCTGGATATGGCCGCAGAAGAAGCTGCTACAGCCGCCAAAGAGACCATGGCCACAGTGCCTGGAAAAGAGAAGGAGACGGCCGAAGATACTTCAGAAGAAAATTTCAATTTTCAAAACTTAATTGGACAAGAATTGTCAAAGGCTGAAAAAGAAGAGTTGAGAGACTATGCCATATCCTGCGGGTATCAGCCAGGGGCGCTGCTCTTCGGCGGTATTGACGATGAAAGCTTAGGTTGTCTCCGAGACCGAACTGGAGCGAAGGTTATCAGTACTCTGTCGAAGAGTATTGGTTTCCCGAAGCTTGAGGCCGATATCAGCCGCTATCGACATCAGCATATCGTTGGTAGTTTATTCTATTCTAATTTCAAGGTAAAAACTTTTCTTCGACTTTTCATTGTTTTAACAACGAAGGTGTTTTCTGACGAAGGTTATTTCTGCATAGAGTATGCTATTAAGTAAAGCTTTGAGGATGCAACAGGACCTTGAAGATAAAAAAACATGAGGTCATAATTGAAGGTTTTGAGAGCGAAATAAAAGATCAAGCAGCTGCTCTTGAAAAGAAAGATTTCGAACTTCAGACAGTGGAGGGATTACTGGCAGAAGCTGAAGCCAAAATTGCAAGATTGAATAAGGAACTCATCTCAAAGTCAGAAAGCTTCGAACAAGAAAAGCAGAAATTTGATACAAAGTTTGAGGCTGAAGTCGAAAAAGTTCAAATTTGCAAAAATCATTGAAAGAGCTTCAAGATAAATGTCTAGAGTTCGGCAACCGATGCGTGCAGCGGCTAAAGCAGGTCTTCAACTCGGTTGGAGCCAGTTCTGAGAAATTCGACCCTTCGGTTGAAGACCTGCCAGGGACCTTCGAACACATTGAGGGCGAGGTTGATGCTCTTGACGAAGTTATAGCTGGACACAGCGATTTCTGTGCCCTGCTAGCTTCTTGGGGCACAGCTGTTGCCTTCATGAAGTCTGGTTGCACGCATGGGAAGATTGTTAATAGACCAAACTTCAGCTTATCACCAGCAGATTTAATTGATATCCCTAGCCTGGCTCGAAGGATAGGAAACAGATTTATAACGCAAATCTGGACAAAGGGCGGGCAAAGCCTAGCTGGTGACGAAGCTCGAAGTCACCTCAAGCCGGTAATAAAGTCATACCTTGTGCTTACCTTTTCCTTGAAACTTGAATTTACCTTATAATGCTTTAATATGTACAGGATGACGAACCCGAGGAACATTGAGCCGAAGCTTAGCAGACGATCCGAAGCTTAACAGATGATGATGAAGCCGAAAACCTAGCTGTGAAAAAACTCTAAGAAAACTCTTGTATTATCCTTTGTAAAGAATATTGTAATTCAAGAATAAGATTCTACTCTGTAAATTTGTCCATACCTTGTAATATATTTTTACCTTTCCGTCAATGTATGAGGTGCTTTGATGTGAACGAAACTTGTATTTTTTGAGCCGAAGGCAAAAAACACCTTCCCTTCTTTTTGTACACAACGAAGCATAAATCTGCTTTTGAAGCTGTATCCTTAGAGCCGAAGCAACTGTCTGTATCTGTATGATATGATGATGATGATCCTATGTATGTCTAAATGAATGTTTATGAATGCAATGTATGATGTAATGTATCATGCAAATGAATGCCCAAACGCACACATACGAAGCTTCATCCATAACCTTTATTCCCTTAGGAATGACTGAAGTCTCTTTGCCGTTTATTTTTCGGCTGCACCGCTTATTTTTCGGTGTAAGTTCTGCATCCCCTTAGGAACGTCTTTTGAACTTCTTCGCCTTCTATTTCGGCGGTATTCACTTTGACTTTTTGCGCTTCGCCTTATATTTCGGCGGTATTTGGCTCTGCATTCCCTTAGGAACGACTTTTGAGCAGAAAACATACGCTACACTCCCTTAGGAACGGATTTTTGTAGCTTCGTCATGCTCTGCATCCCCTTAGGGACGACTTTCAAGCTTCTCCCTATTTTTTCTTTTTCTCTGCACTCGATGGTGCATGCTCAGATTTTACATTTACATATTTTGGGGATTTTGCTCTCGTGGAGCTGAATAAGAAAGGAAAAATTACAAACTATGGCCCCATTAAAAACCTTTCTCCCTTTTTGGAAAGGAAAAGGGTGCCATAGTAAAATGAAAAACATTACATCAATCTATACATAATACCGTCGAAGCTCATCCGCGTTCCAGGATCTAGGAATGTCATTGCCATCCATATCCTTTAATCTGTAAGAACCGGGCCTTGACGAAGATACCACCAGAAAAGATCCTTCCCACTTCAGTTGTAGTTTGCCTACTGTGTCCGGGTTAGCCACTCTCCGAAGCACCAAATGCCCTGGTTTGATATTCTTCAGCCAGACTTTTCTGTCGCGCCATTTTATTGTTTCGGCTTGATATTTATTGATATTTTCCACAGCCTGAAGTCTCATCCCTTCTATAGTATCTTTGGCCACGTGATAATCAACTTCGTCTTCAGTCGAAGCTGTTGTTCTTATTGACCCCATTTTAGCTTCTTCTGGGGTTACAGCTTTGTCACCAAATAATAACTTGAATGGCGTTGTTGGGGGCCTTCGGCTTCCGAAGGTCCTTAAAAACATGATTTAACAATGTCTCTGGAGAATAATGTGTAAACAGGTACCTTCGGACTTAGATCAAAACCACAGCATGAAGATGCACAAAGAACGTGAAAGATGGCCCAGAGCCGAAGCTATGCGCAGGGGAGCTTCGGCGTGATAGCAGAAAAAGAAACCGACTTAAAAGGGAAAAGGCTATTTAGACCCCGATGGATTACTATAGAGTTATTAGCAAATGTAAAGGGCATGGGTGTAATTTTACATGGGCTGCGTCCCGTACCTATAAATAGATGAACAGTGCTCCCGTACTGTTCACGCTGACTTGGCATTTGTTTTCGCATCACGCTTGTACCCCTGCTTTCCTTCAAGCCAAAGGTACATTTATAATTTGTTATTGTTGATATAGAAACACAAATAAAAATAGGTTGATAATAATGTTTAAAGTGTTTATGTTATTTTCCATATTTTGTATATGAACCCTTCTTTACCATTTATTGTGCTTATAAAGGTATGTCCTTTATAACCTTCATCCGGAATTCATTATATCCGAAGGGAGATAATGCTTAAAAGGACGAAGGACTTTAACATTTAACACTTTCTATGTTGCCTTGTTCTTAACTCGAAGCATTTGAGAACAAGTCCCCAACATTGGCGCCCACCTCCGGTGAACTCACTTCCACTTTTTGAGTTTCGAACACCTTCCGCAAGCATAGACCTTTGTCATGCCGCCAAAGAAAGCTTCAGCAAAAGGGGCTGCCGATCTGCAGCCGCTGGACCCCAACCAGGAGACCCTCTCTCTTCAGGAGGCCCGAAGCCAGAAGAGGAAGGCCACCAGTCCAACGCCTCAGGAGGACGACTTGGATCAAGAGATCAGAAATATGGAGATGCTCCATCAGTAGGTGCAAAGGAAGAAGGAAAAGATGGCTAGGCTAGCTGACCTGCAAAGGCAGATAGACGAAGCCTTTGAAGAAGTTCGTCATCTTACTCAAGATGAGCAGAACCGAAGGCTTCAGCACAGAGAGCTTCATCAAGAGGGCTTCTTCAACGAGGATGACTGGTATGAGAATTTCCATCATGAAAATTTTGCTTTTGATGATGCTTCTTCTCTATCAGCAGAACTGCAGGCTACAGCTTGGCCTCCTTCTTACAAGCCACCTCAACTCCCCATGTACGACGGACACTCAGATCCGAAGCAGTTTCTGATGAGCTACGAAGCAACAATATCTTCCTATGGTGGCAATACTGCAGTCATGGCGAAGTCTTTCGTCATGGCTGTCAAGAATGTTGCACAAACCTGGTACTCCTCTCTTCGGCCAGGAACAATCACATCATGGCAGAAGCTGAAGGATATGCTGATCACCAGTTTCCAAGGGTTTCAAACGAAGCCGGTCACCGCTCAAGCTTTATTCCAGTGCACCCAAGATCACGAAGAATATCTTCAGGCATATGTCTGAAGGTTCTTATGCCTGAGGGCACAAGCGCCAACAGTGCCCAATGAAATTGTCATTGAGGCCATGATTAAGGGGCTTCGGCCGGGACCTTCAGCCCAATACTTTGCCAGGAAGCCCCCTCAGACTCTGGAGAAACTGCTTCAGAAGATGGATGAATACATCCACGCTGACAATGAGTTTCGACAGAGAAGGGAGGAAGCTTACAGGTTCTCCAAAATAGCCAGGGGCTTCGGAGGGAGAATTCATCCTAGACATGTCAGATCGATTCATTCCACTCAGAATGATGACAGGGGAAGCCAGCAGCAGAGACCGCAATATTCCTCCCAGGCATCGGGGCAGCAGCAGAGCTATCCTCGGCCCCCAGCTCCAAGGGGCAGAGGTGCCAGGGGCTTAGGAGGAAGGTTTGGGTATCCGCCTAGGAAAATTTATTGCTTATTATGTGGTGAGGACAAGGGCCACACCACCAGGATGTGCCATGTCACCATCCAGAAACAAAAGGAGATAGCAGAAGCTGCAGCCCAACAGAGCCAGCCGAAGCAAGTTATGCATACTGCTTCGTACCACTCGCCTTATATTCCAGAGTATGTAGGCAACCACCCTACAGCTTCTGTTGCTTCGGCAAGCCAACCTCAGGCATCTTGGCAACAGCCTCCACCTCCACCACCAATGCAACGAGGCCAACAGCCAGAAGGGAGTCAGCATACTCACCTCCAACGAGACTTCAGAGAAGAGTCCGAAGCTCGCATAGTCAATAGTACTGTGCCAGAATCGAAGCACATTTACTAACAAATATCCTACTTCGGCAGCAGTTTTTGCATTTAGTATCATTTTCTTTTTAATAAGGAACAATTATTGAAAGCCTAAGTGCTTTTCGTCGTTTTCAATTTCTTGTAATTGCTTCGCTTTTGCCACAGTAAAAATATACCTTCTTCACAGAATAACGGAGTCCAAAAAAAAGTTGCCGAAGCATAAGAATTTATGGTTACAAGGAGAATGCAGTGTAAGTTTCCTAAAGCAACAAAAAGTCATTCCTAAGGGAGCGCAGCGTAAGTTTTCTGCTCAAAAGTCGTTCCAAAGGGAATGCAGAGCTTACAGCAAAAAATAAACGTTGATTCCGCTGAAGTAAAAGGCGAAAAAGCTCCTAAGGGAGGCTTACAGCGAAAAATAAACGCTGATTCCGCTGAAGTAAAAGGCGAAGAAGCTCCTAAGGGAGGCTTACAGCGAAAAATAAACGCTGATTCTGCTGAAGTAAAAGGCGAAGAAGCTCCTAAGGGAGGCTTGCAGTGAAAAATAAACGTCGATCTTCGGCAAGTATCATTTTGCATAACATCACATCATTTGCATAGCATAACATCATACATCATATTGCATCAATGACGCAAGAAGGGGGTTCAATGTTGATATTCGGGGATTGTTGCGAAGAAACAGTGCCAAGGCACAAAAATAATTATTGAAGAAGCATACCTTCATCAAACTCCGAAACAAAAAGATCTATTGGTTACTGATTTTACGAAGATTGGATGTTTTTATGAAATATGGATATTATTTACGAAGCATGAAAAGAAGGGAAGGTGTTTTTTTCGCCGAAGGCTCAAAAATGGTATGTACGTAAAGTTTCATGCATCGTAAAGAATTGAATCATAAATAGCTTACATATTACATTCAAAGTTACAAAATATTACACATATTGTCCAACAAATATTACATTCCAAATGTTTTTGCAATAACATCTAATCTTCCCTTAGAACTACTTCTGCAGCTTCGTTGAGTAGTTGATCAACAACTTTGTCCATGATAGCTTCGGCCATTTTTCTAATTTCGTCATCCCCCTTTACGTTGAGGTCCGCTAATGGCTCGGCGGGCTCTAAGGGAGGAGAAAGTGCGGCTATGTTACAAAGTGTAAACAAGTTCGAAATCAAAAAGTTACAACAACAAGCCAAAAACTAGTAGTCAATACCTATTCGCCCTTCGAGATCCGCACTTTTCTCAGCGGCCTCTGCTACTTTTCTAGCGTCTTGAATACCTTTTTCGCTTTTCCGTATAATTTCTTGAGCCATCTCCCGGCCACCATTTTCCCAGATGTCGGTGAAAAATTTTCCACCAACTAAACTTGCTTCGGCCGAAGGGTCTTTTATGTCTTCAGAAGATAAGGCGGCTTCGGTTTGTGCCAAGGATTTCACATGATCGCAGCCTCTTCTCTCCAAAATAGTGGCAATCCCTCTAGCACCCGAGAAGGCGCATATGTCTTCGCGGCCGTTCAAAACTTCTTCAAAAGCTTCAGCTTCGTGGCTGATCCATTCAATTGGGCCCTCGGGTTCGCCCCTTATGAAATTTTCTTCACTTGAGAACGCGCCAACGCTGGCGAAGCTGGTTTTTATTTTCTTAGCACATTCTATAGACTTTTCATAACATCTTTTCTTGGATGCACGAAGCTCTTCAGCGTTTTTCTCTAGATGATTTGCCCATTGTTCACTAATTTCTCGCTTAGCTTCTTCAACTGTGCATTTTTCTTTAGCTTCGGCTAGCTGTCTCCGAAGATCCTCAATTTCGCGCTTCTGGGCCTCAGCTTCAGCTTTTGGAAGCAGCCTCGTCTTTTTTTATTTTATTCACCAACGAATGTAATATTTTATCTTTTTTGAGACCTTCGTTCCTTAATTCAATTACTTCGGAACGAAGGTTGTTCAAGGCTATGGTATACCCTTCATCTTCGGCATCTTTTTGTGCCCTGAGGGCATTGCTAAGTATAAGGCCCTGCAAAAAATGCGCTAATAAGTTTAAGAAAATGAAAAATTTTGGCTTCAAAAAATAATACAAAAATCTCATTTTCTCACCTTTAAACTATTATATGCTAAGCTGTCGGCGAGCTCGTCTTTTGACAACACCGAAAGCCCGTCTTCTAATGTCGGGAATCCGAAGCTCTTGCTCATCTCTCGACAGACAGAAATCTCTTTGCTGTCAGGGAGACAATACAAGAAGTCTTCTTCTCCGCTGTCGTTGAATATCAGCGCCCCTTTTGGATATTTCAATTTTTGCGCATAGAACTGAGCTTCTCTTTTTTCTTTTTCGGTCAGATTTTTACCCGAAGCATGACATAAGACATAGTCAGAAGCTTCAGAAGATGCTTCGGGATTAGGTGTGGCGATTTTCTCAGATAAAATTTCTTCTGCAGATTCTTTTTCCGTTTCTTTTTCAATTTCCAAGAATTCCCTCTTGGTAGGCTCTAAAAGCCCAGTTTCAGTTTCCGCTTGACTTTTGGCAGCTTCGGCCTCAGTTTGTGTCTTTGGAACTTCGGCAGCTATCTTCGAAGTAGAGCTTGAAGATTTTATCGTTTCCAGCACATCTAGCACGTTAACCATTCATTTCCTCTTGGGGGTTGTTGTAAGGTCTTTTTGTGCCCTCGACATTGGCATTGGCACCTCAACTCTTGCTGAAGGACTTAAAATTTCCGATGTCTTTGTCTCTTTAGCCCTCGGTTCTTCTATTTTTTCCATCTCCGGCATTATGGCCGGCTCTTCAATATTCGGCAGGGGAGTCGGCTCCTTGGCTTCGGTGGCCGAAGAGGTCTCACCGACATACTCAGGCACTGTGGCCGGTTCAATATAGCCTGGCCGGTGCGTAAGAACCTTCATCTTTTTTCTCTTCGGCGCTGGCTCACTAGGAGCGGCTGAAGCAACTTCCTTCATAGAAGCCGTATCTTTCCTTTTTTGACCCCGTGTTGGGTAACGGTAGTCAGGATAGACGAACCCAATGGCATCAAGTACTCGGTTGAGTCTTTTCTTCTTCCGGCCTCCGAAGGCCGCAGACAGTGCAGTATCTCTTGCCTTCAAGTATGGTCCAAGTAGTTCATCGCTTCTAGCCTCAATACATTTCAGCCAGTCATCATCTGGCTCGACAAACTTATCTCCATATCTGAAGGTGTATTTTAACCTAACTAGTCCACCTTCGTCAGGTTTGCTGATGGTTTCCTTTGGCATTTCCCACTTTTCTACAAGTGGCCATACTCTGAAGGCATTGTGTTCTTGGATCAAATCACTTGACCCGATGAAAGAGCAAACTACACCGAAGGCTCTCCGACATTCTTCGGCTGCTTCGTCAATATCCACCTTCGGTTTTCGAAGGCCAAAACGCTGCCAGATGGGGCGCATGATGATATCTTTGATATCTTCTCGTGTCTTCAAGTCGTTTTTCACATAGAACCATTCCTTCATCCAGTCCCCGGGCCATCTCTTCCAAAAAGTTGGCACGGGACAGCTTGACCCAGAGCTGGCACCGAAGCTATAACAGCCAAAATTGTTATGGTATTGCTCTTTACCCTAGGGTTTCGTCTCATATAATAACTCATGCATACTACAGAAACTTTTTGCATTTGGCTCCAAACCTTGGCTCTTCACGGCCCATACGAAGATTCCCATCCTTATGATTGCTTCAGGAGTAATTTGATGGAGGCAGATTTCAAATATCTTCAAAACTTCAACCACGAAACTGCTTAAAGGAAATCGAAGCCCAGCCTTGAAGAAACTTCGGAATATCACGACTTCATTTTCCTCGGGAGTAGGACTAGTTTTTTCTCCTTCGTCAGCCCTCACAATAGATAAATCCCGAAAATATCTACCCCTCATATTGACAAGATGGCTTTGTTTAATGCTTGATTTTCCAAAAACTGCATGGCTTGGTCGCCAGGGTCGATCTTCGGAATCTTCACCACCACTTTCCACATCATAGCTGTCACTATCACCAGTGTCTTCAGATAAACCCTCTAAAATCTCCCTAGTAATCTTCTCTGTATTTGTCTTTGCTATTGATTCAAGAAAGCCGAGATTCATCTCCTCAGAAAGGCTCAGCTTCGATTCAGCGACAACTTTCTTATCTTCAGACATCTTCGAAAATGCTGAGAAAGTACTCTCAAAACCGAAGCTTAAAAAATTAAAAAGCCAAGCAAGTGTTGGTGCGCAAGGGCTAAAAATTGGGTGAGCAGGAGCAGATGGCAAGAAAGCGTGCTAAATGAACTCGTGGTGAGCTCTTATTTATACGGCTAGTGCGTTGAAAACTGGAGGGTCCCGCTTGTCAATGACTGTTGCTATTCTAGCAAGGGGAAGGTGTTTTTTCGGACCTTCGGCTTAAGGCCTTCATCCATATCGCAATCTGAATTCATCACTCTAACAAATTAATATTGCGAGGGGCTACTGTTGGGGGCCTTCGGCTTCCGAAGGTCCTCAAAAACATGATTTAACAATGTCTCTGGAGAATAATGTGTAAACAGGTACCTTCGGACTTAGATCAAAACCACAGCATGAAGATGCACAAAGAATGTGAAGGATGGCGCAGAGCCGAAGCTATGCGCAGGGGAGCTTCGGCGTGATAGCAGAAAAAGAAACCGACTTAAAAGGGAAAAGGCTATTTAGACCCCGATGGATTACTATAGAGTTATTAGCAAATGTAAAGGGAATGGGTGTAATTTTACATGGGCTGCGTCCCGTACCTATAAATAGATGAACAGTGCTCCCGTACTGTTCACGCTGACTTGGCATTTGTTTTCGCGTCACACTTGTACCCCTGCTTTCCTTCAAGCCGAAGGTACATTTATAATTTGTTATTGTTGATATAGAAACACAAATAAAAATAGGTTGATAATAATGTTTAAAGTGTTTATGTTATTTTCCACATTTTGTATATGAACCCTTCTTTACAATTTATTGTGCTTATAAAGGTCTGTCCTTTATAACCTTCATCCGGAATTCATTATATCCGAAGGGAGATAATGCTTAAAAGGACGAAGGACTTTAACATTTAACACTTTCTATGTTGCCTTGTTCTTAACTCGAAGCATTTGAGAACAAGTCCCCAACAGGCGTAAAACCTGTTGATCTTGATACAGTCGTATTGTGGCTCCACACCACTTTAATCAACTCTTCTAGCCACTTTCCTCTGAGCTGATTAAAAATTAACTTCATTATTCCTGTCATTAAATACCATTTGCTCTTTCGACAAGTCCATTTGACTCTGGATGTCTGACTGACGCAAAATAAATCTTCGTGCCGATTTGATCACAAAATTCCTTGAAAGCTTCGGCATCAAACTGTGTTCCGTTGTCCACAATTATAGCCTTCGGTACGCCGAAGCGACAAATAATGTTTTGCCAAAAGAATTTCTGGACTGTGACCGAAGTTATTGTGGCTAAAGGCTTCGCTTCAATCCACTTGGAAAAATATTCTACAGCCACCACAACATATCTTAAATTTCCTTGTGCTGGTGGAAGTGGACCTAACAAATCCAGGCCCCATCTTTGCAATGGCCAGGTTGGCTGTATTAATTGGGTTAGCGACGAAGGTTTTTTCTGGTCTCTTGCACATTTTTGACAATTTTCTCACTTTTGAACCAGATCTATTGCATCTGAAGCTGCCTTCAGCCAATAAAATCCTTGTCTGAAGACCTTCCCCAGCAAAGGTCTAGATCCAATGTGAGATACACACAAACCTACATGTATTTCCTTCATCAGCTCTATACCTTCGGTTGTGGATAGACACTTGAGAAGTGGAGAGCAGACTCGATGTTTGTATAACTCCCATTCTATTATCACATATGGTCTTGTTCTTTCCTCCATTCTCTTATTATAAGCTTCGTCATCCGAGAGGAAATTACCTTGGAGGAAAGATATAATTTCAGTCCTCCAATCTTCACTATGGACAGGAGATATAATGAGCACTGCTCTTTCGAGAAGTTCCACCGAAGGTGCTCTTATTGTTTCAAAGAATACTTCCGAAGGTAGAGGAAGCCCTTGTGCCGCTGACTTGGCTAGCAGATCAGCATGATCATTTTCCCCTCTTGGAATATTTTTAACAGAAAATCCCTCGAAAGAAGCTTCAAGCCTTCGAACTGTGTCTAGATATTTCTCAAGCTTCGGATCTCTTGCCTTGCAACTCTTGTCAATATGACCAGAAATAACTTGAGAATCTATTTTAAGTACTGCCCTTCTTATTCCCATTGCCTTTAACTTTCGAAGTCCCAAAAGTAAAGCTTCGTATTCAGCAATATTATTTGTACAGCTGAAATCAAGCCTTATTGCATAGCATGTTCTGACTTTGGAAGGTGCAACTAGGACAGCAGCCGCACCTGCACCGAAGGTTTCCCAGGAACCGTCGCAGAACACTGTCCAAGCTTCGGCATCTCTATTTGTTTCTTCTTCCTGAGCCCATGGCGTCCAGTCAGCAATGAAGTCTGCTAACGCTTAGGACTGAATTGAGGATCTATGTACATAGTCAATACTAAATTCGTTAAGCTCCGCAACCCATTTTCCAATCCTTCCAGTAGCTTCTCTGTTCCTCATAATATTCTTCAGAGGCTGTGATGAAGGAACAATTATGTGGAATGCTTGAAAATATTGCCGAAGCTTCCTGGAGGCCATTAAGACAGCATGCAACACCTTCTCCAGTTCTGTATAGTTTTTCTTTGATAAACTTAGAACTTCGGAGACAAAGTATACTGGGGCTTGCTTTTTAATTTGTCCTTCCAGCTTCTCCTGCACAAGCGCCGCACTCACTGCAGAGTGCGAAGCTGCCACATACAATAGTAACGGAGCCCTGGTGCGGGTGGAGTTAATGTTGTTAGATCAATCAAGTATTGCTTCAGCTCTTCGAAGGCTTTCTGTTGAGCTGAGCCCCATTGAAAGACTTCGGCTGACTTTAGTATTTCAAAGAATGGCAAGTTTCTTTCTGCTGATCTAGATATAAATCTATTTAATGAAGCTAGTCTTCCTGCTAACCGTTGGGCCCCCTTCTTTGTGCTTAGCGGCTCCATTCGAAGAATAGCTTCGATCTTGCTTGGGTTAGCTTCAATCCCCTTCGTTGAAACTAGACAGCCAAGGAACTTTCCCTTCTTCACTTCAAAAACACATTTTTCTGGATTTAATTTCAGGCTAGCTTGCGTGAAATTAGCAAATGTTTCTTGCAAGTCAGTGATGTGATTTTCTTGCTTCGTGCTTTTTACTATGATATCATCAACGTATGTTAGCACATTTCTGCCTATCTGAGAATGAAGGACCTTGGCTGTCATTCTGCTGAAGCTTCCTCCAGCATTCTTGAGCCCCTAAGTCATTCGAAGATAACAATAGGTGCCACTAGGAGTTATGAAGCTGTTCTTCGGCTCATCCTCCTTCTTCATCCATATTTGATGATATCCTGAGTAGCAACCTAGCAGACTCATAAGTTCTGAAGAAACTGCTGCATCTACAAGAGAGTCTATTCTTGGTAATGGAAATTCATCCTTCGGACAGGCCTTGTTGAGATCTGTGAAGTCAATATACATTCTCCATTTGCCATTGGCCTTCTTCACGATAACAGTATTGGCTAGCCACTCTGGATATTTTACTTCTCTGATAACACCAGCACTGAGAAGTCTTTTTACTTCATTCCGAGCACCTTCGGCTTTATCATCAGACATTTTCCGAAGCCTTTACTTTCTTGGCCTGAAGGACGGGTCAACATTGAGTGAATGTTCAATGACGTCTCTATTTACACCACAAAGATCATTGGCCGACCAAGCAAAAACATCTTTGTTGTTGAATAAAAACCTTATCAAGGTTTTCTCCTGCTCTTCAGACAGCTGAGACCCCAGCAGTACCTTCTGCTCTGCTATGTCTTCACATAGAAGCATAGGCTTCGGCTGATCAGCCGAAGCAGCCTTCTCTCTTCTATACATGTACTGTTCACAAGCTTCAGTTCCATCTAAATTGTGGATCACTTTTGAGTCTGTCCAGTTTCCTTCGGCTTTTCTAGCAGCTTCCTGACTACCATGAACAGCAATGGGCCCTTGTTTCGAAGGTATCTTCATGCATAGATATGCTGGATGAAGTATTGCTTCGAAAGCATTGAGTGTTCCTCGGCCAATTATTGCATTGTAGGGGTATTCCATGTCAACAATATCAAACACAACCTGTTCAGTCCTTGTATTGTGGACAAATCCGAAGGTCACTGGCATTGTGATCTTGCCAAGTGCTACAATCTGCCTTCCTCTGAAGCCACAAAGAGGGTGTGTAGCATCATGAATCTTGTCCTCTGGCTCTTACATCTGTCTAAAGGCCTTAGCAAATATGATATCCGCTGCACTGCTTGTATCAACTAGAACATTATGGACCAGAAATCCCTTGATGACACAAGATATGACCATAGCATCATTATGAGGGTAATCCTTGAGCTGAAGGTCATCCTGGGAGAAGGTGATTGGGATGTGGGACCATTTTGACTTGATGAAGGGTCCCTGCACCCTAACATGTTGCACCCTTCTCTGAGCCTCCTTCTTCTGCTTCTTGTTGGCCGGTTCTGAGCATGAACCGCCTGTTATCGGGAGCACCAGCTTTGTAACCAAAGCTACTTCAGCTTGATTGTTGAACGAAGCCATCAACTCAACAGTGGAGGTGAGTTCACCGGAGGTGGGCGCCAATGTTGGGGACTTGTTCTCAAATGCTATGAGTTAAGAACAAGGCAACACAAAGTATTAAATGTTAATGTCCTTCGTCCTTCGAAGCATTATTTCCCTTAGGATATAACAATCTTCGGACGAAGGTCATGAAGGACATACCTTCATGATTACAGTATATGTTAATGAAAGATAAAGTATATGAAACATGAAGGATAACATGAATAATCATATAACATCAATCACATAGTTTCATTATATGAACTTGGATAGATAAAGACGATATTTAATTACATTTGTACCTTTGGCTTGACAGAAGGCAAAAATTCGGGCGTTGCACACGAGAGAATACAAGATAGCCTGAACAGTACAGGGGTACTGTTCATCTATTTATAGGCACAGGACGCAGCCTATGAGAAATTACATTCATGCCCTTTACAAATGTTTACAATCATAATACAAGCTATCACGGGCCGACTGGTCATTTCATCTTTAAGTCGGTGCTTCTGGAAATATACTCTGAAGCTCTCTGATTGATAGCTTTGGCTTTGTGGCAATCTTCCGAAGGTGTTTCTTCTTATGGGACCTTCAGCGACGAAGCAGACCCCCAACAGGTCACCCTAGATTGTTATCCCTTTACCTTGTTATCACTGAATCACTTGGGTAGTTTTGCTATTGCTTTACATGGTTTTGCGATAATATTTCATTATATCCATGTTCCAATTTATTTTGTTATTCTATTCATGTTCATGTCAAGATCAATAATGTTAATTGGAACTTGGAGCTTAACTTGAGAAACACATGCCACCACAAGGGTTTAATGGGACGCCCTTGGCCAACTAATTAGGAAAGCTAGTGGAAGACTAACTTACCCGTAAAACTAGTAGTGGATCCCTAGCCATTCGCCTCGGTAGTGTCTAAGGGTCTAGCTAACCCTGGCGACATGGGATACACAACTTGTGGGTACAGGGTACAACCTCTGCAGAGTGTAAAACTGGTATACTAGTCGTGCTCGCGGTCATGAGCAGCTTAGGACTCTCTAATGATTAATTTATGGAACTTAAATTCAATTTTGTCATTTGCATATGCATGGGATTATTTATTAATTGTGTTCTATCATTTCTATTAAGGTTTGGTATTTACTTACGTTTAGTAACTGCTAATAAAATTTTGACCAACTACTTAAAAGCAATGCTCATCTTTAACCCCTGTTGTTGATTAGCCTTACACATCACATGAACTCCCACCTTTGGTGAGTTCATGCCATTGGTTCCCCACAACTTGTTGAGCTATGATCATGTGTGAGCTCACCCTTACTGTCTCACACCCCCCACAGGAGAAGAACAGGTGGTTCATGAGGAGCCACAAAGCAAGGAGTTTGATCAGATCTAGGTGGCGTTTCCCCAGTTGACTCTTGCGCTAAGGATGATCCTTAGTTCGTTTTATATTTATCTTTTATTTCGTAATAAGACTTCTGCTATGTAATAAATACTCTGATGTTATTGTGACATTTATCTCTATACACTCTGTTATTATATATGTTGTCTTCTTGGCGCATGTATGAGATGCACCCGGCTTTGTCCCTTCGGCTCGGTAATCTTACTAAAGAGTCCCTGGGGTTTTTTGTTATGAACCCGCCATCCACAGGGCAGTGCAATGAGTCTTGGGAATTCATTGACATTAGCCCCTGCACTTCTCGGTATTTGAGGCCCGATCCAGATACTTGAGAAAATAGGAAATAATCACAGAAATAGATTTTTAATGCATAAATAAATGTTAAAACTTGTTTAATTTGTAGAAAATCCATATGAACTCCAAATTGGTCAATTCCAGTTCCTAAATTTTTGCAATATTATTGTCTATCCATTAGTGCCACTATTTTGGCATGAAAGACAAACTAAAATTTATCTATTACTTAATCTTGTATTAAGCACATAAAACCTTGGAAAATTCATAACTTAAAATATATAACTCCAAAATTAATGATTCCTATTCCTAGGATCTTATTTTAATGTCTAGATTATTATTGTGTTTTTTATTTACATGTTTGGTGTGATGTTAATTTTTGCTATACTATGTATGTATTGTGTTGATGCGAGTAGACGAGCAAGCTACTGAGGATCCTGAGGTTCAGCTGGTAGAGACTGCTGAGCAGGAGCTCGTTGAAGGCAAGTTGTGCCCTTGATCACTTCCTTTTACCCATTCATGTTCTTATTATTCATAATGATCTGTATAGGTTAATTTTGCTGGGACCCAATAGGTTACCCTAGATTTTGACTATCTTTATACCTTGTTTCACCACTGGTTTAACTACTAAATTTTTGGGTAGTACATGCTATTGCTTTATGTGGTTTTGGGTATAGGAGATATTCACTACTCATGATACACTTTTTATTATCTATTTATTATTTACTATTCATGATAAGATCATTATGTTAATGGGAACATGGAGAACCACCCGATTAACTAGGAAAGCAAGTGGATGACTACCTTACCTGAAAGGGGCAAGGGCAGTAGGGGAGTGGTTAGCGTAGGGAGGTCCTTGGGTTGATTTTGCTGCGATGGCGGTGAGGCGAGGGATTCCTGCACTGGAGCTTCCTATAAACTATAGCGGGTTTTCTGAAGCTAGTGGAACTTTGTAAAGGCCTCGTAGTGGTACCCTGCCTCGCTTCCTTGGTAGAGGTGTATGGGGTCTGATCAACTCCATGGCAAATGGGTAACACGACTTGTGGGTAAAGATGTGCAACCTCTGCAGAGTGTAAAACTGGTATACTAGCCATGCTCACGGTCATGAGCGGCTCGGACACTCACTTGATTAATTTATGGAACTTAAATTCAATTTGTCATTTCATTGCATCTAGGATTATTTTATTATTATTTTTACTTATTATTACTATGGTTTGGTATTTACTTACACTTAGTAATTGCTATTAAAATTTTGATCAACTTATAAAAGCAATGCTCAGCTTTAGCCTTTATTTTATTGATCAGCCTTACACTTCACATGAACTCCCACCTTTGGTGAGTTCATGCCACATTATTCCCCATAACTTGTTGAGCGATGAACATGTGTGAGCTCACTCTTGCTGTCTCACACCCCCCCACAGGAGAAGAACAGGTGGTTCAAGTGGAGCCAAGTATCGAGGAGTTTGATTCGATCTAGGTGGCGTCTCCTAGTTGACTTTCTGGCGCCAAGGATGGATTTTAGATCCTGTTATGTTTATCTTTTATTTTGTAATACTTCCGCTATGTAATATATACTCTGATTATATTGTGACATTTATCTCTATACACTCTGTTATTATATATATTGTCTTCTTTGGCACATGTATGAGATGCACCCAGCTTTGTCCCTTAAAGCCCAGGTGTGACATCTTCGCTCTCAACATCTTCACCCTCAATCACGGTCTGCTCAGCTTCGACATTAGAAGTACCTTCGTCAGCCACAACAAGACCTGATCGTTTCATTACTTCTGAAATTGGTGCTGCCTCAGTGGCCTCGATTTCTTCCCCCTCACGAGACACCCTTGCAGTTGATCACACTCTGGCCATTTTTATGGATTTTTGCAGTTTGACGAAGCTAACCCATTTGACGAAGTTAACCTTAAACGATGAAGTGTTCGCTTAAAAGCGCAGTGCAAAAAGCTTCAGCTATGGTTAAACTTTTTAACAGCACAATAGTGCAATGGCAATGAATGTTGTGGTAACTCTTCATCAACCCGTCTGTTTATATAGTGCTGCAGGTGGGAAGGCGAACCGCCAGGTCGCCTGCACTCGCTGAATGGTGGACCACTCCACGCTTGGAATATTATAATTGTTTCTCGGCAACGAGCTCAGGGAAGGTGTTTTTCGATCCTTCGGCATTCCGAAGCCTTCGAGTTTTTCACGGTTCGAGCTCGTTACAAAAAACGATCTAGCACCACGAAGGGGCTACTGTTGGGGGCCTTCTTCTTCGCCGAAGGTCCTCTAAGAAAAAACACCTTCGACAAGATGACATGCAAGTAGGCGTGATATGAAGATGTATGTCGAAGCTACAATTGAAAGAGCTTCGGCATGATGAGGCGCTTGAGACGAAGGGTGGCACCGACTTAAAGAGAAAAAGACTGCATAGTCCCTGATAGTTTGAGTCATGGTTATGATTAGTTATCAAGGGCATGAATGTAATTTTCTCCGGGCTATGTCTCGTGCCTATAAATAGATGAACAGTACCCTCGTACTGTTCACGCTGACTTGTAATCACTTGCACGTCACTCGGGTTCTTCTATCAAGCCGAAGGTACAAATATAATTTAATATTATTGATGTTTGTTCAAAGATATAAGATGATAATATGAATAATCTAATGATCTAAAATGATTATTCATGCTTTCTCTATGTTCCATACGATCATGTTTATATCTTTGTATGTTGCAATGAAGGTATGTCCTTCATGACCTTCATCCGAAGATCATTATATCCTAAGGGATATAATGTTATGAAGGACGAAGGTCTTTGACCATTAACATTTGTGTTGCCTTGTTCTTGATTCAAAGCTTTTGAGAACAAGTGACCAACATATGATAACCCGATCTAAGGTCAATCTTAGAGAATACCGTGGCACCTCTCATGTGATCAAATAAATCTTCAATACGATGTAAAGGATACTTATTCTTAATTATGACATCATTAAGTGATCTATAATCAACACACATCCTCTGTGATCCATCCTTCTTCTGTACAAACAGAACCGGCGCTCCCCAAGGTGAGGAATTCAGACATATGTACCCCGCCACCTGCGACTCCGTTAGTTGTTTCTTAAGTTCTTTTAGTTCTTCTACTGACATCATGTATGGCCTTTTAGAAATAGGAGTGGTTCTAGGTAAGAGATCAATAACAAACTCAACTTCCCTATCTGGTGGCATCCCGGATAACTCCTCTGGAAGGACATCTGGGAACTCTCTAACCACATCGATGTTTCTGCCCACAAATTTACTATCTACTAGATATATGGCAGGTCTGGTGGAGGGGGTTATGGTAATCATGACTTCGAATTTTTCTCCTTTTGGACTGGTGAGTTCTACGGTTCCCCTAGCATAATGTATAACTGCCTTTGCTTTCCTTAACCATGACATACCAAGTATCAGATCTATACTACTTTCCTCTAATACTATAGGCATAGACCAGAATTCCCTTCTCATGATTGTCAGTGTTAATCTGTTGGTCATATAATTTGCTTCAATAGGCCCTTTAGGGGTTATTACTATCATGGATTTTTGCATATTTTGAAGTTGTAACTCATTTGTGTTGACATAGCGACCAGAAATAAATGAATGCATAGCTCCAGAATCAAATAATATAGTTGTAGGAACTATATTAATGTAAAACGTACCGATAGCAATATCAGCACCGTCAGCAGTAGCATCAACACTGACTTGGTTGACTCTGGCAACGTTGAATCCCTTACCGGAGGCCAAAGTCTATTGCTTGCCTTCAATGTTGCTTTGAGCGGGTGTGTCGGGGTTCCTCTTCGGACAAGCATTGTCGTAGTGTCCAACCTCACCACACTTGCAGCAAGTGGTGACTGTACCCTATCCAGCAGGTCTCACCAGGGTGCTAGTGGGGGCAGCCTGCCGAGTATGCGAAGTTTGTGGAGTCGCTTGTGGTGTATAATGAGCAGGTCGTTGGTATGACTGTTGCTCTCCTCTAGGACGAGCTGGTATACCCTAGGGTGGAACATAGCAAGGACGAATGCTACTTCTCCCCTGTCCCTAGGTGTTAGCCTTCCTCTTCATCTTGCCCAGTTGAACATGTTTGTGTTCAACAGCTATGGCCTTGACCAGAAGCCTCTAGAAAGATGGGAAGGTGTGAGATACCAGCTGATACTGGAGTGGCCCAATGAGTCCCCCATGAACTGCTCCTGCTTCCTTTCATCATCAGCCACCTCCTCTGGAGCATACCTTGACAGCTAAAAAATTTGTCACGGTATTCACTAACTATCATGTTGCCTTGCTTAAGTGATAAGAATTCCTTCTTCTTAATTTTCATCAAGCCAGCGGGAATATAATAGTTCCTGAATTGTCTAGAAAATTCTGCCCAGGTAATAGTGTTGGCAGTAGCATGGGCACTGTGGCGGAACCGCCCGAATTATTCCAGCTTAAGTGCCCGAGTCACGCCTTAGAGGCAGCAACACACTTAAATCGGAATAACCCATCAGTCCGTCGGATCTAGTCCGATGAAGCCACTCACCTGGATCGAATACCACTAGCTCACTCAAAGGTGAGGCACAGAGAAATACAATAAAGCATAATACCATAAATTAGGAAAGTATCATTAGGGATTACATTATCGGAGTTTCAGAAATAATAACCATAAGTTTTAATGCAGCGGAAATAAAGAAAACCGAGTAACATGGTGAAGCCTGGCCACACTACTCCTCCTAGTCCTCTCTTGCGGAAGAGTAACCCACTCGACCGTCTATCCCAGTGGCAGGGATGAAGGCCAAGTCACACCATCAACCAACTCAAGGAGGTACCTACAAAAATTATGCCACAAGCAAGGCTGAGTATACTAATACTCAGCTAGACTTACCCGGTGTGAGGAGTCTACTCCTCTACCTCTAGACCATGAAGTTGTTTGGCTGAGGGGTTTGGTTTGCCAAAAGCACTAGCAGATTCTAAAATCAAGTTTTATCTTTTCAAGTTCTAGAATATTAATTTAGACTATATGAGTATCTAATTACTCATACATGGTATTAAACATTATGCCAATCAACATCTTTTGATAGTAAACTCATTCCACTTCTAACTCAATGCAACAGCATGGATCAAGCAGTCTCATTAGCTGCAAGAAGCAGACGATTCGAATCAAGTTTTAACCTTGCAAGGTAAACCTAAACACACGACGTGGTGAGGCACTCCGTCCCCACACACATCAGTCGTCCCCATCGATTCCCTGGCAATAGAAAGGGGCTCACCGCCTTGGCATACAATGCCCCACTGACCCCGGCTACCGCCGTGCAGTGACCGCACTTATACCCACCATATCCGGAATGGGAGACCACGTCTTAGGACGTGTGAGGAGGACAATCTGCGGGCAGGTTCATTCAGGTACTAGGCTTACCAATTTACCATATTTCTCGACATGTGTTTAGTACGTTCAAACGCTTGACCCACGGTACCACACATTAATCCTTATTCCAATTGTCGTCTCGTAGACAACGCATCCCCATGGATCGTTGTCCACAAACCATCATCATTCCGATATAAAAATGAACACAACCAATTCCTGACCTCACGCGAGTGCTAGAAAAATCACTCGACTTCTACCGAGATCCCTAATTACAAAGCAGCTACTCGACCTAGCATACTAGTATCCATCTCAAAATGAATCCTGAGTTCGTGCAACTAGTGTTTCAGGTAACTCCTACACTTAAGTGCACAGTACAAGCCTACAAACATTAAGTGTAGTAAAATAGCATATATAATAGTTATGCATAAAACTGGGGCTTGCATGGAATTCAACACTAGATAGTGTGTGCTAGATGACACTCGCTTGGCGAGCATCCACTGGTCATGTCCATCCTTCTTTGGGTCGTCCACCAACTTCATCTTGTTGTTGGCACCACATCACTTGCTCGATCATCATATCTTGGTCCTAAATGAGATGCAAGATGCATATGTATGAATATAATGAAAGTAGCACAAGATATACAAATACACGGTAGCGAACTAAACATTAAATTGTAAGACACCGTAAACAACCACACGCTAGCATTAGTTATCTACACGTTATCAACGTTCAACATTAACACCATTAAAAAGATGACAACATTTTACTTATTTACGCAACACAAATACGACATCACAAGTACGCGTATTTACTACGATCACCTTAATCATTCATTTGTTCTCCTATTGACCACACAAGAGCAACCAAGACAACGTAAGTTTAAATAGGACATAGGCATCAATAACTACGGAACTCCTATATCACAACCAACTACATCAAGCAAGCACATTAATCATGGAACGCATGTTAACCTAAGTTTAGTCATTACAAGTCTATGTCCGCTAAGTGATAACTAAGAAGTTTTAGCCAAAAGGGTGAACTCAACATCAATGAGCACTTGCAGATTTTTGGACAGCAACACAACAGTTACTTGTTTTAATCATAACTCTTCAAATACTAATCCAAAAATAGCAAACTAGGACTTTCTGGAAAGCTTAAAAAGTGAGCTACAACTTTGATATTTTTACCTCAACATGATTCAACACTTAGCAAGGTCAAAAAGTGCTAACACGACAGCTATGTCCAGATTTGGACAAATCCATAACTAGAGATTCATGCACCCAAATCAGGTCGTCCTAGATTTTATAGAAAGATAATGAAATTGCCAACAGAACATTTACAAACATCTCAAGGTGATTCAATATGCAATCAATGATAAAAGACACTAGAAGGCTTTTCTGTCCAGATTTGGACAGATTCAGTCTTCACACTTTAAACATCCATAACTTAACCTTCAGATCACCAAAAAGTTTGGAAAGCTTAGAAAAAGTACTACATAAATTTTATAATCACAAAGAAGTGATTCCATATTTAATCAAATCAAACACTACAGTTTTTAAAATCAGTTCTGACAGTGGACAGAACACAGCAACCATTTCATAAAATTCATAACTCTGTATAGAAATTGGACAGATTCAGTTACTGAATTTGTGAAAAGCATAACTTCTAAAAGATCAGACTTATGGCTGTCCAATTTTAACACAAGTAAGATAATAAAGTTATCTACAACTTTTCTATATGGC
The DNA here is from genome assembly GCF_902167145.1 of Zea mays. Taxonomy (NCBI): domain Eukaryota; kingdom Viridiplantae; phylum Streptophyta; class Magnoliopsida; order Poales; family Poaceae; genus Zea; species Zea mays. The sequence continues at coordinate 113,400,020 of NC_050100.1, forward strand.
TTTTCTGCAGAAAACATGATTTGGTTCATTAAACATACAACACGACAAAAACAGTGCGTGCAGTCCAAAACAGCAACTAATAAATTTCGGCTCCTATTTACTTCGAAAATTACCATGTTCTAGAGACTGGAATTAATCTAACACTTTACCATTTATTAGAGTTAAAACAATCAAATTAGGACCAACAAGTCGACTTACTAATTTTTATCCAAGTCATTTTGTATTACTAGCTTAATCATACTACGCATATAAGTCTATTACACCTTCTTCGCCCGAATTACAATCCTCAAGCCCAACATTCATCACACATATATAATGTACTTAGATCACAATCACAGCACCACTAAATCATATGATGCGTCTATTTCATTTTTCATATACATCCAATTAGCATATGTGATGGGTATCACAGCGAAGGCATAACACATCTAGACCCGACTCATAACCGGGGGTGACTACTTGGTCACGTCACCACTTCACTACCCAAGCCGAAACAATTTCGTAGCCACATCAACCAAACTTCTAATTGAGTAAAACCTACACCTCCTTGTCACAAATACAACCATATTGCGGCATGCACTCGAGACACTTGATCCATGTAGCGCAACCATATATACGATGCACCATGGCACACACACACACACACACACATACGTGTACTAATTCAATCCTCACATCACTTGTATTTCCAAACTTACTCATCACATTAAACAAGCATGACACATCTATTTCTCTAATCTCCCTATGCATCCACACATACACTCGTTGGCTTTTCAAACGCAAACACACCTACGCGTACCACTTTCTCCTCCATGAATTTCGATTCGCATACAACATATTCACACCCATATTCGCACATCGACCAATTTATACGAATCGTAAACCACCAATCTCTAACTCGAAATCACCATGCATTTACTTCCCAAATCATGAACGCATACATGTTTATCATATGACCTGAGTATTTCAACAAGCACTCTACAACATAGCCTCATCACGCATAATTTGTACTACGAATCTACTTGACCACCCAAAGCATCTACTCGAAATCATGAACACAACCATACTACGACCTACCACCGAAACATTCCAACCACATCTATTCAATTCATTAGTTGAGTCGATCAAGAGCGACATGCACCTACTCACCATAAACAAACCCAATCGGTGTTTGTAAGAACGATGGTGATTCCAATTTGTGCAGAGCTCCGAACATCCGACGAGCGTTGAGCGGCTTGCCTTCTCCTCCACGCAAAACACGGGGTTCCTCTCCTCCACAAAAAAACACACATACACAATTAATCGCAGGAAAACAACGCTGATGTGGAATCAAACAAGGATCATCGCGGTCTCACCAGGGGTGAACGACGTCGGTGTTAGGGCTGCGTAAAACATCAAACACCCGGTGAGCGTCGACGGTGCAGCAACAACACATCTCCCTCGACGCTTCGCCGAACACTTGGCACGTGCGCAGCGGGACATGCAACAGTGAGGTGTAGTGTTGCGCGTGCACCAACGATGGCTGCAAAAGCGGGATGGCACAGCACAGCGCGCGGGTGCGCAGCGAGGCAACACAGATGGACAGTGCGCCGAATCGAGCCCAAAAAAATATTTGATGACGATGTCCAAGATAGTGCTCGACACAGGCACTTCGCCAAACACAAAAGAGGCGAGCAGGGTGCTGATGGAGAGGAAGGAACAGGGCAGCCTTGAGGACTCGACGGCGATGAATGGAGGAGCAGAGAAGGAGTTCGACTCCATGATGCTGGCCGTGAGCAGGTTAGGGGAAGGAGCAGAGAAGGGAGGGAGGACACCGACATTTGGGAGGAGGGGTGCAGTGGAGCAAAGAGCTCTTAGGGGCCGGCGGCCATGGAAGTCGCAGGGGGCACCATGGGAAGCTCCGAGTAGGGGGGAGAAAGGAGAGGGGCGGCTGGAGCCAAGGGAGGAGACGCAGGGAATCCTGGACGCCATGACTGCTGGCCGGAGCTGGAGCTCAGTCGCTGTTTGAGGAGAAGAGAGCAGGGGCGGACGCCATGGCGAGAAGGAGGAGCTGAGCTCCCTGCTTGCTGTCGTGTGAGAGAAGGAAACAGGGAGAGGGAAGGTGGCAGCTAGGGGGGAAATGGATAATTTCCAATTTACAAGGGGAGGTACTTCTATTTATAGACAAGTGCTAGGGCTAGGGTTTTAGTGGGGTTGCTTAGGGTAGAAGCAAACCAAAAATACTCCAGGAATTTCGGCGGCGATTTATCTGTGCGAGACTGAAATTGAAACGACAAACGAGGAAAACCGGTGTCATGATGACGCACGATTAAGCAATTAATTTGGACCGAGAATTCGATTTGGCTTCGCTTTGAAATTTTCTCGCGCACTATTTTAGAAACAAATGTTTCTCTCAAACTTTTGATCGGCTTTGGATTTTTAGTCGGAGAAGGCGAATCATGACATTTTAAAAATCACTGTCGATGCGGGTTTTGAGTTCGGTTCGGACATAGAGATATTTAGCCGAGTCGGATAATAACTAATTAGATACCGATATGACAGAGTATTTCGTTTGAGAGTACGGACTCGGATTAATTTTTGGACAGAGATCGAACATCGAGAAATTGGATACGGACACATCTCGACTAGCAACTGTCTAGCATTTGATTATATGATCTTTAGACGAGATTTATAAATCGAGATTGATTATCGAGTTTGCATTCGTGCTGAGAAATAATAGTATTAATAGGCTCCAAATTCGGCCTTTCTAGAGATCGAATAAAATCAGAAATCGGTGAAACCTTCACAAGTAACATGATAAATGGAGATAAACGCGATCGAGAAATAGAAATTTTTACTGAGCATCCGAGATAAGGATAAATCTCCCGACATAACACGAAACAGACACCTGGGGTGTCACAAGCAGCATAGTAGGAGTCCCACCAATCAGCAGCGGGGCCAGTGAGACGACCCGACGCATAGAGCACCTTCTCCCGATAAGTAGATTGAGGAATATTAAGCATCTTCTCCACTGATTTCAGCCAATCATCAGCATGTAGAGGATCTAAAGAGCTGGAGAATGTAGGTGGCTTGTGACTCATGAATTCCTGGTGCTTGTTCCGGGCAGGAGCTGATGGTGGTGGTGGAGGTAGTGGTGGTTGTTGTTGTTGTTCCAGTCATTCTTATTTCATCTCCTGTCGTATTTCCTGCCACTCCTAGCGCATCTCTTGATGTTTTTGCCGCATCTGAGCTTGCATTTCAGTCATTATGTTCGCCATTTGCTGCAGCAGCTGCATCTGAGCGGCAGCTACTGGATCTGTCCTAGCCGGTGGAGGGTTCGGTGGAGGATTCATCTCTCATTGTGGTTGGTTAGCAATCCTCCTGCGATAGTCGTTGGCAGGTAGATCGTGTGGCGAAACCGCCCGAATTATTCCAACTTAAGTGCCTAAGTCCCGCCTTAAAGGCTAGACCACACTTAAATAGGAATAAAACATCAGTCCCTCGGATCTAGTCCGACAAGGCCACTAACAGGATCAAGTACCACGTACTCACTTGAAGGTGAGGCACAGAGCAAATACAATAAAACATAAAAGCATACATTAAGGAGTACTTAAATTTATTTCAACATCATCGGAGTTTATCAAAGTAGTGATCATAGTTCGAAATGCAGCGGAATATAACTAACGGTAAATAAACGGAGGGATGGGGAAGCCTGACCCATCACTCCTCATGCTCTTCCCCTACAGAGGTAGGGTCCCACTCGACTGTCCAACCCGGTGGCAAGATGGACGGCCAAGTCACTCCAGCAACCATATCCTCCAGGAACCTGTAAAAAATTATGCCACAAGCAAGGCTGAGTATACTAATACTCAGCTAGACTTACCCGGTGTGAGGAGTCTACTCCTCTACCTCTAGACATGCAGCTGTTTGGGTGAGGGGTTTGGTTTGCCCAAAACACTAGCTAAGTCTAAAATCAAATTTTAGCTTTTCAAATTTTAGTGTGACTCTCTTAAGACTAAATGTGTACCTAGCTCATCATACATGGTATCAGACATTTAGCAATCAACATCTTTTGCCAAATCAACTCATTTCCACTTATTACTCAATGCAGTACAATGGATCAAGCAGTCTCATTATATGTCAGAAGCAGATGATTCGAATCGAGTTTTCATTCTTGCAAGGTAAACCTAAACACACGACATGGCGAGGCACTCTGTCCCCACACACATCAACCCTCCTGGCAACAGAACAGGGCTCACCGCCTTGGCGTACAATGCCTCACTGACCCCGACTGCCGTCGTGCAGTGACCGCACTTGTACCCACAATAACCGGAATGGGAGACCACGTCTCAGGTCGTGTGAGGAGTAAAGTCTGCGGGCAGGTTCACTCAGGTACTAGGCTTACCGATTTACCATATTTCTCGGCATGTGCTTAGTACGTTCAAACACTTGACACAGGTATCCGCACGTTAATCCTTATTCCAATTTCTGTCTCGTAAACAATGCATCCCCATGGATCCGTGTCCATAGACCATCATCATTCTGTTATCAAAGTGGATACAACCAATTCCTGACCTCGCGCGAGTGCTAGAAAAATCACTTGACTTCTACCGAGATCCCTAATTAGCAAAGCAGCTACTCGACCTAGCATACTAGTATCCATCACAAAGGAAATCCTGAGTTCGTGCAACTAGGGTTTCATTCAATTCCTTCACTGAAGTGCACAATACAAGCCTACAAACATTAAGTGCAGTAAAATAGCATATAGAATTGGTTATGCATAAAACCGGGGCTTGCCTTCCAAAGCTGGGGCAGGCAGATCCTCGATGGCAGGCTCTGGTGCTGGCTCCTGGGATACCTCCTGAGCAACTCCTTGCTCCGGAACGAGGATGTAATCCCCATCAGCGAGATTACAGTCTATCGAATGCAATGAATAAGATATATGCATATTAATGATATGACATTTTGTAAATGCTATGCAAGGTGAACAATATTAAAAGAGTGAATAAACTAGTGTTTTCTTTGCCAGAGGGTGTAATAAAGGTTGTAGACACTCATCCAAGGGTATTGAGTGAACTTAAGAATTTTAGTCATCTCTCATATGTTTGTTTGGGCTCTTGGGGGGGATTTAATTGCTCACCACTAATTTCTCCCATAATTTTCCTCTTACCCTTTTATTATGCTCATCATTAAGCACCTTGAACTATTATGGCATTTTAGAATTTTCCAAAAATGTTACAAAAATTATAGTGGGTAAATATTGACCTCTGTGGTTTATTCTAAAAATTGGAGGTTGAAATTAATTTAGATACTCCTTGTGCAAAAATGACCAAAGTAAGGGTACAAGGGTATTTTACACTATAGCTCTGCTTTTGGTGAGGGTTCTGGACTAAAATTTATTTTTGCCATGATCTAAAGGTGATAATAGGCCTTTGTGTTAAAAATCACAGAAAAAGACCCACTGGTCATTTAGTTGTGATTTTCTAAAATTTAATGCCAAAAAGGTACTTATAACTAACTTGTTATTTGAAAAATGTCAAACAACAAAACTTATATTTTTCCTAGATTCATATCAGCATAATATTAGCTATTCCAAGGATTGGGGTGGGTTCTCCTCAGGCTTATTTTTTAGGATTATTCTAAGTTTTCATTGTTTTCATGAAATAAAATGTGGTGCATTTCTTTTGTACTAACAGAGGGCTTAACAAAATTTTCCTGTGAACTATATTAATAAAGTAAGCTAGCAAAAATGTGTTGCCCACTGGTTTTTATTTTAAACTCCCTTCTCTATTTTTTAACTTTGAGTCAAAGTAAGTTCAAATGGTAAACCCTTCCCTAATCTGGTGTACTGAGGGGTTTATTATTTTTAAACAGTCTAGGTAGTGGTTTAGTACCTCTCTATTTTTTCTTAACCCCAGTCTAAATTTGTAGTTATTTTTCCCTTCTTTATTTAGCTTTTGGTCAGTTTACTATTTAAATCTAAACTTTAAAATTTTCTAGAGTACTTAGGGTGTTTGGTATTTTTCCTAAGTAGTTCATAATATTTAGAACCTAGCAAAATTAGTTTGACCAAATTTGGTTGGATATAACTGAAGATAGATTTCAGGAGTACCCTGGCCGATGAAGGAGTCTACTTTCTTGCTTACCTACCCGAGTCGGCAACTTCCTTTGATGGGTTGAGAAGGATGGCAAGCTGGTTACTCAAATTGGAGATACCCTGTTCTAGGAATGAAAGGGTTCATCACCCCGGAACGAGGTAAAGGGCTACCCCTTGACCGAGTGAAGGTTTTGAATTTTGCAAGCTCTGTCTATATTTAAATGAATAATGTTTAAAAGGTTTTATGAAAAAACAGTTTACACCGAGACCCCTGGGCTTTCCCTAAACTAAGTCTTTAAACTATACCCCTGCGGGACTATTCATCTGAGTCACTGACTGTTCAAACCCCCCCAGCTTCTTCTTCTTTTCCCCCGAGCTCCCTCCCCCTTTGAAATAGTAACCGCGGGGAATAAACAGGGTGGTGCGGCTTACCGGCGGCGAGGAAGGTCCGGCGAAGGGCGGGGTTAGCTCCGGGAGGTCCTGGCGGTCATGTCGAGGTGCGACTCGTCGACGGTGATGGCTAGAATCGGTCGGGCCACGTGCGCAGGCGGTCGGGCTCGTCGGCGGCGTACGATCCGGCCTGCTCACGGCGGTATTGTTCAATCCAATGGCACAGGAAGCTTTATGGGGTACTAAAGATGCTACCCGTGCAAGGAATCGAAGAAAGGCTCACCGTGGAGCTAGGTCTACGTGCACCGGCGGTTGGGTGAAGTCCGGCGACGTCGATCCGGTGTTTCCGGTGAGGTAGAGTTCAATCCCCGGCTCTGGAAGCTTCACCGAGGTCCGTAGAGGCTATCCCGAGGGTCGGACGGGGCGGGGAATGGCTAGGTTGGTTGGTCTACGGTGGCCGTGGCTTGTGCGGCCGCTAGCACCTTGCACACGGGGCAAACTCCAGCGAACTCGAGCTTGGGTTGGGTCAGTGGCGCACGGGGGTGTACGGGCGAGGTCGGGATGGCTTTTATAGGCATGGGCGTGGACGCGAGGTTGGCGCAGCGCGGGGCTGCGCGTGTGGGCGGAGCGCCGAGGGCGTGCTCTAGCGCGCCAGAACGCATCGAACACGTGGGCGTTTGTTTCTGCCTCTGTTCAAGCGTTGGCAGGGATCACAAACGTGCGAATCTTGCCAAGGGTCTTGTGCAAATCTCTTCCTGGCACCTAGGGCTAGCTAGTTTGTGTGAGTTCCAATGGGAGATATGCCCTAGCTTGGGAGATATGCGGGCGCCAAGTTGGGTCTATCGGCACTGTTCAACCCGAGACAAAACTGATGTCAAACCTTGTCAAATGGTCTTGGCTTCAATTAAAATTTTTCTAGGGTGTGCCTTAGGTAGTTTGGCCACTTTTTGTTATTTGGACCAAGGGGTTTTGACGCCAGCACAAAGGTGAACACCTTTGATCTTTGGTCTAGGGTGGTTTTTGGGACTTAGAGAGATTTTTAAAGGCTCAAGTGTGCTTTCCACTTGGTGAACTATTTTGAGGTTTTTGTTGGGCCTTTTTGCAAGATTTCTCTTACTAAATTTTGTAGCCTTACTAATACTCTTCATCTTTAGTAAAGGTTCCTTTTTATGTTTTGATCATTTGCCCACTCTTTCCCCTTTAATCCCATGGTTAGGGTTTAAGGGCTTAAGAGGAATTAGGGTTTTAGAATCTTGTTTGTGGGTGAACATTGTATGGAGCATAGGGTTTTCTTCCTTGTTATGGTTAATGCTTAGCTTAGCCATGATTCTAAAAATTTTAGTGCCTTCACTCTCCATTTTTAGCATAAAGTTTGAGTAGGACCCAATGTGCTTCTTTGGCCAGGGCTTTGGGTAACACCAGGGGTGTTACAACCCTCCCCCTTAAAGGAATATCGTCCCGAGATTGGGTAGGGATCCTTTAGTGGGGTACCAAGAAGATGTGTGCTGGTGTGTTGCACCTTCCTTAAACCAAGTTTCTCTAGTTAACTGCTCTTTGAATGTCATTCTCTTTGCAACTTCAGAAAGAAGTCCTTCTAGAGTTATTTTCACAACTTACTCTACTCCTTCTAACTAGGTTTCTCTTATATTTAGATTCAAAGGGCAGGTGGGGGTGGGTGTTTTGGGTTACGTACCAACTCCTTTAGGCAGAAAGTCGGGGAAGCGAGAGTGTAGAAAATCCTCAGTTTCCCACGTAGCCTCTTCTTCTGAATGGTTGCTCCACTGAACCTTATACATTCACATTGACTTTGCTCGAGTTGACCTTTCCTTTTGTTCCAATACCCTGACGGGGTGCTCTTGATAAGATAAGTTTGGTTCTATCTCCAATTATGGTTCAGGTAGCACTTCCGTGGGTAAGCGGACACACTTCCATAGCTGAGATACGTGGAACACATCATGAACTGCTGACATATGAGGTGGTAACTTCAATTGGTATGCTACAGGTCCATAAGTTTCCTTGATCTCATAAGGCCCAATATAGCGAGGAGCTAACTTGCCCTTGATTCCAAACCTCTGAACACCTTTGGTGGGTGACACCTTAAGATATACATGATCTCCCACTTCGAATTGTAGAGGTTTCCTTCTCTTATCATGATAGCTCTTCTATCTGGCCAGAGCAGCTTCCAAGTTCTTTTTAATGACACTGACCTTCTCCTTGGCTTCAAGTACTAAGTCAGGTCCAAAAATTTCCCTCTCTCCAGCTTGTGACCAATTTAGCGGTGTTCTACACCTTCTCCCATACAAGGCCTCAAAAGGTGCCATCTTTAAGCTGGACTGGTAGCTGTTGTTATACGAGAACTCCGCCAAGGAAAGGCATATGTCCCAATTCTTACCATAGTGTAGCACACAGGCTCGCAAGATGTCCTCGAGAATCTGATTTACACTTTCCGTCTGACAATCTGTCTGAGGATGGTACGCTGAGCTTCTAATCACAGTGGTTCCAAGTGACTTTTGGAGCTGCTCCCAAAAACGTGCCACAAACAGTGCCCCTCTATCAGATACAATAGTCCTCGGACTTCCATGCAAACGCACTATTTGGTCAATATAGATCTCTACATATTTCTCTATCTTGTGCGTGGTATGTACTGGCAAGAAATGAGCTGTCTTGGTTAATCTATCCACAATAACCCAAATAGAATCATGGTGTCGGGAGGTGTTGGGCAATCCCACAATAAAATCCATGCAAATATCCTCCCATTTCCAAGATGGTATGGGAAGGGGCTGCAAGGTACCTGCCACCTTCAAATGACTAGCCAAGATGGTATGGGAAGTGTCGCATTCAGATACATACTTAGCAATTTCCCTCTTCATTCTGGTCCACCAATACAAATATCTGAGATTATGATACATCTTGTTACTGCCGGGGTGCATGGAAAATTTGGAGAGATGAGCTTCATCCAATATTTTCTGCCCGAGTTCTGGGTTCTTAGGAACAACCAATCGGTCTTCAAACCATAGAACTTCCTTGCTGTCCCGACGAAAGCATTTGTAATTATCCACCTTTTTCTCGAGCATAAGCTTAATGACTTGAACACCCTTGTCACCAATCTGTGCCATGATTATCTGCTCATGTAGAGTGGCTCCACTGAGATATAATCGAGGGTACCTAAGGAAACAACTTCCATGTTTAACTTGCACAACTCGTCACACAGAGTGGCGATCTTAGAGTTCATAGTTACACAGTTGCACTGGGCCTTTTGACTTAAGGCATCTGCCATGACATTGGCCTTGCCTGGATGGTAATGCACCTCCAAATCATAGTCCTTGATCAATTCCAACCATCTTCTCTGCCTCATATTCAGATCAGCCTGAGTGAAAATATATTTGAGACTCTTGTGATCAGTATAAATGGTACAATGAGCTCCCATTAAATAATGTCTCCATATCTTCAGAGCATGAACTACGGCTGCTAACTCCAAATCATGTGTGGGGTAGTTCTGCTCATGAGGCCTAAGTGCTCGGGATGCATAGGCAATAACTCTGTTGTCTTGCATCAAGACACATCCCAATCCAGTGCCCGAAGCATCGCAATAAACATCGAAAGATTTGGTGTTGTCAGGCTGTGCTAGCACGGGTGCTGTTGTCAGATGCTGCCTCAAGTTATGAAAGGCATCTTCACATTTCTAACTCCATTCATACTTTACTCCTTTCTTCAACAATTCAATCATTGGCTTTGCAATCCTGGAGAAATCTGTAATGAATCGCCGATAATATCCTGCCAATCCCAGAAAACTCCGAATCTGTCGTACGGTGGTAGGAGGCTTCCAATTCATCACTTGTACTTTCTCAGGATCAACTGATATCACATCCTGAGAAATGGTGTGACCCAAAAATTTAATCTCCCTCAGCCAGAAATCACATTTGGACAATTTAGCATACAACTGATGATCGCGCAGTCTCTGAAGTACTGTATGCAAGTGCTTAGTATGCTCCCGTTCATTTCTTGAATATACCAGAATGTCATTAATGAAAACCACTACAAACTTGTCCAGCTCTGGCATAAACACTGAGTTCATCAAATACATGAAATATGTCGGAGCATTGGTTAGCCCAAAAGACATCACCAAGTACTCATAAAGTCTGTATGTGGTAGAGAAAGCTGTCTTCGGAATATCACTGGCTCTAATCTTGATTTGATGATAGCCAGAGCGAAGGTATATCTTGGAAAACACCTTGGCTCCCACCAACTGATCAAACAACACATCAATGTGGGGCAACGAGTACTTATTTTTGATTGTCACCACATTGAGAGGGCGGTAGTCAACACACAACCTCAGACTCTCATCTTTCTTCTTTATGAACAAGGCTGGACATCCCCATGGAGAAGTACTCAGGCGAATGAATCCCTTGTCCAACAACTCTTGTAACTGCTTTTTCAATTCTGCCAACTCTGCTGGAGGCATTCTATAGGGTCTCTTGGATATAGGGGCAGTTCCGGGTTGCAGCTCAATTGCAAAGTCTATGTCTCTGTCGGGTGGCATCCCTGGCAATTCATCTAGAAAAACATCGGGGTACTCACAAACCACTGGAATCCTTTCGACGGGTGACTATATCAGGGTGAAGGCACAGGAACGGGTACAACCCTGGCTAGGCAAATATAACGTGATTTCACCACTAGTAGGTGAGTGTATCTCAATGGCCCTTGCTGCGATATCAATTACTACATGATGTCTTGACAACTAGTCAGTTCCTAAGATGATGTCCACACTATCCAATCCCAAGATAAGGAGGGTGGTTTTAATTATAAGACTACCAAGTTTTATTGGCACCTGCTTGTTGATTTGATAGGTGGCAACCCTGCCTCCTAGTGTTGAAATGTAATGCCCCCATTCGTGTGATGAAAAGGCAACTGGCATTTGGCACTAAATTTTGCACTGATAAAACTGAGTGATGCACCAGAATAAAAAAGAATGTCTGCAGGATAATTCAAAACGAAAAAGATACCGGTCATGACGGGTGCTCCCTCTGGAATATCAGCCATGGTGGTGAAGTTCAGCCTGCCTTGCCTCACTTGCACCTTCTGCCTCTTGCCTTGGTTCTGATTGGAATTCTGTCCCTGCCTCTGCTGGTTCTTGGGGCAATTCTTGGCGTAGTGTCCAGTGCTGCCACAAGTGAAACACATGTTGTCATTTGCCTGACGGTACTGCTGTTGTGGCTGGTTGTTGTTCCTCTGAACTGGGGGTTGAGAGCGGTTGGGTGCCTGCTGCTGCTATTGTGGTCGGATCACCCATCATCCTTGCTGTTGTTGAGGTCCCCTATTCTGAGTGTCGGACACAATCCTGAAGCGCTGAGGCTGAGCTGAAGGTCCTGCCATAGGGGTCTTCCTCTTCTTTTCTGCCTGGCAGGCTGTGATGCAGTCTTCCTGAGAAATGGCCATGTTGACTAACTCATTGTAGTTGTTGGCCCTAACTGTGTTGAGACGGTCGTGGAGCTTAGTACTGAGGCCCCTCCTGAACCTGTCCCTCTTCTTCTCATCCGTGTCAGCATGATAGCCGGCGTACTAACACAGGTCATTGAAGGCTTGGGCATACTGTAACACTGTATGATTCTCCTGAGTGAGTGCCAGAAACTCATTGAGCTTGCGGTCCATGATGCCTGCTGGTATGTGATGTCCTCTGAATGCTGCCTTGAACTCTCCCCATTCCACCACGTGAACAACCAGCTGCATAGCGAGAAAGTGATCCCACCATGTTCGCGCGGGTCCGCGAAGCTACTGGGTGGTGAAACGGACCTTGGCCACATCTGAACAAACTCCATTAAGCAGTGGGAATTTGGATTCCACCACCCTGAGCCATACATCAGCATCAAGTGGATCCTCTGCCCGAGTGAACAATGGCAGCTGAGTGTTGAGGAACTCCTGATAAGTGGCCGCTGCTGGGGGACGCTGATGGTGATCACCACCACCATAGTGTTGGGGTGGTGGCTGACGCTGGGCTAACTGTCACAGAATCTCATTCTGCTGAGCCATCAGTTCTTGCATGGTAGGAGGCAGCGGCGAGGGTGGAGGAATGCATTCATTCTGTCCACGGCGCGCTCTTCCTGCCATCTGAAAATTTAGGATGCTCTTAATATCATACTTTGGAAATCAGGGGTTGCACATGGTAATAGATTTTTAAAGGACAAAGTTCATAAAATGTCAAACATTTCCTTGCATTTTCATAAGAGGTACCACATGACATAAATTTCCCTCATAACTTAAAATAGACATCATCCATCATTCCTCAATCCAAAAGAGTTTTCTAACGGTTACAGCAGTGCTCAAAATACTCGACTCTCTCTAGCCTAGTACCCTAATGTGCAAAAGCTAAGCTAGTTTCGAGGAGTTCGACTGCTGCACACTTCTAACCCCATTTCTGAATCCTAGTGGGCAAACGAGGCAACACTAGACTCGAGGGAAGGTGGTCTCCCTGAGCCAGCAGTGTCCAAGCTAGATGCAGGCTCCGGCTCCTCTCCTCCCTCGATGTCGACATCCTCGTCGGCTCCTTCTGCCTCCATGTCCTGAATTTCCTGGTGGTGCATATCCAAGTGCTGGTTGGCTTCCTCAAGTTGTTGCTGCGTGGTCAGAAGCTGATCCTTGAGAACCTCGATGGTGTTCTCCCTGGCCCCTACTTACTCCTCAAGCTCTTGGATTTGGGTGGCCATCTGCTCCACCTGGAGGTCCTTTTCCACCAATTAGGTGGACAGGTCTACCACAAGGTCTTCCCTGTTATCTAGGGTGATCTTGGTAGACTCCACTAATCCCATCAGCTGAGACATTGCCTCACCTCGCACTGCTTGCAGACGATACAGGGCATTCATGCACCGCACCGTCAGGTGAGCAGTCTACCCCAAGTAAAGAGCCCACACATCCTTGGCATGCTCCACTCGGTCCTTCCACATTGGGTCGTCCTCCTTTTCAGCGGGGAACAAGCCAATGGAATGAGTTGATAACTCCAAGGGGTGAAAGCCACAAAGGGTCGTCAACCCGTGGAGCGCAAGAGACTCGATAGTATCTTCAGCCTTGAACCCCAAAGACTCGGAGTCCAACGAACGCTAGCCCGGCTGCAAGGGATGAGGCTCTGAGGTCATCCTCACCCTACAGCGGGGCACCCGGTGCTCCTCGAGCAACTGCACCACATATTGGGGATGCGTCGTATAACCGGCTCCCTGCAACACCTCCCACAAAATGCGGGTGTTAGGGACTTGTTCTCAAATGCTATGAGTTAAGAACAAGGCAACACAAGATGTTAAAGGTTAAGGTCCTTCGTCCTTTGAAGCATTATTTCCCTGAGGATATAACGATCTTCGGACAAAGGTCATGAAGGACATACCTTCATGATCATAGCATACTCAGATGAAAGATGAAACATATGAAACATGGAAACAATATGAATAATAGAATGATGTTATAATATACATCCACTGTTATTTAATCATGAATGAATATAAACAATATTGAATTACATTTGTACCTTCGGCTTAACAGAAGCTAAAGATCCAAGTGTGACGCGCGAGTGAATACAAGTCAGCGTGAACAGTATGGGGGTACTGTTCATCTATTTATAGGCACATGACGCAACCTATGTGGATTTACATTCATGTCCTTTACAAATGATTACAATCATGACACAGATTATCGTGGGCCAATCGGTCTTTTCGTCTTTAAGTCGGTGCCACCCTTCGTCTCAAGGCGTGTCACTATGCCAAAGCTCCCCGGATAGTAGCTTCGGCTTTGCTTCTGTGTTGATCTTCCGATGGTGTTTCTTCTTATGGGACCTTCAGCGACGAAGCAGACCCCCAACAGTAGCCCCTTCACGGTGCCAGATTGTTTTTAGTAACGAGCTCGACCCGTGAAAAATTCTCTTAGGCTTCGGAATGCCGAAGGTCCGAAAAACACCTTCCCTGAGCTCGTTGTCGAGAAACGATTAAATATTCCGAGTGCAAGGTGGTCCCACCATATGACGGGTACGCGCGATCTGGTGATTCACCTTCTCGCGCATTGTGGTCCACCGTTCAGTGGGTGCGAGCGACTGTTCAGCGGGTGCGGGCGGCTTGACGATTCACCTTCCCACCTGCAGCACTATATAAACAGACGGGTAGGTGTGAAGTTACCATAGCATTTATTACTATTGCACTGTTGTGCTGCTGAAAAATTTGAGCATAGTCGAAGCTTATTCATCGTATTCTCAATTAGAGCATCGTCTTGGTTTAGCTTCGTCATAAGGAGGAGCTTCAGCAAAATTGCAAAAAGTCAACAACTTCGTCAAAACCATAAGAAATTCAGTATCAAATGGCCCGAGTGTGTTCAACTGCTAGAGTTACACACGACGGAGAGGAGGCCAAAGCTACCGAGACTGCCCTAATCTCCGAAGTAATGAGGCAATCGGGACTGGTTGTGACGGAGGGTGCCTCTAACGAAGGTGCACCTGCTGTCGAAGCTAAACAGGCTGACATTAAAGAGGGTGATGCTGGTGAAGAGGAGATAGATTATAACACCATCATGCCATCCAAGCCCAGCCATTTGGATTTTGGAAAGTCTACTATCTCTGTGGCTGATATGCCCATGATGACAAAGCTAGGCTACTTCAGGGAAGCCGAGAAGAAGCTGATTCGTTTTGGCAGGGAAGAAACCACTCCGAAGCCAGAAAATGATGAGGTGGTAGTTTTTAGAAGTTTCTTCAAAGCAGTATTAAGATTTCCTCTGCATGAAATGATTGGGGATGTTTTGGAAGATTTCAAATTTTATCTTCATCAGTTGACTCCTAACGCCATCGTTAGGCTCAGCATCTTTATCTGGGCTCTTCGAAGCCAAGGAGTGGACCCGCTAGCTGAAGCTTTCTGCCGGTTGCACGAGCTTCATTATCAGACGAAGGCTAGAGAAGATGGGTTACACGAGAATTTCGGCTGTTACAACTTTGCCTACCGCAAAGACATGAAGACTCCTATGATCAGCTATCGTACCAAATGGCCAACCGGTTGGAAGAATGAGTGGTTTTATGTTAAGGTTGATGAGAAGAAGGAGAAGCTAGTTCAGAGCCCACTAGACCTAACCTTCGGATTAACTAGGCCCCTGTGCGACATGCTGCAAGGGTCACCATGCCGAGAAGCTGTGGGCGAATTCCAAATTGTGTCTGAGCATATCGGTACTAGAGATTTGGTGCAGGAATACTTAGCCAATAGAGTATTTCCAACGTTAAAGGAATGGAATATGCCAAAGCTTAAAGGAGAAAAGAAGAAGAATGAACTTGTTCGACTGCCCTATCTCTTCAAGTTCAAGAAACATTTCAAAAAGCCTTGCCAAGAATGGTTGGAAATGATTGAAGCTATGTGCAATGAAATTTTGGGCAACTATACTAAGAAATAAGATCAATTGATGACCGCGGCCTTCGGCACCCGACCGAAACGAAGGCTGAACCGAGTAATGGATGCCCTGAAATTTGAATACCCTGACTATGAACGGTTGAGCAATGGTGCCGAAGGGCCAAAGCGAAAAAGAGTTGTCAGTGTTATGAAGAGGCAAGCTGCTAGAATGATAGAAGAAGATGAGAAAGCTTTAAAAAAGAAAAAATCGAGCCCTGAGCCGAAGGCGGCTGTTCCGAAGAAAAGAAAAGCTTCGGCTGCGAATCCAAAAGCAACTGATACAGAGGAAGAAATTCCTTCAATGCCTCCTCCTGCTGACGTGGAGGAAATTTTAAAGGTAATGACTGAATCTTTACCTCTCAAGCTAAGTCCACTAGGGCCACAATTGATGAAGCTTTTACAGAAGAAGGAGGAACCTGCGGCGATCAAGAAGCCTGCTGAAAAAAGGCGAAGGATCATTACTGTTATTGATGCTATTGAAGAAACGCTACTGCCGGCCTCGGCGTCAAAAACACCTGGCTGCTGAAGACACTGTGGCTACCGAGGCTGCCCCTGCCGAAGCTGCAACTGTCGAAGCTGAGACTGCCGAAGATACAAATCTGGAGAGCACTTTTTCTGATATTGATAAGATGCTTTTGAACATGGCCGCGGAAGAAGCTGCTACAACTGCTAAAGAGACTCTGGCCCCAGCGCCCGGGAAAGGGAGGGGAAAGAGAAGGACATTGCCGAAGATACTTCGGAGGAAAATGTCGGAGTTTTGGGTCCGACCGCGCACCCAGGGTTACCCCTCAAGGTGCTTTTAGGAGTAGGACGGTGTTACCGACTGTAGCTCGATGGTTCGTGCTGGGCGCACGAGAAATAGTAGACAATGATGTACATGTTCGGGCCGCTTTGAGATGCGTAACACCCTACGTCCTGGCAAGAGTGCTTTATGTGATGGGTTACAAGGGAGTTCTCTAGCGCTAGTAAACGTAGAGAGCGGGATGAATGGCTAAGTAATGAGTGATTGTTCTGAAGGGGTGCCCTCTAGGCCTTATATACTGGACCGTGGGGCATTACATGCAGATATGATAACAACGCGTGCCTAAGAAATAGTGAACCATCTGAGTCTATCCTCCTATAACTCAGCCGACCCATCCTAGCTTGGTTCCGTTGTATGGTGCTCCTGCGCGGGAAGGTCGGATCACTGTTGCGATTACTGCTCGAATTTGTTGGGCCGTCTGGGCTTGCGCCGACCCGGCCTTGTGTTAATCCGTTCCACTTGTCGTTCCTCCCAGGCCCACGAGGGGATGACCTTACGAATTATGGGGCCCTTGGCCCTTTCGTGAGGTCTTTTATCCTTCAGTGGACCCGGGGGATACCTGTCCCCCACAAGCCCCCGATCTTTGGGTTGATTTTGAAACAAACGGCCCAAAGATCCTAGGTCCAGCTTGCAGTATTTGATTTTAATAGGGAATGCTTTGGAAATAAGTCTGCTACGCCACTGCTTCTGAATTATGAGTGATCTGGTTAAAACGATTTTTTTACTGTCTTCTTCTGCTATTATTCCTCGAAATTTGGTGTTCTGTCTCAGGTTCATGCTTCGGAGGTCAGCATTTTGCACTGTTGGACTTCGAACTTCATTGGGTGCATCGAAGGTGCACCTAATGGGTGTAGCCCCCGAGCTTCGAGTGGATTTTTGAAAATAATCCGCTCGAAGGTCTTCATCTCATGGTGACTCTTTTTTTCTTTAGGAATCATCCTTTTCTTTTGTCGAATGCCTTAGAGGTCAGCATTATGTCATCAACGTTATGCTTCAGAGGTCAGCATATATTTTTGTCTCTGAATCCGAGTACACGATCTGCCCATATCTTGCTAGGTCTGGCAATTTATTTGATCTGCGACTAATTGGACGTTCGATAGATGACTTTTGGCTAGTCTTCATACCACTTCGTGCTTCAATGCTTCTGTCGATTAGACTTGTACCTCATCGGCTATATTTGGCTTTCCTCTGATATCTGTTGATATCCTCCTTTTGTCTTGGGGTATTCATTGCATATACTGTATGGATGTGACTGCTTGGGAAAATCTATTGAAAATTCCTGGACGTCCCCCCCAATGGGTGTAGGCAAGGGACGGCTTGGTGCACTGAGCGTTTAGCGAGCTGCCTCTTAGTAGTAACTTGATGTGACCGCGGTTGTAATCATATCGCCCAAGCAGTTGACTGAAGTCCCAATGGGTGTAGTGTTACGTGGAACGACGTCAGTCGCCTGACGTGTCTTCGGACGGTTTGAATTGCATATTGAATTTTTGCGACTATTCGGTGGCCGTGGTAGGAGGTCAGCGGTTGCCTTCTTCTTCTATAAATAGTGTTCTTGCTTCTCAGGCATTTTCACATTTCTTGCTGCTGCTTGCTATTTCATCTCCTCTTCTTCCTTCCACTCCACCATGGGCAAGAGCAAGAAAGGTGGTGGCTCTTCGCATCACTCTGGCGACAAACGCAAGCGCGAGCCGACTCCTCCCTCGGAGGACTTCGGCGACTCGGAGTACTCGGAGGAGGAGTTCTCCTCCGAGTCCGAGGGCTCTCCGGCTCCTGCCTCTCCCTCGCCGTCGTCTGATGATTCAGACGACTCCTAGGGGATCGCCGCGGAGGTATGGACTTACATCTGGGCCGTCGAGCGCGCCGGGCTCGAGGGCTCGGATGAGTCAGAGTACTCCTCGGACGAGGAGAACTCCTCGGGCTCGTCTGAGGAGGGCAGCGGCGGCGATGGCGGTGACGGCGACAACGACGGAGGCGATGGTGATGGCGGAGGAGGCGACTACAAGAGCGGTGACGGCGGCAGCAAAGGTGGCAGCGGCGACGGCGGTAGCGGCAGCAAGGGTAGCAACAAGGCCAGTGACTAGATGCCATTGGTTTTAAATGTTAGTATAGGTTAGTAGTAGAAGTAATATTAGTGAAATAATGTAGTAGTAGCTAGTAGTATAGTGTAGTGAAATATGATGTAGTAATGGGGAGGTCATCAACTCATAATGAGTTGATTTGTAAGTTTGGTAGTGCTTCCCGTATAATGAAGAATGATTTCGCTCCATCTTGTGTGTATCATTTTGCCTTCTTGCTGATCGTCGATCGTGTTAATGCCTACTGCAGAGGCTATTTCTGAACGTAATGCTTGAGTAGCGACTTAGAATCATTGAGTCATGCTTCAGACTGCCTTCTTCGCGATGTCAGCGCTTTAGTAGTGGCGACCGAGTGATTATCAGCGATGTTGGGGCTTTTACAAGTGATAGCCGAGCGATAGCGGGCCATGTCGGTGCTTTAGAAATAACGACCGAGCGGTTACTGGAGATGTCGGCGTTTTAGAGGTAACAGCCGAATCCTCTAGAGCCACGTCACTGTTTTAGGAATAACAGCCGAGTGACTGCTGGTGACGTCGGCGTTTTAGAAGTAACAGCCGAGTGATAACGGACCATGTCGGCCGCTTTGGAAATAGTGGTCGAGTGAAGTCTGGTAACGTCAGTGTTTTTAGAAATAATAGCTGAGTTAATTTGGGCTGCGTCGGCCGCTTTGGAAATAACGGCCGAGTGATGACATGGCACGCCAGCGTTTTACAAATAACGGCTGGGTGATGACATGGCACGCCAGCGTTTTAGAAATAACTGCCGGGTGATGACTGGGCGCTTTTTAGAAATGGCGTCTGGCCCGGGAAAACCCCATATGTATTACACTGTCGCATGCCTCTGCGTTCTGTGCCCTAGTTTTGCTTTTCTGCATTCAGGCTTTCTCTGCTTTCCTGCAATATTGCTTCCGCTCCGCTCGCTAGCAAGGTTGAGATGGCGCCCAAGCGGAAAGCTTCGAGTTCGTCCGTCGCGATCATTCCCCCCATCGATCCCAACAGTCAGTTGCCTTTCGCAGGTAACCATATGTCTGTTGTCTCTGAATCCGACATTCTTCATCTTGTTTCTATCGGAGTTCTTCCTCCGAAGGAGCTCTGTTCATGGCGGATCTGCCGTGGGGTCACTGTTCCAACAGAAGACACCCATGAATCCATCATTTACGTTCCTTTTCTTATCCGCGGACTTGCTCTTCCCATTTCTCCTTTCTTCCGCGGTCTCCTTGATTTCTATCGCTTGAATCTGACCCATCTGAATCCCAATTCCATTCTGCAAGTTTATGTTTTTGTTCATTTATGCGAAGCCTTCCTTGGTGTTTTGCCTCACTTTGGCCTTTGGAAGTATTTGTACCACTGTCGGCCTGGGATGGCCGGAGGGCAGCACTAGCTGGTGGGGGGTGCGAGCTTGGAGATGCGCCGTGGGAGGAAGACTGACTACCTCGACATCCCACTCAAGGACAGCATCAAGGGATGGCCCCTGGAATGGTTCATCATGGAGAATCATGGGAATTCCCTCCCCCACGGTCAGGGAGACAGCCGAATGTTCGCACTCCAAGCTGGACTGAATCCCCCACAGACCAGGAGGTGGCTGAGGCAGGGGCTCTGCTAGCTGAAGTTGGATTGTTGAAGGAAAGGGGTCTGACTGCAGAAGCTGTGGTCACTAACTTTGTTTTCAAGAACATTCAGCCGCTGAAAGACAGAGCATATCCGTCCTATCTGTATCGAGGCCTGGCTGATTCAACCCGGGTAACCAACAGAAGAATTCCTGCTGTGGACTTGGTGAGCCGGCTCGAGATGATACTCAGAGGCAAGGTGTCGAACATCGGCGCTCCTGTTGCATACTCGGCCTAGAATCTGCCTCCTTCCAAGGCCTTTACCAATTTCGTTTCAAATCCTCCTGCTGGTGATAGCGGTTTGGGCCTTAGAGTGTGACCCTCTCCCGAAGAAGTTAGTGCTTTGGTTGCCTCACTCGAAGAAATTCCTGACGACGAGAGGCAGGTTCATTTTGAGGTGCCTTTGAATCCAAGTGACGCAGAGATAAGTGCCATGCTGGATATGTTAGCTGAGAATTCTTCTGATGCTGCTCCTGCTGAAACACTGGTGGTGGCGCCCATCCCTGAGGCCGGCAAAGCTTTGGACGCTCAGAGGTCTGACAGTGTTCGCCCGAAGCGTTCTCGCTGAGACAATCAACCCTCTTCTCCTGCTGAGGGGAAGAAAAAGAAGAAGAGACATCTTCGTTGAGTGTCTAGCTTGGATCAGAATGCTGGTCCTTCTGTTCCTGCTGCTGAGGAAGTGCCAGTGCCTGAATTTGCTGAAGCTGACCCCAATGGGTGTGACCCGACTGCTATGGATCCCATGGGTGTACTGTCCGTGTTGTTGATGAAGATGATGAAGAAGAGGATGAAATCCCTCTGATTCGAAAGAACAGCCGGCGTTACATAGCTAGTGGGGAAAGTAGCGGTGTTCCTTCTCCTGCTTTGTCTGCCCTCATTGGTCTGCAAGAATTATCTCTAACAAACTTCGATCAGACTTTGTGCTGATGTGCCCGATGCCGGGTTGGGGTCACCTCGTGCAGCGTCCCACGCCTCATCGACCTTAGAGCGCGGTCTTGAGGGTCAGGAGGTTGGTCTGGATTGCCCTGCTCCCACGGAAGTGACTGAGGGTCCTTCAGCCTTAGAGGTGGCTGTTGCAGAGGACTCGACCCTCAAGGATGGTGTTGGTGCTTACCCAGCCCCCGAGGGTGTTGCCGGGGATGATCCGGCTCGGATGGGTAGCGCGAGCTATGACCCAGCCCCCGAGAGTGTCCGAGTGGGTTCTCCCTCCCACACTTCCATGGATGTTCACGTAGGGTCTTCTCCTCCACATTCTGGTTGCATGGCGATAGCCCAAGCCTTGGGTCAAGGAGTCGCTTTAGAGGCCAGCGCACCTGATGACAGAGTTCTGGCTTCTGCTGATGACACTGAATTGGTTCCCACTGATGCGTTGTGAGTTGTTCCGATTGGTGATCCTTCGTCAAGCCATCAATTGACTTCCCACGACTTGGGGGTTCCCTCATTTTTCTCCAACCTCCAGGTATTTTGGTTTCTTCTAGTCTGACTTTACCCCAGGCAGATAATTCTTCTCATGCTTGTCTGTTTTTAATGTCAGGCGTTGGTTGATGAGATGTCTAGTCGGCTGAGGTTGCAGGGTGCCTCTGTCCCAGAAGGAGCTTTGTCTCTTGCGCATTGGAATCCAGTGCTGCTTCAGCGGCGTGTATCTGATTTGGAGGTGGCAAATGCCGGTCAGTGCTCTTTTGCTTCCTTTTTTGATTACTTGATTAATCTGCTTTTTAGCTGAACACCTTTGCTTGACTATTTCTTGACAGATATGGCTCGGTGGTATTTGATCTTGAGGAAAAATATTCTCAAGGTCAAACTGAACTGGCCCGGGTTTCTGCTTCTCTGAATGATGTTAACACGCTGAACTCCACTCTCAATGCTCAGCTTGACTCTGAAAAGGTAGCTACTGAATCAAACTTTTGGTTGCCCTTATCTGCTATGCTCTTGATGTTTACTTGACGTTGGAGAAATTGATTCTAAACTGCAGGAGGAAATGCATGCTCTTGCTACTTTTCGCGACAATCTTGACAAGTTATACCGCGACGCCAGTAATTCACTGACCATCTTGGAAAGGAGTCATCGCTTCACCAGGGAGGAGTTGGATAATCATTGTTATAAGCTGCAAGAGTCCTTGGATGATGTGATTCGCCTCAGGCAGTTGGTGTCGACCAAAGATACTGTCATCAAGGATCTGCGTGCTTCCAAGAAATCAGTGGCCCAGGAGCTAGAAACTACTCGGTTGGCTGTCAAGGCTGCTGAAGAGACTTCTCCTACTCTGAGGGCCCAGCGCGACAAAGCTATGGATAAAGCTATTCGTGCAGGGCGGATCCTGATGAGGAGACCCAGCGTGGTTGTTCCTGACGACATAGTGGCTGACGTGAATGTCGCTCCTGATTCCTCGAGTCGCCCTTCTTCGTTAGTTGCTCCTGAGAAGAACATTACTAAATAGAAAACACTGAATGCTTTGAATGTGTGGTTAATGTGCTCAGATGTTTTATTAGAGAACACTTTTGAATACTGAATGCTACTATTGTTTTCCCATTATTAGAATTCCACAGTGTCTACAATTTGTAGAAGTAAATGTAGTGTGATGGTTTTAAAATTTTGTCGTGGGGCATAGAAGTTGCCCTAAGATGGGTGATTGCAAACGTGCCGAGTGTGCCGTGCCAATTTAAGTCAGTGCCAACTTAAATCGTCCACTCCGTTAGTAGGGCATAGTGGCCACCCCGAGTTAAGTAAGCATGAGCATGTCGCACCGCCTTAAGTCATTGCCGACTTAAGCCGATTGCTCCGTTAGTAGGGCATAGTGGTCACCCCGAGTTTAGTAAGCGTGAGCATGTCGCACCGCCTTAATTCATTGCCGACTTAAGCCGATTGCTCCGTTAGTTGGGCATAGTGGTCACCCCGAGTTAAGTAAGCGTGAGCATGTCGCACCGCCTTAAGTCCTTGCCGACTTAAGCCGATTGCTCCGTTAGTAGGGTATAGTGGTCACCTCGAGTTAAGTAAGCGTGAGCATGTTGCACCGTCTTAAGTCGTTGCCGACCTAAGCCAATTGCTCCGTTAGTAGGGTATAGTGGTCACCCCGAGTTAGGTAAGCGTGAGCATGTTGCACCGTCTTAAGTCGTTGCCGACTTAAGCCGATTGCTCCATTAGCAGGGTATAGTGGTCACCCCGAGCTAGTCGAGTACACAGATTGATAGTTAAACAATTCGAGTGCCTTTGAAGTCTTTTTATTGATGATACATTTCTCAGCTTACAGAGTTCATTGTCATCCCGGCAGCCTTTGAGATATAGCTAGGGGTAAAATTTCCTGAGGTGTTCTATGTTCCATGAGTTCCCAATTTCCGTGTCGTCCATCTGAGTGAGACGATATGATCCCGGCCGAGTGACTTCTGCTACTATGAATGGTCTTTCCCATAGATGTGACAATTTGTGTCGTCCCTCCCCCGTTAAAATTCGGTGGAGGACGAGATCTCCCACTGCGAAGGATCGATGTCGTATGGCCTTATCATGATAGCGCCTCAGAGTTTGCTGATATCGTGCTGATTGAATCACTGTATTCAGTCGCTCTTCTTCGAGTACATCAACATCCTCCAGCCTAATAGCTTCAGCTTCTGTTATGTTTTCAAAGATTAACCTCGGTGCCCCAAACTTGAGATCAGCAGGTAGCACTGCCTCTGAACCATAGACCATGAAGAAAGGTGTGTTTCCATGCAGAGCTCGACTAGGTTGAGTTCTCAGGCTCCAAACAACATATGGCAGCTCTCTGATCCACTTTCCTGCGAACTTTTCATTCTTGTCAAAGATTTTCGTTCTGAGCGCCTCCAATATCATCCTGTTAGCTCTTTCGACTTGCCCGTTGGCTCTTGGGTGCGCCACCGAAGCATATTTGATCTGAATGCTCTTTTGCTCGCAGAAATCGAAGAACTCTGAACTGGTGAAGTTGGATCCCAGGTCAGTTATGATGCTATTCGGTATCCCGAACCTGAATATTATGTCTTGTATGAATTCTACGGCCTTAGCTGAAGTTAGAGAAGCAATGGGTTTGAATTCTATCCATTTAGTGAATTTATCGATAGCAACCAGTACATGAGTGTATCCTCCCTGAGCTTTCTTGAAAGGTCCAATCATATGCAATCCTCAGCACGTGAATGGCCAAGTCACAGGTATGGTCTGCAGCTGTTGTGCTGGTAGATGCTGCTGTTTTGACAAGTACTGGCAGGCTTCGCACCTCTGGACTAACTCGGTTGCATCACTCTTTGCTGTTGGCCAGTAGAAACCTGACCTGAAGACCTTCCCAACCAGGGTTCTAGATGCTGCGTGTACTCCACATTGCCCAACATGGACCTCATCCAGAAGTTGCTTTCCAGTAGCTGAGAGAATGCATTTCATGAGGACTCCTGATGCGCCCCTTCTGTATAGTGTTTCCCCAATGAGTGTATAGTGAGCTGACTATCTTGCGATGCGCTCGGCTGCATTCTTGTCATCTGGTTCCTCCTCATTCTTTATATATTTGATGATCGGCCCCCTCTAGTCATCAGAATCTGACTCTGGTTGGCTCAGAGTATTACATTCCTCTGCCCGATCTAGTGAAATGCTTGGGTGTAATATTTCTTGAACAAAAACTCCAGGCGGGACCTGAGTTCGACTGGATCCTAGCTTGTACAATACATCGGCTATCGTGTTTCGATCTCTCTCTACATGGTGAAATTCCAGACCTTCAAATTTGTCTTCTAGTTTCCGGACAGCAGTGCAGTATTTTCCGAACAATCCCATTCTTTATTTATCTGACTTATGACCACCAGAGAATCTCCATATACCATCAGTCTCTTGATGCCCAGTGATATGGCAATGTTCAGTCCATGAATCAGAGCTTTGTATTCTGCTGCATTGTTAGAGGCTGGAAACAACAACTGAAGGGCATATCTGAGGTGTTCGCCTCCAGGTGCAGTAAAGAGGATCCCTGCGCTTCCTCCCTGCAGCTTTAACGAGCCATCGAAATACATTCGCCATACTTCTGCGGTTTCTGGGTTATCCGGTACCTGTTGTTCGGTCCACTCTGATACGAAATCCACCAGTGCTTGAATTTTGATGGCAGTGCGAGGTTGAAATTCGATGTCATGAGATCCTAGCTCGTAGGCCCACTTGGCTATTCTCCCAATGGCTTCTTTGTTGTGAAGAATATCTCCTATCGGAAATCCAGTGACTACTATGACTTTGTGGTCATCAAAGTAGGGACAGAGCTTGCGTGCAGTTAGAAGTACTGCATATAATAGCTTCTGAACTTGAGGGTATTTCTTCTTCGAGGGACCCAGAACTTCACTGATGAAATAAACAAGATGTTGTACTGGGTATGCATGTCCCTCTTCTGCTCGCTCGACTACCAACGCGGTGCTCACCACATGAGTCGTGCAAGAGATATATAACAACACATCTTCAGCTGGTTGAGTCGGCGTGGCTCGACGCGGTGGTTTCAGCACTGGTGGTGTTGTCAGGAACTTTTTCAACGCATCTAGAGCTTCCTGTGCTTCTAAAGTCCACTAAAATTTGTCCACCTTCTTGAGTAACTTATAAAATGGCAAGCCTTTTTCTCCCAGCCTGGATATAAATCTGCTTAGAGTTGCCATACATCCGGTGAGTCTTTGCACTTTCTTTTGTGATCGTGGTCCTTCCATCTTCATGATGGCCTCAATCTTTTCCGGATTGGCTTCAATTCCTTGGTGACTGACAATAAACCCGAGCAACTTTCCTGCTGGTACTCCAAAAACACATTTTTCGGGATTAAGCTTCCATCTGTATTGCCATAGGCTATTGAAGACCAGTTGTAAATCATCAATGAAATTTTCTGAATTTTCTGTTTTGATCACTACATCATCCACATAAGCTTCCACACGCTTGCCCCAGTGATCGGCTAAGCATGTTTGAATAGCTCTCTGATAAGTCGCTCCAGCGTTTTTGAGGCCAAACGACATGGAGGTATAGCAGAAAGCTCCAAATGGAGTGATGAATGTTGTTTTTTCCTCGTCTTCTTTTGCTAGACTAATCTAATGATACCTAGAGTAGCAATCCAAGAAATACAACACAGAACATCCGGCGGTGGAATCTACCACCTGATCTATCCTAGGAAGCCCGAAGGGATCCTTTGGACAGTGTTTGTTGAGATCCGTATAGTCGACGCACATGCGCCAATCCACTTTATTCTTTTTGAGTACAAGAACATGATTAGCTAGCCACTCAGGATGCAAAACCTCTCTAATAAATCCTGCCGCGACCAAGTGAGCCAACTCAACACGGATGGCTTCTCTCTTGTCGGGCGTGAAGCGACGTAATTTTTGCCGAATCGGCCTCGCCTGGGGATAGACCTTCAATTTTGCTCAGCCAGTTCTCTCGGGACTCCCAGCATATCCGCAGGTTGCCATGCGAATACGTCTCGGTTATCTTGCAGGAACTGGACGAGCACGCCTTCCTATTTGTCATCCAGGCTGGAGCTGATGATGGCAGTTTTGCGTTCATCAGTGAACCCAAGGTTGATCCTTTTGGTTTCTTCAGTCGGCCGCATAGAGGTCGCGGCTTGAGCTTCATTCGCGGGTGCCGCGAGGTCTTCCTCAGGCTTTGAGTTCGCCTGCGCAGAAGAAGTCGCCGATGGTTTGGTGGTGAGGGTCGCCTGAATGGCCACTCGGAAACATTCTGTGGCGCCTTGGAAGTCAGCGCGCACAGTTATGATCCCTTGCGGTCCTGGCATCTTCAATATCATGTATGTATAATGCGGGATGGCCATGAACTTTGCCAATCCAGGCCTCCCGATGATGGCGTTGTACCCGCAGTCAAAGTTTGCCACCTCAAACCTTAGGAACTCAGTTCTGTAGTTCTCTGGAGTTCCGAAGGTGACCAGCATGTAGATGTGGCCCAGCGGGTATTCTCCTTCAGTTGGCACGATGCCGAAGAAAGGAGTGTCCGACTCGTGGAGCTCTTTGAGGTGAACTCCTAAGCCTTGGAGTGTCCGGGGGAAGGTGACGTTGATGCTGCTCCCCCCGTCCACTAATACCTTCTTTACCCTGCTCTCTCGGATCACCGGATCAACGAGGAGCGGGTATTTGCCTGGGTGGGCAAAGTTGAGCCACTGATCTGCCCGGGTGAAGGTGATCGGGTGCTCCGACCATCGGTATGGGGCGGGAGGACCGGTAGCCGCCACCAGTATCTGACGATCGTTGAGCTTTTGTTGTCTCTTGTTCTCCTGCGATCCGTATCCGCCGAAGATGACATTGACCTCTCTATCGACGCGCGGGAAGGCTCCACCTCCTCCCTCCTCCTGCTGTTGGGGTTGTCGCGGTTCTCCTAGTCCTCCTCGCGACAGGGGAGGAGGTAGAGGTTGGAACGGTCGATCGTGCCCGACGGAATGCTTGAAATCCCTACAGTTCCGGAGGGTGTGGTGCATGTCCTTGTGGTACAGGCATTGGGCGTCGAGGATGTCGTCCAGCGTGCGTTCGCCTCCACGAGGTCCTCCTCGGGCGCGAGAGGCAGGTGGTCCGGCAGCGTGGACTTCTTCACGAGGCCTCTTCTCCCAACGCTTGTCGGGCTGCTGGTTCTTGTCGCGTCGCGGTGCCGCTGGTGCTGGCTTCGCTCCTACAATGAGGTCCTGAGCTCGCTCGTCGGTGGTGATGTAGAGGTCGGCTTCCCGGAACAGCTGCTCGGAGGTAGTCGGCACCTTCTGTAATATGGTTCGAACGAAGGCCGAGTCATTGGATCTCCTGTAGAAATCCTCGATCACTGCTGCCTCCGCGACCTCGGGGATACGATTTCTCATGGTCTGGAATCTTTTGAGGTATGACCGAAGAGTTTCGTCCCCTCGGCGCTTGATGGATTTGAGGTCCCATGGTTGCGCCGGTTTGTCGGAGAGAGACTAAAAGTTGATGGTGAAGCGCCGACTGAAGTCGCTCCAGTCATCGATGTAGTGTCGGGGTAGGTGTCGCAGCCATTGCAGCGCATCTTGCCCAAGGACGATAGGTAAGTACGCGGTCATTACGTCCTCGGTTGCCCCAGCAGCTCGGGCAGCGGTGGTGTAGACGGCCAGCAGCCTCCCGGATCATGTGTCCTCCTGTCGTCGATGATGTTGTCTGTCCCAGGGAGGGGAGTGGTCATCGTGGTGCTTCGACCATCCTCGGGTGATGCCACTAGTTGAAGCCGTGGCCGACTCGGTCCTGGTACCCTGACTCCACGCTGGGATGCCGTGATCTCGGTCGTACTCTTCCCGGCGATGAATCTCGTTCTCGTGTCGTCGTTCACGTGAAGCATTGATGGAGCTCTGTGCGTCCCGGCGACTGTTGATGCCGTGTCGTAGATCGTTCAGCGGGTGAGCGAGGGGTAGAAGATGATTGGCTGCTTGAGTGAACAGCCGCCGGTAGCCCTCGGCGTTGGGAGTCCGGGGGAGGCCATCAGCTATCCAAGCCAATACTCCACCGACTTAGCTCGGCGTGTTCATGGCTCGGGCGAAGTCGGGGTTCAGTTTGAGCCCGAAGAGTGGATTTTCCTGATGTTTCCTTGTCTCCTGTTCGGCCTGTTCTTGAGACCGTCGACGATCGCGTCGTCGGGAATTCCTTCTTTCCCTGAAGACACGTTCCTCTGGAGTTTCTCCTATCTCCGAGACCTCGTCTCGCGATACAGGTTGCGCCGGGTCCCGCTCTCCGGCCTCGTGATGTCGCTGGATATTTCAGCGTCGGTTCCTTCGTCGGTGGGATTCCCGCTGAGGAGGTTCCTCTCCGGGTGCGGTCGGCTCGTCGTCGGAGATGGGGGGTGATTCCACTCTCCCGATGAAGAGGACGTCGGGGTAGAATGGAGCAGCTGTCACGGCGACCTTCTTTCTGTTCTCCTTTGAGGACGGAGGCACAGAAAGACCAGCTTGATGATCCTTTGCTTCCTTTTTCCTTGTGATCTGTGTCCATTCCCCCGTCAGAGAGGTGGACAGCGGAGTTCTCCGGGCTGAAGGACCCTCGGCTCCTAGCTTGCTGAAGGTGATCTTTCGGAGCACTGGAGGTTGCGCTTTTTCTTGCTTTGCTCCGATTTTCTCGGAGACCTTTGAGGAAAACTTTCTCTCCGGCGGATCTGCGATGCGATGCAGAGTTCCCTCCTCGTCCGCTACAGATGAGATAGTTCCAAAGCAGAACATGGATCCAGGGCGGAGGATGATCTTGTGCTGGAAGGTGACGGCCATTGAGCTAGCTTGGATCAATGACACACCCCCTACCTGGCGTGCCAGCTGTCGGTGTTTTGGGTCCGATCGCGCACCCAGGGTTACCCCTCAAGGTGCTTTTAGGAGTAGGATGGTGTTACCGACTGTAGCTCGATGGTTCGTGCTGGGCGCACGAGAAATAGTAGACAATGATGTACATGTTCGGGCCGCTTTGAGATGCGTAACACCCTACGTCCTGGCGAGAGTGCTTTATGTGATGGGCTACAAGGGAGTTCTCTAGCGCTAGAAAAAGTAGAGAGCGGGGTGAATGGCTAAGTAATGAGTGATTGTTCTGAAGGGGTGCCCCCTAGGCCTTATATACTCGACCGTGGGGCATTACATGCAGATATGATAACAACGCGTGCCTAAGAAATAGTGAACCATCTGAGTCTATCCTCCTATAACTCAGCCGACCCATCCTCGCTTGGTTCCGTTGTACGGGGCTCCTGCGCGGGAAGGTCGAATCACTGTTGCGATTACTGCTCGAATTTGTTGGGCCGTCTGGGCTTGCGCCGACTCGGCCTTGTGTTAATCCGTTCCACTGGTCGTTCCTCCCAGGCCCATGAGGGGAAGACCTTACGAATTATGGGGCCCTTGGCCCTTTCGTGAGGTCTTTTATCCTTCTAGTGGACCCGGGGGATACCTGTCCCCCACAGAAAAGGATTTTAATTTTCAAAACATACTTGGTCAAAAGTTGTCTAAGGCTGAGAAGGAAGAGCTGAGGGATTATGCAATATCATGCGGCTATCAACCAGGAGCATTGCTCTTCGGTGGTGTTGACAAAGAGAGTTTAGGATGCCTCCGGGACCGGACTCGAGCGAAGGTTGTCGGCACTCTATCAAAGAGTGTTGGCGTTCCGAAGCTTGAGGCCGACCTCAGCAGATACCGACGGCAGCATATCACCGACAGTTTGTTTTATGCTAATTTTAAGGTAAAGTTCTTACCTTAACTTTTTATTGTTTTCGAGATGAAGGTTACTTCTGATGAAGGTTATTTTTTCAGAGTCTACTACTAAGTAAAACCTTGAGGATGCAACAAGACCTCGAGGACAAGAAAAATGAGATTATAATTGAGGGCTTAGAGGGCAAGGTTAAAGATCATGAAGCTGCTCTGGAGAAGAAGGATTTCGTGATCCAAACAATGGAGGGTTCGTTGGTAGAAGCCCAAGCCGAGATTGCTAGATTAAACAACAAACTCTCCACGAAATCAAAAAGCTTCGAACAAGAGAAGAAGGATTTTGATGCAAAGCTTGAAGCTGAAGTTGCAAAGAGTTCGAACTTGCAAAAGTCATTGAAGGAACTTCAAGATAAATGTCTGAACTTCGGCAACAGTTGCGTGCAACGATTGAAGCAGGTCTTCAACTCTGTTGGAGCCAGTTCTGAAAAGTTTAAACCTTCAGCTAAAGACCTGCCAGGCATCCTCGATCATATTGAAGGCGAAGTTGATGCTCTTGATGAAGTCATAGCTGGGCATGGTGACTTCTGCGCTCTGCTAGCTTCTCGTGCCACAACTGTTGCTTTTATGAAGGCTGGTTGCACGCACGGGAATATTGTAAACAGGCCGAACTTCAGCTTATCACCAGCGGACTTGAATGACATCCCCGGCCTGGCCCGAAGCATTGGGAACAGATTCGTAACTCAAATTTAGGCGAAGGGTGGACGAAGCTTGGCTGGTGACGAAGCTCGAAGGCACCTTAAGCTGGTAATAAACTCATACCTTGTGCTTACCTTTTCCTTGAAACTTGAATTTACCTCATAACGCTTTGTTATGTACAGGATGACGAAGCCGAAGGGCAATGATCCAAAGCTTGGCGGATGATCGAAGCTTAGCGGATGGTGATGAAGCCGAAGACATTGCTGTGAAAAAACTCTAGAGAAACTCTTGAATTATCCTTGTAAAGAATATTGTAATTTAAGAATCAGATACTACTCTGTAAATTTTTCCATATCTTGTAATATATTTTTACCTTTTCGTCCATGTATGAACTGCTTTGATGTGGACGAAACTTGTATTTTTTAGCCGAAGGCGAAAAACACCTTCCCTTCTTTTCGTACACAACGAAGCATAAATCTGCTTATTTTCCTTTCACAGAAGCCTTATCATTAGAGCCAAAGCAACTGTCTGTATTTGTATGATATGATGATGATGATCCTATGTTTGTCTAAATAGATGTATATGAATGCAATGAATGATGTGATGTATTGTGCAAATGAATGTCCGGACACATGCTTACGAAGCCACATCAAAACTTTTCATTCCCTTAGGAATAGCTGAAATCTCTTTGTCGTTTATTTTTCGGCTGCACCGCTTATTTTTCGGTGTAAGTTCTGCATCCCCTTAGGAACGTATTTTGAACTTCTTCGCCTTCTATTTCGGCGGTATCACCGTTGACTTTTCGGTGTAAGTTCTGCATTCCCTTAGGAACGTCTTTTGAACTTCTTCGTCTTATATTTCGGCGGTATTTGGCTCTACATTCCCTTAGGAACGACTTTTGAGCAGAAAACTTAAGCTGCGCTTCCTTGGGAACGACTTTTTGTAGCTTCATCGTGCTCTGCATCCCCCTAGGGACGACTTTCGAGCTTCTCCCTGTTTTTTTCTTTTTTTGCACTCGATGGTGCATGCCCAGATTTTACATTTTACATATTTTGGGGGATTTTGCTCTCGTAGAGCTGAATAAGAAAGGAAAAAATTACAAACTATGGCCCCATTAAAAACCTTTCTCCCCCTTCGGAAAGGAAAAGGGTGCCATAGGGAAAATGAAAAAGATACATCAAGTTACACATAGTATCATCGAAGCTCATCCACATTCCAAGATCTAGGAATGTCGTTGCCGTCCATATCCTTCAAACTGTAAGAACCTGGTCTTGATGAAGATACCACCAGAAAGGGTCCTTCCCACTTTAGATGTAGCTTGCCTACTGTGTTTGGATTGGCCACTCTCCGAAGTACCAGATGCCCTGGCTTAATGTTTTTCAACCGAACTTTTTTGTCGCGCCATTTTATTGTTTTGGCTTGATATTTATTGATATTCTCCACAGCCTGAAGTCTGGTCCCTTCTATAGCATCTTTTGCCATAGAATAATCAGCTTCGTCCTCTGCCGAAGCTACTGTTCTAATTGACCCTGCCTTAGCTTCTTCTGGGGTTATAGCTTCGTCACCAAATAATAACTTAAACGGTGTAAAACCTGTTTACCTTGATATAGTTGTATTGTGGCACCACACCACTTTAATCAACTCATCTGGCCACTTTCCTCTGGGTTGATGAAGATTAACTTCATTATTCCCGTCATTATAATACCATTTGCTCTTTCGACCATCCCGTTTGACTCCGGGTGCCTGACTGATGCAAAATCAATCTTCATGCCAATCTGGTTGCAAAAATCTTTGAAAGATTCGGCATCAAACTGTGTTCCATTGTCCACAGTTATAGCCTTCGGCACGTCGAAGCGATAAACGATATTTTGCCAGAAGAATTTCTGGACTATAACCGAAGTTATTGTAGCCAAAGGCTTTGCTTCAATCCACTTAGAAAAATATTCTACAGCCACCACGACATATTTCAAATTACCTTGTGCTGGTGGAAGTGGGCCTAACAAGTCCAGGCCCCATCTTTGCGATGGCCAGGTTGGTTGTATCAACTGAGTTAATGGCGAAGGTTGTTTTTGGTCTCTTGCACATTTTGACAATTTTCGCACTTTTGGACCAGATCTGTTGCATTCGAAGCTGCCTTCGGCCAGTAGAATCCCTGTCTAAAAACCTTTCCTAGCAAAGGCCTAGACCCAATATGAGATCTACACAATCCTGCATGTATCTCCTTCATTAGTTCTATACCTTCGGTTCTGGATAAACACTTGAGAAGGGGCAAGCAAACTCCATGTTTGTATAATTCCCCTTCTACTATGATATACGGTCTTGTTCTTGCTTCCATTCTTTTATTA
Organism: Zea mays; assembly: GCF_902167145.1. Taxonomy (NCBI): domain Eukaryota; kingdom Viridiplantae; phylum Streptophyta; class Magnoliopsida; order Poales; family Poaceae; genus Zea; species Zea mays. Next base: position 113,433,516 of record NC_050100.1, read on the forward strand.
TAAACTTCGTCGTCCGAGAGGCAATTTCCCTGGAGAAAAGATATGATTTCAGTCCTCCAATCTTCACTATGTACTGGAGAAATGGCGAGTACTGCTCTCTCCATGAGTTCAACCGAAGGTGCTTTTATTGTTTCAAAAAATACTTCCGAAGGTAGAGGGAGCCTCTGAGCCGCTGATTTGGCTAGCAGATCTGCATGCTCATTTTCACCTCTTGGAATGTTCTTGACAGAGAAACCTTCGAAAGAAGCCTCTAACCTTCGAACTGTATCTAGATATTTTTCAAGCTTCAGGTCTCTTGCCTTGCTACTTTTATCTACATGGCCAGAAATGACTTGAGAACTAGTTTTCAGAATAGCCCTTCTTATTCCCATTGCCCTTAACTTCCGAAGCCCTAACAAGAGTGCTTCGTATTCGGCAATATTATTTGTACAACTAAAATCTAGCTTGGCTGCATAACATGTTATAACTTTCGAAGGTGCTACTAGAACAGTTGCTGCTCCTGCGTCGAAGATTCCCCAAGAACCATCGCAGAACACTGTCCAAGCTTCGGCATCTTTATTTATCTTTTCTTCCTGAGCCCCTGGCGTCCAGTCAGCGATGAAGTCTGCTAACGCCTGGGACTGAATTGAAGATCTATGCACATAATCAATGGTGAATTCATTAAGCTCTGCAGCCCATTTTCCAATCCTTCCAGTAGCCTCTCTGTTCCTCATTATATCCTTTAGAGGTTGTGACGAAGGAACAATTATGTGGTATGTTTGAAAATAATGCCGAAGCTTTCTAGAGGCCATTAACACAGCATATAATACCTTCTCCAATTTTGTGTAATTTTTCTTTGATAGACTTAAAACTTCAGAGACGAAGTATACTGGAGCTTGCTTTTTAGCCTGATCATCTAGCTTCTCCTATACCAGTGCCGCACTCACTGCAGAATGCGAAGCTGCCACATATAAGAGCAATGGAGCCCCTGACGCGGGTGGAGTTAATGTTGTTAAATCAATCAAATATTGTTTCAATTCTTCAAAAGCTTTTTGTTGTGCCGGGCCCCATTGAAAGACTTCGGCTGACTTCAGTATTTCAAAAAATGGCAGATTTCTTTCCGCTGATCTAGATATGAATCTGTTTAATGATGCTAATCTTCCTGCCAGCCGTTGAGCCCCTCCCTTCGTGCTTGGTGGCTCCATCCGAAGGATAGCTTCGATCTTGCTTGGGTTAGCTTCAATTCCTCTTGTCGACACCAGACAACCAAGGAACTTGCCTTTCTTCACTCCAAAAACACATTTTTTCTAGATTTAGTTTTAGGCCAGCTTGCCTGAAATTGGCAAATGTTTCTTGCAAATCAGCAATGTGATTTTCTTGCTTCGTGCTTTTCACTATGATATCATCAACATAAGTCAACACATTTCTGCCTATCTAGGAATGAAGGACCTTGGCTGTCATTCTGTTGAAGCTTCCTCTAGCATTCTTGAGCCCCTCAGGCATCCGAAGATAGCAATAAGTGCCACTGGGAGTTATGAAGCTAGTCTTCGGCTGATCTTCCTTCTTCATCCAGATTTGATGATAGCCTGAATAACAATCCAATAGACTCATGAGCTATGAAGAAGCTGCTGCATCTACATGAGAGTCTATTCTTGGTAGCGAGAATTCATCTTTTGGGCATGCCTTGTTAAGATCTATGAAATCAATGCATATTCTCCATTTGCCATTGGCCTTCTTCACCATGACAATATTGGCTAACCATTCTGGGTATTTTACCTCTTTGATAACAACAGCACTGAGAAGCCTTTTCACTTCATTCCGAGCACCTTCAGCTTTATCATCAGACATTTTCCGAAGCCTTTGCTTTCTTGGCCTGAAGGATGGATCCACATTGAGTGAATGTTCAATGACATCTCTGTTGACACCGCAGAGATCATTGGCTGGCCAAGCAAAGACATCTTTGTTGTTGAATAAAAATCTTATCAAAGTTTTCTCTTGCTCTTCAGATAGCTGAGACCCCAGCAATACTTTTTGCTCTACTATGTCTTCACATAGAAGCATGGGCTTCGGCTGATCCGCCGAAGCAGCCTTCTCTCTTTTGTATTTGTACTGTTCACAGGCTTCGACTCCATCTATGTTATGAATTGCTTTTGAATCTGTCTAGTTTCCTTCGGCTTTCTTGGCAGCTTCTTGACTTCCATGAATAGCAATGGGCCCTTGTTCCGAAGGTATCTTCATGCATAGATATGCTGGATGAAGTATTGCTTCGAAAGCATTAAGTGTCCCACGACCAATGATTGCATTGTAGGGGTACTCCATATCAACAATGTCAAACACAACATGTTCAGTCCTTGTGTTGTGAACAAAGTCGAAGGTTACCAGCATTGTGATTTTGCCAAGTGCTACAATTTGCCTTCCTCCGAAGCCACATAGAGGATGTGTAGCATCATGGATCTTGTCCTCTAGTTCTTGCATCTGTCTGAAAGCCTTAGCAAATATGATATCTGCTGCACTGCATGTATCAACCAGAACATTATGAACCAAAAATCCCTTAATGACACAAGATATAACCATAGCATCATTATGAGGGTAATCTTTGAGCTGAAGGTCCTCCTGGGAGAAGGTGATTGGGATGTGGGACCATTTTGACTTGATGAAGGGTCCCTACACCCCAACATGTTGCACCCTTCTCTGTGCTTCCTTTTTCTGCTTCTCGTTAGCCGGCTCTGAACCTGAACCGCCTGTTATCAGAAGCACCAGCAGCTTCATAGCCGAAGATACTTCAGCTTGGTTGTTGAATGAAGCCATCAACTCAATCAGTGGAAGTGAGTTCACCGGAGGTGGGCGCCAATGTTGGGGACTTGTTCTCAAATGCTATGAGTTAAGAACAAGACAACACAAGATGTTAACGGTTAAGGTCTTTCGTCCTTCAAAGCATTATTTCCCTGAGGATATAACGATCTTCGGACGAAGGTCATGAAGGACATACCTTCATGATCATAGCATACTCAGATGAAAGATGAAACATATGAAACATGGAAACAATATGAATAATATAATGATGTTATAATATACATTCACTGTTATTTAATCATGAATGAATATAAACAATATTGAATTACATTTGTACCTTCGGCTTAACAGAAGGTAAAGATCCAAGTGTGACGCGCGAGTGAATACAAGTCAACGTGAACAGTACGAGGGTATTGTTCATCTATTTATAGGCATAGGACGCAGCCTGTGTGGATTTACATTCATGTCCTTTACAAATGATTACAATCATGACACAGATTATCGTGGGCCAATCGGTCTTTTCATCTTTAAGTCGGTGCCACCCTTCGTCTCAAGGCATGTCACTATGCTGAAGCTCCCCGGATAGTAGCTTCGGCTTTGCTTCTGTGTTGGTCTTCCGAAGTTGTTTCTTCTTACGGGGCCTTCAGCGACAAAGCAGACCCCCAACAGCGGGGAAAACCCTCTCGTGCAAGCCCGTCCATGTGGGAATGCGCGTTCCCTCCTTCTGAGGACTCGTAAGAAGTCATCTGTGTAAGGGTAAGCATAAGTGAAAAAGAAAAAGAATTACAAAAATAAAAAGGGATTAGTGCTTGGCTTTCCCAGGGTTATGTTGAGATCTTGGAGGTATACTTAATCTTTATTACGGTGCTTCATAGCTTTTAAAATTCTTGACCACTTACTAAAAGAAATGATGCATGCATGCTCGTCCTAAGCGACCTCACATCCAACACATAGGGATAAAGAACCCTCTATCCATTATTATAGTAGCATGTAGGGCATATTCAAATAGCCACCTAGCTACCCATCTAGTATCCTAAGGCTTCACGTTCTATGTCTATCCCTATCGTCTTACTGATCTATCCAACATTTGTTTCCACCAAATTTTACTCTTTGAAAAGGTTGGTAATTACGATTTATTGATTCCTCTGTGGTGGTACAAGCTCCGATACCAGATGTGGAGGAACCGCCCGAATTATTCCAACTTAAGTGCCTAAGTCCCGCCTTAGAGGCTAGACCACACTTAAATAGGAATAAAACATCAGTCCCTCGGATCTAGTCCGACAAGGCCACTAATAGGATCAAGTACCACGTACTCACTTGAAGGTGAGGCATAGATCAAATACATTAAAACATAAAAGCATACATTAAGGAGTACTTAAATTTATTTCAACATCATCGGAGTTTATCAAAGTAGTGATCATAGTTCGGAATGCAGCGGAATATAACTAACGGTAAATAAACGGAGGGATGGGGAAGCCTGGCCCATCACTCCTCATGCTCCTCCCCTGCAGAGGTAGGGTCCCACTCGACTGTCCAACCCGGTGGCAAGATGGACGGCCATGTCACTTCAACAACCATATCCTCCAGAGAACCTGTAAAAAAATATGCCACAAGAAAGGCTGAGTATACTAATACTCAGCTAGACTTACCCGGTGTGAGGAGTCTACTCTACCTCTAGACATACAGCTGTTTGGCTGAGGGGTTTGATTTGCCAAAAACATTAGCTGAGTCTAAAATCAAATTTTAGCTTTTCAAATTTTAGTGTCACTCTCTTAAGACTAAATGTGTACCTAGCTAATCATACATGGTATCAGACATTTAGCAATCAACATCTTTTGCCAAATCAACTCATTTCCACTTATTACTCAATGCAGTACAATTGATCAAGCAGTCTCATTATCTGCGAGAAGCAGACGATTCGAATCGAGTTTTTATCCTTGCAAGGTAAACCTAAACACACGACGTGGCGAGGCACTCCATCCCCACACACATCAACCATCCCCATCGATTCCCTGGCAATAGAACAGGGCTCATCGCCTTGGCGTACAATGCCTCACTGACCCCGACTGCCGCCGTGCAGTGACCACACTTGTACCCACCATAACCGGAATGGGAGACCACGTCTCAGGTCGCGTGAGGAGTGAAGTCTGCGGGCAGGTTCACTCAGGTACTAGGCTTACCGATTTACCATATTTCTCGGCATGTGCTTAGTATGTTCAAACGCTTGACACAGGTATCCGCACGTTAATCCTTATTCCAATTTCTGTCTCGTAAACAACGCATCCCCATGGATCCATGTCCACAGACCATCATCATTCTGTTATCAAAGTGGATACAACCAATTCCTGACCTCGCGCGAGTAATAGAAAAATCACTCGACTTCTACCGAGATCCCTAATTAGCAAAGCAGCTACTCGACCTAACATACTAGTATCCATCACAAAGGAAATCTTGAGTTCATGCAACTAGGGTTTCAGTCAATTCCTACACTTAAGTGCACAATACAAGCCTACAAACATTAAGTGCAGTAAAATAGCATATAGAATTGGTTATGCATAAAACTGGGGCTTGCCTTCCAAAGCTGGAGCAGGCAGATCCTCGATGGTAGGCTCTTGTGCTGGCTCCTAGGCTACCTCCTGAGCAACTCCTTGCTCCGGAACGAGGATGTACTCCCCGTCAGCGAGATTACAGTCTATCGAATGCAATGAATAAGATATATGCATATTAATGATATGGCATTTTGTAAATGCTATGCAAGGTGAACAATATTAAAATAGTGAATAAACTAGTGTTTTCTTTGCCGGAGGGTGTAATAAAGGTTGTAGACACTCATCCAAGGGTATTGAGTGAACTTAAGAATTTTAGACATCTCTCATATGTTTGTTTGGCCTCTTGGGGGGATTTAATTGCACACCACTAATTTCTCTCATAATTTCCCTCTTACCCTTTTATTATGCTCATCATTAAGCACGTTGAACTATTATGGCATTTTAGAATTTTCCAAAAATATTATAAAAATTATAGTGGGTAAATATTGACCTCTGTGGTTTATTCTAAAAATTTGAGGTTGAAATTAATTTAGATACTCCTTGTGCAAAAATGACCAAAGTAAGGGTACAAGGGTACTTTACACTATAGCTCTTCTTTTGGTGAGGGTTCTGGACTAAAATTTATTTTTGCCATGATCCAAAGGTGATAAGAGGCCTTTGTGTTAAAAATCACAGAAAAAGACCCACTGGGCATTTAGTTGTGATTTTCTAAAGTTTAATGCCAAAAAGGTACTTATAACTAAATTGTTATTTGACAAATGTCAAACAACAGAACTTATATTTTTCCTAGATTCATATCAGCATAATATTAGCTATCCCAAGGATCGGGGTGGGTTCTTCTCATGATTATTTTTCTAGGATTATTCTAAGTTTTCATTGTTTTCATGAAATAAAATGTGGTGCATTTCTTTTGTACTAACAGAGGGCTTAACAAAATTTTCCAGTGAACTACGTTAATAAAGTAAGCTAGCAAAAATGTGGTTGCCCCTGGTTCTTATTTTAAACTCCCTTTTCTATTTTCTTTAACTTTGGGTCAAAGTAAGTTCAAATGGTAAACCCTTCCCTAATCTGGTGTACTGAGGGGTTTATTATTTTTAAACAGGCTAGGTAGTGGTTTAGTACCTCTCTAATTTTTCTTAACCCAAGTCTAAAAGTGTAGCTATTTTTCCCTTCTTTATTTAGCTTTTGGTCAGTTTACTATTTAAATCTAAACTTTAAAATTTTCTGCAGTACTTAGTGTTGGGGGCCTTCGTCCTCCGAAGGTCCTCAAAAACGTGATCTAACAATATCTTCCAAGTGTGACATATGAACAGGTACCTTCGGACTCGGGCTAAAAGCATGTACGATGTAAAAAGCATCATCGTGATGAAGGTTGGAGTTGCTCCAAAGCTACGCACAGGGGAGTTTCGGCTAAATGGCGGAAAAAGGAACCGACTTAAAGGGGAAATGGCTATCTAATCCTCATAGAATTGCATATAAGTCAATAATAAATGTAAAGGGCATGAATGTAATTTCTCACATGCCGCGTCCTGTGCCTATAAATAGATGAACAGTACCCCGTACTGTTCACGCGGACTGATATTCATTTTTGCGTCACGCTTGTAGTTTCGCTTTCCATCAAGCTGAAGGTACCTTTTGTAATTCAATATTGTTTCTGTCTTTCCAGAATAATATAATGATAATGAATTAATAATGTTATATGATTGTATATGTTGCCTCTTATATTGCATATACTTCTATTTATATTGATATATATCATGCTTATGAAGATATATCCCTTTATATCCTTCGTCTGAAGATCATTATGTCCTAAAGGAAATAATACTTCGAAGGACGAAGGGTATTAACATTTAACATTTTTTGTTGCCTTATTCTTAACTCATAGCATTTGAGAACAAGTCCCCAACATTGGCACCCACCGTGGGGCGAACTCTTTCGACCACCTTCGGCAAGCACTGACCTTCGTCATGTCGCCGAAGAAAGCTTCAGCACCAGGGACCGCTGCACTGCAGCCGCTGGACCCAAACTAGGAAACTCTTTCTCTTCGAGAGGCTCGAAGCTAAAAGATGAAAGCCACCAGTCCAACACTCCAGGAGGAGGAGTTGGACCAAGAGATCAGGGACATGGAAATAATCCATCAGCAAGTACAAAGGAAGAAGGAGAAGATGGCGCGACTGGCTGATCTTCAAAGAAAGATCGACGAAGCCATTGAGGAAGTGTGTCATCTTGCTCAAGACGAACAGGATCGAAGACCCCAACACACAGGGAGCTTCGTCAAGAAGGCTTGTTCAATGAAGATGGATGGTATGATGATTTTAATCATGATGCCTTTACTTTTGATGATGCTTCTCCCTTGGCAGCAGAACTGCAGGCTACCCCATGGCCCCCGTCATACAAGCCACCTCAGCTTCCCATGTATGATGGGCATTCAAATCCAAAGCAGTTTCTGATGAGCTACGAAGCAACTATATCTTCGTGTGGAGGCAATACTGCAGTTATGGCGAAGTCCTTCGTCATGGCAGTCCAGAATGTAGCCCAAACAAGGTATTCTTCTCTTTGGCCAGGGACTATCACGTCGTGGCAGAAGCTTAAGGACATGTTGGTTACCAGCTTCCAAGGCTTTCCAACAAAGTCAGTCACAGCTCAGGCTCTGTTCCAATGCACGCAAGACCACGAAGAATACCTTCAGGCATATGTACGAAGGTTCTTGCGATTGAGGGCACAAGCACCTAGGGTGCCCAATGAGATTGTCATTGAGGCCATGATCAAGGTTCTTCGCCCAGGACCTACTGCCCAATATTTCGCCAGGAAGCCCCCACAAACTCTGGAGAAGCTGCTTCAGAAGATGGATGAGTACATCTGGGCTGACAACGACATCCGCCAAAGAAGGGAGGAAGCTTACAGATTCTCGGAAATGACCAGGGGCTTCGGAGGAAGAATCCACCTGAGGCACGTCAGGTCAATCCATAATTCCACTCAGAGTGACGACAAAGGAAGTCAGCCGCAGAGGTCACAATACACCTCACAATCTTCGAGGCAACAGCAGAACTCTTTCAGACCACCAGCTCCAAGGGGCAGAGGCGCCAGGGGCTTCGGGGGAAGATATGGGGATCAGCCTAGAAAGATCTACTGGTTATTCTATGGTGAGGACAAGGGCCATACTACAAGAATGTGCCAAATCACCATTCAGAAGCAAAAGGAGATAGCAGAAGCCGAAGCTCGGCAGAACTAGCCGAAGCAGGTCTTGCACACTGCTTCGTGCCACTCTCCCTACATACCAGAGTATGTGGGCAATCATCCCGCAGCTTCTGTGGCTTCAGCTAGTCACTCACAGGCTTCCTGGCCACAACTCCCACCCTCGCCACCACTACAGCCGACCTATTCTCGAGGTCAGCCAGAAGGGCGCCAGTACCCTCAGCAGCAACGTGAAGTCAGGGAGGAATCCGAAGCTCGCACAGTCAATAGTACTGTGCCATAATCAAAGCACATTTATTGAGCGATATCCTACCCCTAAAGTACTTTTGTGTTTTATGTCATTTTTGTTTTTCAATAAGGAACAAACAATGCAGAACTAGTTTTAATTTCTTGTAATAGTCTCACTTTTATCAGAATGAAATATATCTTCTTCAAATATTTACGAAGCTCAAAATTGCTGAAGCTCAAAACTTGTTCCTAAGGGAATGCAGAGCTAAAAATCGCAGTGTAAGTTTCGCCGAAGCTACGAGAAGTCGTTCCTAAGGAGCGTAGCGTAAGTTTCGCCGAAGCTACAAAAAGTCGTTCCTATGGGAGCGCAGTGTAAGTTTTCTACTCAAAAGTCGTTCCAAAGGGAATGCAGAGCCAAATATCGCCAAAATATAAGGCGAAGAAGTTCAAAAGACATTCCTAAGGGAATGCAGAACTTACACCGAAAAGTCAACGGTGATACCGCCGAAATAGAAGGCGAAGAAGTTCAAAAGATGTTCCTAAGGGGATGCAGAACTTACACCGAAAAATAAGCGGTGAAGCCAAAAAATAAACGGCAAAGAGACTTCGATCGTTCCTAAGGGAACACAGAGATGGTGTGTTCCAGTGTGGGCGTGTGGGTGCGTATCTTCGTCATTAGCATCATTCGCATCATATCGTCACTTCATCCCGCATAGCATCACATCATACATCATATTGCACTAATGACATGAATTGAATATGAAGTCGACCTTCGGAGACTGCTTTATAAAAAATGAAAATGTGCTAAGGCACAAAGTTAGCTGAGAAATACAGCTTCGTCAGCTCTATTGCAAAAGAAGGGATCCTTTGTTTACGAAGCTGGGAGGATTTTACGAAGCATGGATATTTTCACGAAGCACGGATTTTCTTCTTTGTGAAGCATGAAAAGAAGGGAAGGCGTTTTTTCGCCGAAGGCTAAAAATGGTATGTATATAAAGTTTCATGCATCGCAAAGAACTGAATTACAAATAATTTACACATTAGATTCAAAAATATGCACATCGAATATTACAGTCTTGATATAGCAAAGCTACATCGATCGTCTAAAAATGTTTTTACAATAAGTATTAGTCCTCTTTCAGGACCTTTTCTGCAATTTCATTCAACAACTTGTTAACAACTTCGTCAACAATAGATTCGGCTATATTGATGATTTCTGTTGCTTTCTTTGTTTCTGGGTCGGCCAGGAGGTTGAACGGCTCCGGCGGAGGAGATAATTCAGCTGCAGTAGGAAAAATTAATCAGTTCGAAGTTACGAAAGCAAACGACGAAGCTAAAGGCCACAAAACAATACCTATTCGTCTCTCGCGTTCTGTAGCTTCCTCAGCTTTTTTCGCTTCTTTTTGAGCGTCGTGAATATCTTTTTCACTTTTCTTCATTATTTCGTGTGCCATTTCTTGGCCGCCATTTTCCCAGATGTCAGTGTAGAATTTTCCACTTATTGAACTTGCTTCGGCTGAGGGATCCTTTGTGTCATCCACGGAGAAGGCAGCTTCGGACTAAGCTAGGGTTTTGACATGACCGCAACCCGCCTTCTCCAAGATGGCTGAAATTCCTCTTGCACCAGAGAACACGCAGACATCTTCGAAAGCTTCAGCTTCTCCGCTTATCCATTCTATAACGCCTTCAGGGTCGCCTCGTATAAAGTTATCTTTGTTGGAATAGGCGCCCACGTTGGTGAAGCTAGCCTTTATTTTCTCCACGCAGCCCAGGGATTTTTTGAAGCATCTTTCTTTGGATGCGTGAAGTTCTGCAACAGTTTTTTCTAAATAATTTCTCCAATATTCGCTGGCCTCTCGGTTAGCTTTTGCGAGAGCACATTTTTCTTTGGCCTCTGCCAATTGTTTCTGAAGGTCCTCGATCTCATTCTTTTGAATCTTAGCTTGAGCTTTGGAACTAGCTTCATCTTCTTTCACTTTGTTTACCAATGAAATCAATATTTTGTCTTTTTCAAGTCCTTCATTCCTTAAGTCGATCACCTCTGAACGAAGGTTGTTTAGAGCCATTGTATACCCTTCATCTTCAATGTTTTTCTGTGCTCTAAGGGCATTGCTAAGGATTAAGCCCTACAAGAGGAGGACAAGATTAACTATAAACAAATAAAATATTTCGTTTTCAAATACAAAATTGACTTATATACCTTTATGCTATTATACTCTAAACTGTCAGCCAGTTCATCCTTTGATAATATTGAAAGGCCATCTTCCAGCTTCAGAAATCCGAAGCTTCTACCTATCTCCCTGCAGACGGATATCTCTTTATTATCCGGGAGACAGTATAAAAAATCTTCTTCCCCACTGCCATTGAACACTAATGCCCCCTTCAGGTATTTCAATTTTTGAGCATAATGTTGAGCTTCTCGTTCTTCTTCCTGAGAAAGTCCCTTTCCCGAAGCATGGCGGATGATGTAATCAATGCTCTCTTTTAAAGCTTTGGGAGCAGGAGTGGCAACCTTTTCAAACGAAATTTGCTCTGCGGCCTTTTCTTCTGTTGCATTTTCTTCAAATTCCGCAAGCTTCGACTCAGCAGGCACTGAGGGCCCCGCCTCGGTTTCAGCCTGGGTTGTTGTAGCTTCAACATCTATTTGCCTAGTATCAACTTTGGGTTGCGTTTTGTCAGCTTCAGCAACCTTCCCTTTGGGAGTGAGACTTATGGAGTCGGTTGTTTCCAGTACATCTAATACATTTACCATCCTCCTTCTCCTAGGAGTTATGGCAGAACTCTTTTGTGCCCTCAGCTCTGTTGCTTATGTTGAAGGACTTAAAGTCCATGGCATCTTTGTTACCTCTTTAGTTGTTGACCTTTCAGCCTTATCTTTTTCAACCTTCGTTTCAACTAGCTCAACCGAAGGTGCCTTCGGCATTATAGCTGGTTCTTCAGCCCTCTGCATCAGAAGAGCAGTTTCTCTTGATTCAGCAGCTGAAGAGGCTTCCCCGCCAAGCTCAGGCACCACGGCCGGTTCGATATAACGTGGCCGGTGGGTAAGTACCTTCATCTTTTTGCCCGCAGCCTTCGACACAGGTTCAGCCAAGGCGACCAGAGCAGCAGCTTTCCTCTTCTTCCCTTGCCCCCACAGCGGGTAGCGGTAGTCGGGGTAGACGAAGCCAATAGCGTCAAAAACCATGTTCAATCTCTTCTTTTCTCTACTTCCGAAGGCTGTGGATAATGCATTATCTTCTGCCTTGGAATATGATCCAAGCAGTTCATCACTTGTAACTTCGATGCATTTTAGCCAGTCATCATTTGGTTCATCGAATTTATCCCCATATCTGAATGTATACTTCAGCCGGACCAGTTCACCTTCGCTAGACTTGGTGATTGTCTCCTTTGGCATTTTCCAGCTCTCTACATGCGGCCATACTCTGAATGCTATGTGCTCTTGAATTAAATCTCTCGTACCAATAAAGAAGCAGACAGTACCAAATGCCTTCTGACACACTTTGGCGGCTTCATCAATTTCAACCTTCGGCTTTCGGAGGCCGAAGCGGGACCATATGGGGCGCATAATAACCTCCTTGATGTCCTCCCTCGCTATCAAATCATTCTTCACATAAAACCATTCTTCCATCCAATTTCCCGGCCATCTCTTCTGAAATGTTGGCACTGGGTGGCTTGCGTTGGGACGGGCGATAAATCCATAACAACCGAAGTTGTTGTGATATTGTTCTTTCCCCGTGGCCTTCGTCTCATATAGAAGTTCATGCATGCTGCAGAAGCATTTTGCGCTTGGCTCTATCCCTTGGCTTCTTACTGCCCATACGAAGACTCCCATCCTCAATATGGCTTCGGGGGTCAATTGATGAAGGAAAATTTGGAAGGTTTTCAACACTTCAACTACAAACCTGCTTAGTGGGAACCGAAGCCCAGCTTTGAAGAAGCTTTGGAAAATCACAACTTCGTTCTCCTCAGGCGCAGGAACGTTATTGTCTCCGCCAGCCCTCACAATAGACATATCCCGAAAGTACCTTCCCCTCATGTTTTCGAGGTGACTTTGATTGATGGTCGATTTTCCGAAAATTGCATGACTTGGTCTCCAGGGTCGATCCTCGGAATCTTCGCGTCCACTTTCTGCATCATAACTGTCACTGTCAACAGTATCTTCAGACAGGCCCTCCAGTATCTCCTTAGTAATCTTCTCTGTATTTGATTTTGCCATTGACTCGATAAACTCAGCTATGTAAGGATTCACAGCCTTCTTCTCCTCAAAAAGCCTCTCCTCTTCAGTTAGCTTCATCTCAGTAGCAACCTTCTTGTCTTGAGACATTTTTTCCTTCAGAAATGACGAAAATGTGTCTTTCTAACTGAAGCTCAGGAAGCTTGAGAACTAGCAAGTGTTAGTGAGAAAGAGCTATAAAATTGAGAAAATAAAGCAAATGGCACATGCAGCGTATCAAATGTGGTTGGTGTGAGTTCTTATTTATACGCTCGACACACTCTAAATCGGAGGGGCCCCGTCCGTCATTGACTGTTGCTATTCTAGCAAAGGGAAGGTATTTTTCGGACCTTCGGCTTAAGGCCTTCGTCCATGTCGCAGCCTAAATTCGTTATCTTAAACAAATTAATACTACGAGGGGCTACTTTTGGGGGCCTTCGTCCTCCGAAGGTCCTCAAAAACGTGATCTAACAATATCTTCCAATTGTGACATATGAACAGGTACCTTCGGACTCAGGCTAAAAGCATGTACGATGTAAAAAGCATGATCATGACGAAGGTTGGAGTTGCTCTGAAGCTACGCGCAGGGGAGTTTCGGCTAAATGGCGGAAAAAGGAACTGACTTAAAGGGGAAAAGGCTATCTAGTCCTCATAGAATTGCATATAAGTCAATAATAAATGTAAAGGGCATGAATGTAATTTCTCACAGGCTGCGTCGTGTGCCTATAAATAGATGAACAGTACCCTCGTACTGTTCACGCGGATTGATATTCATTTTTGCGTCACGCTTGTACTTTCGCTTTCCATCAAGCCGAAGGTACCTTTTGTAATTCAATATTATTTCTGCCTTTCCAGAATAATATAATGATAATGAATTAATAATGTTATATGATTGTATATGTTGCCTCTTATATTGCATATACTTCTATTTATATTGATATATATCACGCTTATGAAGATATGTCCCTTCATATCCTTCATCTGAAGATCATTATGTCCTAAAGGAAATAATGCTTCGAAGGACGAAGGGTATTAACATTTAACATTTTGTGTTGCCTTGTTCTTAACTCATAGCATTTGAGAACAAGTCCCCAACACTTAGGGTGTTTGGTATTTTTCCTAAGTAGTTCATAATATTTAGAACCTAGCAAAATTAGTTTGACCAAATTTGGTTGGATAAAATTGAAGTTATGAATTATGAAAAACCAGTTTACACCGAGACTCCTGGGCTTTCCCTAAACTAAGTCTTTAAACTATACCCCTACGGGACTATTCATCTGAGTCACTGTCTGTTCAAAAAGCCCCCTAGCTTCTTCTTCTTTTCCCCCGAGCTCCCTTGCCCTTTGAAACAGTAACCGCGAGGAATAAACAGGGTGGTGCGGCTTACCGGCGGCGAGGAAGGTCCGACAAAGGGCGGGGTTAGCTCCGGGAGGTCCTGGCGGTCACGTCGAGGTGCGACTCGTCGACGGTGATGGCCGAAATTGGTCAGGCCATGTGCGCAAGCAGTCGGGCTCGTCGGCGGCGTACGCTACGGCCTGCTCACGGAGGTATTGTTCAATCCAATGGCATAGGAAGCTTTACGGGGTGCAAAGGATGCTACCAGTGCAAGGAATCGAAGAAAGGCTCACCGTGGAGCTCGGTCTACGTGCGCCGGTGGTCGGGTGAAGTCCGGCGATGTCGATATGGTGTCTCCGATGAGGTAGAGTTCAATCCCCGGCTCTAGAAGCTTCACCGAGGTCCGTAGAGGCTATCCCGAGGGTCGGACGGGGCGGGGAATGGCTAGGTTGGCCGGTCTACGTTGGTCGTGGCGTGCGGTCGCTGGCACCTTGCTCACGAGGCAAACTCTGGCGAACTCGAGCTTGGGTTGGGTCAGTGGCACGTGGGGGTGTACGGTCGAGGCCGGGATGGCTTTTATAGGCGAGGGCGCGGGCGTGGACGCAAGGTTGGCGTGGCGCGTGGCTGCGCGCGTGGGCGAACGCGTGGCTGCGCGCGTGGGCGTTTGTTTCTGCCTTTGTTCAAGCGTTGGCAGGGTTCACAAACGTGCGAATCTTGCCAAGGGTCTTGTGCAAATCTCTTCTTGGCACCTAGGGCTAGCTAGTTTGTGTGAGTTCCAATGGGAGATATGCCCTAGCTTGGGAGATATGCGGGCGCCAAGTTGGGTCTGTCGGCACTGTTCAACCCGAGACAAAACTGATGTCAAACCTTGTCCAATGGTCTTGGCTTTGGTTCAAATTTTTCCAAGGTGTTCCTTAGGTAGATTGGCCACTTTTTGTTATTTGGACCAAGGGGTTTTGGCGCCAGCACAAAGGTGAACACCTTTGATCTTTGGTCTAGGGTGGTTTTTAGGACTTAGAGAGATTTTTAAAGGCTCAAGTGTGCTTTCCACTTAGTGAACTATTTTGAGGTTTTTGTTGGGCCTTTTGCAAGATTTATCTTACTAAATTTTGTAGCCCTACTAATACTCTTCATCTTTAGTAAAGGTTCCTTTTTATGTTTTGATCATTTGCCCACTCTTTCCCCTTTAATCCCATGTTTAGGGTTTAAGGGCTTAAGAGGAATTAGGGTTTTAGAATCTTGTTTGTGGGTGAACATTGTATGGAGCATAGGGTTTTCTTCCTTGTTATGGTTAATGCTTAGCTTAGCCATGATTCTAAAAATTTTAGTGCCTTCACTCTCCATTTTAGCATAAAGTTTGAGTAGGACCCAATGTGCTTCTTTGGCCAGGGCTTTGGGTAACACCAGGGGTGTTACAGATCGATACCTCCTCCCTTCCTAGTATTGACCATCTGGGTTACAAACACATGGTAAGATAGAAGTGCAGATAACACGAGTAATTACGAGACATGATCTTTTGGGATTTTAATAGCTCAATATATTAGTGTGTCACCTACTAATACTAACATATTACCTTATGGTGGTACATGCTAGAATGCCCTGCTACTATTTCAGTCAATCCAAGAAGCAAATCAAGCATTTATCATCAGAACAAACATCCAAATACTTTAGATAGAGAAAATATGTATATTTTTCGGTCTCCTATCACTTTAGGGAGTTTGTAGATGTAGGATTCCAAGGTATAAAATCCTTCTTTTCTTTCTAGAGTAGAAAAGGTAAGAGTAGTCAGAGTTGAACAGCCAAAGGTGAGACATGATCAAGGAAAGTATAGAAAGAATCAGAGTAAAGGTAAATAGGTAAGGGATTTGTCCAGTTCTATCTAGGTTTTGTCCTACAGTCAACATTTCTTGTGATACCACTTCTGTCACACCCGGATTTAAGGGGTAAAGCAGGGTGCGTCTCATATGTGCGCCAAAAAAGAACATCACATATAATGACCAAGTGTATAGAGATAAATGTCACAAATATTATTACATCATGGAAGTGTCTTACAAAAATAAATGATAACAATAAAACAAACTAAATAATTATTCCTTGGCGCAATAAAGCTGACTGGGAGACGCCACCTGTTCTTGGGCCACCTGTTCTTATCCTGTGGGGGGTTTATATGTAACACCTCTGGTGTTACTGTCACTAAAATTGAGCATAACATCATGTGCATTGACATTTCATATGTTTGTTACACCTAGAGTGCATTCACTAGGTAAAAATTTCAATCAAGTTGTGATGTAGGACTTGTTGAATGGTTAACCCTAGAGTAGGGCACTAAACCCTGAGTTAGGGCTTTTGGATGTAAGTGATGTCCAAATAGGATAAAACCTCAAAACTCATTAGAAATGATCACAAGATATCATCTTTGATGGACTTTAGTGACACCAAAACCCTAAAGTGCTAAAAACCCTAAAAAGACACCTGGAAAACCCTAATTAAAACCCTAGGGGGTAGGTGCAAAATTTGTGCACTTTTGGACCAAAGTGCAAATATCAAAGTACTAGAACATTACAAATCAAGTACTTTTCACTTTTGGGGATTACCAAGCCAAATGATGAAGTTTGGACTTATTTGCAAAAAGTACCCCATGAAACCATATATGCCTAAGTCTGAAACTCAGTGCATAGGGTCAACTTTGGAACCCTCTATCTCTCAATTCATAAAGAATTTGCCCTAGGTTAACGCATCAAGATTATAGAGCTACTATAGGATCATTACTTTGCTTAAGTAATTAAACCTTGGTGTCATACAAAATTTGGAGATAAATAGCCCTAAAGTCTGACTGTGAGTCAACTCAGAGTCTGAATTTTTACTAACAGTGACTTGGGAAAAACTTTAAGAGCTCTTTAGAGAATGATCCAGTGAGTATATGAGTGTGGTTACTATAGCAAGATCGAAGTTGAATTATAGATCAACAACTTTGTCACAGGAGGATAAACAAGATATGAAATAAAAATTTGAGATCTGGGCCCTGAAACTTGCTTTGTTAGACGCTCTCATGGTGATCACCATGGTACAGTGACTGAATAAGATCACGGATTCAGCTCCCCTTGCCGCCGGTAACCCTCGCGCCATGATCCGCGTCATCGCCACGATTCGTGCTCTCTAGCGAGGAGATTATCACGATAGGGTAAAAATCTTGGCACCGGATAGGCTCGGACCCGGTCGACGGTGAGCTCGTCGTACCCACTTGGGCTGCGGTCGGGCAAAATGGTCCTCGCCGGAGTTGGCCGCCTACCGACCGTGTGCCACATGCCTTAGGGCATTACCACATCGTAGTAAACCACTAAAGCATGTCTGGTCATCGCTGGTGACCTTGCCACGATGAAATCCAAGAATCCTTTGCGCCAGTGCTCTCCCCTCTCTACGGTCGCGAGCGCGCCATTCCAAATTCAAGAGCCACCTCCCTCGGGCCCTATAAATTAAGGGTGCCATCAGCTCCGCTAGGTAATCACACACCCAACGCACTAGCCCGTGCCTTAGATTGTCCACCATAGCGCTCCAATTTTGAAGTTCCCCCAAATCAGTCAAAACTCCAACGTGTGTGAGCTCGTCGTGCCCACCTCGCTCTTTTTTCAGCTCTATTATGTGCTCTTGATGCTTCTTGACCTGGCCAATTGAATTAGACCGCGTTAGATCGTCGGGAACGCCTCGGGTTATCCTCAGTTTGTGCCATCACCGTGGACAGAGCGATTAGGAGCTAGAACCTTGCAATTGCTTGAGGGGTTATGGTCGTTAGGGATGGAATTAGGTGTCAGCCACACCGGAGCACCGGCCATTGCGTTTTCTGGCCAGGGTAAGCTCGCCGAAACCACTACTCCACCATCCACGGTCGTGGACCTCACCTTGCGAAGGAATAGAAAGGGGAGGGTCTATCTGCAATTGTCAGTGACACATGGAAATAGTGTTGCGGACTCTTTAAGTGTTTTTCAAACGACTAGGGAACTCTATGCAATATGGACACCGTGGGCGCGCGCGCGGGCGCGTTTCGCCTGTCATGGGCCGGCTCGGGCTCAGATTGAGCCTGTTACTATTCATACTTTCTCTTTTTCTTTTTCTACCAGATTTAGGAAATCCATATAAAATTATAGAAAAATGATAAAAATATAAGACCAAATTTGCTGGGCTCCTAAATTTCTCTAGTATTTGATAAAAATAGTTCCAAGATTTTTAGTCCAAACTAGGATTAATGTAGTATTTAAAAAAGACTAAAACCTAGTCTTTTGGAATTTTAGAAATTATTTATTAACTCCAAAAATCACCAAACTTTTTGGATAAGCCTCATAGGATATTTAGATCCCATGAATGAAGTTTGACTTGTTTTGGATATTGTTTGATTCCTAAACCCAAAACCCTAGTGTTCTAGGTAGTATCTGTCTTATGAAAATGAAGTACTAACTCCAGAAACCCTAGTTTCCCTCGTACACCGTGAAGGAAAGTTGTATTCAAGATACAACATGGTGTATCTTTTCTATTATTGCATTTTCATAAGCATTACATGAGCATTCATGGCTATATATGGTTATATAGAGAAAACGAAGAAGAAGTGATTGTTGAAGAAGAGGAGACTACTCCATCAACAGAAAATCCACCTATCGGGAACTGTTTTTACTTTGACATCTGTGGAACAGAGCCCGACTCTCCTACAACACAAGGCAAGCCCCGGTGCATTTGCCACCTCCTTGCTGTTTAAAACTCTTTATCACTTGAATGATGCATTAGGTGATAGGAGTTGGGTGTTAAACCAATTGCTGCATTTCCTTCCTTGGAACTGTTTACCATTCCTTGATTACTTGTTTTATAAAAAGGTTTTCTGATGCTTAGTCCTGCTTTAGGTGATAGGAGTTGGATGTTTTAAAAACAAAAGGTGATGCTTCACAGTGGATGGGATGTTTTCAAAAATAAAACTTGATGATGGATCCATCATGGCCGTGATGGGTTCAACATCGTAAAAGATGTACCTCTGCCAGGTACCAAACTTTGGATTTGAAATGATAAAGCTGAGACCGGATGGGTGACGTGCACGAGAAGAGAGTCTCGGTGTAGTGTCTCTGTCTGAGTCGATTAAGGACCGTGTCGATGTAGGCTTGCTGATCGAGGACCTTTTAACTGGGCACATGCCTCATCATGGGTAAGCTTTGCCTCGGGCAGACTAATACCAGAAAGGCCAACACGCAATGGGAGTGGAGAGATGGCGAGAGTAGCGTGTACCCTCCGTGGCAAGAGGTTGGACGGTGGTGTATCTGTTCTCTCGGTTGGCGTGAACCCGGTCTGGTCTTAAGAACCCTGGTGGCGAGTTGACATATGCAAGGGTTAAGTGCTACATATGTCATGTGATTGGAGATCCCCAGCTGGGTATTAATCGATTCGGATCGCCATTACTTCTCAGACATGAAGACTTGGTAAAAGGATGGCTAGTAGAGGCCAAGTGCTTGAACTAGGGTAGAAAGAACTCTAGCGACAGGTAATGACTTAACTTGCTAATAAAACTGGATTTTTAAAGATCCACTATTAGTAAGCATTTTTGCAAACAGAGTATTGATTCTTGATTAAGCCTTACCTTGACTCCCTTAAGCCAGCATATCCTTGAGAGTCTTTTATTTTGATGGGTAAGACTTGCGAAACTACACTCCGTACTCAGGGTTTTCGAACCCATGTTGTTGTAGGTGAGGAAACAACAAACTTTTTCTGTTTTTGCACTAAGGTGGTGCCCAAAGAACAACCTCAGCAGTGAAGCCGCGGGAGGATGTTGGCCTCCCACTTGAAAAACAATATACTTTTATGCGAGAGGGGTTTTTGCCTCCCAAGTTTGTAATAATAATACTTATGCATTCATACCCCTGGTTTTGTAATAACTATAACACTCTTTCTATGTTTTGAGGAATGTAAATTATGTTATTGTAATTCGCTTCCGCTTATTTGTTCCTCCAATGTGTTGTAATATATGCGTGACGGGTGAAACGCTCTTGGGCAAGGAAAAGGATGCAGATACAAGACTTGTCAAGTGATTATGTGCATCTACAGGGTTGTCCAAGGTCCGTTGGACAAGGACAACTGTAGGTGGGCCTAATGACTTGGGAGGTTCCATCACAGCTGCTATCGGAGCGAAGCCCATCTCTTCAGATATTATGAAGCATTTCAAAAAGAATTTTCAAATACTTATCCAAGAAAATTTCTTTCATTCTTACCTTGCCACTTTCTAGAAGTTCTCATCTTGCAAGACCAGGTAATAGAGTGCGATATATAGGAAGTGGGATCAACGAAGGTTGGTTCCGTAATCATTGGGTTATGCATGCATCATGTTTAAAAATTATACTAATAAATCTTCCCCTCTTATGGAGATATGCCGCGTATGAGGAAAACCGCGTGCAAGTCCACTGGACCTATTGGTGTGCCTCATCATCAGTTGGCTCCATAACATGAAGGGAGCAGCGGCGGTAGCAACGATCTAATCGGAGACTTGGAAGCCCAAGTGGAACAGCTTCAGATGGAGCTACGCCACCGAAACAGGGTGTGGGCACAAGACGGTCAGCGTATAAATGAGTTGGCAGCTGACGTCAGACGCCTACAAGATGAGCTTGTTGAACGGGATTTTGCGGTTGATTGGGCCATCAACTCATGTTCGGTTACTTGGGACCGCGAAGCCAATGCTCGTGCTCATGTGGCAGAGCTTAGTGCGGCCCTCGATAACTTGCAGATGTATTGCAATACTTTACATGAGGAAGTACATGTACTGTATTCGCGACTGCACCCGGACGTGCCTGCCGACCCTGTTGCAATGGGAGTCGGTCTATCATGGACAGCAGGTGAAGGAACTGATGGGGAGCTGGACCTTTTTAGGCCTCCTCCTTCCATGAACCTGGCTAATGATCGGTCTCCCACAGCTGGAAATGAAGAAACCAAGGACGACGAAGACTAGACTAGTATAGTTTAGGGACTATATCTATGTAAAATAAGTAATGAAGTCATGTTGTACACTTGAGTCTGTATCATTACATTTTGGTAATGTAAAATGATGGTGTGTATCGGCATGTTATATTTTTCCCAAATGTTTGTTTGCCTCAGATGCCATCAAGGACTCGTGCGCATTACGGTGTGGGGAGTTCCCGTGGTCGGGAAGATACTCCTAATCCGCCACCTGTACCACCAACGTTGGCCGAGGCTATCGCTGCCCTGGTCAATGCTACTGCCAATAATACCCGCTTCTTACGTGAGATGGCGGGTAATCAATTCCAGCAGCATGGTGGAAGAGCTCCTCCACAGGAACCGCGTGAAACCTCATATCTGGAGTTCTCTGAAACACGTCCCCCACTATTTGTTAAAGCTGAAGACCCTCTTGAAGATGGTGAGTGGATAAGGGTAACGGAGCAGAAGTTCGGATTAATCTGTTCCCCGCTTCTTGGGATGAATTTAAATTAGCATTTCGTGAACACTATATTCCAGAAGGAGTGCTTCACATGAAACAAGAGGAATTTATTCGACTAAAACAAGGAGGGGATACTATGATGCAGTATCTCAACAAGTTTAATCATTTATCCCAATACGCAATTGACCAAGTAAACACTGACCTGAAGAAGAAGAATTGCTTCATGAGAGGACTCAACAACCGGCTCCAACGGAAAATGGCCACCTGCCTAGATCTTACTTACAGCAGAGTTGTCAGCATGGCACTGGCAGTAGAAGCCAAGAATACAGACCAAGGAAAACCAAAGGGATTTGGAGGTGACAAGTCCAATCAGGGACCTGTGAAGCGAACTAGGTTGGTAATCCGACCTTTTAATCAGAATCGTTCTTTGCTTCGTCCACCCTCCTATTTGTTTAAACAACCTGTTTTCATTCGTCCTACCACTGCCCCCACTTCTACAAATCAGCCGAGTGCCCTTGGTGCTCGTTTCCTTGCCCTCCCTAGTTCTTCAACTGGCTGCTTCAACTGTGGAAAGTCTGGTCATTTTGTAAAAGGCTATCCATATCTGAAGCAGAATAAGTTCAACAATCAACAGAATTATGGGAGCTCCAATCAAGGCAAAGGGAACATGGCTAATAATTCAGCAGGCAAAAATGTCAAGAAGACTGGGCGAATTTATTATACTCAAGTGGCCACTACAATGGAAGGAGAGCCGGTAATGATGGGTACGTTCCTTGTGGCCAATCACCCAGCAGTTATTCTCTTTGATTCTGGTGCTTCACATACATTCATAAGCAAGAAATTCGTGGAAAAATATTGCATTCCTTGCACTGAATCAAGGGAAGGGTTTATTATCCATTTGCCCGGGGGACAAATATTTACTAAGTAGCCTTCCATGTGCCAGTAACATTGGCCGAACGGGACTTTCCCACCAACATGGTTGTTTTGAAAGGCCAAGATATAGATGTAATTCTGGGCATGAATTGGTTAGCCCAGCATAAAGCTATCCTCAACACTGACTTAAGGACTATCAAGTTGAGCCATGGCCATGGAGAGGTTCTCTTGTCCATCCCTGTAGCTATTCCAGCCAAACCATTTGGACGGGTCTATGAAGCTATCATCCCGAAAATCCAGAACATTCTGGTAGTATGTGAATTCCCAGATGTCTTTCATGAAGATTTGCCTGGATTGCCTCCAGAAATGGATGTAGAGTTTGTGATCGAACTGAAGCCCGATACAACTCCTATTTCTAGAAGGTCGTACCGGATGCCACCAAATGAATTGGCGGAGCTCAAGACTCAATTACAAGACTTGCTTGAGAATGGATTCATTCGGCCCAGCTCATCACCTTGGGGATGTCCCGCAATCTTTGTCGAGAAGAAGGATCAAACACTTCGAATGTGCATTGACTACATACCCCTTAATGAGGTCACTACCAAGAACAAGTACCCTCTTCCCCGAATCAATATCTTATTCGATCAACTTACTGGAGCTCGGGTGTTTTCTAAGATTGACCTCAGGTCAGGCTATCATCAGATCCATATTCGACCCAAAGATATACCCAAGACCGCATTTACTACGCGGTATGGATTATTCGAATATTTGGTTATGTCCTTCCGATTAACAAATGCTCCTGCCCACTTCACATACCTAATGAACTCGGTGTTTATGCCCGAGTTGGATAAATTTGTGATGGTCTTCATTGATGATATTTTGATTTATTCCAAGAATGAAGAGGAGCATGCTAAACATTTACGGATCGTATTAACGCGCTTAAGGGAACACCAATTATATGCTATGTTGGGGACTTGTTCTCAAATGCTATGAATCAAGAACAAGGCAACACAAAATGTTAAATGTTAATACCCTTCGTCCGTCGAAGCATTATCTCCCTTAGGATATAATGATCTTAAGACGAAGGTCATGAAGGACATACCTTCTTCATCGTAGCATGTGCTAATGAAAACAACATGAATGATCAAATAACATTGTCAATTCATCCTTATTATATTAACATGGAAAAATAGAGACAATATTGAATTACATAGGTACCTTCGGCTTGACAAAAGGCAAAAGTACAAGCGTGATGCACAAGTGAATACAAGTCAGCGTGAACAGTACGGGGGTACTGTTCATCTATTTATAGGCACAGGACGCAGCCTGTGAGAAATTACATTCATGCCCTTTACATTTATTATTGGCTTATAGAAAAATCAATGAGGACTGGATAGCCTTTTCCCTTTTAAGTCGGTTCCTTTTTCCCGTGATTGTGCCGAAGCTCCTTTGCGCATAGCTTCAAAGTATCAGCAACCTTTGTCACGATCGCGCCCTTCTCATCATGTAATCCGAAGGTACCTGTCCATAAGCCATACTTGGAAGACATTGTTAAATTACGTTTTTGAGGACCTTCGGAGGACGAAGGCCCCCCAACAGTAGCCCCTCGCTGTATTAATTTGTTTAAGATAATGAATTCAGACTGCGACATGGACGAAGGACTTAAGCCGAAGGTCCGAAAAAACACCTTCCCTTTGCTAGAATAGCAACAGTCAATGACAGACGGGACCCTTCAATTTGGAGCGCGCCGAGCATATAAATAAGAACTCACCCTGACCACATTTGGTACGCTGTTTGCGCCACTTGCTTTGTTTGCTCAATTTTATAGCTCTTGCTCACCAACGCTTGCTTAGTTTCTCAAGCTTTCTAAGCTTCGGTTTGAAGGACACATTTTCATCATTTCCGAAGAAAAGATGTCTCAAGACAAGAAAGTTGCTGCTGAGACGGAGCTAACCGAAGAGGAGAAGCTCTTTGAGCAGAAGAAGGCTGTGAATTCTTATATAGCTAGGTTTTTAGAATCAATGGCAAAATCAAATACAGAGAAGATTACAAAAGAGATATTGGAGGGCCTGTCTGAAGATACTGGTGACAGTGATAGTTATGATGTTGAAAGTGGGGGTGAACATTCTGAGGACCGGCCCTGGAGGCCAAGTCATTCGATTTTCGAAAAATCAACCATCAAACAAAATCACCTTGAGAGCATGAGAGGAAGATACTTTCGGGATATGTCTATTATGAGAGCTGGCGGAGACAACAACGTCCCTGCCCCTGAGGAAGAAGAAGTTGTGATTTACCGAAGCTTCTTCAAAGCTGGGTTTCGGTTTCCACTGAGCAGGTTTGTGGTTGAAGTGTTGAAAATTTATCAGATCTTCCTTCATCAGATAACCCCCGAAGCTATTATTAGAATGGGAATTTTTGTCTGGGCAGTGAGAAGCCAGGGAGTGGAGCTAAGCGCGAAATGTTTCTGCAGTATGCATGAACTTGTATATGAGACGAAGGCCATGGGCAAAGAACAATATCACAATAACTTTGGCTGTTATGGATTTACTGCCCGCCCTAACGCAAGCTATCTGGTGCCAACATTCCGAAAAAGGTGGCCTAGAGCCTGGATGGAGGAATGGTTTTATGTGAAGAATGACTTGAAGGCAAGAGAAGATATTAAAGAAGTTATTATGCGCCCTATTTGATCCCGCTTCGGCCTTCAAAAGCCGAAGGTTGAAATCGATGAAGCCGCTGAAGCGTGCCAGAAGGCCTTTGGTACTGTCTACTTTTTTATTGGAACAAGAGATTTGATCTAGGAGCATATAGCCTTCAGAGTAGGCCACTTGTAGAGAACTGTCACCAAGTCTGGCGAAGGTGAGCTGGTTCGACTGAAATACACCTTCAGATATGGAGATAAATTTGATGAGCCGAATGATGACTGGCTGAAATGTATCGAAGCTACAAGTGATGAACTGCTTGGGCCGTATTCCAAAGCAGAAGATAATGCATTGTCCACATCCTTTGGTGGCCGGGGAAAAAAGAGATTGAATAGAGTTTTTGATGCCATTGGTTTTGTTTACCCCGACTACTGCTACCCGCTGCGGGGACGGGGAAAAAAGAGGAAGACTGCTGCTTCGGCCAAGACTGCTGCTTCGGCCACTCCAGATGCGCCTGCGCCGAAGAGCAAAAAGTTGAAAGTCCTTACCCACCGGCCGCGTTATATTGAACCGGCCATGGTGCCTAAGTTTGGCGGAGAGACTTCTTCAGCTGGTAAACCAAAGGAGCCCATTTCTCCTACGCAGAAGGCTGAAGATCCAGCTACAATGCCGAAGGTACCATCAGCTGAGCTAGCTGAGCCGAAGACTGATAAAGGTAAGGCTGAAGAGACAAAAATCAAAGGAACAAAGATGTTAGAAATTTTAAGCCCTTCGGCAGAAGTAACAGTGCCGAAGGCACAAAAAAGTCTTGCGGCAACTCCCAAAAGAAGAAGGATGGCAAATGTGCTAGATGTGTTAGAAACAGTAAAGACTTTAAGCTCTACTTCTTCACGGAAAATCACCGAGGCTTCGAAAATGCAAACCGAAGCTGAAACAAAACCGGCCGAAATTGGAGTTGTAGTAAGCCAGGCTAGTGCCGAAGCTGGGCCTTCAGAGCCCGCTGAGAAAAAACCTTCGGAAAATGAAGAGAAGGCAGCAGAGGAAGAGGCTATAGAACAGACTTTGCCTGAAAAAGTTGCCGCTCCTACTCCTGAAGCTTTAAAAGAAAGTATTGAATATATCATCCGACATGCTTCGGGAAAAAGACTCTCTAAAGAAGAAGAACGAGAAGCTCAACACTATGCCTAAAAACTGAAATATCCGAAGGGGGCATTAGTGTTTAATGGCAGCGGAGAGGAAGATTTTTTGTACTGTCTCCCGGATAGCAAAGAGATATCTGTTTGCCGAGAGATGGGTAGAAGCTTCAGATTCCCAACGTTAGAAGATGGCCTCTTAGTACTGTCAAAGGATGAATTAGCTAACAGTTTGGCATATAATAGCATAAAGGTATAAAAGTTAACTTTGTATCTGAAAAACGAATTGTTTCTTTTGCTTATATTTGATCTCGATCTTCTCTTGCAGGGCCTAATCCTTAGCAATGCCCTTAGAGCACAGAAAAATATTGAAGATGAAGGGTATACAATAGCTCTGAACAACCTTCGTTCAGAAGTTATTGAATTAAGGAACGAGGGCCTTGAAAAGGACAAGATATTAATTTCATTGGTAAACAAAATAAAAGAAGACGAAGCTAATTCCAAAATTCAAGTTGAGGCCCAAAAGAGTGAAATTGAAGATCTTCGAAGATAATTAGCTGAGGCCAAAGAGAAATGCGTTGTTGCTGAAGCTAATCGAGATGCCAGCGAATATTGGAGTAATTATTTAGAGAAGACAGTCGCAGAGCTTCGCGCCTCCAAAGAAAGTTGTTTTGAAAAATCTGTGGAGTGTGTAAAAAAGATGAAAACTAGTTTTGCCAACGTGGGCGCCTATTCAAACGAAGACAACTTCATACGAGGCGACCCTGAGGGCGTTATCGAGTGGATCAGTGGTGAAGCCGAAGCTTTTGAGGAGATTTTAAGTGATCGCAGGGACGTCTGCGCATTCTCTGGTGCGAGAGGAGTTGCAGCCGTCTTGGAGAAGGCGGGTTGTGATCACGTTAGCACCTTGGCCCAAGCTGAAGCTGCTTTCTCTATGGACGACACGAAGGATCCCTCGGCCGAAGCAAGTTTTATGGGTGGAAAATTTTTCACTGATATCTGGGAAAACGGCGGCCGAGAAATGGCTCATGAAATAATGAAGAAAAGTGAAAAAGATATTCATGAGACACGAGAAGCGGCGAAAAAAGCTAAAGAAGCTGCCGAACGTGAAAGACGGATAGGTATCGTTTAACAGCTTCTAGCTTCGTCATTTGTTTTCGTGACTTCGAACTAATTGATGTTTTCTACCGCAGCTGAACTACCTCCTCCACCAGAGCCATTCGACCCACTGGCCGACCCAGAGACGAAGAAAGCTATAGAAATTATTAATATGGCTGAAGCTATTGTCGATGAAGTTGTTACCAATCTGCTTAATGAAGTTGCAGAAAAAGTTCTGAAGGAAGAATAGTAGTTATTGTACAAACATTTCCAGGATATGAATGTAGCATTTGCTGAACTAAGTCTGTAATATTTGATGCTCATAGTTTTGAATATAATATGTAAATTGTTTGTAACTCAGTTCTTTGTGATGCATGAAACTTTGTGTACATACCGTTTTTGAGCCTTCGGCGAAAAAACACCTTCCCTTCTTTTCATGCTTCGTAAAGAATACCCAAGCTTCATAAAAACTTCAATACTTTGTGAACATTAGGTCTCTTCTTTCATATCATAGCCGATGAAGATGTACTTCTCAACTTATTTTGTGCCTTGGCACCTTTTTATTTTTGTAAGGCATTCTCCGAAGATCGACTTCATTTCCAATTCATGTCATTGGTGTGATATGATGTATGATGTGATGCTATGCGATATGATGCGATGATATGGTGCAAAGAATGATGCCAATGCCGAAGACACACCCACGCTAAAACTCAATCTCTGCGTCCCCTAAGGGACAATCAAAATTTCTTTGATGCTTATTTTTCGGCTTCACCGCTTATTTTTCGGTGTAAGTTCTGCATCCCCTTAGGAACGTCTTTTGAACTTCTTCGCCTTCTATTTCGGTGGTATTCGCGTTGACTTTTCGCGCTTTGCCTTATATTTTGGCGGTATTTGGCTCTGCATTCCTTTTGGAACGACTTTTGAGCAGAAAACTTACACTGCGCTCTCTTAAGAACGACTTTTTTGTAGCTTCGTCAAACTTAGGCTGCGCTCTTTACGAACGACTTTTTGTGGCTTCGGTGAAATTGCACTGTGATTTTTAGCTCTACATTCCCGTAGGAATATCTTTTTAGCTTCAGCAATTTTTAAGCTTCGTAAGTCTGTGACGAAGATATATTTCATTCTGACAGAAATGAGGCTAGTACAAGAAATTAAAAATGATGAGAAAACTAGGTTTACATTGATTGTTCCTTATTAAGAAAATGACAGTGAATGTAAAAATATGCCAGAGGTAGGATATCTGTCAATAGATGTGTTTTGATTCTGGCACAGTACTATTGACTGTGCGAGCTTCGGATTCCTCCCTGAAATCTTGCTGCTGATGGGTCTGTTGGCTCCCTTCTGGCTACTGACCTCGTGAATAGGCAGGTTGTAGCGGTGGCAGAGGTGGAAGCTGTGGCCAAGAAACATGCGGCTGACTAGCCGAAGCAACAGAAGCTGCAGGATGATTACCCACATATTCTAGTATGTAGGGTGAGTGACACGAAGTAGTGTGCAGGACCTGCTTCGGTTGACTTTGTCGGGCTTTGGCTTCTGCGATCTCCTTCTGCTTTTGGATGGTGATTTTACACATTCTTGTAGTGTGACCCTTGTATTCACCACAAAATAGGCAGTAGATCTTCTTGCGCTGATCCCCATATCTTCCTCCGAAGCCCCTGGCGCCTCTGCCTCTTGGAGCTGGTGGCCGGAAAGAGCTTTGTTGCTGCCCCGAAGCTTGTGAAGAATATTGCGGCCTCTGCAGTTGACTTCCTCTGTCATCACTCTGAGTGGAGTTGTGAATTGACCTGACATGCCTCGGGTGGATTCTTCCTCCGAAGCCCCTGGTCATCTCAGAGAACCTGTATGCTTCCTCCCTTCTTTGGCGGAAGTCATTGTCAGCCCGGATGTACTCATGCATTTTCTGAAGCAGCTTCTCCAGAGTTTGTGGGGGCTTTCTAGCGAAATACTGGGCAGTAGGTCCTGGACGAAGCCCCTTAATCATGGCATCAATGACAATTTCATTGGGCACTATAGGCGCTTGTGCTCTAAGACGCAAGAACCTTCGGACATATGCCTGGAGATACTCCTCATGATCTTGCGTGCATTGAAACAAGGCCTGGGCTGTGACTGGCTTCGTCTGGAAGCCTTGGAAACTTGTCACTAGCATATCCTTGAGCTTCTGCCACGAAGTAATAGTCCCTGGCCGAAGAGAAGAATACCATGTTTGGGCCACATTCTGAACTGCCATGACAAAGGACTTGGCCATGATAGTTGCATTGCCTCCATATGAAGATATAGTTGCTTCATAACTCATCAAAAACTGCTTCGGATATGAATGCTCATCATACATGGGGAGCTGAGGTGGCTTGTATGATGGAGGCCATAGGATAGCATGTAGTTCTGCTGCCAAGGGAGAAGCATCATCAAAGGCAAAGGTATCATGATTGAAATCATCATACCATCCATCCTCGTTGAATAAGCTTTCTTGATGAAGCTCCCTGTGTTGGGTCCTTCGATCTTGTTCGTCTTGAGCAAGATGGCGTACTTCTTCAGTGGCTTCGTCGATCTGCCTTTGAAGATCAGCCAGTCGGGCCATCTTCTCCTTCTTCCTCTGTACTTGCTGATGAATTATCTCCATGTTTCTGATCTCTTGGTCCAACTCCACCTCCTGGAGTATTGGACTAGTGGCCTTCCTTTTCTGGCTCCGGGCCTCTTGGAGAGAGAGGGTCTCTTGATTTGTGTCCAGCGGCTGCAGTGCGGCAGCCCCTGGCGCTGAAACTTTTTTTGGCGGCATGACTAAGGTCAGTGCTTGCAGAAGGTGGTCGAAAAAGGTTTCACCGGAGGTGGGCGCCAATGTTGGGGACTTGTTCTCAAATGCTATGAATCAAGAACAAGGCAACACAGAATGTTAAATGTTAATACCCTTCGTCCTTCGAAGCATTATCTCCCTTAGGATATAATGATCTTCAGACAAAGGTCATGAAGGACATACCTTCTTCATCGTAGCATATGCTAATGAAAACAACATGAATGATCACATAACATTGTCAATTCGTCCTTATTATATTAACATGGAAAAATAGAGACAATATTGAATTACATAGGTACCTTCGGCTTGACAAAAGGCAAAAGTACAAGTGTGATGCACGAGTGAATACAAGTTAGCGTGAACAGTATGGGGGTACTGTTCTTCTATTTATAGGCACAGGACACAGTCTGTGAGAAATTACATTCATGCCCTTTACATTTATTATTGGCTTATAGAAAAATCTATGAGGACTGGATAGCCTTTTCCCTTTTAAGTCGGTTCCTTTTTCCCGTGATTGAGCCGAAGCTCCTTTGCGCATAGCTTCGAAGTATCAGCAACCTTCGTCACGATCACGCCCTTCTCATTGTGTAATCCGAAGGTACCAGTCCATAAGCCATACTTGGAAGACATTGTTAAATTACGTTTTTGAGGACCTTCGGAGGACGAAGGCCCCCAACATGCTAAATTCAGCAAATGCGCGTTTTGGTTAGAGGAAATCCAATTTTTGGGACATGTATTGTCTGCAAATAGGATTGCGGTTGATCCCAGCAAGGTCAAGGATATTCTAGAGTGGAAACCACCAACCATTGTACATCAAGTTGGAAGTTTCCTTGGGATGGTTGGCTATTACCGCAGATTTATCCCAGATTTCTCCAAGATTGTGAAACCAATCACAAGTCTGTTGAAGAATGATACAAAATTCAATTGGTCCTCAAGATGCAACGAAGCCTTCGAGTAGCTGAAGGTATTGTTGATCACTGCTCCGGTATTGGCTCAACTGGACATTGAAAAGCCTTTTGATGTGTACTGTGACGCGTCGGGCAGTGGTCTCGGATGTGTCTTAATACCGGAGGGCCGAGTTATAGCATATGCTTCAAGACAGCTGCGCCGACACGAGGAGCATTATCCAACTCATGACTTGGAATTAGCTATTGTGGTTCATGCCCTTAAAATATAGCGTCATTATCTGCTGGGAAATATCTGCCATATATATACAGATCATAAAAGTATAAAGTGTATTTTTCACCTAGTCAGAACTAAACATGAGGCAGAGAAGATGGCTTGAGCTGATTAAGGATTATGAATTAGAAATTCACTATCACCCAGGAAAGGCCAACGTGGTGGCAGATGCACTAAGTTGCAAGACTTCCTGCCATTGTCTTACAGTAAGGACTCTGGACACCACATTATGTCAAGAAATGGAGAAATTAAACCTAGGGATGATACAATATGGAACCTTGAACCAATTGAAGCTTGAGTCGATTCTTTTACAAAGAATTATTGATGCCCAAAGGAACGATAAGGGTATGAAACATATTCATGAGAAAATAGAAGCTGGCAAAGCTAATTGCTTCAGAAAGGATGGGCATAGTATGGTTTAATGATCGCATAGTTGTGCCTAAGGATGATGAAGTCCGCTAGCAAATTCTGGATGAAGCTCATCTTAGTCGATATCCCATTCATCTTGGAAGCACTAAGATGTATCAGAATTTAAAGCAACACTATTGGTGGACAAAGATGAAGATTGAAATTGCACGCTATGTGGCAAGATGTGACACCTATTGACGTGTCAAAGCCATACATATGAAGACTGCTGGTCCACTGCAATCTTTGCCCATCCCAACTTGGAAATGGGAGGACATCAGCATAGACTTCATTGTGGGATTACCCAGGACAGCAAAAGGATTTGATTCCATCTAGGTTATAATTGATCGACTTACAAAGATCGCCCACTTTCTCCCAGTTAAAGTAAAGTATACAGTGGCCACATATGCAGAACTTTACATTGCTCGTATTCTCAGTCTGCACGGGATCCCAAAAACAATTGTGTTGGATCGTGGACCGCAATTTGTATCCAAGTTTTGGGAAGAACTACATAAGTCCCTGGGTACTAAGTTGCTCCACAGTTTGGCCTATCATCCTCAAACAAGTGGACAGACTGAGAGAGTAAATCAAATACTCAAAGACATGTTACAGGCATGTGTTCTGGAATTCCCACAGAAATGGGATGGATGTTTACCATTGGCAGAGTTTTTGTATAACAATAGTTATCAAGAAAGTATTAAGATGACACCATTTGAAGCTTTGTATGGACGACGGTGTCGTACCCCCTTGAATTGGTCTGAACCAGGAGAAAGGTGGTTTTTTAGGCCCGATATGGTTAAGGAGATGGAAGAAAAGGTTCAACGAATCATACATAACTTGAAAAAGGCACAAGCTCGACAAAAGAGTTATATAGACAAACGACACCGACCCTTGTACTTTCAAGTCAAAGATTATGTGTACCTGAAAGTATCACCAAAGAAGGGTGTGACCCGTTTCGGTGTAAAAGGAAAGCTTGCGCCCCGATACATTGGCCCGTTTCTGATTCTTGAACAATTTGGACCAGTGGCATACCGACTCCAACTACCCGAAACATTGTCTGCGGTGCACAATGTGTTCCATGTATCCCAATTGAAGAAGTGTCTTCGGGTTCCAGATCGAACCATTGATGTAATGGATGTTACCTTGGAACCAGACTTAACGTATTCAGAACATCCTATTCGAGTCTAGGATCAAAAGGACAGGGTCACCCGAAGAAGAGTTCTCAAATTCTATAAGATACAATGGAACCAACATACTAAAGATGAAGCTACATGGGAAACCCAAGACTTCTTAGAAAAGAATTTCCCTGACTTTTTGGCTTCATGTAATTTGTGAGATATGTACAATTGTTTGTAAAGATGGAATAGACCCATACCACCCCCTGCTTTGTACAAGAAATAAGGAAATAAAAATATGACGTGTTTCCTTTTCCACTACTTGCCCTAGGACTTTAAATCTCAGGACGAGATTCTTTTATGGGGTGAAGGATGTAACACCTTTGGTGTTACTGTCACTAAAACTTGAGCATAACATCATGTGCATTGACAATTCATATGTTTGTTACACCTAGAGTGCATTCACTAGGTAAAAATTTCAATCAAGTTGTGATGTAGGACTTGTTGAATGGTTAACCCTAGAGTAGGGCACTAAACCCTGAGTTAGGGCTTATGGATGTAAGTGAAGTCCAAATAGGATAAAACCTCAAAACTCATTAGAAATGATCATAAGATATCATCTTTGATGGACTTTAGTGACACCAAAACCCTAAAGTGCTAAAACCCCTGAAAAGACCCCTAGAATACCCTAATTAAAACCCTAGGGGGGTAGGTGCAAAATTTGTGCACTTTTGGACCAAAGTGCAAATATCAAAGTACTAGAACATTACAAATCAAGTACTTTTCACTTTTGAGGATTTCCAAGCCAAATGATGAAGTTTGTACTTATTTGCAAAAAGTACCCCATGAAACCATATATGCCTAAGTCTGAAATCCAGTGCATAAGGACAACTTTGGAACCCTCTATCTCTCAATTCATAAAGAATTTGCCCTAGGTCAACACATCAAGATTATAGAGCTACTATAGGAGCATAACTTTGCTTAAGTAATTAAACCTTGGTGTCATACAAAATTTGGAGATAAATAGCCCTAAAGTCTGACTGTCAGTCAACTCAGAGTCTGAATTTTTACTGACAGTGAATTGGGATGAACTTTGGGAGCTCTTTAGAGAATGATCCAGTGAGTATCTGAGTGTGGTTACTATAGTAAGATCGAAGTTGAATTATAGATCAACAACTTTGTCACAGGAGGATAAACAAGTTATCACATAAAAATTTGAGATCTGGGCCCTGAAACTTGCTCTGTCAGACGCTCTGATGGTGATCACCATGGTACACTGACTGAATAAGATCACAGATTTAGCTCCCCTCACCACCGGTGACCCTCGCACTGTGATCCGTGCCGTCGCCACGATTCGTGCTCTCTGGCGAGGAGATTATCACGGCAGGGTAAAAATCTTGGCACCGGATAGGCTAGGACCCGGTCGACGGTGAGCTCGCCGTACCCACTTGGCCTGCGGTCGGGCAAAATGGTCCTCGCCAGAGTTGGCCGCCTACCGACTGTGCGCCATGTGCCTTAGGGCGTTACCACATTGTAGTAAACCACTAAAGCGTCTTTGGTCATCGCTAGTGACCTTGCCACGGTGAAATCCATGAATCCTTTGCGCCAGTGCTCTCCCCTCTCTCCGGCCACCAGCGTGCCATTCCAAATTCAAGAGCCACCGCCCTTGGGCCCTATAAATTAAGCGTACCATCAGCTCCGCTAGGTAATCACACACCCAACGCACCAGCCCGTACCTTAGATTGTCCACCAGAGCGCTCCAATTTTGAAGTTCCCCCAAATCAGTCAAAATTCCA
Organism: Zea mays; assembly: GCF_902167145.1. NCBI lineage: Eukaryota > Viridiplantae > Streptophyta > Magnoliopsida > Poales > Poaceae > Zea > Zea mays. Next base: position 113,468,251 of record NC_050100.1, read on the forward strand.
CCGTGTGTGAGCTCGCCGTGGCCAGCTCTCCAAAGGTCCGATCATGCCCTCCTCGCTCTTGTTTCAGCTCTCTTATGTGGTCGTGATGCTTCTCGACCCAGCCAATTGAATTAGACTGCTTTAGATCGTCGGGAACGCCTCGGGTTATCCTCAGTTTGCGCCATCACCGTGGACAGAGCGATTAGGAGCTAGAACCTTGCAATTGCTTGAGGGGTTATGGTCGTTAGGGATGGAATTAGGTGTCAGCCGCACCGGAGCACCGGCCGTTGCGTTTTCTGGCTAGGGTAAACTCGCCGGAGCCACTGCTCCGCCATCCACGGTCGTGGACCTCACCTTGCGAAGGAATAGAAAGGGGAGGGTCTATCTGCGATTGTCAGTGACACATGGAAATAGTGCTGCGGACTCTTTAAGGGTTTTTCAAATGACTAGGGACCTCTATGCAATATAGACATCGCAGGCGCGCGCGGGCGCGCGCGTTTCGCCTGTCATGGGCCGACTCGGGCTTAGATTGAGCCCGTTACTATTCATACTTTCTCTTTTTCTTTTTCTGCCAGACTTAGAAAATCCATAGAAATTTATAAAAAAATGATAAAAATGTTAGACCAATTTTGTTGGGCTCCTAAATTTCTCTAGTATTTAATAAAAATAGTTCCAAGATTTTTAGTCCAAACTAGGAATTATGTAGTATTTAAAAAGACCAAAACCTAGTCTTTTGGAATTTTCGAAATTATTTATTAACTCCAAAAATTACCAAACTTTTTGGATAAGCCTCATAGGATATTTAGATCCCATGAATGAACTTTGACTTGTTTTGGACATTGTTTGATTCCTAAACCCAAAACCCTAGTGTTCTAGGTAGTATATGTCTTATGAAAATGAAGTACTAACTCTAGAAACCCTAGTTTCCCTCGTACACTGTGAAGGAAAGTTGTATTCAAGATACAACTTGGTGTATCTTTTCTATTATTGCATTTTCATAAGCATTAGATGAGCATTCATGGTTATATATGGTTATATATAGAAAACGAAGAAGAAGTGATTGTTGAAGAAGAGGAGACTACTCCATCAATAGAAAATCCACCTGTCGAGAACTGTTTTTACTTTGACATCTGTGGAACAGAGCCCGACTCTCCTAGAACACAAGGCAAGCCCCGGTGCATTTGCCACCTCCTTGCTGTTTAAAACTCTTTATCACTTGAATGATGCATTAGGTGATAGGAGTTGGGTGTTAAACCAATTGCTGCATTTCCTTCCTTGGAACTGTTTACCATTCCTTGATTACTTGTTTTATAAAAAGGTTTTCTGATGCTTAGTCCTGCTTTAGGTGATAGGAGTTGGATGTTTTAAAAACAAAAGGTGATGCTTCACAGTGGATGGGATGTTTTCAAAAATAAAACTTGATGATGGATCCATCATGGCCGTGATGGGTTCAACATCGTAAAAGATGTACCTCTGCCAGGTACCAAACTTTGGATTTGAAATGATAAAGCTGAGACCGGATGGGTGACGTGCACGAGAAGAGAGTCTCGGTGTAGTGTCTCCGTCTGAGTCGATTAAGGACCGTGTCGATGTAGGCTTGCTGATCGAGGACCTTTTAACTGGGCACATGCCTCATCATGGGTAAGCTTTGCCTCGGGCAGACTAATACCAGAAAGGCCAACACGCAATGGGAGTGGAGAGATGGCGAGAGTAGCGTGTACCCTCCGTGGCAAGAGGTTGGACGGTGGTGTATCTGTTCTCTCGGTTGGCGTGAACCCGGTCTGGTCTTAAGAACCCTGGTGGCGAGTTGACATATGCAAGGGTTAAGTGCTACATATGTCATGTGATTGGAGATCCCCAGCTGGGTATTAATCGATTCGGATCGCCATTACTTCTCAGACATGAAGACTTGGTAAAAGGATGGCTAGTAGAGGCCAAGTGCTTGAACTAGGGTAGAAAGAACTCTAGCGACAGGTAATGACTTAACTTGCTAATAAAACTGGATTTTTAAAGATCCACTATTAGTAAGCATTTTTGCAAACAGAGTATTGATTCTTGATTAAGCCTTACATTGACTCCCTTAAGCCAGCATATCCTTGAGAGTCTTTTATTTTGATGGGTAAGACTTGCGAAACTACACTCCGTACTCAGGGTTTTCGAAACCATGTTGTTGTAGGTGAGGAAACAACAAACTTTTTCTGTTTTTGCACTAAGGTGGTGCCCAAAGAACAACCTCAGCAGTGAAGCCGCGGGAGGATGTTGGCCTCCCACTTGAAAAACAATATACTTTTATGCGAGAGGGGTTTTTGCCTCCCAAGTTTGTAATAATAATACTTATGCATTCATACCCCTGGTTTTGTAATAACTATAACACTCTTTCTATGTTTTGAGGAATGTAAATTATGTTATTGTAATTCGCTTCCGCTTATTTGTTCCTCCAATGTGTTGTAATATATGCGTGACGGGTGAAACGCTCTTGGGCAAGGAAAAGGATGCAGATACAAGACTTGTCAAGTGATTATGTGCATCTACAGGGTTGTCCAAGGTCCGTTGGACAAGGACAACTGTAGGTGGGCCTAATGACTTGGGAGGTTCCATCACAGCTGCTATCGGAGCGAAGCCCATCTCTTCAGATATTATGAAGCATTTCAAAAAGAATTTTCAAATACTTATCCAAGAAAATTTCTGGATAAGCCTCATAGGATATTTAGATCCCATGAATGAACTTTGACTTGTTTTGGACATTGTTTGATTCCTAAACCCAAAACCCTAGTGTTCTAGGTAGTATATGTCTTATGAAAATGAAGTACTAACTCTAGAAACCCTAGTTTCCCTCGTACACTGTGAAGGAAAGTTGTATTCAAGATACAACTTGGTGTATCTTTTCTATTATTGCATTTTCATAAGCATTAGATGAGCATTCATGGTTATATATGGTTATATATAGAAAACGAAGAAGAAGTGATTGTTGAAGAAGAGGAGACTACTCCATCAATAGAAAATCCACCTGTCGAGAACTATTTTTACTTTGACATCTGTGGAACAGAGCCCGACTCTCCTAGAACACAAGGCAAGCCCCGGTGCATTTGCCACCTCCTTGCTGTTTAAAACTCTTTATCACTTGAATGATGCATTAGGTGATAGGAGTTGGGTGTTAAACCAATTGTTGCATTTCCTTCCTTGGAACTATTTACCATTCCATGATTACCTGTTTTATTCAAAGGTTTTCTAATGCTTAGTCCTGCTTTAGAAAAACAAATGTTTTGTTCTAAAAACAAAAGGTGATGCTTCACAGTGGATGGGATGTTTTCAAAAATAAAACTTGATGATGGATCCATCATGGCCGTGATGGGTTCAACATTGTAAAAGATGTACCTCTGCCAGGTACCAAACTTTGGATTTGAAATGATAAAGCTGAGACCGGACTGGTGACGTGCACGAGAAGAGAGTCTTGGTGTAGTGTCTCTGTCTGAGTCGATTAAGGACCGTGTCGATGTAGGCTTGCTGATCGAGGACCTTTTAACTGGTCACATGCCTCATCATGGGTAAGCTTTGCCTCGGGCAGACTAATACCAGAAAGGCCAACACGCAATGGGAGTGGAGAGATGGCGAGAGTAGCGTGTACCCTCTGTGGCAAGAGGCTGGACAGTGGTGTATCTGTGCTCTCGGTTGGCATGAACCCGGTCTGGTCTTAAGAACCCCAGTGGCGAGTTGACATATGCAAGGGTTAAGTGCTACATATGTCGTGTGATTGGAGATCCCCAGCTGGGTATTAATCAATTCGGATCGCCGTTACTTCTCGGACATGAAGACTTGGTCACTGCCCTACACTTAGCATTCCAATGAACAGAAAGGGGTTGATAAAAGGATGGCTAGTAGAGGCCAAGTGCTTGAACTAGGGTAGAAAGAACTCTAGTGATAGGTAAAGACTTGCTAATTAAATTGGATTTTTAAGGATCCACTATTAGTATGCATTTTTGCAAACAGAGTCTTGATTCTTGATTAAGCCTTACCTTGACTCCCTTAAGCCAGCATATCCTTGAGAGTCTTTTATTTTGACGGGTATGACTTGCGAAAGTACACTACGTACTTAGGATTTTCGAACCCATGTTGTTGTAGGTGAGGAAACAACAGACTTTTTCTGTTTTTGCACTAAGGTGGTGCCCAAAGAAGAACCTCAGCTGTGAAGCCGCGGGAGGATGTTGGCCTCCCACTTGAAAAACAATATACTTTTATGTGGGAGGGGTTTTTGCCTCCCATGTTTGTAATAATAATACTTATGCACTCATACCCCTGGTTTTGTAATAACAATAACACTCTTTCTATATTTTGAGGAATGTAAATTAAGTTATTGTAATTCTTTTCCGCTTATTCGTTCCTCCGATGTTTTGTAATATCTGCGTGACGGGTGAAACACTCTTGGGCAAGGAAAAGGATGCAGATACCGGACTTGTCAAGTGATTATGTGCATCTACAGGGTTGTCCAAGGTCCGTTGGACAAGGACAACTATAGGTGGGCCTAATGACTTGGGAGGTTCCGTCACATTATATATCGCAAGAGTAAGCTCACAAAAGATCATAGCTCAACAAGTTGTGGGGAATAATGTGCATGAACTCACCAAAGGTGAGAGTTCATGTGAAGTGTAAGGCTGATCAACAAATAATGGTTAAAGCTGAGCATTGCTTTTAATAAGTTGGTCACATTTTATTAGCAGTTCATAAATGTAAGTATATACCAAACGAGAGTAATAATAGATCAAAATTAATAATAAACCACAATACGATGCAAATGACCAATTAAATTTAATTCCATAAGTTACTCATGTGAGGGTCCGAGCCGCTAATGACTATGAGCATGACTGATATACCAGTTTTACACTCTACAGATGTTGCACATCTTTACCCACAGGTCATGTTACCCATCTGCCAAGGGGTCATGAATTCCATACACCTCTACCAAGGAAGCGAGGCAGGGTAACACGACGAGGCCTTTACAAAGTTCCACGAGCTTTAGAAAACTCGCTACAGTTTCTAGGGAGCGCAGCATAGGAATCCCCCGTCTGAAAAACCATCGCAGCAAAATCAACCTGAGAATCTCCCTATACCGACGACTCCCCTTCTGCCCTTGCCTCTTTCATGTAAGGGTGTCCTCCACTAGCTTTCCTAATTAGTTCGCCAAGGGTGTCCCATACCACCCATGTGGTAGCACTGTTTTCCCGGGTGGTCGCTCCATGTTCCAATTAACATAATGATCTTGTCATGAACAGTAAATAACAAATTGATAATAAAAGCATGATCATGAATAATGTGTATCTTAACACCCAAAACCACATAAAGCAATAGCAGGTACTACCCAAAAGTTCAGTGGTAAACAAGGTATAAAGATAGCCAAATTGGGGTGACCTATTGGGTCCCATCAAAATTAAACTAGACAGATCATAATGATTAACAAGAACATTATTGGGTAAATAGAAGTGATCAAGGGCACAACTTACCTTCAACGAGCTCCAGTTCAATAGTTTCCACCTGCTGAGCACTTGGTTCCTCTGTTGCTTGCTCGTCTACTCGCAACAATACACACAAACATGGTACAGGAGAAATTAACATCACAGCAAACATGAGAACATACTTCATGATAATATTCTACGCATCGCAATGAGACCGTAGGTTCGAGAATCACTAAATTCGGAGTTACGGTTATCGAGTTACGATTTTCCGAAGTTATTAAGTGTTTGGTATATAATAAATTAAGTGGATAATTTTAATATATGTTTCATGATAAAACTGAGTTACCAGGTGATAAACAATATTAATGCAACTAGAATGGATCAAAAAGGAGTTAAAATGAATTTACTATGATTTAAACAAGTTTCTAGAATTATTTTCATATTAAAAATCATTTTCTGCATGTATTTATCCTATTTTATTTACTATCTAGGCTGCGTGTCTAAAAACCAGAGAATACAGGGTCCATAATAAAAATTTTAGGGCTTGACCGTAATGATAATAATATTATAGGGTTATTTGTAAACAAAGATGGGGTCTCTTTTGCAAAGTCTCACGGCCGAAGGGGTACGAGACCATCTGGGCCGTTGGATCTTGCTCCAACCGCCCAGATTAGACGCACACATTATGAACCAATATGTGATATTGACCGCTGGATCTGAGATCCAAGGCTCACATTCCTCGGACTGAAGGGGTACGCCACAGATGATCTCGCCCGTCCAAATACTATCCCACGGTTCTAAACCTCTCACACCTCCATTTAACCATGGCCATTTATCACGAGATCGACAACACTGGATTCTTCTTCCTCCTTGACTACCGCACTACGACCGCATGCACCAAGAGGATGCAGACCCAGCGAGCGGCAGACTAGCGGCCCTAGATCAAGGTTTGGAGCATGGATAAAACTTGCACAACACAGAAATGATGGCGAACTACCACGTCGCGACCTTACCGGCGTCAGTAGCGTGGGTAGGGTTGCCCACGGGAGAATAGTGCGACGGCGCTCCCTGGCTCGCCAATGGCGGTGCGCCGGCCCTGCGAATCGGTGACGCCCCAGACGACCCCTGTCGTACAGGAAACACCACGGTCCGCCCCTGCTTGACTCCGCCCTCGGCTTCTCGCGCTCACTTCGCACTTCGACGGCCGCACCAACCCTCTGTCCTCTCCCTTTTCTCTCTCTCCTATCGGCAACTACAATAGAGGCAACCCCCAGCGTGGTGCAAACCCTCGAAGTATAAGGCTGGGGAAGGCGGCGATCGGGGCTTATATCCCAGGCGCCAAGGGTCCAGCTACCGCACAACTAGGGAGATTCACGCGGTTGGTTGTTACGATCCGCCCGCGAGGCACTATTCGCGTGGAGAAGAAGACCGGAAGGCGAGAGAGGGTCCACTGGCAGCGAGTCATCGTATAGGGAAGCGCGCACATACAACGACTAGCACAGGGGCCCCATCTGCCAGGTGACGAGAGCACGCAGACGCGCCACTATGGTAGAAGCAGCCGGCCCGCGCGGGTGCGTAGGGGCACTGGGATGAAATGTAGTTCAACGGCCCAATTAGTTTTTTTCTCTTTTTATTTTTGTTTATTTCTCTGATTACTAGACTCAAGAATTCAAATCTAAATTTCGAATTACCGTTTTGACTTCCGATTTCTAAATCAAACAAAAATTCTAATATGAATAATACTTTTATTGCTTGCAATAATATTATTTGTTTATTATTATTGGGCCACTCTTTCATTCCTATATTTGTGAGAGCTCAAATTTGAATTCGAAGCTAGATTTGTTTTAATTATAACTTTTTGTTTGTTGCACTACCAAAGTAAGCCCAGGATGATGCATAAGTTCATGTGTTTTTATTGGGTATTTATTTGAAAGAAAATGTGTCTAGTGAATAAATCACATAATTAAAAGAGCTCCTTTATTACACCCAATGACATGAGTCATGGGTACTCTATACTAGGGTTTACAGGTACACCCGACGCCTACTAAAGAGAGGGCGCCCATGGTGCGCGATCGTCTCCGAGACAACCGCCAACCCCAAGAGGTTCGTGACCGTCTCGGTGGACGCGTTTGACACCATGAGACGTATGGCTATCGCCCTCGACAGGGCGGCCGATACGATAGCACGGAGGATCTAAGCCCCTCCCCCTGGCCGCCATGTCCTCATGTCTTTAGCAAGTCCATCCGCAGAGCACCATTCCCGCCTCGGTTTAGAGCCCCGACTACTATCACTAAGTATTCAGGGGAAACAAAGACGGAGCTCTGCCTTGCTGACTATCGAGTTGTCTGTCAGCTTGGGGCAACGAATGATGATAACCTCATCATTCAAACCTCCCTCTCTTTCTGTTTGACTCTGCCCGAGCTTGGCTCAAGCACCTTCCACCAACATAGATCCATGACTGGGAAGACCTGGTTAGGGTGTTCGGGGAGAACTTCCAGGGCATGTACATTCAACTAGGGAACTCCTGTGACCTCCCAAGCTGTCGGCAGAAGCACGATGAAAGCCTCCGCGATTACATTTGCCAGTTTTCAAAATAGTGCACTAAGCTCCCCAACATCACCGACTCCGACGTCATTTGGGCATTCCTCGTCGGGACCTCCTGTCGGGATCTGGTCAGCAAACTGGGTCGCAAGACCCTGACCAAGGCCAACAAATTGATGGACATCACCACGAAGTTCGCTTCGGGGTAGGAGGCAGTCGAGGCCCTCTTCCACAAAGACAAGGGTGATGGGAAGAGGAAGGAGGGCGCCCCCGAGGCGTCCACCCAATGCAACCCAAATAAGGGGAAGAAGAAGAAGACGCAGCAGGGTCCACCCGAGCCCCTCACCGTCGAGCTCGTCACCGCAATCGAGAAGCACAACCCCTGAGCTCCTCAAGGGTGGCCGGGAGTCTTCGACAAAATGCTAAAGGAGTCGTGCCCTTACCATAAGGGCTCGGTTAAACAGTCCCTCGGCGAGTGCGACATGCTACGACGCTTCTACAACAAACCCGATCCCTCGACTGAAGGGGGGAAGTAAGAAGGCTCCCGACAACGGAGAAGACGATAAGGACGACAGCTTCCCCGACGTGCATAACTGCTACATGATCTTCGGGGGGACACCATCAACCTTCCTTCGAGGCAACACAAACAAGAACACTGGGAGGTCTTCTCGGTCGAGGTAGCAACCCCAGTCTACCTAGACTGGTCGGACTACGCCATCACCTTTGACCGAGACGATCACCCAAACTATATCTCGAGCCCCGGGAGATATCCGCTTGTTGTCGATCCCATCATCGGCAACACATGCCTCATGAAGGTACTCATGGATGGAGGTAGCAGCCTCAATATCATCTATGCAGACACCTTGAAACTCCTGGGGGTCAGACAATCCCAGATCCGGCCCATGGCCGCGCCATTCCACGAGATCACCCCCCGGCAAGAGGGTGCATCCCCTTAGGCAGATCAACCTACCCGTCTGCTTCAGGAACCACGCCAACTTTCAAAAGGAAATCCTCACGTTCTAAGTGGTGGGGCTCTGAGGCACATATCACGCCATGCTCGGGCTGCCATGCTACTCTAAGTTCATGGTTGTTCCGGACTACACATACCTAAAGCTGAAGATGTCGAGGCCAGCGGGCGTCATCACCATCGGCCCCACATACCGACATGCCAACGAGTGCGGCGTCAAGTGTGTGGAATATGCCGAGGCAATCGTCAACTTCGAGGCACTCATCACCGACTTGGAGAACCTCGCTAGAGAGGTACCCGACCCCAAGAAGCATGCCGACAACTTCGAGCCGGCTGAAGCCACGAAGACCATCCCCCTCGATCCTAACGGCTCCGGCGAGAAGGTGTTGCGGATTGGCTCTCAACTCAAGCCCAAATAGAAACATGACAATGACATAATCCTGTAGGGCCTGAAGCCAAGGATCTTCAATGATCTGAACAAGTTCAGCAGGCGGTGGTTCGTCGAGCTCCCCTCGGTGATCTAGATCCTGAGGACTACTACGAGCCGAGTCACGGGGTTCACACCGTTCTTCCTAGTCTATGGGGTCAAGGATGACTTACCCACCGACCTAGAGTACAGTTCCTCGAGGCTACAAGCATACAACGAGCGTAATAATCAAGTCAGCCATGAAGATTCGCTTGACTAGCTGGAGGAAGCTCGAGAAATAGCACTCCTTCATTCGACAAAATACCAACAGTCCCTTGGACGCTACCATGAAAGGCGTGTCTGACCCCAAGGGTTCCAAGAAGGCGACCTGGTGCTTCGGTTAAGACAAGACAACCGAGGGCGCCACAAGCTCACTCCTCCTTGGGAAGGACCCTTCATCATCGCCAAAGTGCTGAAGCCAGGCACATACAAACTCTGTAACGAGGAAGGAGAAGTCTACAACAATGTGTGGAATACATAACAAGTACGTCGCTTCAATCCCTAGGCATACAAGCCTAATTGTACTATGTTCTCCATGATTAATCAAGAATAGCTCTCAAGAGAGGCTCAACCTAGCTATCAAAACCGAGCCTCCCTTGGGGGCTAGTAGGGGGAACCCCTCCTCTGTGTTGTTTTTTCCTCGCAGTTTTGGAAAACGAACACGTTCTGTAGCCTCGCCCTAGTCCTAATGCGAAAACCTGTTGGAACAGAGGACATTCCGACTAAGGAAAAATAGCTGAGCCGTAAGAACACCTACGCCTCAGGGATATGGTTTCCTCACTCACTATTCCCTCCCTAAAGGGTAACTCACGTTCTAAGGGGAACACCGCAAAGGACTAAAGCAACAGGCACAAAACAGTGAAAAAAAACACGACCAACAACAAAAACCTGATATTTAGAGACATCTGAGTTCTTAGCATAAATTACAAAAATTCGAAAAATGAGACTGAGGCTAAGGTCAGGAGTGACAATGAGAGTGAAGAGGAAAACAACATTCTGAGCCCAACCAAACCTAGTCACATTAAATTTGGAAGATCCACTGTGACAGCAGAGGACTTGGTTGTGATGAAGAAGCTAGGGTACTTTGGAGAAAATGAAGATGGATTGATTCACTTTGTTGGGGAAGAAAAGTAATTCTGGAGCCAAAAGATGACGAGGTTGTTGTATTCAAGAGCTTCTTCAGGGTGGGGCTTCGGTTCCCCTATATGATATGATAGGGGATGTTTTGAAAATATTTGAGATATATCTCCACTAGCTGACCCCAAACGCTATTGTTAGGCTTAGCATTTACATATGGGCTCTCCGAAGCAAAGCTAAAGGTGCCAATGCCGAAGGGTTCTACCGAGTGCACGAACTTCACTATCAGACGAAGGCTAGAGCCGAAGGTCTGCACAAAAACTTTGGGTGCTATAATTTTGCATATTGAAAAGATACGAAGGCCCCTGTAATTGAATACTGCACCAAATGGCCTACTGGTTGGACAAATGAGTGGTTTTATGTGAAAGCTGACGAGAAGAAAAGAGAGAAGCTTATGAGTATGGTGATGAGCCCTTTGAAATTAAGCTTCGGCATGACCAGACCACTATGCAACATGCAGCTCGGCTCCCCATGCCAACTAGCCGAAGTAGAATTCAAGGTGGTGGCTGGGCATATTGGCACTAGGGATTTAGTGTAGGAATAGTTGGCAAACAGAACTTTCCCAACCTCTAGCGGATGGGGAATGCCAAAGAAGAAGGAAGAAGGGAAGAAGTATGAACTTGTTCGACTCCCTCAACACTTCAAATTTCAGAAGACATTTAAAGAGCCATGCACTGAATGGCTAGAATTGATAGAAACAATGTGCAACGAGATTCTTGGGAATTATACGAAGAAGGAAGAGTAGTTCATGACTGCCGCCTTCGGCTCCCGGTGGAAACAAAGGTTGAACCGTGTTATGGATGCTCTTAACTTTGAGTATCCTGACTATGAGAGGCTTGATGAAGGGGCCGGAGGGGCCAAGAGAAAAACGGTTGTCAGTATTTTGGGTAGGCAAGCTACCCAATCTGTAAAGGAGGACTAGAAAGCTTCGAAGAAACAGAAAACTCTTTTGAAGCCAAAGGATTCGGCTCCCAAGAAGCGTAAACTTGCCAAGATATCTTCTACGGATACGAAGGTACAAGATGTGCCAGAGAAGACAATAGGTCCTCCTTCGCCCTCTGCTGCTGAAGTTTCGGAAATTCTAAAGGTAATGACTGAATTTATACCATTTGCACTACTAAGTCCTCTAAGGTTAGATCTTACTAGCCTTTTACGATCAAAGGAAACTGCTCCATCTGCGGAGTAGAAGGCCGGGGGCAGAAGATACGACGGATGATAAATGTGATGCAAGCTATTGAGCATACGTCACCCCCAGCTTCAGCGGCAAAAGCAGCTATGCATGTCGATGCCGAAGATACCACCAGAGTCGAAGTTGATGAACTCGCAACCACAATGTCTGAAATTAACAGACTCATATCGGATGTTGTTGCCGAGGAAAACGTATCCGCGGCACCTGACAAGAGAAAAAGATTAGAAGATGCCTCTTCGGAAGATAAAGATTTTGACCTTCGGCATTTGGGTGGCCAAGAACTTTCTGAAGAGGACAAATCTGTGGGGGACAGGTATCCCCGGGTCCACTAGAAGGATAAAAGACCTCACGAAAGGGCCAAGGGCCCCATAATTCGTAAGGTCATCCCCTCGTGGTCCTGGGAGGAACGACCAGTGGAATGGATTAACACAAGGCTGGGTCGGCGCAAGCTCAGACGGCCCAACAAATTCGAGCAGTAATCGCAACAGTGATCCGACCTTCCCGCGCAGGAGCCCCGTACAACGGAACCAAGCGAGGATGGATCGGCTGAGTTATAGGAGGATAGACTCAGATGGTTCACTATTTCTTAGGCACACATTGTTATCATATCTGCTTGTAATGCCCCACGGTAGAGTATATAAGGCCTAGGGGCACCCCTTCAGAACAATGACTCATTACTTAGCCATTCACCCCGCTCTCTACGTTTTCTAGCGCTAGAGAACTCCCTTGTAACCCATCACATAAAGCACTCTCGCCAGGACGTAGGGTGTTACGCATCTCAAAGCGGCCCGAACCTGTACATCATTGTCTACTATTTCTCGTGCGCCCAGCACGAACCATCGAGATATAGTCGGTAACACCGTCCTACTCGTAAAAGCACCTTGAGGGGTAACCCTGGGTGCGCGGTCGGACCCAAAACACCGACAGCTGGCGCGCCAGGTAGGGGTGTGTCATCGATCCAAGCTAGCTCAATGGTCGTCACCTTCCAGCACAAGATCATCCTCCGCCCCGGATCCATGTTCTGCTTCGGAACTATCTCATCTGTAGCGGACGAGGAGGGAACTCTACATCGCATCGCGGATCCGCCAGAGAGAAAGTTTTCCTCAAAGGTCTCCAAGAAAATCGGAGCAAGGCAAGAAAAAGCGCAACCTCCAGTGCTCCGAAAGAAGATCACCTTCAGCAAGCTAGGAGCTGAGGGTCCTTCAGCCCGGAGAACTCCGATGTCCACCTCTCCGACGGGGGAATGGACACAGATCATAAGGAAAAAGGAAGCAAAGGATCATCAAGCTGGTCTTTTTGTGCCTCCATCCTCAAAGGAGAACAGAAAGAAGATCGCCGTGACAGCTGCTCCATTCTACCCCGACGTCCTCTTCATCGGGAGAGTGGAATCGCTCCCCATCTCCGACGACGAGTCGACCGCACCCGGAGAGGAACCTCCTCAGCGGGAATCCCGCCGATGAAGGAACCGACGCTGAAATATTCGGCGACATCACGAGGTCGGAGAGTAGGACCCGGCGCAACCTGTATCGCGAGACGAGGTCTCAGAGATAGGAGAAACTCCGGAGGAACGTGTCTTTAGGGAAAGAAGGAATTCCCAACGACGCGATCGTCGACGGGCTCAATAACAGGCCGAGCAGGAGACAAGGCAACATCGAGAAAATCCACTCTTCGGGCGCAACCTGAACCCCGACTTCGCCCGAGCCATGAACACGCCGAGTGAAGTCGGTGGAGTATTGGCTCGGATAGCTGATGGCCTCCCCCGGACTCCTAACGCCGAGGGCTACTGGCGGCTGTTCACTCCAGCAGCCAATCATCTTCTACCCCTCGCTCACCCGCCGAACGATCTACGACATGCCATCAACAGTCACTGGGACGCACGGAGCTCCATCAATGCTTTGCGTGAACGACGACACGAGAACGAGATTCGTCGCCGGGAAGAGTACGACCGAGATCACGGCATCCCAGCGCAGAGTCAGGCTACCAGGACCGAGTCGGCCATGGCTTCAACTGGTGGCATCACCCGGGGACGGTCGAGGCACCACGACGACCACTCCCCTCCCCAGGACAGACAACATCATCGACGACAGGAGGACACATGTGGAGTATCGGCACTTACTCCGCGCCTCAGGGCCATCCAATGGCCCCCCAACTTCAAGTTATCCAAAGTCGACAAATATGAACCTAAGCAGGATCCGGGAGGCTGGCTAGCCGTCTAGACCACCGCTGCCCGAGCTATTGGGGCAACCGAGGATGTAATGACCGCGTACTTACCTATCGTCCTCGGGCAAGACGCGATGCAATGGCTGCGACACCTACCCCGACACTGCATCGACGACTGGAGCGACTTCAGTCGGCGCTTCACCGCCAACTTTCAGTCTCTCTCCGACAAACCGGCGCAACCATGGGACCTCAAATCCATCAAGCGCCGAGGGGACAAAACTCTTCGGTCATACATCAAAAGATTCCAGACCATGAGAAATCGTATCCCCGAGGTCGCGGAGGCAGCAGTGATCGAGGATTTCTACAGGGGATCCAATGACTCGGCCTTCGTTCGAACCATATTACAGAAGGCGCCGACTACCTCTGAGCAGCTGTTCCGGGAAGCCGACCTCTACATCACCGCCGACGAGCGAGCTCAGGACCTCATCGGAGGAGCGAAGCCAGCACCAGCGGCACCACGACGCGACACGAACCAGCAGCCGGACAAGCGTTGGGAGAAGAGGCCTCGCGAAGAAGTCCACGCCGCCGGACCACCTGCCTCTCGTGCCCGAGGAGGACCTCGTGGAGGCGAACGCATGCTGGACGACATCCTCGACGCCCAATGCCCGTACCACAAGGACATGCGCCACACCATCTGGAACTGCAGGGATTTCAAGCATTCCGTCGGGCACAGTCGATCCTTCCAACCTCTACCTCCTCCCCCGCCGCGAGGAGGACCAAGAGAACCACGACAACCCCAGCAGCAGGAGGAGGGAGGAGGTGGAGCCTTACCGTGCGTCGACAGAGATGTCAATGTCATCTTCGGCGAACACGGATCGCAGGAGAACAAGAGACAACAAAAGCTCAACGATCGTCAGATACTGGTGGCGGCTACCGGTCCTCCCGCCCCATACCGATGGTCGGAGCACCCGATCACCTTCACCCGGGCAGATCAGTGGCTCAATTTCGACCACCCAGGCAAATACCTGCTCCTCGTCGATCCGGTGATCCGAGAGAGCAGGGTAAAGAAGGTATTAGTGGATGGGGGAGCAGCATCAACGTCACCTTCCCCCGGACACTCCAAGGCTTGGGAGTTCACCTCAAAGAGCTCCACGAGTCGGACACTCCTTTCTTCGGCATCGTGCCGACTTAAGGAGAATACCCGTTGGGCCACATCTACATGCCGGTCATCTTCGGAACTTTGGAGAACTACAGAACCGAGTTCCTAAGTTTCGAGGTGGCAAACTTCGACTGCGGGTACAACGCCATCATCGGGAGGCCTGGATTGGCAAAGTTCATGGCCATCCCGCATTATACATACAGGATATTGAAGATGCCAGGACCGCAAGGGATCATAACTGTGCGCGCTGACTTCCAAGGCGCCGCAGAATGTTTCCGAGTGGCCATTCAGGCGGCCCTCACCACCAAACCATCGGCGACTTCTTCTGCGTAGGTGAACTCAAAGCCTGAGGAAGACCTCGCAATACCCGCGAATGAAGCTCAAGCCGCGACCTCTATGCAGCCGACTGAAGAAACCAAAAGGATCAACCTTGGGTTCGCTGATGAACGCAAAACCGCCATCATCAGCTCTAGCCTAGATGATAAATAGGAAGGCGCGCTCGTCCAGTTCCTACAAGATAACCGAGACGTATTCGCATGGAAACCTGCGGATATGCCGGGAGTCCCGAGAGAACTGGCCGAGCACAAATTGAAGGTCTATCCCCAGGCGAGGCTGATTCGGCAAAAATTACGTTGCTTCACGCCCGACAAGAGAGAAGCCATCCGTGCTGAGTTGGCTCGCTTGGTCGCGGTAGTATTTATTAGAGAGGTGTTGCATCCTGAGTGGCTAGCTAATCCTGTTCTTGTACTCAAAAAGAATAAAGTGGATTGGCGCATGTGCGTCGACTATACGGATCTCAACAAACACTGTCCAAAGGATCCCTTCGGGCTTCCTAGGATAGATCAGGTGGTAGATTCCACCGCCGGATGTTCTGTGTTGTCTTTCTTGGATTGCTACTCTGGGTATCATCAGATTAGTCTGGCAAAAGAAGACGAGGAAAAAACAACATTCATCACTCCATTCGGAGCTTTCTGCTATACCTCCATGTCGTTTGGCCTCAAAAACGCTGGAGCGACTTATTAGAGAGCTATTCAAACATGCTTAGCCGATCACTCGGGCAAGCGTGTGGAAGCTTATGAGGATGATGTGGTGATCAAAACAGAAAATTCAGAAAATTTAATTGAAGATTTACAACTGGTCTTCAATAGCCTACAGCGATACAGATGGAAGCTTAATCCCGAAAAAATGTGTTTTCAGAGTACCAGCAGGAAAGTTGCTCGGGTTTATTGTCAGTCACCAAGGAATTGAAGCCAATCCGGAAAAGATTGAGGCCATCATGAAGATGGAAGCACCACGATCACAAAAGAAAGTGCAAAGACTCATCGGATGTATGGCAGCTCTGAGCAGATTTATATCCAGGCTGGGAGAAAAAGGCTTGCCCTTTTATAAGTTACTCAAGAAGGTGGACAAATTTCAGTGGACTTCATAAGCACAGGAAGCTCTAGATGCGTTGAAAAAGTTCCTGACAACACCACCAGTGCTGAAACCACCGCGTCGAGCCACGCCGACTCAACCAGCTGAAGATCTGTTGTTATATATCTCTTGCACGACTCACGTGGTGAGAACATTGGTAGTCGAGCGAACAGAAGAGGGACATGCATACCCAGTACAGCATCCTATTTATTTCATCAGTGAAGTTCTGGGTCCCTCGAAGAAGAAATACCCTCAAGTTCAGAAGCTATTATATGCAGTACTTCTAACTACACGCAAGCTCCGTCACTACTTCGACGACCACAAAGTCATAGTAGTCACTGGATTTCCGATAGGAGATATTCTTCACAACAAAGAAGCCATCGGGAGAATAGCCAAGTGGGCCTGCGTGCTGGGATCTCATGACATCGAATTTCAACCTCGCACTACCATCAAAACTCAAGCACTGGTGGATTTCGTATCAGAGTGGACCGAACAACAGGTACCGAATAACCTAGAAACCGCAGAAGTATGGCGAATGTATTTCGATGGCTCGTTAAAGCTGCAGGGAGCAGGCGCAGGGATCCTCTTTACTGCACCTGGAGACGAACACCTCAGATATGCCCTTCAGTTGTTATTTCCAGCCTCTAACAATGCAGCAGAATACGAAGCTCTGATTCATGGACTAAACATTGCCATATCACTGGGCATCAAGAGACTGATGGTATATGGAGATTCTCTGGTGGTCATAAGTCAGATAAATAAAGAATGGGATTGTTCGAACGATTCCATGGGAAAATACTGCACTGCTGTCCAGAAACTAGAAGACAAATTTAAAGGTCTGGAATTTCACCATGTAGAGAGAGATCGAAACACGGTGTAACGTCCAAAATACTATTTTGGGGATTAGAAAAACTCTCCATAAAAGATTTTAAATTAAAATGTTTTGTAATAAAGATTTTCCTTTAATTAAGTAGATCGGTTATTACATAAGACTATTCCTATTAGTTTAGATATATAAATAGAAGCATATATATACATGGA
The DNA here is from genome assembly GCF_902167145.1 of Zea mays. Lineage (NCBI taxonomy): Eukaryota > Viridiplantae > Streptophyta > Magnoliopsida > Poales > Poaceae > Zea > Zea mays. Next base: position 113,485,750 of record NC_050100.1, read on the forward strand.
TAAAATGATAAATAATAAAACTAAACCTTTCATATCATTCTAGGGTTTTTGTTTGTGCATTTGGATTGAAGTTAAACCTCCAACTCAGATTAAAAGGGATTTAACTTTTGAGTTCAAATATGAAAATAGAATTAGCAAATAGAATAGAAATGAGAAAAAGAAAAAAATCTCCATCCGTTGGGCCATCTCCTTGGCTCAAACCAGCCCACACGTCCTTGCCATACATGATTTTCCCCTTTCTTTATTCCCTTGCCAAAAATGACATCACCATATCATCATGGGTGACATAAGCAAGCTAATTCCTATCAGCACCTGCGTAACAAGCCGAGCCGGATTTGAGGTTGAATCGCTCGTAACTGCCACGCGAGACCCACGTTCCAGCCGTATCTCCTTCGTCGAACCGGTTGCTAAATAACACTGGCACCGAAACAAACCGCAGACCGAGTCTACCGCCGAGATTACCTCCTAGTGGTTGTAACAAATTCTGTTGGAGCTCTCGGTGTTGAGCATATATACGAGCCCCTGAGCCTCCCCCCCCCCTCATCTGCCCGTCTTGGCAAGTCCTGCTGCTTGTTCTGAAGACACCTTATCCGAGCAACAACCACACCGCAGAGAGAGCTCCATGTCGTCGCCTAGCGTTCCACGCCCGCATGTCATTCGGAGATTGTGATGCGGTAGGAAAAAAAGGGTGGAAAGCGCCAGCAAGCAGAACGGCGGAAGTCATGGCGAGGTGCCAGTACCGTCCCGTGGTGGGCCTCCGCACCGCAGTCCGCATTCCATCGCGACCAGGGAGCTCTTGCTACGAATTCTGGTAAGTCACTACCATATATGGTTCGCCTCGTCGTCCTCATCGTGTAGCACCATTTTATGTGGGGTTTTGGCCTTTGGTATGGTTGGAGGGGGGCCTCGCCGGTGATGCCCCGTCGGGTAGGGCGATGCGGCATCAGCCGTGGAGTCTGGGGAAGAAGATACACCCCCCACCGTTGATCTCTCTGCGAATGACTAGGATTAGATCTAGGTGTGAGTGTGCTGCTGCCGTCGATTTGGTAGCGAACGGGCAAGATCATGCCATCGGATACCTCTTCGGAATATTAAATCAGGATCCTTGATCCATCTTTGGACGATCGTGATCGACTCGGGGTTGCTTTAGATCTAGGCCATAGGTTTGTGATTGGGCAGTCCTGCGCTGTCCACGGATTCATAATGCACTAGATCTAATCTGAACCATCGGGCGCCGATCCAACGGCTCCGATCCTAGCGTACCCCTTCGGCCTGGCTATTTTGCTAAAGAACCCTTATTGTTTACAGAAAATAACCCGCCGTCCGCGTTGGCTGTGTTATGAGTCTTGGTGTCTTTTGCGCAGAACCCCCTGGGTTTCTGATAAATAGTGGCCGCAGTCCAAGTAACTCAGAAATCTACTAAATTAAATACAGAAATTCTTTTTAATACAAAATAATGTCCCAAACTTAGGAAATTCATAACTTGATGAATTTAGCTCCAAATTGATTCATTCTAGTGGCAATAATTTTGTATTAATATTTTCTATCAACCAATAACACTGTTTAGCCATGAAACTTGAATTAAAATTGTTCATTTGGATTAATCTATTCTAAGCGCTAAATAATTTCGGAAATTCATAACTTAATAACAGTAACTCCGAATTTAGTGGTTCTTGTTTCTACGATCTCGTTGCGCAGCGTAGAATATTATTATGCAATTTGATCTTATGTTTGGTGTGATGTTAATTTTGCCTATACCATGTTTGTCTGTATTGCTACGTTTAGCAGTGAGGACACGTGTCACCTGCAAGTTGGTACCTGGAATCTCAAGTGCCAGGCAAGTTGTGCCCTTGATCACTTCTTTTTACCCACTCATGTTCTAATTAATTATAATGATCTGCATAGGTTAATTTTGATGGGACCCAATAGGTTACCCTAGTTTGACTATCTTTATACCTTGTTCACCACTGAATCTTTGGGTAGTACCTGCTATTGCTTTATGTGGTTTTGGGTATAGAGATACATTTTATTCATGATTATACTTTGTTATCAGATTGTTAATTATTGTTCATGATAAGATCATTATGTTAATTGGAACATGGAGAACCACCCGGGAAAACAGTGCTACCACAAGGGTTTATGGACGCCCTTGGCTGATTAATTAGGAAAGCTAGTGGATGACTACCTAACCCGAAAGGGGCAAGGGCAGTAGGGGAGTGGTTAGTGTAGGGAGGCCCTTGGGATGATTTTGCTGCGATGGCGGTCATGCGAGGGATTCCTGCATTGGAGCTTCCTATAAACTGTAGCAGGTTTTCTAAACCTAGTGGAACTTTGTAAAGGCCTCGTAGTGTTACCCTGCCTCGCCTCCTCGGTAGAGGTGTATGGGATTGGCCGTCTCTTGGCAGATGGGTAACATGACTTGTGGGTAAAGATGCACAACCTCTACAGAGTGTAAAACTAGTATACTAGCCGTGCTCACGGTCATGAGCAGCTCGGACACTCACATGATTAAATTATGGAACTTAAACTCAATTTGTCATATGCATTGCATCACAGGTGAGGTTGTTACTTTTGTTCTACTACTTAATTGGGCTGGTATTTACTTATACTTAGTAATTGCTAATAAAATTTTGACCAACTTTAAAAGCAATGCTCAGCTCTAACCATCCTCTTTGGTAAGCCTTACACTTCACGTGAGCTCACACCTTTGGCGAGTTCATGCACATTATTCCCCACAACTTGTTGAGCGATGAACTTATGTGAGCTCACTCTTGCTGTCTCACACCCCCCCCCCATAGGTCAAGAACAGGTACCACAGGATGAGGCGCATGGAGGATGCTGTGACGAGTTCGTGAGAGGTCTAGGTCGTCGTCTCCCAGTCAACTTTGGGTTGCTGGACCGTTGTCTCCTTATAATGTAATTATTTATTTTGTATAGAACTCCTGTTATGTAGTAAAGATGTGACATTTGATCCTGTGCCATGATTCATAATATGTGTGAGACTTGGTCCCAGCACACCTGGTGATTATGTTCGCGCCCGGGTCTTGGTGCCCCGAAATCTGGGTGTGACAGAAGTGGTATCAGAGGAATGTTGACTGTAGGACGTAACCTAGATAGAACTGGACAACCATTATCTACTTACCTTTGCTACTCTAATTCTTTTCTAAACTTATCTTAATCTTTTCTCATCTATTTCCGCTTTACTCTGATTACTCTTACCTTTTTCTTCTAAAGACAAACTTGGATTTCACACTTTGAAATCCTATTCTTAAAGTAACTTTTAGGAATAGGAGACCTACTCTTAGAAACAAAAACAAAACTATTTTTCTTATGTAAATATCTATGTGCTGCAATGTTTGTTCCTATGATGCTTGTCTGATTTGGATCTTTGATTGAGTGTGATGAGTTGTGGAGTAATGTCCACAATTACATCTACATGTACGTATAGGTATAAATATAAATAAATAGAAATTCATGAGATAACTAAACAACTTAGATTATCCTCCATTAAATGTATCTATTTCATAGAGATCCCTCTTATCTTAAAAGACTCTCTTATCTTAAAATGATCCATCCTATCTTAAAAGATACTCTCTTACTTTATTAGACTCATCTTGTCCTAATAAGCATACTTATCTCCACCACTTTGCTTATCTCGTAATGGTGTGACCGACATAATCTATTCTAAAATAAAATAAGTAGATCTTATCTAGATTAATCTGGTCATGCCTAGACCCCATTCAACCTAAACTGATCCAAAATTAATTAGGTCTTATTTAGTCAAATCTAGTTATGCTAAACTAATCTAGTTTCTATCTAATCTGAACTAACCTAATGTGACCCACTCAAACAGGTTAGTTAATACTTGTAACATGGATTAGACCCTATCAACCTGTTCTAACGTGATTCAATCGGCACTAAATTAAGAATAACCGACCAACTCAGCCTTATGCAACTACCTTAACCATCTGATGGTTGCATAACTCCTCTATTTTAATTTAAAAGAAAAATTCTGATCTACCTCAAGTATTAACTAAACCATATACCGATAAATGAGTTTTAATCCTAAATTGGTGTCTTGGACCAACTCGTCAGTGAAACCACGACCTAGCCTATATTATAGGTTGCCCAACCCATCTATCTTACAAGTAAAAAAACTCTGTTTAACCTACCTGCCCCATGTACCCACACTTATCCCAACTATGTCCCTAGTTATGGTAACACCAATACCCATTATCCTTGATGATAACACCAAACTTGACCAATATAATAGGTTATATAACTTATCCAACCAATCTAGAAGCAAAACAACAAGACAGACTCTGCTTAAACTTATTTAACTCATAACCACCTATTAACCTATTTTGTTTACCTAAGAATCTACCTTCACTACATGTCCCAAATTCAAATAACAACTTCAAGAACGAAGATTGAAGATGATCGACCTCATCAAATCAAGGAAGGATAAGATTCAAGCCAGATCTTCAAAGGAATCCAGATCCACAATCTTGGATGGAGTGTTCCCTTACGCTATCCTTTCTTGCCCAAACCTATCTATGCTTTAAAGGAATCTTTTATCCTACATAATAAAGTGGACATACTCATGCTTTCCTAACCACCAGCTCCACCAAGCTACATAAATATATATATTATTACTATTTGTAAGACCTAAATGTTACTAGTTGGTATGATACTATTTTTGGCGGAATAATAAGGTTTAATTGACCACATGTGTTGCTAATAAATAATGCATCATGCTGAGATTTTTGTTTGTGCATATGTGTTGAGACAATATGAGCATACACTCTTTCCCTACAAATCTCGAGGACGAGATTTCTGTTAAGGGGGTAGAATTTGTAACGTCCAAAATACTATTTTGGGGATTAGAAAAACTCTCCATAAAAGATTTTAAATTAAAATGTTTTGTAATAAAGATTTTCCTTTAATTAAGTAGATCGATTATTACATAAGACTATTCCTATTGGTTTACATATATAAATAGAAGCATATATATACATGGATAAAATGATAAATAATATAACTAAACCTTTCATATCATTCTAGGGTTTTTGTTTGTGCATTTGGATTGAAGTTAAAACTCCAACTTAGATTAAAAGGGATTTAACTTTTGAGTTCAAATATGAAAATAGAATTAGCAAATAGAATAGAAATGAGAAAAAGAAAAAAAAATCTCCATCCGTTGGGCCATCTCCTTGGCTCAAACCAGCCCACACGTCCTTGCCATACATGATTTTCCCCTTTCTTTATTCCCTTGCCAAAAATGACATCACCATATCATCATGGGTGACATAAGCAAGCTAATTCCTATCAGCACCTGCGTAACAAACCGAGTCGGAGTTGAGGTTGAATCGCTCGTAACTGCCACACGAGACCCACGTTCCAGCCGTATCTCCTTCGTCGAACCGGTTGCTAAATAACACTGGCACCGAAACAAACTGCAGACCGAGTCTACCGCTGAGATTACCTCCTAGTGGTTGTAACAGATTCTGTTGGAGCTCTCGGCGTTGAGCATATATACGAGCCCCTGAGCCTCCCCCCTCATCTGCCCGTCTTGGCGAGTCCTGCCGCTTGTTCTGAAGACACCTTGTGGCGGAACTGCCCGAATTATTTCAACTTAAGTGCCTAAGTCCCGCCTTAGAGGCTAGACCACACTTAAATGGGAATAACCCGTCAGTCCCTCGGATCTAGTCCGACAAGGCCCCTGACAGGATCAAGTACCACAATCTCACTCGATGGTGAGTCACAGAGCAAATACAATAAAGCATAAAACCATGCATTAAAGAGTATTAAATTATTACATCATCATCGGAGTTTTGCAAAAGTAGTCATCATTGTTCGGAGTGCAGCGGAGTAAAACTAACGGTAAATAAACAGGGAGATGGGGAAGCCTGTCCCATCACTCCTCATGCTCCTCCTCAGCCGAGGTAGGGTCCCACTCGACAGTCCAACCCGGTGGCAAGATGGACGGCCAAGTCACTCCAGCAACCATGTCCTCTAGAGAACCTGTAAAAATTATGCCACAAGCAAGGCTGAGTATACTAATACTCAGCTAGACTTAGCCGGTGTGAGGAGTCTACTCCTCTACCTCTAGACATGCATATGTTTGGCTGTGGGGTTTGGTTGCCAAAAGCACTAGCTGAGTTTCTAAGTCAAGTTTTAACTTTGTCAATTTAAGTGTGACTCTCTTAAGGCTAAATGTGTACTATCTACTCATACAAAGTAGCAAACATTATTAGCAATCAACATCTTATATCAACTCATCATATTTCCACTTGTTACTCAATGCAGCAGCATGGATCAAACAGTCTCATTAGCTGCGAGAAGCAGACGATTCGAATCGAGTTTTTAAACCTTGCAAGGTAAAACTAAACACACGATGTGCGAGGCACTCCGTCCCCACACACATCAACCGTCCCCGTCGATTCCCTAGCAACAGATCAGGGCTCACCGCCTTGGCGTACAATGCCTCACTGACCCCGACTGCCGTCGTGCAGTGACCGCACTTGTACCCACCATAACCGGAATGGGAGACCACGTCTCAGGTCGTGTGAGGGGATATGTCTGCGGGCAGGTTCACTCGGGTACTAGGCTTACCGATTTACCATATTTCTCGGTATGTGTTTAGTACGTTCAAACGCTTGACACACGGTACCACACCTTAATTCTTATTCCAAGTTTTATCCCGTAGACAACCAATCCCCATGGATGGTTGCCCACAAACCATCACCAATATGATAAGAAAGTGGATACAGCCAATTCCTGACCTCGCGCGAGTGCTAGAAAAATCACTCGACTTCTACCGAGATCCTAATTAATAAAGCAGCTACTCGACTTAGCATGCTAGTATTCATCTCAATAGGGTTCCTGAGATCATGCAACTAGGGTTTCAAACAACTCCTACACTTAAGTGCAAAATCAATCCTACAATCATTAAGTATAGTAAAATAGCATAAATAACAGGTTATGCATAAAACCGGGGCTTGCCTTCCAAAGCAGTGGCAGGCAGGTCCTCTGGTGCAGGCTCTGGTGCTGGATCTGGGGCTACCTTCTGAGCAGCGCCTTGCTCCGGCACGAGGACGTACTCTCCGTCAGCAAGGTTACAGTCTATCGAAATGCAATGAACATGTATGTCATGATTATGCAGGATTCAATAACATTATGCTAAGAGAAGAAAAACTAAGTTAAAGAGTAACTTAGGGTTTTTGGGTCATACGTGGCTTTTAATGGTTTGTGCTTATCACTTCTAAGTTTAGGTTTTGCTAGGGATAGGCCTAGGGAATTTGTATTGCCTCTATATATTTCAGTGGACAAGTTAATGAGGGTTTTAGGATGACACTAGTTCCTCTTATTCATTTTTTCCTTTCTTTATTTCCTATTTAGGGTTTCTAGTGTAGGTTTGAACTACAACAGTGGTCTAATATTTTCCAAAAATTCTGTAAAAATTACAATGGGTTGCCAAGGGTCATTCTAGCCTATTCTAGGAATTTGAGGTTTAAAATACAAAGGCTATGCTTTAGACAAAATAACAAGAGTTGTGTAAAATGGGCCACTTTGCACTACATCTCTTAATTAGGGGTGAGTTCTGCCCTAAGGGTTATTTTTGTTGGCATCTAACAGTGATAATAGGCTTCTGTGCCTAAAATCACAGAAAGCTAAGGGATGGTTAATTAGTTATGATTTTCTAAAGTTTAATGCCAAAAAGGCACTTTCTACTACATTGTTATTTGAAAAATGTCAAACAGCAAATTGCATATTTTTCCTAAGTTCTTAATAACAAAACATTAATTATCCCAAGGGTTGGGGTGTTTTCACCTTGGGGTTATTTTTGTAGGGTTTTTCTAAGTTTTCCTTGTTTTATTAAAATAAAAGGTATTCTACTCATTTTATACTAAACCAGGGCATAATAGATTTTTCTAGTAAACTATATTGAATAAGTATTCTAACAAAAATAAGGGTGCCCTCTGGTTCATTATTTAAATCACCTTTTCTACTTTTCCTAACCTCAAGCATTTTGTAAATTAAATGGCAAAAACTAGCTTAGTGGGTGGGACAGAGAGGTTTAACATTTTTAAACAGATCAGTAGGTGGATATAAACTTCTCCAAATTTTTCTAACTCTAGTCAAATAGTACAACTATTTTTATCCCTACTATTTAGCTTTTGGTCAAAACAACAATTAAATCAGAACCCTAAAGTTTTCTGTAGTACATAGGGGTTTTATATTTTTCCTAAGAAGTTTACATTATTTAAAGTCTGACAAAATTGGTTTGACCAAATTTGGATGAACTAAACCAAAGTTATGAATTATTAAAGTTTCTGTTCAAATTTAAAAACAGATTTAATAAAGGTTTTCTAGAAAAGCAGTTTACACCGAGGACCCTGGGGTATTTCCAAACTAACTCTCTCAGTTATACCCCCGCGCTACTATTCATTTGAGTCACTGACATCTCACAAAACCCCCCAGACTTCTTTTCTTCTCCCCCGCGGTCCTTCCCTAGGTTTAAACAGTACCCGCAAGAAAGAAAAGGGTGGCGTGGCTTACCGGCGGCGAGATAGGTCCGGCGAGGGGCGGGGTTGGCTCGGGGAGGCTCTGGCGGTCACAGCGATGTACGGCTCGACGGCGGGGATGGCCGGAATCGCTCGGTCCACGTGCGCAGGCGGGTGTCTTCGTCGGTGGCGGGTGTGCCGGCCAAATCACGGCGATCTAGTTCAATCCAAGGGCACGGTGAGCTTCACGGGGTGACATAGAGACCGTGTGCACAAGGAATCGGAAAATGGTTCAGTGGATTACCCGGTCCACGCACTCCGGCGGGGTTGTGAACTCCAGCGACCGTGGACTGGCCTCTCCGGCGAAGCAGGCTTCGATTCCTCGCTCGGGGAGCTTCACTAAGGTGTGCTCACTCGTCTCCGAGGGTCGGACGGGGTTGGGAAAGGCTGGGCTGGCCGATCTACGACAGCAGGGGCTCGGGTGGCTGCGGACACGCCGCGTACGGGCAAACGGCGGTGAGTTGAGCTCCGGTGAGGTTTGAGTGCGCGCGGAAGAGTGTGGTCGACGCCCGAGCGGGCTTTATAGGCGCGGGCGTGGGCCATGGCGTCGGCTGGCCGTTGGCGCGACGCGGGGCGCACGTAGGCGTGCTCTGGCGTGTACAGAGCGCGTCGAACACGTGGAGCTTTTCTTCTGCCCGTGTTCCACAGCTCACCCAAGTCGCAAACTTGCGAATCTTGGCAAAAATCCGGCGCGAGTCTTTTCCTGGCACCTAGGGCTGTCTCTCATCCGTGAGTTGCCATGGCAGATATGGCCAAGGTAGGGAGATCTTCGGTCGCCAAATCAGGTATGTCACTCTGCCCACCTCACGACAAAAACCATGCCAAGGCATGTCAAACGTCAAGATCTCGGGCTCAGCTTTTTCCAGTGGGTGCCCTAGGTGGTATGCCACATTTTTGATATAGAACTTAGGTTGTTTTGGTGCCAGCTTCGAGGTGAACACAGTTGATCTTTATTGTAGGTGCAGTTTTTAACTTAGAGAGAATTAGAGAGCTCAAGCTCTCTCTCTACTTAGGGAATGGATTTGGGGTTTCCCTAGGGGTCTTTTTGCAATATTTCCTTCCCGCAATTGCTGGTTATAAGGTTACTTAAAGTTTGGTTAAAGATTACTCATGGTTTGCACATTTGCTCACTCTCTTCCCCCCTTTAACCATGGCTCTGGAAGATAGGGTTCAAGAGAGGTCTAGGGTTTTCCCTCCTCTTGCCCAAGGTAGTAAATGCACAATGGTTTGAGTAATACTTCTTAGGTCATTAGAAATCTTGGTTAACACATGGTCTCCAAGGTTCTTATGTTCTCCTTAAGTTATTACCACATGTGATCATAGTCCTTAGTACCAAGGTGTGTTCTAGCCATGGTAACACCTGAGGTGTTACAGCCCTCCCCCCTTAAAGGAATCTCGTCCCGAGATTTTAGGCAGAGTCCTCTAGAGGAGTGCTACTAAGGCACGAGGGTGTGCTACTCTTTCTCATACTCAAGTTTCTCTTGTTAACTGCTCTTCGAATGTCATTCTCTTTGCAACTTCAGAAGGAAGCCCTTTTTAAGTTAAATCCACAACTTAGACTATCCTGGGTATCTAAGTTTTTCTTATAATTGTATTCAAAGGGCAGGTGGGGGTGGGATTTTGGGGTTACGTACCGACTCCTTTGGGCAGAAGGTCAGGGAAGCGGGAGCGTAGAAAATCCTCAGTCTCCCATGTAGCTTCTTCTGCGGAATGGTGACTCCACTGAACTTTATACATTCTAATTGACCTTGCCCGTGTTGATCTCTCCTTCTGATCCAATATCTTGACTGGGTACTCTTGATAAGATAAGTCTGGTTCTATCTCAAGATCTGGTTCAGGTAGCACTTCAGTGGGTAGGCGGACACATCTTCGCAGCTGAGATACGTGAAATACATTGTGAACTGCTGACATGTGAGGTGGCAATTCCAATTGGTAGGCTACGGGTCCACAAGCTTCCTTGATCTCGTAGGGTCCAATGTAGCGAGGAGCTAACTTGCCCTTAATTCCGAATCTCTGGACACCCTTGGTGGGTGATACCTTAAGATAAACATGATCTCCCACTTCAAACTGTAGAGGCTTCCGCCTCTTGTCATGATAGCTCTTTTGTCTGGCCTGAGCAGCTTCTAAGTTCTTCTTGATGATTTTGACCTTTGCCTCTGCTTCAAGTACCAAATCTGGCCCAAATATTTCCCTTTCTCCTGCTTGAGACCAATTTAGCGGGGTTCTGCATCTTCTCCCATATAAAGCTTCAAAAGGTGCCATCTTTAGACTGGACTAATAGTTGTTATTATAGGAAAACTCAGCCAAGGAAAGACACTTGTCCCAATCTTTTCTGTAGCGCAGTACACATGCCCTTAGCATATCTTCCAAAATCTGGTTTACCCTTTCTATCTGACCATCGGTTTGGGGATAGTATGCTGAGCTTCGTATGACATGGGTCCCAAGTGATTCCTGCAATTGTTCCCAAAATCGTGCCACAAATGGTGCTCCTTTGTCTGAGACTATAGTCTTTGGTATTCCATGCAGACGAATATCTAGTCAATGTAGATCTCTGCATACTTCTCTGTCGTGTGGGTGGTGTGCACTGGCAAGAAGTGAGCGGTCTTGGTCAATCTGTCCACAATAACCCAAATGGAATCATGGTGCCTGGAGGTATTGGGCAATCCTACGATAAAGTCCATGCAAATGTCCTCCCATTTCCATGATGGTATGGGAAGGGGTTGCAAGGGGCCTGCTGCCTTCAAATGACTGGCTTTGATTCTCTGGCAAGTGTCACACTCGGATATGTACTTTGCAATTTCCCTCTTCATTTTGGTCCACCAGTATAAGGATCTGAGATCATGGTACATTTTGTTGCTACCAGGGTGCATGGAGAATTTGGAAAGGTGAGCTTCATCCAATATCTTCTTTCTGAGCTCAGGGTCCTTGGGAACAACCAATCGACCTCCAAACCATAAAATTCCCTTGCTGTCCTGACGGAAGCACTTGTATTTTTCTGCTTTTTGCTTGGTCATTTCCTTGATCACCTGAACACCCTTATCTTCAATCTGTGCCCTGACTATTTGCTCTTGCAACATGGGTTCTACCGAGATATAACTTAAGGCACCTGAAGGAACAACTTCCAGATTCAACTTGCACAACTCATCACACATGGTGGTAACTCTTGCATCCATGTTCATACAATTGCACTGGGCCTTTCTGCTCAAGGCATCTGCTACAACATTGGCTTTGCCAGGATGGTAATGCACTTCCAAATCATAGTCTTTGATTAACTCCAACCATCTCCTCTGCCTCATGTTCAGATCTGCCTGAGTGAAGATGTATTTGAGACTCTTGTGATCAGTGTAGATGTTACAGTGAGCTCCCATCAAGTAGTGTCTCCATATCTTAAGAGCATGAACCACAGCTGCCAATTCCAGATCATGTGTAGGGTAGTTCTGCTCATGGGGTCTGAGTGCTCGGGAAGCATAAGCAATGACTCTGTTATCTTGCATTAAGACACATCCCAATCCCGTACCAGAAGCATCACAATAAACTTCAAATGGCTTGGTGTTGTCAGGTTGAGCCAGCACTGGGGCTGTTGTCAAATGCTGCCTCAAAGCACGGAAGGCATCTTCGCACTTTTGGCTCCAATCATACTTGACTCCCTTCTTTAACAGTTCAGTCATTGGTTTGGCAATTCTGGAGAAATCCAGAATAAATCGTCGATAATACCCTGCCAATCCCAGAAAACTCCGAATTTGCCTCACTGTAGTCGGGGGTTTCCAATCCATTACCTCTTGCACCTTCTCAGGATCAACTGATATCCCATCCTGAGAAATTGTGTGACCCAAGAATTTAATCTCCTTCGGCCAGAATTCACATTTAGACAACTTGGCATACAACTGATGGTCACGCAGTCTCTGAAGTACAGTATGCAAATGTTTGGTGTGCTCGGCTTCATTCTTGGAATAAACCAGAATATCATCAATGAAACCGACCACGAATTTGTCCAGCTCTGGCATGAATACTGAGTTCATCAAGTACATGAAATAAGCCGGGGCATTTGTCAACCCAAAAGACATCACCAAAACTCATAAAGCCCATATCTGGTTGAGAAGGCCGTCTTGGGAATATCGCTGGCACGGATCTTGATCTGATGGTAACCGGAGCGAAGATCTATCTTAGAGAATACCTTGGCTCCTACCAACTGATCGAACAGAACATCAATGCGGGGCAGTGGGTATTTGTTCTTGATAGTCACCGCATTGAGAGGGCGGTAGTCAACACACATTCTCAAACTCTCATCCTTTTTCTTCACGAATAAGGCGGGACATCCCCATGGTGAAGTACTTGGGCGAATAAACCCCTTGTCCAACAATTCTTGCAATTGCTTTTTCAATTCTACCAATTCTGCGGGAGGCATCCTATAGGGTCTCTTGGAGATATGAGCAGTCCCGGGTTGCAATTCGATTGCGAACTCGATGTCTCGGTCAGGTGGCATCCCTGGCAATTCATCCAGAAAAACATCCGGGTAGTCACAGACCACTGGGATCTTTTCCACTAGGGATTCTATCATAACGAAGGCACAAGAACGGGTGCATCCCTGATCAGGCAAATATAGTGTGATTTCACCATAAGTCGGTGAGTGCACCTCAATGGCCCTAGCTGCAATATCAATCACAGCCTGATGTTTGGTCAACCAGTCAGTTCCCAATATGATATCCACACTATCCAATCCCAAAATGAGGAGGTTGGTTTTAATTATCAGACTACCAAACTTTATAGGCACATTCTTGTTAATTTGGTAAGTGGCAACCCTGCCTCCTGGCGTTGAAATTGTAATGCCCCCATTGGTGTGGTGAAAGGGGAGCTAGCACTTGGCACTAAATTTGGCACTGATAAAACTATGTGATGCACCAGAATCGAAAAGAATAATAGCAGGATAATTCAAAACTGTAAAGATACCAGTCATGACGGGTGCTCCCTCTGGAATATCAGCCATGGTGGTGAAGTTCAGCCTGCCCTGCCTCACTTGCACCTTCTGCCTCTTGCCTTGGTTCTGATTAGCATTCTGCCCCTGCCTCTGCTGGTTCCTGGGGCAATTCTTGGCATAGTGTCCGGTGTTGCCGCATGTGAAACACCTGTTGTCATTTGCCTGGCAATACTGCTGCTGCTGCTGATTGTTCCTTTGAGCTGGAAACTGGGTGCGGTTGGGTGCCTGCTGCTGCTGCTGCTGCTGTGGTCGGATCACCCATCGCCCTTGCTGCTGCTGAGGTCCCCTGTTCTAAGTATCGGACACAATCCTGAAGCGCTGTGGCTGAGCTGAGGGTCCTGCCACAGGGGTCTTCCTCTTCTTTTCCGCCTGTCGGGCTGTGATGCAATCCTCCTGGGAGATAGCCATGTTGACCAACTCATTGTAACTGTTGGCCCTGACGGTGTTGAGACGGTCACGGAGCTTAGTGTTGAGCCCCCTCCTGAACCTGTCTCTCTTCTTCTCATCCGTATCTGCATGATATCTAGCATACTGGCACAAGTCATTAAAAGCCTGAGCATACTGCAACACTGTCATGTTGCCCTAAGTGAGTGCCAGAAACTCGTTGAGCTTTCGGTCCGTAATCCCGGCTGGTATGTGGTGTCCCCGGAAAGCTGCCTTGAACTCTCTCCATTCCACCTCTCGATCCTCTGGCTGCATGGCAAGAAAATGGTCCCACCAAGTCCTTGCGGGTCCGCGAAGCTGCTGGGTGGCAAACTTGACTTTAGTGACCTCTGAACAAGCCCCATGGAGTAGTGGGAATTTGGATTCCACCACTCTCAACCACACATCTGCATCAAGTGGGTCCTCTGCCCTTGTGAACAATGGAGGCTGGGTACTGAGGAACTCCTGGTAGGTAGCTGCCGCTGGGCGACGCTGATGGTCTCCACCACCATAATGCTGAGGTGGTGGCTGACGCTGAGCTAGCTGCCTCAAGATCTCCTTCTTCTGAGCCATCAGCTCCTGCAGAGTGGGAGGCGGTGGCGGCGGTGGAGGAACGCGCTCATTTTGGCCACGACGCTGCCTCCCGGCCATCCGAAAAACCACATATATACTTAACACCATATTTCCAAGTTCAAGGTTTAATCGCGGCAAAAGAGTCAAAAGCAAATTGATAGATTCCAACTTAAACAAAAAGGATTTCAAAAGGCATAAATTTTCCTTCCAAATTTAAAACTGATAGCCTCCATCAGCCATGCTTCCAAAAGAGTTTAACACGATTACATCAAGGGTCCCAAAAAGACTCAACTCTATCTAGCCTAGTACCCCAAGGGTGCAAAAGCTAAGCTAGCTGCGAGGAGTCCTACCATCACCGACGTCTAACTCTATCCCGGACACCTAGTGAGCGAACGAGGCAGCACTCGACTCGGGGGAAGGTGGTCTCCCTGAGCCAGCAGTGTCCACACTAGAGGCATGCTCCTCTCCTCCCTCGATGTCGACGTCCTCGTTGGCCTCCATATCCTGGATCTCCTGGTGATGCATATCCAAGTGCTCATTAGCCTCAGCAAGCTGCTACTGAGTGTTAATGAGCTGATCCTCGAGAACCTCGATAGTGTTTTCCCTGGTACCCACTAATTCCTCCAGCTCTTGGATCTCATTGGATAGCTGCTCCACCTGCAAGTCCTTTTCCACCATCTCAGTGGACAAATCGACCACGAGCTCCTCTCTGTTGTCCAAAGTGATCTTGGTTGCCTCCAATAGTGCCATCAGATGGGACATCGCCTCACCGCGCATCACTTGCAGACGGTACAGAGCATTCATGCACCGTACGGTCAAGTGCGCAGTCTGTCCTGGGTAGATGGCCCAGATATCCTTGGCATGCTCCACCCGATCCTTCCACATTGGGTCGTCCTCCCTTTTGGCGGGGAACAAGCCAATGGGGTGGGTAGCCAGCTCCAAGGGATGGAATCCGCAGAAAGTGGTTAATCCGTGCAGAGCAATCGCCTCTATCGTGTCCTCAGCCCGGTATCCAAAGGACTCAGAGTCCAACGAACGCCAGCCTGGCTGTAGGGGATGAGGCTCCAAGGTCATCCTCACCCTACAGCGGGGCACTCGGTGCTTCTCGAACTGCTGCACCGCGTACTGAGGAGGCGTCGCGTATCCGGCCCCCTGAAGTACCTCCCACAAAATGCGGGGAAAGCCCTCTCGTGCAAGCCCGTCAGTGTGGGACAGTGCATTCCCATCGTCCGAGGATCCGTGGGAAGCCATCTGTGTACAGTTAAGCGTAAGTAAAAGAAAAGAATTATAAAAAGAACAAGAAAAATAAGACTCAGCTTTTCTCTAATTAAATAAAATGGTGCTGGGGAACTTAGTTGGTCATAATTTAAGTCCTTACTAAATTTTCCATTTGTTTAATTAAAAATGCATGCATGCTCGTCTTGAACGACCTCACCAATGTAAAGGGAATAGGGAAGAACTCCCATCCTTTAAGGTGGCCTGTAGGGCCTAATCACTTAGCCACCTAGCTACCCTTCTATAATCCTAAGGCTTCACGTCCTACGTCTATCCTGCTCGTCCTACTGTCTATCCAACATTGTTTCTATCAAGTTTTACTTTGAAAATGGATGGTATTTATATTTTATTGATTCCTCTTTGGTGGTACAAGCTCCGATACCAGCTGTGGTGGAACTGCTCGAATTATTTCAACTTAAGTGCCTAAGTCCCGCCTTAGAGGATAGACCACACTTAAATGGGAATAACCCGTCAGTCCCTCGGATCTAGTCCGACAAGGCCACTGACAGGATCAAGTACCACAATCTCACTCGATGGTGAGTCACAGAGCAAATACAATAAAGCATAAAACCATGCATTAAAGAGTATTAAATTATTACATCATCATCGGAGTTTTGCAAAAGTAGTCATCATTGTTCGGAGTGCAGCGGAGTAAAACTAACAGTATATAAATAGAGAGATGGGGAAGCCTATCCCATCACTCATCATGCTCCTCCTCAGCCGAGGTAGGGTCCCACTCGACAGTCCAACCCGGTGGCAAGATGGACGGCCAAGTCACTCCAGCAACCATGTCCTCTAGAGAACCTGTAAAAAATTATGCCACAAGCAAGGCTGAGTATACTAATACTCAGCTAGACTTACCCGGTGTGAGGAGTCTACTCCTCTACATCTAGACATGCAGCTGTTTGGCTGTGGGGTTTGGTTGCCAAAAGCACTAGCTGAGTTTCTAAGTCAAGTTTTAACTTTGTCAATTTAAGTGTGACTCTCTTAAGGCTAAATGTGTACTATCTACTCATACATAGTAGCAAACATTATTAGCAATCAACATCTTATATCAACTCATCATATTTCCACTTGTTACTCAATGTAGCAGCATGGATCAAGCAGTCTCATTAGCTGCGAGAAGCAGACGATTCGAATCGAGTTTTTAAACCTTGCAAGGTAAACCTAAACACACGATGTGGCGAGGCACTCCATCCCCACACACATCAACCGTCCCCGTCGATTCCCTGGCAACAGATCAGGGCTCACCGCCTTGGCGTACAATGCCTCACTGACCCCGACTGCCGTCGTGCAGTGACCGTACTTGTACCCACCATAACCGGAATGGGAGACCACGTCTCAGGTCGCATGAGGGGATATGTCTGCGGGCAGGTTCACTCAGGTACTAGGCTTACCGATTTACCATATTTCTCGGTATGTGTTTAGTACGTTCAAACGCTTGACACACGGTACCACACCTTAATCCTTATTCCAAGTTTTATCCCGTGGACAACCAATCCCCATGGATGGTTGCCCACAAACCATCACCAATATGATAAGAAAGTGGATACAGCCAATTCCTGACCTCGCGCGAGTGCTAGAAAAATCACTCGACTTCTACCGAGATCCTAATTAATAAAGCAGCTACTCGACTTAGCATGCTAGTATTCATCTCAATAGGGTTCCTGAGATCATGCAACTAGGGTTTCAAACAACTCCTACACTTAAGTGCAAAATCAATCCTACAATCATTAAGTATAGTAAAATAGCATAAATAACAGGTTATGCATAAAACCAGGGCTTGCCTTCCAAAGCAGTGGCAGGCAGGTCCTCTGGTGCAGGCTCTGGTGCTGGATCTGGGGCTACCTCCTGAGCAGCTCCTTGCTCCGGCACGAGGACGTACTCTCCGTCAGCAAGGTTACAGTCTATCGAAATGCAATGAACATGTATGTCATGATTATGCAGGATTCAATAACATTATGCTAAGAGAAGAAAAACTAAGTTAAAGAGTAACTTAGGGTTTTTGGGTCATACGTGGCTTTTAATGGTTTGTGCTTATCACTTCTAAGTTTAGGTTTTGCTAGGGATAAGCCTAGAGAATTTGTATTGCCTCTATATATTTCAGTGGACAAGTTAATGAGGGTTTTAGGATGACACTAGTTCCTCTTATTCATTTTTCCCTTTCTTTATTTCCTATTTAGGGTTTCTAGTGTAGGTTTGAACTACAACAGTGGTCTAATATTTTCCACAAATTCTGTATAAATTACAGTGGGTTGCCAAGGGTCATTCTAGCCTATTCTAGGAATTTGAGGTTTAAAATACAAAGGCTATGCTTTAGACAAAATAACAAGAGTTGTGTAAAATGGGCCACTTTGCACTACATCTCTTAATTAGGGGCGAGTTCTGCCCTAAGGGTTATTTTTGTTGGCATCTAACAGTGATAATAGGCTTCTATGCCAAAAATCACAGAAAGCTAAGGGATGGTTAATTAGTTATGATTTTCTAAAGTTTAATGCCAAAAAGGCACTTTCTACTACATTGTTATTTGAAAAATGTCAAACAGCAAATTGCATATTTTTCCTAAGTTCTTAATAACAAAACATTAATTATCCCAAGGGTTGGGGTGTTTTCACCTTGGGGTTATTTTTGTAGGTTTTTTCTAAGTTTTCCTTGTTTTATTAAAATAAAAGGTATTCTACTCATTTTATACTAAACCAGGGCATAATAGATTTTTCTAGTAAACTATATTGAATAAGTATTCTAACAAAAATAGGGGTGCCCTCTGGTTCATTATTTAAATCACCTTTTCTACTTTTCCTAACCTCAAGCATTTTGTAAATTAAATGGCAAAAACTAGCTTAGTGGGTGGGACAGAGAGGTTTAACATTTTTAAATAGATGAGTAGGTGGATATAAACTTTTCCAAATTTTTCTAACCCTAGTCAAATAGTACAACTATTTTTATCCCTATTATTTAGCTTTTGGTCAAAACAACAATTAAATCAGAACCCTAAAGTTTTCTGTAGTACATAGGGGTTTTATATTTTTCCTAAGGAGTTTACATTATTTAAAGTCTGACAAAATTGGTTTGACCAAATTTGGATGAACTAAACCGAAGTTATGAATTATTAAAGTTTCTGTTCAAATTTAAAAACAGATTTAATAAAGGTTTTCTGGAAAAGCAGTTTACACCGAGGACCCTGAGGTATTTCCAAACTAACTCTCTCAGTTATACCCCCGCGCTACTATTCATTTGAGTCACTGACATCTCACAAAACCCCCCAGACTTCTTTTCTTCTCCCCCGCGGTCCTTCCCTAGGTTTAAACAGTACCCGCAAGAAAGAAAAGGGTGGCGCGGCTTACCGGCGGCGAGATAGGTCCGGCGAGGGGCGGGGTTGGCTCGGGGAGGCTCTGGCGGTCACAGCGATGTACGGCTCGATGGTGGGGATGGACGGAATCGCTCAGTCCACGTGCGCAGGCGGGTGTCTTCGTCGGTGGCGGGTGTGCTGGCCAAATCACGGCGATCTGGTTCAATCCAAGGGCACGGTGAGCTTCACGGGGTGACGTAGAGACCGTGTGCACAAGGAATCGGAAAATGGTTTAGTGGATTACCCGGTCCACGCACTCCGGCGGGCTTGTGAACTCCGGCGACCGTGGACTGGCCTCTCCGGCGAAGCAGGCTTCGATTCCTCGCTCGGGGAGCTTCACTAAGGTGTGCTCACTCGTCTCCGAGGGTCGGACGGGGTTGGGAAAGGCTGGGCTGGCCGGTCTACGGCGGCAGGGGCTCGGGTGGCCGCGGACACGCCGCGTACGGGCAAACGGCGGTGAGTTGAGCTCCGGTGAGGTTTGAGTGCGCGTGGAAGAGTGTGGTCGACGCCCGAGCGGGCTTTATAGGCGCGGGCGCGGGCCATGGCGTCGGCTGGCCGTTGGCGTGATGCGGGGCGTGCGCGAGCGTGCTCTGGCGTGCAAAGAGCGCGTCGAACACGTGGAGCTTTTCTTCTGCCCGTGTTCCACAACTCACCCAAGTCGCAAACGTGCGAATCTTGGCAAAAATCCGGCGCGAGTCTTTTCCTGGCACCTAGGGCTGTCTCTCATTCGTGAGTTGCCATGGCAGATATGGCCTAGGTAGGGAGATCTTCGGTCGCCAAATCAGGTATGTCACTCTGCCCACCTCGCGACAAAAACCATGCCAAGGCATGTCAAACGTCAAGATCTCGGGCTCAGCTTTTTCCAGTGGGTGCCCTAGGTGGTATGCCACATTTTTGGTATAGAACTTAGGTGGTTTTGGTGCCAGCTTCGAGGTGAACACGGTTGATCATTAGTGTAGGTCTAGTTTTTAACTTAGAGAGAATTAGAGAGCTCTAGCTCTCTCTCTACTTAGGGAATGGATTTGGGGTTTCTCCAGGGGTCTTTTTGCAATATTTCCTTCCCACAATTGCTGGTTATAAGGTTACTTAAAGTTTGGTTAAAGATTACTCATGGTTTGCACATTTGCTCACTCTCTTCCCCCTTTAACCATGGCTCTGGAAGATAGGGTTCAAGAGAGGTCTAGGGTTTTCCCTCCTCTTGCCCAAGGTAGTAAATGCACAAAGGTTTGAGTAATACTTCTTAGGTCATTAGAAATCTTGGTTAACACATGGTCTCCAAGGTTCTTATGTTCTCCTTAAGTTATTACCACATGTGATCACAGTCCTTAGTACCAAGGTGTGTTCTAGCCATGGTAACACCTGAGGTGTTACACACCTTATCCGAGCAAGCACCACACCGTAGAGAGAGCTCCATGTCGTCGCCTAGCATTCCACGCCCGCATGTCATTCGGAGATTGTGATGCGGTAGGAAAAAAAAGGGCGGAAAGCGCCAGCAAGCAGAACGGCGGAAGTCATGGCGAGGTGCCTGCACCGTCCCGTGGTGGGCCTCCGCACCACAGTCCGCATTCCATCGCGACCAGGGAGCTCTTGCTACGAATTCTGGTAAGTCGCTACCCTATATGGTTAGCCTCGTTGTCCTCATCGTGTAGCACCATTTTATGTGGGGTTTTGGCCTTTGGTATGGTTGGAGGGGGGGCCTCGTCGGTGATGCCCCGTCGGGCAGGGCGATGCGGCGTCAGCCGTGGAGTCTGGGGAAGAAGATACACCCCCCCACCGTTGATCTCTCTGCGAATGACTAGGATTAGATCTAGGTGTGGGTGTGCTGCCACCGTGGATTTGGTAGCGAACGGGCAAGATCATGCCATCGGATACCTCTTCGGTATATTAAATCAGGATCCTTGATCCATCATTGGACGATCGTGATCGACTCGGGGTTGCTTTAGATCTAGGCCGTAGGTTTGTGATTGGGCAGTCTTGCGCTGTCCACGGATTCATAATGCACTAGATCTAATCTGAACCATCGGGCGCCGATCCAACGGCTCCGATCCTAGCGTACCCCTTCGGCCTGGCTATTTTGCAAAAGAACCCTTATTGTTTACAGAAAATAACCTGCCGTCCGCGTTGGCTGTGTTCTGAGTCTTGGTGTCTTTTGCGCAGAACCCCCTGGGTTTCTGATAAATAGTGGCCGCAGTCCAAGTAACTCAGAAATCTACTAAATTAAATACAGAAATTCTTTTTAATACAAAATAATGTCCCAAACTTAGGAAATTCATAACTTGATGAATTTAGCTCCAAATTGATTCATTCTAGTGGCAATAATTTTGTATTAATATTTTCTATCAACCAATAACACTGTTTACCAATGAAACTTGAATTAAAATTGTTCATTTGGATTAATCTATTCTAAGCACTAAATAATTTCAGAAATTCATAACTTAATAACCGTAGCTCCGAATTTAGTGGTTCTTGTTTCTACGATCTCGTTGCGCAGCGTAGAATATTATTATGCAATTTGATCTTATGTTTGGTGTGATGTTAATTTTGCCTATACCATGTTTGTCTGTATTGCTACGTTTAGCAGTGAGGACACATGTCACCTGCAAGTTGGTACCTGGAATCTCAAGTGCCAAGCAAGTTGTGCCTTTGATCACTTCTTTTTACCCACTCATGTTCTGATTAGTCATAATGATCTGCATAGGTTAATTTTGATGGGACCCAATAGGTTACCCCAGTTTGACTATCTTTATACCTTGTTCACCACTGAATCTTTGGGTAGTACCTGCTATTGCTTTATGTGGTTTTGGGTATAGAGATACATTTTATTCATGATTATACTTTGTTATCAGTTTGTTAATTATTGTTCATGATAAGATCATTATGTTAATTGGAACATGGAGAACCACCCGGGAAAACAGTGCTACCACAAGGGTTTATGGACGCCCTTGGCTGATTAATTAGGAAAGCTAGTGGATGACTACCTTACCCGAAAGGGGCAAGGGCAGTAGGGGAGTGGTCAGTGTAGGGAGGCCCTTGGGATGATTTTGCTGTGATGGCGATCATGCGAGGGATTCCTGCATTGGAGCTTCCTATAAACTGTAGTGGGTTTTCTGAACCTAGTGGAACTTTGTAAAGGCCTCGTAGTGTTACCCTGCCTCGCCTCCTCGGTAGAGGTATATGGGATTGGCCGTCTCTTGGTAGATGGGTAACATGACTTGTGGGTAAAGATGCACAAGCTCTGCAGAGTGTAAAACTGGTA
This sequence comes from Zea mays, assembly GCF_902167145.1. Lineage (NCBI taxonomy): Eukaryota > Viridiplantae > Streptophyta > Magnoliopsida > Poales > Poaceae > Zea > Zea mays. Next base: position 113,508,168 of record NC_050100.1, read on the forward strand.
TACTAGCCGTGCTCACGGTCATGAGCAGCTCGGACCCTCACATGATTAAATTATGGAACTTAAACTCAATTTGTCATATGCATTGCATCACAGGTGAGGTTGTTACTTTTGTTCTACTACTTAATTGGGCTGGTATTTACTTATACTTAGTAATTGCTAATAAAATTTTGACCAATTTTAAAAGCAATGCTCAGCTCTAACCATCCTCTTTGGTAAGCCTTACACTTCACGTGAGCTCACACCTTTGGCGAGTTCATGCACATTATTCCCCACAACTTGTTGAGCGATGAACGTATGTGAGCTCACTCTTGTTGTCTCACACCCCCCCCCACAGGTCAAGAACAGGTACCATAGGATGAGGCGCATGGAGGATGCTGTGACGAGTTCGTGAGAGGTCTAGGTCGTCGTCTCCTAGTCAAATTTGGGTTGCTGGACCGTTGTCTCCTTATAATGTAATTATTTATTTTGTATAGAACTCCTGTTATGTAGTAAAGATGTGACATTTGATCCTGTGCCATGATTCATCATATGTGTGAGACTTGGTCCCAGCACACCTGGTGATTATGTTCGCGCCCGGGTCATGGTGCCCCGAAATCCGGGTGTGACACACGGCAGCCGATGTATTGTCCAAGCTAGGATCCAGTCGAACTCAGGTCCCGCCTAGAGTTTTTGTTCAAGAAATATTACACCCAAGCATTTCACTGGATCGGGCAGAGGAATGTAATACTCTGAGCCAACCAGAGTCAGATTCTGATGACTGGAGGGGGCCGATCATCAAATATATAAAGAATGAGGAGGAACCAGATGACAAGAATGCAGCCGAGCGCATCGCAAGACAGTCAGCTCACTATACACTCATTGGGGAAACACTATACAGAAGGGGCGCATCAGGAGTCCTCATGAAATGCATTCTCTCAGCTACTGGAAAGCAACTTCTGGATGAGGTCCATGCTGGGCAATGTGGAGTACACGCAGCATCCAGAACTCTGGTTGGGAAGGTCTTTAGGTCGGGTTTCTACTGGCCAACAGCAAAGAGTGATGCAGCTGAGTTAGTCCAGAGGTGCGTAGCCTGCCAGTACTTATCAAAACAGCAGCATCTACCAGCACAGCAGCTACAGACCATACCTGTGACTTGGCCATTCGTGTGCTGGGGATTGGATATGATTGGACCTTTCAAGAAAGCTCAGGGAAGATACACTCATGTACTGGTTGCTATCGATAAATTCACTAAATGGATAGAATTCAAACCCATTGCTTCTCTAACTTCAGCTAAGGTCGTAAAACTCATACAAGACATAATATTCAGGTTCGGGATACCGAATAGCATCATAACTGACCTAGGATCCAACTTCACTAGTTTAGAGTTCTTCGATTTCTGCGAGCAAAAGAGCATTCAGATCAAATATGCTTCGGTGGCGCACCCAAGAGCCAACGGGCAAGTCGAAAGAGCTAACGGGATGATATTGGAGGCGCTCAGAAAGAAAGTCTTCGACAAGAATGAAACGTTCGCAGGAAAGTGGATCAGAGAGCTGCCGTATGTTGTTTGTAGCCTGAGAACTCAACCTAGTCGAGCTCTGCATGGAAACACACCTTTCTTCATGGTCTATGGTTTGGAGGCAGTGCTACCTGCTGGTCTCAAGTTCGGGGCATCGAGGTTAATCTTTGAAAACATAGCAGAAGCTGAAGCTACTAGGCTGGAGGATGTTGATGTACTCGAATAAGAGCGACTGAATACGGTGATTCAATCAGCACGGTATCAGCAAACTCTGAGGCGCTATCATGATAAGGCCATACGGCATCGATCCTTCGCAGTGGGAGATCTCGTCCTCCGCCGAATTCTAACGGGGGAGGGACGGCACAAATTGTCACCTCTATGGGAAGGACCATTCATAGTACAAGAAGTCACTCGGCCGGGATCATATCGTCTCACTCAGATGGACGGCACGGAAATTGGGAACTCATGGAACATAGAACACCTCAGGAAATTTTACCCCTAGCTATATCTCAAAGGCTGCCGGGATGCCAATGAACTCTGTAAGCTGAGAAATGTATCATCAATAAAAAGACTTCAAAGGCACTCGAATTCTTTAACTGTCAATCTGTGTACTCGCCTAGCTCGGGGTGACCACTATACCCTGCTAACGGAGCAATCGGCTTAAGTCGGCAACGACTTAAGACGGTGCAACATGCTCACGCTTACCTAACTCGGGGTGACCACTATACCCTACTAACGGAGCAATCAGCTTAGGTCGGCAACGACTTAAGACGGTGCAACATGCTCGCACTTACTTAACTCGGGGTGACCACTATACCCTACTAAGACGGTGCAACATGCTCGCGCTTACTTAACTCGGGGTGACCACTATACCCCTAGCTATATCTCAAAGGCTGCCGGGATGACAATGAACTCTGTAAGCTGAGAAATGTATCATCAATAAAAAGACTTCAAAGGCACTCGAATTGTTTAACTGTCAATCTGTGTACTCGCCTAGCTCGGGGTGACCACTATACCCTGCTAACGGAGCAATCGGCTTAAGTCGGCAACGACTTAAGACGGTGCAACATGCTCACGCTTACCTAACTCGGGGTGACCACTATACCCTACTAACGGAGCAATCGGCTTAGGTCGGCAACGACTTAAGACGGTGCAACATGCTCGCGCTTACTTAACTCGGGGTGACCACTATACCCTACTAACGGAGCAATCGACTTAAGTCGGCAAGGACTTAAGGCGGTGCGACATGCTCACGCTTACTTAACTCGGGGTGACCACTATGCCCTACTAACGGAGCAATCGGCTTAAGTCGGCAATGACTTAAGGCGGTGCGACATGCTCACGCATACTAAACTCGGGGTGACCACTATGCCCTACTAACGGAGCAATCGTCTTAAGTCGGCAATGACTTAAGGCGGTGCAACATGCTCACGCTTACTTAACTCAGGGTGGCCACTATGCCCTACTAACGGAGCGGACGGTTTAAGTTGGCACTGACTTAAATTGGCACGGCACACTCGGCACGTTTGCAATCACCCATCTTAGGGCAACTTCTATGCCCCACGACGAAATTTCAAAACCATCACACTACATTTACTTCTACAAATTGTAGACACTATGGAATTCTAATAATGGGAAAACAATAGTAGCATTCAGTATTCAAAAGTGTTCTCTAACAAAACATCCGAGCACATTAACCACACATTCAAAGCATTCAGTGTTTTCTATTTAGTAATGTTCTTCTCAGGAGCAACTAACGAAGAAGGGCGACTCGAGGAATCAGGAGCGGCATTCAGGTCAGCCACTATGTCGTCAGGAACAACCACGCCGGGTCTCCTCATCAGGATCCGCCCCGCACGAATAGCTTTATCCGTAGCTTTGTCACGCTGGGCCCTCAGAGTAGCAGAAGTCTCTTCAGCAGCCTTGACAGCCAACCGAGCAGTTTCTAGCTCCTGGGCGACTGATTTCTTGGAAGCACGCAGATCCTTGATGACAGTATCTTTGGTCGACACCAACTGCCTGAGGCGAATCACATCATCCAAGGACTCTTGCAGCTTATAACGATGATTATCCAACTCCTCCCTGGTGAAGCGATGACTCCTTTCCAAGATGATCAGCGAGTTACTGGCGTCGCGGTATAACTTGTCAAGATTGTCGTGAGAAGTAGCAAGAGCATGCTTTTCCTCCTGCAGTTGAGAATCAATTTCTCCAACGTCAAGTAAACATCAAGAGCATAGCAGATAAGGGCAACCAAAAGTTTGATTCAGTAGCTACCTTTTCAGAGTCAAGCTAAGCATTGAGAGTGGAGTTCAGCGTGTTAACATCATTCAGAGAAGCAGAAACCCGGGCCAGTTCAGTCTGACCTTGAGAATATTTTTCCTCAAGATCAGAATACCATCGAGCCATATCTGTCAAGAAATAGTCAAGCAAAGGTGTTCAGCTAAAAAGCAGATTAATCAAGTAATCAAAAAAGGAAGCAAAAGAGCACTGACCGGCATTTGCCACCTCCAAATCAGATACACGCCGCTGAAGCAGCACTGGATTCCAATGCGCCAGAGACAAAGCTCCTTCTAGGACAGAGGCACCCTGCAACCTCAGCCGACTAGACATCTCATCAACCAACGCCTGGCATTAAAAACAGACAAGCATGAGAACAATTATCTTCTTGGGGTAAAGTCAGACCAGAAGAAACCAAAATACCTGGAGGTTGGAGAAGAATGAGGGAACCCCCAAGTCGTGGGAAGTCAATTGATGGCTTGACGAAGGATTACCAACCAGAACAACTCGCAACGCATCAGTGGGAACCAATTCAGTGTCATCAGCAGAAGCCAGAACTCTGTCATCAGGTGCGCTGGCCTCTAAAGCGACTCCTTGACCCAAGGCTTGGGCTATCGCCATGCAACCATAATGTGGAGGAGAAGACCCTACGTGAACATCCATGGAAGTGTGGGAGGGAGAACCCACTCGGACACTCTCGGGGGCTGGGTCACAGCTTGCGCTACCCATCCGAGCCGGATCATCCCCGGCAACACCCTCGGGGGCTGGGTAAGCGCCAGCACCATCCTTGAGGGCCAAGTCCTCTGCAACAGCCACCTCTAAGGCTGAAGAACCCTCAGTCACTTCTGTGGGAGCAGGGCAATCCAGACCAGCCTCCTGACCCTCAAGACCGCGCTCTAAGGTCGATGAGGCGCGGGACGCTGCCCGGGATGACCCCAACCCGGCATCGGGCACATCAGCACAAACATCCATCGTGCCACCATCTGCCGGCTCTGACAACAGATCTTTTGGAACCATGTCTTCAAGAGTCTGATCGAAGTTCGTCAGAGATAATTCTTGCAGACCAATGAGGGAAGACAAAGCAGGAGAAGGAACACCGCTACTTTCCCCGCTAGCTATGTAACGCCGGCTGTTCTTCCGAATCAGAGGGATTTCATCCTCTTCTTCATCATCTTCATCAACAACACGGACAGTACACCCATTGGGATCCACAGCAGTCAGGTCACACCCATTGGGGTCAGCTTCAGCAAATTCAGACACTAGCACTTCCTCAGCAGCAGGAACAGAAGGACCAGCATCCTGATCCAAGCTAGAAACTCGACGAAGACGTCTCTTCTTCTTTTTCTTCCCCTCAGCAGGAGAAGAGGGCTGATTGTCTCGGCGAGAACGCTTCGAGCGAACACTGTCAAACTCTGAGCGTCCAAAGCTTTGCCGGCCTCAGGGATGGGCGCCACCACCAGTGTTTCAGCAGGAGCGGCATCAGAAGAATCCTCAGCTAACATATCCAGCATAGCACTTATCTCTGCGTCACTTGGATTCAAAGGCACCTCAAAATGAACCTGCCTCTCGTCGTCAGGAATTTCTTCGAGTGAGGCAACCAAAGCACTAATTTCTTCGGGAGAGGGTTGCACTCTAAGGCCCAAACCGCTATCACCAGCAGGAGGATTTGACACGAAATTGGTAAAGGCCTTGGAAGGAGGCAGATTCTAGGCCGAGTATGCAACAGGAGCACCGATGTTCGACACCTTGTCTCTGTGTATCATCTCGAGCCGGCTCACCAAGTCCACAGCAGGAATTCTTCTATTGGTTACCCGGGTTGAATCAGCCAGACCTCGATACAGATAGGCCGGATATGCTCTGTCTTTCAGCGGCTGAATGTTCTTGAAAACAAAGTCAGCGACCACAGCTTCTGCAGTCAGACCCCTTTTCCTTCAACAATCCAACTTCAGCTAGTAGAGCCCCTGCCTCAGCCACCTCCTGGTCTGTGGGGGATTCGGTCCAGCTTGGAGTGCGAACATCCGGCTGTCTCCCTAACCATGGGGGGAGGTAATTCCTATGATTCTCCATGATGAACCATTCCAGGCGCCATCCCTTGATGTTGTCCTTGAGTGGGATGTCGAGGTAGTCAGTCTTCCTCCCACGGCGCATCTCCAAGCTCGCACCCCCCACCAGCTGGTGCTGCCCTCCGGCCATCCCAGGCCGATAGTGGTACAAATACTTCCAAAGGCCAAAGTGTGGCAAAACACCAAGGAAGGCTTCGCATAAATGAACAAAAACAGAAACTTGCAGAATGGAATTGGGATTCAGATGGGTCAGATTCAAGCGATAGAAATCAAGGAGACCGCGGAAGTAAGGAGAAATGGGAAGAGCAAGTCCGCGGATAAGAAAAGGAACGTAAATGACGGATTCGTGGGTGTCTTCTGTCAGAACAGTGACCCCACGGCAGATCCGCCACGAACAGAGCTCCTTCGGAGGAAGAACTCTGATAGAAACGAGATGAAGAAGGTCAGATTCAGAGACAACAGACATATGGTTACCTACGAAAGGCAACTGACTGTTGGGATCGATGGGGGGAATGATCGCGACGGACGAACTCGAAGCTTTCCGCTTGGGCGCCATCTCAACCTTGCTAGCGAGCGGAGCGGAAGCAATATTGCAGGAAAGCAGAGAAAGCCTGGATGCAGAAAAGCAAAACTAGGGCACAGAACGCAGAGGCATGCGACAGTGTAGTACATATGGGGTTTTCCCGGGCCAGACGCCATTTCTAAAAAGCACCCAGTCATCACCCGGCGGTTATTTCTAAAACGCTGGCGTGCCATGTCATCACCCAGTCGTTATTTCTAAAACGCTGGCGTGCCATGTCATCACACGACCGTTATTTCCAAAGCGGCCGACGCAGCCCAAATTAACTCAGCTGTTATTTCTAAAAACGCTGACGTTACCAGACTTCACTCGGCCACTATTTCCAAAGTGGCCGACGTGGTCCGTTATCACTCGGTTGTTACTTCTAAAACGCCGACGTCGCCAGCAGTAACTCGGCTGTTATTCCTAAAACAGTGACGTGGCTCCAGAGGATTCGGCTGTTACCTCTAAAACGCCGACATCGCCAGTAACCGCTCAGTCGTTATTTTTAAAACACCGACATGGCCCGCTATCGCTCGGCTATCACTCCTAAAAGCCCCAACATCGTTGATAATCACTCGGCCACCACTACTAAAGCGCTGGCATCGCGAAAAAGGCAGTCTGAAGCACGACTCAATGATTCTAAGTTGCTACTCAAGCATTACGTTCAGAAACAGCCTCTGCAGTAGGCATTAACACGATCGACGATCAGCAAGAAGGCAAAATGATACACACAAGATGGAGCGAAATCATTCTTCATTATACGGGAAGCACTACCGAACTTACAAATCAACTCATTATGAGTTGATGACCTCCCCATTACTACATCATATTTCACTACACTATACTACTAGGTACTATTACATTATTTCACTAATATTACTTCTACTACTAATCTATACTAACATTTAAAACCAGTGGCATCTAGCCACTGGCCTTGTTGCTGCCCCTGCTGCTGCCCTTGCTGCCGCTACCGCCGTCGCCACTACCACCTTTGCCGTCGTCGTCACCGCTCTTGCTGTCGCCTCCCCCGCCATCACCATCGCCTCCGTCGTCGTCGCTGTCACCGCCATCGCCGCCGCCGCCCTCCTCGGACGAGCCCGAGGAGTTCTCCTCGTCCAAGGAGTACTCCGACTCATCCGAGCCCTCGAGCCCGGCGTGCTCAACGGCCCGAATGTAAGTCCATACCTCCGCGGCGATCCCCTGGGAGTCGTCTGAATCATCAGACGACGCTGGGGGAGAGGCAGGAGCCGGAGAGCCCTCGGACTCGGAGGAGAACTCCTCCTCCGAGTACTCCGAGTCACCGAAGTCCTCCGAGGGAGGAGTCGGCTCGCGCTTGCGTTTGTCGCCGGAGTGATGCGAAGAGCCACCACCTTTCTTGCTCTAGCCCATGGTGGAGTGGAAGGAAGAAGAGGAGATGAAACAGCAAGCAGCAGCAAGAAATGTGAAAATGCCGGAGAAGCAAGAACACTATTTATAGAAGAAGAAGGCAACCGCTCACCTCTTACCACGGCCACCGAACAGTCGCAAAAATTCAATATGCAATTCAAACCGTTTGAAGACACGTCAGGCGGCTGACGCCGTTCCACGTAACACTACACCCATTGGGACTTCAGTCAACTGCATGGGCGATATGATTACACCCGCAATCACATCAAGTTACTACTTAGAGGCGGTTCGCTAAACGCTCAGTGCACCAAGTCGTCCCTTGCCTACACCCATTGGGGGGGACGTCCAGGAATTTTCAATATATTTTCCCAAGTAGTCACATCCATACAGTATATGCAATGAATACCCCAAGACAAAAGGAGGATATCAACAGATATCAGAGGAAAGCCAAATATAGCCGATGAGGTACAAGTCTAATCGACAGAAGCATTGAAGCACGAAGTGATATGAAGACTAGCCAAAAGCCGTCTATTGAACGTCCAATCAGTCGCATATCAAATAAATTGCCAGACCTAGCAAGATATGGGCAGATCGTGTACTCGGCTTCAGAGACAAAAATATATGCTGACCTCTGAAGCATAACGTTGATGACATAATGCTGACCTATAAGGCATTCGACAAAAGAAAAGGATGATTCCTAAAGAAAAAAAAGAGACACCATAAGATGAAGACCTTCGAGCGGATTATTTTCAAAAATCCACTCGAAGCTCGGGGGCTACACCCAATGAATAATCATCCCCGAAAGATAAAATGCTGACCTCTAAAGCATACGGCAAAACTAAGGCAAGGCTGACCTCTGAAAAAGCATAGGTGGAAGATAAAAATAATCTCTGAGAAGACTTGAAATGAAGACCTTCGAGTGGATTATTTGCAAAAATCCACTTGAAGCTCGGGGGCTACACTCATTGGGTGCACCAATGAAGTTCGAAGTCCAACAGTGCAAAATGCTGACCTCTGAAGCATGAACCTGAGACAGAACACCAAATTTCGAGGAATAATAGCAGAAGAAGACAGTAAAAAATCGTTTTAACTAGATCACTCAGAATTCAGAAGCAGTGGCCTAGCAGACTTATTTCCAAAGCATTCCCTATTAAAATCAAATACTGCAAGCTGGACCTAGGATCTTTGGGCCGTTTATTTCAAAATCAACCCAAAGATCAGGGGCTTGTGGGGGACAGGTATCCCCTGGGTCCACTAGAAGGATAAAAGACCTCACGAAAGGGCCAAGGGCCTCATAATTCGTAAGGTCATCCCCTCGTGGGCCTGGGAGGAACGACCAGTGGAACGGATTAACACAAGGCCGAGTCGGCGCAAGCCCAGATGGCCCAACAAATTCGAGCAGTAATCACAACAGTGATCCGACCTTCCCGCGCAGGTGCCCCATACAACGAAACCAAGCGAGGATGGGTCGACTGAGTTATAGGAGGATAGACTCAGATGGTTCACTATTTCTTAGGCACGCGTTGTTATCATATCTGCATGTAATGCCCCACGGTCGAGTATATAAGGCCTAGGGGCACCCCTTCAGAACAATGACTCATTACTTAGCCATTCACCCCGCTCTCTACGTTTTCTAGCGCTAGAGAACTCCCTTGTAACCCATCACATAAAGCACTCTCGCCAGGACGTAGGGTGTTACGCATCTCAAAGCGGCCCGAACCTGTACATCATTGTCTACTATTTCTCGTGCGCCCAGCACGAACCATCGAGCTACAGTCGGTAACACCGTCCTACTCCTAAAAGCACCTTGAGGGGTAACCCTGGGTGCACGGTCGGACCCAAAACACCGACAAAATCAGAATTGAAAGAGTTTGCTATATCCTGCGGTTACCAGCCTGGATCCATACTCTTCGGCGGGGTCGACGAAGAGATTTTGGGATGCATTCACGACCGCACCGGGCAAAAATCATAAGCACCTTATCCAAGAGTGTTGGATTTCTGAAGCTAGAAACGGACATCAGTTGCTATAGGCAGCAACACATTATTGGCAGCTTGTTCTACTCAAACTTCAAAGTAAGACTTCTCTACAGCTCCTTATTGGTACCTTCGTGGTGATTTGGGTATTCTAACTTTGATTTGTTTTTCAAAGTCTGCTACTGAGCAAGGCCTTGAAGATGCAGCAGGATGTCGAGGACAAAAAAACAAAATCATTGTTGAAGGCTTTGAAGATAAAATCAAAAATGTTGAAGATTCCTTGAAAGAAAAAGACAGCCTGCTGCGCTCAGCAGAAGGCTCACTCGCCGAAGCTCGTTCTTAGAATGAAAAATTGAGCAGAGAGCTGGATGAAGCTCGAATAACTTTGGAAAAAACTCAGATCGCTTCAATCGTGAGTCCAAAGCATTAAATACAAGAGTTGAAGCAAAATTTGAAAAAACGTTAAACTAAGCGAGACAATCACAAATCTTCAAAATAGATGCTTTGGCTTTGCTACTCAATGCATTGCTCGGTTGAAGGGGATATTCAATTCTTTTGGAGCCGCATCTGAAGAAGTTACCCCTTCTTCCGAAGATATTCCCGGAGCCCGTGAACATATTGAAAAAGAAGTTGAGGCCCTCGACGAAGTCATAACTGGGCATGGGAGTTTCTGTGCACTGGTGGCTTCTCGCGGAACAGCTGCAGCTTTCATGAAGGCCGGGTGCAATCATGTGAAAGCCGCCAATAGGCCAAACTTTGGCCTGTCACCATCTGATTTAGTTGATATTCCGGTCGAAGCCCAGAGCAAAGGGAACTGATTTATCACTCAAATCTGGGCGAAGGGCGGCCGAGAACTCGCTGGAAACGAAGCTCAAAACCTGCTCAATAAAGTATAGAAAATCTTTTTACCATTAGGCTTCTATTTTATATTTTGCCTTACCATGTTCCTCATTACCCTTGCTTTTGTCATTTTTCAGGGTGACAGTGTCACACCCGGTTTTGGAAGGCAAACCGAATGCGAACCATGTACGTGCCAGGATCAGAAACTCACGTACACAATGATTACATAATTGGACATCATCACACATTGCTCAAAGTAAATAGCGGAAAAGTACTTTATTACAACAAGATGTCCAAGACATCCACTGAGTCTAATACATAGTCATTAACATTAATATCATCAAAGCGCGGAAAATATGTAACGTAGTAGATAAGGCCTACATGGCAGCTAACTGGGGTTTGCCACTAAGATAAACTATAACTCATCGTAGACCTGAAACTCCTCAAAATTCTCCATGTTGCCAGCATCTCCTCCTGAGCACTGAGTATAGTGGGGACAACCTAGGGTGGGGTGGTTTGTAAAGCAAGGGTGAGTACATATCAACGTACTCAGCAAATGTCTCGTTTGGCTAAAGTGGACTAGCTGTATGTGGAGTTAAGGTTAACTAGTTGCTTTTAGTTGGTCAAGTATTTATTACTATTAGTAGAGCCAAGTTTCAGTAATAAACCCAGTTATTACCAAAATGTACTCCCTCCAACAGGAAATACCAGAGATCATAATTATACCATCATCATTAATCATCATCATAAAAGTAACCAAAGTTCTTCTAATCAAAGAGGATCCCAAGGCCGCTCTTAATCGTGAGCAGGCTGATATACTAGTTTCTAATACTCTGCCGAGGTCGCACACTTTAACCACAAGCCGTGATTCCCATTCTGCCCGGAAAGAGCCAATCTCCATTGACCACTACCTAGGTGGCCTGGCAGGGTATCACTACGTAGCCTTTACAAAGATTTCCCAGAGGTCATAGTCGCCCGTTAGTGTTGGGGGCCTTCGTCCTCCGAAGGTCCTCAAAAACATGATTTGACAATGTTTTCCGAGTGGATTATGTGAACAGGTATTTTCGGATCCAGAATTATGAATATGGAGCACGGCCAGGACGAAGCCTGAACCAGACGAAGGTCGAGTGTAGCCGAAGCTGTGCGCAGGGAAGCTTCGGCGCGATGGCAGAAGGGGGAACCGACTTAAAGATGAAAAGACTTCGGGGGCCTCGACAGATTTCCATAAGCCGTTAACAAATGTAATGGACATAGATGTAATTTTACGTGGGCTGCGTCCCGCGTCTATAAATAGATGAACAGTGCTCCCGTACTGTTCACGCTGACTTGGCATTTGCTTTTGGCATCACGCTCGTACTTTTCACCTTCTCTCAGGACCGAAGGTACATTTGTAACTTGGAATCATTTCTGTTTTTCCATGATTAATAAAATAGAAATGATTCTATGGTGATGCTTATATCATATTTCATGCTTTATGTGAGTCCTTCGTCATTACTTGTTATGTTTACGAAGGTATGTCTCTCATGACCTTCGTCCGAGACTCATTATTTCCCGAAGGAACATAATGCTTCGAAGGACGAAGGATTTTAACACTTAACACTTTTTATGTTGCCTTGTTCTTAACTCTTAGCACTTGAGAACAAGTCCCCAACATTGGCGCCCACCTCCGGTGAACTCACTTCCACTTCGAGTCTTCGTGAACACCTTCGGAAGCTATAGACCTTCGCTATGGCGCCGAAGAAAGCTTCAGCGGCTGGGGCTGCAGCACTACAACCGCTGGACCACAACCAGGAGACCGTCTCTCTTCGGGAGGCCAGAAGCCAGAAGAGAAAAGCTGTTAGCCCGACGCTTGAGGAAGAAGAGCTAGATCAAGAAATCAGAGAGATGGAGATGCTACATCAACAGGTGCAGAGGAAGAAGGAGAAGGTGGCCCGCCTAGCTGAGTTGCAAAGGCAAATTGACGAAGCTTCTGAGGAAGTTCGCCATCTCACTCACGATGAGCAGAACAGAAGGCCTCATCAGAAAGACCTTCATCAGGAGGGCTTCGTCAACGAAGACGACTGGTATGATAATTTCCATCAGGGAAATTTTGTTTTTGATGATGCTTCTCCTCTGTCTGCTGAGCTGCAGGCTACACCTTGGCCTCCATCCTATAAGCCACCCCAGCTCCCCATGTTTGACGGCCACTCCGACCCGAAGCAATTCTTGATGAGCTACGAAGCAACAGTGTCTTCGTACGGGGGCAACGCTGCAATCATGGCGAAGTCTTTCGTCATGGCCGTCAGGAATGTTGCTCAGACCTGGTATTCCTCCCTTCGGCCAGGAACAATCACTTCATGGCAGAAGCTGAAGGATATGTTACTGACCAGCTTTCAAGGATTTCAAACGAAGCCGGTTACAGCTCAAGCTCTCTTCCAGTGTATTCAGGATCACGAAGAATACCTTCAGGCGTATGTCCGAAGGTTCTTACGATTGAGGGCGCAGGCACCAACGGTGCCCAATGAAATCGTTATCGAAGCCATGATCAAGGGGCTTCGTCCTGGACCTGCAGCTCAATACTTTGCTCGGAAGCCTCCTCAGACCTTGGAGAAATTGCTCCAAAAGATGGATGAGTACATTCGTGCTGACAATGACTTTCGCCAAAGAAGGGAGGAGGCCTTCAGATTTTCTGAGATGACCAGGGGCTTCGGAGGAAGATACTACCCGAGGCATGTCCGTTCCATTCACAACACTCAGAATGGTGATAAGGGGAGTCAGCAAAACAGGCCGCAGTGCTCCTCACAGGCTTCGGGGCAACAACAAACTTTCCTTCGGCCACCAGCTCCAAGAGGCAGAGGCGCCAGGGGCTTCGGCGGAAGATTCGGAGATCAGCCAAGGAGACTGTTTTGCCTATTCTGTGGAGAGGGCAAGGGCCACACCACTAGGTCGTGTCATGTTACAATCCAGAAGCAAAAGGAACTAGCCGAAGCTGCATCTCAACAAGCTCAGTCGAAGCAGGTTATGCATACTGCTTCGTTTCATCCGCCTTATGTCCCACAATACATAGACAACCACCCTGCGGCTTCTGTAGCTTCGGCAAGTCAACCTCAAGCTTCCTGGCAGCAGCTTCCGCCTCCACCTCCATTGCAGCAAGGTCAACAGCCAGAAGGGAGTCAATACGCTCCACATCAGAGGGACTTCAGAGAACAGTCCGAAGCTCGCACAGTCAACAGCACTGTGCCAGAGTCGAAGCACATTTATTGACATATCCTACCTTTGATAGCAGTCTTTTCTATTCAGTTTTATTTTCTGTGAAGCAAAAAACATTGATAGTTTTCATGTAATAATTTCGTTGTTTCCCACGAGGAAAATCTATTTGCTCCACAGGCCCAAGTTGCTGAAGCCTAAAACTTTTTCCGTTACCAAGGAGGACCTTCGGATTAAAAATCCTTCGGAGTAACAGAAAGTCGTTCTAAGGAACGCAGAGTAAGTTTATGAAGTCACAAAAAGCCGTTCCAAAGGGAGCGCAGTGTAAGTTTTCTGCTCAGAAGTCGTTCCTAAAGGAATGCAGAGCCTACAGCGAAAAGTCAACGCTGATACCGCCTAAGTAAAAGGCGAAGAAGCTCCTAAGGGAGGCTTACAGCGAAAAGTCAACGCTGATACCGCCTAAGTAAAAGGCGAAGAAGCTCCTAAGGGAGGCTTACAGCGAAAAGTCAACGCTGATACCGTCTAAGTAAAAGACGAGGAAGCTCCAAAGACGTTCCCAAGGGAATGCAGAGCTTACGAATATATTTTATGTGTATCTCCGGAACAAATGTCACATGCATAACATAACATCATCACATCATTTTGCATAGCATAAGCATCATACATCATATTGCATTTGGCAAGAGAAGGAGATACTCTCAACCTTCGAAAGGATGCTTTGAGAAAGTGACATCGAAATTGTACAGCTTCGGAATACAGCTTCGGAGAATATTTTTACGAAACATGGGCGAGCTTTATCAGATCAATATCGAAGTTGTATAGCTTCGGAGTATAGCTTCGAAGAATGTTTTGACGAAGCATGGATGTGATTCATCAGAATAATTTTAACGGAGAATGCCTTCTTCACGAAGCATGAAAAGAAGGGAAGGTGTTTTTTCGCCAAAGGCTCAAAAATGGTATGTATTTAATGTTTCATGCATCGTAAAGAATTCAATAATGAAAGGAGACTTGTATATTACATTCAAATGTACAAAGTGTTACATAGATTACACTTTAAATGATTTTTCCAAATAGCATCTAATCTTCTCTCAATACTTCTTCGGCGGCCTCATTTAGAAGTTGGTCAACAACCTTGTCCAAGATAGTTTCGGCCATTTGTTTAGTTTCTTCGTCGACATTTGATCCAGCAGTTTCTGAGGGAAGAGAACATTTCTTCATTACTTTTGCAAATCTTGAGCAAAGTTTGGAATAAAAATTACAACACAATAAGAGCGACTAATTGGTACCTAATTGCCTTTCGGGCTCTGTACTCCTTTCGGCAGCTTCTGCCACTTTTCTGGCGTCATGAATGCCTTTTTCGCTCCTTTGGATGATCTCTTGCGCCATTCCTCGGCCGCCGTCGTTCCAGATATCAGTAAAAAATTTGCCACCAACCACGCTCGCTTCGGCCGAGGGGTCCTTGATGTCTTCGGAAGATAAGGTAGCTTCGGATTGAGCTAAAAATTTTACATGTTCGCAACCTTTCTTCTCTAAGACGGAAGCAATTCCTCTGGCGCCCGAAAAAGCACATATGTCGCCACGACTGTTCAGAATCTCTTCGAAGGCCTCTGCTTCGTGGCTAATCCATTCCAGCGGACCTTCGGGATTGCCTCGAGAGAAATTCTCTTCGCTGGAAAAGGCGCCTACGCTGGCGAAGCTGGATTTAATTTTATTCACACATTCTACAGATTTGACATAGCATTTCCTCTGAGATGTGCGAAGCTCCTTAACTTTTGATTCCAATTTGCTGACCATAAAATCACTAAGTTCTCGTTTCGTTTCCTCAAGCGCGCACTCCTCTTTAGCTCTAGCCAGCTGTTTCTGAAGATCTTTAATCTCGCGTTTTTGAGCTTCGGCCTGGGCCTTTGAAGCAGCTTCGTCTTTTTTCACTTTATCTACCAGTGTAAGCAGAATTTTATCTTTTTCCAAAGCTTCGTTTCTCAGTCTGATAACTTCGGAGCGTAAATTATTAAACGCAATTTCATAGCTTTCATCTTCGGCGCTCTTTTGGGCTCTTAGTGCGTTGCTTAGGATCAGGCCCTATACGAAAAAGAATTCATATAAGAAAAAAGGAATGAGTTGCGTAAAAATAAGGGGATTTTTCAAGTGTTTAATTCCTGTACCTTCAGGCTGTTGTACGCAAGACTGTCTGCGAGATCTTCTTTCGTCATGGCGCTTAATCCAGATTCAAGCTTCGGGAAACCAATACTTCTGGCCATTTCTCGGCAGACAGATAGCTCTTTGTTGTCAGGCAGGCAGTATAAGAAGTCATCTTCATTCGTTCCATTGAATATTACTGCCCCCTTCGGATATTTTAGTTCCTTTGCATAATGGATGGCTTCATGAGTTTCTTCTTCAGATAGCTTCTTCCCCGAAGCATGTCGTATCATGTAATCGCGCATGCTGGCAGGTGCTTCGGGGATGGCGGTGTCAGTTTCTTCAACTAATACTGGTTCTGGAATTTTTATTGCTTCGGCTTCAAAAGGTTGCTCCTTGTAGGGCTCTGAAGGCCCAGCTTCAGCTTCAGCTTGTTGAGCCGAAGCTTCAGTAGAAGCTTCAGCAATTTCAACACTCTTTTTTGGAATTGTGCTTGAAGACTTAATTGTCTCCAAGACGTCTAGTACATTTACCATTCTTTTCCTTTTTGGGGTCACTGATGGCCCCTTTTGGTTTTTTGCTGTTTCAATATTTACTGCAGGACTCAAAACTTCTAATGTTTTTTCCTTAGTCGGCTTTTTCGCTTCTTCCATTTTTTCTGTGGATGGTGCTTCGGCCATCTCCGCAGTTTCTGGCAGCAAGGTTGGCTGTTCAGCTTCGGTGGCCGAAGAAGCTTCTCCGGTGAACTCAGGCACCGAAGCTGGTTCAATATAGCGTGGCCGGTGTGTGAGGACTTTTATCCTCTTTCTCTTTGATTCTGGCTCGCTAGGAGCAGTTGCAGCTTCTTCTTTTTCAGAAGTTGTGTTTTTCCTTTTTTGCCTTCGGATGGGATAACGATAGTCAGGGTAGACAAACCCAATGGCATCGAATACCCGATTCAGTCTCTTCTTTTTTCGGCCTCCGAAGGCTGCTGACATTGCATTATCTTCAGCCTTCGAGTAGGTCCCGAGTAGCTCATCACTTAAATTGTCAATGCTTTTCAACCACTCATCATCTGGCTCAATAAATTTATCTCCAAATTTGAAGGTGTACTTCAGTCTCACAAGCTCACCCTCGTCGGCCTCTTTCATGGTTTCTTGTGGCATTTCCCATTTCTCAGCAAGCGGCCACACCCTGAAGGCGATATGTTCTTGTACTAAGTCCCTTGTTCCTATAAAAGAGCAGACAACGCCGAAGGCTCTTTGGCACTCTTCGGCGGCTTCGTTCATTTCAACCTTCGGCCTCCGAAGGCCGAAGCTTTGCCAAATAGGGCGCATAATTATACCTTTGATGTCTTCTCGTGCTGATAAGTCATTCTTCACATAAAACCATTCTGTCATCCAATCCCCGGGCCATCTCCTCCGAAAGGTTGGTACGGGACAGCTTGCCCCGGACCGAGAAACGAAGCTGTAGCAGCCAAAGTTGTTATGGTACTGTTCTTTGCCCCAAGGCTTTGTTTCATATAATAATTCATGAACATTACAGAAGCTTCTTGCGTCAGGCTTCAGACCTTGGCTCCTCGCGGCCCACACGAAGATATTTAGCCTTATAATTGCCTCGGGAGTAAGTTGATGAAGATAGACTTCGAAGATTTTCAACACCTCCACGACGAAGCTGCTCAAGGGGAATCGCAGTCCAGCTTTCAAAAAGCTTCGGTACACCACAACTTCATTTTCTTCAGGGTGTGGACAAGTTTTTTCCCCTTCGTCCGCCCTCACAATGGACAGATCCCGGAAATACCTCCCTCTCATATTAACAAGATGATTCTCTTTGATAGTTGATTTACCATAAACTGAATGGCTTGGTCGCCAGGGGCGATCTTCGGAGTCTTCGCCACCGCTGTCCACATCATAACTTTCACTGTCACCAGTATCTTCAGACAGCCCCTCCAGAATTTCCTTGGTAATCTTTTCTGTGTTGGACTTCGACATCGCTATAAGAAACCCTAGGTTCTTCTCTTCATCAAGACTCAGCTTCATCTCAGCAGCAGCCTTCTTAGCAGCTTCAGACATCTTCGGAAGCGCTAAAAAACTGTTTTTAAAAGCCGAAGCTTCAAAGCTAAAAACTTAGCAGATCACAGTGCACAAGAGCTAAAAAATGAATGAGCAGGAATGGTTGGCCAGAAAGCGTGCGAAATAAGTTTGCGGCATGGCCGTATTTATACGCTTGATGCGTTGAAAGTTGAAAGACCCCACTTGTCATTGAATGTTGCTATTCTAGCAAAGGGAAGGTGTTTTTTCGGACCTTCGGCTCAAGGCCTTCGTCCATATCGCAATCTGAATTTATTATTTACAAATTAATATTGCGAGGGGCTACTGTTGGGGGCCTTCGTCCTCCGAAGGTCCTCAAAAACATGATTTGACAATGTTTTCCGAGTGGATTATGTGAACAGGTATTTTCGGATCCAGAATTATGAATATGGAGCACGGCCAGGACGAAGCCTGAACCAGACGAAGGTCGAGTGTAGCCGAAGCTGTGCGCAGGGAAGCTTCGGCGCGATGGCAGAAGGGGGAACCGACTTAAAGATGAAAAGACTTCGGGGGCCTCGACAGATTTCCATAAGCCGTTAACAAATGTAATGGACATAGATGTAATTTTACGTGGGCTGCGTCCCGCGTCTATAAATAGATGAACAGTGCTCCCGTACTGTTCACGCTGACTTGGCATTTGCTTTTGGCATCACGCTCGTACTTTTCACCTTCTCTCAGGACCGAAGGTACATTTGTAACTTGGAATCATTTCTGTTTTTCCATGATTAATAAAATAGAAATGATTCTATGGTGATGCTTATATCATATTTCATGCTTTATGTGAGTCCTTCGTCATTACTTGTTATGTTTACGAAGGTATGTCTCTCATGACCTTCGTCCGAGACTCATTATTTCCCGAAGGAACATAATGCTTCGAAGGACGAAGGATTTTAACACTTAACACTTTTTATGTTGCCTTGTTCTTAACTCTTAGCACTTGAGAACAAGTCCCCAACAGTTAGGTTTCTCCAGTTTGATAAACATAGTACCTCTCCCCAAAGGAAGGGTGACTAACAAAACCAAATCAAGAACCTCTGCAACCAGCCTCGACAGAGTATGTAATGTGCCTATACCCCATTGACGACCCTATGGTGAAGCCAACTACTCCTCTGGTTCCTCTAATGAATAAGCTAAGGGCGTCCCATTCCACCCTTGTCGTTGCACTGTTATCCCGAGTTGTCACTCAGGAAAATGGCCTGAGTCCCCTAAAGTATCACAAGATTATCATCGGGATAACATTATCATATCATAAGTATTCACATCATGTTCATTGATTAAAGTAAAGCAATAGCATAAAGCTAACCATGATAACCCAAAAGGTAAACAAGGATAAGTAAATACAGACTAGTCAATCCTCAGGTTTCAATAATGTAATGCGGGACGGTGAATTATAAAGTATGTAGGACATAATAGGTCAGAGGACACTTGCCTTCACCAGGTTACTGCTCAGGAAGGTCTTCGACAACACACTAAGGAACCACGGGGTGCTCGTTGTCTAAATAAAGCGATCATACATTCAATACATTTGAAAAAGTACAAATGAACAGCACAACAAACATGTACAATCAAGTGAACACAAGTTTGACAAGGCATTATGAACACAAAGGATAGACTTAAATGTTAGGGATTAATTCATTTAGAGATTAGTGATTATGGATTACATAGTTTAGTTCTACTAACTTTAGTGAGACATACAATTATCACATGGATAACTTCATACATGACATAATATTAACCTCACAAAATTAAACACCTAAGTATCATTAGGGTTTTCCTTTTTATTTATTTTCTTAAATAAATAAATTAACACATAAACTAACCTATAGCTTAGGCCAAATATTAGAGTACACAGACTATGGATGAACATAATTTATTTGAACAGAGAATATTCCTATGAACATTTTGCAATTTGAATCACTAAATTTGGAGTTCATATGAAAAAGATATGAAATAAATAAGTTTTGAAGTTTCAAATATGAAACTAAGCCCAATTCTGTGGTTATTTAAATGGTCAAGGGTCTGTTTAAAAGAAGCCAAGGGCCTAGGTGAAATACTCAGGGACGGCGGGATCTATTACCCGGGAACTGGGGGGTCTTTTAAGCAAAACTGTCGCGCGAAGGGGTACCGGGAACTCTCGACCGCTCGATCACAGATTAATGGCTGAGATTAGATCTGTGAACAAGAGCGCGCGCGCAGACGGGCAAGCGCTGATAGGTGGGCTGATGGTGTCAGCGACCTGAGGGGTGAGGTGGGCTGGCCGATCGCGCCCAGTGCCAGGGGGCGCAGGCACTGACCGGTGGGCCCAGGGATAGAGCGCGCGGGCACAAACCGGCATCTGGTGATCTGGACCACGCGATTGGGATCGAACGGTGGAGATCAACGCTGGGAAGGTTTATGGCTGCGGGCGACGCCGCTCTGGCTCGGTGGTGAGGTTGCTGGAGACAAGGGGGACGGCCACAGCAGGGCTCTATGGGTTTGGGGAAAGGATCAGACGCAATCAAGGCAACATGGCGAACTCGACTGTGGGCACAACGCCGGCGTGAGGGCACCATAGGGCGCGGAACGCGGCGAGGCGGCCCAACGGCGGCACGGATCAACTCCGGTGAGCAATTATGCAGACACTAGGGTAGTAACAGGTGAAATAAGGGCATAGGAAGGTTGCTCACCTCGAGTGCAAAATTAGGAGCGCTTGGGTGACGGTGGGGACACGGGGAAGCCTCGGGTCGACGGTGGTGAACTCCGGCTATACGGGAAAATACTCCGGTGAGCGTGGACCGGGCGAACCAAAGGGGCTAGGGGCAAACCGAGGGGTGTCCCGAGTTGCTGACGGTGAGGCGGAACTCACCGAGGCAACAAGCGCGACGGGAGCTCGACAGCGACCGTAGAACGAGCGGCTGACTTCGGTGAGCAGCGGCGGAGCTCCCTTGGCGAGCATAGAGCGAGAGAGGGGGCGAGGGTGTCTGGCTGAGGGCGCAAATGAGCAGGGGAGAGTGGGTGAGCGGGGTGCAGGCTCAAAAGGGGGTCGATGGCGTGTGGAGGTGGCCGGGAAATGCGCAATGTGGGCGCGTCCACGGCGGGAGTGAGGGTGAGAGGTTAGGGAAGCGGAGGGGATAGACGGGTGGGGTCCGCGGGCGAGTGAGAGAGGATTCATGAACGGGCGGTCAGCATTGACGGAAGGGGTCCACCGGGCGATGAGAGCAAACGTGCGTGAGCACGAGGGGATCGGCACCGACAGGCCGGCCCCACAGGGCAGCGAAAGAAAGAGGGGGAGAGAGGGCACACGTGGGATACCCTGACATGCGGGGGCTGCCTATCAGGGGGAAAACGGATGCGCGGGCGTGTGCGCGCGCGTGCTGGGCTAGCTGGGCTGAAAAGGCTTTTCTCCTTTTCTCTGAAATTTCTAATGATTTTCTATTTTATTCAAATTCAAACCAAGTTTCAAATTCAAACCAAGTTTCAAATTCAAACTAATTCAAACATGTGCAATAATTCAAAGAATATTTTAAGCTCATCATGATGCAACATTTCATGACTCATATTGTTTTGACAAAAAAATAATTAATCTATCACCTAATTAACTCAATTCTAGCTAAAAGAAAAGGAGAGAGAGATAAAGAGAGAGAGACAACAGTAACACCTAAATTTGGTAGATAATTAGAAAGAAATTTTATACCCCCAAATTCAGGGTGTTACAGACCTATCCCCCTTAAAAAGAATCTCGCCCTCGAGATTTAGGGTTGGCTAGCAAAGAGTTCAGGGTACTAGGCTTTTAAATCATCTTCTCTTTCCCAGATTGCTTCTTCTTCTGAGTGATGGCCCCATTTGACATTGCACATCCGGATAGTGCTTCTTCGAGTGACCCGATCTGCTGTCTCCAGAATTTGAGTTGGCTTCTCAATATAAGTCAGATCCTCTTGAACTTCAAGGTCCTCTGTTGGCAACTGCTCTTCTGGTACTTGCAAGCATTTCTTCAGCAGGGACCCATGGAACACGTCGTGCACGGCGGATAGATTTTCTGGTAAGTTGAGTTGATATGTCACTTCTCCATGTCTTGCTTGAATTTGATACAGTCCGATATATCGAGGTGCTAGCTTGCCTTTAACTCCGAAACTTTTGATTCCTCTGATTGGTGACACCATCAAGTAGACAATCTCCCACTTCAAAACTCAGTTCTCTTCTTCAAGTGTCAGCATAGCTTCGTTGTCTAGACTGCATTGTCTTCAGATTCTCTCGGACCATCCTGACGTTCTCTTCAGCCTCAAGCAAAATATCTGGACCGAACACCTTCCTTTCGCCACGTTGGTCCCAATGCAACAGAGTTCTGCAATTCGTCCCATAGAGTGCTTGGAGTGGTGACATCTTCAGACTAGACTAGTAGCTGTTGTTGAAGGAGAATTGTGCATACGGTAGCCTCTTGTCCCAACCTAACTTGTCTTGCAATGCACAAGCCCTCAACATATCTTTGAGGATCTGGTTGGTTCTCTTTGTCTGACCATCTATTTGCGGGTGATAAGCTGAACTAAACTTCAAATGTGTGCCCAAAGCTTCATCTAGTTGCTGCCAAAAATGAGAAGTGAACTGGGTGCCTCTGTCTGATACTATCTTCTTTGGGACGCCATGCAAGCACACAATCTGAGACATGTATAATTCTGCCAACACTGCGCTGCTATAGGTAGTCTTGACTAGTATGAAATGGGCCGCCTTTGTTAAACGGTCCACTACTACCCAGATGGAGTCATAACTAGCTCGAGTGTGGGGCAGACCAACTATAAAGTCCATCCCGATCTCATCCCATTTCCACTGAGGAATCTGCAACGACTGCAACAAACCCGCTGGGCTCTGATGCTCTGTCTTGATCCTATGACAACTGTCGCACC
The DNA here is from genome assembly GCF_902167145.1 of Zea mays. Lineage (NCBI taxonomy): Eukaryota > Viridiplantae > Streptophyta > Magnoliopsida > Poales > Poaceae > Zea > Zea mays. Next base: position 113,531,033 of record NC_050100.1, read on the forward strand.
TAGCAACATACTCTGTTATCTCCCTTTTCATATCGTACCACCAGAATCTCTTCTTCAGGTCTTGGAACATCTTCTCACTACCAGGGTGTATAGAATATGTTGTCTCATGAGCTTCCTTGAGAATTAGTTCCCGAATCGTTTTGATGTCGAGAACGCACAACCTATCCTTGAACCATACCACTCCTTCTGCGTCTTCACGGAAATCGATACCTTTCCCATCTATGATCAGCTGCCGGATCTCATTGATCTTCTCATCATCTTTCAGACCTTTCCTGATATCTTGCTCTAGAGTGGGTTCCAGCTCGACTGTCACTCCTTGAGTGTTGTTCAGAAATCTGAGACTCAGCCTGTCGAATTCCTTTGCTAGCTCATACGACATCGGGTGAACGGCCAACATATTGACTTGACTCTTTCTGCTCAAAGCATCTGCAACCACATTTGCTTTGCCTGGATGATAATGTATTTCCAATTCATAGTCTTTGATTAACTCTAGCCATCTTCGTTGCCTCATGTTTAGCTCTAACTGAGTAAATATGTACTTGAGGCTCTTATGATCCGTGTAGATATCACACTTCTGCCCATACAAATAGTGTCTCCAGGTATTCAGTGCATGCACCACTACTGCTAACTCCAGATCATGAGTGGGATAATTCTTCTCATGAACCTTCAGCTGGCGGGATGAGTATGCCACTACTTTCCCTTCCTGCATCAATACACATCCCAGTCCGGTGTACGAAGCATCACAATATACTGAGAATGGCTTGTGAACATCTGGCAGAATCAATATCGGTGTTGTTGTCAACTTCTTCTTCAACATCTCAAAGGACTCTTGGCATGCTGGGGTCCATTTGAACTCAACCTTCTTTGCCAACAAGGCTGTCATTGGCCTAGCAATCTTGGAGAAACCCTCGATGAAACATCGATAGTAACCAGCCATTCCAATGAAACTCTTGATTCCTTGGACATCTTTCGGTGCTTTCCAGTCCATAATCGCTGCTACCTTCTTTAGATCCACAGCTAACTGTCTCGGTTTATAATATGACCCAAGAACAGGACTTCGCTGATCCATAACTCGCACTTGCTATGCTTGGCATACAGCTGACAATCCCGTAGCCTCTACAGTACCTTCCTCAAATGCTCTTCATGCTCTTGCTCATTCTAGGAATATACAAGGATATCATCAATGAACACCACTACGAACTGGTCGAGGTAGTCCATGAACACACTATTCATCAGGTACATGAAGTAAGTTGTCGCATTCGACAAACTGAATGACATGACTGTGAACTCATATAGTCCATACTTGGTGATAAATGTTGTCTTCGGTATATCAGAAGGTCGTATCCTGAGCTGATGGTAGCCTGACCTTAGATCTATCTTTAAGAACACACTGGCTCCTCTCAACTGATCGAATAGGTCTTCAATTCTAGGCAGGGGGTACTTATTCTTGACAGTGACTTCATTCAAGGATCTGTAATCAATGCACATCCTCTTTGTACCATCTTTTTTCTCCACAAATAACACTGGGGCTGCCCAAGGCGATGTACTTAGTCTGATGTAGCCTTTCTCTAACAATTCATCAATCTGCTTCTTGAGTTCCACCAATTCTGGTCCGGACACTCGATAAGCTCTCATGGAAATTGGGGTGATGCCTGGGATAAGCTCTATGGCAAATTCCAACACAATTCTAATATCCTCAATTGGGTTGGCCTCCTTGTCATCTACTGACAAATAGTAACAGGCTCCTTCTTCTAGTTCAGGCAAATACAGCCCAGTTACTACTTCCTTTCCGGATGGGGACATCACCTTGACTGTTCTCTTGTCACAACTAACAATGGCTTGGTTTCTATGTAGCCAATTCATCCTTAGGATGACATCTAACCCTTGAGTACACATTACTACTAGGTTAGCGGGGAAGTCTATCCCCCTTATTTCAATCCTTAGATTAGGACACATCCTATCAGATTGAACTTTTTCCCCAACTAAATTAACTCTTAAAGGTGGAATCATTGTTCTATGGGGATGTTATGTGCTTCTACCCATGACGATGTGTGGCACCAGTATCAAACAATACTTTTGCTGGATAGGATTCGACTGGAAACATACCAACTGCCACGTCCTGAGCATCCTGGATTGCTTCGGCCTCCAGGTGGTTCACCTTTCCACGGTTGTAAGCCTGACCACGACCTCCTGGTGCTTGTTGTGGTGCTCCTTGTCTGGCTAGGGTATTGACTACTGAGTTGCCTTTTTTGCATAGTGCTTCGCCCAGTGGTTTTTTTCCCCACAATAGAAGCATGTGCGGCCTCCTACTTGAGATGGAGCTGCTTGATTGTTCTGATTGGTTGCTAGGGCAGGAAGGTGAGGTGCCTGGTTGTTCTGACGCTGGTACTAACTTTCTCCCTGCTGGTTGTTCTGACGGTATTGCTGCTGCTACTGCTGAGGAAACTACCTCTGATACTGCTGTCGGTGCTGACGATGATGCTGGCGCTGGTGACCTTGCTTGAATTGCTGAGGTGGGTTGCCTGAGTAATGGGGACGACTGCTACTCCCGGCCTGAGATTCACCAATTTTGTGTTTCATGTCCTCCATTTCCCGACGCTTCCTTTCAGTCTTGATTGCTCTGTCGATCAAATGCTGGAAGGTGGGGAAAGTGTGGTTCATCAGCTGGTAGTGAAGGGGGTCAACCAAACCTCTTAGAAAATGGTACTGCCTCTTAGCATCCGTGTTGACATCTTCTGAGGCATAGCGTGACAGCTGCAGAAACTTGTCCACGTATTCACTGACAGACAGAGGGCCTTGCTTCAAAGCTAGAAACTCCTCCTTCCTTACTATCATCAGTCCTTCAGGCACATGGTAGCGACGGAAGTTGTCCTTGAACGCCTCCCAGGTGATGGCTTCAGGGTCAGCATGGGTGGCGAGGTAAGACTCCCACCAGGACTATGCTAGTCCCCATAGCAGACGGGGACCATACAGAACCTTCTCGCGATCGTTGCACTGAGCAGTGTGCAACTCGCGCTCCACGGTACGCAGCCAATCTTCGTCGTCCATGGGATCAGCAGAATGGGCAAATATAGGGGGATGGCCCCTCATGAATTCTGTCTGCTTGTCTCTATGCACTTGTGGCATCTGAACTTGCACTTGGGGTTGAGGTGGGGGTGGCTACTGCTGCACCTGCTGCATTACGACTAAGGTCTGACTAATTGCTTGGACTGCTTGGGTCTGCATCAGAAACATCTGCTGAATGGTCATCAGGGGTGGCGGTGGCAACTACTGCTGAGCTGCCTCCTCCTGGGGTGCCTGCTGCTCCGGCTGAGCATGCCTTGCACCTCGGCGCCTGTTCTCAGACATCTGTAGGAAGCACACACAAATTAGATCTGACTCTGCAGTCTTTCAGCATAAGAAAAGATATATGGAAATCTTCATAACACTGAACAATTGATCATCTTCACTGACTCTCCACAACGCTTCTCAGATAAAGAGGAAAGTGGAAATAAAGGGATTACCTAACTAAATAACTGACTTTATTAATGGCTACACCAAGTGGTAGGGGATACCCACACCTTGGTGACAATCATTACAAAGATCCAACTTCATTACAAGTTCATCACGACAAGCATCCAAACATATGATAAGCAATCTAACTTTAACTAAGACTTACTAAGACTAAAACATTGAATTAAGCATTATTATAGACTCCGACTCCATCAATATATGGATCCAAATCTATCTGGGTCCTGCAGTCAGGGATACCATAATCGAAGCGACCACAGGGCGGCGAACGGTAAGGGTGTTGAATCCCGACAGGGGCGAGAGAACCACCATCCAAATAGTGGTGCGCTACGCGCTCAGCACGCAATTTCAGAACCTCCACCCGAACCTTGCTCAACTTGTCAAGGGCATGGTCCATCTCGGTGTTGAGCACGGCGACCAAGTTGACCATGATGTTTAGCCTGGGATTGCCTTCACCAACAGGCGAGACAATCACACCTCCAGCACTGCCGGTCGAGAGGTGAGGGTAGTACTTCAGGTCGAGGCCGTCAGCTACCCCACTGAACAACGAGCAATACTGTGAAAGTGCATGTTGTGCAGCGTCTTGCATGGCTGCCTCGGCAGTATCCCTCTTAGTAATAGAATAGTGCTTTGAGAAGGCCTCTGCACCCCAGAGATCATCATCCGGACGGTGCACCAAGCAAGTAGCCTCCCACTGGTCTGGGTATAACCCATGACGATGTTGGTAGACTACACAATGGTACTCGATGAACCAAGTGTGTCGGTCAAAAGCCGGACGCAACAAGGTGTCAAGAGCGTCGGGGAAGTGACACCCTATCACACCCGAATTTAAGGGACAAAGTCGGGTGCGTCTCATATATGCGCCAAAGAAGACAACACATATAATAACATAGTGTATAGAGATAAATGTCACAATATAATCAGAATACTTATTACATAGCAGAAGTCTTATAGGATAAAAGATAAATATAAAACGAACTAAAGTCCATCCTTGGCGCCATAAAGTCAACTAGGAGACGCCACCTAGATCGAATCGAACTCCACGTTGTGTGGCTCCTCTTGAACCACATGTTCTTCTCCTGTGGGGGGTGTGAGACAACAAGGGTGAGCTCACACATGTTCATCGCTCAACAAGTTGTGGGGAATAATGTGCATGAACTCACCAAAGGTGGGAGTTCATGTGATGTGTAAGGCTGATCAACAATAGGGGTTAAAGCTGAGCATTGCTTTTAATAAGTTGGTCAAATTTTATTAGCATTTACTAAATGTAAGTAAATACCAAACCATAATAATAATAGAACAAAATTAATAAATAATCCCATGTAATGACACAATATGAATACGATGGTGGTAACAACCAACTTGAGGAACTCAAACAACACAAGGTAACAATACCACCAAAAGGCTATAGGTTTTATTTTTGGCTTTGGACTTTAGGACAAGACAAAATATAAGATGAATGAACACTATGATAAATAAGTGGATGATAGTAAGACCTACCATGACAACGAAAGCTTTGATACCAGATGATATGTATCAGATTATATTCAGTACTAAGGTGGCCCGATCTTCACGACAGTAGGTTGATAAATAGGGTGGTTGGATATAAAAGTAACAGAATAACAAGGTAAATTTTCTGAAGAACAGCGGGTAACTGACTTTATACCTGATCGAGGTCAGAGGTGACCAAGTGATGGGGAGAGAAACACCGAAACCGTGTAGACTTCAACTCGATCTCCGAACGACCGCAGAACCACAACCAGAGCTAATCCACACAATGTGAGGCAGTCGTACTGGAACTCATAAGGCACGAACTAGTGGATCCCAGAGGAATCTCTTCACAAGTCCAGGAGAACAAGGAAGAACAAGGGTAGAGTAAACACTCAGCAGCTCGGCTGCGGTTATCACTTGGATTATCAAATCATCAAAGGTTATCAAAAAGTTGTTTTTCATCATAGACATACGGGGTATTTATACTAGCTACAACCAGCCTTAGATAGGTATAAACATGAAAAGAAAGTATTTTAACATGCTAATGTGAAGGGGCCTCTTCAGCAGATCTCCAAAGCTGAATTTTGTGTGGATGTTTGACTTTTGCGCAACCTTCAGTATTTTGACAATAACTTCTCCTAAGAGTCTCCAAATGGCGTGGGGATAGATGCGTTGGAACGCTAACTTGATAAGCTTTCTCATCATGTATAGCATGCTTAATGAAACTTCATATAATGATGTTGTTTAATACTGAAACTTGGTCATTAAGCAGACTGTTGACCTTCTGACCAGTCAGCATTAAAGTAAGTTGGTCGCCTTGCTGGGAGATCCAATTAAGTCGGTCTTAAAAGCATTGAAAACTAGACTTCAATAGCTTTCCAAAATGTACTTATGTGCCTTCATAGCTGTTGGGGGCCTTCGTCTTCCAAAGGTCCTCAAAAACACGATTAACATGTTTTCCAAGTGTAATATATTGTTACACGAACCTTCGGCTTTGAGATGAAGGTGCGCACAATATGAAAGGAGTGATCTAGAAGAAGGATGAATCGGTTCCAAAGCTATGGATGGAGAAGCTTCGGCTTAGCGCAAAGACGGTGATGGAGAATGAAACTGACCTAAAGGGGAAAAGACTGCTTAGTCCTCGATAGATTACTCCTTAGTCAATAGTAAATGTCAAGGACTTGGATGTAATTTCACCCAGGCTGCGTCCTGTGCCTATAAATAGATGAACAGTAACACTGTACTGTTCACGTTGACTTGTAATCACTCGCACATCACTCTTGGATTCTTGCCTTCTGTCAAGTCGAAGGTACAAATCTAATTCAATATTATTAATGTTTGTTCATGATCATATAATGAGAAGATAGATAATCTAATGATTTAATATTATCATTCATATGTTCCCCATGTTCCTGCTTTTTATTATTACATGTTGAGATGATTAAGGTTTGTCCTTCATATCCTTCGTCTGAAGATCATTATATCCTAAGGGAGATAATGCTTCGAAGGACGAAGGTCTTTGACCATTAACATTTGTGTTGCCTTATTCATAACTCATAGCATTTGAGAACAAGTGATCAACATTGGCGCCCACCTTCGGTGAACTCATTTGACCACCTTCGGCAATCCGTGACCTTCATCATGCTGCCGAAGAAGTTCAGGGCTAGGGGCTGCACTGCAGCCACTGGACGTCAATCGGAATACATTACGTGAAGCTAGGAGTCAAAAAAGGAAGGCTATCAGTCCGACACCTCAGGAGGAGGAGTTGGACCAAGAAATTAGGGACCTCTAAGCCATTCATCAACAGGTCCAGAGGAAAAAGGAGAGGATGCTTCGTCTCACCGATCTTCAGAAGAAGATTGATGATGCCTCTGAGGAAATGTGTCATCTCACCCAAGATGACCAAAGCCGAAGGCCTCAACACAGAGAGCTTCGTCAAGACAATTCCTACGATGATGACGAATGGTATGATGATTTCCATCATGGCAATTTTTCTTTTGATGATGCTTCTCCTCTAGCACCAGAATTGCAGGCTACCCCATGGCCCCCGTCATACAAGCCACCCCAGCTCCCTATGTATGATGGGCACTCAGACCCAAAGCAATTTCTAATGAGCTACGAGGCAACAATATCTTCATATGGGGCAACACTGCAGTCATGACGAAATCCTTCGTCATGGCGGTCAAAAGTGTCGCACAAACTTGGTACTCTTCTCTCTGGCCAGGGACAATCACATCATGGCAAAAGCTGAAGGATATGCTAATCACTAGCTTCCAAGGATTTCAGACGAAGCCAGTCATTGCTCAGGCTTTGTTCCAGTGCACCCAAGACCATGAGGAGTACCTTCAGGCATATGTCCGAAGGTTCCTGCGTCTGAGAGCACAAGCGCCTACAGTGCCCAATGAAATTGTCATTGAGGCCATGATCAAAGGGCTTCGGCCAGGACCTACGGCTCAGTATTTTGCCAAGAAACCCCCACAAACCCTGGAGAAGCTTCTTCAGAAGATGGATGAATACATCCAGGCTGATAATGATTTCCGCTAGAGAAGGGAAGAAGCCTACAGGTTTTCTGAAATGACCAAGGGCTTCGGAGGAAGAATCCACCCCAGGCAAGTCAGATCAATCCATAACTCTAGCCTAAGTGATTACAGAGGAAGCCAGCCTCAAAGGCCACAACAAAGCTCCCAATCCTCAGGGCAACAGCAAAGCTCTTTCAGGCCACCAGCCTCAAGGGGCAGAGGCGGCAGGGGCTTCGGAGGAAGGTACGGGGATCAGCCCAGAAAGCGCTATTGCTTATTCTGTGGTGAAGACAAGGGCCACACTACAAGAACATGCCAAGTTACAATTCAGAAGCAAAAGGAGATTGTCGAAGCTGAGGCGCGGCAGAATCAGCCGAAGCAGGTCCTACATACTGCTTCATGCTACTCTCCCTATGTACCGGAATACGTAGGTAATCAACAACCTACGGCTTCTGTTGCTTCGGCAAGTCATTCTCAAGCTTCCTGGGCCCAGCTCCCATTCCCACCACCATTACCAACTACTCACACCCGAAGCCAGCAGCTAGAAGGGCACCAGCACGCTCAACAGCAGCGCGACTTTCGGGAGGAGTCCGAAGCTCGTACAGTCAACAACACTGTACCAGAATCTAAGCATATCTACTGAAGAATATCCTATTCTTTATGTACCTTTATCTTTTATGCCATTTTATTTTTTGTATGAGAAACAAGTAACGAAGGACTAAATTTCGATTTCATGTAATAATTGAGCCTACATCAATGAGTAAAATATGCCTTCCTCACAGATTTCTGAAGCTACGAAAGTCATTCCTAAGGGAGCGGAGTAAGTTCCGAAGCTACAAAAGTAGTTCCTAAGGGAGCGCAGAGTAAGTTTTCTGCTCATAAGTCGTTCCTAAGGGGATGCAGAGCCAAAAATTCCACCGAAATAGAAGGTGAAGAATCTCCAAAGTCGTTCCTAAGGGGATGCAGAGCTTAAATGCCACCGAAATATAAGGTGAAGAAGCTCCAAAGTCGTTCCTAAGGGGATGCAGAGCTTAAAGACTCCAAAATAGTTCCTAAGGGGATGCAGAGTCTTGTGTGTTTCAGTGTGGGCGCACGTGTGTGTGTTTGACGTCATCATCATATTGCATCATATCATAGCATCATTCCGCACAACATTACATCATACATCATTGTCACACCCGGTTTTAAGGAACAAAGCCGGGTGCATCTCATACATGCGCCAAAGAAGACAACATATATAATAACAGAGTGTATAGAGATAAATGTCACAATAATCAGAGTATTTATTATATAGCGGAAGTCTTACAAAATAAAAGATGAATAAAGCAGGAACTAAAATATATCCTTAGTGCCAGAAAGCTGACTGGGAGACACCACCTAGATCAAGTTGAAAGCCTCAGAGTTAGGCGGCTCCTCTTCGACCACCTGTTCTTCTCCTGTGGGGGGTGAGACAGCAAGAGTGAGCTCACATATGTTCATCGCTCAACAAGTTGTGGGGAATAATGTGGCATGAACTCACCAAAGGTGGGAGTTCATGTGAAGTGTAAGGCTGATCAATAAGATAAAGGTTGAAGTTGAGCATTGCTTTTATATGTTGGTCAAAATTTTATTAGCAATTACTAAGTGTAAGTAAATACCAAACCTTAGAATTAATAAATAAAAGTAATAGTAAAATAATCCTAGATGCAATGAAATGACAAATTAAGTTTAAGTTCCATAAGTTAATCATGTGAGTGTCCGAGCCGCTCATGACCGTGAGCACGGCTAGTATACCAGTTTTACACTCTGCAGAGGTTGCGCATCTTTACCCACAAGTCGTGTTACCCATTTGCCATGGAGTTGATCATACCCCATACACCTCTACCAAGGAAGTGAGGCAGGGTACCACTACGAGGCCTTTACAAAGTTCCACTAGCTTCAGAAAACCCGCTACAGTTTATAGGAAGCTCCAGTGCAGGAATCCCTCGCCTGACCGCCATCGCAGCAAAATCAACCCAAGGACCTCCCTACACTGACCACTCCCCTACTTCCCTTGCCCCTTTCGGGTAAGGTAGTCATCCACTAGCTTTCCTAGTTAATCAGCCAAGGGCGTCCCATTAAACCCTTGTGGTAGCACTGTTTTCCTGGGTGGTTCTCCATGTTCCCATTAACATAATGATCTTATCATGAACAGTAAAGAATAAACAGATAATAAAAAGTATAACAATGAGTGATGAATATCTCTATACCCAAAGCCACATAAAGCAATAGCATGTACTACCCAAAAATTTAGTAGTAAAACCAGTGGTGAAACAAGGTATAAAGATAGTCAAAATCTAGGGTAACCTATTGGGTCCCATCAAAATTGACCTATGCAGATCATTATGATTAATAAGAACATGAATGGGTAAAAGAAGTGATCAAGGGCACACCACCAATACTGATGTAAGCCACAGGTCCGAAGAGGTCCATGTGAAGAAGCTCCAATGGCCTCTTTGTTGTGACCACATTCTTTGATTTATGTGGGACTCCATGTTGCTTTCCTGCTTGGCATGCGCCACAAAGCCTATCTTTCTCAAACACAACATTTGTTAGTCCAATGATGTGACTATCCTTTTGAAGTTTAGCCAAATTCCTCATACCGACATGAGCTTGTCGGCGATGCCATAGCCAACCCTTGTCGGACTTTGCCACTAAACAAGTCTCAGGCGTCACTTTACTTGTTGTGAAATCAACAAGATAAAGTTTGCCCTTCAAGCGACCCGTAAAGGCAACTGAGGAATCCTCCCTTCTAAGGATCTTCACATCCACATCAGAAAATAAACAATTATAACCCATTCCACAAAGTTGTGAAACAGACATCAAATTGTAGCTTAAAGAATCTACTAGTAAAACATTTGAAAGTGATTGTTGGTCAGAGATAGGAATTTTACCAATACCAATCACCTTACTCTTGCCACTATCTCCAAACACAATTTCTTGTGCTTCTTGAGTTAGTTGCAAGGAATGAAACATGTCTTCCTCCCCGGTCATGTGATTTGTACATCCACTGTCAAGCACCCAACTTGACCCACCAGAGGAGTAGACCTGCAAAACAAATTTAGGCTATGCTTTTAGGTACCCAAATTGAATTGGGTCCTGCAGTGTTAGTTATAGCCTTGGGTACCCACACACTTCTTTTCATGACTTTTCTTTTAGTGTTGGCACCCACATATTTAACAACCAATTTCCCTAAATCCCAAGTCAACATATAATCATAAAGATAAGAGTGAGAAATGGGAGCATTAAATTTTTCTCCACTTGTGGATCCCACTTCCTTCATCTTACTCTTTGTGGAACTCAAGTTTACCTTTACTTGAGTTGACTTGTCATTTGAGGAGTGAATCCTCCCCAAGGCATCATATAGGGTGGTTCCCTCTATGAACTTGGGGGATCTCCACCCCTTATGCACTATGCTAGGTTTTCCTTAAATGAGTTGAACCCAAGCCCCCTTTTTCCATTGTTGGGCTTTAAGGACTTGTACTTGGGTTCAAATTTCTTTAACCCATCATTGCTAGAGCATCTCTTCAATATTTCCTTGACCTTCACCTGTGGGCTTTTCTTCCTTGCATGGTTAGTTAAACAACAAGAAGCATGGTATTTGGCACAATGTTTGCAAAAGGTATTATTTGAGGAGCTAGACTTAGATTCAATCAATAAAGATGAGGCATTGATGTTCTTGCAATTTTCAAGTTGCACTTGAAGTTCTTGATTTTGGACATTCAAGCTTAACATGCTTGATTCAAGTGCATCCTTTTCATTTGCAAGATTAGTTATAGAGGTTTTCATATTGGTTACTTCTTTTTCTTTATCCTCTATAGTTATCTTGACTAAAGATACTTCCTTAGTCAAGGAATCTAGCATTTCATCTTTATCCCAAAGCCACATAAAGCAATAGCATGTACTACCCAAAAATTTAGTAGTAAAACCAGTGGTGGAACAAGGTATAAAGATAGTCAAAATCTAGGGTAACCTATTGGGTCCCATCAAAATTAACCTATGCAGATCATTATGATTAATAAGAACATGAATGGGTAAAAGAAGTGATCAAGGGCACAACTTGCCTTCAACTAGCTCCTGCTCAGCAGTCTCTACCAGCTGAACCTCAGGATCCTCAGTGACTTGCTCGTCTACTCGCATCAACACAATACATACATGGTATAGCAAAAATTAACATCACACCAAACATGTAAATAAAATGCACAATAAAAATCTAGACATTAAAATAAGATCATAGGAACTAGAATCATTAAATTTGGAGTTATAGATTTTAAGTTATGAATTTCCTAAGGTTTTATGTATTTGATACGAGATTAATTAAGAAATAAATTTGAATACCATTTTCATGTTAAAACAGAGACAAAGGGTGATAAACAACATTATTACAAAATTATAGGAATTGGAATGAATTAATTTGGACTAAGTATGTATTTTCTATAAATTAAACAAATTCTAGCACTTAGTTTTGCATTAAAATCATTTTCTAATTCCTTTTTCTGGATTTTATTTTTCTCTGAACTGGGCCTCAATTACAGAAAAATCCAGGGGTCTCGGTATAATATTTCTTAAGACACAGAGCGTCAGCCGCATGGATGGCGGGTTGGTTTCCCCAAAACACAGGGGCTTATTTGCCTAATCGCTCGGCTGAAGGGGTATCCATACGTTTGGGCTGTCTGATTAGGATTCAATGGTGTGGATTAAATCTGGGCGGTTCAGACTTCACGACACATTTCAACCGTCGGATCGAAAATCTAGCGCCAGGATTTAAAACTACCCGAGTGGATCACGCTCGCACAATCCATGATCTACGGCCCAGATGTCCCATGTGCGAAAGGGGTACACGCGATCCGATCAAGGTCGTTCCCTAGCCATCCAATGGCCAGAACATCCCTAACCCCTTGGTCGCCTGGGCACGGCGACGCCGCCCGAGCTGACGGTGGCGCCATGGCCGGGGCACAACGATTTCGTTCCCAAGCGCCCAACAGCGAAATCCGATCGGTGCATTGCGAAGAGGAGCTGAAAGCGGACAGAGGGAAAGGGTTCTTTACCGAGGTTAGAGGTGAAGATGAGCGTGTTTGCAGTGAAGGACGGGCCCGCGGCGGCGCTAATCGACGGCGAGCAATCGTCGTGCCTCCGGTCGGCCATGCGCTTGGCGGTCTACGGGTTCATACAGAGGGTTCACAGGCGCACACCTCTGAACACGTAGTAGATGCCCAACGAGCATGGAGATGAGGGGCGCCGGTGGCGAATCTCGCGCCCGACCTTGACCCGCGCTGCTCCAGAGTCCGTGGTTGAGGTCAGCTCGAGCCTTGATGCGGATGGACGGGCTCGGTCACGGATCTATCTTATAGGGCATGGGAATGAAGGGCGCGACGATGGTGCTCGATCTCTCCTCTCGCCGAGCTCAGCTCTCCCACCAGCGAGGCTCTCGGTCCTTTCTCTCTTTCTCTGTCAGCGCTCGGTTGTAGGAGCAGACTGAACCCTATAAACCCCGTGACAGAGTCCAGATGAGGTGGCGTTGGTGGAGGAAGACTGATTACATGGGTTTGTTGCGCCAAACATGGAGTCCGCGGCTGGTAAATCGCGGCGGTCGGTTGAAGCCGGTCCGCGCCTGCTGCTGGGAAGGAGAGACTGCTGACTAGGCTGGCTCGCATAGCGGGTGGAAACTGACACCCAGCCCTAAGTTGTCGGCATAAACGTGCCCGCCAGCCCTACGGCTGAAACCGGCTGACGCCTGGGGCCCATCAGGCAGTGAAACAGCGCCAAGAGCAAACGGGCCGCGTGAGGAGAAAAGGATTTTGGGCCGGTGGGGAAGGGAAAAGGAAATAGAAGATGGGTCGGCTAAGGGGATAGGCCCAAGCGTGGGATTCTTTTATCCTTTTATATTTTCTATTTTTCCTTGTTTTGTTTTCCCAAAGTTCAAACTTAATTCCCCATTCAAATTCAAGTCTTGTGGTGGATTTGTCCTTAATTTAATAATACAACTAAAGGCATCAATTAAGTAAAAATTTATTCCTATTTTTATTTTGTTTTATGTAGTGCCATCTTATTTCTTTCTCATTTCTAACTTATTATTCCATTGCTCTAAATTGCATTTCTTTGGTTAAATTCTAACTTATACATTGGCACCTCTTTCTTAATCTTGCCAGAATTTAATGCACAAACATAAAAGCTCAACATGATGCATGATTTATTTAGGTGTTATTGGTTATTTAATCCCCTTTTTATGGTGTTTATTCACATGTGATAGTAACTAGAGATGGTACACACATATCGATCAAGAAAATATTATCTTATCATGTGATTTACAAATTTGGGTATTACAATCATATTGCATCAACGACAAAAAAATGGATACGAAGCGAATCTTCGGCAATACTTTGTTGAATGAAAATGTGCTGAGGCACGAAGCAAACTTCGGGAAACACAATCTTATCATACTTGCCATAGAAGGGGCTTCCTTCTTTACGAAGCATGAAAAGAAGGGAAGGTGTTTTTTCGCCGAAAGCTCAAAAGCGGTATATGCTTAAATTTCATGCATCACAAAGAAATATATTACAACAATTTACATGTCTGATTAACTGTTCCATACACCAAATGTTACACAGTATAATTACAATAAAGTTCAATCCTCCTTAAGTATTTTCTCCATGGCTTCGTTCAGCAACTTGTCGACGACTTCGTCGACGATGGAGTTAGCCATGCTCATTATATTCAGTGCTTCTTTCATGACCGGATCGGCTAGGGGGTTGTATGGCTCGGGCAGCGATGACAATTCAGTTGTAGTAGGCAAACTGTTAGTTTGAAGCCAGAAAATAAGAGCCGAAGCTAAAATTCAAAAACAATACCTATGCGCCTTTCGCGTTCAGCAGCTTCTTCGGTTCGCCTAGCTTCTTCTCGGGCTTCATGGGTTTCCTTTTCATTTTTCTTTATGATTTCGTTGGCCAATTCCCGACCATCGTTCACCCAGACATCAGAATAAAATTTTCCGCCCACCAAAGTAGCTTCAGCCGAAGGGTCTTTTGTGTCGTCTGTGGAGAAGGCGGCCTCAGCCTAGGCAACATTTTTAACATGGTCGCAACCAGCCTTCTCTAGAATTGCCGCAATACCTCGGGCACCTGAAAAAGCACAAATATCCCCACGATCATTCAAGATTTCTTCAAAAGCTTCGGCTTCCCCGCTTATCCAATCAATAACGCCCTCAGGGTCGCCTCGAATGAAGTTCTCTTCGGAAGAATAGGTACCTACTTTTGCAAAGCTGCTTTTCAATTTTTTCACGCAATCCAAGGACTTCTTGAAGCACCTTTCCTTGGATTCAAGAAGCTCCTCAACATTTTTCTCTAGCCTAGTTTTTGACCATTCACTAATTTCTTGACTAGCTTTTGCAAGTGCAAAATTCTCATTAGCTTTGGCGAGCCTTTTCTGAAGGTCTTCAACCTCGGCTTTATGAGCTTCGACTTGAGCAATGGATTTCGCTTCATCTTCCTTCTCTTTACTCACCAATGAAAGTAGAATTTTGTCCTTCTCCAAAGCTTCGTTTCTCAGCTTGATGACTTTTGATCGAAGGTTGCCGAGAGCTATCGTGCACCTTTCATCCTCTGCATTCTTTTGCGCCCTCAGGTTGTTGCTGAGAACTAAGCCATGCATAAAGAAGAATAAAGCGTTAGCATAAGAATAAAGGACTTTATTTCTAGGTTCATAGACTTTAAGTTCACAACTTCTGTACCTTCAGACTGTTATATGCAAGGCTGCCCGCAAGATCATCCTTCTACATGGCGGAGAGGCCAGCTTTGAGCTTCGGAAATCCCATACTTTTGGCCATCTCCCGGCAGATGGATATCTCTTTGTTGTCCGGGAGGCAGTAAAGGAAATCATCTTCGTCCATGCCATTGAACACTAAGGCCCCCTTCGGGTATTTCAGTTCTCGGGCGTAGTGTTTGGCCTCCATAACCTCTTCTTCAGATAACCTTTTTCCCAAAGCATGTCGAATAATAAAGTCAATATCTTCGGACGGTGCTTCAGGAACAGGACATTTAGCTTTTTCTGTCACATCCTGCTCTAGAGTCATGCCAGCATCCGGAGATTCTTGCTCAGCCTTATCCTCAGTTGTAGCAGGCTTCGTCTCAGTAGGCACTAAAGGCCCAGCTTCGGCTTCAACCTGGGTCATAGCAGCTTTGGCAACTTTCTTCGTAGGGGCAGGAGTTAATGCCTTTGTGGTTTTCATGACAGCGTCTAGCACGCTGGCCATTCTCCTCCTCTTGGGAGTTGTGGCGGGAGCCTTTGTCACCTTCAGCAGTTCTGCCTCTACCGGTGGGCTCAGAATTTCTGGCAGCACTATTGTTTTTCCAACTCTGGCTTTTTGGCCGCACCATCTTTGGCTTCGGTTGACCCGACTATAGGCACCTTCGGCATTACGGTTGATCCTTCAGTGCTCCGAGCGGTGGGAGCAACTTGTTTCGCTTCGGCAGCGGAAGAGGTCCCTTCACCAAATTCAGGCACTACGGCAGTTTCAATATATCGTGGCCGATGGGTCAAAACCTTCATTTTATTGCCCTTCGGCACAGCAGTGATGGTCGAAGCGGCCGTTTTCCCCTTTTTTCCCTGCTTTCGCGAGGGATAACAATAATCAGGATATATAAAACCAATTGCATCGAAAACCATGTTCAACCTTTTCTTGCCCCGACCCCCGAAAGCTAAGGACAAAGCATCATCTTCGGCTCTGTTGTATGCCCCAAGTAACTCGTCGCTAGTAGCCTCAATACACTTCAGCCAGTCGTCATTTGGTTCATCAAACCAGTCTCTGTATCTGAAGGTATATTTCAAACGAATTAATCCATCTGGACTGGACCCGGCAGCAGTCTCCTTCGGCATCTCCCAGTTATCCACAAGTGGCCATACCCTGTAGGCTATGTGCTCTTGGATCAGGTCTCTTGTACCAATGAAAGCACAGACATTGTTGAAAGCCTTTTGGCATGCTTCGGCATCATTTTCAATCGCCACGGTTGGCCTTCGAAGGCCAAAGCGAGACCAGATGGGGCATTGGATAATCCCCTTTATGTCCTCTCTTTCAATTAGATTATTCTTAACATAAAACCATTTCTCCATCCAGGACCCGGGCCACCTTTTCCGAAATGTTGGAACCGGGTAGCTTGCATTAGAACGAGCAATGAATCCATAACAACCGAAGTTGTTGTGATACTGTTCTTTACCACTGGCCTTCGTCTTGTACAACAGTTCGTGCATATTGCAAAAACACTTCACGCTCGGTTCCAGCCCTTGGCTTCTCACAGCCCAAACAAACAAACCCATTCTAATTATAAGTTCGAGAGTATGTTGATGAAGAAAGATCCGAAATATCTTCAGCACTTCAACCAAAAAATTTGCTCAATGGGAACCGAAGACCCGCCTTCATGAAGCTTCTATAGACAACAACCTTATTTTCTTTAGGAGCAGGGGCGATGTTGTTCCCTCCAACCCTCACGATAGACATGTCACAGAAGTATCTTCCCTTCATGGCATCAATTTGACTTTGTTTAATGGTCGACTTTCCGAAGATGGTATGGCTTGGCCGCCAGGGCCGGTTCTCAGAATCTTCATCCCCACTTTCCACATCATAGTCATCGCTATCGTCAGAATCTTCAGACAAATCTGCCATTATTTCCTTTGTGATCTTCTCTGTATTTGTTTTTGCCATAGATTCATAAAACCCAGCAAGAAAAGGGTCCACAACTTTCTTCTCCTCAGCCATCTTCTTCTCTTCAGACATCTTCTCTTCAGACATGCAACAAGCACTTGTGAATATCACGAAGCTCGAAAATCAAGCGAGAGCTGACAGCAAGAGTTAAAAATTTGAGAAAATAACGCAAGCAACAGAAATGGTGTAGCAAACGCTACCGCTCTGGGTTTCTATTTATATGCCTAGTGTATTGCAACTTGGCGGGCCCCATTTGTCATTGACTTTCGCTATTCTAGCGAAGGGAAGGTGTTTTTTCGGACCTTCGGCTAAAGGCCTTCGTTCACGTCGCTGTCTGAATTTGTTAGATACAAGAACAAATTAATATTGCGAGGGACTACTGTTGGGGGCCTTCATCTTCCGAAGGTCATCAAAAACACGACTAACATGTTTTCCAAGTGTAATATACTGTTATAGGAACCTTCGGCTTTGAGATGAAGGTGTGCATGATATGAAAGAAGCGGTCTGGAAGAAGGATGAATCGGTTCCGAAGTTATAGATGGAGAAGCTTTGGCTTAGCGCAAAGACGGTGATGGAGAATGAAACCTACCTTAAAGGGGAAAAGGCTGCTTAGTCCTTGACAGATTACTCCTTAGTCAATAGTAAATGTCAAGGACTTGGATGTAATTTCACTCAGGCTGCGTCCTGTGCCTATAAATAGATGAACAGTAACACCGTACTGTTCACGTTGACTTGTAATCACTCGCACGTTACTCTTGGATTCTTGCCTTCTATCAAGCCGAAGGTACAAATGTAATTCAATATTATTAATGTTTGATCATGATCATATAATGAGAAGATAGATAATCTAATGATTTAATATTATCATTCATATGTTCCCCATGTTCCTGCTTTTTATTATTACATGTTGAGATGATGAAGGTTTGTCCTTCATATCCTTCGTTTGAAGATCATTATATCCTAAGGGAGATAATGCTTCGAAGGACGAAGGTCTTTGACCATTAACATTTGTGTTGCATTGTCCTTAACTCATAGCATTTGAGAATAAGTGACCAACAAAAGCGTTTAGGAATCAAAAGATATGATTGTTTCTTTTGGACGGTTTTGTTACACTGGACTAACTCGAACATAGCTCTTCTCTCTGATTCGCCATTGATATGTTTTGTCCTTCCTGTTTTGTGTATCTAAGCAATATCAACATACACGACTTAGGTAGCATAAAGTTCTTAGTAGTGTTTAATTGAAATTCATAAAGTAGAGTGTGCACCTCTTGTTGTATCTTTTTCGCTCGGCTTCGAGTGATCGGTCCAGTAGGAATGGTCGACAAGGTTGACGATGCTGGTATGGTCACATCAATATGTTAGTTTAAGTGATAGTTTATTCATTAAATAGTAAAATGAAAGGAAAACCCTAAGGCCCCGTTTGTTTCGTTGGAATTGAATTCCATTTTAATAATTATAATTTAGACAAAACTAATTAAGTTCATATATTTATATATGTAATATATTTGTATATTATCTTAAATCATATGAGAGAGATAGTTATATACTACATTCATGTTATAACGAAGTAAGTAGAAGAGTGTGCTATAAGTTGTACATCGGAAAAATATCATGCAAATCTATAGAATCAATTTTCATCTCTTACCCCATGAATTTGAGATAGGCTTATATGATAACTTTGGAAAGTGGTGGAATGTCACATTCTAAAAAATAGTCTATTCCAATAGTAAGATTTCAATTCCTCAAAATGAAAGGAAACATACGGGGCCTTAGCTTAATTGATCTGTGTTTAAATTACGATTACTAAAATGGAATTCAATTCTAAGGATCCAAACGTGGCCTAATGGTAATTAGATGATTAACTTTGTGAGTTTAATATTATGCAATATATGAAGTCATCTCTGGTATACTTTTGTGTCTCATTAAGATAAATGAAGTTAAGTTATGTAATCTATTGAGACATTATTAGACCATTCCATAGAGTACTTAAACATTGAATTTGGTGAAATATTCTAGGAGTTATCGCATTTTGAAGTCAGCTAGGCTGCTGTCCAAAAAACAGAACACGGTGAGTACCTTGTCGACCGCCTAGGACTATCTAGATGTTACAATTTAATTATCTTTTGAATACAAAACTTGTAGACTATTTTGTGTAGATGCTTCCAGAGTTTTTGTTTGATATCACTAATGTTATAATTTTAAAGATACAAAATTAACTAGCAGTGTTGCTGCCGTTTGGTGAGTGGTATGGAGAGGTGGTTGATTTTCGCCAATGTTTGGGGTTCGAGCGTAGGAGCGGTGTTGATTGTTAGCAAGTACTATATGAATGTTTGTACTAAGTTTTATGTCCACAAACAGGTGGTGTGGCTCCGGATCGTACCTAGTGTCATTTTGAATTTCCGGAGAAGGCAAGTAAATGCAGTGGTGGTTTGCTACCGTTTGATTTGCCTTGTCATTGAGTATTCATAAGTATTGAATGTGTTAATCATTGAATTCTATGATGAGGTTTTATTTTACTGAAAGTATTAATGGTCAATGGTCTAATAATGTTGATGGTCATGATTTGAGAATGGTATAAGTGATTGACTCACATCTTTGATGTAGTTGAAGTATCTATTTGAAGCATGTTATATGAAGTGAAGTATTGTTGGCATGTCATGCACATTGCATCATTCATCTTGCATTTGAAGTTATGTCGTGATCTTATGGTATGACCGTACCGGTACTTTTAGCATCGTACATTGCCCGAGGAGGGATACGATGTGGCTTCATATCCTTAGAGGTATGATGGCAGAAGTCATCCTTGCATTTGCAGTCATTTGCACTCATGAGTTATGTATGAAGCGTGACATTGCTATGTTACTATTGTGGTTTCTACCTGCGAGGTGTGGTAACTAGGTGTGTTGTACGTTGTTTTTGTGCTACACCTTGATAATAAGAAGAGGGTTGTGAAATCAAGTGGTGGTAAAACAATGTTCTTATGTGGTTAAACAATTTGATATTATTTTATTTGCTGAGATGTGTCATCTCACTCTGGTATTACTCAATGTAGGTACTTGATTCATGTTGGAAAGGAGGGAAGTAGATGCACGTCCACCTTCACTCTTATAATAACGCTGCCCAATTGCAGCCATGGTTTAATTAGAAACTCCATGTCAAAGGATGTTTTTTAACTAGTCATGTGCACTGGTTAATTCAGTTCATGTTGTTATGGTTATCTTCCCTTTGCTTGCAGATTAATAATGCTTAGTATGTTTTTTATCATGATATATGTTTATACATTGTTCCTCCCTCGTTTATGCAAATTTTCAAAGGAGATGTTGTCGAAATTTTATATATGAATGTTAGATGTGTAGTTCAGTAGCATTCTAGGGTGTTTGTGGATCCCGGGATGTTACAGTTGGTATCAAAGCCTAGGCTTGAGATTCTAAGCAATTTGAAGATAAATTTTGTCACACCTGAATTTTAGGGGTCCAAAACCCGGGCAAGAAATAATCACCAAGTGTGCTAGGATCAAGTCTCACACATATGATGACTAATTGTACAGAAACGAATGTCACATATTTAGTTTATAATGGAGTTCTGTACAAAATAACTAAATAATTACATCATACGAAGACAACGATCCAGCAACCAAGTTGACTGGGAAACGACGGCCTAGACCACTCACGAACTCAACATAGCCTCCTTCATGTGCCTCCTCCTGCGGTACTTGTTCTTGACCTGGGGGAGATGTGAGTACAACAATGGTGAGCTCACATACGCAAGTTGTGGGGAATAATGTTCATGAATTCACCAAAGGTGAGAGCCCATGTGATGTGTAACGCTTACCAAAGGAGATGTTTAAAGCTGAGCATTGCTTTTAAAGTTGGTCAATTTTATTTGCAGTTACTAGGTATAAGTAGATACCAACCCAATTAAATAAAAGATCACATTGATAACAACATCCGCGATGCAATGCATATGACAGATTAAGTTTAGTTCCATAAAATAATCATGCGAGAGTCCTGAGTCGCTCTTGACCGTGAGCACAACTGATATACAAGTTTTACACTCTGCAGAGGTTGTGCATCTTTACCCACAAGTCATGTTACCCATTTGCCACGACTTTGATCGGACCCCATACACCTTTACCAAGGAAGCGAGGCAGGGTAGCATTACGAGGCCTTTCCAAAGTTACACTAGTTCGAAAAAACCCGCTACGATTCAAGAAGAAGGAAGTATAGAAATCCCTCGTCCAAAAAGCTTTACAGACAGTTCGATTTGAGGACCTCCCTATACTCTAGCAGCAACGCCTCCCCGCTTGCCCCAACCTGGGTAAGGTAATCTCTCCCTAGCTTTCCTAATTACTTAGCCAAGGGCGTCCCATTTCACCCTTGTGGTAGCACTGTTTACTCAAGTTAAGCTCCATGTTCCAATTAACACAATGATCTTGTCATGAATAATAATTAAAACAACAGTATAACCGGAACATGATCATAATGTAATATTAATCCCAAAACCAGATAGAGCAATAGCAAAACTACCCAAAAGTTCAGTGGTAAACAAGGTCTGGGATAAACAATACTAGGGAAACCTATTAGGTCCCATCAAAGCAACCTGAGCATGTCACAGTGATTAATAGGAATATTATTAGGTAAAGAAAAGTGATCAAGGGCACAACATGCCTAAGACCCGAGATTCCCCGGTACCAACTTGGTCTTCAAGATTCTCGTGACCTCACCACTAGTCGTAGCAATACAAACACCCATGGTATAGGCAAAATTAACATTACACCAAACATAAGAACAAACTGCATAATAGTGATCTACGCCACGTAACGAGATCGCAGGTTCGAGAACCACTAAATTCGGAGTTACCGTTATAAAGATATAGTCTTCGGAAGATCTATGTGATTTAAATATGACAAACTAGATTATATGTTGATTGATATAAATCATGTGATAAGAATGCAAAGTACGATTTCCACTTTAATCTATGGTATAACATGTTTAGATTTTTTATCAAATTATAATTATGGATAGGTAAACTTCGATTAGAGGAGTTAATCTAGTAAACATAGGCCAGACAAGTATCTAATAATAAAAGTATGTGATATAGTGTCATATTGAATAGGTGATATTATTATGAATCTAACGCAATTCAAGCAGATCAAATCGGAATTAAAACGACCAGGTTATGGATTAAAGAAATTTTGAGATAGATTTTTATACTAGTAATTCGAATTTCAGATTTATTTCATATGAATTATTCTCCCTGGATGGCGGTCATAAATACCAAAGAGCCTAGGGTCAGTCACACAAAAGTTTAGAGCTAATCTATAACGTTCTTTTAATATAATTGGACGACGGGTTTATATTAACAAAACCGAGGGGCTCTTATGTCAAAGTGCACAACGAAAGGGTATTGGATGATTCTGACCGCCCGATCTGAAACCTGGGATCTAGATTAGATCACCCCCAGCCGAACCGGTGCGTGATCCAAATCGTCCGATCGACAATCGGCGACGCGGATTTAGAATACCCCACTTTGCCCAGAGTCATCGGATCGAGATCCGAGGGCGCAGATGCAACGGCCAAAGGGGTATGCATGGGGCCACACCAGAGCCACCCGTTAGGAGATCAGCGGCTGCCCGAGCTCCTGTTGGCTACCCAACGCAGAACACGGTGGTTGTGCGCCGCCGCATCTGATAATTTTGGCGAGTACACCAGTCAGGTGCCCTAATGCCCTACGCGCCTACCTAATTGTGTTTACACGACGAGAGGGCGATGGGAAATCGATGGAGATGGCCCATACTGCGGGAGGGGTGTGAAGGTTCGTGTTCCTGGTGAAGGGTGGCGCTGCAGTGGAGAACTCGTGTCGGCGTGAAATTCACCGCGCTCTGGTCAGCACTGCCACATTCGGCTTCACCCAATAGGTTCCCCGGCTCCCGTGGTCAACCCTCGGCACGCACCAGAGGCCAAACGCCGACGAATCGAAGTTTCCCCAGCGGAGGACCTCTCCCGCACACGGCAGCGGTGGTGGCTTGATTCCTTAGGACGAGAGCCAGGTGCCCACATATTTGTACCCGAGGCTAGGCCTGAGGACGAGGTCCGAGGCTGGAGTCTGGTATCCCAACCACATCGCGACGAGTCCCAACAGGTTCCCGGAATCGTGTGCGGGTCTGTTGCGGTAATCTGCTTCACGAACGTGATGATCGGGCGGCCCCCACTCGTCATTGGTCCAAGCAGGTGCCCGCGCTCAGCGATGGAGACCGAGGAGTGGGCCTCGGTGGTTATTGGTTGGGGCGTTGGTTTCTGGGCTGGGGTGGTGCGGCTATCTGGGCCGAGGTATGAGGAAACCGGCACAGGTGGTCTTTTCCTTTTCTTTTTTCATTCTCTTTTCTTTTTCTTCTTTTATCCTTTCTTTTTCAAATTCAAAACTTATATTCAAATTTAAATTCATGTTTGAACTTCAGCTTCAAATATCAAACACAAATCTAATAGGAATAATGTTTCTACTGCTTGTCATAATATTATTATCCATTATTCTTATTATTATTATTCAATTCTTTTAACTCTTTTGCTCCCATATTTTTAGGGTTCAAATTTGAATTTGAAGCTAGATTTGATTTTTAAATATAAGTTCGAGTTCTATGCACAAACAACGAAATCCCAGCATGATGCATAATTTTATATGTTTATTTGGTATTTATTTAAAAGAAATATGTCTCATTAATAAGTCACATAAACGAAATGGCTCCTTTATTATTTCTCAAATGGCTAGAGTCATGGATACTGTTGGGGGCCTTCTTCCGAAGGTCCTCAAAAATGTTACTAGCCATATGTTTTTAGTATGACATGGATTATTACAGGGGGCTTCGGCTTCGAGATGAAGGTCTTCTCTCATGACAGGGTGAAGATGTAGCCCGAAGGTGATATCAATGGACGATGAAGCTATAGCCAAAGAGCTTCGACTTGATGTGATAACGAAGACCAAGTATGATGATGACCGAAAAGGGACAAAGACTATTCAGTGCTTAATGATTCGTGTTATGATTATAGATGAATGTTAGGGGCATAAATGTACTTTTACTTGGGCTGTGTCTCGTGCCTATAAATAGACTAGATGAATGCCCGTGCGTTGCAACGGGACCACTACATTGCAACCTTTAATATCATACAGACTTCTATATATAATAGTACAATACTTGCACATTGCTACGGTTTGTATATATCATGAGAGCTACATGTTAGATCAAGGACACACATAATCGAGAGGTGAAAATTAGATTCCAATACTTTCTCAGGTAGTTTAACTCAAATTTTAGCCCGCTCGTCGTCTGGGTCGTCGTCGAGCCCGCTGCCGATGCGCCCGCCACCGCCGAGGTGCTCCGCAGCGCATCATGTACAGGCACCTCGCCTTCAAGCCCGAGGACAACTTCACCACCGCCGATGCTGAGGCTCACGTGCAACAGAACGCCGCGCTCGCGCACGTCGAGAAGCACCGACTCGCCGGTGTCCTCCACTTCGCCAACATCTAGAGCTGCACTTCGCCGGCGTCCTGCACTTCGCCAAAAAATCAAGACTTGATCATTGATAAACCAACATGGAAGACAGTTTGTTTTGACACCCACATCTAGAGTTGTTGTTCACTGAATTAGTTTAAAACAAAATTTGATATAAAATGGAAATAATACTGACCAGGCATGGCTAATCGTGAACGGTTATAAAAGCGTTGCCTCATGGCTAATCGTGAACGGTTATAAAAGTGTCGCCTCTGAGATCCAATTTGAGATGTTCGGTTATTCTGATCAATGCGCTTATTAGACTTCAATTGTTGTTTCTTTGCAGAAAGTAGCCGTACATCCTCTTTCCACAAGTGACGATATGCCTTGAACTTCGTTGTAAGAATCTGCTCTTTCAACCTCAGCCTGGTTTTACGTACTCCAAGTCTTTCTTTGCCAATCAAATCAATCTTCTGTTGGCTAAGAAGATCACTTGATGCCAACAAATCAAGGGCAGATGTATCAGTAGGCAATGATTTAAATAGCACTTCATTCATTTCTTTGGCTATATCATTATTTGCAGATGTGAAAGAACTGTGTAAATCAGACATATGATCACAGTATGTCCATTGCTTCACTGGTAGTTCATCACTAACTTTTATTTTCATGGAATCAGCATGGCACAAAGAAGTTTTCGGCCTGTCATTGTCAATATCATTTTGAGACCCAGCTTCTTTAGAAGCTATCAATGAGCTAAGATCAGCAACTGCACATGCCTTACCCTCAGCAACTCCAGGAGATACAGCACTCTCTTCTGAAGGAACTGTTTTTGCATTGCGAACTGGAGCTGTTTCAACCTCCATCATATCGGCCCCTTTGACATCAGCATCCTATACCATAGGTACCTTAGGAGAAACAATGAGCTCCCCCGGTTTTTTTATCATATCAAATGTATCACAGATATCAGCACTTCTAGAACCTTTGATGTCCCACCAGAAGGTGACAGATTTTCTGTATGTGTCACCCCTGTGGGAGAACTTTCAAGAGTAGTTACAGCCTAAGTATTCACAGATTTAAGTTCACCATCCAATGAATCAATCTGGAGTTCATTCTTTTCAATCTCCTTGGAGATGCTTTCCTTCAGTTGGAGCAGCTTATATCAAGTAGTTTCATTGCCTGCAAACCTTCAATTCCAGCCTGCAAGCACAGAACATCAAATAATTAAACGAGAGAGTGCCAAGCTGAAACACAACATTATGATAGTCATTATGATCAGTTAACCAGACACGTCAAGGGCTTAGTAATATCCCTATAGCTTAAATATCCATCATTCATGCCCAAACAATCAGCAGAGACCTAAGATTTTAAAGTCTAGATAAACAGGTACCCAGTTCAGAGGTGAAACATATGATCGCTGATCGGTATATAGGGAAGGACTGATAGTATTTTCAGGTATCGTAGTATGGTTTCTGCTACAGTCTTGCAAGACTCAGCTGAAAACTACAATAAGAAAATTGTTCCAAAGCTAATAGGAGTAAATCCAGCCCCTCAATCCTAAGCACACTGATGATTTTAAAAACTACATTTCGCCCAATGCAAGGACATTATATGCCTAAGATCCACAAATCTACTCACCTGAAAACTGAATCATAAACCCAAATAGTCAACTCTATCTATTTCAGTTCAAATCAGCACATCAAACAAATAAGATCGCTCACACCTTCTTGAATCTAAAGCTCATGGGCGAGCAAGCAAATCACACGTTCTCGGAGAAGCATCTGTACATTCCCACCGACACCACTAAATCCTATGCCAAGGGCGCTGAGATCCAAGGTTTACCTCCCCAGATGCACCAAATCAACAACTCAACCCGATATGCCACGAGAGTAAAAAATTAGTATTAAACATAATTTTAGAGGAATCATACAGTAATCAGTTCGTTTTCACAGGAAAAACGCAAGAAATGGGAAAAATAATTTTAGAGGAATCATACAGTAATCAGTTCATTTTCACAGGAAAAACGCAAGAAACGGGAAAAATTCCTCCGCTCCAAATGAGCCCTTAGAATAATTAATTACTCACGTAGGTCACTATCAACCATTTTGCATAAGAGAAATTGCACAATCATACTACAAGAGATCGAGCAGAATGCTACTTACGAACAATGAAACTGTTTTACAAGCGATTGAGCATACTGCTAGTTTCTGAATATTGTATGCACCTCAACGCAGCAATCAATCCTAACCTGATAGCCAAACTCTCGCCAAGGCACCACACAAACAAGCATCAATCACCATGAGAGGAGAATTGACAAAAGCGAGAGAGACCGAGAAGCAGGCAGGGAAATCGTACCTTCTAGGCCTTGTTCGATCCACGAGCTGCTGCAGCTTCTCACTCTGGCAGTGCTAGAGCACGTCCAGCACGTGGATGAGGAGCGCAGCGAGCGAGATCAGAACGGATGTGGGGACCGCCGACGCCGGTGGGTGCCACGGAAGCCGAACGGTGGCTACGGGCGGATCTGGAGCCAAGGTGCGGGTTTTCCTCGGCTTCGCCATCGTCCAGCGAGCAGCCGGAATCACAGAAACAGCGGCACTCCATGCAAGTGCAGCCACAGCAGGCGGCGGCGGCGGCGAGGCCGAAGCACGCGGCTGTCGCGGACTCCACTGACTGGATAGCCTCGTCGTTGACGCAGCGGTCTGGAATCGGTGCAGGGTTGGCATGGGCCGGCTTCCTGGCTGTCGGCGTCGTGTCGAAGCAGCTCAAGACACGCTTCGAGGTCACGCAGCAGCAGGCCAAAACCAAGTCAGCGCCACCCCCATTCACCATGCTTGCCGCAGGTCGTTAATTCATTATGTTACAAAACCGCCAATGCTCCTCTCGCTCTCGCGTGCCACAAGGACGTGGAGCAGGAGCACGAGGTCGTGTTGCCCAACGGGATCTAGTACTACGAGATGCGCGTCGGTGGCGGCGACGTCCCGCGACTGGGCGACCTGGTGGTGACCGACCTGCAGGGCCGGGTGGCCGGCAGTGACGGGGAGGCGTTCGTGGACACGCTCGACGACAGCAAGCGGCTGCTGGCGCTGGTGATGAGCTCCCGGCCGTACACCAGGGGCATGTGCGAGGGTGTTGAGCATGTGGTGCGCTCCATGAGGCCCGGCGGCAAGCGGTGGGTGGTCGTCCCGCCGGGCCTCGCGTTCGGCGACGGCGGCGCCGACTTCGGGGAGGAGCATGTCCAGATCCCGCCCGGCGCCAGTGGGTGCCACGGAAGCCAAACGGCGGCTACAGGCGGATTTGGAGCCGAGGTGCGGGTTTTCCTCGGCTTCGCCATCGGCAGCGTCCTGCGTCCCTTGGTTGCGGCGGGACTTGCGGCGTGCGGGCGGGCGGATGGGCGTAGGGCGTGCGGGAGGGCGGTTCGCGGTGTTCGCGGCGGGATTGCGGCGTGTGGGCTAGAAGGCGGGCGGGCGGGCTGGCGGGCGTAGAGTCGGGGGCAGTCTACACCGGGTTTTTAATAGTTAGTAGAGATGAACAGTAGCACCGTACTGTTCACGTAGAATTGTAATCACTCTCTCGCGTCTTCACCTTTGGGCAAGCCAAAGGTATCAATGTAATATTAATACTATTAATATTCACACATAACTTATGAAATACAAATATGTATGAATTAATGAGATGTAGTTATTGTCTTCATCCTTTTGCATTTCTATTCACATATTAATCTGATGAAGGTATGTCCTTCTTGACCTTCGTCTGATGAGCATTATACCCATGTGGAGATAATGCTTCGAAAGAAAAAGGTCCATGATAATTAACAATTGTGTTGCCTTGTTCTTGATCTACAACATTTGAGAACAAGTGACCAACATTGGCGCCCACCTCCGGTGAACTCGAACGACGACCTTCGGCAAGCATCCACCTTCTTCATGCCACCGAAGAAGACAACTATGCCAGGGGCTGCCCTGCAGCCACTGGACACAAATCAGGAAACAATCTCCCTACGAGAACCTAGGAGCCAGAAGAGAAAGGCTATCAGCCCAACAACTCAGGAGGAGGAGTTGGACCAGGAGATCGGGGACTTGGAGGCTATTCATTAGTAAGTACAAAGGAAGAGAGAAAAGATGCTTCGGCTAACCGACCTTCAGAAGAAGATCGACAAACTTGCCAAAGAAATGTGTCACCTTACTCAGGATGACCAAGACCAAAGGCCCCAACACAGGGAGCTTCATCAGGAAGGCCCAATCAATGATGATGAATGGTACAATGATTTTCATCATGGTAACTTTGCTTTTGATGATGCTTCTCCTCTAGCAGCAGAGTTGCAGGCTACCCCGTGGCAACCATCTTACAAGCCACCTCAGCTCCCCAAGTATGATGGGCACTCAGATCTGAAGTTGTTCCTGATGAGCTATGAAGCAACCATATCCTCATATGGCGGCAACACTACTGTTATGGCGAAGTCCTTCGTCATGGCAGTTAGAAGTGTGGCTCAAACATGTGGCAGAACCTCCCAAGTTATTGGGCCCACATGCACCTGCCCTTGTCTCAAAGACCTCAGACGGCTATGCATGTGCACTAGATAACTTAACAGGATCCGTCTGAGTGTCCCAAGGACCCCGGATAAACCACAAACAACCAGGACCGCAGGATTAAGTAAACACAAATCACACACCAACAATTTGCAGCGGAAATCTTACTACCAAATTTTACAAGTTACAACAAATTTACATTATATTTATTGGAGTGGTTACAATAGTGGTTCAAAGAATAAACTTTGAAATGTTATAAGTTATTTATAAGTTTGAAATATATGCTAGCTCAATGACAATCCTCAATAAGAAGTATAGAAGAAGTACTTAGACTTATAAGAAGGTCGAGCCCACCGGCACTTAACATCAATCACAGTCAAAGTGACCCATAACCTGCAGCAACAATGGGAATAAAACCCTAAGTACGCAAGTACTCAGCAAGACTTAACCGACTAAAGAAAAGACTCTCAAGGATATGCTGGCTTGTCGGAAATCAAGGTAAGGCTAAGCAATATTCAAGGACTCATTTTGCAGAAACGCTTACTAATAGTGGATCCTTAAGCCAAACTTTTACTTCACTGGTTAAGTACTTTTCCTGAATCTAGATTTGCCTAATCTAGATCATTCACTTGTCCTGATCTAGCTTTATTTTGGCCAATTCATATTTCACTTATCAACTACGATGAGTGGTCAGTGAGTTGAGTCTCCATATCCGAGGAGCACGATGATTCGAACCGATTATACCCAGCTGGGGATCCCTAACCACACGACATATGTAGCTCTTAACCCTTGCATATGTCAATCGTTCCCACAGATCCTCCACAACATGAACCGGTCCTCGCTACCCGGGAGCACAGTACTCCTCCGTCCAGCCTCTAGCCAGGAGGGTACACGCTACTCCCACCATCTCCCACGCCCAGTGCGCGGTTGTCTTTTCACGTATGGAATAGTCGGGTTCAGGCTTACCAGAGCATGTGGCTAGTTGCAAAGTCTCACCTCATCAGGCCTACATCGAACGGTCCTTACTCGACACAGACGGGCGAACTTTCCTGCTCAACGTCTGGTCTACATTACATATTATTTCCCCAAAACTTGATACCTGAGAGAGGTACCCTACTTGAATGATGAAATCATTGCGACCGCAATGGGTTCATCATCACAAGTCCTTTTATTTCACAACCTCCCATATCCCATGTTACACATCATCTTTTTAAAAAACCATCCTAAATTAATAAGCAGGGCTAAGCATCACTAAATTTTTCTTAAAACAGGTATTAGGGTTGTTTAATCCAGGAAGGAAATGCATCAATTGTATGATCACACGACTCCTATCACCTAATGCATCATTCAAGGTGATAAACTTTTTAAAACAGAAGGAGGTGGCAAATGCACTGGGACTTGCCTTAATAACACTAGGTTAGTGTTTGTTAGGCGATGTCCACTTGACGATCATCTTTGTCCTAGCACTTGATAAGGCAGGTTCGTCCATCAGCATCACCATGCGGAGTAGCCTGCGCTTGGGGTCGACTTGGCTCAGGTTCTCCGCATCACGCGGTTAATTCACGTATCTGAATGAAATGCATTATGCACATGAATGCATATAGACAGGAATATTTCAAACCTAAATAGTGTTACACGATAGCGAATTAAACACTTAGCGGCGAGGCGTTGTACCATTTTATACGAAAACTCTGGTTATCGACATACGACTAAGCGCAATGATTACACTTCTCTAGATTAACTGAATCTAACGCAAACATCATGGAACAACAAACTATACACATTTAATACGATTAGCCTAACACAACTTATCAGCTAATTAATTAAATTCTAAACTTATCCCTCGCTTTATAAATTATACCACATCGCTCACAAAGAACTATTTTAATTTTATTTCACACCTCACGTATTTTACATGTCAATTGTTAATCAAACATTTCAGGTTTGACTACCAAAATATCCTACAAAATCAACGATGACAGCCTTATCGGATAATCATTTGGATTACTAAATCAATTCTTCACACTATTAATTCTCCTTACACAATAATCATTTTAAACTTGAGTTTCACGTGACACGACCACTTTATACTTATGTACACAATCTATTCATCAAATCAATAATTAAGCAAACAAAAATATGAATCAGCTTACCATACTAACTCTAACATGCTATCCGCGAACACGGCAAGGATTCTGGTTCAGCCCTTGCGTCGAGCACTTGGTGAATATCACGCTGCAAACTTCGTCTTCACCCGACTCTTGGGTTTTCTTGATGATGCACGGAACGACGACGAGATCGAGTTTGGAGCGAGCTGGTGAGGTGTAGTCGAGCAGGTTAGCGCGAGCTATGGCGAGGACACAAATTCAGTGAGGACTTTGACGACAGTGAGGTCATGAGCTCTAGCGACACAGGGTCAAGCGACGAACGTGTTCGACGTGCATACGTGAGCCGAACCGAAGGCGAGGAATCCATGAATCGAAGTTCGTCGATAAGCATCATGGAGGAATCAGCGACGTTGCTGCACACACGACGCGACAACGAACGACAACAACCAGCATGGAGACCCGACGCGACTGAGGAAGGGGTTCGACGGTTCGACGACACCGGCGAGGTCAACGACGAGCCAACCAAACCAAAACTCCACGACGCCGACCAGTACACGGGTTAAAGAACAGCGGCTGGCGAAATCCGAGCTGGAAACCAAGCGCCGGCGAGCTGGAGCTGGAGCGCCGCGATGGGGCGAGGGGAGCGCGGCCGGGCGAGACCTCGGCTGGCCGAACTTGGGAAAAGTTGGCCGAGCAGTGGAGCACGGCTGCGCGCGCTAGCAGGGAGATGAGCGGTCGGCGCGATGGAGCTTGAGCAGAGACGCGCCATGGGCGAGCACACGGCCGGGCGAGCTGAGGAGCGGCCGAGCTGGGAATGGACGAGGGAGAGAGAGACACGATTGAAGAAGAAGACAAGAAAGAGAACTGCACGCGGCGGTGGAAAAAATCAGAGACGCGCGCTGGGCATCGAGCTGGGCGATGGAAGAACCAAGACACGCGCGGCAGCAAAAAATATCAGCGAGAGAGAGAGAGAGCGGTGGAAGGAGTGATACGGCTGAGGAGGAAGAAAATATCACGTAGGTTGGCCACGTGAGGATGTGGCAAAGGAAAATTCCAGCGGTGCAAAGGATAGGGACAAACACACAAACAAAAAAATCAACGCTAGCACATGAGAGAGTAAGATAACGTGAAACAATTCTTCACACGTTCCTTTTTGTATAACCAACTATATTTCTTGATTCTAAAATGGATTTGAGTGAGATGAAAATATATCGAATTAAAAGGTAACGACCAAGATATTTGATCTACACCTGATTTTAAATTTAGTAAATACTCTCAGAGTCATATGAATCTTAATCAGTTATTTATATCTAAAAGTGTAGATCTGAGTGAGAAGTAAAAGATCGAATTAAACTAATTGCGGCTTCGATAATTTGCTCTGCGTGATTTGACTGAAGTTAGCCGAAACCTTATCTGCTAATGTACGCTCGATTTCATCGCCAAAATAGTGTGATGAAGAAACAATCCAATTTAAAATCCTTAAATGTTATTTCTCTGTGAAAGAGCGAGGACTGAATTATTGGGCACTGAAAACTTTAGTCGCCGGGTTCTATTTAATTTGTTTGGGATACACTCAGAGGGCTGAACTAAATTTCAAATCCGTCTTCGTGCGAGCGATGAATTTTAAATAATCACCAGACTCGCCAATTTTCGGAACAAATATGTTCCGAACATCACGAAAAATTAGGAGAAGCCCGGACAGATAAAAATAATGTCGAACTCACGACAGACGAAACAGATTAAGACAGAGACTGTTATTATCCCTTGCTTAAATCCATACTCGTTGTTAAATGTATAGTAACACCTGAGGTGTTACAGCCCTCCCCCTTAAAAGAATCTCGTCCCGAGACTCGGAACGAAAGACTTTTAAGAGTAGAGAAGCATGTAACTCATGTCCATATTAGCGATAACATAAGGCAGTTCCAAGCAAAGGCGAGTATCTCAGGATGTGGTTTCTCTAGTGGATATAGCATGTATCGTCGTAAGCTAATTTAGAGATGTCCATCAATAGAGGCAATGTCTGCCAGAAGAACATATAAGGTTTCATGTGTGCAGTTTGCTTTTTCTGATGACACTGTAGTCTGTTGGGCGAGCGGTAGATATGCTACTTTACCTAAACAGAATTAGTTGCAACCTCTTGGGTAAAACACATAGAAAGAGGTTTACCAACAAGTGGTCACGGTAAGTTCATAGCACATAAGACGAGTGTGGATGTCGAATAACATCACAGTTAACTCATGTAAGCCAGAGAATCCATGTCCAAGAAAAATGATAGAGACTCGAAGAAACATCAGTGAAGGTTATCAACAAATGTTGACTTCACGATGAACCGATTTCATTCAGCGCTAGCCTGACTCCGCCTAATCACACATGTTGGAAAAGCACATGTGAGGCGATCGGGGCATGACTAGAGCGATGATTAGGTGGTTATCAGTCGACTTGACTATTTTTTTGTAAGTACTTTCTTAGGATGGGTGGAACTAAAGTGAGTTTAGACAGCTCGACAAAATGATCTCTAAACTCAGCATTTGTTCAAAAAGCAATTACAAGTTAGTAAAAACCAACTTGTAGAACTACTTTGGACATGAAGTAATAAAAAAAATTTACACAGTTAAACACAGATGGGTTCTAGTTTTCGATGGAGACTCCCGAATGGGTAAGAACTTTACTGAAGGAATTCATCAGAGTTATATACCCTTTTGGTCCAACAGTGATGACATATGTTTCTCGATCATTTCATGGAAATAGTCTACGGAAGATACATGTCAGTGTAGTTTCATAATGGATCATAGCCAGAGAATTTGATACCAGCGTACCGAACAGCACTACCATGTGTCGACCGCCACATGATACTTTCGGCTTTACGCGGCACCATAAGTCATTAACTAGGACACCATCATCGAACTAGCATCGATAATGAATCTCACGTGGTAAGAACAATTTGCGCAAAGATAACATATCGATATAGTCTCATAATGAATTATGATTACTAACTGTGATACCAGCGCATGCCAAGTAGCGCAACCATGTGTTGATCACCCACAGGAGGCCCTCGGTTTCGTCGCGACACCATCAATTTTAATCATAACGCCATTACTAGACGTAACCAATAAGAAATCTCATGCGACACAAATAGACTGAGCTAGGATGACAATATACAAAATAGACTCCACCTGTAAGAATGGTTACAAGTAGAGAGTCAAATAGATTATGGACCGATGAGATGAATAAGACATGGCCATAACCTAAACTTGTTGATGAATGAGTACGATGGGAGACTGTTATTTCAGCACCAAGCATATTTCTATGCCCATCGCAGCAATTTCAAGGTCAAGGATGAGCGTCTGATTAGATACACAGGAAAATGATCGGGAGATTAAATTGGTATGCCTTCTAGAGATATGAGGAAACCAAAGGCATTAAATTCAAGAAAATGATCGAACATGTCTTTCCTAGGTTAGGTTGATAAAGCGACAAGATAATCCGCAAGGAGAGGCCAAATACAATAGAGACCTCAACCTGCATCAACTGAGCAAGGGCAGGATCTAGGATGGAAACACGACCACTAAGGGAGTTACAAGTTAATTGCCAAAAACACGGACTCAAGATCCTTATTTGAAGTCCGAATGCATCTTAGGTCTAATAAAGAGACTATCTAAGCATTTGTAGGTATGAGCTTGGTCATGTAGTGATAACGGAAAAATTCAACTTCATCCATGCTTGGAAACTTGGAAGGATTTCAAAGGACTGATAACGATTTGGGTTATGGTTCACTAAACGAGCGGCATAGCCTAGCCTTGGGTTTATGCAAACAAACTACTTGCATTCTACCAGCACACAAGCACGAAAACAAACCCAAGTTGCACTAGCGGTCAAACTAAGAGGAATCATAGGCCACATAATCACAGGTCTAAAGGACACAATAAACAAAGCTAGAAATTGCTTATAGGACAGTAATGCTTCACACCTTTTTCCAATTATTTATTATTGGAATAAAGATGAGGGAAGCATGTTCGTTCACAATCACCAATTATTAGAATAAAGGTGAGGGAAGCATTTTGGTGCATAGGTGACAAACACGATGCAACAATCAGGATGCATGCTCGTCCTATTCGTCCTCACTAATTTTGCCAACATAATGTGGCAATAACGTTCTATATCGGTGGCATAACTACGTCTCTCTCGATATATTGCTAGTCATCAACTACACATACGAGTTCGAAGTTAGTGTACCTGCAGAAAATTTCATCACAACCCATTTCCCAATGATGCAATTCACACATGACAGTTTATACTCCATATATTTCTATATGGAGGTCAGCTCCTCATTAAGCACCGAGCCACGCATAGGCGCCGCTGCCACACTTTAACCATAGGGCAGCTCATTATGGTAACTCACCTTCTTACCTAAGCGTAGGTGCGTCGTTACAAGTATATTACACTTCTCAGTATTCCCATGTCTGTATACCCATACACACACATGGGGAACTGAATTCCCAGAAAAGTAAATACTCCACATCGCGGCCTTCATATATACATATGTAAAACATGTATATAATCAAGTGCTTTTTATGCTCTCCCCTAGACCGACGTTTGTTCGATCATGCTCTCACATCTCACCTTACCTTGAGCGTTGATCCATTCAAAACTGAATGGCCTCAAAAATAACATTACACATGTATGCATTACCCTTCCTAGGTTGTGGGTTATATTCTGAACTAAGCCAACTAGTAGTCCTTAATTTAGGGCTTAACAGAGGATGTCGCTAGCATTATAGTTTTTCAAATCTGTTTTTCAAAACCAAACAATGTGTTTAGTTGAAGATAGGTTTTTCGAAACCAAAACTTCATTTTGAAAATACGTATGTGACCGTTATTGGGGCGAAGGCGAAGACGCTACCCTTCGCTCGATGCCTTCGCCAATCTCGCGGCACCAACGGAGGCGAAACGACTGGCAGTCTCCACCCTTCGTCCAACACGCTGCAGGACGAAGGCCAACGACGAGGTCGCCCCATCCCGCGCCCTCGTCTAACACGAAGGCCCACGTGTAATTCGGCCTATTGTAACAGGCCCCGCGTGGCTGCTGCGCATTACGGGCCTAATTTGTAAAGGCTTCTCTGTAATTACAGTCTGTAACCCTGCTTTATAAGAATATTCCGGGGATAACCTGGGCGCTTGAGGGCACATGCGTCCTTAATCCAAGACGCTGGGCACTCAGGCACCTATAAATACCCCCGCACAGTGCCCTTGAGAGGCTAGATTAACAGAGCAATTGCCTTCCAGAGCTAAAACCTTGTTTGCATTACTTTCATTCCCCCGTTGGATCATCTTGCTCGGGAGAGCAAGTTCCAACAACCGTATTATACTTAATCTTGCTCCGATACCAGCTGTGGCAGAACCTCCCAAGTTATTGGGCCCACATGCACCTGCCCTTGTCTCAAAGACCTCAGACGGCTATGCATGTGCACCAGATAACAGGATCTGTCCGAGTGTCCCAAGGACCCCGGATAAACCACAAACAACCAGGACCGCAGGATTAAGTAAACACAAATCACACACCAACAATTTGCAGCAGAAATCTTACTACCAAATTTTACAAGTTACAACAAATTTACATTATATTTATCGGAGTGGTTACAATAGTGGTTCAAAGAATAAACTTTGAAATGTTATAAGTTATTTATAAGTTTGAAATATATGCTAGCTCAATGACAATCCTCAATAAGAAGTATAGAAGAAGTACTTAGACTTATAAGAAGGCCAAGCTCACTGGCACTTACCATCAATCACAGTCAAAGGGACTCATAACCTGCAGCAACAATGGGAATAAAACCCTAAGTACGCAAGTACTCAGCAAGACTTACCTGACTAAAGAAAAGACTTTCAAGGATATGCTGGCTTGTCGGGAATCAAGGTAAGGCTAAGCAATATTCAAGGACTCATTTTGCAGAAACGCTTACTAATAGTGGATCCTTAAGCCAAACTTTTACTTCACTGGTTAAGTACTTATACTGAATCTAGATTTGCCTAATCTAGATCATTCACTTGTCCTGATCTAGCTTTATTTTAGCCAATTCATATTTCACTTATCAACTACGATGAGTGATCAGTGAGTTGAGTCTCCATATCCGAGGAGCAACGATGATTTGAACCGATTATACCCAGTTGGGGATCCCTAACCACACGACATATGTAGCACTTAACCCTTGCATATGTTAACCGTTCCCACAGATCCTCCACAACTTGAACCGGTCCGCGCTACCCGGGAGCACAGTACTCCTCCATCCAGCCTCTAGCCAGGAGGGTACACGCTACTCCCACCATCTCCCACGCCCAGTGCGCGGTTGTCTTTTCACGTATGGAATAGCCGGGTTTAGGCTTACCAAAGCATGTCGCTAGTTGCAAATTCTCACCTCATCAGGCCTACATCGAATGGTCCTTAATCGACACAGACGGGTGAACTTTCTTGCTCAACATCTGGTCTACATTACATATTATTTCCCCAAAACTTGATACCTCAGAGAGGTACCCTACTTGAATGATGAAATCATTGCGGACACAATGGGTTCATCATCACAAGACCTTTTATTTCACAACCTCCCATATCCCGTGTTACACATCATCTTTTAAAAAACCATCCTAAATTAATAAGCAGGGCTAAGCATCACTAAATTTTTCATAAAATAGGTATTAGGGTTGTTTAATCAAGGAAGGAAATGCATCAATTGTTTGATCACACAACTCCTATCACCTAATGCATCATTCAAGGTGATAAAACTTTTTAAAACAGAAGGAGGTGGCAAATGCACCGGGGCTTGCGTGAATAACACTAGGTTAGTGTTTGTTAGGCGATGTCCGCTTGACGATCATCCTTGTCCTAGCACTTGATCAGGTAGGTTCGTCCATCAGCATCACCATGCGGAGTAGCCTGCGCTTGGGGTCGACTTGGCTCAGGTTCTCCGCATCACGCGGTTAATTCACGTATCTGAATGAAATGCATTATGCACATGAATGCATATAGACAAATCTAAATAGTGTTACGCGATAGCGAATTAAACACCTAGCGGCGAGGCGTTGTACCATTTTATACGAAAACTCTAGTTATCGACATACGACTAAGCGCAATGATTACACTTCTCTAGATTAACTGAATCTAATGCAAACATCATGGAACAACAAACTATACACATTTAATACGATTAGCCTAACACAACTTATCAGCTAATTAATTAAATTCTAAACTTATCCCTCGCTTTATAAATTATACTACATCGCTCACAAAGAACTATTTTAATTTTATTTCACACATCACGTATTTTACATGTCAACAATTAATCAAACATTTCAGGTTTGACTACCAAAATATCCTACAAAATCAACGGTGATAGCCTTATCGGATAATCATTTGGATTACTAAATCAATTCTTCATGCTATTAATTCTCCTTACACAATAATCATTTTAAACTTGAGTTTCACGTGACACGACCACTTTATACTTATGTACACAATCTATTCATCAAATCAATAATTAAGCTAACAAAAATATGAATCGGCTTACCATACTAACTCTGACGTGCTATCCGCGAACACGGCAAGGATTCTAGTTCGACCCTTGCGTCGAGCACTTGGTGAATATCACGCTGCAAACTTCGTCTTCACCCGACTCTTGGATTTTCTTGATGACGCACGGAACAACGACGAGATCGAGTTTGGAGCGAGCTAGCGAGGTGTGGTCGAGCAGGTTAGCGCGAGCTTTTGCGAGGACACAAATTCAGTGAGGACTTTGGCGACAGCGAGGTCACGAACTCTAGCGACACAGGGTCAAGGGTCAAGCGACGAACGTGTTCGGCGTGCATACGTGAGCCGAACCAAAGGCGAAGAATCGATGAAGCGAAGTTTGTCGACAAGCATCGTGGAGGAATTAGCGACGTTGATGTACACACGACGCAACGACGAACGACTGCAACCAGCATGGAGACCCGACGCGACTGAGGAAGGGGTTCGATGGTTCGACGACACCGGCGAGGTCAACGACGAGCCAACCAAACCAAAACTCCACGACGTCGACCGGTACACGGGTTAGAGAACGGCGGCCGGCGAAATCCGAGCTGGAAACCAAGCGCCGGCGAGCTGGAGCTGGAGATGGAGCTGGAGCGCCGCGATGGGGCGAGGTGGAGCGCGGCCGGGCGAGACCTCGGCTGGCCGAACTTGGGAAAAGTTGGCCGAGCAGTGGAGCACGGCTGCACGCGCTAGCAGGGAGATGAGCGGTCGGCGCGATGGAGCTTGAGCAGAGACGCGCCATGGGCGAGCGCACGGCCGGGCGAGCCGAGGAGCGGCCGAGTTGGGGATGGACGAGGGAGAGAGATACGACTGAAGAAGAAGACAAGGAAGAGAACTACGCGCGGCGGTGGAAAAAATCAGAGACGCGCGCTGGGCATCGAGCTGGGCGATGGAAGAACCAAGACACGCGCGACAGCAAAAAATATAGAGAGAGAGAGAGAGAGCGCGGTGGAAGGAGTGATAAGGCTGAGGAGGAAGAAAATATCACGGAGGTTGGCCATGTGAGGATGAGGCAAAGGAAAATTCCAGCGGTGCAAAGGATAGGGACAAACACAGAAACAAAAAATCAACGCTAGCACATGAGATAGTAAGATAACGTGAAGCAATTCTTCACACGTTCCTTTTTTATAACCAACTATATTTCTTGATTCTAAAATGAATTTAAGTGAGATGAAAATAAATCGGATTAAAAGGTAGCGGTCAAGATATTTGATCTACACCTGATTTTTAATTTAGTAAATACTCTCGGAGACTATATGAATCTTAATCAGTTATTTATATCTAAAAGTGTAGATCTGAGTGAGAAGTAAAAGACCGAATTAAACTAATTGCGGCTTCGATAATTTGCTCTGCGTGATTTGACTGAAGTTAGCCGAAACCTTATCTGCTAATGTACGCTCGATTTCATCGCCAAAATAGTGTGCTGAAGAAACAATCCAATTTAAAATCCTTAAATGTCATTTCTCTGTGAAAGAGCGAGGACTGAATTATTGGGCACTGAAAACTTTAGTCGTCAGGTTCTATTTAATTTGTTTGGGATACACTCAGAGGGCTGAACTAAATTTCAAATCCATCTTTGTGCGAGCGATGAATTTTAAATAATCACCAGACTCGCCAATTTTCGGAATAAATATGTTCCGAACATCACGATAAATTAGGAGAAGCCCGAACAGATAAAAATAATGTTGAACTCACGACAGACGAAACAGATTAAGACAAAGACTGTTATTATCCCTTGCTTAAATCCATACTCGCTGTTAAATGTATAGTAAGACCTGGGGTGTTACAAAATATGGTATTGTTCTCTTCGGCCAGGAACAATTACTTTATGGCAGAAGCAGAAGGATATGCTAGTCACCAGTTTACAGGGTTTCCAGACGAAGCCAGTCACTGCCCAAGCTATGTTCCAGTGCACGCAGGACCATGAGGAGTACCTACAGGCGTATGTCCGAAGGTTCTTGTGACTAAGAGCTCAGGCGCCTACAGTGCCCAATGAGATTGTCATTGAAGCCATGATCAAGGGGCTCAGACCAGAACCAATGGCGCAATATTTTGCAAGGAAGCCACCACAAACCTTGGAGAAGCTTCTCCAGAAAATAGATGAGTACATCAGAGCCGATAATGATTTTCAGCAAAGAAGGGAAGAAGCCTACAGATACTCCGAGATGACCAGGGGCTTCGGAGGAAGACTTGACCCTAGGCATGTCAGGTCAATCCATAATCCTAGCTCGAGCGACGACAGGGGGAATCATACCCAAGGGCAACAACACAGTTCTCAATCATCAGAGGCACAACAAAGTTCTTTTAGGCTACCAGCTCCAAGAGGCAGAGGGGGCAGAAGCTTCGGAGGAAGATATGGTAATCAGCCCAGAAAACTGTTCTGTCTATTCTGCGCCAAAGATAAGGGACATACCACAATGGCGTGCCAAGTCACGATCCAGAAGCAGAAGGAAATCGCTGAAGCCGAAGCACGGCAGAACCCGCCGAAGCAGGTCTTGCATACTACTTCGTGCTACTCTCTGTATATCCTAGAGTATGTGGGCAATCAACAGCCTACGGCTTCTATTGCTTTGGCAAGTCACTCCCAAGATTACTAGGCTCAGCTGCCACCACCGCCACCTCTGGCACCTGCGCTGATTCATAATCAACAGCCAGAAGGGCATCGTCAGGCTCAGCAACAGCGTGACCTTCTAGAGGAGTCCGAAGCTCGCACAGTCAACAGCACTGTGCCTGAGTCGAGGCATATCTACTGAAGGTGGAACAATGTTTCTGCCAAAG
Organism: Zea mays; assembly: GCF_902167145.1. Lineage (NCBI taxonomy): Eukaryota > Viridiplantae > Streptophyta > Magnoliopsida > Poales > Poaceae > Zea > Zea mays. Next base: position 113,572,722 of record NC_050100.1, read on the forward strand.
AGTGCCTTGATCCAATGTATTTTTACTCTTTTTTCCTTTACATTTTCTTTTAAAAAGACAATACAAGAAGGTCTAACCTTCAGTTTGATGTAATAAGCCTGTGGTTGCACCATCGAGTGTAACAAAAACGGATCAAGAAGCTCTAAAGTCGTTTCTAAGGGAATGCAGAGTAAGTTACAAAGCTCCAAAGTCATTCCTAAGGGAATGCAGAGCAAAGATACCACCTAAGTAAAAGGTGAAGAAGCTCCAAAGTCATTCCTAAGGGGATGTAGAGCTTAAATGCCACCTAAGTCAAAGGTGAAGAAGCTCTAAAGTCGTTGCTAAGGGGGTGCAGAGCTTAGCTCCAAAGTCGTTCCTAAGGGAATGCAGAGCCGAAAACCACCTAAGTAAAAGGTGAAGAGACTCCAAAGTCGTTCCTAAGGGGATGCAGAGTCTGGGTGTGTACTCGGGTGGGTTTTTATCTTTGACATAAACATCATTTTGCATCATACCATCATATCATATCGCATAGCATCATATCATACATCATTTTGCATCAGCAAAAAGCCGTGGAGAAGAAGGAAAATTGCTCCTTCAAAAATACCTGTCGAATCATGAAAGAATGTGCTGTAACACAAAATATGCCTTCGGCATATATATTTTTACACAGGAGAGGAATCTTCATCAGCAGTATTACTATGCAGCAATCGTGGCAAAATACACACTATTGAATCGACAGAAGGGGAATCTTTTTCTTTGTGAAGCATGAAAAGAAGGGAAGGTGTTTTTCACCAGCGTCTCAAAAACGGTATGTACGAAAGTTTCATGCATCACAAAGAAATATATTACATCAATATACACACAAATTGTTTACAAGTGTTTCTTGCAAGACTAGAGATCATGTTCAACGATATTAAACTAGCAAAAATAAAAGTTCTAGTCTTCCTTCAGGACCTTCTCGGCAGCTTCGTTTAACAGCTTATTGACAGCTTCATCAATAGCTTCATTGGCAATTTTCATAGTCTCGAATGCCTCCTTCAGGAACGGGTCGGTCTCTGGATCATATGGCTCCGGAGGGGGAGATAGTTCATCTGCACCGAAGTATGTTTATTAGTTCCGAAGCTGAAAGGGAAATAGGCTTACACCTTTTCCTAAATTAATTTTGGTGGTTGAATTGCCCAACACAAATAATTGGACTAACTAGTTTGCTCTAGTCTATAAGTTTTACAGGTGCCAAAGGTTCACAACAAGCCAATAAAAAGACCAAAGACGGGTTCAAATAAAGAGAGCTAAAGACATCCCAGAGGCACCCTGGTCTGGCACACCGGACTGTCCGGTGTGCCACCGGACAGTGTCCGGTGCACCAGGGAACTCGACGCTGAACTCCTCACCTTCGGGAAAATGGGAGGCCACTCCGCTAAAATTCACCGGACTGTCCGGTGAAGCACCCGACAGTGTCCGGTGTCACACTAGACTGTCCGGTGTGCCAGCGGAGCAACAGCTACTTCGCACCAACGGTCGACTGCAAACGCATTCAATGCGCTACAGTGCGCGCCAGAGTCAGGGCAGCGCCAAACGGCGCACCGGACAATCTACAGGACCTATCCGGTGCACCACCGGACAGCCCAGAGGCCCCACCTGTCAGAGCTCCAACGGTTAGAACCCAACGGCCGGCTGACGTGGCTGGCGCACCGGACAGTGTCCGGTGCGCCATGCGACAGCAGCCTTCCAACGACCACTTTTTGGTGGTTGGGGCTATAAATACCCCAACCACCCCACATTCAATGGCATCCAAGTTTTCCACCTTCAACACATTACAAGAGCTATAGCATTCAATTCTAGACACAACCAAAGAGATCAAATCCTCTCCCAAGTCCGGAATCACTCCAAATCAAATAGTGACTAGAGAGAGCGACATTTGTGTTCATTTGAGCTCTTGAGCTTGGATTGCTTCTTTTTCTCATTCTTTCTTGTGATCAAACTCAATTGTAACCGAGGCAAGAGACACCAATTGTGTGGTGGTCCTTGCGGGAACTTTGTGTTCCGTTTGATTGAGAAGAGAAGCTCACTCGGTCTAAGTGACTGTTTGAGAGAGGGAAAGGGTTGAAAGAGACCCGGTCTTTGTGACCACCTCAACGGGGAGTAGGTTTGCGAGAACCGAACCTCGGTAAAACAAATCCTTGTGTCTCACTCTTTATTTTGCTTGCGAGTTTTTTTCACCCTCTCTCTCGGACTCGTTTATATTTCTAACGCTAACCCGGCTTGTAGTTGTGCTTAAGTTTATAAATTTCAGATTCGCCCTATTCACCCCCCCCCCTCTAGCGCGACTTTCAATTGGTATCAGAGCCTGGTGCTTCATTAGAGCCTAACCGCTCGAAGTGATGTCAGGAGCATCCGCCAATAGGGAGATCGGGACCAGCGAGAAGCCCACTACAAGCCATGGGAAGGCTCCATCCGGGGAGTCCGCCAACAAAGTGAAGGGATCCCCTTCACACGACAAGTCGCGTTGGAGCGGTGACAAGAAGAAGAAGATGAGGAAGGTGGTCTACTACGAGACCGACTCTTCGTCGCCATCCACCTCCGACTCTGACATGCCGTCCGTAACTTCTAAGCGCCATAAGTGCAAGAAGTTTAGTAAGATTCCCCTACGCTACCCTCGCATTTCCAAACGTACTCCATTACTTTCCGTCCCATTAGGCAAACCACCTATGTTTGATGGTGAAGGTTATAATATGTGGAGTGATAAAATGAGACATCATCTAACCTCACTCCACACTAGCATTTGGGATGTTGTTGAGATTGGAGTACAGGTACCATCACCAGGGGATGAAGACTATGATTCGGACGAGGTCGCCCAAATCCGACACTTCAACTCTCAAGCCACCACTATACTCCTCGCCTCTCTAAGTCGAGAGGAGTATAACAAGGTGCAAGGATTAAAAAGCACCAAGGAGATTTGGGACGTACTCAAGACCACGCACGAAGGAGACGAGGTGACCAAAATCACCAAGCGGGAAATGATCGAGGGGGAGCTCGATCGCTTTCGGCTTCGTCAAGGGGAGGAGCCACAAGAAATGTACAACCGACTCAAGACCTTGGTGAACCAAGTGTGCAACCTCGGGAGCACAAAATGGGATGACCATGAAATGGTCAAGGTTATTCTTACATCACTTGTTTTTCTTATTCCTACGCAAGTTCAATTAATTCGTGGTAATCCTAGATACACACTAATATCTCCCGAAGAAGTGATAGGAAATTTTGTGAGCTTTGAGTTAATGATCAAAGGCTCAAAGAAAATCATCGAGCTAGATGGCCCCTCCACGCCCGAAGCACAACCGGTCGCATTCAAGGCAACGGAGGAGAAAAAGGAGGAGTCTACATCAAGTAGACAACCCATCGATGCCTCTAAGCTCGACAATGAGGAGATGGCGCTCATCATTAAGAGCTTCCACCAAATCCTCAAGCAAAGAAGGGGGAAGGATTACAAATCCCGCTCCAAGAAAGTGTGCTACAAGTGTGGTAAGCCCGGTCATTTCATTGCTAAATGTCCATTATCTAGTGATAGTGACAGGGGCGACGACAAGAAGGGAAAGAGGAGAGAAAAGAAGAGATACTACAAGAAGAAGGGCGGCGATGCCCATGTGTGTCGTGAGTGGGACTCCGACGAGAGCTCCTCTGACTCCTCCTCCGACGAGGACGCCGCCAACATCGCCGTCACCAAGGGATTCCTCTTCCCAAACATCGGCCACAAGTGCCTCATGTCAAAGGACGGCAAAAGGAAGAAGGTAAAATCAAGATCCTCCACTAAATATGCTTTCTCTAGTGATGAAGATAATTCTAGTGAAAATGAGGAGGATAACTTGCGCATCCTTTTTGCCAACCTAAACATGCAACAAAAAGAAAAATTAAAATGAGTTAATTAGTGCTATTCATGAGAAGGATGAACTCTTGGACTCCCAAGAGGACTTCCTAATTAAGGAAAATAAGAAGCATGTTAAGGTTAAAAATGCTTACGCTCTAGAAGTAGAAAAATGTGAAAAACTATCTAGTGAGCTAAGCACTTGCCATGACACTATTGCCAACCTTAGAAATGAAAATGCTAAACTAATTGCTAAGGTTGATTCTAATATTTGTGATGTTTCAATTCCCAATCTTAGATATGATAATGTTAATTTACTTGCTAAGATTGAAGAATTGAATGTCTCTCTTGCTAGCCTTAAGATTAAAAATGAAAAATTAAATGCTAAGGTTAAAGAATTAGATGTTTGCAATGTTACCATTTCTAATCTTAGAAGTGAAAATGACATATTACATGCTAAGATTGTTGAATTAAAAACTTGCAAACCCTCTACATCTACCGTTGAGCATGTTTCCATTTGTACTAGATGTAGAGACATTAATGTTGATGCTATTCATGATCACCTAGCTTTGATTAAGAAACAAAATGATCACATAGCTCAACTTAATGCCAAAATTAATGAGCATGACTTAGAAAATGAAAATTTTAAATTTGCTAGAAGCATGCTCTATAGTGGGAGACGCCCTGGCATCAAGGATGGCATTGGCTTCCAAAAGGGGGACAATGTCAAACTTAATGCCCCTCCTAAAAGATTGTCTAACTTTGTTAAGGGCAAGGCTCCCATGCCTCAGGATAACGAGGGTTACATTTTGTACCCTGCCGGTTATCCCGAGAGCAAAATTAGGAGAATTCATTCTAGGAAGTCTCACTCTGGCCCTAATCATGCTTTTATGTATAAGGGTGAGACATCTAGTTCTAGGCAATCAACCCATGCAAAATTGCCTAAGAAGATAACTCCTATTGCATCAAATGATTCTAACATTTCATTTAAAACTTTTGATGCATCTTATGTTTTAACTAACAAATCTGGCAAGGTAGTTGCCAAATATGTTGGGGGCAAGCACAAGGGATCAAAGACTTGTGTTTGGGTACCCAAAGTTCTTGTATATAATGTCAAAGGACCCAAAACCGTTTGGGCACCTAAAATCAAGAACTAAACTTGTTTTGTAGGTTTATGCATCCGGGGGCTCAAGTTGGATCATCGATAGCGGGTGCACAAACCATATGAGGGGAGAAGAAGATGTTCTCCTCCTACGAGAAAAACCAAGATCCCCAACGAGCGATCACATTCGGGGATGGAAATCAAGGTTTGGTCAAAGGATTGGGTAAAATAGCTATATCACCTGACCATTCCATTTCCAATGTTTTTCTTGTAGATTCCTTAGATTATAACTTGCTTTCAGTTTCGCAATTATGTAAAATGGGCTACAACTGTCTTTTTACGGATACAGGTGTTACTGTCTTTAGAAGAAGTGATGATTCAATAGCATTTAAGGGAGTGTTAGAGGGTCAGCTATACTTAGTACATTTTGATAAAGCTAAACTCGACACTTGCTTAATTGCTAAGACTAACATGGGCTGGCTCTGGCATCGCCGACTAGCACATGTTGGAATGAAGAATCTTCACAAGCTTCTAAAGGGAGAACACATTTTGGGACTAACAAATGTTCACTTTGAGAAAGATAGGGTTTGTAGCGCATGTCAAGTAGGGAAGCAAGTTGGTGTTCATCATCCACATAAGAACATCATGACGACTGACAGGCCACTCGAGCTCCTACACATGGATCTATTCGGCCCGATAGCTTACATAAGCATCGGCGGGAGTAAGTACTGTCTAGTTATTGTGGATGATTATTCTCGCTTCACTTGGGTATTCTTTTTGCAGGAAAAATCTCATACCCAAGAGACCTTAAAGGGATTCTTGAGACGGGCTCAAAATGAGTTCGGCTTAAGGATCAAAAAGATTAGAAGCGACAACGGGACGGAGTTCAAGAACTCTCAAATCGAAGGCTTCCTTGAGGAGGAGGGCATCAAACATGAGTTCTCCTCTCCCTACACGCCACAACAAAATGGTGTAGTGGAGAGGAAGAATCAAACTCTATTGGACATGGCAAGAACCATGCTTGATGAGTACAAGACTTCGGATTGGTTTTGGGCCGAGGCGGTTGTATCTACACCGAATCCTCAAGAAGACATCATACGAACTCCTAACCGGTAAAAAAACAAATGTTTCATATTTTAGAGTCTTTGGTAGCAAATGCTTTATTCTTGTTAAAAGAGGTAGAAAATCTAAATTTGCTCCTAAGGTTGTAGAAGACTTTTTACTAGGATATGATTCAAACACAAGGGCATATAGAGTCTTTAACAAGTCCTCCAGACTAGTTGAAGTCTCTTGTGACATTGTGTTTGATGAGACTAACGGCTCTCAAGTAGAGCAAGTTGATCTTGATGAGATAGGTAATGAAGAGGCTCCGTGCGTCGCACTAAGGAACATGTCCATTGGGGATGTGTGTCCTAAGGAATCCGAAGAGCCACCACATGCACAAGATCAACCATCTTCCTCCACACAAGCATCTCCACCAACTCAAGATGAGGATAAGGCTCAAAATGATGAAGGAGAAGATCAAGAAGTCGAGCCACCTCAAGAGGAGAGCAATGATCAAGGGGGAGATGCCCATGATCAAGATGAGGAAGATGAACAAGTTCCAAGACCGCCACACCCAAGAGTCCACCAAGCAATCCAACGAGATCACCCCATGAACACCATCCTCGGTGATATTCAAAAGGGGGTAACTACTCGATCTCGTGTTGCTCATTTTTGTGAACATTACTCCTTTGTTTCCTCTATTGAGCCACACAGGGTAGAGGAAGCACTTCAAGATTCGGATTGGGTGGTGGCGATGCAAGAGGAACTCAACAATTTCACTAGAAATGAGGTATGACATTTGGTTCCACGTCCTAATCAAAATGTTGTAGGAACCAAGTGGGTCTTCCGCAATAAGCAAGATGAGCATGGTGTGGTGACAAGGAACAAAGCCCGACTTATGACCAAGGGATATTCATAAGTCAAAGGTTTGGATTTTGGTGAAACCTATGCACCCGTAGCTAGGCTTGAGTCAATTCGCATTTTACTTGCCTATGCTACTTACCATGGCTTTAAGCTTTACCAAATGGACGTGAAAAGTGCCTTCCTCAACGGACCAATCAAGGAAGAGGTCTATGTTGAGCAACCTCCCGGATTTGAAAATAGTGAGTACCCTAACTATGTTTACAAACTCTCTAAGGCGCTTTATGGGCTCAAGCAAGCCCCAAGAGCATGGTATGAATGCCTAAGAGATTTCCTTATCACTAATGGTTTCAAAGTCGGAAAGGACGATCCTACTTTATTTACTAAAACTCTCGACAATGATTTGTTTGTATGCCAAATTTATGTTGATGATATTATATTTGGGTCTACTAACGAATCTACATGTGAGGAATTTAGTAGGATCATGACACAGAAATTCGAGATGTCGATGATGGGGGAGTTGAAGTACTTCCTAGGATTTCAAGTGAAGCAACTCCAAGAGGGCACCTTCATTAGCCAAACGAAGTATATTCAAGACATTCTAAACAAGTTTGGGATGAAGGATGCCAAGCCCATCAAGACACCCATGGGAACCAATGGGCATCTCGACCTCGACACGGGAGGTAAATCCGTCGATCAAAAGGTATACCGGTCGATGATAGGCTCTTTACTCTATTTATGTGCATCTCGACCGGACATAATGCTTTCCGTATGCATGTGTGCAAGATTCCAAGCCGACCCTAAGGAAGCTCACCTTATGGCCGTAAAACGAATCTTGAGATATTTAGTTCATACTCCTAAGTTTGGGCTTTGGTACCCTCGGGGATCCACATTTGATTTAATTGGTTATTCGGATGCTGATTGGGTGTAACACCCCAGGTGTTACCATGGCCATGGCACATTTATGCACTAATGACTGTGATCACATGTGGAAGAGAATTGAGAAGAAGAGCATAAAACCTTGGAAACATGGGTTAACTAATAAAAGTGAATGGCAAGGGTTTCAACCACACAAGTGGAACAATGGTCATTTGGAGCCAAGAAGATTAAACCCTAAAAAGGGCACCTAAGAGCACTAGACTTCCAAGCCAGGGATTAGTGGTTAAGTCAACCAAATTGCCAAAAGCATGATCTTAGTTCTTAAACAACTTTTAGTAACCTTGTAACCTAGCAAATGCAGGGTGGGAACATTGCAAAAAGGCCCCTTGAAGACCCCAAATTTCCCCCTTAAGGAGAGAGCACACTAGAGCTCTCTAATTCTTTCTAAGTTAAATTTTGAACCTAATCTAAAGATCCACCGTGTTCACTTAGTAAATGGCACCAAAACCACTTGAGTTGTATACCAAAAATGTGTCATACCACCTAAGGCACCCACTGGAAATGTTTGAAACCCAGCCCAAGACGTTTGACAAGATTTGGCATGGTTTTTGTCGCGAGGTGGACAGAGGGACAAGCCAGATTTGGCGTCCGCAAATCTCCCTACCTAGGGCATATCTGCCATGGGGACTCACATACAAGAGACAGTCCTAGGTGCTAGGAGGAGGCCTGCGCCGGATTTTTGCCAAGATTCGCACGCTTGCGATCTCGGTGAGCTGTTGAACGAGGGCAGAAGAACACTTCCACGTGTTCGACGCGCTCTGAGCGCGCCAGAGCACGCCCAGCGCCCGACCCCGCGCGCCCCGCGCCGCGCCGAGCCACGCCCGTGTCTCCTGCTCGCGCCCGCGCCTATAAAGCCCACCGAAGCTTCAATCGTACTCCCCCGCGTGCTCTCCACCTCACCGGAGCCAGAGATCACCGGCGTTTGCCCTGCAGACAGCGTGCCCGCGGCCAACCGATCCCCCGCCACCGTAGACCGACCAACAGAGCCTTTCCCAGCCGCGCCCGACCCTCGGAGTGGACCGTGCATGCCTCGGTGAAGCTCTCCAAGCAAGGAATCGGACTTTGTCTCGCCGGAGAAGCCAGTCCACGGTCGCCGGACTTCACCCGATCGCCGGTGAACGTAGACCGGGTAAGTCTCTGCACCATTTTTCGATTCCTTGCGCACATTGCCTCTACGTCATCCCGTGGAGCTCATCGTGCCGTTTAATTGAACTAGATCGCCGTGGTTAAGCCGGAGCACCCGCCGCCGACGAGTTCACCCGCCTGCGCACGTGGACCGGCCGATTCCGGCCACCACCGCCGTCGAGCCGTACCTCGCTGTGACCGCCAGGACCTCCCGAAGCCAACCCCGCCCCTCGCCGGACCGCTCTCGCCGCCGGTAAGCCGCGCCGCCCTTTTCCTTTCCGCGACTACTGTTTACATAAGGGGAGGGACCTCGGGGAAGAAGAAGGAAAGGCCAGGGGGTTTTGTGCGCTGTCAGTGACTCAGGGGAATAGTAGCGCAGGGGTAGAAATGAATGGATTGATTTAGAAAGAACCCAGGGTCTTCGGTGCAAAGTAGTTTTCCAGGAAATCTTTTAAAATATTCTGATTTAAATCCAAACAGAACTTGAAAAATCCATAACTTCAGTTTGGTTTACCCAAATCGAGTCAAATCAATTTTGCCTGATCCTAAATAATGTAAAGTACTTAGGAAAAATATAAAACCCCTAAGTGTTACAGAAAACTTTAAAGTTTTGATTTAAATGATTAAATGGTCAAAAGCTAAAAGAAATAAGGAAAAATAGCTACCCTATTTGACTGGGGTCAAGAAAATTTAGAGAGGTACTTAATCATTTCCTAACCTGTTTAAAAATAATAAACCCCTCTGTACACCCCATTAAGATAGAATTTGCCATTTAAAACACTTTTTGCTTAAAGTTAGAGAAAATATTAAAGGTAGTTTAAAATAAGAACGAGGGAACACCCACATTTTTGTTAGTTTACTTATTCAGTATTGTTCACTAGAAAAATTTATTATACCCTTGTTTAGTACAAAATAAATGAGATACCTTTTATTTTAGGAAAACAAGGAAAACTTAGAAAAACCCTAGAAAAATAACCCCAAAGAGAAAACACCCCAAACCTTGGGATAACTAAAGTTTTGTTATTATGAACATAGAAAAAATATGAAATCTGTTGTTTGATATTTTTCAAATAACAAGTTTGTTATAAGCACCTTTTTGGCATAAAACTTTAGAAATTCACAACTAAATATCCAGTAGGCCTTTTTCTGTGATTTTTAACACAGATGCCTAATATCACCTATATATTTGGACAAAAATACAGTTTGGTACAGAAACCTCAATTAAATCACAGCTATAGTGTAAAATGTTGTTTTAAAACTTATTTTTGTTAATTTTGCACAAGTAGTATCTGAATCAGTATCCACCTCAAATTTATAGCACAGCCTGCAGAGACAAATAGTAACCCAGTGTAATGTTTATAGAATTTTTGGAAAAAGTTAAACCACTGTTATAGTTCAAACCCACCCTAGAATTCATAAATAGAAAATGAAAAAGGGGAATTAATAGTGGAGATTAATGTCACCCTAACCCAACCAGCAAAACCCCTTAAATGCCTACTAAAACATCTAAGGGAAATCCAAGTTTCAATCCACTATGCTTATCCCTAGGCAAAACCTAAACCTAAAGTTGATAAGCATAAACCACTAAGAGCCACGTATAACCAGGAAACCCTAAGTTACTAACTAACTTAGTTTTTCTTCACTTAGCATAATGATTATTAAATCCTGCATAATCATAGCATACATATTCTTATTCATTGCATTCGATAGATTGCAACCTCGCTGACGGAGAGTACGTCCTCGTGCCGGAGCAAGGAGTTGCTCAGGAGGTAGCCCCGGATCCAGCACCAGAGCCTGCCCCAGAGGATCTGCCTGCCCCAGCTTTGGAAGGCAAGCCCCGGTTTTATGCATAACCTGTTCTATATGATATTTTACTACACTTAATGTTTGTAGGCTTGTATTGTGCACTTAAGTGTAGGAGTTGATTGAAACCCTAGTTGCATGAACTTAGGAAATCCTTGTTGAAATGGATACTAGTATGCTAGGTCGAGTAGCTGCCTTGCTAATTAGGGATCTCGGTAGAAGTCGAGTGATTTTTCTAGCACTCGCGCGAGGTCAGGAATTGGTTGTACCCACTTTCATATCATATTGATGATTGGTCTGTGGACACGGATCCATGGTGATGCGTGGTCTACGAGATGAAATTCAAATAAGGATTAACGTGTGGATACCTGTGTCAAGCGTTTGAACGTACTAAGCACATGCCGAGAAATATGGTAAATCGGTAAGCCTAGTACTTGATTGAACCTGGCAGTAGACTTTGCCCCTCACGTGACCTGAGACGTGGTCTCCCATTCCGGTTATGGTGGGTACAAGTGCGGTCACTGCACGACGGCAGTCGGGGTCAGTGAGGCATTGTACGCCAAGGCGGTGAGCCCTGATCTGCTGACGGGGAATCGATGGGGACGGTTGATGTGTGTGGGGACGGAGTGCCTCGCCATGTCGTGTGTTTAGGTTTACCTTGCAAGGATAAAAACTCGATTCGAATCGTCTGCTTCTCACAGCTAATGAGACTGCTTGATCCATTGTACTGCATTGAGTAACAAGTGGAAATATGATGATGTGGCAAAAGATGTTGATTGCTAAATTTGCTTGATACCATGAATGAGTAGATAGTACACATCTAGTCTTAAGAGAGTCACACTAAAACTTGACAAAGCTAAAACTTGATTTATAAACTCAGCTAGTGCTTTTGGCAACCAAACCCCACAGCCAAACAGCTGCATGTCTAGAGGTAGAGGAGTAGACTCCTCACACCGGGTAAGTCTAGCTGAGTATTAGTATACTCAGCCTTGCTTGTGGCATAATTTTACAGGTTCCCTGGAGGACATGGTTGCTGGAGTGACTTGTTCGTCCATCTTGCCACCGGGTTGGACAGTCGAGTGGGATCCTGCCTCGGCTAAGGAGGAGCATGAGGAGTGATGGGACAGGCTTCCCCATCTCTCTGTTTATTTATCGTTAGTTTTATTCCGCTGCACTTCGAACAATGATGACTACTTTTGCTAAAACTCCGATGATGATGTAATAAATTCAATACTCCTTAATGTATGGTTTTATGCTTTATTGTATTTGCTCTGTGACTCACCATCGAGTGAGAATGTGGTACTTGATCCTGTCAGTGGCCTAGTCAGACTAGATCCGAGGGATTGACGTGTTATTCCCATTTAAGTGTGGTCTAGCCTCTAAGGCGGGACTTAGGCACTTAAGTTGGAATAATTCGGGCACTTCCGCCATAGCTGGTATCAGAGCTTGTACCACCACAGAGGAATCAATAAACTATAAATACCATCCTTTTTCAAAGTAAAACAGAAACAAATGTTGGATAGATCGTCAGGACGATAAGGATAGACCTAGGACGTGAAGCCTTAGGATAATAGAGGGGTAGCTAGGTGGCTATTTGAGTAAGCCCTACCGGCTACTATAAAGGATGAGAATTCTTCCCTATTCCCTCTACGTTGATGTGAGGTCGTTCGGGACGAGCATGCATGCATCCTTAATTAAACTAATGGATAATTGGGTAAGAACTTTAATACAAAATGATGGCAAACTAAGTACCCCAGTACCATTGTCGTAGCTATAGAGAGGCTGAGTGGTGATCCCTTTTCATTTTATACTTCTTTTTCTTTTACTTACGCTTAACCGTACACAGATGACTTCTCACGGATCCTCGGACGAAGGGAATGCACAGTCCCACACTGACGGACTTGCACGAGAGGGTTTCCCCCGTATTTTGTGGGAGATACTTCAGGGAGCTGGTTACAGGACGCCTCCCTAGTACGCGGTGCAGTTGTTCGAGAAGCACCGAGTGCCCCGCTGTAGGGTGAGGATGACCCTGGAGCCTCATCCCCTATAGCTAGGCTGGCGTTCGCTGGACTCTGAGTCTTTTGGATACAGGGCTGAGGACACTATGGAGGCAAATGCTCTTCACGGACTGACCACCTTCTGCGGATTCCAGCCCTTGGAGCTGTCCACTCACCCCATTGGCTTGTTCCCCGCGGAAAAGGAGGACGACCCAATGTGGAAGGACCGAGTGGAGCATGCCAAGGATATCTGGGCTATCTACCTAGGTCAGACTGCTCACTTGACGGTGCGATGCATGAATGCCCTGTATCGTCTGCAAGTGATGCGTGGAGAGGCAATGTCCCATCTAATGGCATTGTTGGAGGCAACCAAGATCACTTTGGATAACAGAGAGGAACTTGTGGTTGACTTGTCCACTGAGATGGTGGAAAAGACCTACAGGTGGAACAATTGTCAAATGAGATCCAAGAGCTTGAGGAGCTAGTGGGAACGAGGGAGAACACCATCGAGGTTCTCGAGGATCAGCTTATCAACACTCAGCAGCAACTTGTGTAGGCTAACCAGCATCTAGATATGCATCACCAGGAGATCTAGGACATGGAGGCCAACGAGGATGTCGATATCGAGGGAGGAGAGGAGCCTGCCTCCAGCTTGGACACTGCTGGCTCAGGGAGACCACCTTCCCCCGAGTCGAGCGTTGCCTCGTTTTCTCACGAGGTCGCAGGGATAGAGTTAGAAGTCTGTGATGGTAGAACTCCTCGAAGCTAGCTTAGCTTTTGCACCCTTAGGGTACTAAGCTAGATAGAGTTGAGTCTTTTGGGTCATTGATGTAATCATGACAAACTCTTTTGGGAGCATGGTTGATGAATGGTGTCAGTTTTAATTTAAGAAGAAAAGTTTATGCCATGTGAAATCTTTTATAGCATGCAAGAATATGTGGGTTTTACACTTTTTGACTCTTTCACCACAATTGAACCTTGAACCTCAAAAATATGATATTGAGAATATATATGATTTTTCAGATGGCAGGAAGAGCGCGTCATGGTCAGAATGAGCGTGTTCCTCCACCACCACCACCGCCTCCTACTCTGCAAGAGTTAATGGCTCAACAGAACGAGATCTTGCGACAGCTAGCTCAGCGTCAGCCGCCACCTCAGCACTATGGTGGTGGTGACCATCAGCGTCACCCAGCCGCAGCCACTTACCAGGAGTTTCTCAGTACTCAGCCACCGTTGTTCACCAGGGCAGAGGACCCACTTGATGCTGATGTTTGGCTGAGGGTAGTGGAATCCAAATTCCCGCTACTCCATGGAGTTTGTTCAGAGATGACTAAGGTCAGGTTTGCCACCCAGCAGCTTCGCGGACCCGCACGGACATGGTGGGACCACTATCTTGCTATGCAGCCAGCTGACCATGAGGTGGAATGGAGAGAGTTCAAGGAAGCTTTCAGGGGGCATCATATACCAGCAGGCATTATGGACCGCAAGCTCAACGAGTTTCTAGCACTCACTCAGGGAAACCGGACAGTGTTACAGTATGCTCAAGCCTTTAATGACATGTGCCAGTATGCCGGATATCATGCAGACACTGACGAGAAGAAGAGGGACATGTTTAGGAGGGGGCTCAGCACTAAGCTCTGTGACCGTCTCAACACAGTTAGGGCCAACAGCTATAATGAGTTAGTCAACATGGCCATTTCTCAGGAGGACTGTATCACAGCTCGTCAGGCAGAGAAGAAGAGGAAGACCCCTGTGGCAGGACCTTTAGCTCAGCCACAGCGCTTTAGGATCGTGTCTGACACTCAGAACAGAGGACCTCAGTAGCAGGAAGGATGTTGGGTGATCTGACCACAACAGCAGTAGCAGGCACCCAACCGCACCCAGTTTCCAGTGCAGAGGAACAATCAACAGCAGTAGCAGCACCGCCAGGCCAATGACAACAAGTGTTTCACTTGTGGTAGCACTGGGCATTATGCCAAGAATTGCCCTAGAAACCAGCAGAGGCAGGGATAGAATGCCAACCAGAATCAAGGCAAGAGACAGAAGGTGCAAGTGAGGCAGGGCAGGCTGAACTTTACCACCATGGCTGATATTCCAGAGGGTGCACCCGTCTTGACTGGTAGCTTTTCAGTTTTGAATTACCCCGCAATTATTCTTTTTGATTCTGGTGCATCACACAGTTTTATCAGTACCAAATTTAGTGCTGAGTGTCAGTTACCTTTTCTCCACACCAATGGGGGTATCACAATTCCTACACCCAGAGGCAGGGTTGCCACCTATCAGATCAATAGACACGTACCAATTAAGTTGGGTAGTTTCATATTTAAAACCACTCTCTTGATAATGGGATTGGATAGTGTGGATATCATCCTGGGGACTGATTGGTTATCGCGATACCACGCGGTGATTGATGTTGCAGCCAGAGCCATAGAAATCCATTCCCCACTGGATGGCGAGATCACCTTGTACCTACCCGATCATGGTTGTACCCGTTATTGTGCGTTCACCATGATGGAGTCCCCGGTTGAGAGAATCCCTGTGGTCTGTGACTACCCAGATGTTTTTCCAGATAAATTGCTAGGGATGCCACCTGATAGAGATATAGAGTTCGCGATTGAATTGCAGCCTGAGACTGCTCCCATATCCAAGAGGCCTTATAGGATGCCTCCAGCGGAATTAGCAAAATTGAAAAAGCAACTACAAGAGTTGTTGGACAAGGGGTTCATTCGCCCAAGTACTTCACCATGGGGATGTCCGGCCCTATTTGTGAAAAAAAGGATGAGAGTTTGAGAATGTGTGTTGATTACCGCCCTCTCAATGCGGTAACAATCAAGAACAAATACCCATGCCCCGCATTGATGTTTTGTTTGATCAGTTGGTGGGAGCCAAAGTGTTCTCCAAGATAGACCTTCGCTCGGGCTACCATCAAATCAAGATCTGTGCCAGTGATATTCCGAAGACGGCTTTCTCTACCAGATATGGGCTCTATGAGTTTTTGGTGATGTCTTTTGGGCTGACCAATGCCCCAGCTTATTTCATGTACTTAATGAACTCAGTATTCATGCCAGATCTGGACAAATTTGTGGTGGTTTTCATTGATGATATTCTGGTCTATCCCAAGAGTGAACACGAGCATACTGAGCATCTGCACATCGTGCTTCAGCGACTGCGGGATCATCGTCTATATGCTAAGTTGTCTAGATGTGATTTCTGGCTAAGAGAAATTAAATTTTTGGGTCACACCATTTCTCAGGATGGAATATCAGTTGATCCTGAGAAGGTACAAGAAGTGATGGATTGGAAACCTCCTACCACAGTGAGACAGATTCGGAGTTTTCTGGGATTGGCAGGGTATTATCGACGATTCATTCCGGATTTCTCCAGAATTACCAAGCCAATGACTGAATTGTTGAAGAAAGGAGTCAAGTATGATTGGAGCCAGAAATGTGAGGATGCCTTTCATACACTAAGGCAGCATTTGACAACAACGCCAGTGCTAGCTCAACCGGACAACACCAAGCCCTTTGAAGTTTATTGCGATGCTTCCGGTACTGGATTGGGATGTGTCTTAATGTAAGACAACAGAGTCATTGCTTATGCCTCCCGAGCACTCAGACCCCATGAGCAGAACTACCCCACACATGATCTGGAGTTAGCAACTGTGGTTCATGCTCTCAAGATATGGAGACATTACTTGATGGGAGCTCACTGTAACATTTACACTGATCATAAGAGTCTCAAATACATTTTCACTCAGGCGGATCTTAATATGAGGCAGAGAAGATGGTTAGAGTTAATCAAGGACTATGATTTGGAGGTGCATTACCATCCTGGCAAAGCCAATGTTGTGGCAGATGCCTTAAGCAGGAAAGCCCAGTGCAATTGTATGAACATGGATGCAAGAGTCACCACCCTGTGTGATGAGTTGTGCAAACTGGACCTAGAAGTTGTTTCCTCAGGTGCTTTAAATTATATTTCAGTGGAGCCCACATTACAAGAGCAAATCGTCATGGCACAGATTGGAGACAAGGGTGTTCAGGTAATTAAGGAAATGATCAAGCAGAAGGCAGAAAAATACAAATGCTTCCGTCAGGACAACAAAGGAATCCTATGGTTTGGAGATCGATTGGTTGTTCCCAAGAACCCTGAGCTCAGAAAGAATATATTGGATAAAGCTCACCTTTCAAGATTCTCCATGCACCCGGGCAGCAATAAGATGTATCATGATCTCAGATCCTTATACTGGTGGACCAGAATGAAGAGGGAAATTGCTAAGTATATATCTGAATGTGACACCTGCCAGAGAATCAAGGCCAGTCATTTGAAGGTAGCAGGCCCTTTGCAACCCCTTCCCATACCATCTTGGAAATGGGAGGGCATTTGCATGGATTTTATCGTGGGATTGCCAAATACCTCCCGGCACCATGATTCTATTTGGGTCATTGTGGATAGGTTGACCAAGACTGCTCATTTTTTGCCAGTGTATACCACCCACAAGACAGAGAAGTATGCAGAAATCTATATTGATCAAATAGTGCGTTTGCATGGCATTCCGAAGACCATTGTATCTGACAGAGGAGCACTTTTTGTGGCATGCTTTTGGGAGCAGCTCCAAGAATCACTTGGGACCCATGCAATAAGAAGCTCAGCATACCATCCGCAGATAGATGGCCAGACAGAAAGAGTGAATCAAATCCTCAAAGACATGTTGCGAGCCTGTGTGCTACATTATGGTAAAAATTGGGACAAGTGTCTTTCCTTGGCAGAGTTCTCCTATAATAATAGCTACCAGTCCAGTCTAAAGATGGCACCTTTTGAAGCCTTGTATGGGAGAAGATGTAGGACCCCGCTGAATTGGTCACAAGCTGGAGAGAGGGAAATATTTGGACCAGACTTGGTACTGAAGCAGAGGAAAAGGTCAGAGTTATTACGAAGAACCTAGAAGCTGCTCAGGCCAGGCAAAAGAGCTATCATGACAAGAGAAGGAAGCCTCTGCAGTTTGATGTGGGAGATCATGTGTATCTTAAGGTGTCACCCACCAAAGGTGTCCAGAGATTTGGAATCAAGGGCAAGTTAGCTCCTCGCTACATTGGACCCTATGAGATCAAGGAGACTTGTGGACCTGTAGCATATCAATTGAAGTTGCCACCCCACATGTCAGCTGTTCATGATGTGTTCCATGTATCTCAGCTACGGAAATGTGTCCGCTTACCCACTGAAGTGCTACCTGAACCAGAAATTGAGATAGAACCAGACTTATCTTATCAAGAGTACCCCGTCAAGATATTGGATCAGAAGGAGAGATCAACGCGGGCAAGGTCGATCAGAATGTATAAGGTTCAGTGGAGTCACCATTCAGTAGAAGAAGCTACATGGGAGACTGAGGATTTTCTACGCTCTCGCTTCCCCGATTTTCTGCCCAAAAGAGTCGGTACGTAACCTAAAACCCCACCCCCACCTGCCCTTTGAATTCAAATATGAGAAAAACTTAGATGTTAAGGGTAGTGTAAGTTTTGGAAATGACTCAAAAAGGACTTCCTTCTGAAGTCGCAAAGAGAATGACATTCAAAGAGCAGTTAACTAGAGAACTTGGATAAAAGGAGTAACACACCAACACACCTTCATGGCACCCCTCCAAAGGACTCTACCTAAAATCTCGGGACGAGATTCCTTTAAGGGGGGAGGGTTGTAACACCCCACGTGTTACCATGGCCATGGCACATTTATGCACTAATGACTGTGATCACATGTGGAAGAGAATTGAGAAGAAGAGCATAAAACCTTGGAAACATGGGTTAACTAATAAAAGTGAATGGCAAGGGTTTCAACCACACAAGTGGAACAATGGTCATTTGGAGCCAAGAACATTAAACCCTAAAAAGGGCACCTAAGAGCACTAGACTTCCAAGCCAGGGATTAGTGGTTAAGTCAACCAAATTGCCAAAAGCATGATCTTAGTTCTTAAACAACTTTTAGTAACCTTGTAACCTAGCAAATGCAGGGTGGGAACATTGCAAAAAGGCCCCTTGAAGACCCCAAATTTCCCCCTTAAGGAGAGAGCACACTAGAGCTCTCTAATTCTTTCTAAGTTAAATTTTGAACCTAATCTAAAGATCCACCGTGTTCACTTAGTAAATGGCACCAAAACCACTTGAGTTGTATACCAAAAATGTGTCATACCATCTAAGGCACCCATTGGAAAAGTTTGAAACCGAGCCCAAGACGTTTGACAAGATTTGGCATGTTTTTGTCGCGAGGTGGACAGAGGGACAAGCTAGATTTGGCGTCCGCAAATCTCCCTACCTAGGGCATATCTGCCATGGGGACTCACATACAAGAGATAGTCCTAGGTGCTAGGAGGAGGCCTGCGCCGGATTTTTGCCAAGATGCGCACGCTTGCGATCTCGGCGAGCTGTTGAACGAGGGCAGAAGAACACTTCCACATGTTTGACGCGCTCTGAGCGCGCCAGAGCACGCCCAGCGCCCAACCCCGCGCGCCCCGTGCCGCGCCGAGCCGCGCCCGTGTCTCCTGCTCGCGCCCGCGCCTATAAAGCCCATCGAAGCTTCAACCGTACTCCCCCACGTGCTCTCCACCTCACCGGAGCCAGAGATCACCGGCGTTTGCCCTGCAGACAGTGTGCCCGCGGCCAACCGATCCCCCGCCACCGTAGACCGACCAACAGAGCCTTTCCCAGCCGCGCCCGACCCTCGGAGTGGACCGTGCATGCCTCGGTGAAGCTCCCCGGGCAAGGAATCGGACTTTGCCTCGCCGGAGAAGCCAGTCCACGGTCGCCGGATTTCACCCGATCACCGGTGAACGTAGACCGGGTAAGTCTCTGCACCATTTTTTGATTCCTTGCACACATAGCCTCTACGTCATCCCGTGGAGCTCATCGTGCCGTTTAATTGAACTAGATCGCCGTGGTTAAGCCAGAGCACCCACCGCCGACGAGTTCACCCGCCTGCGCACGTGGACCGGCCGATTCCGGCCACCACCGCCGTCGAGCCGTACCTCGCTGTGACCGCCAGGACCTCTCGAAGCCAACCCCGCCCCTCGCCGGACCGCTCTCGCCGCCGGTAAGCCGCGCCGCCCTTTTCCTTTACGCGGCTACTGTTTACATAAGGGGAGGGACCTCGGGGAAGAAGAAGGAAAGGCCAGGGGGTTTTGTGCGCTGTCAGTGACTCAGGGGAATAGTAGCGCAGGGGTAGAAATGAATGGATTGATTTAGAAAGAACCCAGGGTCTTCGGTGCAAAGTAGTTTTCCAGGAAATCTTTTAAAATATTCTGATTTAAATCCAAACAGAACTTGAAAAATTCATAACTTCAGTTTGGTTTACCCAAATCAAGTCAAACCAATTTTGCCAGATCCTAAATAATGTAAACTACTTAGGAACAATATAAAACCCCTAAGTGTTACAGAAAACTTTAAAGTTTTGATTTAAATGATTAACTGGTCAAAAGCTAAAAGAAATAAGGAAAAATAGCTACGCTATTTGACTGGGGTCAAGAAAATTTAGAGAGGTACTTAATCATTTCCTAACCTGTTTAAAAATAATAAACCCCTCTGTACACCCCATTAAGATAGAATTTGCCATTTAAAACACTTTTTGCTTAAAGTTAGAGAAAATATTAAAGGTAGTTTAAAATAAGAACGAGGGAACACCCACATTTTTGTTAGTTTACTTATTCAGTATTGTTCACTAGAAAAATTTATTATACCCTTGTTTAGTACAAAATAAATGAGATACCTTTTATTTTAGGAAAACAAGGAAAACTTAGAAAAACCCTAGAAAAATAACCCCAAAGAGAAAACACCCCAAACCTTGGGATAACTAAAGTTAGAGAAAATATTAAAGGTAGTTTAAAATAAGAACCAGGGAACACTCACATTTTTGTTAGTTTACTTATTCAGTATAGTTCACTAGAAAAATTTATTATACCCTTGTTTAGTACAGAATAAATGAGATACCTTTTATTTTAGGAAAACAAGGAAAACTTAGAAAACCCCTAGAAAAATAACCCCAAGGAGAAAACACCCCAAACCTTGGGATAACTAATGTTTTGTTATTATTAACATAGGAAAAATATGAAATCTGTTGTTTGATATTTTTCAAATAACAAGTTAGTTATAAGCACCTTTTTGGCATAAAACTTTAGAAATTCACAACTAAATATCCAGTAGGCTTTTTTCTGTGATTTTTAACACAGAGGCCTAATATCACCTATGTATCTGGACAAAAATTCAATTTGGTACAGAAACCTCAATTAAATTACAGCTATAGTGTAAAATGCCCTTTTAAAACTTATTTTTGTTAATTTTGCACAAGTAGTATCTTAATTAGTATCCACCTCAAATTTATAGGACAGTTTGCAGAGACAAATAGTAACTCACTGTAATTTTTATAGAATATTTGGAAAAAGTTAAATCACTGTTGTAGTTCAAACCCACACTAGAATCCATAAATAGAAAATGAAAAAGGGGAATTAATAGTGGAGATTAATGTCACCCTAACCCAACCAGCAAAACCCCTTAAATGCCTACTAAAACATCTAAGGGAAATCCAAGTTTCAATCCACTATGCTTATCCCTAGGCAAAACCCAAACCTAAAGTTGATAAGCATAAACCACTAAGAGCCACGTATAACCAGGAAACCCTAAGTTACTAACTAACTTAGTTTTTTTCACTTAGCATAATGATTATTAAATCCTGCATAATCATAGCATACATATACTTATTCATTGCATTCGATAGATTGCAACCTCGCTGACGGAGAGTACGTCCTCGTGCCGGAGCAAGGAGTTGCTCAGGAGGTAGCCCCGGATCTAGCACCAGAGCCTGCCCCAGCTTTGGAAGGCAAACCCCGGTTTTATGCATAACATGTTCTATATGATATTTTACTACACTTAATGTTTGTAGGCTTGTATTGTGCACTTAAGTGTAGGAGTTGATTGAAACCCTAGTTGCATGAACTCAGGAAATCCTTGTTGAAATGGATACTAGTATGCTAGGTCGAGTAGTTGCCTTGCTAATTAGGGATCTCGGTAGAAGTCGAGTGATTTTTCTAGCACTCGCGCGAGGTCAGGAATTGGTTGTACCCACTTTCATATCATATTGATGATTGGTCTGTGGACACGGATCCATGGGGATGCGTGGTCTACGAGATGAAATTGGAATAAGGATTAACGTGGGGATACCTGTGTCAAGCGTTTGAACGTACTAAGCACATGCCGAGAAATATGGTAAATCGGTAAGCCTAGTACCTGATTGAACCTGGCAGTAGACTTTGCCCCTCACGCGACCTGAGACGTGGTCTCACATTCCGGTTATGGTGGGTACAAGTGCGGTCACTACACGACGGCAGTCGGGGTCAGTGAGGCATTGTACGCCAAGGCGGTGAGCCCTGATCTGCTGACGGGGAATCGATGGGGACAGTTGATGTGTGTGGGGACGGAGTGCCTCGCCACGTCGTGTGTTTAGGTTTACCTTGCAAGGATAAAAACTTGATTCGAATCGTCTGCTTCTCGTAGCTAATGAGACTGCTTGATCCATTGTACTGCATTGAGTAACTAGTGGAAATATGATGATGTGGCAAAAGATGTTGATTGCTAAATTTGCTTGATACCATGAATGAGTAGATAGTACACATCTAGTCTTAAGAGAGTCACACTAAAACTTGACAAAGCTAAAACTTGATTTATAAACTCAGCTAGTGCTTTTGGCAACCAAACCCCACAACCAAACAGCTGCATGTCTAGAGGTAGAGGAGTAGACTCCTCACACCGGGTAAGTCTAGCTGAGTATTAGTATACTCAGCCTTGCTTGTGGCAAAATGTTACAGGTTCTCTGGAGGACATGGTTGCTAGAGTGACTTGGTCGTCCATCTTGCCACCGGGTTGGATAGTCGAGTGGGATCCTGCCTCGGCTGAGGAGGAGCATGAGGAGTGATGGGATAGGCTTCCCCATCTCTCTGTTTATTTATCGTTAGTTTTATTCTGCTGCACTTCGAACAATGATGACTACTTTTGCTAAAACTCCGATGATGATATAATAAATTTAATACTCCTTAATGTATGGTTTTATGCTTTATTGTATTTGCTCTGTGACTCACCATCGAGTGAGAATGTGGTACTTGATCCTGTTAGTGGCCTAGTTGGACTAGATCCGAGGGATTGACGTGTTATTCCCATTTAAGTGTGGTCTAGCCTCTAAGGCGGGACTTAGGCACTTAAGTTGGAATAATTCGGGTAATTCCGCCACATTGGGTAGGGTGTAAAATTAATAGAAAGAGCACATCGGGGACTTGCCAGTTCTTGGGAAGATCTCTTGTGTCTTGGGCTTCAAAGAAACAAAATTTTGTAGCTCTTTCTACCGCCGAAACTGAGTATATTGCCACATGCCATTGTTGCGCGCAATTGCTTTGGATGAGGCAAACCCTTAGGGACTATGGTTACAAATTGTCGGGGACCATAATTAGGGGTACCCTCAAGACGCCTAATTCTCAGCTGGTAACCCCCATCAGCATAAAGCTGCAAAGGCCTGATGGGTACGATTAAGTCAGGGATCAGTCCACATGAGTGACTCGATCACGCTTCACCCGAGCCTAGCCTCGGCCAAGGGCAGCCGACCTCGAGAGACTTCCGTCTCGCCCGAGGCCCCCCTTTTTACGGCGGACACATCACCGGCTCGCCCGAGGCCTTGGCTTCGCTCAGAAGCAACCCTGACTAAATCGCCACACCGACTGACCGAGTTGCAGGAGCATTTAACGCAAAGGTGGCCTGACACCTTTATCCTGACACGCGCCCCCTCGGCAGAGTCGACGTGACCGCCGTCACTCCACCGCTCCACTGACCAGTCTGACAGAAGGACAGCGCCGCCTGCGCCACTCCGACTGCGGTGCCACTCGACAGAGTGAGTCTGACAGACAGTCAGGCTTTGCCAAAGGCGCCACGGCGAACTCCGCTCCGCCCGACCCCAGGGCTCGGACTCGGGCTAAGACCCGAAAGACGGCGAACTCTGCTCCGCCCGACCCCAGGGCTCGGACTCGGGCTAAGACCCGGAAGACGGCGAACTCCGCTCCGCCCGACCCCAGGGCTCGGACTCGGGCTAAGACCCGGAAGACGACGAAACTCCGCCTCGCCCGACTCCAGGGCTCGGACTCCGCCCTGGCCTCGGTCGAACGACCTCCGCCTCGCCCGACCCCATGGCTCGGACTCGGCCTCGGCAACAGAAGACAGACTCAACCTCGGCTTCGGAGGAGCCCCCACGTCACCCTGCCTAGGGCACAAACCCGCCACGTCAACAAGAAGCGCCATCATCGTCCTACCCCGAATCGACTCGGGTCACGGAGAACAAGACCGGCATCCCATCCGGCCAGCCCCGCCAGGCTGTGACAAGCTCTGTGACAAGCTCTGTCACGGAGAACAAGACAAGCTCTGTGACAACGGCGGCCCCCAGCTCTCTTACGGAAGCAGGGCGACGTCAGCAAGGACTCGACCGCTCCAACAGCTGTCCCTCCGCCAGGCTCCGTCGCACCTCCGACAGCCACGACATCACGCCAGCAAGGTGCCAAGACCTCTCCGGCTGCCACATTGGCATGTACCTAGGGCGCTAGCTCTCTCTCCGCTAGACACGTAGCACTCTGCTACACCCCCATTGTACACCTGGATCCTCTCCTTACGACTATAAAAGGGAGGACCAGGGCCTTCTTAGAGAAGGTTGGCCGCGCGGGACCGAGGACGGGACAGGCGCTCTCTTGGGGCCGCTCGCTTCCCTCACCCGCGTGGACGCTTGTAACCCCCCTACTGCAAGCGCACCCGACCTGGGCGCGGGACGAACACGAAGGCCGCGGGACTTCCACCTCTCTCACGCTCGACTCCGGCCACCTCGCCTCTCCCCCCTTCGCGCTCGCCCACGCGCTCGACCCATCTGGGCTGGGGCACGCAGCACACTCACTCGTCGGCTTTGGGACCCCCCTGTCTCGAAACGCCGATAGTTGGCGCGCCAGGTAGGGGCCTGCTGCGTGCTGACGAACAGCTCCCCGTCAAGCTCCAGATGGGCAGTCTCCAGCAACCTCTCCGGCCCGGGGCGGTGCTTCGTTTCGGGACTCTTGAGTTCATGTCCTTCGACGGCAGCTACGACATGATACTTCTTCCACCGCCGCGCGACAACGACAATGGCGGCCGACAACCCGCCCGCCGGCGGCGGAATCGACGACATCTTCCCCGCGTGGTGGAAGAGCAACATTCGAGCTCGCTCCGTTCTCTCCCCCGCCAACGGAGGAGGAGGCGGGGCCATCAAGGCCAAGTGGGAGGCCGCGCTTCGTTGGTCGTCGAGCGAATCGACGCCCCCGACGCCCCGACGGAAGGCACGCCGGACGTCGACCTCGCGTTCAAGACGAAGGCAAGCGCCGTCCCCCCGCGACACGCTGACCCCGAGCAAGAAGACGACGCCGGCGCGCTCGCGGAAAGCCTGCAGGACGTCGCCCTCGTACCTGAGATGACGGTGCAACCAGTCCCCGATGTGACTACGTCGCTCCTCGTCGACCAAAAGGTACCGACTAACTCCCATCTTACGTCATTTCGACTCGGCCTCAACCCGCCAAACGACCTCGCTTTGGCGGGCGCTCTCATTGAGGCGAGTGCAACCCCACTGGGGTTTCGTATGCGGTCGCCTTGGGACCGGCTGACGGACGTCTCGACCTACGGGCCCTCTGGGTCCGAGGAAGATGACGATCCCAGCGTCTGTTGGGATTTCTCCGGACTTGGCAACCCCAGTGCCATGCGGGACTTCATGACCGCATGTAACTACTGCCTATCCGACTGTTCCGACGGAAGCCGCAGCCTTGGCGACGAGAGTTGCGGCCCAAGCCGCGAATGTTTCCACATCGAGCTAGGGGATCCCTCCAAAGGCAACCATCTCGGCATGCTGGAGGACGGTGATCTTCCTAGGCCGGTGCCTCGCGCCGACATCCCACGGGAGCTAGCTGTGGTCCCCGCTCCGGCGGGGGGTTACGACCCACAACTCGAGCAAGTCCGCGAGGCGCAGGCCGGGCTCAACGAGGGAACAGGAGCGCTTGAGCCGATCCGTCGGGACGTCGGGCAGGTATGGGCGGGCCAACCCCTGCCCGGAGAAATACGTCACCTGCCCCAAGGTCTCCAGCACCGCGTCGCCAACGATGTCAGGGTCAGGCCGCCGCCCGCATCCAGCGGGGTTGGTCAGAACCTGGCAGCCGCAGCGATGCTCCTCCGCGCGATGCCGGAGCCATCAACCACCGAGGGTCGGCGAATCCAGGGAGAGCTCAAGAATCTCCTGGAAGGCGCTGCGGCCCGACGGGCCGAGAGCACTGCCTCCCGAAGGCAAGGATATCCCTCGGAACCTCACGCCGCGACTTCCCGATTCATGCGGGAAGCCTCGGTCTACACCGGGCGCACGCGCGACACCGCGCCTGCGGCCCCGGGCCACCTCGGCAACGAGCACCATCGACGCGACCGTCGGGCCCACCTCAACGAAAGGGTGCGCCGAGGCTACCACCCCAGGCGTGGGGGGCGCTACGACAGCGGGGAGGATCGGAGTCCCTCGCCCGAACCACCCGGTCCGCAGGCCTTCAGTCGGGCCATCCGACGGGCGCCATTCCCGACCCGGTTCCGACCCCCGACTACTATCACAAAGTACTCGGGGGAAACGAGACCGGAACTGTGGCTCGCGGACTACCGCCTTGCCTGCCAACTGGGTGGGACGGACGACGACAACCTCATCATCCGTAACCTCCCCCTGTTCCTCTCCGACACTGCTCGCGCCTGGTTGGAGCACCTGCCTCCGGGGCAGATCTCCATCTGGGACGACTTGGTCCAAGCCTTCGCTGGCAATTTCCAGGGCACATACGTGCGCCCCGGGAATTCCTGGGACCTTCGAAGCAGCCGGCAACAGCCGGGGGAGTCGCTCCGGGACTACATCCGGCGATTCTCGAAGCAGCGCACCGAGCTGCCCAACATCACCGACTCGGATGTCATCGGCGCGTTCCTCGCCGGCACCACTTGCCGCGACCTGGTGAGCAAGCTGGGTCGCAAGACCCCCACCAGGGCGAGCGAGCTGATGGACATCGCCACCAAGTTCGCCTCTGGCCAGGAGGCGGTCGAGGCTATCTTCCGAAAGGACAAGCAGCCCCAGGGCCGCCCATCGGAAGAGGCTCCCGAGGCGTCTGCTCCGCGCGGCGCCAAGAAGAAAGGCAAGAAGAAGTCGCAATCGAAACGCGACGCCGCTGACGCGGACCTTGTCGCCGCTGCCGAGTACAAGAACCCTCGGAAGCCCCCCGGAGGTGCAAACCTCTTCGACAAGATGCTCAAGGAGCCGTGCCCCTACCATCAGGGGCCCGTCAAGCACACCCTCGAGGAGTGCGTTATGCTTCGGCGTCACTTCCACAGGGCCGGGCCACCCGCCGAGGGTGGCAGGGCCCGCGACGACGACAAGAACGAAGATCACCAAGCAGGAGAGTTCCCCGAGGTCCGCGACTGCTTCATGATCTATGGAGGGCATGCGGCGAATGCCTCGGCTCGGCATCGCAAGCAAGAGCGCCAGGAGGTCTGCTCGGGGAAGGTGGCAGCGCCAGTCTACCTAGACTGGTCCGACAAGCCCATCACTTTCGACCAGGCCGACCACCCCGACCATGTGCCGAGCCCGGGGAAATACCCGCTCGTCGTCGACCCCGTTGTCGGCAATGTCAGGCTCACCAAGGTCCTGATGGATGGGGGCAGCTGCCTCAACATCATCTACGCCGAGACCCTCAAGCTCCTGCGCGTCGATCTGTCCTCCGTCCGAGCAGGCGCTGCGCCCTTCCACGGGATCATCCCTGGGAAGCGCGTCCAGCCCCTCGGGCGACTCGACCTCCCCGTCTGCTTCGGGACGCCCTCCAACTTCCGAAGGGAGACCCTGACGTTCGAGGTGGTCGGGTTTCGAGGAACCTACCACGCCGTACTAGGGAGGCCATGCTACGCGAAGTTCATGGCCGTCCCCAACTACACCTACTTGAAGCTCAAGATGTCGGGCCCCAACGGGGTCATCACCATCGGCCCCACGTACAAACACGCGTTCGAATGCGACGTGGAGTGCGTGGAGTACGCCGAGGCCCTCGCCGAGTCCGGGGCCCTCATCGCCGACCTGGAGAACCTCTCCAAGGAGGTGCCAGACGTGAAGCGCCATGCCGGCAACTTCGAGCCAGCAGAGACGGTTAAGGCCGTCCCTCTTGACCCCAGTGGCGACACCACCAAGCAGGTCCGGATCGGTTCCGGGCTCGACCCCAAATAGGAAGCAGTGCTCGTCGACTTTCTCCGCGCAAACGCCAACGTCTTTGTGTGGAGTCCCTCGGACATGCCCGGCATACCGAGGGATGTCGCCGAGCACTCGCTGGATATTCGGGCCGAAGCCCGACCCGTCAGGCAGTCTCTGCGCCGATTCGATGAGGAGAAGCGCAGAGTGATTGGTGAAGAGATCCACAAGCTAATGGCAGCAGGGTTCATCAAAGAGGTATTCCATCCCGAATGGCTTGCCAACCCTGTGCTTGTGAGGAAGAAAGGGGGGAAATGGCGGATGTGTGTAGACTACACTGGTCTCAACAAAGCATGTCCGAAGGTTCCCTACCCTCTGCCTCGCATCGATCAAATCGTGGATTCCACCGCTGGGTGCGAAACCCTGTCCTTCCTTGATGCCTACTCAGGGTATCACCAGATCCGGATGAAAGAGTTCGACCAGCTCGCGACTTCTTTCATCACGCCGTTCGGCATGTACTGCTATGTCACCATGCCGTTCGGTTTGAGGAATGCGGGCGCGACGTACCAGCGGTGCATGAACCATGTGTTCGGCGAACACATCGGTCGCACAGTCGAGGCCTACGTCGATGACATCGTAGTCAAGACAAGGAAGGCTCCCGACCTCCTCTCCGACCTTGAAGTGACATTCCGATGTCTCAAGGCGAAAGGAGTCAAGCTCAATCCTGAGAAGTGTGTCTTCGGGGTGCCCCGAGGCATGCTCCTGGGGTTCATCGTCTCCGAGCGAGGCATTGAAGCCAACCCGGAGAAGATCGCGGCCATCACCAGCATGGGACCCATCAAGGACTTAAAAGGTGTACAGAGGGTCATGGGATGCCTCGCGGCCCTGAGCCGCTTCATCTCACGCCTCGGCGAAAGAGGTCTGCCTCTGTACCGCCTCTTAAGGAAGGCCGAGTGTTTCGCTTGGACCCCTAAGGCCGAGGAAGCCCTCGACAACCTGAAGGCGCTCCTTACGAAGGCGCCTGTCTTGGTGCCCCCGGTGGATGGAGAAGCCCTCTTGGTCTACGTCGCCGCGACCACTCAGGTGGTTAGCGCCGCGATTGTGGTCGAGAGGCAAGAGGAAGGGCATGCATTGCCCGTTCAGAGGCCGGTCTACTTCGTCAGCGAAGTGCTGTCCGAGACCAAGATCCGCTACCCACAAGTTCAAAAGCTGTTGTATGCTGTGATCCTGACAAGGCGGAAGCTGCGACACTACTTCGAGTCTCATCCGGTAACTGTGGTGTCATCCTTCCCCCTGGGGGAGATCATCCAGTGCCGAGAGGCCTCGGGCAGGATCGCAAAGTGGGCGGTGGAAATCATGGGCGAAACGATCTCGTTCGCCCCTCGGAAGGCCATCAAGTCCCAGGTGTTGGCGGACTTCGTGGCCGAATGGGTTGACACCCAGTTGCCGACGGCTCCGATCCAACCGGAGCTCTGGACCATGTTTTCGATGGGTCGCTGATGAAGACAGGAGCCGGCGCGGGCCTGCTCTTCATCTCGCCCCTCGGAAAGCACTTGCGCTACGTGCTGCGCCTCCATTTCCCGGCGTCCAACAATGTGGCCGAGTACGAAGCTCTGGTCAACGGGTTGCGGATCGCCATCGAGCTAGGGGTCAGACGCCTCGACGCCCGCGGTGATTCACAGCTCGTCATCGACCAAGTCATGAAGAACTCCCACTGCCGCGACCCGAAGATGGAGGCCTACTGCGACGAGGTTCGGCGCCTGGAAGACAAGTTCTTCGGGCTCGAGCTCAACCACATCGCTCGGCGCTACAACGAAACCGCAGACGAGCTAGCTAAAATAGCCTCGGGGCGAACGACGGTCCCCCCGGACGTCTTCTCCCGAGATCTGCATCAACCCTCTGTCAAGATCGACGACACGCCCGAGCCCGAGGTACCCTCGGCTCAGCCCGAGGCACCCTCGGCACAGCCCGAGGTACCCTCGGCCCCCGAGGGCGAGGCACTGGACGTCGAGGAAGAGCAGAGCGGGGCCACGCCAGATCGAGATTGGCAGGCCCCGTACCTGCAATATCTCCGTCGAGGAGAGCTACCCCCCGACCAAGTCGAGGCTCGGCGGGTAGCGCGACGCGCCAAGTCGTTCGTCCTGCTGGGCGATGAAGAGGAGCTCTACCATCGCAGCCCCTCGGGCATCCTCCAGCGATGCATCTCCATCGCCGAAGGTCGAGAACTGCTGCAAGAAATACACTCGGGGGCTTGCGGCCATCACGCAGCGCCCCGAGCCCTTGTCGGGAATGCTTTCCGACAAGGCTTCTACTGGCCAACGGCGGTGGCTGACGCCACTAGAATTGTCCGCACCTGCGAAGGGTGCCAATTCTATGCGAAGCAGACCCACCTGCCCGCTCAGGCTCTGCAGACGATACCCATCACCTGGCCCTTCGCTGTATGGGGTCTGGACCTCGTCGGTCCCTTGCAGAAGGCGCCCGGGGGCTACACGCACCTGCTGGTCGCCATCGACAAATTCTCCAAGTGGATCGAGGTCCGACCTCTGAACAGCATCAGGTCCGAGCAGGCGATGGCGTTCTTCACCAACATCATCCATCGCTTTGGGGTCCCGAACTCCATCATCACCGACAACGGCACCCAGTTCACCGGCAAAAATTCTTGGATTTTTGCGAGGATCACCATATCCGGGTGGACTGGGCCGCCGTGGCTCATCCCATGTCGAATGGGCAAGTAGAGCGTGCCAACGGCATGATTCTACAAGGGCTCAAGCCTCGGATCTACAACGACCTCAACAAGTTCGGCAAGCGGTGGATGAAGGAACTCCCCTCGGTGGTCTGGAGCCTAAGGACGACGCTGAGTCGTGCCACGGGTTTCACGCCGTTTTTCCTGGTCTACGGGGCTGAAGCTATCTTGCCCACTGACCTGGAATACGGCTCCCCGAGGACGAGGGCCTACACCGATCAAAGCAACCAAGCTAGCCGAGAAGAATCGCTGGACCAGCTGGAGGAGGCTCGGGACAAGGCCTTACTACACTCGGCGCGGTACCAGCAGTCCCTGCGACGCTACCACGCCCGAGGGGTCCGGTCCAGAGACCTCCAGGTGGGCGATCTGGTGCTTCGGCTGCGGCAAGACGCCCGAGGGAGGCACAAGCTCACGCCCCCCTGGGAAGGGCCATTCGTCATCGCCAAAGTTCTAAAGCCCGGAACATACAAGCTGGCCAACAATCAAGGCGAGATCTACGACAACGCCTGGAACATCAAACAGCTACGTCGCTTCTACCCTTAAGATGTTTCCAAGTAGTTCATATACCTCGCACCTACGCAAAGTTTAGTCGTCAAGGAAGGGTCGGCCTAGCCCCGGCAAAGCCCGACCCTCCCTCGGGGGCTAAAAGGGGAGAGACCCCCTCTGCGTCGAATTTTTCCTCGAAAAAGGATCTCTTTTTAGCAGGATTACTTTCGTGCTTCTTGACTACTTCGGAAAGCGGATCCTGGAAACGACGGAGTACACGTAAGCAGCCAAGGCTGACCGAGCCGAGGGACTCCTACGCCTCCGGGATACGGATACCTCACTCATCACCTTCTGCGATAAGTAACTCGCGCTCGGATAAAGCGACTCCGTGGACCGAACAAGTCTTCATGTTCCGAAGCTCTCCTGCCGAAGCAGTCCTTCAAGCTTTCTCGACTAAGTCGAGGACAGGGCCTCATGAACGGGTGAAAGTACGCGTAAGTGGCAAGGCCGACCGAGCCGAGGGATTCCCACGCCTCTGGGATACGGATACCTCACTCGTCCCTTCCGCGAGAAGCAACTCTCGCTCACACAAACATCCCTGTTACCGACAGAGTCCAGATGCTCGAAACAAGAGGGAAAAAGACGCAGCTTCGCGAGCACGGCGAGGGTGTGTTTTCTGGCCTCGGCGGCCGCAGAAGGCACACGCTACAAGACGATCTGATCCTGCAGGCTCGGGTCTTCACGCTGAAGGGAGCCGTAGCAC
This sequence comes from Zea mays, assembly GCF_902167145.1. NCBI lineage: Eukaryota > Viridiplantae > Streptophyta > Magnoliopsida > Poales > Poaceae > Zea > Zea mays. The sequence continues at coordinate 113,604,687 of NC_050100.1, forward strand.
CCTCGGCATCGACGACGTCTTCAGCAAAGTCCGACCAGGCCTCGGACGGCGACGCGGACCAGGAACTCCTCCGGGAATCCGGCCCGAGCAGGCGGCTCGGCCGGTTACCCCTGGGGCCTCGGCCAACCGGCCTCCAAGGGCGCCAGCCCGACCCGAGGCCTCGGCTGATCGACTTTGGCGTCGGCTCCGCTGACGGACAACACGGCTAGGCTCCGGCCAACCAGGTTCCCATTCTCGAGCCAACTCCGCCTCTGTTCATACTGATATCGCTACCCCTGGCCTCGGCTCATCGAAGGGCGGCCGAGGGGTCTCTTTAACTAAGCTAGAGGAGCCCCAGACAACAAGGCCGATCGGGCCGAGGGATTCCTACGCCTCCGGGATACGGATACCTCACTCGACACCTTGACACGGGGCGACTCATGCTCGGTAAAGCGGTTCAGATAATCAACAGACGAGACTTAGTGCTCGAAAATGAGGAAAAAACACGGCTCCGTGCCGAAATTACATATATGTTCAGGCCTCGACAGCCACAATGAACAAACCCACCGGCGTTCAAGATGCCATTACGAACGGAACTCCGGTTCCCCCTCCGCAGGTACGAACGACCCCACTCCATGGGGAAGGCCTGCGGAGCAACAGAAGACTGACGAGCGGCTCGCCGCCGCCCGTTCTAACCACGACGACAACCACCCCCGCCCTGGGCAGCGAAGCGGCTTAGGCAGCAGCTTTGGGGCAGGTGTCACGACAGGAAGGCTCTCCCCCGCTAAGGACGAGAACCAGCCATTCAGGCAGGGAGACGGAGACCCAGGTCCACTGGCGCCCTACCTATCCCGGCATGGCTGGAGGAAGTCCCCGTGGGACTCGAGGACGCCGTTCTCCCCCAGGCGCGGGGGGAAGAAAAAGGCAGCCGACCCACGCGGGGGCGGCCCCTCGACTCGCCTCATCTTCCATCTTGGCCTGGATGACGAAAATCCTTGAGGCCGAGGGAGGAGTAGAGGCCGCGGCCTGGCCCGCTTTCCCCACCGTCGAACTGGAGGTCACCATTTTGGGTGACCGCCGGTGGCGGGGTGTGGCCAGGCTGCGTGATGAAAATCCTTGAAGCCGAACGATGGCTGAGAGGTACCAACTCCCATGGGGTTGCGTTCCTCCAACGAGGAGGCGGAAAGGCGGCGGATACCCCCCATCCGGGGGCTTGGAAGATGGAAAGACACGACGCATAAGGGAGGAAGAAGACATGGTTGCCTTCCGAAAGGAGTCTCCCTCCTTTTAAAGGCAACTCTCCCTACGTGCGCCCCCAGACGCCGCGGGCTGAGTCTTCTCCAACACGCTCCAAGGCCCTCCCCTGCGACTCGGGGGCTGGGTCCCGCATGTCATGCAAACCAGCTCAGGGCAGAAGAAACCAAACCGCCGCGCGTGGTGCGCACGACCGTCCAGCGGTTACAAGCGACCCCCCACTTTTGCCCAGACCAACGGGCGGAAGGGGCGGGCAGCCATGCAGACGGCATGCAACCGCGCCAGGTGGACGCGCTTCTCCGACTTCTGACACGCCAGCTTGGAAGCCCAGGCCCACGCGTCAAGCAACCGGCGCGCCAGTTGCTGCATGCAAGCAACCGCACCGCCACTTGTGCCACCGTCGCGCCTCTTCGGTTGCGGAGCCTATGCCGCGACTCGAGGCGACCCGGCGCGCGACCCAGCAGCGCCAGCCTGGCGTGTTGGTCAAAGCGACCGAAAGTGGGCCGGCAGTAATGGCGGTGGCAGGCGGGCGGGCACAGCAGACACGTCGTCAGCCAGGCTCACGTCTCATCCTGGGACAGCAAGAGAGCCTCCTCCCACGGCGTGAAGACGGGGCACCCGTGACCTGTTCCTCGAACGGATCGCGCACGCGCAACGGCCGCCCCGCCAACCACTCGCCCCGTCGCATTAACTCCGCGGCGGGACACGCGGCGCCTCTGGCGGGAGAAGCGCGCGACGCTTCGCCTTCGCCGTAATAACCGCGTCAAAAAGAGGTACGCCACGTCGTTCGATTTCGTTTCCTTTTCCTTTTTCCTCTTTCTCTATCTCTTGCAACAGGGACCGGGAAAGGGGGATACCCCGAAAAGGATCCTTCTCCGCGAAGGAACCGGGCTCCGAGCCCCCCCCTACTGATCAGGGGTTCGAAGACTGGCCCTCCGGAGGGTTCAACAGTCGCCTCAGATCGCGTGGGCCCGACACCCACTACTGGTCAGGGGTTCGAAGGCCAGCCCCCCGAAGGGTTCCATGGCCGCTTCAGGCTACTCGGGCTCCGCGCCCATTACTGATCAGGGGTTCGAAGGCTGGCCCCCGAAGGGTTCACAGTCGCCTCAGACACCGAGCGAGGGATGACCAGGGGTACGTTCGATACATAACCGAGGCTCGGGCTGCGCTCCCGAGGTACCCTAGGACATTTCCGAGACCAGCGGGAACGATCTTGTAACGGAATCCCATCGGAGGGAGGCATCGAGCCCTCGGACCCCGTCGCCAGGGGACCGGGTCCGGCAAATCACCCGCAGGTACTTTTGGGCGTGCCTCTGGGCCCCTAGCCGACCCCCAACGAACGGGGCACGGACGTCCACTCGGATTACCCGCTTGCAGCTCACCGGAGACACCATGTTCGGTGCCCATCGAGGGTAACATGGCGCACTCCCCCCCTCCTCCTTGCGGAAAGGCGACGTAGGGGCGTATGTAAAAAGTCGAGTCTGTCACTGATCGTCCTCTCGCCCTGTGCAGAGGCTCGGGGGCTGCTCTCGCAAAAACCGGCTCCGGCCAAACCGTTGACAGCGTCAACATACCAGCCCGAGAGCTTGGGCCCCGACCGTGCACCCGGGCTAAGGCCAGTTCGCATGAGGGAACGACCAGACCAGCCAAAGCATTACGCAAGGTATTAAGACCTCGAAGGAGTGTAACCACTCCTCCGAGGCCTCGGGGGCTACACCCGGCGGGTGCGCTCGCGCGCACCCACCGGAACAAAATGCAACCGAGAAAGGCTGGTCCCCTTGCAAAAAAGTGCGACGAAAGCCTCCAAGCGAGTGCTAACACTCCCTTCGAGGCTCGGGGGCTACTGTCGGGGACCATAATTAGGGGTACCCTCAAGACGCCTAATTCTCAGCTGGTAACCCCCATCAGCATAAAGCTGCAAAGGCCTGATGGGTACGATTAAGTCAGGGATCAGTCCACACGAGTGACTCGATCACGCTTCACCCGAGCCTAGCCTCGGCCAAGGGCAGCCGACCTCGAGAGACTTCCATCTCGCCCGAGGCCCCCCTTTTTACGGCGGACACATCACCGGCTCGCCCGAGGCCTTGGCTTCGCTCAGAAGCAACCCTGACTAAATCGCCACACCGACTGACCGAGTTGCAGGAGCATTTAACGCAAAGGTGGCCTGACACCTTTATCCTGACACGCGCCCCCTCGGCAGAGTCGACGTGACCGCCGTCACTCCACCGCTCCACTGACCAGTCTGATAGAAGGACAGCGCCGCCTGCGCCACTCCGACTGCGGTGCCACTCGACAGAGTGAGTCTGACAGACAGTCAGGCCTTGCCAAAGGCGCCACGGCGAACTCCGCTCCGCCCGACCCCAGGGCTCGGACTCGGGCTAAGACCCGGAAGACGGCGAACTCCGCTCCGCCCGACCCCAGGGCTCGGACTCGGGCTAAGACCCGGAAGACGGCGAACTCCGCTCCGCCCGACCCCAGGGCTTGGACTCGGGCTAAGACCCGGAAGACGACGAAACTCCGCCTCGCCCGACCCCAGGGCTCGGACTCCGCCCTGGCCTCGGCCGAACGACCTCCGCCTCGCCCGACCCCATGGCTCGGACTCGGCCTCGGCAACAGAAGACAGACTCAACCTCGGCTTCGGAGGAGCCCCCACGTCACCCTGCCTAGGGCACAGACCCGCCACGTCAACAGGAAGCGCCATCATCGTCCTACCCCGAATCGACTCGGGTCACGGAGAACAAGACCGGCGTCCCATCCGGCCAGCCCCGCCGGATGGGCAATGATGGCGCTCCACAAGCTCTGTGACGACGGCGGCCCCCAGCTCTCTTACGGAAGCAGGGCGACGTCAGCAAGGACTCGACCGCTCCAACAGCTGTCCCTCCGCCAGGCTCCGTCGCACCTCCGACAGCCACGACATCACGCCAGCAAGGTGCCAAGACCTCTCCGGCTGCCACATTGGCATGTACCTAGGGCGCTAGCTCTCTCTCCGCTAGACACGTAGCACTCTGCTACACCCCCCATTGTACACCTGGATCCTCTCCTTACGACTATAAAAGGGAGGACCAGGGCCTTCTTAGAGAAGGTTGGCCGCGCGGGACCGAGGACGGGACAGGCGCTCTCTTGGGGCCGCTCGCTTCCCTCACCCGCGTGGACGCTTGTAACCCCCCTACTGCAAGCGCACCCGACCTGGGCGCGGGACGAACACGAAGGCCGCGGGACTTCCACCTCTCTCACGCTCGACTCCGGCCACCTCGCCTCTCCCCCCCTTCGCGCTCGCCCACGCGCTCGACCCATCTGGGCTGGGGCACGCAGCACACTCACTCGTCGGCTTTGGGACCCCCTGTCTCGAAACGCCGACACAAATTAACCAAAGTTTCCTCTTCTATGTGATAATGAGACTGCAATCCGCATGGCGGATAATCCCGTTGAACATAGCCGCACTAAACACATAGCCATTCAGTATCATTTTCTAAGGGATCACCAACAAAAGGGGGATATCGAGATTGCATATATTAACACCAAGGAACAATTAGCCGATATCTTTACCAAGCCACTAGATGAACAAACCTTTAACAAACTTAGGCATGAGCTAAATATTCTTGATTCTCGAAATTTCTTTTGATGTTTCGCACAAATAGCTCATTAATATACCTTTGATCATGTCTCTTTTATATGCTATGACTAATGTGTTTTCAAGTGTATCTCAACCCAAGTCATAGATTGAAAGGGAATTGGAGTCTTCGGCGAAGACAAAGGCTTCCACTCCACTCCATCAAATTACTCATCCTTCGCCGTCGCTCTGGGCAGCTCTCCGTCTTTGGTATAATCTTCACTCATATTTTTCGCCAAAGGGGGAGAAAGTAGTTCCAAGGGCTTATATTTCATTCAAGTATCCATTTTTGGCGATTCATGCCAAAGGGGGAGAAAGTATTAGCCCAAAGCGAAAGGACCGCACCACCACCAATTTTCAAAATTTGAGTTAAGAAAAGGTTTTGAAATGATGAATTTTTCAATTGGTATCCTATTTTTGATAGAATTTCAAATTGGAACACCTTCTTCAAAAACTAATATCTAAAACCCTCTTGAACACTAAGAGGAGGAGTTTATTGAGGGGGAGTTTTGTTTAGTCAAAGGAAAAGCATTTGAAACAGGGGGAGAAAATTTCAAATCTTGAAAATGCTTCTCTAAATCTTATTCATTTACCTTTGACTATTTGCAAAAGAACTTTGAAAAGAATTTACAAAAGAATTTGCAAAAAACAAAACATGTGGTGCAAGCGTGGTCCAAAATGTTAAATAAAGAAACAATCCATGCATATCTTATGAGAATTTATTGGTTCAATTCTTAGTATCCTTTGCACTTACATTATGCACTTCTATATTTGCTTTGGTTTGTGTTGGCATCAATCACCAAAAAGGGGGAGATTGAAAGGGAAATAGGCTTACACCTTTTCCTAAATTAATTTTGGTGGTTGAATTGCCCAACACAAATAATTGGACTAACTAGTTTGCTCTAGTCTATAAGTTTTACAGGTGCCAAAGGTTCACAACAAGCCAATAAAAAGACCAAAGATGGGTTCAAATAAAGAGAGCTAAAGACATCCTAGAGGCACCCTGGTCTGGCGCACCGGACTGTCCGGTGTGCCACCGGACAGTGTTCGGTGCACCAGGGAACTCGACGCTGAACTCCTCACCTTCGGGAAAATGGGAGGCCGCTCCGCTAAAATTCACCGGACAGTGTCCGGTGTCACACTGGACTGTCCGGTGTGCCAGCGGAGCAACGACTACTTCGCACCAACGGTCGACTGCAAACGCATTCAATGCGCTACAGTGCGCGCCAGAGTCAGAGCAGCGCCAGACGGCGCACCGGACAGTCTACAGGACCTGTCCGGTGCACCACCGACAGCCCAGAGGCTCCACCTGTCAGAGCTCCAACGGTCAGAACCCAACGGCCGGCTGACGTGGCTGGCGCACCGGACAGTGTCCGGTGGCGCACCGGACTGTCCAGTGCGCCATGCGACAGCAGCCTTCCAACGACCACTTTTTGGTGGTTGGGGCTATAAATACCCCAACCACCCCACATTCAATGGCATCCAAGTTTTCCACCTTCAACACATTACAAGAGCTATAGCATTCAATTCTAGACACAACCAAAGAGATCAAATCCTCTTCCAAGTCCGGAACCACTCCAAATCAAATAGTGACTAGAGAGAGCGACATTTGTGTTCATTTGAGCTCTTGAGCTTGGATTGCTTCTTTTTCTCATTCTTTCTTGTGATCAAACTCAATTGTAACCGAGGCAAGAGACACCAATTGTGTGGTGGTCCTTGCGGGAACTTTGTGTTTCGTTTGATTGAGAAGAGAAGCTCACTCGGTCTAAGTGACCGTTTGAGAGAGGGAAAGGGTTGAAAGAGACCCGGTCTTTGTGACCACCTCAACGGGGAGTAGGTTTGTGAGAACCGAACCTCAGTAAAACAAATCCTTGTGTCTCACTCTTTATTTTGCTTGCGAGTTTTTTTCACCCTCTCTCTCGGACTCGTTTATATTTCTAACGCTAACCCGGCTTGTAGTTGTGCTTAAGTTTATAAATTTCAGATTCACCCTATTCACCCCCCCTCTAGGCGACTTTCAGAAGCTAAACCAGACTATGAAGCTAAAACACAATAGATGTACCTATAAGCTTAGCCCGCTCGACAGCTTCTTTAGCCCTTTTCGTTGCTTCTGAAGCATCATGTGATTCCTTTTCGTTCCTTTTGATGGCTTCATCAGCGACTTCTCGTCCGCCCTTATGCCATATCTCGGAGTAAAATTTCCCACCGAGGGTAGTAGCTTTGGCTGAAGGATTTTTGATATCATCAAATAAGAAAGCGAAGTTTGACTAAGCTACAGCCTTAGTATGATCACAACCAGCCTTCTCCAAGATGGACGTGGCCCCCCGGGCACCAGCAAAGGCACAAAAATCTCCTCAATCACTATGAATTTCTTTGAAAGCTTCAGCTTCCCCGCTGATCCACTGGATAACTCCATCGGGGTCACCGCGGATAAATCTTTGCTCGGAGGAATAAGCTCCAACCTTAGCGAAGCTGTTTTTTAAACTCTTAGCACATTCTAAGGATACTTTGTAACGTTTTTCTTTGGCAGTACGAAGCTCATCGGCATTCTTTTGCGCTCTTAATTTTTCGATCTCGCATATCTCATGCTTCACCACTTCAACTTCGAATTTTCGGTTGCTTCAGCAACCTTCCTCTTTAATTCTTGTACTTCAGCTTTGTGAGCTTCGGCTTGGGCAGCAAGCTTGGCCTCATTAGATTTCAGTTTATCTACCAAGGAGAGTAATATTTTGTCTTTTTCAAGAGCTTCGTTTCTTAGCGTGATAACTTCTGAGCGCAGATTCCCAAGAGCTATGCGACAGCTCTCATCCTCTGCATCCTTCTGGCCTTTAAAGCCTTGCTTAGAATTAAGCCCTGGAAAACGAAGAGCGAGAATGTAACAGCGGCAAGAAAAACCATAAAAGTAAACAAGTCAAAGTGCAAACACCTTCAGGCTATTGTAAGCAAGACTATCTGCAAGTTGATCTTTCGACATTGCAGATAGGCCAAGTTCAAGCTTCGGATATCCTATATTGTCCATTATTTCCCGGCAGACATGTATTTCTTTACTATCTGGCAGACAGTAAAGGAAGTCATCTTCGTCATTGCCACCATATACCAAGGACCCTTGGAGGTATTTCAGATCCTTGGCATAGTGTTGCACTTTGGCAACCTGCTCTTCTGATAGCTCCTTTCCTGAAGCATGACGAACAATGAACTCCAGCTCTTTAAGGGGTGCTTCAAGAGCAAGAGATTTAAATTTCTTAGGAACACTTTCTTTCTCTAGTGCTATCGATGCGGTTTCCGAAGGTCCAGCTTCGGCAGGAGCTTCTGAAGGTCCAGCTTCAGCAGGAGCGTTGGCTACGCCCGCAACATCAGTTTTCCTTGCATCCTTAATCTGCGTGCTGAGAGCTTCGGCAGAGGCAGGAGCTGATGTCTCTATGGACTCCAAAATAGCATCTAGCACGCTAGCTAGTCTCCTTTTTCTTGGAGTCACTGTGGGAGCATTTATGGCTTCGATAATCCTATTGTACTTGGTGGGCTCAACACCTTCAACTAAACTGCTGCCTTCACTAATTTCGGCTCTTCGGTCGGGTTTGTAGTAGCCTCGACTGGCACAACATGACCTGGTTTTGTGGCAGACAGACGGTCAGACTGAAAGAACTATCAAATCCTAGAAGATATGTTGAGAGCCCGTGCGTTGCAAGATAAGTCCAGATGGGACAAGAGGCTACCTTATGCAAAATTTTCCTATAACAACATTTACCAGGCCAGTTTGAAGATGTCACCGTTTCAGGCACTTTATGGAAGGAGTTGCAGAACTCCATTGCATTGGGATCAGCCTGGAGAAAAGAAAGTGTTTGGGCCCGGCATTTTGCTCGAAGACGAAGAGAACATCAAGATGGTTCAGGAGAATTTGAAGATTGCGCAGTCAAGGCAGCGAAGTTATGTAGATACAAGAAGAAGAGAGCTGAGTTTTGAAGTGGGAGATTTTGTCTACCTGAAGGTATCACCCATCAGAGGAGTCAGAAGGTTCAGAGTCAAAGGCAAGCTAGCACCCCAATATGTTGGTCCATATCAGATTCTTGCAAAGTGTGGAGAAGTGGCCTATCAGCTTAGTTTGCTAGAAGATTTGTCAACAATGCATGATGTCTTCCATGTGTCTCAGTTGAAGAAGTGTCTGGGTGTGCCAGAGGAGCAGTTGCTAGTGGAAGGTCTGGAAGTCCAAGAAGACTTGACCTACATAGAAAGGCCAACGCAGTTTCTGGAGACTACATACAGGGTCACCCGAAGGAACACTATCAGGATGTGCAAAGTCAGATGGGGTGACCACTCTAAGGAGGAAGCAACTTGGGAGCGTGAAGATGATCTGATGGCCAAGTATCCTGAGCTCTTTGCTGGCCAACCTTGAATCTCGAGGGCGAGATTCTTTTAAAGGGGATAGGTTTGTAACGCCCTGAATTTGGGGGTATAAATTTTCTTCTCCAATATTCACCAAATTCAAGCATTACTCTCTTTTTCTCTTTCTGTTTCGCTCCTTCCTCCTATTTTCAAAGCAATATAGAGACTGGTGTCCGTATCGCATGTAACAAAAACCTAAGTTGATATTGGTGTTGCGTCACGCCGGAGCATATTTATTTTATCTGATGTTGTGCCTAGGCGTGTGCTCGTCTAGTTTTGGTTTTCGATTCACGAATTAATCTCGATTAGAAGCAGGCGAGAGCGAGTAGAGGGTTGTCGGCCCGTCCTGTGGCCCAGCCCGCGGCGCGGCCCAACCCGGCCCTGGGCGCGCGCCTAGGCTCCACCTCCCCCTCATTCTCTCTTTCCCGCGTAGCAACCTCCCTCTCCCTCTCTTCCACCTCTCTCCACCTCTCCCCTTGCCCTAGGTTGGATCCCGGTGAGTGGTTGCTGTCGTCCGTCTAGCCCGTGGTGAGCTCCCCTCTCCTCCTTCCCCTCTCTCTCCTTTCCCTAGTCGATCCCCTCCCCAGCGAGCCCCTCCTCATGCAGCCCCCCCCCCCCCCCGGCGTGGCCCCCTGCCCGGCGGCACGGCTCGGCGTGGCCTGCGGCCAGAGCGCGACCGACCGTGGCACGCGTGGCCATGGCGTGGCTCGGCATGGGTGTGGCCAGGGCGCGGCCCCAGCGCACGGCCCTGCCCCGTGCGTGTAGCCCTAGCGCGTAGTAACGTTTTAAATTCAGTTTAATTCATGTGTTGTGTTGCGTGCTTCGTCACACGACAATTCGTTTTAAATTCAGTTTAGATTGCGTGTTGTGTCACGTGCTTCATCGTGCGACAATTCTTTTTATTTCCGTTTAGATCTTGTGTCGTGTTGCGCGTTTTGTCGCGCGACAGTCTTTTAAATTTACCTAAGACCGCGTATAATAATTAAGGTGCATAGTGTAACGACTATTAATCAAATACCGAGCTAATTAGGATCTAGTGCTGATTTTATTTATGCATTGCACGATGGTTAATCAATAGGATTATGTTTAGACAAGTATTTTAATCCATAGTTGCTTAACGTAATTACGTTTTGACTGTAGCCTCGACCGTTGTAATTTCTTTCTCGCATAGTTGTAGATGCGAGCCCTGCGCCACACGTCTGTTTTTTGTTATATTTTATTATGTGGTGTATTGTTTCTTTCTATGTTAAGATTGTGTAATGTATGTTTGAACTCGTATAGATAACGGTCCGTTGGCGGAGTCCGAAGGATTTGCAGGCGAAGACCCTGAGCAGCAGCTGGTTGGTGAAGGCAAGTGTCCTCTAACCTATCTATGTCCTATACATTTTATAATTCACCTCCCTGTATTTACACAATTTATACCTAAGGATTGACTAGTCTTTGTTTATCCTATCCTTATTCACCTATTTGGGTTGTATCATTTTTGGTTTAGCTTTATGCTAGTGCTTCACTTTAATCAATGAACATGATGAGACTTCTTTATGATACGAGGTTTACTTTTGATTATGATGATGGAATTATGGCATTTAAGGGGGCTCAAGCAGTTTCTCGAGTGTCTCTCCGTAAGGACTGGTTCATTGGATGACCACCTGGGAAAACAGTACATCCATGAGGGTGGTATGGGATGCCGTTATCCAAATAATTAGAGGAACTGAGGTGTAGCTTGCTTCGCCGTCGTGCCGTCAATGGGGCTCGGTGTATGCGGCAAGCTCTGCCGAGGGTGGTTTGCCCCTTGGGGAGGAGTGAGGTACATTAAGGAAACCTAACGGGTGGCTACAACCTCAGGGAATCTTTGTAAAGGCTACGTAGTGAAACCTTGTCTATTCACATTGGTATGTTTAAGGGTTTGATCGGCCCGAGGCAAAAAGGGATCACGGCTCGTGGGTAAAGTGTGCAGCCTCTACAGAGTGTTATGAAACTGATATATCAGCCGTGCTCACGGTTATGAGCGGCCTTGGGAGCTCCATTGATTAGAGATACTATGGTTACAGGTGATAATGAGGATAATTATGGTTTGATGATTATGATTATGGTTTCTAGTCTTCTTTCCATTTGGAAGGAGTACTTTTGGGCTAATAACTTGGGTTTAATGCTAAAACCTGGCTCTCTACTAGTAATAATTACCTAACCAACTAAAAGCAACTACTTGATCTTAACCCCACACAAAGCTAGTCCACTACAGCCAAACGAGACAATTGCTAAGTATGTTGATGTGTACTCACCCTTGCTTTACACACCAAACCCCACAGGTTGTCCACATTGCAACCACTACTCAGGAGAAGATAAAGTCGTGGTGGATGATTTTTAGGAGTTCTAAGAGTATGATGAGTTCTAGGCGTGGGTTACTGACAAACCCCCAGTCGGCTGCCTGTAAAGGTCGTGTTTAGCTACGTTTCGTTTTCGCACTTTGGTCTATGTTAATGACTATGTGGATGTCTCGGGCATCATGATGTAATCAACTATTACCTCTTTTATGTTACTATTTGAGCATTGTGTGATGATGTCCGGTTATGTAACTGTTGTGTACGTGAATTGCTGATCCTGGCACGTACATGGTTCGCATGCGGTTTGCCTTCTAAAACCGGGTGTGACACAGACGGTGCTCGGAGTTCAGTTCACCATCGATGATTCCATGGTCTCACGAATTCGTCTTCTTGTTAAGGTACATGTCCCCTCTTCCGCCATCTCAATCTGTGGGGCAGTCTCTGTGTTTCGTGCACTTTGACTTCAGATCTAGGTACCTAGGAGTACCAAATGCAACCGATGATCTTGTAATTTCCTTTTGCTCCTATGCGATGTATGTAGTGCCTTGTTCTAATAGTTTGTCGCATCATCATTCCCGGCTCGTAGATTCGGTTGATCAGCAGACACAGGACAATGCACTAAAATAGGTTCATGTGATCTTGTAATGGTTTGATTTGGTTAACGTGACTGAAACCAAAATTGTTCCAAATTGTGTAATTTGTACATAAAACCAAAATTGTTGTAATGGAGAACACATGTGATACGCTCGAATTACATGGTCATACGACAATGAATTTTTAAGCAGAGCTAATTTCAAAAAGTATTCCTTTCGAAATCTGGTCGTCCAAACACCTAGATTCCAACCACCAGCCAGATTATCCAACACCTAGATTCTTATCGACCAACTTCTCTGCACAGTCAGCTTCTCACCATAGCCAACTTCTCAAAAAAGCTCGTAAGAAAAAAGCCGATCCAAACAGGCCCATAGTACATCTGACCAGCCTTACTGTTGCATTTAATCATCAAAACCTTACACTTGCAATCAATTATGGGAATGAGACTCCTCATCCAACCTAAACTTGAGCTCGCTGCTATGGTCACATAGGAAAACATGGTGGATGCCACCATAGTGATAAGGATGGTGAAGGTTGTAGTGACAAAGGTGGATTGAAGGTGACGTCCGAGGATGCCGAATACAGTGGCAACAACCTAACCCTATTATTCTAATGGACGACGTCAGATAGAGGAGGAAGAGAATGAGCCCACGTCAGATAGATAGAGGAGGAAGTTAATGAGCCCATGCCGCAAGTGGATATCATACTCGAAAAGGTGGACATCAGGCCTAGCTTGCCTCCTCTCAGGCCAACTGTATGCTTCTCTCTCGGCGGACTTCGATCGCTCCAAGTTCGAGGCCACCGAGCTCACCACCTTTGTTGAGCGTCGCGCTGCCAAGCTTTCCTCCTCTCAACCGAAGATACATCAGGCCTAGCTTGCCTCCTCTCAGGCCGAGCCGAGCTTCGCATACAGGTCACGCAAAGGCTGGATTGCGAGCTCACGTTCTATAATACCCAATTTGTAAATAAAAAGAAAGAGTTGATCTCAATATATGTTTTGCCCTCTACTCATTATAACATGGAAAAAAACTATTTTGCTTATGAGAATTATTCATGTGACATAGTTTATTTTAAATAAATACCAGATAAAAACATGAACTTATGCATCATGCTGAGATTTCTATGTTTGTGCATTAAACCAAAACCTATAATCAAAATAAATTAGCTTTAGATTTAAATTGTGCTCCGAAGAATATGGGAGCAAAGGAATTGAGGAATGAATAAAAATAATAATAATGATAATAATACCACAGAAATTATAGCAAAACATTGGTAGTATTATTTATATTAAAGTACTATTAAGATTTGAGAAGTGAAATTCAAATCAACAATTCAAACCTATTTTGAATTATGGGTTTTTGGGCAAATAGAGGAAAAAAAGAAGAAAGCGCTACCTGGGCTGAAACACCACCGTCGGCCCACTCTACCAGACTTTCTCCCCTGCGGCCCACCTTCTTTTTCCACACTCGCCAGCCCAGTCCATTCACCTCGGTGCCAATCGTGTGGGGGTCTCTCTGCCAAGCAGGCCCACACGCCAGGCGTCCATCCGTTCTCGGTCGCCTGCCCGCTGCTGATGGGAACCGCGACTGGGCCGTTTTCACGCTTGGGCGGCCCAAACTCCCCACCTGACGTGGCGCTGCCCCTCGCACTGCGTCCCACTGACTTACCGGGCCCGCATACTGGGTCTTCGTCTTCCCGAAATCCGTGGTGCCCTCCCCGCCGTGGGCATGCAGCCATCGCCGAGAACCTCTGGAGGGTTGTTAGGATGCCAACAAACTCGCCCCAAACCCTTGCCTATAACCCAAACCACCGCTCCTCCTCGCATCCCTCTAGTCCCTGCCTCGACCAGGGTGATTGTCGTGTGAGTTTCGCTAGGGCATAGCCATGAGCCGCTGCCATTGCTCCCTGCTCAGTCACCGCTCGTGTTTTGTCCAGTACGTTCGTGAAGCTCTGGTGGACATACACAATCCGCTCCTCGGCTAGCCTAGCTCAGCGTTGGTGGAGGGTGGCGCAATTGCTCGCCACCGTTGAAGGAAGTCCCGTGCGTCTTGGGTTGCATTGGGCCGAGGCACCACCGCACCGATTCGAGGTAAGACCACCTCCACATCCTTCGCCCTACCCTCCTCTGCATGTGGCAACTGTCGGGGAAAGTTTTAGGGCGCTGAGTCGCGGCGACCGCGCTCGGCTGGAGCTGCTCCGCCGTGATTCCTGAACAACGTGGTGGTCGGGCGCTGGGGGTAGAAGACGATCACTGTGGTCGTGGATTGCTCGGCCAACGACTAGGAATAGATCTCGTGCGTTTGATGCCTAAGTCGTTGATCCGTGCGCGTGTGGCTAGGATTAGATGGCGCTTACCCATTCGGTCTATTTTAATATGTACCGTTGATCATCGATCTGGCGGTGCTGGGTAACTCGCGCTTCTGGCCATCAGATCTAGATCCGAGGCCTGCGTAGCTTACCGGTTCAAAATTAGTACGCTGTAATCGTGGCAGTTCGGATTTGATCGGACGACCGAGATCCCGCGATACCCCTTTGCCCAAACCTTTTTGCATATGAGTCCCTCGATTATTTCAGAATGAACCCGTCGTCCAGCGTACAGGAGCCTGAGTCTTAGAGAAATTGTGATTTAGGCCCCTGCTGTTCCCTGTTTTTGTGCGCGAGATACAGGGAGCAGTGAAAATAAATAATTATAGAAAATGATTTCTAGTATATAAATAATTCCAGAAACTCATTTTATTCATAGAAAATTCATATGAGGTCCAAATTAATCCATTTCAGTTCATATAATTCTATAATATTACTGTTTATCACCTAGTGCCTCTGTTTTGACATAAAAGCCATATTAAAATTAATATCCTAATTAACCTTTTATCCAACACTTAAAATTTTATAAATTCATACTTTCCCCGTTTTAAATCCGATTTGACTCGTTCAAGTTGCATTAGTCTCGTATGAATATTTATTGTGCAATAACAACATTTATAACACCATGTCTCATTATTTTATAATTAGATCTTTATTTAACTTATGTTGGTTAGTCTTGTTAATCTGTGTATCATTATAGACTACTAGAATATGATATATGATCAATTTATAACTTAAATTAAAGTTGAGATAATTATTTATAGAATAACCTCTTATATGATTTATATTAACCAATTTATAATATAGTTTAATATTTTAATCACGCAGATCTTTTATAAGATCGTAACTCCTTAATCGTAACTCCGATCTTAGTAGTTCTCGGTCCCGCGATCTTGTAGCAACGTGTAGATCATTATTATTCAGTTTGTTCTTATGTTTGGTGTGATGTTAATTTTGTCTATATCATGTTTGTTTGTATTGCTACGACTAACGTGAGGTCACGAGGATCTGAAGAATCACCCTCGTAACTGGAATCTCAAGTGCCAGGCAAGTTGTGCCCTTGATCACATTTATTACCCAATAATGTTCTTTATTATCATTATTCAATGCATAGGTTTAAATTTTGATGGGACCCAATAGGTCACCCTAGTCTGGTTATCTTTTACCTTGTTTACCCCTGAATCACTTGGGTAGTTTTGCTATTGCCTTATATGGTTTTGGGTTAATATTTCATTCTATCCATGTTCCAATTATTCTGTTATTTTATTTATGTTAATGTCAAGATCATTAATGTTAATTGGAACATGGAGCTTAACTTGAAAAACACGTGCCACTACAAGGGTGGAATGGGACGCCCTTGGCTGACTAATTAGGAAAGCTAGTGGAAGACTACCTTACCCGAAAGGGGCAAGGGCAGTAGGGGAGTTGCATGCAAGGAGGTTCTTGGGTTGATTTTGCTGCGATGGCGGTCAGACGAGAGATTCTTGCAAGTAGTCTTCCCATAACTGTAGCGGGTTTTCGGAAGCTAGTGGAACTTTGTAAAGGCCTCGTAGTGGATCCCTAGCCATTCACCTCGGTAGTGTCTAAGGGCCCTGTAAACCCTGGCGACATGGGATACACGACTTTATGGGTACAGGGTACAACCTCTGCAGAGTGTAAAACTGGTATACTAGCCGAGCTCACGGTCATAAGCAGCTCAGAACTCTCGCATGATTAATTTATGGAACTTAAATTCAATTTGTCATTTGCATTTGCATGGGTTTATTATTAATTTTGTTCTATTATTGTTATTATGGTTTGGTATTTACTTACATCTAGTAATTGTTAATAAAATTTTGACCAACTTTAAAAGCAATGCTCAGCTTTAACCATTCTCTTTGGTAAGCCTTACACTTCACATGATCTTCCACCTTTGGTGAGTTCATGCCACATTATTCTCCATAATTTGATGAGTGATGAACATGTGTGAGCTCACCCTTGCTGTCTC
Source organism: Zea mays (assembly GCF_902167145.1). Classification (NCBI taxonomy): domain Eukaryota; kingdom Viridiplantae; phylum Streptophyta; class Magnoliopsida; order Poales; family Poaceae; genus Zea; species Zea mays. The sequence continues at coordinate 113,621,179 of NC_050100.1, forward strand.
ACACCCCCACAGGAAAAGATCAGGTGGTTCAAGAGGGGCCACATATTGAGGAGTTCGATTCGATCTAGGTGGCGTCTCCCAGTTGACTTTCTGGCGCCAAGGATGGATTTTAGATCCTTTTATATTTATGGCCCAGGCACGGGCCAGATGCACGCCGAACACAACTATGGCTCATGCACGTCATGCCGGCCTACTGACTGTGTCAGGCCAGCCTGTTAGCCCGTCGACACATTTGATTAAACCAGCATAAAATGTTAAAAACGGTGCAGGAGGTGGGGTTCGAACCGATGCCCTGACGGAAGAATGGTGGGAGACACTGGGTCAAGCTATCTAACCATTAGAACATCATGCTCAAATGTTTTTGATATTGAATATAAATTATATATATACATTTTTTTGTAAAATTTAAAAAATATAATCGTGTCGGGCTAGGCCAACACTACGGGGCGAGGCTACAGCCCGAGCACGGCACGACGTTCTTGACTCTTGCAAGCATTATGTTGTTTCTGAAACCACATTGACGCAATGGACTCCATGGTGTTTAAGGTTGCTGAATTGGATGGAGCGCATCCAATTTTTATTGATGCCTGACTTTAGCAATCACTCCATATTTTGATCTATCTTTTTTATAAGTTTGACTTCATGTGACTTATTTTAGAAACTTGAGCTCACAAACTTTCTCTTATTTGGTTTCTGTATGGTAGAATTATGTCATTTTATAATCTCTGTTCGTTCAGTTAGTCGTTGTGAACTCTCTTCTAATCGCTCACTTCATTGGTCGTGTTGTACCAAGACATATTGCATGGAGTAAACAATAACATAATTAGCCAAATAAAAAAAATATTATACAGAGAGTGGAGACAGTCAATAAAAAATCTTGAAATTTTTTTGATGGATAGTTTACGTGGGTATTGTTGTAAGCCGTCGTAACGCACGGACAACCGACTAGTTTCTATAATGGATTTCTTATGTGGAATACTAATGGATAGGGCCTCGTTGCTAAGTGCTATAAGATCCAGTGCACTGGAACTCGTGGTTATGGGATGTGGCTATTTATCTATCTCTTGACTTGCAATAGGTGTAGAGCAGGTTTGAAAAGGATTTTAGAGTATCTAGGGTTGGGCCATGAGGGTCTCTTAACCCCTTCTTTTTTCTATACATCGGAGTTATTTCATAAGAACTTGCCGTGGTAAGGGGAAGAAGCACACTTGAAGAGTGCAATATAATAGATACTAGTCAGTTGCCCGTGCGTTGCGACGGCTTACAACAATACCCATGTAAAATATCCACCAAAAAAATTCAAAATTTTTTATTGATTGTCTCCGCTATCCGTATAATATTTTTTGATTTGGCTAATTAATGTTATTGTTTACTCATGCAATATATCATGGTACAACACAGTCAATAAAGTGAGCGATTAGAAGAGAATTCACAACGACTGACTGAACGAACATAGATTATAAAATGACATAATTCCATCATACAGAGACCAAATAAGAGAAAGTTTATGAGCTCAAGTTTCTAAAATAAGTCACATGAATTCAAACTTATAAAAAAGATGGATCAAAATATGGAGTGATTGCTAAAGCCAGGTATCAATAAAAACTGTATGGGCTCCATATAAATTATGCTACTTCATAGCAATTACTAACATTTAAAACCAATAAATAACCTTTTATTTTACTGTTAGTGTGACAAATCATTGTTGCTCCATCCAATTCAGCAACCTCAAACACCATGGAGTCCATTGCACCAATGTGGTCTCAGAAACAACCTAATGCTTGCAAGAGCCAAGAACGTCGTGTCGTGCTTGGGCTGTAGCCTCGGTCCATAGTGCTAGCCCGGCCCGACACAATTATATTTTTTATTTTAAAAAAGCGTATATACATATATATACAATTTATATTCAATATTAAAAACATCTGAGCATGATGTTCTACTGGTTAGACAGCTTCACCCAGTGTTTCCTGCCCTTGTTCCATCAGAGCATGGGTTCAAACCCCACCTCATGCACCACTTTTTAACATTTTACGCTAATTTAATCAAATGGGCCGACAAGCTGGTCCGTCATAGTCTGCTCCATATATAGGCGTGCAACAAATTAATTTAAAATAAATGTGAGAGGTTATTTGTAAAAAGATGACGCGTGACGACCGTTGAAACTGGTGCTTTAAGTATAGTATATGCTCCGCCACCTCCACCTCCACCTCAGGTGCTTCAATTTAGTTTAGACTTGTGGTTTGTATTAACCTTTCAAATTTTGACTAAACTTGATTTTGTAGGGATTCGGGGTTATGGGCCACAACACGCTACCACCAGTGATACCAGCACCAGGAGGAGCTTATGTAGGGGAGGGAGCTACTACAAGAGAGGCTAGTTTGACAAACAGTTCATTTGAATAGTGGTCATGTAAACATTGTATTTACTAATGTCTTCTTTTTTCTTTCGAATCCAAACCAGTTAAACGACTTCGTTAACGAGTTGTTCGCTTCTAGAGGTAGTGGTCACAACTCAAACTACCCCAATATGTGATAGTTTGAATCTTGTACTGAATTGTGAGTTTGTGTTATGTTGTGTAATGAACTATGTGATGTATTTGTGAACAATTGTGAACTTTGGACTCAAGTAGTATTTTGGTGAACTGTGATGTACTTATGAATAATTGTGATATTGTGTGTAATTGTGGAATTACATTTTCTGTCATATTATTGTGATTATATTGTGGTTGAAATTGCTGTTTTTTGCATTTTATTTCATTTTTTCTCTAAAATTGCTTATTTTCAGTGGCCAAATGGGGCCGCCGAAAATAGAGTGGGAAATTTTCGACGGCCGCTAATTTTCGGCGGGTGAGCTCTGCTGTCGAAAATAAAGTTTAACTTTCGGCGGCTTGTGGCCGGCCGCCAAAAATAACTTATTTTTGGCAGTCGAGCTCTGGCCGCCAAAAATTAACCTTTATTTTTTGCTAATTTTTTTGACGGCTAAAAGCCGTCGAAAATAGGCCCGAAAATGCCTGTAGCTGATGTAGTGCTAGCGTACGGTGCAGACTTCTATGGTAGCATAGGGGAGATCGATGACACACACATCTATACTATATTTAAAGCACCAGTTTCAACAGTCGTCATGCGTCATCTTTTTACAAATAACCCATCACAGCTGTTTCAAATTAATCTGCTACACGTCTATATAGATGGCCAAACGGCGACCGGCACGGGCTAGACGCACGCGGGCCACAACTATGGCCCAGGCACGTCATATCGGTCTGCTATCTGTGTCGGGCTAACCCGTTAACCCGTCGACCCATTTAATTAAATCAGTGTAAAATGTTAAAAAACGGTGCAGAAGGTGGGGGTTCGAACCCATGTCCAGATGGAAGAAAGACGAAAGACATTGGGTGAAACTGTCTAACCAGTAGAACATTATGCTAAAATGTTTTTAATATTGAATATAAATTGTATATAGGTATATATGTATTTTTGTAAAATAAAAAAATAATCGTGTCGGACCGGGCCAGCACTACGGGCTGAGGCTACAGCCCAAGCACGACACGACGTTCTTGGCTCTTGCAAACATTAGGTCGTTTCTGAGACCACATTGGCGCAATGGACTAAATGGTGTTTGAGGTTGCTGAATTGGATAGAGAAACAATGATTTGTCACACTAACAACAAAATGAAAGGTTATTTGTTGGTTTTAAATGTTAGTAATTGCTACGAAGTAGCATAATTTATATGGAGCGCATCCGGTTTTTATTGATACCTGACTTTAGCAATCACTCCATATTTTTGATTTGTCTTTTTTATAAGTTTGACTTCATGAGACTTATTTTAGAAACTTGAGCTCACAAATTTTGTCTTATTTGGTCTCTGTATGATGGAATTATGTCATTTTATAATCTTTGTTCATCCAGTCAGTCGTTGTGAACTATTTTCTAATCGCTCACTTTATTGGTCGTGTTGTACCAAGACATATTGCATGAGTAAACAATAACATCAGTTAGCTAAATCAAAAAATATTATACGGATAGCGGAGACAATCAATAAAAAATATTGAATTTTTTGGTGGATATTTTACGTGGGTATTGTTGTAAGCCGTCGCAACGCACGGGCAACCGACTAGTATACTTGGGCTGTAGCAACCGACTAGTATACTAGCCGACAAGCTGGTCCGTCATAGTCTGCTCCATATATAGGCGTGCAACGAATTAATTTAAAATAAATGTGAGGGGTTATTTGTAAAAAGATGACGCGTGACGACCGTTGAAACTGGTGCTTTAAGTATAGTACTAGTCGGTTGCCCGTGCGTTGCGACGGCTTACAATAATACCCATGTAAACTATCCATAAAAAAATTGAAGATTTTTTATTGATTGCCTCCGCTCTCTGTATAATATTTTTTTGATTTGGCTAATTGATGTTATTGTTTACTCCATGTAATATGTCTTGGTACAACACGACCAATGAAGTGAGTGATTAGAAAGAGTTCACAATGACTGATGAATGAACAGAGATTATAAAATGACATAATTCCATCATACAGAGACCAAATAAGACAAAATTTGTGAGCTCAAGTTTCTAAAATAAGTCTCATGAAGTCAAACTTATAAAAAAGATAGATCAAAATATGGAGTGATTGCTAAAGTCAGGCATCAATAAAAACTGGATGCACTCCATATAAATTATGCTACTTCGTAGCAATTACTAACGTTTAAAACCAACAATAACATTTTATTTTGTTGTTAGTGTGATAAATCATTGTTGCTCCATCCAATTCAGCAACCTCAAACACCATGTAGTCCATTGCGCCAATGTGGTCTCAGAAACAACCTAATGTTTGCAAGAGCCAAGAACGTCGTGCCGTGCTTGGGCTGTAGCCACAGCCCGTAGTGCTGGCCCGACCCAACACCATTATTTTTTTATTTTACAAAAAAAGTATATACCTATATACAATTTATATTCAATATTAAAAACATCTTAGCATGATGTTCTACTGGTTAGACAGCTTCACCCAGTGTTTCTCGTCCTTTTTCCATCAGGACTTGGGTTCGAACCCCACCTCCTGCATCGTTTTTGTTTTTTAACATTTTACGTTGATTTAATTAAATGGATCGACGGGCTAACGAGCTGGCTCGACACAGTTAGCAGGCCGGCATGACGTGCCCGGGCCATAATTGCGTCTAGCTCGTGCCGGACGCCGTTTAGCCATCTATATAAACGTGCAGCTGATTAATTTGAAATAGCTGTGAGAGATTATTTGTAAGAAGATGACGTATGACGACCGTTAAAACTGGTGCTTTAAGTATAGATAAGATATAAGACTTGTATGCTGTGTTTGGGAGGGATGAATCGTTCTAAAAATAGTCTATTAATTCTCTCCCAACCTGCGAGGTCTCTAGTTCAAGTCCTAGTCAGATTAGATGAATAGTAATATTAATTTCTCAAAAAGAAATCCCTGTATAAGTCGGTGCGCGGGGCGGAATTTTCGCGGCCGTGTGACATGTGGAAACAAAAATCCATGGCGCCCCGATAGATCTCCCATCCTGGTCCCTGGGCCCACGTCGCCCGACCGTTTACTGCCACCGCCTCCAGAGGCCCATGCCTCTCAGGCCCACGTGCATCTAGGACTAGCATTCAACGTTCCATGTATCGGGGGGCTCGGGCAGAACTGTACTTGGCCCGTCTCAGGGCTCGCAGAACAGGGAGCGTAGGGTAATACTTTGCGTGGCGGCCGCTGCGCTCCTCCCCTCCACCCTCCTATCCCCCCACCTCACTCCGCTTGTGCGGCCGCGTGGTGGTGCCTCCCGCGGCGCTGCGGCTGCTCTCCGATCCCGAGCGAGCACATATCCTCGCCACCTTATCACGAGGCCCTCGCACCGCGCCGACGCGATCAGCGCGTCGAGCCACCGGAGTCTCCCCTTGCGGTTCGTGTTCTCTCTCTCTACCCGCTCTGCTCCCCTATACCTCGTCGTCGCGGGATCGAGCGCCGCGGGGATGGCTTGCGCGTTTCGATCTGTGTGACCAGATCGTTTCATGCGCGTTTGGGCTCTCAGGTTTGGATGGGAAGGACCAGGAGGAGATTCTAGGGTTGTGGACTGTGTTTGCGGTAGGGTTTTGTGGGTTTGTAGGGTGTCTTCAGGTTTGCGGTTTGGTGCATGGATCCTGATCTGGGGCCGGGATTGTTTGCCTAGATTCCTGTCGTTGCACTTGGATGCTGCTCTGCCTGATTACTGATTACTCAAGTGAGTGTTGGCTGGCGCCGTGTGTTGTAGACAACAGTGGTCTCGGAGTCAGTAGGGGGCTGGCAGGGGGCATGCCGAATGAATGACCCTCATGATCCATTTTTTTCGTTGAAACCTTTGAGATCAACAAGAACTTTAGTGCATGGTTTATATTTGGTTAGTAGAATAACTTAGTTAGGCCCCAAAGTCATATAATCCTAGCTCCATCATGGGCAGTGGAGCAGATGTACAAAGCTTGAAGAGGCATAAAGACATTGTTATTAACTAGCAAACATGCCCATGCCCTGCAACAGGACGTACATCTTATGCATTTGCTACAATACATTTTGGAATCAGACTATGTACTGTTGCTGGACGCTTGCTATTCTAACTCGTATGATCAGAGGTTTTGAGTTTGGGTCACAGATGAGATAGTAAACCAATTAGGACTCTAGTCTTTAATTTATCCCATATTACTACTTTTAGTAAAACAGGCGAGGACTCTGCTTGTGGGAGTGTAGGGACAGACTGACCAATAGAGTGATGTACCAAAATTTGGAGGAAGAAATTTCTACTCTTTAATATTATAATAGTATATAGATATAGATATATAGGTGAAGATTTATTATTATTAAGTGATTTGCAACAAGGGCAGGGACTTCCAGATGAATGTTTTTGGGTGTTCTTTGTTGTCTTGCCTCCTTGTTGCTTGTTTGCAATGGGTATTTATTGTAAAAGCTGGTTTTTGCTAGTAGAATTGGGTATTATGCTTGTTGCATCTGCACATTCTCTACTCCATGCTTGTGACGTTCTTTTAGAAGGCTGCAAAAGAAATGGCTTTTATGTGTTGTGAGTAGTAGAAGTATATTTCTGCAGCTATTTTAATCATGTAAGTGCATGCAAATTTGAAGGCATATATCATATTTTTTTCTTTTGAAAGGGATGTTCACAAACTATGTGAAGTTTCAATATATGTAATAGTACATTAATAGTACATTTTCTCTAGTGCAGCGATGCCATATTTTTACCACTTATTTTACCAATTGCTTACTTTCTTGCTATCTTTCCATTACCCTGTTGGCTCAGGGATTGCATCTCAAGAATATGGGGAGAAAGAAGAACCCCATTGTCTTTCTGGATGTATCCGTAGGTGACGAGCCAGATGAAAGAATGATCTTTGAGGTATTTTTGTTATTATTGTTTCTCAAATTCGTATTCATATGGTAGTGCAAACGTGACTAAGACTGCAACGTTAAAGATTAGGAGCTGTAGCTGTCTCTTTTTATATTGAAGGCTAATGATGGTATTAGTTTGATCTGTTTAAAAGCATGAGTTACCTTTCCTTGCAGTTGTTTGCTGATGTTGCACCCCTTACAACTGAGAACTTCAGAGCTTTATGCACAGGTAATCCTCTCTCCACTTCCTTTTCATTAAATTAGTAAAAATCATCTGTTATCTAATGTTACATATTATTGTGTAATTTGGTTTATGTGACAAGTTGAACATGTTGTTTTAGCTTTCTAATGGTTGTGGTGTCACATAATGTGTCCATCAAAATACTGAAGTTTTTGTTGTGATCTGTTCAAACTATTAAATATTTCAAGTAGCATTACTTTCAAGTGGTATTATATGATGTAAAATTCAGTAAATTCACAAAGCCACACTTTTCTGAAATTATAAAAAGATGACAATTCCAAGAACTTGCTTTGAGCAACAACACTTCTTATTGTTTACAGTTTTAGATCGAAACTCTTTTAGTGCTTGATGGTTACTGAGTAGTCAAGCACTCAAGCCCACTGGGCAATCAGACCATGCTTACGAAGTTACGATGGCCACTTAATGACATGGTGCTAGGAACCATGTGCGGATCATGTCATGTTGTTTATGAGGGAATGTGATGTTATCACCAAATTGCTAGGATTATGCTACAATCACCCCTGTTTATCTAGATATGGGTCTTAACCAGGGAGGGTTGGACTTAGATCTGCTGATGCCCCATCCAAACAGTAATAATGAAAACTGTTTCACTGAAAGAGTTTCTGTTGTGAATAATGTTCCAGTGCTAAGGATTGTAATCCTTTTTAATTTTAGGGAACTACAAATCTAGTTTCATGTTCAAATGTAGCTTTCTTTTAATTACCTTGGGATGTTCCTGAAATTTCACTATTTTATTGAAATAGCATCACATATTTTTTTTGCTGTGTTTAATTTCGCTCCAGTGGTTCTAGTTGAGGCAATATTTTCCCTATATTTATGTACAAATGTTGTACTTCCTATCCTCACTAACACAAGCCCATTAGGACATTAGCACAGTGTCCAATACTTCAGTTTGACTAGCAATATCAAGAAAAAGTGGATAGATTAAATTAAACGGATTTGTATTTTGAAAATAATTATCCCAATGAATCTACTTGTGGCGATCTTCTGTTGCAAATCTATGTGAATTTTAGATATTGATGTCTGGAGCTGAAAAGAATTTGACCTAAGACAAATCTAAATGGACATGTACTTGTGGTCAATGGAAGTACTGCATAGCTTCTCTTTGCAACATGGAATAATACCACAAATGTATTTTATTCTGATGAATCTACTAATTGCAATCTTCTATTGCAAATCTATGTCAATTTAGATATTGATGTCTGGAGCTAAACAGAATTTGATCTAGGACAAACCTAAATGGACTTGTATTTGTGTATCACTGGAAGTAATGTGTAGCTACTCTCTGCAACCTTGAAGAATACCTCAATAATGTATTTTATTACTGCTCTTACTGCATTTTATTTTTATTATCTGCACTAAGCAGTTGTGACTGATACTGTTGTTATACTAGTCTTTTTATCGGCACTTGGTAATCCTAATGGTTTTTATTGTTCTTTCTTTGCTTAAAAACACTCTTTGGAATATTTATTCAAACTTGAACTCTCGTCTACTTTCAGCTATATCCAATATGCCATTTTGTGATTCTGTTTGAATATTTCTGAAATCTGAGAACCTAATCTATTCTTTCCATGTTGATTAACTGGCAAAGTAATTCTGCATGCTTAATGCTTACTATATCTACGTGACTACAAATTTGTAATTGCTCTTTATATTATGAAACTTCATCTTGAAATTTTGAGCAAGGCGATGATGTTACTACATGGGAGTCTCTTACAGATTTCAAGTAAAACTGGATGCATGATACAACAGCTGATGTTTCTACTTTTTTGACAGTTTTGTTTTGTCAGACAATTTGTTATGATGTTCTTCAGTTATGACATCAAATAAAATTAGGATATGAAATGAAGATTCTGAACTTGTCTACATCAGTAAACACAAACATACTCACATGTAATTAGTATAACTTGAGCTATAGACTTCTATCAAAATCTTGTGTTCTAAGCTGCCAATCTAATCTACGCATAAAAAAGCTAATTTGATGATGAGCGGTTAATATACTATTATGTGTTTTCGAAATCTTCTGATAGTGTAGTGGTTACCATTGTTCTTTTTGCCACAGCCCACCTTGTGAATAGTCGAACCTACAGATTATATCCAATTCTCAGTTAAAAAACTCCTTCCTGTTCCTAGCATTGTTGCTCTTGCTAATTGATGTCGCATGCTTTAGGTGAGCTGGGAATTGGACAGAAGACTAAGAAGCCCTTATGTTACAAGGGAACATTGTTCCACCGCGTGATCAAGGGGTTTATGGCACAAGTTAGTTTTTCTTCTTTTGTGTAATTTTGTATTTATGCATTTTTGTTCCACCTCAGTTACGATGGTTGTATTTTGTGGTTAGAATTTGGTTAGTTTTGTCTTGTCCTGTTTTTAGTCAGTTCCTTGTTTCCTTGTTCATGATGTAGGATGCAAGACAGATGATATCGACTGCTTTTCTTATCATATAGTATTTAAGGTTGTATGCAGTATTGTCTAAGTTTGATATTCTAATAATGAGTAGCAAACTTGTTTGTTTTCTTAGTCATAACTGCTGAGCTTGCTTTGTTTTTCAGGGAGGTGACATTGCAAAAGAAAATGGTGAGTTTACACAATTAGTTCTTTCTTTGCTTTTTTCTATTTCTATTCTTTTCCAGAAAAAAGCTGCAATTCTACTCCCCACTTCTATGTCCTTTCTTATTTTTTGTGTTCTCTTGTAAACTAATGATCTTGTTTACGTCTACTTAAAGTGTTTGTATCCCTGTAAGTTGTGCAGTTATGGACTACCTTTTGATTTGATAATTATATTGTGCACCCCTCGTTAGCATTTGATGTTCTTTAAGAGCATTTGATGTTCTTTAAGATTCATACACTTTTTTTAACTGGAGTAGTTTAGCAGTTTTTTCACGTCATCTACAGTTGTAATGGTCTTAATTCTGGTACCGAAGTTTTTTTATATTTGCTTAGGGTTAGTTTTTTTATATGCATTAATTTGTTCCAAGATCCAGATTTACTGTGCCCACATTTGTAGATTGCTATATTTTTGTATATTAATGTTACATATTTGATGCTGCATGTTACTATCTTTATCTTTACTTTTTTTGGCAATATTTTTCTGTTATACATTAGTTTTATTTGTTTGATGTAATTCTACCTTCCATGTATGGTTCCAGATTCTTGTGTTACATCTTGTTTTGAAAATGACTATGATTTCAACTATGGTACAGGGTCTGGTGGTGAAAACATATATAGTGGAAAATTTACAGGTATTAACCATTTAGCTTGGTGTGAAATCTGTTATATAGTGGAAATGTTGAATGCAAATAACGGGAACCTTGCAGACTTTTGTATTGGTCTATTTTAGACTTGTTTCTTCTATGTATATGATGCGTAGCTCTCCTACGCTTGAGAAAAAAAGATGTCAAATACTGTTATGTGTCTACCGTTTACATTAGGAATGTATTAAATTATAGTAATCTAGCACAAGTTACTAGTGGCTGCTTTGTTCTTGAAATACTGGAGATATTATCCAACTGTTCTGGTTAGCAGTTTAGCACTAAAGCAAGCAGTATATCTGTAATGACAGTATATTATTTGCATTTCAGATGAAACTTGTGTTCTACTTCATGATGATCGTGGCCTCTTGACAACAGCAGATACTGGATTCAAACCTAGTGGCTCCCAGTTCTGCATTACTTTCAAGCCTAATTCTCATCTTGACAGGTTTGTTCCGATTAATTCCATTTAAATGAAAGTGTACTGCAGTTTTGTACAAAATATGTCTTCAGACATGTATGGAGACTAATCTTACATCCATTTGCAATGTTAAATGGAATCTATGGTCTGGACATTTGTCTCTCAGATCAATATTTATTTCCAGTACTAAACTATTTTTTTCTCATCCTAAATTAAAGCCCTAATTGTCCGAAGGCAATAGTCACTGTTACAACATCATTTGCTTAATTATCTATTTTTATCAAGCATTGGAACTACATAATAGTTTTCTGCTACTTCTTTTACTTGTTCACTTGTAGTGTCTTTGGATCTCCATTGTTGCCTAATTCAAAATGGGCAACGCTGCTTCTTGAATTGCAAGAATTTGATGGTAGTTCTGTATTATATGTGAAATCGATTCAGTTCTTACAGTACCATTTGCCAGTTTATTAGGTTTGACATGTTGCATTAATTTTGTGCTGTCTATGTGTGGAATTTTGCACTGTGGAAATTTGTTTCCTATGGTATGCATGTCTTTTTTTGGTTGTGAAAATAGAAGGTGAGAGTAGGAGCAAACCTGTTTGACATGCATATGTGGATGGAGTGAGACAGTTTTGGTTTTGCCTTTTGGCTTTTTACTATGTTAGGAATGTTGCGGGCTTGTGCCATAAACTGTTAACTGGGCAAACCTCTATAATGTCTTGTTCATTTCATTTGTGAACTCCATGGTTTTCTGACTCAGTTCTGTTGATAATATGACATTTTACTGTGTTGCAGGAAGCACACAGTTTTTGGCAAGCTTGTTGTTGGAAGTGATGTTCTGAAGAGGATCGAGCAAGTAGATGTGCAATCCCCTGATTCAACTCCTGTTATTCCAGTTACTATAGTAAATTGTGGAGAGCTCATTGAACGCAAAGATATTGGCTCTATGTCAATAGAAATTGGTAATGCTTATGAACTGATTGGAACATTTGCAGCACTCTTGATCCATTTAATCTATAAGAATTAAGCCTTTTGGGGGGCATTTAAGTGAAGTAGGGAACTTTTCTTTACGTTTTGAATGCCCTTCTCATGCAATAATGGTCATACAGATAAAAAAAGGGCTGCCAAATCAAAGTTGACAAGGGATATAACTTCTGACGAGGAAAGTAATGAAGGACAACACAAGAGACGTCGTAACAAATCTTCAAAAAGGAGAAGGAAGAAGAGGAGATATTCTTATTCGGAATCAGATAGCTCTTCTGAGTCAGAGACTGAATCATCTGATTATGAGAGCGATTCTGATACTTACTCTAGTGACTCATCTGATGTCAGCAGCTCAAGTGATGACAGGCGAAGGCGCAGAAAGAGACACTCGAAGAAAAATAAACGCAAGCATTCAAGAAGAAAGCGTGACCATAGGCGCGAAAGAAGGCGTAGGAAGCGTGGTAGGAAATCAAAACAGAAGTCAAAAAGGTCTGTTAACATTGTCAAATTGATCATTCCTGACCTTTGATCTGTGATATAAAAAGGAGCAGGCCTAGTGCTAGAGGCTCCCAAATGAGTGAGGTGAATGGTTAAACTGAGGCAAGCCTTTCCCCCGCAAATGCGGAGAGTCTGCTTCGAACCCGCGACCTAGTGACTCAACGAGACATCTCTCATCACTGTACCAGGCCTTCACCTTAGATCTGTAATATATGTTCTTTTATTTGCAGGATAGTAAAGGGTGATAGTGAAGCTGAAAGTACGGGCGATAGCAGTTCTGAAGATGCTAGAAGCAAGAGACACCGCCGTGGGCGGAAGTTCAAGGCATCATCTCAAGTTTCTGGTAATTTCTTTTCTTTTTTCCTATATATTCTTTAACCCAATGTTTATTGAGCTTATGTAACTAATACCAAGTAAATCAAAGCATAGGTTCCTGAACTTTATTCTGATTTCTCAGGTAGTTATTAGATTTATGAACTCTGAGAGTTAGCATGCAGTTGAACTTCTGCTATGTACTACATCAGCCAATCCTTTGTAACTTAAGAGTGAGGTGGCATTCATCATTGGAAACATATCTAGTGTAAAAAGGATTAGAGTGCTAACATGCTAACATCAAATTCTATCCATCAGATCCAGCATCTACGGCTGAGTGCAATTCAACCTGAGGATGGCGCCCTATTCCGTGAAACCGTAGAGATTCTTTAGAAAATAGTCTAATAGAGGAGGTGGGATTGTACTTAGCCGTAGATGGTGGATCCGATGGTCAGGATTTGATGTTAGCATTATAAACATTTTTACACGATATGTTGCCTTCATCATTATTATTGAATTGTATAGGCACAATAGAATACCATATCTGTTTAAGAACTTCATTGTATTTCAAGAAACCGATAGAATAAATCTGACAAGGTAATGTAACGGCAGTAGCTAATGCTTCCCAAACACAATCAAGGGATATAACAAAAGTGTCAATTTCTTGCATGCTTGGATGCCTTATTGGTTCTTTGTTTACTTACCCACAAATACTTGCGTTAAAGATCTGGTCAAACTTTTGAAACTGACTATCACTAACTTCTGAAATGCAGATGGTTGGCTTGGAATTTTGAGAACCATCCGCTTACATTTGTCTTAAACATGCTGTCATATTCTCATAATTTTATTGGATTTTATAATTTATAAATATAACTATATTATAGTGGAAAACAATGGCTAAAGGTAGACCATGCCTTGTCTAAAAATCACTAAGTTCTAACTGGCTGGATCTCTCTTAAATCTTTAGATCATGGTTGCATGGTATTATTGGTGCTATTGTTCTGTTATATGTCTTGCATGAGCAACAGTACTGATTGGCTATCTAGGAAGGGATATGTAGTTCTTGCTTGGTTTATGTGGTAGTTCAACTAATGATTGCAATCTTACCTTTTCAGAGGAAAATCTTGCTGGAGTGGCTGCTTTGAAGGATGCCACCTCACCTCAACAAAAGAGTGGAATACAGAGGAGTCCAGCACAAGATGTCTCCTCCCTGCAAAATGGGGAAGTCCATACAAATGGTGTTAATGACTCAAAAATTGAAAGAAATGCCGCTGTCATGCCTGTTTTAACTGGCAATCGAAGCAAATCTAGGTTTCCTATTTTTCTTCATACATAAATCATTCTTTCTGCTTACTGCTTCTGGAAGCGGTGTTTCATCTGACATTGATAAGCAGGAGCCAGAGCATGAGTGTTAATCACTCAATGAGCAAGAGTATGAGTATCAGTCCAAGAAGAAGCCCAATGAAAAGGTCAAGTACCAGCCCGAAGAGGTCACTTAGCAGGAGCCCTGTTGACAATAATCACAGTAGAAGCCCTATCCGTACTCCCAAAAGAAGCGTGAGCAGGAGTCCAGCCAGGCGGCAGATCATGAGCAGGAGCCCTGCTAGGAGCCCACCCAGAAATTCAAGCAGAAGCCTTCACATAAGCAGGAGTCCTGTTAAAGCCCACAGAAGAAGCATTAGCAGGAGCTCAGCTAGGTCCATGCAACAGAGAAGTCCAAGCAGGAGTCTGGAGAGAACTCATGTACGAAAAAGTATCAGTCCAAGCCCACCTTTGGAGAAGGGAAGAAGCATTACCCGTACCTCTGTGGTATCTCCATTGCGAAGTGTTAGTCGGAGCCCAGCAAGGATTTCAAGGAGCCCACATAGGCCTTCTAGGAGAAGCCCTATGAGAAGTCCACGATGGAACATACGCAGAAGCCTCAGCAGGAGCCCTGCAAGAATACCTAGAAGAAGTGTGAGCAGAAGCCCAGTAAGAGGTGGTCGACCTCGCAGGAACATTAGCAGAAGTCCCAGTCCACATCGCAGGGTAGTAACACCACCAAACAATGGAAGAAGCCCATCCAGGAGTGGTTCTCCTGATGGGTCACCAAAACGCATAAGACGTGGACGGGGTTTTACTCAGAGGTACTCATACGCAAGACAATATCGCTCACCTTCTGCTGATCGCTCACATCGTTATGGTGGAAGAAATGACCGTGACAGGTAATTTTGAATCAAAGTTTGATCTATTGTTTTCATTTGACTTAGAGTGTTAAATTACGTTTCCCCTCTTATGTAGATACATGGGTTACCGGGGTTCCCGCCATCGATCACCTCCTAGACGGTATAGAAGCCCACCCAGAGGAAGAGTGTCATCGCCAAGGTAAATAAACTGTTTATATGTGATATTTTTCTATGTGTATCAGCTTGTATTATCATTTGTGATGCTATGTCATGGAACTAACTCTGAATAGGCATAGATTTTTGTTTGCTATACTTGCTCCCCTCAGTTTAAATTTATAAGCCATTTTAACATTTTCGGTACATCAATTTTACTATGTATCTAGATATAACATATCTAGATACATAACAAAATTGATGTATCACAGAAGTCAAAGCGACTTATAATTTGGAATGGAGTATTATTTTTCTGAAGTTATTATTTGCAAATGATTGAAGCAATTTTATTTCGAGTTTTTTCTCAATCGGTATGCATAGCTGATTCTTGTGGTTGGTTCTTTGTCATGATTTCTTTTATTTTGGTACTTGAGGCGTGGTAGGTACAGGAGGAGGAGCCGAAGCGCCTCACGCAGCCCTGTCTACAGGGAAAGAGGAAGGGGAGGTGGATACAGCAAAAGCCCTATACGGAGCAGTTCACCCCCTGCCAGGAAACCAAGGTCACATGGTGACCGTGCACGGTCAGTTTCAAGAAGCCACCTTTCTGGGTCAGTATCAAGGTCTCCTCCAGTGCATCATCCCTCTCCACCTGATTCCCCATCAGTGAAGCATGCAAGTGATGAGAAATCTCAGTCCGCGTCCCCAGCTCTGTCACTGTCTGGTAGCCCTAATCGTGGAGGCAAGAAAGGTTTGGTTTCCTACGGGGATGGCTCACCTGATTCAGCTGGGAAGTAGGTTTCCACCGGGGCATTGAAATGTATCTTACACCGTTAGCCATTGGCTGTTGATCAGGTCCATCAATACTTTTTGTTATATTTCTACTGTAAGAAGCGGTTTGGTCCTTGAGCTGCCCAGCTGTTACATATGTTGTTTGGGATGATCGGCTATGTCCTTTGGTTATCACAAGAGTCGTAATTTGAGCTTAGGTTTTGCTGTTGCTAAACATGTAGCACAGATTCAGTGTGGGATTTTGATGTTATATAAGCTTCAACGCAAAGAATCATTACAATGTTTTGACCTCGGATGCCTAAGTACGATTCACAATTTATTTCTTTTGCATATTCAATTCTAATGTTTATGCATCTATTCAACAATTAATTTGGTTTGGCCGCATCATACTTTTCACTTTTCCCCGACATTTCTTTCTACTCTAAAGCACCAGTTTTGTAGGGCGTCCCCTCCCCTCTTGCATGGTTGTCTTATGGGCAACGACTTCTGTGCAAGCAAACCATCTGATCTATTAGATCGTGATCTAACCGTAGGTCACATTTAACATTTAAACCTTTTCACCACGAACTCAATAATCTTTATAAAAAACCTCTAACAAACCATGATTGTATCTGTGGTTGGATCGTAATATAATGTATCAGATAGTTTGCTTGCACGCTTGCATAGAATGACTGTTTGCATAGCAGTTGTTGCCTGTCCTATAGCTGTAAACGTTGCCCTCCCTCAACTAAGCCCTCTTGTGCCGCTGCCTCCCTGGATATCTGTAATCCGTAATGGCTCACTGCCTATGACCACGCTCCGTCCGCTAGCGTCACCGTTGCTTGCAGTTGTCCGTAATCCGTAATGTCACTGTTGCTTGTAGTTGTCCGTAATCCGTAATGGCTCACTGCCTGTGGCCACTCTCCGTCCGCTAGCGCCACCGTTGCTTGCAGTTGGTAGGCATGGTTCTTTAACCTGACAGGCGTGTGGTTCCCCGCTGTCTTTGCCACGCGAACGCGATTGGCAGCGGCGGCTGGAGCATGGAACAGCCCGCCATCGCTGGGGTGACGACGACAATGCCGTCGTGGATGTCTCCATTGCGGCCGGAACGAAGGCTATACTAGGTTTACCGATTTACCATATTTCTCAGCATATGTTTAGTACTTTTAAACGTTTGAATACGATACCACACGATAATCTTTATTCCAATTCCCTTCTATGGACATGACATCTCCCAGGGATCCGAGTCCACAAACAATTCTGTTGGGGACTTGTTCTCAAATGCTATGAGTTAAGAACAAGGCAACACAAAGTATTAAATGTTAATGTCCTTCGTCCTTCGAAGCATTATTTCCCTTAGGATATAACGATCTTCGGACGAAGGTCATGAAGGACGTACCTTTATCATCATGGTATGCGATAATGAAAGACAAAGCATATGAAACATGAAAGATAACATGAATAATCATATAATATTATTCACATGTCTTCATTATATAAACTTGGATATTTAAATACGACATTTGATTACATTTATACCTTCGGCTTGACAGAAGGCAAAAATCCAAGTGTTGCGCACGAGCGAATACAGGATAGCGTGAACAGTACAGGGGTATTGTTCATCTATTTATAGGCACAGGACACAGTCTGTGAGAAATTACATCCATGCACTTTACAAATGTTTACAATCATAGTACAAGCTATCTCGGGCCGATTGGTCATTTCATCTTTAAGTCGGTGCATCTGAAAATGTACTCCGAAGCTCTTTGGTTGATATCTTTGACTTTGTGTCGGTCTTCCGAAGGTGTTTCTTCTTATGGGACCTTCGGCGACGAAGCAGACCCCCAACAGTAGCCCCTTCACGGTGCCAGATCATTTTTTGTAACGAGCTCGACCCGTGAAAAATTCTCTCAGGCTTCGGAATGCCAATGGTCCGAAAACACCTTCCCTTAGCTCGTTGCCGAGAAACGATTTAAATATTCCGAGTGAAGGGTGGTCCCACCATACGACGGGTACGCATGATCTGGTGATTCAACTTATTGGGCACTATGGTCCACCGTTCAGTGGGTGCGGGTGACTGTTCAGCGGGTGCGAGCGGCTTGGCGATTCACCTTCCCACCTGCAGCACTTTATAAACAGACGGGTAGATGTGAAGTTACCACAACATTTACTGCTATTGTACTGTTGTGCTGTCGAAAAATTTGATCACAGCCGAAGCTTGTTCACCGTATTCTCAATCAAAAGATCACTTTGCTCTAGCTTCGTGACAAGAGGGAGCTTCGGCAAAGATAAAAAATAATCAACTTCGTCAAAACTCAAGAAATTTAACATCAAATGGCCAGGGTGCGCTCAACAGCTAGGGTTACACACGACAGAGAGGAAACCGAAGCTGCTGAAACTGCTCCGATTTCTGAAGTTATGAGGCGGTCGGGACTGGTTATGACGGAGGGTGCTTCTGACGAAGGCGCCCCTGCTACTGAAGCCGAGCAGGCTAATATTGAAGAGGGCGATACTGGTGAAGAAGAGATTGATTATAACACCGCTATGCCATCGAAGCCCAGCCATTTGAATTTTGGGAAGTCGACTGTGTCTAAAGCTGATATGGCTATGATGACGAAGCTTGGCTACTTCAGAGAAGCCGATAAGGGGTTGATTCGTTTTGGTGGGGAAGAGACTATCCCGAAACCAGAAAATGATGAAGTGGTGGTTTTTAAGAGCTTCTTCAAAGCAGGGTTGAGATTTCCTATGCACGGGATGATTGCAGATGTCTTGGAAATTTTTGAGATTTACCTCCATCAGCTGACCCCTAACGCCATTGTTAGGCTCAGCATGTATATCTGGGCTCTCCGAAGTCAAGGGGTGGAACCGCTCGCCGAAGCCTTCTGCCGAGTACATGAACTTCACTATCAGACGAAGGCTAGAGAAGACGGACTGCATGAGAACTTCGGCTGCTATAATTTTGCTTATCGCAAAGACATGAAGACACCGGTGGTTAGCTATCGCACTAAATGGCCGACCGGTTGGAAATCTGAATGGTTTTATGTTAAAATTGATGAGAAAAAGGAGAAGCTAGTTCAGAGCCCGTTGGAGCTAACCTTCGGGCTGACTAGGCCTCAGTGCAACATGACGCCGGGGGCACCATGCCCAGATGCTGTGTATGAGTTTAGAGTTGTATCTGAACACATTGGAACTAGGGATTTAGTTCAAGAATACTTGACCAACCGAGTATTCCCAACGCTAAGGGAATGGGGTATGCCGAAGCTTGAAGGAGAGAAGAAGAATGAACTCGTTCGGCTGCCCTATCATTTCAAGTTCAAAAAACACTTTAAAGAACCCTGCCAAGAATGGTTGGATACAATTGAAGTTATGTGCAATGAGATTTTGGGAAATTATAGGAGAAAAGAAGATCAGTTGATGACTGCAGCCTTCGGCGCTCGACCGAAGCGAAGATTGAATCGGGTAATGGATGCCCTGAATTTTGAATATCCAAACTATGAGCGATTGAATAAGGGCGCCGAAGGGCAAAAAAAGAAAAAGAATTGTTAGCGTTGTGGGCAGACAGGCTGCTAGAATGGTGAAAGAAGATGAAGAAATCCCGAAGAAGAGAAAACTGAGTCCTGAGCCGAAGGCAGTTGCTCCGAAGAAAAGGAAAGCTGCGGCTCCGAAGCAGAAGACGACTGATATAGAAGAAGAAACTCCTTCAACACCTTCTAATGCCAACGTGGAAGAAATTCTAAAGGTAATGACTGAATCCTTGCCTAACAAGCTAAGTCCACTAGGGCCACATCTGATGAAGCTTTTATAGAAGAAGAAGGAGCCTTTGGCAACGAAGAAGTCTGCTGGGCCGAAAAAACAAAGAATTATTAGTGTGACTGAAGCTATTGAAGAAACACCACCACCAACTTCGGCGTCAAAAGCACCAGTTGTCGAGAGCGCTATAGCTACCGAAGCTGCACCTACTGAAGCCGCAACTGCCGCAGCTGCAATGGCCGATGATGCAAATCTAGAAAGCACACTCTCTGATATTGATAAAATACTTCTGGATATGGCCGCAGAAGAAGCTGCTACAGCCGCCGAAGAGACCATGGCCACAGTGCCTGGGAAAGAGAAGGAGATAGCCGAAGATACCTCAGAAGAAGAAAATTTCAACTTTCAAAACTTAATTGGCCAAGAATTGTCAAAGGCCGAGAAAGAAGAATTGAGAGCCTATGCCATATCCTGCGGGTATCAGCCATGGACACTACTCTTCGGCGGTATTTACGATGAAAGCTTAGGTTGTCTCCGAGACCGAACCAGAGCGAAGGTTATCAGTACTTTATCGAAGAGTATTGGCTTCCCGAAGCTTGAGACCGATATCAGCCGCTACCGACGACAACATATCGTCTGTAGTTTATTCTATTCTAATTTCAAGGTAAAAACTTTTCTTCGACTTTTCATTGTTTTAACAACGAAGGTGTTTTCTAACGAAAGTTGCTTCTGCACAGAGTATGCTATTGAGTAAAGCTTTGAGAATGCAATAGGACCTTGAAGATAAAAAGCATGAAGTTATAATTGAAGGTTTAGAGAGCAAAATAAAAGATCAAGCAACTGCTCTTGAAAAGAAAGATTTCGAACTCCAGACAATGGAGGGTTTACTGGCAGAAGCTGAAGCCAAAATTGCAAATTTGAATAAGGAGCTTGTCTCAAAGTCAGAAAGCTTCAAACAAGAAAAGCAGAAATTTGATATGAAGTTTGATGCTGAGGTCGAAAAAAGTTCAAATTTGCAAAAATCATTGAAAGAGCTTCAAAATAAATATCTAGAGTTCAGCAACCGATGCGTGCAGCGGCTAAAGCAGGTCTTCAACTCGGTTGGAGCCAGCTCTGAGAAATTTAATCCTTCGATTGAAGACCTGCCAGGGACCTTCGAACACATTGAGGGCGAAGTTGATGCTCTTGATGAAGTTATAGCCGGACACGGTGATTTCTATGCCCTGCTAGCTTCTCGGGGCACAACTGTTGCCTTCATGAAGTCTGGTTGCACGCATGGGAAGATTGTTAATAGACCAAACTTCAGCTTATCACCAGCATATTTGATTGATATCCCCAGCCTTGCTTGAAGCACATGAAACAGATTTATAAAGCAAATCTGGACGAAAGGTGGGCGAAGCCTAGCTGGTGACGAAGCCCGAAGTCACCTCAAGCCGGTAATAAAATCATACCTTGTGCTTACCTTTTCCTCAAAACTTGAATTTTCCTTATAATGCTTTGATATGTACATGATGACGAAGCCGAAGAACACAGAGCCGAAGCTTAGAAGACGATCCAAAGCTCAACAAATAGTGATGAAGCTCGAATACCTAGCTGTGGAAAAATTCTAAGAAGACTCTTGTATTAACCTTTATAAAGAATATTGTAACTTAAGAATCAGATTCTACTCTGTAAATTTGTTCATACCTTGTAATATATTTTTACCTTTCCATCGATGTATGAAATGCTTTGATGTGGACGAAACTTGTATTTTTTGAGATGAAGGCGAAAAACACCTTCCTTCTTTTCGTACACAACGAAGCATGAATCTGCTTTTGAAGCTGTATACTTAGGGCCGAAGCAACTGTCTGTATTTGTATGATATAATGATGATGATGATCCTATGTATGTCTAAATGAATGTTTATGAATGCAATGTATGATGTAATGTATCGTGCAAATGAATGCCCAAACACACTCATTCGAAACTTTATTCATAACCTTCATTCCCTTAGGAATGAGTGAAATCTCTTTGCCGTTTATTTTTCGGCTGCACCGCTTATTTTTCTGTGTAAGTTCTGCATCCCCTTAGGGACGTCTTTTGAACTTCTTCGCCTTCTATTTCGGCGGTATTCACGTTGACTTTTCGCGCTTCGCCTTATATTTCGGCGGTATTTGGCTCTGCATTCCCTTAGGAACGACTTTTGAGCAGAAAACTTACGCTGCGCTCCCTTAGGAATGACTTTTTGTAGCTTCATCATGCTCTGCATCCCCTTAGAGACGACATTCGAGCTTCTCCCTGTTTTCTCTTTTTCTCTGCACTCGATGGTGCGTGCTCAGATTTTACATTTACATATTTTGGGGATTTTGCTCTCATTGAGCTGAATAAGAAAGGAAAAATTACAAACTATGGCCCCATTAAAAACCTTTCTCCCCCTTTGGAAAGGAAAAGGGTACCATAGAAAAATGAAAAAGATTACATCAATCTATACATAATACCGTCGAAGCTCATCCGCGTTCCAAGATCTAGGAATGTCATTGCCATCCATATCCTTTAATCTGTAAGAACCGGGCCTTGATGAAGATACTACCAGAAAAGGTCCTTCCCACTTCAGCTGTAGTTTGCCTACTGTGTCCGGATTAGCTACTCTCCGAAGCACCAAATGCCCTGGCTTGATATTTTTCAGTCGGACTTTTCTGTCGCGCCATTTTATTGTTTCGGCTTGATATTTATTTATATTTTCCATAGCCTGAAGTCTGACCCCTTCTATAGTGTCTTTTGCCACATGATAATCAGCTTTGTCTTCAGTCGAAGCTGTTGTTCTTATTGACCCCGTTTTAGCTTCTTCTAGGGTTATAGCTTCGTCACCAAATAATAACTTGAATGGCGTAAAACCTGTTGATCTTGATACCGTATTGTGGCTCCACACCACTTTAATCAACTCTTCTAGCCACTTTCCTCTGGGTTGATTAAAAATTAACTTCATTATTCCTGTCATTATAATACCATTTGCTCTTTCGACAAGTCCATTTGACTCTGGATGTCTGACTGACGCAAAATGAATCTTCGTGCCGATTTGATCACAGAATTCCTTGAAAGCTTCGGCATCAAACTGTGTTCCGTTGTCCACAGTTATAGCCTTTGGTACGCCGAAGCGACAAACAATGTTTTGCCAAAAGAATTTCTGAACTGTGAGCGAAGTTATTGTGGCCAAAGGCTTCGCTTCAATCCACATGGAAAAATATTCTACAGCCACCACAACATATTTCAAATTACCTTGCGCTGGTGGAAGTGGGCCTAACAAGTCCAGGCCCCACCTTTGCAATGGCCAGGTTGGTTGTATTAGCTGAGTTAACGACGAAGGTTGCTTCTGGTCTCTTGCACATTTTTGACAATTTTCGCACTTCTGAACCAGATCCGTTGCATCTGAAGCTGCCTTCAGCCAATAAAATCCTTGTCTGAAGACCTTCCCCAGCAAAGGTCTAGATCCAATGTGAGAGCCACACAAATCTGCATGTATCTCCTTCATCAACTCTATACCTTTGGTTCTGGATAGACATTTGAGAAGTGGAGAGCAGACTCCATGTTTGTATAACTCCCCTTCTATCATTACATATGGTCTTGTTCTTGCCTCCATTCTCTTATTAGAAGCTTCGTCATCTGAAAGGCAGTTACCTTGGAGGAAAGATATAATCTCAGTCCTCCAATCTTCACTATGAACATGAGATATAGTGAGCACTGCTCTTTCGAGAAGTTCCACCGAAGGTGCTCTTATTGTCTCAAAAATACTTCTGAAGGTAGGGGCAGCCCCTGAGCCGATGATTTGACTAACAAATCTGCATGTTCATTTTCGCCTCGTGGGATGTTCTTGACGGAGAAACCTTCGAAAGAAGCCTCCAACCTTCGAACTGTATCCAGATATTTTTCAAGTTTCGGATCTCTTGCCCTGCAACTTTTGTCAACATGACCAGAAATAACTTGGTAATCAGTTTTAAGGACCGCCCTTCTTATCCCCATTGCCTTTAACTTCTGAAGCCCCAAAAGCAAAGCTTTGTATTCAGCAATATTATTTGTGCAGTTGAAATCAAGCTTTATTGCATAGCATGTTCTGACTTTGGAAGGTGCAACTAAGACAACAGCCGCACCTGCCCCGAAGGTTACCCAGGAACCGTCACAGAACACTGTCCAAGCTTCAGCATCTTTATTTGCTTCTTCTTCCTGAGCCCCTGGCATCCAGTCAGCGATGAAGTCTGCTAACGCCTGGGACTGAATCGAGGATCTATGCACATAATCAATGCTGAATTCGTTGAGTTCCGCAACCCACTTTCCAATCCTTCCAGTAGCTTCTCTGTTCCTCATGATATCCTTCAGAGGCTGTGATGAAGGAACAATTATATGGAATGCTTGAAAATAATGCTGAAGCTTCCTGGAGGCCATTAAGACAGCATACAACACCTTCTCCAATTATGTATAGTTTTTCTTTAATAAACTTAGAACTTCAGAAACAAAGTATACTGGGGCTTGCTTTTTAATTTGTCCTTCCAGTTTCTCCTGCACAAGCGCCGCACTTACTGCAGAGTGCGAAGCTGCCACATACAATAGTAACAGAGCCCCTGGCACGAGTGGAGTTAATGTTGTTAGGTCAATTAAGTATTGCTTCAGCTCTTCAAAGGCTTTCTGTTGAGCTGGGCCCCATTGAAAGACTTTGGCTGATTTTAGTATTTCAAAGAATGGCAAGTTTCTTTCTGCTGATCTAGATATAAATCTATTCAATGAAGCCAGTCTTCCTGCCAATCGTTGCCCCCCTTCTTTGTGCTTGGCGGTTCCATTCGAAGGATGGCTTCGATCTTGCTTGGGTTAGCTTCAATACCCTTCGTTGAAACTAGACAGCCAAGGAACTTACCCTTCTTCACTCCAAAGACACATTTTCAGGATTTAATTTCAAGTCAGCTTGCCTGAAATTAGCAAATGTTTCTTGCAGATCAGTGATATGATTTTCTTGCTTCGTGCTTTTTACTATGATATCATCAACGTATGTTAGCACATTTCTGCCTATCTGGGAATGAAGGACCTTGGCTGTCATTGTGCTGAAACTTCCTCCAACATTCTTGAGCCCCTCAGGCATCCGAAGATAACAATAGGTGCCACTAGGAGTTATGAAGCTAGTCTTCGGCTCATCCTCCTTCTTCATCCATATTTGATGATATCCTGAGTAGCAATCCAACAGACTCATAAGTTCTGAAGAACTTGCTGCATCCACAAGAGTCTATCCTTGGTAATGGAAACTCGTCCTTCGGACAGGCCTTCTTGAGATCCGTGAAATCAATACACATTCTCCATTTGCCATTGGCCTTCTTCACCATAACAGTATTGGCTAGCCACTCTGGATACTTTACCTCCCTAATAACACCAGCACTGAGAAGTCTTTTGACTTCATTTCGAGCACCTTCAGCTTTATCATCAGACGCCGAAGCCTTTGCTTTCTCTGCCTGAAAGACGGGTCAACATTGAGTGAATGTTCAATGACATCTCTGTTTACACCACAGAGATCATTGGCTGACCATGCAAAAACATCTTTGTTGTTGAATAAAAACCTTATCAAAGTTTTTTCCTGCTCTTCAGATAATTGAGACCCCAACAGTACCTTCTGCTCTGCTATGTCTTCACATAGAAGTATGGGCTTCGGCTGATCAACCGAAGCAGCCTTCTCTCTTCTGTACTTATACTGCTCACAAGCTTTAGCTCCATCTATATTGTGGATGACTTTTGAGTCTGTCCAATTTCCCTCAGCCTTTCTGGTAGCTTCCTGGCTTCCATGAATAGCAATAGGCCCTTGTTCTGAAGGTATCTTCATGCATAGATATACTGGATGAAGAATTGCTTCGAAAGCATTAAGTGTACCACGACCAATGATTGCATTGTAGGGGTATTCCATGTCAACAATATCAAACACAACCTGTTCAGTCCTTGTGTTGTGGACAAATCCGAAGGTCACTGGTATTGTGATCTTGCCAAGTGCTACGATCTGCCTTCCTCCGAAGCCATAAAGAGGGTGTGTAGCATCATGAATCTTGTCCTCTGGCTCTTGCATCTGTCTGAAGGCCTTAGCAAATATGATATCCGCTGCACTGCCTATATCAACCAGAACATTATGGACCAGAAATCCCTTGATGACACAAGATATAACCATAGCATCATTGTGAGGGTAATCCTTGAGCTGAAGATCCTCCTAGGAGAAGGTGATTGGGATGTGGGACCATTTGGACTTGATGAAGGGTCCCTGCACCCCAACATGCTGCACCCTTCTCTAAGCCTCATTCTTCTGCTTCTTGTTAGCTGGTTCTGAACATGAACCGCCTATTATTGGGAGCACCATCTTCGTAGCCGAAGCTACTTCAGCTTCATTGTTGAACGAAGCCATCAGCTCGACAGTGGAAGTGAGTTCACCGGAGGTGGGCGCCAATGTTGGGGACTTGTTCTCAAATGCTATGAGTTAAGAACAAGGCAACACAAAGTATTAAATGTTAATGTCCTTCGTCCTTCGAAGCATTATTTCCCTTAGGATATAACGATCTTCGGACGAAGGTCATGAAGGACGTACCTTCATCATCATGGTATGCGATAATGAAAGACAAAGCATATGAAACATGAAAGATAACATGAATAATCATATAATATTATTCACATGTCTTCATTATATAAACTTGGATATTTAAATACGACATTTGATTACATTTATACCTTCGGCTTGACAGAAGGCAAAAATCCAAGTGTTGCGCACGAGCGAATACAGGATAGCGTGAACAGTACAGGGGTACTGTTCATCTATTTATTGGCACAGGACACAGTCTATGAGAAATTACATCCATGCCCTTTACAAATGTTTACAATCATAGTACAAGCTATCTCGGGCCAATTGGTCATTTCGTCTTTAAGTCGGTGCATCTGAAAATGTACTCCGAAGCTCTTTGGTTGATAGCTTCGGCTTTGTGTCAGTCTTCTGAAGGTGTTTCTTCTTATGGGACCTTCGGCGACAAAGCAGACCCCCAACAAATTCATAGCTCCATTATTGAAATGAATACAACCAATTGCTGACCTCGTGCGAATGCTAGAAAAATCACTTCTACCAAGATCCCTATTTAGCAAAGCATCTACTCAACTTAGCATTCTAGTATTCAATCCAAGAAGAACCTAAGTTCATGTAGCTAAGGTTTCACACAACTCCTATACTTAATGCATAATACAAGCCTACAAACAATATTGTAGTAAAATAGCATATAAAGGTTAGGTATAAAATCCGAGCTTGCCTTTAGGTGTTGGTGCTGCTGGGATGTCCTCGGCAGCAGGTTTGGGAGTAGGCTCCTGGCCTTCTTCTTGATCAACTCCTTGCTCCGGGATCAACACGTATTCTCCGTTAGCGATGTTACAATCTAATGAATGCAATGTATGAGATATGTAAGTTATGATATGCTATAGTGCTTATTGGTGATGCATTATGCATAAGTTTGTACTATTAGTGTAGGTTCTCATAAAAGTTAGTATTTAGGGGTCTAGTTAAAGGGTTGTCCTTGGAGAGGGTGAAAGTCGCCTAGAGGGGGGGGGTGAATAGGCGGAATCTGAAATTTATAACTTTAAACACACACTACAAGCCGGGGTTAGCGTTAGAATGTAATTCAAGTCCGAAAGAGAGGGAAAACAAATCAACCAAGAAATAAGCTGTTGGGGACTTGTTGTCAAATGCTATGAATTAATAACAAGGCAACACAAAATGTTAAATGTTAATGCCCTTCGTCCTTCGAAGCATTATTTCCCTTAGGATATAACGATCTTTGGACGAAAGTTATGAAGGATATACCTTCATAAATATGACATGTATAAACGAAGGATGAAGCTTATAAAACACAGGAAAACAACATAAATAATGATATGACAGCATAAACATTTATTATTGAATCATCATGAATACATGAAAACAATATCAAATTACATTTGTACCTTGAGTGCGACAGAACGCAAGGGCAAAAGTAAGATGCGAAAGCGTGAACAGTACGGGGGCACTGTTCACCTATTTATAGGCACAAGGCGCAGCCTGTGTGAATTTACATTCATGCCCTTTACATTTATTATTAACTTATAGACAATTCTATGAGGACTAGATAGTCTTTTCCCCTTTAAGTCGGTTCCTTTTTCCGCCATTTTGCCGAAGCTCCTCTACACGTAGCTTCGGAGCAACTCCACCTTCGTCACGATCATGCTTTTTGCATCGTAGATGCTTTTAACCCAAGTTTGAAGGTACCTGTTTACATGTCACACTTGGAAGATATTGTTAAATCACGTTTTTGAGGACCTTCGGAGGACGAAGGCCCCCAACAGTAGCCCCTCGCAGTATTAATTTGTTTAAGGTAACGAATTCAGACTGCGACATGGACGAAGGCCTTAAGCCGAAGGTCCGAAAAAACACCTTCCCTTTGCTAGAATAGCAACAACCAATGACAGACGGGTCCCCCCAGTTTGGAGCGCGCCGAGCGTATAAATAAGACCTCACACCGACCACATTTGGTACGATGTTTGTGCCACTTGCTTTATTTGCTCAATTTTATAGCTCTTGCTTACTATTGCTTGCTAGTTTCTCAAGCTTCCTGAGCTTCAGTTAAAAAGACACCTTTTCGTCATTGTTGAAGGAAAAATGTCTCAAGACAAAAAGGATGTTGCTGAGACGAAGCTAACCGAAGAGGAGAAGCTCTTTGAATAGAAGAAGGCTGCGAATCCTTATATAGCTGGGCTTTTAGAATCAATGGCAAAATCAAATACAGAGAAGATTACTAAAGAGATATTGAAGGGCCTGTCTGAAGATACTGGTGACAGTGATAACTATGATGCAGAAAGTGGAGGCGAAGATTCCGAAGATCGACCCTGGAGGCCAAGCCATACAATTTTCGGAAAGTCGACCATCAAGCAAAGTCACCTTGAGAGCATGAGGGGGAGGTACTTTCGAGATATATCTATTGTGAGGGTTGGCGAAGACAACAACACTCCTGCGCCTGAGGAGAATGAAGTTGTGATTTTTTCTCGAAGCTTCTTTAAAGCTGGGCTTCGGTTCCCACTGAGCAGGTTTGTAGTTGAAGTGTTGAAAACCTTCCAAATTTTCCTTCATCAATTGACCCCCGAAGCCATATTGAGGATGGGAGTCTTCGTCTGGGCAACAAGGAGCCAAGGGATAGAACCAAGCGCAAAATGCTTCTGCAGCATGCATGAACTTATGTATGAGACGAAGGCCACGGGGAAAGAACAATATCACAACAACTTCGGTTGTTATGGATTTATCGCCCGTCCCAACGCAAGCCACCTAGTGCCAACATTTCGTAAGAGATGGCCGGGAAATTGGATGGAGGAATGGTTTTATGTGAAGAACGACTTGGTAGCGAGGGAGGATATTAAGGAGGTTATTATGCGTCCCATATGGTCCCGCTTCGGCCTTCGAAGGCCGAATGTTGAAATCGATGAAGCCGCCGAAGCATGCCAAAAGTTTTTGGTACTGTATGCTTCTTCATTGGTACAAGAGACTTGATTCAAGAACATATAGCATTCAGAGTATGGCCGCTTATAGAGAACTGGGAAATGCCGAAGGATACTGTCACCGAGTCTAGCGAAGGTGACCTGGTCCGACTGAAATATACATTTAGATATGGAGATAAATTTGATGAACCAAATGATGACTGGCTGAAATGTATCGAAGCTACAAGTGATGAACTGCTTGGGTCATATTCCAAAGCAGAAGATAATGCATTATCCACATCCTTCGGAGCCCGGGGAAAAAAGAGATTGAACAGAGTTTTTGATGCCATTGGTTTTGTTTACCTCGACTACCGCTACCCGCTGCGAGGACGGGGAAAGAAGAGGAAAACTGCTGCTTCGGCCAAAACTGCTGCTTCGGCCACTCCAGATGAGCCTGCGCCGAAGAGCAAAAAGTTGAAGGTCCTTACCCACCGGCCACGCTATATTGAACCGGCGGTGGTACCAGAGTTTGGCGGGGAGGCTTCTTCAGCTGCTGAACCGAAAGAACCTGCTCCTCCCACGCAGAAAATTGAAGAGCCGACTGTAATGCCAAAGGCACCTTCGACTGAGCTAATTGAAACAAAGGTTGACAAAGATAAGGCTGAAAGGTCAAAAACTGAAGAAGTAACAAAGATGCTCGAGATTCTAAGTCCTTCAACAGAAGGAACAGTGCTGAAGGCAGAAAAGAGTTCTGCGATAACCCCTAGAAGAAAAAGGATGGTAAATGTATTAGATATTTTGGAAACAACGGATTCCAAAAGCCCCGCTCCCATAAATAAGGTTGCCAAAGCTGTCAAAGCGCAAACTGAAGCTGATACTAAGCAGATAGAAGTTGAAGCTACAATGATTGAGGCTGGAATAAATACTGGGCCTTCAGAGCCCGCTGAGAAAAAGTCTACCGAAATTGAAGAAATGGCAACAGAAGAAATAGTCACAGAGCAAATTTCAACTGAAAAGGTAACAACTCCTGCTCCCGAAGCTTTAAAAGAAAGCATTGATTACATCATTCGCCATGCTTCGGGAAAGAGACTTTCTCAGGAAGAAGAACGAGAAGCTCAACATTATGCCCAAAAATTGAAATACCCGAAAGGGGCATTAGTGTTTAATGGCAGCAGGGAAGAAGATTTTTTGTACTGTCTCCTAGATAGTAAAGAGATATCCGTTTGCCGGGAGATGGGTAGAAGCTTTGGATTTCTGAAGCTGGAAGATGGCCTTTCAATACTATCCAAGGATGAAATGGCTGACAGCTTAACATATAATAGCATAAAGGTATAAAGGTTAATTTTGTATTTGAAAACGAATTGCTTCATTCGTTTATACTTAATCTTGTCCTCCTCTTGCAGGGCTTAATCCTTAGCAATGCCCTTAGAGCACAGAAAAATATTGAAGATGAAGAGTATACAATGGCTCTAAATAACCTTCGTTTAGAGGTGATTGAACTAAGGAACGAAGGTCTTAAAAAAGACAAGATATTAATTTCATTGATGAACAAAGTAAAAGAAAACGAAGCCAATTCCAAAGCTCAAGCTGAGGTCCAAAATAATGAAATCGAAGACCTTCGTAAACAATTGACCGAAGCCAAAGAAAAATGCGCTCTCGCCGAAGGTAACCGAGATGCCAGCGAATATTGGAAAAACTATTTAGAAAAAACAGTTGAAGAACTTCGCACATCCAAGGAAAGATGTTTTGAAAAATCTTTGGGTTGCGTGGAGAAGATAAAAGCTAGCTTCACCAACGTGGGCGCCTATTCAAACAAAGATAACTTCATACGAGGCGACCCTGAGGGTGTTATCGAGTGGATCAGCGGAGAAGCCGAAGCTTTTGAGGAAATTTTAAGTGATCGTGGGGACGTCTACGCATTCTCTGGTTCTAGAGGAGTTTCATATGTCTTGGAGAAGGCGGGTTGCAATCATGTTAAAACCTTGGCCCAGGCTGAAGCTGCCTTCTCCGTGGATGACACGAAGGATCCCTCGGCCGAAGCAAGTTTTATGGGCAGAAAATTTTTCACTGACATCTGGGAAAATGGTGGCCGAGAAATGGCTCACGAAATAATGAAGAAAAGTGAAAAAGATATTCATGAGGCTCGAGAAGCGGCGAAAAAAGCTGAAGAAGCTGTCGAACGCGAGAGACGGATAGGTATCATTTAATGGCCTCTAGCTTCGTCGTTTGTTTTCGTGGCTTCGAACTAATTGATGTTTTCTACCGCAGCTGAATTACCTCCTCCACCGGAGCCATTCGACCCGCTGGCCGACCTAGAAACAAAGAAAGCAATAGAAATCATCAATATGGCCGAAGCTATTGTTGACGAAGTTGTTAACAAATTGCTTAGTGAAGTTGCAAGAGAAGGTTCTGAAGGAAGAATAGTAGTTATTGTAAAAACATTTTTAGGCTATTAATGTAACATTTGCTGAACTAAGTCTGTAATATTTGATGTGTATAGTTTTAAATCTAGTATGTAAGTTGTTTGTAATTCAGTTCTTTGCGATGCATGAAACTTTATGTACATACCGTTTTTGAGCCTTCGGCGAAAAATACCTTTCCTTCTTTTCATGCTTCGTAAAGAAAAATGTTTATGCTTCGTGAGAATATCCATACTTCATAAAGAACATCTAAGCTCCGTAAAAACATCAATGCTTCATAAACAATAGATCTCTTCTTCCATACCAGAGCTGATGAAGATGTACTTCTCAGCTTATTTTGTGCCTTGGCACCTTTTCATTTTTGTAAAGCATTCTCCGAAGATTGACTTCGTTTCCAATTCATGTCATTGGTGTGATATGATGTATGATGTGATGATATGATGCAAAGAATGATGCTAATGCCGAAGACACACACCCACGCTAAAACACAATCTCTGCGTCCCCATAGGAACGATCAAAATCTCTTTGCCGCTTATTTTTCGGCTTCACCGCTTATTTTTTGGTGTAAGTTCTGCATCCCCTTAGGAACGTCTTTTGAACTTCTTCGCCGTCTATTTCAGCGGTATTTTTCGCGTTGACTTTTCGCTCTTCGCCTTATATTTCGGCGGTATTTTTCGCGTTGACTTTTCGCGCTTCGCCTTATATTTCGGCGGTATTTGACTCTGCATTCCCTTGGGAACGACTTTTGAGCAGAAAACTTACACTGCGCTCCCTTGGGAACGACTTTTTGTAGCTTCGACATGACTTATTCTGTGCTCCCTTAGGAACAAATTTTTGAGCTTCGGCAATTTTCGAGCTTCGTAAATCTGTGAAGAAGATATATTTCATTTTGATAGAAGCAAAACTATTACAAGAAATTAAAACTAAATTTGCATTACTTGTCCCTTATTAAGAAACAAACTGGCATAGAATGAAAAAGTGTTTCAGAAGGTAGGATATCTCTCAATAGATGTGTTTTGACTCCGGCACAGTACAGTTAACTGTGCGGGCTTTGGATTCCTCCCTGAAATCCTGCTGCTGGTGGGTGTGTTGGCTCCCTTCTGGCTGCTGGCCACGTGAATAGGTAGGTTGTAGTGGTGGCGGAGGTGGAAGCTGTGGCCAAGAAGCCTGTGGCTGGCTAGCCGAAGCAACAAAAGCTGCAGGATGATTACCCACATATTCTGGTATGTAGGGTGAGTGACACGAAGCAGTGTGCAGGACCTGCTTCGGTTGACTTTGTCGGGCTTCGGCTTCTGCGATCTCCTTCTGCTTTTGGATGGTGATTTGGCACATTCTTATAGTATGGCCCTTGTCCTCACCACAAAATAAGCAGTAGATCTTCCTGGGCTGATCCCCATACCTTCCTTCGAAGCCCCTGGCGCCTCTACCTCTTGGAGCTGGCGGCCAGAAAGAGCTTTATTGCTGTCCCAAAGATTGTGAAGTATATTGTTGTAATACCCAACTTATAATTTGTGGAAGATAACCTAAAAAGGAGAAATGATATTTCTTTAT
This sequence comes from Zea mays, assembly GCF_902167145.1. Taxonomy (NCBI): domain Eukaryota; kingdom Viridiplantae; phylum Streptophyta; class Magnoliopsida; order Poales; family Poaceae; genus Zea; species Zea mays. The sequence continues at coordinate 113,654,572 of NC_050100.1, forward strand.
ATATATGTGTGTTATCTATATTTATCATTTCATGAGAACATCACATGAAAACAAATAAATAAATAACAAAAGACATCCAAAAATAAATTATGCATCATGCTGGGATTTTATTTTATGTGCATTTTGTGACAACATAAAATAATATGAAAAGGAATATATTAATACCCAAATGGGAATTTGACATCTAAAAGAAATTCTAGAAATTGGAAAAAAGTAAATAAAGATATATGAACCCAATACTAGGGTTTGAATTTGCATAATTGATTCAAAAGTGAAACCCCATATTCAGATTCAAATTTGGATTCAAAATAAGCATGAATAAAAAAACAGAAAATATTAAGAAAAGAAAAGATAAAGGGTTTACTCGCTGTTGGGCCGCACCCTCACATTTTGGCCCAACTCCTCATTTCCCTCCCCTTCACCGCGCTGGCCCAGCGGTCCCTGCTGGCCTCTCCTCTCACGGTCATGCCGGTCCCGTTTGCGCTATGCTTCGCGTACTCGCTGCCTATGGACCCCCATGTGTCAGACTCTTCCCTATCCCAAGTCCGCTCCGTGCAACAAATTCGACCGCAGCCTGCGCGAGTTCATCGGAGCAGCTCCGAACCCGGTCCTCATTCCCCCTTTCTCGGACCGTTGCGGTGCCCTCGCGGGTATAAGATTGGGCGCCGCGGTCTCCTCATCCTCCCCGCAGACCCAGCGCTCTTCCGCCCGGTGATTCCCACGGCCAAACGCTCCTCGGCCACCTCTGTGTCGTGATCTGCGGTCGCTGCGCCAGGCCATCGCTGCAGGGACCTGCACCGCTGCCCTGATCCTGTGCGGTGGAGTCTCATCGGGCGTGTGGCCGACCGGAGTGCGCAGGCTTCCCCAACGACGATCCGCCATTACCGCCAGGAGTCCTCGTTGTTGTGTCCGTGCCCCTCTCTGTCGTCCCCACTGGTAATTCCCTTTCTCCAACCGAGACACCGCCCTTGGTTAGTAGATGTTCATACCACGCTTGAATTGGACTCGCGCGGCCTCTGTTAAAACTCGCTGGTGGGGTGAATCCACCATGGAATCGTCCTTCCGTGGCAGGGCCCTCCACTACGAATCGCATCCTGCGAAGCCATCCGTGTAGCTCCCAATCACCCCTATTTCATTTTGCGCTAATCCAGGCTAGGGATTCATCACCGGATGTTGGGGTGTGGGATTCCGGCGGTTTGCGCGGTCGCGGATGGGCAGCTCCGCCGTGTAGAGGCATTGGATGTGGGACGATAACCTCTGGCCGTTGATCGCCCAACGTGCGGCTCAGATTTGTCTCTGGCATACACTCTCGCGGGAGCAATCTGGTCCGTAGGATTGTAAACGGAGGAACTAGATTAGGTCAAGCGTTCCCCTTTGATCCGTTCGATCTGTGCCCTTGGATCAAGATCTCATGCGTAAGAATAGATCGCGCCTTCATTAAATTGTGGACGTCGATCTTTGATCTAACGGGTACGATTGCGTACCGGTTCGGTGTTGGAAAGATTTAATCTGGGCCATCCAGAATTGATCGGACGGTCAGAATTGAATCATACCCCTTCGTCGTGCGACATTTGCAAAAGAGACCTCAAAGTTCGTAGGAAATAACCCACCGTCCGCGCGAGCTAATGTTGAGTCTTGGGAACATTTCAGTGTAGCCCCTGCACTTCTCGGTATTAGTGCGCTCAGACCAGTAACCAGGGAATTTGGGAAAAGCATTATAGAAATTACTTTTCCTATACTAAAATAATTTCAGAATCATAATTAATTCATAGAAAATTCAGATTAGGGCCTTTTTAACCCATTCCTGTTTCTATAATTTTGTAATAATATTGTTTATCACTTAGTAACACTGTTTTAGCATAAACCTCGTATTAAATCGGATCACTTAATTAATCTTGTACCAAACACGTAAAACTTCGGAAATTCGTAAATTCTTCGTTTTAAATCCGATTTGGCTCGTTCTAGTTGCGTTAGCTTCGTATTAATATTTAATATACAGTGACAGTATTAATTATACTATATTGCATAATTCTATAATTAGATATTTGTTAGTAGATTCACCCTTTTAATCAAAGATTAATCTGTTTATGATTATAAGGTGACTAAACACGATCTCTAGTCAAGTGTAATCTAGATTAAAGTTGAAAGGATTATTTAGAGTATATTTTCTCATAATAATCAATTTATAATATAATTTAATGTTTAACCACATAAATCCCTCATAGATCATAACTCCTTATCCGTAACTCCGATCTTAGTAGTTCTTGATTCCGCGATCTCATAGTAACGCGTACATTATTATTATGCAGTTGTTCCTATGTTTGGTGTAATGTTAATTTTATCTATACCATGTTTGTTTGTATTGCTACGACTAGCGGTGAGGTCATGAGGATTTGGAGAATCATCCTGGTACCTGGAATCTCAAGTCCCAGGCAAGTTGTGCCCTTGATCACTTCTTTTACCCACTCATGTTCTAATTAATCATAATGATCTGCATAGGTTAATTTTGATGGGACCCAATAGGTTACCCTAGTTTGTCTATCTTTATACCTTGTTTACCACTGAACTTTTTGGGTAGTACTTGCTAGTGCTTTATGTGGTTTTGGGTATGAAGATACATTACTCATGATTATACTTTTGTTATCCGTTGTTATTTATCGTTCATGATAAGATCATTATGTTAATTGGAACATGGAGCGACCACCCGGGAAAACAGTGCTACCACAAGGGTTTAATGGGACGCCCTTGGCTGATTAATTAGGAAAGCTAGTGGAGGGCTACCTTACCCGAAAGGGGCAAGGGCAGTAGGGGAGTGGTCAGTGTAGGGAGGCCCTCGGGAGGATTTTGCTGCGATGGCGGTCCTGCAAGGGATTCCTGCATTGGAGCTTCCTATAAACTGTAGCGGGTTTTCTGAAGCTAGTGGAACTTTGTAAAGGCCTCGTAGTGTTACCCTGCCTCGCCTCCTCGGTAGAGGTGTATGGGAAGTCGCGATCCCTTGGCAGATGGGTAACATGACTTGTGGGTAAAGATGTGCAACCTCTGCAGAGTGTAAAACTGGTATACTAGCCGTGCTCACGGTCATGAGCGGCTCGGACCCTCACATGATTAATCTATGGAACTTAAATTCAATTTGTCATATGCATTGCATCGCAGGTGATGTTGTTACTTCCGTTCTACTATTTAATTGGGTTGGTATTTACTTATACTTAGTAATGGCTAATAAAATTTTGACCAACTTTAAAAGCAATGCTCAGCTTTAGCCATCCTCTTTGGTAAGCCTTACACTTCACATGAGCTCCCACCTTTGGCGAGTTCATACAGATTATTCCCCACAACTTGTTGAGCGATGAACGTATGTGAGCTCACTCTTGCTGTCTCACACCCCCCCACAGGTCAAGAACAGGTACCGCAGGATGAAGCGCATGGAGGATGCTGTGGCGAGTTCGCGAGAGGTCTAGGCCGTCGTCTCCCAGTCAACTTTGGGTTGCTGGACCGTTGTCTCCTTATAATGTAATTATTTATTTATTTTTGTATAGAACTCCTGTTATGTAGTAAAGATGTGACATTCGATCCTGTGCCATGATTCATCATATGTGTGAGACTTGGTCCCAGCACACCTGGTGATTATGTTCGCGCCCGGGTTTTGGACCCCTAAAACCCGGGTGTGACAGAAGTGGTATCAGAGGAATGTTGACTGTAGGACGAAACCTAGATAGAACTAGATAACCCGTATCTACTTACCTTTGCTACTCTGATTCTTTCTAAACTTATCTTAATCTTTTCTCATCTATTTCCGCTTTACTTACCTTTTCTTTCTAAAGATAAATGTGGATTTCACACTTTGAAATCCCGTGCCTAAAGTGACCTTTAGAACTAGGAGACCTACTCTTAGGAAAAAAAAATAAAACTATTTTCATAGGTATCTATGCGCTTGAGTGTTTGTTCTTATGATACTTGTCTGATTTGGATCTTTGATTGAGTGTGATGGGTTGTAGAGTAATGTCCACAATTACATCTGCATATACATATAGGCTTAAATAGAATTCATAAGAAAACTAAGCAATTTGGATTATCCTCCATTAAAATGTATGTATCTCATAGAGATCCCTCTAATCTTAAAAGACTCTCCCATACCTTAATAGATTCATCGTATCTTATAAGATTCTCTCTTATCCTACTAGATCCACCTCATCTTAAAAGATTCTTCTTACCTTAATAAATTCATCTTATCTTGAAGAGATTCTATCTTATCATGACATATCTAACTAATCTCAAAAGATTCTAACATATCTTAATAATACATATTCTACCTTGTTGGGCCTACCCATCCCAAGCACCGACAACTATTTTAACCATATGTCCTTAACTCGGATGATAACTCCAAGAATAAAGGCCAAAGAAGACCAACCACGTCAAAGGAAGATAAGCATCAACTCAAGTCTTCAAAGATCAAGTTGAATCGCCAAAGGAATCAAGATCCAGAGTTCAGGATGAAGTCTTTCCTTATTATACCCTTGCCACAACCTCTACTTGCCATAACCGTACCTCATCTGACCTAATAAATGTCTAGACATACAATATTCATATCATCTACTAACTGTTATGTAAAAACTTGGACAAAACTTTGATTCCCAAAACCAAATGAGAAACTAAAATTCTAGACCAAACCAATTATATCTTTTTTTCTTACAAATCTCGAGGACGAGATTATTTTTAAGGGGGGTAGGATTTGTAATACCCAACTTATAATTTGTGGAAGATAACCTAAAAAGGAGAAATGATATTTCTTTATATATGTGTGTGTTATCTATATTTATCATTTCATGAGAACATCACATGAAAACAAATAAATAAATAACAAAAGACATCCAAAAATAAATTATGCATCATGCTGGGATTTTATTTTATGTGCATTTTGTGACAACATAAAATAATATGAAAAGAAATATATTAATACCCAAATGGGAATTTGACATCTAAAAGAAATTCTAGAAATTGGAAAAAAAGTAAATAAAGATATATGAACCCAATACTAGGGTTTGAATTTGCATAATTGATTCAAAAGTGAAACCCATATTCAGATTCAAATTTGGATTCAAAATAAGCATGAATAAAAAAAACAGAAAATATTAAGAAAAGAAAAGATAAAGGGTTTACTCGCTGTTGGGCCGCACCCTCACATTTTGGCCCAACTCCTCATTTCCCTCCCCTTCACCGCGCTGGCCCAGCGGTCCCTGCTGGCCTCTCCTCTCACGGTCATGCCGGTCCCGTTTGCGCTATGCTTCGCGTACTCGCTGCCTATGGACCCCCATGTGTCAGACTCTTCCCTATCCCAAGTCCGCTCCGTGCAACAAATTCGACCGCAGCCTGCGCGAGTTCATCGGAGCAGCTCCGAACCCGGTCCTCATTCCCCCTTTCTCGGACCGTTGCGGTGCCCTCGCGGGTATAAGATTGGGCGCCACGGTCTCCTCATCCTCCCCGCAGACCCAACGCTCTTCCGCCCGGTGATTCCCACGGCCAAACGCTCCTCGGCCACCTCTGTGTCGTGATCTGCGGTCGCTGCGCCAGGCCATCGGCCCATCGCCGCAGGGACCTGCACCGCTGCCCTGATCCTGTGCGGTGGAGTCTCATCGGGCGTGTGGCCGACTGGAGTGCGCAGGCTTCCCCAACGCCGATCCGCCATTACCGCCAGGAGTCCTCGTCGTCGCGTCCGTGCCCCTCTCTGTCGTCCCCACTGGTAATTCCCTTTCTCCAACCGAGACACCGCCCTTGGTTAGTAGATGTTCATACCACGCTTGAATTGGACTCGCGCGGCCTCTGTTAAAACTCGCTGGTGGGGTGAATCCGCCATGGAATCGTCCTTCCGTGGCCGGGGCCCTCCACTACGAATCGCATCCTGCGAAGCCATCCGTGTAGCTCCCAATCACCCCTATTTCATTTTGCGCTAATCCAGGCTAGGGATTCATCACCGGATGTTGGGGTGTGGGATTCCGGCGGGTTGCGCGGCCGCGGATGGGCAGCTCCCCCGTGTAGAGGCATTGGATGTGGGACGATAACCTCTGGCCGTTGATCGCCCAACGTGCGGCTCAGATTTGTCTCTGGCATACACTCTCGCGGGAGCAATCTGGTCCGTAGGATTGTAAACGGAGGAACTAGATTAGGTCAAGCGTTCCCCTTTGATCCGTTCGATCTGTGCCCTTGGATCAAGATCTCATGCGTAAGAATAGATCGCGCCTTCATTAAATTGTGGACGTCGATCTTTGATCTAACGGGTACGATTGCGTACCGGTTCGGTGTTGGAAAGATTTAATCTGGGCCATCCAGAATTGATCGGACGGTCAGAATTGAATCATACCCCTTCGTCGTGCGACATTTGCAAAAGAGACCTCAAAGTTCGTAGGAAATAACCCACCGTCCGCGCGAGCTAATGTTGAGTCTTGGGAACATTTCAGTGTAGCCCCTGCACTTCTCGGTATTAGTGCGCTCAGACCAGTAACCAGGGAATTTGGGAAAAGCATTATAGAAATTACTTTTCCTATACTAAAATAATTTCAGAATCATAATTAATTCATAGAAAATTCAGATTAGGGCCTTTTTAACCCATTCCTGTTTCTATAATTTTGTAATAATATTGTTTATCACTTAGTAACACTGTTTTAGCATAAACCTCATATTAAATCGGATCACTTAATTAATCTTGTACCAAACACGTAAAACTTCGTAAATTCGTAAATTCTTCGTTTTAAATCCGATTTGGCTCGTTCTAGTTGCGTTAGCTTCGTATTAATATTTAATACACAGTGACAGTATTAATTATACTATATTGCATAATTCTATAATTAGATATTTGTTAGTAGATTCACCCTTTTAATCAAAGATTAATCTGTTTATGATTATAAGGTGACTAAACACGATCTCTAGTCAAGTGTAATCTAGATTAAAGTTGAAAGGATTATTTAGAGTATATTTTCTCATAATAATCAATTTATAATATAATTTAATGTTCAACCACATAAATCCCTCATAGATCATAACTCCTTATCCGTAACTCCGATCTTAGTAGTTCTTGATTCCGCGATCTCATAGTAACACGTACATTATTATTATGCAGTTGTTCCTATGTTTGGTGTAATGTTAATTTTATCTATACCATGTTTGTTTGTATTGCTACGACTAGCGGTGAGGTCACGAGGATTTGAAGAATCATCCTGGTACCTGGAATCTCAAGTCCCAGGCAAGTTGTGCCCTTGATCACTTCTTTTACCCACTCATGTTCTAATTAATCATAATGATCTGCATAGGTTAATTTTGATGGGACCCAATAGGTTACCCTAGTTTGTCTATCTTTATACCTTGTTTACCACTGAACTTTTTGGGTAGTACTTGCTAGTGCTTTATGTGGTTTTGGGTATGAAGATACATTACTCATGATTATACTTTTGTTATCCGTTGTTATTTATCGTTCATGATAAGATCATTATGTTAATTGGAACATGGAGCGACCACCCGGGAAAACAGTGCTACCACAAGGGTTTAATGGGACGCCCTTGGCTGATTAATTAGGAAAGCTAGTGGAGGACTACCTTACCCGAAAGGGGCAAGGGCAGTAGGGTAGTGGTCAGTGTAGGGAGGCCCTCGGGAGGATTTTGCTGCGATGGCAGTCCTGCAAGGGATTCCTGCATTGGAGCTTCCTATAAACTGTTGCGGGTTTTCTGAAGCTAGTGGAACTTTGTAAAGGCCTCGTAGTGTTACCCTGCCTCGCCTCCTCGGTAGAGGTGTATGGGAAGTCGCGATCCCTTGGCAGATGGGTAACATGACTTGTGGGTAAAGATGCGCAACCTCTGCAGAGTGTAAAACTGGTATACTAGCCGTGCTCACGGTCATGAGCGGCTCGGACCCTCACATGATTAATCTATGGAACTTAAATTCAATTTGTCATATGCATTGCATCGCAGGTGATGTTGTTACTTCCGTTCTACTATTTAATTGGGTTGGTATTTACTTATACTTAGTAATGGCTAATAAAATTTTGACCAACTTTAAAAGCAATGCTCAGCTTCAGCCATCCTCTTTGGTAAGCCTTACACTTCACATGAGCTCCCACCTTTGGCGAGTTCATACACATTATTCTCCACAACTTGTTGAGCGATGAACGTATGTGAGCTCACTCTTGCTGTCTCACACCCCCCACAGGTCAAGAACAGGTACCGTAGGATGAAGCGCATGGAGGATGCTGTGGTGAGTTCACGAGAGGTCTAGGCCGTCGTCTCCCAGTCAACTTTGGGTTGCTGGACCGTTGTCTCCTTATAATGTAATTATTTATTTATTTTTGTATAGAACTCCTGTTATGTAATAAAGATGTGACATTCGATCCTGTGCCATGATTCATCATATGTGTGAGACTTGGTCCCAGCACACCTGGTGATTATGTTCGCGCCCGGGTTTTGGACCCCTAAAACTCGGGTGTGACAATTGTGGCCTCTGCAGCTGACTTCCTCTATCATCACTCTGAGTGGAGTTATGAATTGACCTGACATGCCTCGGGTGGATTCTTCCTCCGAAGCCACTGGTCATCTCAGAGAACCTGTAAGCTTCCTCCATTCTTTGGCAGAAGTCATTGTCAGCCCGGATGTACTCATCCATCTTTTGAAGCAGCTTCTCCAGAGTCTGTGGGGGCTTTCTAGCGAAATACTGGGCAGTAGGTCCTGGACGAAGCCCCTTGATCATGGCCTCAATGACAATTTCATTGGGCACTATAGGCGCTTGTGCCCTCAGATGCAAGAACCTTCGGACATACGCCTGGAGATATTCCTCATGGTCTTACGTGCATTGGAACAGGGCCTGAGCTGTGACTGGCTTCGTCTGAAAGCCTTGGAAACTTGTCACCAGCATGTCCTTGAGCTTCTGCCACGAAGTAATAGTCCCTGGCCAAAGGGAAGAATACCATGTTTGGGCCACATTCCGAACTGCCATGACGAAGGACTTAGCCATGGCAGCTACATTGCCTCCGTACGAAGATATAGTTGCTTCGTAGCTCATCAAAAACTGCTTCGGATCTGAGTGCCCATCATACATGGGGAGCTGAGGTGGCTTGTATGATGGAGGCCATGGGATAGCCTGCAGTTCTGCTGCCAAGGGAGAAGCATCATCAAAAGGTAAAGGTATCATGATTAAAATCATCATACCATCCATCCTCGTTGAATAAGCCTTCTTGACGAAGCTCCCTGTGTTGGGGCCTTCGATCTTGTTCATCTTGAGCAAGATGATGTACTTCTTCAGTGGCTTCGTCGATCTGCCTTTGAAGATCAACCAATCACGCCATCTTCTCCTTCTTCCTTTGTACCTACTGATGGATTATTTCCATGTCCCTGATCTCTTGGTCCAACTCCTCCTCCTGGAGTGTTGGACTGATGGCCTTCCTTTTCTGGCTTCGGACCTCTCGGAGAGACAGGGTCTCCTGGTTTGGGTCCAGTGGCTGCAGTGCGGCAGCCCCTGGAGCTGAAACTTTTTTCGGCGGCATGACGAAGGTCAGTGCTCGCCGAAGGTGGTCGAAAAAAGGGTTCACCGGAGGTGGGCGCCAATGTTGGGGACTTGTTCTCAAATGTTATGAATTAAGAACAAGGCAACACGAAATGTTAAATGTTAATGCCCTTCGTCCTTCGAAGCATTATTTCCCTTAGGATATAACGATCTTTGGACGAAGGTTGTGAAGGATATACCTTCATAAATATGACATGTATAAACAAAGGATGAAGCTTATAAAACACAGGAAAACAACATAAATAATGATATGACAACATAAACATTTATTATTGAATCATCATGAATACATGAAAACAATATCAAATTACATTTGTACCCTGAGTGCGACAGAAGGCAAGGGCAAAAGTAAGATGCGAAAGCATGAACAGTATGTGGGCACTGTTCACCTATTTATAGGCACAGGGCGCAGCCTGTGTGAATTTACATTCATGCCCTTTACACTTATTATTAATTTGTAGACAATTCTATGAGGACTAGATAGCCTTTTCCCCTTTAAGTTGGTTCCTTTTTCCGCCATTTTGCCGAAGCTCCTCTACACGTAGCTTCGGAGCAACTCCACCTTCGTCACGATCATGCTTTTTGCATCGTAGATGCTTTTAACCCGAGTCCGAAGGTACCTGTTTACATGTCACACTTGGAAGATATTGTTAAATCACGTTTTTGAGGACCTTCGGCATAAGCCATGAAAAAATAACGACAATTCGCACAAGAAAGTGGATGTTGCTATGAACAGAAAGAAGTGGTAGTTCCTCTGCAACACGGATTGAGAAAACTGGTGGTTATTCAAGGACGATGGAAACTATTTAAAAATGGAAAACTGATAGGAACACAACATTTAAAAAAAGTTAATGTTTTTTCGAAGGTACTATTGCATTCCTGAAATATGACTTTGGATTATGCTTGACTAATTAGTTTTTGATGTAGACTATGACACATATGTCAGGTGTTATGGTAGTTAGATCGGTGAGGGATTGGAGAGTCGTATCAATGGGCAGGAACATCGGCCGGTGGCCCCTACCCATGATCGAGCAAGAGGAGAGTTTCTCCTTTTTAGTTCTTGTCTACTTTATTACTCATCCATTAATTACATAAATATGCCAGCTGGCCGCAGACCCGTGCCTGGGGCAGGGCGAGCGGGGCAACCGACCTAGGCCCCCAGATCCCAGGGGCCCCACCCCATATACCATACATGAGTACATAATTAGTGGACTACGACTACATGCAGCTGTAGGCTGGCGCCAAACTCAGGAACATAGAGGCACATAAACAACACACGTGGGATGGCGGACGGACACAGTGTAAATACACATACGCGCTAGGTAGTACATATTCACAACGTAGGGCAACAGGATCAGCTATTCAGGGAACAACGAATCAGCCCTCAGACCTCAGCCGATCAGGCTACCATTGTCGGGCAAGGCTATAGTTTTTAATTGCTTTAGCAAGTAATTATGCTTAACAAATTACATGAATTAATTTATTCTATTGATTCCTTGTAGATTGTAATTGATATTATGCCTCCTAAGAAGTATGCTAGCAACTTTATGTATTGAGAAGATTTGTTAGATGATATTAATATTAAAGCTATCATCGATGATTTTGCATCAAGAAATGTTAGAAGACATTTTTAAGATGATCTATAATATATTTGAGGTAATGATCTAACTTCTTTTTTTAGCGCTCATTTTTTGATTCATTGAATTATAAGTAAATATATAATAGTAAAAAATAGTACTTATAATATTGGGGCCTTATTTATAATGTCGCCTCGGGCCCCTCCAAACTCAGGAACGACTCTGGCTGGCCGTCCCTATCTAGTTAGAGATCCTTATCTCCTTAATGTCTTTATTTTTTCATGGCTGAGTGCCTATCGCCAAATGGAGAGCAATGGAGACTCTATCTAGAAGGCCTTGTGCAAGGAAGTGTTACTCGTTTGCGCTAATCATATATGCTTCCATTGTTGTTTGGTTTGTCGGAGGCCTCACAGTGTTTCATCTCTATCTGATCAGTAGTAATGAGGTGATTGTTCTTCCTTAGTTTTTATAATACCGTTATAAACTCTGATCTTATTGTACCAGAAATCGAGCAATGCACTTGGCAGGACTATATCACACACCGAGATAGTTTTGGTATCTTCAACTAACAGATCCACAGATTAAGATGTTAATCCAAATAAAGAAATTTGCTCTGGTACTGGTAGACAATTTTTTTTCTTGAAAGCGTAGGAGGCTACACATCATATATATTAAGAAGAAACATGTATAAAATAGACCGATACAAAAGTTAGAGGCCAACCAGCTCATGGCGGCCGAAAATAACAAAATATAAAAACATCCAATATTATAGTTATTGCAGCAAACTACAGCTGGAGGCCAGGAATGGGAGAAGTAAGGAGGGTGAGATCCCTAGCTCAATCTGTCATCATCCCGATCATTCACCAGCATCAATATGATTTCATCAAAATAGAATCATACAACATATTTTGAGTACATACATCAATGCCAACAGTCCAAGAGAAAAATAGTAATTCTAGAATTAGATTTCGAAAAGGCATTCGACACAATTGAGCACAAGACAATCCGTCTTATTATGGCGGAACCGCCCAGATTATTCCAGCTTAAGTGCCCGAGTCACGCCTTGGAGGCAACAACACAGTTAAATCGAAATAACCCGTCAGTCCCTTGGATCTAGTCCGATAAAACCACTTACCAAGGATCGAATACCACTAGCTCACTCGAAGGTGAGACACAGAGAAACACAATAAAGCATAATACCATAAATTAAGGAAGTATCAGTAGTGATTACATTATCGGAGTTTCAGAAACAGTAACTATAGTTTTTAATGCGGCGGAAATAACTAACGGAGAAAATCGAGTAACATGGTGAAGCCTTGCCACGCTACTCCTCCTAGTCCTCTCCTGCGGAAGCAGCAACCCGTTCGACCGTCTATCCTGGTGGCAGGGATGGAGGCCAAGTCACACCATCAATCAAATCATCCAAGAAAGTACCTGTAAAAAAATTATGCTACAAGCAAGGCTGAGTATACTAATACTCAGCTAGACTTACCTAGTGTGAGGAGTCTACTCCTCTACCTCTAAACCATGAAGTTGTTTGGCTGAGGGGTTTGGTTTTCCAAAAGCACTAGCTGAGTCTAAAACAAGTTCTAGTTTTTCAGGTTCTAGAATAATACTTTTACACTAGATGAGCACCTAACTATCCATACATGGTATCAAACATTATGTCAATCATCATCTTTTGCCAGTATCCTCATTTCCACTTATTACTCAATGCAGTACAATGAATCAAGCAGTCTCATTAGCTGCGAGAAGCAGACGATTCAAATCGAATTTTAACCTTGAAAGGTAAACCTAAACACACGACATGTAGGGACACTCCGTCCCCACACATATCAGTCGTCCCCATCGATTCCCCGGCAACAGATCAGGGCTCACGGCCTTGGCATACAATGCTCCATTGACCCCGACCGTCGCCGTGTAATGTTCACACTTGTACCCACCATATCTAGAATGGGAGACTCCGTCTCAGGTCCAATGAGGGATAAAGTCTGCGGGCAGGTTCAATCAGGTACTAGGCTTATCGGTTACCATATTTTCCGACATGTGTTTAGTACATTCAAACGCTTGACACATGTATCTACACGTTAATCCTTATTCCAATTTCGTCTCGTAGACAACGCATCCCCATGGATCCATGTCCATAGACCATCATCATTCCGTTATCAAAATGGATACAACCAATTCCTGACCTTACACGAGTGCTAGAAAAATCACTCGACTTCTACCGAGATACTTAATTAGCATTGCAACTACTCGACCTAGCATTCTAGTATCCATCTCAAAAGGAATCATGAGTTCATGCAACTAGGGTTTCAAGCAATTCTTATACTTAAGTGCACGATACAAGCTTACAATCATTAAGTGTAGTAAAATAGCATATATAACGGTTATGCATAAAACCGGTGCTATCCCGGAATCCAACACTAGATAGTGTTTGCTATATGGCACTCGCTTGGCAAGCATCCACTGGTTAGGTCCATCCTTCTTCGGGTCGTCCACCAACTGTATCTTGTGGTTGGCACCACATCACTTACACGATCATCATCTCTCGGTCCTAAATGAGATGCAGGATGCATATGTATGAATATGATAAAATATATCACAAGACAATCCCAAAATAGACGGTAGAGAACTAAACACTAAATAGCAAGACATCATGAACAATCACACACACTAGCGCTAGCTATCTACACGTCATCGAGCATGCGTAATCAATCATCACTGGAAAACAACGAACACTTCCTATAATTATCCATTGCAAACACGACGTCATAAGTACAAGTATTTACCATGTTCACTTTAATCATTCATTGGTTACTTTATAATTAAACTAGTTAAGTACATATAATTTGTCTATGGCGTCTATATAGGCAAACTTAGTTAAAAAGGAATGATCACTTAATTCGATTCTACAATCATTCATAATATTCTAATGCAAGCACGCATCCAAGAGCATACACAGAAAGTGATAGCCTAATCATACTGCTTATTGTACTAGGCTATTGAGGTTGGTTATCTAGTAATACTCGGATTAGCAGCACAATTATTAGAAATGGTAACATATCATTAATTGTGTTTCTCGTCCATATAACGACACTTGCTAAATGTGGTTAAGCTAAGCTACTCCTTAGACTTTAACCAATTTATTTCACTATCATTATTACTCATGTTCAGTCAAAATCTAAAACAACAAGTAGTCGACTCCAGACAAGCACACTGGAGTGGAATAATCAATCACAACTAACATATTTAGGACATCAGCGCAATAGTTGTTTCAGTCATAACTCACAAGGTATTTATCCAAAAATAGTGAACAGATACTTTTTGGAAAGCTTAAGAAACGCTCTATAACTTTGGTATTGTCATCTCAAGGTGATTAGACACTTAACAAGGTTAAATAGTGATAAACGTCAGGTCTGTCCAGATTTGGACAGATTCAGACTTGTGACTTCAAAAATTCATAACTAAAGACTCAGGCATCCAAAACAAGTGATCCTAGACTTTTTGGAAAGATAATTAAATTGTCTACAAATCATTTATAAACAACTCAGGTTGATTTAAAGTGTATCAAGGTTAAAAGACACTAGGCAGGCTTTGTTGTCTAGAACTGGACATATTCAATCTTCACACTTCAAACATCTATAACTCGAGCTTTAGACCACCAAAAAGGATGATTCAAGACTTTTTGGAAAGCATAGTAAAATAAATACATACCTTTTATAATCACCAAGAAGTGGTTCCAATTTTAATTAACCTAAACAATACAGTTTTCCAAATATATCCCGACAATGGACAAAATACAACGATTAGTTTGAAAAATTCATAATTCTTAAACTATCAGGATTATGGTTATGAAATTTTAACACAAGCAAGATAAGAAAGTCATCTACAACTTTATTATGACCACCAAGAACTGATTTTAAAATCAACTTAAGCAAACATTGCAATCTCTGAAATCTGTACAGAAATTGGACAAATTCAGTTACTGAACTTGTGAAAAGCATAACTTTTAAACCATTAATTCTTAACTCATGAAATTTGAGGACGAGCTAGATACATAAGTGAACTAGAACTTTTATATAGCACATATCTACATAAAACATATTTTTACTTTACTAGATTAATCGCACAACCAAAATGTACACGCGGGAATTTCAGTTTGCGTTCATAATAGCACTTAACTCAAACACCCATCAAATCATGGAGATAGTATCACAAATTCTCAAGTATAAATTATTATGACTTAGTTATCAACTAGTAATGGACATCAAGGAACAAAATCTCATATGCTCATGTTTCTATGTTGATTAACATGAATGGGACACCTTACTCTATTAGTGTAATTTCGGTAAGTTACTTCCAAATTTTATAACGCAACACATTTTCATTCTACATGTCATCAAGCGACTACAACATCCCATGCGGATATAAGAACACTAGTTTCTAGTTGTAACTCTATGATTATTCTATTAATCATTTTAACTACTCAATCTGCATTGATCGACTTCACCTCTATCTCGACGATTGGAGCACAACAATTCACGAAAGTCTACCTAGACATCTAGCGTCACATAGAGAGCCTACTACTTCACATTGAAATTCATACGGAGCCGCAGAGCGACAATAATAATAACACACAAGTAATCGACTTTTCTTTATGACTTTCAGCTAGGTCACCAAACAGACTACATGATGACTACGAAGGCGTGTCACCACTTCATCACATACATTCA
Organism: Zea mays; assembly: GCF_902167145.1. Classification (NCBI taxonomy): domain Eukaryota; kingdom Viridiplantae; phylum Streptophyta; class Magnoliopsida; order Poales; family Poaceae; genus Zea; species Zea mays. The sequence continues at coordinate 113,670,425 of NC_050100.1, forward strand.
TCGCATGTATGCGCGCTAATTCATTTCTTGCGACATATGCACTCAAAATCAATCATTGCTACACAAAACATACATACTTCTTATTTATGCGCAGAACATAACACTTCTTGAGATAAGGCGTCATTATAAACACATTACACACAATTGCATTACAAACCTACTTGTCCACTCAAGAACATATATTCGAAGTCATGAGCACAACCATACACTATATGCGACGTGAAATTCAATGAACACATAATGTGTAATGACTTGGCTTGAAGACATAGAGGAAGCGAGGACTACTTTGGCATGTCACCACTTCACTACATATGCCAATCAATTTTTGACTAAACCGATCGAACTTCATATCGCGCAGCACCTATACTTCCCTGTCTCGCATACAACCATGTTGCGGCATGCACTCGAGACACTTTGATCCACGTAGCGCAACCATAAATACGATGCACCACAACACACAGACACACGTTCACTAATCCATCCCTCACATATCTTGTACTTCCAACTTACTTATCACATCAAACAAGCACAACACATTTGTTTCTTCAATCTACCTGCGCGTTCACACCATTGAGTGCAAAAGAGCAGTTTCGCCAAACACTTACGCATTACTTAATTAACACTTAACTGGGGCATAGAACATAAAGAAAGTTCCATCACCTTGCACTTATTTTCTTCTCCGACGAGGTTCTCCAATCACGCACTCGCACAAGCACAGTGTCGGCTACGTGCGACTTGCGGGGAGTCGTGATGACGACGTCGCAAGGCGACTCTACCTGCAAGCACGATGATTGGAGCGCGGGGTGCGGAAGGGCTGCAGGTGCGCAGCACATAAGTGCGGCGGTGCGGCGATGACACGACAACGAGGGTGTGGCTGCGAGAGTGGCGAGGACGCAGCATGATGGAACTCACAGCGAAAATGGCAACTGTTCTTGGTTTGGATATTTTGCCGAACACCAGACGGGTGTGCTACGAGGGAGAGACACACTGCGTGGTGCGCAGTGAGGAAGGAGCGCGAGCGCTGTCGGGGAGGAGCACAGGGCTGCACTCGACCCAGGCAAGCTCGGCTTGGGCGATGGGGATCGATGACGGCGGCTGCTCGCCCACATAGCACAGTGTAGCCGCACAAAGGCTCGCCATGCGTGCTGCTGAAGGGGAACAGGGGCCTAGGATGTGCTACATGCCGGAGCTGCGAGCCGGATCTCGTCACCGCCGTTGGAGAAGGACGACCTAGAGAAGAAGCAGGCGCTGGCCAACCTGCTGCGCGAGCCAGACTAGAGGCGGGGCGAGCACAAGGGGGGCGCCATGGGGAAAGATCTGGGCACCCGCTGCAATTTGGGAGAACAACCATGGAGATGAGACCTGCAACCTCCATGGCTGGGCGCAGAGCCTAGAGAAGGGCGTCGAGTCCCTGGCCATGGGGAAAAACTTGGCCGACCTACAGGGGGCGAGCGCCATGGGGATGCAGGGGCGCCTGCTCTTGCAGAAAGGGGGGGAGGGGGGGCTGGACGAGCATGTCAGGAGGCTGGAACAGCCACAACAGATGGAAGACGAGCCTAGAGAAGGGCGTCGAGTCCCTGGCCATGGGGAAAAACTTGGCCGACCTATAGGGGGCGAGCGCCATGGGGATGCAGGGGCGCCTGCTCTTGCAGAAAGGGGGGGGCTGGACGAGCATGTCAGGAGGCTGGAACAGCCACAACAGATGGAAGACGCCGGAACAGAGCTGGAACACGTTCAGATAATGGGCCGACGGAAGAGAAGGCCGAGCTCGCGCGTATCAGGTGCCGAATGGGTACAGTAAAGGGCCGTGGGCCTTGTAATTGGCTTCGTAAGCAACATATAAAAACTGGATAGTAAAAAGGACAGACCTCAGGAAGGATTAAGCCGCCGCATAACTCTTCTATCCTGTGTCCTTCTTCTTCCTCTGTATTCCTCTTGGTGTTCTTCCCATCGGAAGGGTCGAGAAGAACACAGGATAGAAGAGTTATGCGGCGGCTTAATCCTTCCTGAGGTCTGTCCTTTTTACCATCCAGTTTTTATATGTTGCTTACGAAGCCAATTACAAGGCCCACGGCCCTTTACTGTACCCATTCGGCACCTGATACGCGCGAGCTCGGCCTTCTCTTCTGTCGGCCCATTATCTGAACGTGTTCCAGCTCTGTTCCGGCGTCTTCCATCTGTTGTGGCTGTTCCAGCCTCCTGACATTTGTCAGCCGACTGGAAGTCCGGCGACCCTTCCGACGGGAAGAACACCAAGAGGAATACAGAGGAAGAAGAAGAACACAGGATAGAAGAGTTATGCGGCGGCTTAATCCTTCCTGAGGTCTGTCCTTTTTACCATCCAGTTTTTATATGTTGCTTACGAAGCCAATTACAAGGCCCACGGCCCTTTACTGTACCCATTCGGCACCTGATACGCGCGAGCTCGGCCTTCTCTTCCGTCGGCCCATTATCTGAACGTGTTCCAGCTCTGTTCTGGCGTCTTCCATCTGTTGTGGCTGTTCCAGCCTCCTGACATTATCCTCCCCTTGAAATGCCGCTTGACCCCAAGCGGCCGCAGTTGGAAATTGAGCGTGCAAGGCTTCTTCATTCTCCCAGGTGGCCAACGCATCATCTCCATGAGACCACTTGATTAGTACCGGCTGAACCTGCTTGTTTCCCCGCACAACTACCCTCCTGTCAAGGGCCTGCAATGGTACCTGAAGATGACTCAAACTGTCAGGTAGAACAGCATTGACAGGTCTGTTGCCCACTGCACGTTTAAGCTGAGACACATGGACAACCGGATGGATACTAGCTGAAGCAGGTAATTGCAACTTGTAGGCAACCTTGCCCACCCGCTGAAGAACCATATAGGGCCCAAAAAACTTGAAGCTTAACTTGTGTGCTGCTCTGGGAGCCACTGATGACTGCACATATGGCTGCAACTTGAGGTAAACCATATCTCCTATTGCAAACTCCCGTTCTGTCCGGCCTTTGTCAGCTTGGAATTTCATCCGTTGTTGGGCTCGTAATAGATGTTGTCGAATTAGCTTAACCATCAATTCCCTCTGCTGAAGCCAGGTCTGAAGGTCTAGTTGAGTAGAAGCATCCGAGATATTGAGGCCCAGATTTCGGGGCTCTCTACCATACAACACTTCAAAAGGGGATCGACCCAGAGAAGAATGGAAGGTTGTGTTGTACCAATACTCTGCAACTGACAGCCAAGCAGACCACTTGGATGGACAAGCGTGAACAAAACTGCGAAGGTATGTTTCCAAACACTGATTAACGTGTTCCGTTTGTCCGTCCGTTTGGGGGTGGTACGATGTGCTCATCTTCAAGGTAGTACCAGACAACCTGAAGAGTTCCTGCCAAAGTCGGCTGGTAAATATCCTATCTCTGTCTGACACAATCGATAGAGGTAGTCCATGTAGCTTGTAGACGAAATCCATAAAGAGCTGAGCTACTTTGAGTGCTGAAAAAGGATGCAGCAATGGAAGGAAATGACTGTACTTTGAAAATGTATCCACAACCACCAGGATTGTATTGGCATTGTTAGAACGCGGAAGGCCTTCCACAAAATCCATGCTGATCACTTCCCATGCCTGGGTCGGTACCGGTAACGGTTGAAGAAGACCTGGATATCGGCTGCGATCAGGCTTGGCCTGTTGGCAAACTGTGCAAGAAGTGACATACTGCTTAATCAGAGCTTTCATAGATGGCCAGGAAAAAAGCTGCTTAATCCATCGGTATGTCACAGGAAAGCCAGAATGTCCTCCGACAGGACTATCATGTAGGGCTTCCATAATTTGCTGCTGAAGAAGTGTGTTATTTCTGACCCAAACTCGCCCTTTGTATCGTATGATGCCAGAATTTAGAGTATATTGTCCTGAAGTATGGGGACTGATCAACATCGCTACTAACAGTCCTTGAGCTTGGTCATCTTCTTTGTACCCTTCCATGACCTGAAGCATCCATTGTGGAGTAGCTGAAGAGAGACTGAATAATTCAGAGTAAGGACGACGAGATAGTGCATCTGCTGCTCCATTGTCCACACCCTTCTTGTAAACTACTTTGTATTGCAGCCCTATCAACTTGGAGAACACACGTTGTTGCCATGGAGTAGACAAACGTTGTTCGGTAAGGTGAGATAAGCTTCTGTGATCTGAATAGATTAGGAATTCAGCATGCTGAAGATATTGTCGCCACTTATCCACTGCCATCAAAATAGCAAGATATTCCTTTTCATAAGTGGACAATCCCTGATTTTTTACTCCCAATGCCTTGCTAACATATGCTAAGGGATGATGATCTTGTAATAACACAGCTCCAATCCCCTTACTAGATGCATCCGTCTCAATTGCAAATGGTCGAGTGAAATTTGGAAGGGCCAGAACAGGAGCTGATACCAGTGATTGTTTCAAGGCTTGAAAAGCTGTGTCATGAACCTGTGTCCACAAAAACACTACCCCCTTTTTCAGCAAATCTGTAAGAGGTCGTGCAATAACACCAAAGTTTTTCACGAACTTCCTGTAGTAACCTGCAAGGCCTAAGAATCCTCTTAATTCCTTGCAATTAGCTGGTGTTGGCCAAGATGAAACAGCCTCAACTTTTGCTGGGTCAGTAGCCACTCCATTGGGGCTGATAACATGACCTAGGTAAGCAATTTGTTGTTTGGCAAACGCACACTTAGAGAGTTTGATATACCACTGCTCCCTGTGTAGGATTTGGAGGACCTGTGTCAAATGGTGCAAATGCTCGTCCCATGTAGAGTTGTACACCAAAATGTTGTCAAAAAATACCAACACACTCTTCCTGAGTAGTGGAGCAAGTGTTGAATTCATTGCACTCTGAAATGTGGCAGGAGCCCCTGAAAGTCCAAAGGGCATTACTCTAAATTCATAATGACCATGGTGTGTTTGAAAGGCAGTCTTGTGTTGGTCTGTTGGATTCATTCTTATCTGATGAAACCCCGCTCGAAGGTCCAAGGTAGAAAACCACACCGCCCCATGTAATTCATCTAAGAACTCATCAATAATAGGCACTGGGTACTTGGTTTTGACTGTCAGAGCATTTAAATGCCCATAGTCAACACAAAATCGATAGGTTTGGTCCTTCTTCTTAACCAATATCACAGAAGAGGCAAACTCACTGTGACTATGCTGAATTATACTAGACTGTAGCATTTCAGACACTTGGTTTTCAATCTCATTTTTTAAAGCAGGGGCATATCGGTATGGTCTCATTTGTACCGGTCTAGCTCCAGTAACCAAAGGTATTTGATGGTCACACTCCCTGGTTGGAGGCATTCCTCTGGGTATTTCAAACACTGAAGGGTACTGAAACAGCACAACTTGAATATCTGCAGGTAGGTCAGACAAAATGGCTTGTTCTTTGTCAGATAACTCCTGTATGCTGCAAACTTGGATGACCGCTGTCTGCATTACTGAAGACTTCACCCCATACAGGGTAACTGTGGATTCTCTGAGAGGAATACTCAGCCACTTTTGAGACCAATGGATCAACATGGGACTATGTTTTTCCAGCCAGTCCATCCCTACAATAAGATCATAGGTAGATAGTGGAAGGACCTTGAGTGTGGATGAGAACGAAACCCCACTGATGGACCAAGAAGCATTCACAATTTGGTGATTGCAAGATAGTTGTGACCCATTAGCAACCTGTACCCGTAAAGGTTGGAGTACTGAAGTTACCCCTGTCATATTATCAGCTACAACACTGCTAATAAAAGAGTGTGAGCTGCCTGAATCCAACAAGGCTAAAATGTCCATTCCTGCTATATGACCAACAAACTTCATTGTGCGAGGAGTGTCCGACCCTTCCACTGCTGCCTGAGATAACATCAACACATTTAGCTCATGCTCGTCCTCCTCCATCGGTGAGGCATATCCAATTTCAGTTTCAGGCACTTGGGCCATCTGCCACAATTCCTCAACCAAATGTAATTGGACTGTCTCTGAACACTTATGGTCACGAGAATACTGGAGCCCACATTTGTAACATAAACCTTTGGCTTTCCAGTAAGCATATAATGAAGTGATCCGATCATCAGTAGAAGATGGAGAGAACTTGTGCCCATAAGTTCTTTCATCAGACTTTCCTGGAATTGGTTGTGTAACATCTTTGGTTGACATTTGTTGGACTGCCAGCTGTCGAGCTGACGTTTTTGCCGAAGAAGACACTTCAGACCAACGATAATCCTTCTTCCGCAGCATGGCACCTGCTTCCTCCTGCAACTGAGCAAGCACAGTAGCAGTATCGAGGTCTTGTGGCCTTTGAAGCATTATGACAGCCTTAATATCATCTCTAAGGCCGTCCACAAATTTCAATGTATAGTATAAAGGATCAGACATCTGTTGGTATGCATTGAGTTTATCAATTAATTGTAAGAAATCCTCTACATAAGCAGCTACCGACCCAGTTTGTCGAATACGAAACAGTTGCCTTAGCAACATCTGATACTGATCCCTCCCAAATCTCTGTTGGATCATATACCCAAACTCCCCCCAAGACATGGTAGCTACTCTATACTCCACAGATTGCCACCAATTTGCAGCAGGTCCCACAAACTGCATAGAAGCAATTTTGATCCACATTCTTGGATCTACTGAATACATATGAAAATAATCCTCACATCGGGATTGCCACAACTTCGGATTCTCCCCATCAAAGGAAGGAAACTGGAGTTTCGGCAAGCCACCCAAATTCCTGGCAGAATAAGGTTCTAAGACACCCCCTCCCCCGTCCAAAGATCGAATGTGACTATCAAATATCTCATGAGCAGCAGACATAGCTGGAGCCTGTGGAATATACGGGGGATGCGTACCATTGTTCGAGAGATGGTTTGATAATTGGGAATTCCCAAATCCATACTCCCGAGGATCATGAGCGTCGCGGTGCCCATTGGGCCTGTCGGTGTTGTTTGTGGAAGCAGGCTGGTGCTCCCCCACCGGAACATATGGTCCGAGGATGCCCGCATGACCATCCGGACCTCTGACGAAGCCTCGTTCCAACGCTTGGGTGAGCCGAGACAACTCAGAACGCATCGAATCCACTGAAGATCTGACAGCATCAATGGATCCTTCCACCCTTGGCCGCCATGATTCGAACACAGATGTCACGTTCTCCAGGACCGCCACACGGGTAGTTGTAGTGGCCACGAGATCGTCGATGCGGTCCCTCTGATCAGCTTGTAACTCGGCAAGCTAGGCGTCAATCCGCGCCCCGTTGCCCATCTTCTCGTGCAACTGAGCGATGCTGTCCGAGTTCAGATTGACATTCCGCTCCAGTCCTTGCCACCTGTTATCTTGGAACTCCAGGCGATCACACAATTGTTGAAGAAGCTTCGATTGCGTCGCCAGTGTTCGTGACTGGACGTCAATCGATTTGGCCTGTGCCTCCAACGCTGCTGCTACAGCCGGGTCCGACGCGCCCGCCATATTCGCGCGACGAGTATAGTACGACGACGCCGCCAGAGCAGGATCGGTGTCTTTGATACCACTTGTCAGCCGACTGGAAGTCCGGCGACCCTTCCGACGGGAAGAACACCAAGAGGAATACAGAGGAAGAAGAAGAACACAGGATAGAAGAGTTATGCGGCGGCTTAATCCTTCCTGAGGTCTGTCCTTTTTACCATCCAGTTTTTATATGTTGCTTACGAAGCCAATTACAAGGCCCATGACCCTTTACTGTACCCATTCGGCACCTGATACGCGCGAGCTCGGCCTTCTCTTCCGTCGGCCCATTATCTGAACGTGTTCCAGCTCTGTTCCGGCGTCTTCCATCTGTTGTGGCTGTTCCAGCCTCCTGATAGAGCAGGAGCTTGGAGCTCGCATCCATGGCAGAGGAAAGAAGCGGGGAGGAGGAAAAACTATGTTGGCTGCTGCTGCCGTGAGGGAGAAGGAGACAGGGAGAGGGAAGGTGGCGGCTAGGGGAACCGAAAATTTCCAATTTGCAAGGGGAGCCACCATAGCAATCCTAGCCCTCACTTCTATTTATAGACAAGTGAGGGCTACGATTTTAGTGGGGTTACTTAGGGTACAAGCAAAGGGTTGCTTCAAGACTAAGTAAAAGTCGTTTACAAGCTAAGTGAAGGATTTTTTTGAGGCTAAGGAATCAACGGTTAATAAATTAAAATGCTCTCGCGGAATGGATTGAAGCGGAGAACAAGCGAGCTAGTGCTCGGTCGAACGAGAGAACGAAGGATTATCTAGACCGGGAATTTGATTTTTTTACCGTTCGCTCGGAAATAATCCCTTGCGCACAGATAGAAATAAAATGACTTGAGGTTGGACCAGCTTTCGAATTCGACATCGAAATAAAGCGAGTCGGATTAATAAAAATCATTACCGATGTTGGTTTTCGAATTTAGATTGCACACAGGGATATTAAGCCGAGTTGGATAAAACTAAATAGATGCTAACACACTGAGTATTCCGTTTGAGAGCACGGATTCAGATAAAAGATTTGAGACATAAATCGAATATCGATAAATCGAGTTTGGACATAGATCGGACAACAACTATCCAGAGTTCGAATGAGAGGAGTTTTTGGTGTGATTTGCGAGACGAGACTGGCGTCCAAATTTGCACTTGTTTCAAGAAATAAAAGTTTTAATAGGCTCCAAATTGAAACTTTCATGAGTAACTTGATAAATAGAGATAGACGCGACCGAGAAATAGAAATTTTCACTAAGCATCTGAGATTAGGGCAAAGCTCATGGCATAACACAAAATAGACACCTGGGGTGTCACACTTATGTTATAACATTTGGGGTTTGATGAATCTTGGACCCTATGGGTTCAAAACATCCTAAATTCAGGAATATCTTCTATCCTCCTGAATGGTGTGCCCGAGAATTCGTTTGACTACAAGAGAGGGGTCATGCAAGGGGACCCTCTCTCCCCCCCTTTTATTTGTGCTAGCAGCAGATCTTTTCCAATGCATCATCAACAAAGCTAATCACCAAGGCACACTCACCATGCCAATTCCAGCAAGTAACTCCATTGATTTTCCTATAGTTCAATATGCAGATGATACAATTATTATTATTATGAAATCTTCACAACACGAACTTCTTTGTCTAAAAGAGCTCCTTGAAAGTTTCTCACAGTCAACTGCATAGTTTTCAGATCATCGATTGACCGATCCCACTGGGAGATCAGGCGATTAGGCATCGATCAGGGCGATTAGTCACCCCTGATCGACCATAATCGCCCCCTGGTTGTCCTGTGTATTCCAGTACATACAACCCAATATTCAATACTTGAATAGTCCAAAACAGCGGTACATACAGCTTACTAGACCAGCACAGCAGCAACAAATTTATCCAATACTTGAATACTTCATAACATCATGGTAGGAACAAGTTTATATGAAATTGCAAGTCTACAACTTACTAGACCAGTAGACCATGACCAAGAAGGCTTCAGATGATGAGCTCATATCCAATCCCTATGTTCTATTTTCTCCCAACCGATGTAGAGAGAAAGGTGTTGCCGTGCTGGAGCCTTGGAGGGAGAGAGATGGGTAAAGAAGGGAGATGGAAGGGAGCTGGGAAGAGAGAAGGGTGTTTTCTGATTTTTTTCCTAGCCGTCAGGGAAGCTAAAAAGACAGGTAGAGCTAGGGGGGCTACCTCTACTAATCATGGGCCAGTCCAACCAAACAGACTGTTGGACTACCTCTATTAATCGCGACTGATCGAGTCCTAGGCGATTAATCGTTCCTGAAAGGGAAATAGGGTCAAACCTTTTCCAAAATGATTTTGGTGGTTGAATTGCCCAACACAAATTATTGGACTAACTAGTTTGCTCTAGATTATAAGTTCTACAGGTGTCAAAGGTTCAACACAAACCAATAAAAAGTCCAAGAAAGGGTTCAAATAAAAAGAGCAAAAGACAACCGAAGGCTGCCCTGGTCTGGCGCACCGGACTGTCTGGTGTGCCACCGGACAGTGTCTGGTGCACCAGGATGGATCAACTCCAACTTGCTAGCTTCGGGAATTTGGGGAGCCACTCCGCTATAATTTACCGGACTGTCCGGCGTAGCACTGGACTATCCGGTGTGCCATGCGGAGTAACGGCTAACAGCGCCAACGGTCGTCTGCAAAAGTGAACAGTGCAGTGAACAGTGCAGACTGCGCGCGCAGAGTCAGAGCAGGCGCCAGAAGGCGCACCGGACAGTGAACAGTGACTGTCCGGTGCACCACCGGACTGTCCGGTGGCCCCACTTGTCAGAGCTCCAACGGTCAAACCCTAACGGTTGGGTGACGTGGCTGGCGCACCGGACAGTGTCCGGTGCGCCCTTCGACAGCAACCTTCCCCAACGACCACTTTGGTGGTTGGGGCTATAAATACCCCCGAACCACCACACTTCAAGGCATCCAAGTTTTCAGCCAACACATTCAATACAAGAGCTAGTGCATTCAATACAAGACACAATTAGAGTGAATCAAAATCTCTCCAAGTCCCAATTCCACTCAAAGCAATAGTGACTAGAAGAGAGAGTTTTGTTGTGTTCTTTTGAGCTCTTGCGCTTGGATCGCTTTTCTTCTTCCCCATTTCTTGTTCCCAAGATCTTTGTAATCAAGGCAAGAGACACCAATTGTGTGGTGGTCCTTGTGGGGACTAAGTGTCCCATTTAATTGAGAAGAGAAGCTCACTCGGTCTAAGTGACCGTTTGAGAGAGGGAAAGGGTTGAAAGAGACACAGTCTTTGTGACCACCTCAACGGGGAGTAGGTTTGCAAGAACCGAACCTCGGTAAAACAAATCATTGTGTCACTATCGCTATTTGCTTGTGATTTGTTTTTGCCGTCTCTTTCGGACTCGACTTTATTTCTAACGCTAACCCCAGCTTGTAGTTGTGCTTAAACTTTATAAATTTCAGATTTGCCTATTCACCCCACCTCTAGGCGACTTTCAGTTCCATATCATCGCCTAATCAGACGATATGGACGATCAGTAACACTAATCGAGTCAAACACCTTAATTGAGCATAGAGAAACGATCAGCCCGACTAATCGTGACTAATCACAATTAGTCGGACGATCTGAAAACATTGGTCAATAAGGTTGAATGTGAACTATCCAAAGTCTTGTCTAGACCCACTCAATATCTCAGAACAAGGAGCAACCCAACTTGATGCAACTTTTGGATGTAAACTAGGAGGCCTACCTTTCACATATTTGGGTATGCCACTGGGAACAACTAAACCTAGAGTTGAACACTTTGCACCTCTCATGAACAAAGTTGAACGAAGACTCACTGCCACCTCCTCTATGCTCTCACATGCTGGAAGATTGGAGTTGACCAATTCAATCATTTCTCCACTACTAACCTATGCTATGTGCTCACTGCAAATGCCAGTAGCAGTCATTGATTATTTTGACAGAGCAAGAACACATTGCCTTTGGAGGGGATCTGATGTGAATGCAAAAAGCAAGTCCTTGGTTGCATGGAAGAAGGTAAGTAGACCCAAAACAAAAGGTGGACTTGGAATAATATGTCTCATAAGTCAAAATGTCACCTTCCTACTCAATCATTTGGTTAAAGTTTATAACAAAAGAGATATACCTTGAGTCAACTTGATTTGGAATACATATTATGCCAATGGTGAGGTTCCCCATGGCACACAAGAAAAAGGATCCTTTTGGTGGAAAGATATTCTCAAGCTATGCGACAAATTCAGGGGTGTGGCTACATGATGTTCAGTGGGCGATGAATCAACATTGTTATTCTGGTTGGATGTTTGGAATGGGAACTTACTTCAGAACAAGTTTCCAAGATTGTTTTCATTGGTAAAGGACAAAAATATATATGTGCTCAAGTTCCTTACAAACAACATTATAGAGGATCAATTTTATCTACCTACGTCAGGACAAGATTTTTAAGAATTTCAAAGTCTACAAGAACTGATCCAGGGGATACAGGTTCGTGAGGAAAACAAGGACTCATGGCACTACAATTGGGGCTCCCACAACTATCCATCAAAGAAATTCTACTACTTTCCCTACAATCATGTTAGGCCACCAGAACCTTTTTTGTGGATATTGCAATCAAGGTGCAGCAACAAACTTAAAGTCTTCCCTTTGCTCCTCTTCATGGACAGACTGAACACATAGAATCTTCTTAGGAGGAAAAACCTCAATGTAAGTGACAACAATTACAACTGTGTCCTTCGTAGTCTGAACATAGAAGAAACAACATTTCATCTCTTCGGCACCAAGTGTTCTCTACATCCATCTCTAGAAGAACAATGAGGACAACGATCAAGCTCAGCAGAATGATACTCCTCATCGCCATCAGGGCTGTCATCAGAAGGATTTGGCGCTTGCTGCACTCTTCTAGACACAAGGAAAATTTGATACAAAAGCGCCATCCTAAAATCTGAACCACCCCCTCAATGTTCATAGGATCAACCACCCCTAACTCCATAATCTCTGGAATTGCAGATGGATCAGCACATCATCCAAATCATCTAAAGCAGGGTAAATCCTTTAGAATCAGAGTGCTCTGGTGTATCTCATGAACCCAAACAGACAGATTGAGTTGCTGTTGCACCGTAGACAACTCCCAAGCATGCAGTGGAAGACCATAAATCTCCAACTCCACCAAAGAAGGCAAACAGACTCCCGAAGCATCCACCAACTTCGACCATCTCTGAGAATGTATAACCAAATCTCCTTCATTTATCGTTGTCCATCTAGTCAAAACCTCTAGTACCAAGTCCAATCGTGGAAGCATTAAAATGAATCTTGAGGAAGACATCTGTTTAACCTTCAAGGATGAAGCCTGAACTCCCACCTTGAGCGCATCACTGACCAAAGTGATCAACAGAGCATTACTTAGCTCATCCACCGCGTGAGTCATGTCTTGGTTCCATCCAATAATGCAAACTCTTGCATGAGGGATAGTGTAAGGAAAATGGACCCCGGGCCATTTCGCTAATTGAGTTTTGGTGTTTGATGATCAACACAATCCGTGAACTAATAAGTTTTCCAGTGATTATGGTTGTAGTTCACAGGATGCAAGATCTACTTGGACTAAGGAATTGAGGAAAGCAACACCTTAAAAGAAGACATTAATAAGATCCAAGAAAAGTCCAAGTGTGCTGCCTGCGGACTGTCTGTGCGTGGAGCAGCGAACTGTCCGGTGAACACACCGGACTGTCCGGTGCCCACATGTCGGACTGTCCGGTGCACCAGGGAACCGCAGCCCAACAGCTAGTTCCAGATGGCACCCAGAGAGAAGACCACCAGACTATCCGGTGTGGAAAGCCTGCGGCGCCAACGGTCACCTGCTCTGACAGGGCAACGGCTAGGCACACTGGACAGGCTACAGTGCGCTGTCCGGTGCACCACCGGACTGTCCGGTGTGCCACAGAAAGAAGCAGCTTTTCTCCAACGGCTCTATTTGTGTTGGGGGCTATAAATACACCCCAACCGACCAATTCCAAGTGTGGGAGCCCAAGAGACATACCAAGGCATATAGTAGACATTACTAAGTGCTCTTACACCCAAGTGCTTAATAGAATCACTCGGTGATTAGCGTAGGTGCTTTGCGAAGTGCTTAGGTTAGTTAGATCGCTTTAGCGCTTGCTCTAGGTGAACCCTAGATTGTTGAGTGAGATTAGATAAACCTCACAACCCCTCGGCTCTTGCGTGAGCCGTTGAAATTGTACCGAGTGGGGCGAGAGTCTTGCGAGACCGTGACAACCGTGTTTGTGTCACGGCCGCCACCGTGTACCGGAGGGAACGAGGCCCGCGACGTTTCGGCCGGAAGCTCGATAGTGGAGACGGCGGGGAGCGTCCGAGAGGAGCCGGAAGCGGAGCACCACTTGCGCGTGGAGAAGGCCCGCGACTCTCTACGGAGTTACTCGTTCGAGGTGCTTGGCCCTCGCGTGGGCTTCCCTTTGCGTAGGGGCACCAATGAGGATTAGTCGGGATCTTGCGCGGTTCCAGATACCTCGGTAAAAATACCGGCGTCATCCACGAGAGTTTGCTTCTCTACTTTGCTCGTTTAGTTTCCGCGTTTATATTAAGCATTTAAGTTTCAACCTTGTATACATACTTACTTAGTGTAGATTGAAACTTAGCCATTGCAGTAGAGATAGCAACACTTAGACAAAACCTAGTTTGCACATTCTAGTTTGATTATATGCATAGGTTTTGCTCTAAGGATTTAACTATGGCCTAGTTTAGTAAAAGTTTTAGAAGTCCTAATTCACCCCCCTCTTAGGCGTCACTTGTTTCCTACAAGTGGTATCGGAGCCTGGTTTGGCTCATTTGAAATGCTTTAGCCTCACCGCTAAAAGAGTCGACACTTTTTAGAGGAAGGGATGGATACCCATAGTCCACCACAATTCGAAGGCACTAACTTCCCATATTATAGTGCTAGAATGGCTTGTTACCTAGAGGCCGTTGATCTAGATGTTTGGAGAGTCACTTGTGTCGGGATCAAACCCCCCAAGAATCCCAAGAAACCCACCGCGAGTGAGTGAGTGCACCTAGAGGGGGGGGGTGAATAGGTGTTCCTGTAAAATTCAGTACAAATAACCACAAAACTTGATTATGAAAGTTAGAACGGCTAAGTGCTTGAAGCGAGTTCTTGAACACAGATAATCAAAGGTAAAGCACACAAGAGACACACAATTTTTATCCCGTGGTTCGGCCAAGTAATACTTGCCTACTTCACGTTGTGGCGTCCCAATGGATGAGGGTTGCACTCAACCCCTTTCAAGTGATCCAATGATCAACATGAATACCACGGTTTTTCCTTTCTTTGACTTTCTCCCGTTTGCGAGGAATCTATACAACTTGGAGCCTCTCACCCTTACAATGATGATCACAAAAGAAGCACAGAAGTAAGGGAGGGGAGAGCAACACACACAAGACTCAAATCACAGCATAATCATGCAAACAAGTCACAACTTGAGCTCAAAACACAACCCACGGAGTTCACAACTCAAATGGAGCTCAAGTCACTATCTCAAAGAATCAAATGCGCGAAGTTGGAGTCTTGGAGGCTTAGAATGTTTCTTGAATGCTTGGGTGTCTCCTCCATGCGCCTAGGGGACCATTTTATAGCCCCAAGGCAGCTAGGAGCCGTTGGAGGCCAACAAGGAAGGCTATACTTGCCTTCTGTCGGGTGGCGCACCGGACAGTCCGGTGCACCACCGGACAGCCACTGTTCATGTCCGGTGCGCGATCTCCTTCATATTCTGGCGCAAACGACCATTGCAGAGCCGTGGCAGTTGGCGCACCGGACACTGTCTGTGTAACACCCCAGGTGTTACTCAGGGTGTCCATCCCAGGGATTACCCCTTTTACCCATTATCACATGAAGACTGAATTGGGCAAAGTATACCAAACTTGGAACTCTAGGTCCTAAGCAAGTGTAATCCACCTTGGATGTCATGCCCTAGTTTATCATGCACATCTAAGTGGGGATCTCCCCAAACCCTAGAGCAAAACCCCCATAGGCAATTATAACCCTAATTGAAGCCATGATCAAAAGATCATGTAAACATCATGATCATGGTGTGGGCCAAATATAAAAGTTGTAATATACTTAATAACCTACAATTAATAGTAAGGAAGTACCCCCAAAAGGTTTTCAGAAAAGTCCTAAAAAGATCACCAAAGGTTGAACACAAGGGGGGAAATTCAGATTTTGCCTAAGTCAAAAATCAACCCTTAAGCAAAGATCCCTCATGTTCACCTTGATCCCCTTTTCAAAACCAGTCGACCCAATTAACAAAGTGGCGCCAAATGAACCCTAGAATGCCCTGGAAAAGTTTGAACCAAACCCAAAACCATTTGACACGAGTTGGCACTGGTTTTGTCTCGGTTTGCACAGGGCAGACAGACAAGACTTGGCGCTACCATATCTCCTCAACCAGACCACATCTACTCTTGGAACTCACATGAACTAGGTAGCTCTAGGTGCAGGGAAGAGATCTCCCACAGGCGGTAGGGCAAGATTCGTACGCCTGGCCGCTCAGCAGAGCGAAGAACACGGGCAGAAGCAACGCGCCACGTGTTCGACGCGCTCTGAGCTCGCCAGAGCACGCCCGCGCGCGCGCGCCCCGCGTGCCCGCGTCGCGCCAAACGGTTGAGCCGGCGCCCCGGCCGCGTCCGCGCCTATAAAACCCGCCCCAGCGCTCGGTTGCCTTCCCTGTTACCTCCTCCGTGCCTCGCCGAACTCGCCCGAGCCAGCCATTGCCTCCGGCGACCTCCCCGCGACCCGCCAGTGCCGCCCGAGAGCCACCGCCGTGGCCAACCCCTCTCCAGTCCCCCTCCGTTCGAGTCAAGCCCCCAGATCGCTTCCTGGTGAAGCCGTGAGCCTTGCTCAAGCTTAAACCGAGAGCCCGCGTCACCGGAGAAGCCAAATCGCGCTCACCGGAGTTCAAGAACTCGCCGGCGCACGTAGACCGGGTAAACCCCTTCACCATTTCCCGATTCGTTGCGCGCATGGCCTCTGTGTCATCCCGTGAAGCTCCTCGTGCCCATTAATTGAACTCTCCCGCCGTGGTTTGGCCGGAGCAGGCGCCGCCGTCGATCCCCGCCGCCTGTGTTCGTGGCCAGGGGAGCTCCGACCACCTCTGACGCCGACCCGTACATCGACGTGACCGTCGCGACCTCCTGAACATCGCCGACCACCTCGCCGGACCTCCCTCGCCGCCGGTAAGCCGCGCCACCCTTTTCTTTCCCGCGGCTACTGTTTTAGTTAAGGGAGGGACTACGGGTGAGAGGGAGGAAAATCCAGGGGGTTAAGTGAAAAGTCAGAGACTCAAGTGAATAGTGGCATAAGGGTAGATCTGCGAGGTTTGATTCGGTTTAAACCCAGGGACCTCGGCGCAAACTGTTTTTCCAGAAAAACTTAATTAAAACCTGATTTAAATTCAAACAGAAACTTTAAAAACCCATAACTTCTGTTTGGATTATCCAAATTTGGTCAAACTAATTTTGCCAGACTCTAAATAATGTAACCTATCTAAGAAAAATATAAAACCCCATAAGCACTAGAGAAAAATATAAAGTTATGATTTAATTACAGTTTGGACCAAAAGCTTAATAATAGCAAGAGAAATGGTTGTACTATTTAACTAAGGTTAGAAAAATTTGGAGAAGTTTATATCTACCTACTGACCTAATTAAAAATGTTAAACCCCTCTGTCCATTTCATTTAATTAGTGTTAACCCCTTATTCCATAATATGCTTAAGTTTAAGAAAAATAGAAAAAGGGACATAAATAATGAACCAGAGGGCACCTCTATTTTTGTTGAGATGCTTAGTCAATATAGTTCACTGGAAAAATGTAGCATACCCTGTTGTAGTGTAAAATAAGAAAGCTACCTTTTAAATTAATAAAATGAGGATAACTTAGAAAAACCCTACAAAAATAACCCCAAGGTAAAAACACCCCCACCCTTGGGATAACTATTGTTTTATTAAAGAGAACTTAGGAAAAATATGAAATCTGCTGTTTGACATTTTTCAAATAATGATGTAGTAGAAAGAGCCTTTTTGACATTAAACTTAAGAAAATCATAACTAAATAACCACCCCTTAGTTTTCTGTGATTTTTAGCACAGAGACCTAGTATTACCAAAGGATGCCAACAAAAATAACCTTTAGGACAGAACCTACCTCTAACTAAGAGGTGTAGTGTGAAGTAGCCCTTTTTGCCTAACTTTTGTTATGTTTGTTTAAGGCCTAAATTTTATACTTTAAGCCTCAAATTCTTAAAATAAGCTAGAATAGCCAGTGATAACCCACTGGAATTTTTACAGAATTTTTGGAAATTTTTAAAACCCTGTTGTAATTCAAACCTACCCTAGAAACCCTAAATGGGAATTAAGGAAAGGAAAATGAATAATGTGAATCAAAGTTATCCTAAAACCTTTATAATCTGTCCACTAAAATGTCTCAAGGTAATACCAATCCACTAGGTTATCCTAAAAGAAAACCTAAGCTAAAAGAGAACAAGTCTAGGTGTATATATATGTACCACTAGAAGCCCCGCATAACCCGGAAACCCTAAGTTAATTCTTGACTTAGTTTCTTTTAGATTATATTCTTAAATCTTGCATAATCATGACATACATGTTCATTGCATTTCGATAGACTATAATCTTGCTGACGGAGAGTACATCCTCGTGCCGGAGCAAGGAGCTGCCCAGGAGATTGCCCCAGACCCAGCACCAGAGCCTGCACCAGAGGACCTGCCTGCCACTGCTTTGGAAGGCAAGCCCCGGTTTTATGCATAACCTGTTATTTATGCTATTTTACTTCACTTAATGATTGTAGGTTTGATTGTGCACTTAGGTGTAGGAGTTGTGTGAAACCCTAGTTGCATGATCTCAGGAATCCCTTTTGAGGTGAATACTAGTATGACAGGTCGAGTAGTTGCTTCATTTAATTAGGATCTCGGTAGAAGACGAGTGATTTTTCTAGCACTCGCGCGAGATCAGGAAATTGATTGTACCCACTTTTCACACTGTCATGATACTAGTTGGTGGACAACAATCCATGGGGATTGGTTGTTTACGAGATGGAAAATGGAATAAGGATTAACGTGCGGATACCTGTGTCAAGCGTTTGAACGTACTAAACACATACCGAGAAATATGGTAAATCGGTAAGCCTAGTACCTGAGTGAACCTGCCCGCAGATTGCCCTCCTCACGCGACCTGAGACGAGGTCTCCCATTCCGGTTATGGTGGGTACAAGTGCGGTCACTGCACGACGGCCAGTCGGGGTCAGTGAGGCATTGTACGCCAAGGCGGTGAGCCCCTTTCTGTTGCCAGGGAATCGATGGGGACGGTTGATGTGTGTGGGGACGGAGTGCCCCTACATGTCGTGTGTTTAGGTTTACCTTGCAAGGATAAAAACTCGATTCGAATCGTCTGCTTCTCGCAGCTAATGAGACTGCTTGATCCATTGTACTGCATTGAGTAACAAGTGGAAATATGATGAGTTGATATAAGATGTTGATTGCTAATAATGCTTGCTACTATGTATGAGTAGATAGTACACTTTTAGCCTTAAGAGAGTCACACTTAAATTGACAAAGCTAAAACTTGACTTAGAAACTCAGCTAGTGCTTTTGGCAACCAAACCCCACAGCCAAACAGCTGCATGTCTAGAGGTAGAGGAGTAGACTCCTCACACCGGGTAAGTCTAGCTGAGTATTAGTATACTCAGCCTTGCTTGTGGCATAATTTTTACAGGATCTCTGGAGGACATGGTTGCTGGAGTGACTTGGCCGTCCACCTTACCACCGGGTTGGACTGTTGAGTGGGACCCTGCCTCGGCTAAGGAGGAGCATGAGGAGTGATGGGACAGGCTTCCCCATCTCTCTGTTTAATTATCGTTAGTTTTATTCCGCTGCACTTCGAACAATGATGGGTACTTTTGCAAAAACTCCGATGATGATGATGGTGATGTAATAATTTAACATTGTGGCATGTATGGTTTTATGCTTTATTGTATTTGCTCTGTGACTCACCATCGAGTGAGCTTGTGGTACTTGATCCTGTCAGTGGCCGTGTCGGACTAGATCCGAGGGATTGACGGGTTATTCCCATTTAAGTGTGGTCTAGCCTCTAAGGCCGGGCTTAGGCACTTAAGTCGGAATAATTCGGGCAGTTCCGCCACAGCTGGTATCGGAGCTTGTACCACCACAGAGGAATCAATAAAATGTAAATACCATCAATTTTCCAAGTAAAATTTGATAGAAACAAGGTTGGATAGAAAGTAGGACGAGCAGGATAGACCTAGGACGTGAAGCCTTAGGTAAATAGAAGGGTAGCTAGGTGGCTAAGTAACTAGGCCCTACAGGCCACATTTACAGGATGGGAGTTCTTCCCTATTCCTTTTATCTTATTGTGAGGCCGTCAGGACGAGCATGCATGCATTCATATTTAAGCAAATGGATAACTGAGTAAAGGACTTAAAAATAAGAGAACAACCCACTAGGTCCCTAGTGCCTTTTTACTTAACCAGAGAAAGACTGAGTTTACTTTTTCTTGTTCTTTTTATAATTCTTCTTCTTTTACTTACGCTTAACCGTACACAGATGACTTCTCACGGATCCTCCGATGACGGAAATGCACTGACCCACACTGACGGACTTGCACGAGAGGGATTTCCCCGCATCTTGTGGGAGGTACTTCAGGGGGCCGGATACACGACACCCCCTCAGTACGCGGTGCAGCAGTTCGAGAAGCACCGAGTGCCTCGCTGTCGGGTGAGGATGACCTTGGAGCCTCATCCCCTGCAGCCAGGATGGCGCTCCTTGGACTCCGAGTCTTTCGGGTACCGGGCAGAGGACACGATCGAGGCAATCGCTCTGCATGGATTGACTACCTTCTGCGGATTCCATCCCTTGGAGCTGGCTACCCACCCCATTGGCTTGTTCCCCACTGAGAAGGAGGACGACCCAATGTGGAAGGATCGGGTGGAGCATGCCAAGGACATCTGGGCCATCTACCCAGGTCAGACTGCGCACTTGACAGTACGGTGCATGAATGCTCTGTACCGTCTGCAGGTGATGCGCGGTGAGGCAATGTCCCATCTGATGGCACTGCTGGAGGCAACAAAGATTACATTGGACAACAGAGAGGAACTTGTGGTTGACTTGTCTCAAGAAATGGTGGAGAAGGACTTGCAGGTGGAACACCTATCCACTGACATTCAGGAGTTGGAGGAGCTGGTAGGCACCAGGGAGAACACCATCGAGGTTCTGGAGGATCAGCTCCTTAACACTCAGCAGCAGCTCGCTGAGGCTAACGAGCACCTGGACATGCACCACCAGGAGATCCAGGACCAGGAGGCCAACGAGGACGTCGACATTGAGGGAGGAGATGAACCTGCCTCTAGTGTGGACACTGCCGGCTCGGGAAGACCACCTTCCCCTGAGTCGAGTGTTGCTTCGTTCGCTCACTAGGTGTCCAGGGTAGGCTTAGAAGTTGGATAGTCGGACTCCTCGCAGCTAGCTTAGCTTTTGCACCCCTGGGGTACTAGGCTAGATAGAGTTGAGTCATTTTGGAACAATTTGATGTAATCGTGCTAAACTCTTTTGGAAACGTGCTTGAAGGATGCTGTTATCAGTTTTAAATTTGGAAGGAGAATTTATGCCTTTTTAAATCCTTTTGTTGAAGTCAGAATCTAGCATGTTTATTTTAACTTTTCACCGCGATAAAATGTTGAACTTGGAGATATGGTGTTAAGCATGTATGTGGTTTTTCAGATGGCCGGAAGGCAGCGTCGTGGCCAGAATGAGCACGTTCCTCCACCGCCGCCACCACCTCCCACTCTGCAGGAGCTCATGGCTCAGCAGAATGAGATCCTGAGGCAGCTGGCTCAACGTCAGCCACCACCTCAGCATTATGGTGGTGGGGACCATCAGCGTCACCCCGCGGCAGCTACATATCAGGAATTCCTTAGCACCCAGCCCCCATTGTTCACAAGGGCGGAGGACCCACTTGATGCGGATGTATGGTTGCGAGTGGTGGAATCCAAATTCCCACTACTCCATGGAGCCTGCTCAGAGGTCACCAAAGTCAGGTTCGCCACCCAGCAGCTTCGCGGGCCTGCACGGACTTGGTGGGATCATTTTCTGGCTATGCAGCCAGATGACCGAGAGGTGGAGTGGAGGGAGTTCAAGGCAGCTTTCAGAGGGCACCATATACCAGCAGGGATCATGGACAGGAAGCTCAATGAGTTCTTGGCACTCACTCAGGGCAACAGGACAGTGTTGCAGTATGCCCAGGCTTTTAATGACTTGTGCCAGTACGCGGGATATCATGCAGATACAGATGAGAAGAAGAGGGACAGATTCAGAAGGGGGCTCAGCACTAAGCTCCGGGATCGTCTCAACACCGTCAGGGCCAACAGCTACAATGAGTTGGTCAACATGGCTATCTCCCAAGAGGACTGCATTACAGCTAGGCAGGCAGAGAAGAAGAGGAAGACCCCTGTGGCAGGACCCTCAGCTCAGCCACAGCGCTTCAGGATTGTGTCCGACACCCAGGGCAGAGGACCCCAGCAGCAGCAAGGGAGATGGGTGATCCGACCACCGCAGCAGCAGCAGGCACCCAACCGCACCCAGTTTCCAACTCAGAGAAATAACCAGCAGCAGCAGTACCGCCAGGCAAATGACAACAGATGCTTCACTTGTGGCAACACTGGGCATTATGCCAAGAATTGCCCCAGGAACCAGCAGAGGCAGGGGCAGAATGTCAACCAGAACCAAGGCAAGAGACAGAAGGTGCAAGTGAGGCAAGGCAGGCTGAACTTCACCACCATGGCTGACATTCCAGAGGGAGCACCCGTCATGACTGGTATCTTTACAGTATTAAATTTTCCTGCTATTATTCTTTTTGATTCCGGTGCTTCACATAGTTTTATCAGTGCCAAGTTTAGTGCCAAATGCCAGTTGCCCTTTCACCATACCGATGGGGGCATTACAATTTCAACCCCGGGAGGCAGGGTTGCCACTTACCAAATTAACAAGAATGTGCCTATAAAGTTTGGTAGTCTGATAATTAAAGCCAACCTCCTCATTTTGGGTTTGGAGAGTGTGGATATTATATTGGGAACTGACTGGTTAACCAGAAATCGGGCTGTGATGGATATTGCGGCTAGAGCCATTGAGGTGCACTCACCAACTTGTGGTGAGACCACACTGTATTTGCCTGACCAGGGATGCACCCGTTCTTGTGCTTTTGCTATGATAGAATCCCCAGTGGAAAAGATCCCAGTGGTCTGTGACTATCCAGATGTTTTTCCAGATGAATTGCCAGGAATGCCACCTGACCGAGACATTGAGTTCGCTATTGAGTTGCAACCCGGGACTGCTCCGATCTCCAAGAGACCCTATCGGATGCCTCCCGCGGAATTGGCAGAATTGAAGAAGCAACTGCAAGAGTTGTTGGACAAGGGATTTATTCGTCCAAGCACTTCACCATGGGGATGTCCAGCATTATTTGTGAAGAAAAAGGATGAGAGTTTGAGGATGTGTGTTGACTACCGCCCTCTCAATGCGGTGACCATAAAGAACAAATACCCGTTGCCTCGCATTGATGTTCTGTTTGATCAGTTGGTTGGAGCCAAGGTATTCTCCAAGATAGACCTTCGCTCAGGATACCATCAGATCAAGATCCGTGCCAGCGATATTCCCAAGACGGCTTTCTCTACCAGATATGGATTGTATGAGTTTCTGGTGATGTCTTTTGGGCTGACCAATGCCCCGGCATATTTCATGTACCTGATGAACTCAGTATTCATGCCAAAATTGGATAAGTTTGTGGTTGTCTTCATTGATGATATTCTGGTCTATTCCAAGAATGAAGATGAACATACTGAGCACCTGCACATCGTGCTTCAACGGCTGCGCGATCATCATCTTTATGCTAAGTTGTCTAAGTGTGAGTTCTGGCTGAAGGAGATCAAATTCTTGGGTCACACAATTTCTCAAGATGGGGTATCAGTTGATCCTGAGAAGGTGCAAGAAGTGATGGATTGGAAACCCCCGACCACAGTAAAGCAAATTCGGAGTTTTCTAGGTTTGGCAGGGTATTATCGACGTTTTATTCCGGATTTCTCCAGAATTGCCAAACCAATGACGGAACTGTTGAAGAAGGGAGTCAAATTTGAGTGGAGCCAAAAGTGTGAAGCTGCTTTTCATACCTTGAGACAGCATTTGACAACAGCCCCAGTGTTAGCTCAACCTGACAACACCAAGCCATTTGAAGTTTATTGTGATGCTTCTGGTACTGGTTTGGGATGTGTCTTGATGCAAGAGAACAGAGTGATTGCTTATGCTTCTCGGGCACTCAGGCCCCATGAGCAGAACTATCCTACACATGACCTAGAATTGGCAGCTGTAGTTCATGCTCTTAAGATATGGAGACATTACTTGATGGGAGCTCACTGTAACATCTACACTGATCACAAGAGTCTCAAATACATCTTCACTCAGGCAGATCTGAACATGAGGCAAAGGAGATGGTTAGAGTTGATAAAGGACTATGACTTGGAGGTGCATTACCACCCTGGTAAGGCCAATGTTGTGGCAGATGCCTTGAGCAGAAAGGCCCAGTGCAATTGTATGAACATGGATGTAGGAGTGACCACCCTGTGTGATGAGTTGTGCAGATTGAACTTGGAAGTTGTTTCTGCGGGTAACCTAAGCTATATCTCGGTGGAACCCACGTTGCAAGAGCAGATCATCAGGGCACAGGTTGAGGACAAGGGTGTTCAGGTTATCAAGGATATGATCAAGCAAAAGGCAGAAAAATACAAGTGTTTCCGGCAGGACAGCAAGGGAATTCTATGGTTTGGAGATCGATTGGTTGTTCCCAAGGACCCTGAACTCAGAAAGCAAATATTGGATGAAGCTCACCTTTCAAAATTCTCCATGCACCCTGGTAGCAACAAGATGTACCATGATCTCAGATCTCTGTATTGGTGGACTAGAATGAAAAGGGAAATTGCCAAGTACATATCCGAGTGTGATACTTGCCAGAGGATAAAGGCTAGTCACTTGAAGGCAGCAGGCCCTTTGCAACCCCTTCCCATACCATCTTGGAAATGGGAGGACATTTGCATGGACTTCATAGTGGGATTACCCAATACCTCCAGGCACCATGATTCTATTTGGGTTATCGTGGACAGGTTGACCAAGACCGCTCATTTCTTGCCAGTGCACACCACCCACAAGACAGAGAAGTATGCGGAAATTTATGTTGATCAGATAGTGAGATTGCATGGTATTCCCAAGACCATTATATCTGACAGAGGAGCACTGTTTGTGGCACGCTTTTGGGAAAAACTGCAAGAATCACTTGGAACCCAAGTAATCCGAAGCTCAGCATATCACCCACAAACAGATGGCCAGACCGAAAGGGTAAATCAGATTTTGGAAGACATGTTGCGAGCATGTGCACTACACTACGGGAAGGATTGGGACAAGTGTCTGTCTTTGGCAGAGTTCTCTTACAACAATAGCTATCAGTCCAGTTTAAAGATGGCACCTTTTGAGGCATTATATGGGAGAAGGTGTAGGACCCCACTGAATTGGTCTCAAGCAGGAGAAAGGGAAATTTTTGGGCCAGACTTGGTACTCGAGGCAGAGGCAAAAGTCAAGGTTATTACCAAGAACTTGGAAGCTGCTCAGGCCAGGCAAAGGAGCTATCATGATAAGAGGCGGAAGCCTCTACAGTTTGAGGTGGGAGATCATGTCTATCTTAAGGTATCACCCACCAAGGGTGTTCAGAGATTCGGGATCAAGGGCAAGTTAGCTCCTCGCTACATTGGACCCTATGAGATCAAGGCAAGTTGTGGACCCGTAGCTTACCAATTGGAATTGCCACCTCACATGTCAGCAGTGCATAATGTGTTCCATGTGTCTCAGTTGCGCAAATGTGTTCGTCTACCCACTGAAGTACTGCCAGAACCAGACATTGAGATAGAACCAGACTTGTCCTATCAAGAGTACCCCGTCAAGGTGTTAGATCAAAAGGAGAGATCAACTCGGGCAAAGTCGGTCAGAATGTATAAGGTTCAGTGGAGTCACCATTCAGCAGAAGAAGCTACATGGGAGACTGAGGATTTTCTGCGCTCTCGCTTCCCCGACTTTCTGCCCAAAGGAGTCGGTACGTAACCCCAAAACCCCACCCCCCACCTGCCTTTTGAAGTCAATTATAAGAAAAACATAGATAACAAGGATAGTCTAAGTTATGGATTTAACTTAAGAAGGGCTTCCTTCTGAAGTTGCAAAGAGTATGACATTCGAAGAGCAGTTAACAAGAGAACCTTAAGTATAAAGGAAAAACAACACCTGCACACCTTCAAGCACCCTCCAAGGGACTCTACCTAAATCTCGGGGCGAGATTCTTTTAAGGGGGGAGGGCTGTAACACCCCAGGTGTTACTCAGGGTGTCCATCCCAGGGATTACCCCTTTTACCCATTATCACATGAAGACTGAATTGGGCAAAGTATACCAAACTTGGAACTCTAGGTCCTAAGCAAGTGTAATCCACCTTGGATGTCATGCCCTAGTTTATCATGCACATCTAAGTGGGGATCTCCCCAAACCCTAGAGCAAAACCCCCATATGCAATTATAACCCTAATTGAAGCCATGATCAAAAGATCATGTAAACATCATGATCATGGTGTGGGCCAAATATAAAAGTTGTAATATACTTAATAACCTACAATTAATAGTAAGGAAGTACCCCCAAAAGGTTTTCAGAAAAGTCCTAAAAAGATCACCAAAGGTTGAACACAAGGGGGGAAATTCAGATTTTGCCTAAGTCAAAAATCAACCCTTAAGCAAAGATCCCTCATGTTCACCTTGATCCCCTTTTCAAAACCAGTCGACCCAATTAACAAAGTGGCGCCAAATGAACCCTAGAATGCCCTGGAAAAGTTTGAACCAAACCCAAAACCATTTGACACGAGTTGGCACTGGTTTTGTCTCGGTTTGCACAGGGCAGACAGACAAGACTTGGCGCTACCATATCTCCTCAACCAGACCACATCTACTCTTGGAACTCACATGAACTAGGTAGCTCTAGGTGCAGGGAAGAGATCTCCCACAGGCGGTAGGGCAAGATTCGTACGCCTGGCCGCTCAGCAGAGCGAAGAACACGGGCAGAAGCAACGCGCCACGTGTTCGACGCGCTCTGAGCTCGCCAGAGCACGCCCGCGCGCGCGCCCCGCGTGCCCGCGTCGCGCCAAACGGTTGAGCCGGCGCCCCGGCCGCGTCCGCGCCTATAAAACCCGCCCCAGCGCTCGGTTGCCTTCCCCGTTACCTCCTCCGTGCCTCGCCGAACTCGCCCGAGCCAGCCATTGCCTCCGGCGACCTCCCCGCGACCCGCCAGTGCCGCCCGAGAGCCACCGCCGTGGCCAACCCCTCTCCAGTCCCCCTCCGTTCGAGTCAAGCCCCCAGATCGCTTCCTGGTGAAGCCGTGAGCCTTGCTCAAGCTTAAACCGAGAGCCCGCGTCACCGGAGAAGCCAAATCGCGCTCACCGGAGTTTAAGAACTCGCCGGCGCACGTAGACCGGGTAAACCCCTTCACCATTTCCCGATTCGTTGCGCGCATGGCCTCTGTGTCATCCCGTGAAGCTCCTCGTGCCCATTAATTGAACTCTCCCGCCGTGGTTTGGCCGGAGCAGGCGCCGCCGTCGATCCCCGCCGCCTGTGTTCGTGGCCAGGGGAGCTCCGACCACCTCTGACGCCGACCCGCACATCGACGTGACCGTCGCGACCTCCTGAACATCGCCGACCACCTCGCCGGACCTCCCTCGCCGCCGGTAAGCCGCGCCACCCTTTTCTTTCCCGCGGCTACTGTTTCAGTTAAGGGAGGGACTGCGGGTGAGAGGGAGGAAAATCCAGGGGGTTAAGTGAAAAGTCAGAGACTCAAGTGAATAGTGGCATAAGGGTAGATCTGCGAGGTTTGATTCGGTTTAAACCCAGGGACCTCGGCGCAAACTGTTTTTCCAGAAAAACTTAATTAAAACCTGATTTAAATTCAAACAGAAACTTTAAAAACCCATAACTTCTGTTTGGATTATCCAAATTTGGTCAAACTAATTTTGCCAGACTCTAAATAATGTAACCTATCTAAGAAAAATATAAAACCCCATAAGCACTAGAGAAAAATATAAAGTTATGATTTAATTACAGTTTGGACCAAAAGCTTAATAATAGCAAGAGAAATGGTTGTACTATTTAACTAAGGTTAGAAAAATTTGGAGAAGTTTATATCTACCTACTGACCTAATTAAAAATGTTAAACCCCTCTGTCCATTTCATTTAATTAGTGTTAACCCCTTATTCCATAATATGCTTAAGTTTAAGAAAAATAGAAAAAGGGACATAAATAATGAACCAGAGGGCACCCCTATTTTTGTTGAGATGCTTAGTCAATATAGTTCACTGGAAAAATGTAGCATACCCTGTTGTAGTGTAAAATAAGAAAGCTACCTTTTAAATTAATAAAATGAGGATAACTTAGAAAAACCCTACAAAAATAACCCCAAGGTAAAAACACCCCCACCCTTGGGATAACTATTGTTTTATTAAAGAGAACTTAGGAAAAATATGAAATCTGCTGTTTGACATTTTTCAAATAATGATGTAGTAGAAAGAGCCTTTTTGACATTAAACTTAAGAAAATCATAACTAAATAACCACCCCTTAGTTTTCTGTGATTTTTAGCACAGAGACCTAGTATTACCAGAGGATGCCAACAAAAATAACCTTTAGGACAGAACCTACCTCTAACTAAGAGGTGTAGTGTGAAGTAGCCCTTTTTGCCTAACTTTTGTTATGTTTGTTTAAGGCCTAAATTTTATACTTTAAGCCTCAAATTCTTAAAATAAGCTAGAATAGCCAGTGATAACCCACTGGAATTTTTACAGAATTTTTGGAAATTTTTAAAACCCTGTTGTAATTCAAACCTACCCTAGAAACCCTAAATGGGAATTAAGGAAAGGAAAATGAATAATGTGAATCAAAGTTATCCTAAAACCTTTATAATCTGTCCACTAAAATGTCTCAAGGTAATACCAATCCACTAGGTTATCCTAAAAGAAAACCTAAGCTAAAAGAGAACAAGTCTAGGTGTATATATATGTACCACTAGAAGCCCCGCATAACCCGGAAACCCTAAGTTAATTCTTGACTTAGTTTCTTTTAGATTATATTCTTAAATCTTGCATAATCATGACATACATGTTCATTGCATTTCGATAGACTGTAATCTTGCTGACGGAGAGTACATCCTCGTGCCGGAGCAAGGAGCTGCCCAGGAGATTGCCCCAGACCCAGCACCAGAGCCTGCACCAGAGGACCTGCCTGCCACTGCTTTGGAAGGCAAGCCCCGGTTTTATGCATAACCTGTTATTTATGCTATTTTACTTCACTTAATGATTGTAGGTTTGATTGTGCACTTAGGTGTAGGAGTTGTGTGAAACCCTAGTTGCATGATCTCAGGAATCCCTTTTGAGGTGAATACTAGTATGACAGGTCGAGTAGTTGCTTCATTTAATTAGGATCTCGGTAGAAGACGAGTGATTTTTCTAGCACTCGCGCGAGATCAGGAAATTGATTGTACCCACTTTTCACACTGTCATGATACTAGTTGGTGGACAACAATCCATGGGGATTGGTTGTTTACGAGATGGAAAATGGAATAAGGATTAACGTGCGGATACCTGTGTCAAGCGTTTGAACGTACTAAACACATACCGAGAAATATGGTAAATCGGTAAGCCTAGTACCTGAGTGAACCTGCCCGCAGATTGCCCTCCTCACGCGACCTGAGACGAGGTCTCCCATTCCGGTTATGGTGGGTACAAGTGCGGTCACTGCACGACGGCCAGTCGGGGTCAGTGAGGCATTGTACGCCAAGGCGGTGAGCCCCTTTCTGTTGCCAGGGAATCGATGGGGACGGTTGATGTGTGTGGGGACGGAGTGCCCCTACATGTCGTGTGTTTAGGTTTACCTTGCAAGGATAAAAACTCGATTCGAATCGTCTGCTTCTCGCAGCTAATGAGACTGCTTGATCCATTGTACTGCATTGAGTAACAAGTGGAAATATGATGAGTTGATATAAGATGTTGATTGCTAATAATGCTTGCTACTATGTATGAGTAGATAGTACACTTTTAGCCTTAAGAGAGTCACACTTAAATTGACAAAGCTAAAACTTGACTTAGAAACTCAGCTAGTGCTTTTGGCAACCAAACCCCACAGCCAAACAGCTGCATGTCTAGAGGTAGAGGAGTAGACTCCTCACACCGGGTAAGTCTAGCTGAGTATTAGTATACTCAGCCTTGCTTGTGGCATAATTTTTACAGGATCTCTGGAGGACATGGTTGCTGGAGTGACTTGGCCGTCCACCTTACCACCGGGTTGGACTGTTGAGTGGGACCCTGCCTCGGCTAAGGAGGAGCATGAGGAGTGATGGGACAGGCTTCCCCATCTCTCTGTTTAATTATCGTTAGTTTTATTCCGCTGCACTTCGAACAATGATGGGTACTTTTGCAAAAACTCCGATGATGATGATGGTGATGTAATAATTTAACATTGTGGCATGTATGGTTTTATGCTTTATTGTATTTGCTCTGTGACTCACCATCGAGTGAGCTTGTGGTACTTGATCCTGTCAGTGGCCGTGTCGGACTAGATCCGAGGGATTGACGGGTTATTCCCATTTAAGTGTGGTCTAGCCTCTAAGGCCGGGCTTAGGCACTTAAGTCGGAATAATTCGGGCAGTTCCGCCACAGTCTGGTGCACACCGGACAGTCCGGTGCCCCATGCCGACCGCTGGCGCGGGCCACGCGTCGCCCGCGGATTGCGCGGCCGACCATTGCGCTGGCGGCCGTTGGCTCACCGGATAGTTCGGTGCACCACCGGACAGTCCGGTGAATTATAGCCATACGCCGCCAAATTCTCCCGAGAGCGGCCTGTTCACCGGAGTCCAGCCTGGCGCACCGGACACTGTCCGGTGCACCACCGACACTGTCCGGTGTGCCAGACAGAGCAGAGATTTGGCAGCATCGAGCCAAGTCTTTTGGTTCTTTTCTTTCTCTGTTTCTAGCACTTAGACAAAATATGTTAGTACTCAAAACAATGTACTAAGTCTAGAAATGTACCTTGTTACATGATTTGCATCTTTTGCTTGTTTGGCACATAATATTTCACTCACTATGTGTTGGACACTTAATCACCAAAACATTATAGAAATGGCCCAAGGGCACATTTTCCTTTCAATCTCCCCCTTTTTGGTGATTTATGCCAACACATCAAAAAGCAATGCAAAACATGCAGCATCAATTCAAATTGAAGACCAAATTATTTTTGACTCTAATTTGGCATATTTGGATCATTCTTTGCCACCACTTGGTTTGTTTTTGCAAATCAAATTCATTTTCCTATCTCTAAGTCAAACTCACTTGTTTGGGCATAAAGAGAGATATTCCAAAAGTGAAATTGAACAAGATCCAAAAACTCCCCCTTTTCCCATAATTATAAATTCTCCCCACAAGAGACCAAATTTTGCAATAAGAGTATTTTGGCAAACCAAAAATTCTAACTCTACTATTTTCAAAATTCTCAAGTGGTAGCTGATCCATTTGCTTTGGCCTTAATTTCTCCCCCTTTGGCATCAAGCACCAAAACGGGATCATTTTTTGCCCTTTAACCCCATTGCCTCACCAAAAATTTGTCAATTAAGAGCAAAAAGGGCAACTAGAGCATAAGAATGAACTTGGAGGTGTGTACACTAATACCGGAGTGTAGTGGAAGTCTTTGCATGGTCCAAGTTCACCTTTCCCTTTCAATTCACCTCCTTTGTTGAGGTCGACATGTCCGTTAGTTCCCATAGGTGTCTTCGCGGGCTTGGCGTCTTTCATCCCAAACCGCTTGAGAATATCTTGAGTGTACTTCGTTTGGTAGATGAAGGTGCCGTCCTTGAGTTGCTTCACTTGGAACCCAAGGAAGTAGTTCAACTCGCCCATCATTGACATCTCAAACTTTTGAGTCATCACCCTGCTAAACTCCTCAAAAGACTTTTGGTTAGTAGAACCAAATATTATGTCATCGACATAAATTTGGCACACAAAAAGGTCACTGTCACAAGTCTTAGTGAAAAGAGTGGGATCGGCTTTCCCAACCTTGAAAGGATTAGCAATTAAGAAATCTCTAAGGCATTCATACCATGCTCTTGGGGCTTGCTTAAGTCCATAGAGCGCCTTAGAGAGCTTACACACATGGTCGGGGTACCTGTCATCCCCAAAGCCAGGGGGTTGTTCCACGTACACCTCCTCCTTTATTGGCCCGTTGAGGAAAGCGCTCTTCACATCCATTTGAAACAACCTGAAAGAGTGGTGAGCGGCATAGGCTAATAATATTCTAATAGGAGCCTAGCCACAGGAGCAAAAGTCTCCTCAAAATCCAAACCTGCGACTTGGGCATAACCTTTTGCCACAAGTCGAGCTTTGTTTCTTGTCACCACTCCATGCTCGTCTTGCTTGTTGCGGAACACCCACTTGGTTCCCACAATATTTTGCTTTGGACGTGGCACCAGGCGCCAAACTTCATTCCTCTTGAAGTTGTTGAGCTCTTCCTGCATGGCCAACACCCAGTCCAGATCTTGCAAGGCCTCTTCTACCCTAAAAGGCTCAATAGAAGAGACAAACGAGTAATGCTCACAAAAATTAGCTAATCTTGAGCGAGTAGTTACTCCCTTGCTTATGTCACCTAGAATCTGATCGACGGGGTGATTTCTTTGAATCGTCGCTCGGACTTGAGTTGGAGGGGCCGGTGGTGCTTCTTCCTCCATAGCTTGTTCTTCTTGTGCTCCCCTTGATCACACGCCTCTTCTTGATGAACCTGTTCATCATCTTGAGTTGGGGGATGCACCATCGTTGAGGAAGAAGGTTGATCTTGCTCCTGTTGTTCCCGTGGTCGCACATCACCAATCGCCATTGTGCGCATTGCGGCCGTTGGAACATCATCTTCATCTATATCATCAAGATCAACTTGCTCTCTTGGAGAGCCATTAGTCTCATCAAATACAACGTCGCTAGAGACTTCAACCAAACCCAATGATTTATTGAAGACCCTATACGCCTTTGTATTTGAGTCATACCCTAGTAAAAACCCTTCTACAACTTTGGGAGCAAATTTGGAATGTCAACCTTTCTTCACCAAAATGTAGCATTTGCTCCCAAATACACGAAAGTAAGATACATTGGGTTTGTTACCGGTAAGGAGTTCGTAGGAGGTCTTCTTGAGGAGACGATGCAGATAGAGCCAGTTTATGGCATGGCAAGTTGTGTTTACAGCTTCCGACCAAAACCGCTCGGGCGT
Organism: Zea mays; assembly: GCF_902167145.1. Lineage (NCBI taxonomy): Eukaryota > Viridiplantae > Streptophyta > Magnoliopsida > Poales > Poaceae > Zea > Zea mays. The sequence goes on from NC_050100.1 coordinate 113,703,321, forward strand.
CTTGAATTCTCCAAGCATCATCCTCGCCATGTCGATAAGTGTCCTGTTCTTCCTCTCTACCACACCGTTTTGTTGTGGTGTGTAGGGAGCGGAGAACTCATGCTTGACACCTTCCTCCTCAAGATACTCCTCAACTTTTAAGTTCTTGTACTCGGACCCGTTGTTGCTCCTTATCTTTTTCACCTTGAGCTCAAATTCGTTTTGAGCCCTCCTTAGAAAGCGCTTTAGGGTCCCTTGGGTTTCTGATTTATCCTGCAATAAGAACACCCAAGTGAAGCGGGAAAAGTCATTTACAATTACAAGACCATACTTACTTCCCCCGATGCTAAGGTAGGCGACGAGTCCGAAGAGGTCCATGTGAAGAAGCTCCAGTGGTCTTGACGTTGTCATCACATTCTTGTTGTGATGAGTGCTTCCCACCTATTTCCCTGCCTGACAAGCTGCACAAGGTCTATCTTTTTTGAAGCAGACATTGGCTAGTCCTAACACATGTTCTCCCTTTAGAAGTTTATGAAGGTTCTTCATCCCAACATGTGCTAGACGACGATGCCATAGCCAGCCCATGCTAGTCTTAGCTATTAAGCATGCATCTAGATCGGCCTCCTCTTTCGAAAAATCAACTAAGTAGAGTTTGTCGTCTAATACAACCTTAAATGCTAATGAACCATCACTCCTTCTAAAGACAGAAACATCAATATTTGTAAACAAACAATTGTAGCCCATGTGGCACAATTGACTTACAGACAGGAGGTTGTAACCAAGCGACTCTACTAGAAATACGTTTGAAATGGAGTGCTCGTTGGTGATGGCTATCTTGCCCAAGCCTTTGACTTTGCCTTGGTTTCCATCTCCAAAGATGATAATGTCCTAGGAATCCTTGTTCCTGACGTAGGAGGTGAACATCTTCTTCTCCCTCGTCATGTGGTTTGTGCATCCGCTGTCGATAATCCAGCTTGAGCCCCCGGATGCATAAACCTGCAAGATAATTTACGCTTGGGTTTTAGGTACCTAACTCTTGTTGGGTCCTACAAGGTTAGTTACAATAGCCTTTGGAACCCAAATACAAGTCTTGTCTCCCTTGCATTTGGATCCCATTTTTCTAGCAACTACTTTTTCATTCTTACATACAAGTGCAAACGAAGTATTGCAAGCATGGTAAATAGTAGAAGGTTCATTGCATACTCTCCTAGGCACATGATGCACAACATGATTTTTCCTAGGCCTACTTCTACCATGCACAAAAGTAGAGCTAGAACCAAACATAGCATGTGAATTAAACGCATCATAACTCCTATTATAATAAGCATTTCTAGAAAATTTTCTATCATAAATGTAAGCATGACATTTTTTAGAACTACTAGCCATATGAGCCTTCCCTTTCTCCTTGTTGAGAACGAGAGCTTTTTGGCTTGTTAAGTTCTTGGTTTCCTTTTGAAAACCAAGTCCATCCTTAATAGAGGGGTGTCTACCCACGGTGTAGGCATCCCTAGCAAATTTTAATTGATCAAAATTAATTTTGCAAGTCTTAAGTTGAGCATTAAGACTTGCCACCTCATCATTTAATTTGGTAATAGACATAAGGTGTTCATCACAAGCATCAACATTAAAATCTTTACATCTATTACAAATAATAACATGCTCTACACATGAACTAGATTTATTTGCTTCTTCTAGCTTAGCATTTAGATCATTATTAACACACTTTAAACTAGACACAGTTTCATGGCAAGTAGATAATTCAGAAGATAACATTTCATTCCTTTTAATCTCTAAAGCAAGAGATTTTTGCACACTAACAAACTTATCATGCTCTTCATACAAAATATCCTCTTGTTTTTCTAAAAGTCTATCCTTTTCATTTAAAGCATCAATTAGTTCATTAATCTTTTCCACTTTAGCTCTATCTAATCCTTTGAACAAGCTAGAGTAATCTACTTCATCATCACTAGAATCCTCATCACTAGAAGTAGAGTACTTGGGGGAATCTCGAACACTCACCTTCTTTTCCTTGGCCATGAGGCAGGTGTGGCGTTCGTTGGGGAAGAGCAAAGATTTGTTGAAGGTCGAGGCTGCCAGTCCTTCATCATCGGAGTCGGATGAAGAGCAGTTCGAATCCCATTCTTTACCAAGGTGCGCCTCGCCCTTCGCCTTCTTGTAGACCTTCTTTTTCTCCCTCTTCCCATGCTTTTCTTGTTCCTGGTCATCATTATTATCGGGGCATTGTGCTATGAAATGACCAGTCTTACCGCATTTGAAGTAGGAGCGCTTTCCCCTTCCTTTGTTCTTTTTGGGGGTACTCCTTGCGTCCTTTCAATGCGGTCTTGAAGCGCTTGATGATAAGCGACATCTCATCTTCGTTGAGACCCGCGACCTCCACTTGTGCCACCTTGCTTGGTAGCGTCTTCCTATTGCTGGTTGCCTTGAGGGCAATGGTTTGAGGCTCGTGGACGGTTAGTGGACCGTTTGAGCATCATCCACATATTGAGCCTCTTTCACCATCATGCGCCCGCTTACAAACTTCCCAAGAATCTCCTCGGGCGTCATCTTGGTGTACCTGCGATTCTCACAAATAAGATTGACAAGATGGGGGTCAATTACGGTAAATGACCTTAGCATTAGTCGGACGACGTCGTGGTCCGTCCATCTTGTGCTTCCATAGCTCCTAATCTTGTTGACCAGGGTCTTGAGCCTGTTGTATGTTTGAGTTGGCTCCTCTCCCCTGATCATGGCAAACCTCCCTAGCTCGCCTTCCACCAGTTCCATCTTTGTGATCATGGTGGTATCATTTCTCTCATGTGAGATCTTGAGGGTATCCCAGAATTGCTTGGCGTTGTCCAAGCCACTAACCTTATTATATTCATCCCTGCACAAAGATGCTAGCAAAATAGTGGTAGCTTGTGCATTCTTACGAATTTGTTCATTAATCATCACAGGATTATCCGTACTATCAAAGCGCATTCCATTTTCCACGATTTCCCAAATGCTAGGATGGAGAGAAAATAGATGACTACGCATTTTATGACTCCAAAATGAGTAATCCTCTCCATCAAAGTGTGGGGGTTTTCCAAGAGGAATAGAAAGTAAATGGGCATTTGAATTGTACGGAATGCGGGAATAATCAAAGGAATAGTTTTGATTAACCGTCTTTTTCTTTGATGAAGAGTCGTCATCGTCGTCGTCTCTTGATGAAGAAGAAGATTCATCGCTGTCGTAGTAGACGATCTTCTTGATGCGTCTCTTCTTCTTCCCGTCCTTCTTCTTATGACTCGAGCCAGAGTCAGTGAGTTTATCGTCCCTTGACTCCTTCTCCTTGTCGTTGACCACCATCCCCTTTCCCTTAGGATCCATCTCTTCGGACGATTAGTCCCTTAGATGAAGCGAACGACTCCGATACCAATTGAGTGCACCTAGAGGGGGTGAATAGGTGATCCTGTAAAATTCAGCACTAATAACCACAAAACTTGATTATGAAAGTTAGAACGGCTAAGTGCTTGAAGCGAGTTCTTGAACACAGATAATCAAAGGTAAAGTAAACAAGAGACACACGATTTTTATCCCATGGTTCGGCTAAGTAATACTTGCCTACTTCCACGTTGTGGCGTCCCAATGGACGAGGGTTGCACTCAACCCCTTTCAAGTGATCCAATAATCAACTTGAATACCACGGTTTTTCCTTTCTTTGACTTTCTCCCGTTTGCGAGGAATCTCCACAACTTGGAGCCTCTCACCCTTACAATGATGATCACAAAAGAAGCACAGAAGTAAGGGAGGGGAGAGCAACACACACAAGACTCAAATCATAGCTCAATCACGCACACAAGTCACAACTTGAGCTCAAAACACAACCAACGGAGTTCACAACTCAAATGGAGCTCAAGTCACTATCTCAAAGAATCAAATGCGCGAAGTTGGAGTCTTGAAGGCTTAGAATGTTTCTTGAATGCTTGGGTGTCTCCTCCATGCGCCTAGGGGTCCCTTTTATAGCCCCAAGGCAGCTAGGAGCCGTTGGAGGCCAACAAGGAAGGCTATCCTTGCCTTCTGTCGGGTGGCGCATCGGACAGTCCGGTGCACCACCGGACAACCACTGTTCATGTCCGGTGCGCGATCTCCTTCCTATTCTGGCGTAGACAACCGTTGCAGAGCCGTGACAGATGGCGCACCGGACACTGTCCGGTGCACACCGGACAGTCCGGTGCCCCTGCCGACCGTTGGTGCGGGCCACGCGTCGCCCGCGGATTGCGCGGCCGACCGTTGCGCTGGCGGCCGTTGGCTCACCGGACAGTCTGGTGCACCATCGGACAGTCCGATGAATTATAGCCGTATGCCGCCAAATTCTCCCGAGAGCGGCCTGTTCACCGGAGTCCAGCCTGGCGCACCGGACACTGTCTGGTGCACCACCGGACAGTCCGGTGTGCAAGACAGAGCAGAGATTTGGCTGCACCGAGCCAAGTCTTTTGGTTCTTTTCTTTTCTCTGTTTCTAGCACTTAGACACAATATGTTAGTACTCAAAACAATGTACTAAGTCTAGAAATGTACCTTGTTACATGATTTGCATCTTTTGCTTGTTTGGCACATAATATTTCACTCACTATGTGTTGGGCACTTAATCACCAAAATATTATAGAATTGGCCTAAGGGCACATTTCCCTTTCAGTGAAGAAAAAGAAATTCATTTAAATGCTAGAGCCAAAAATTGCTTGTCTGAATCTCTTAGCATGGATATTTTTAATCAAGTATTTACCTTGAAAACTGCTAATGAGATTTGGCTTAAGTTGCATGAGCTCCGTGACGGCACATCAAATGTCCGTGAGCAAAAACATTGCCTAGTCTTAAATTAGTATAATTCTTTTGCTATGAAAGATGATGAGCTTGTTAGTGACATGTATTCTCGTTTGAATCTAATTATCAATGAGCTCAATTCTATTGGCATTAATAAGCTAGGTGATGCGGACATTGTGAGGAAGATTATCTCCCTGCTACCACAACGAAGATATGGGAGCATCATCACCATCCTTCACAACATGGAGGACTTGAGTAATATGACCCCGACTATTGTGATTGGGAAAATCGTGGCTTTTGAGATGTCGCGAAAAATGTGTCGGGGAGAGGAGCCAACTTCCTCAAGGCCATATGCTTTTGCATGTGATGGAAGGAAGGGCAAAAAGAAGGCTCCCACTCCAAGTTCCTCAAGTGAAGAAGAGGAAGAAGAAGAAAGTGATGATGATGAAGATAATCAACTATGCACATCATCCTCTGAGGACGAAGAAACAATCCGACGCGTCGGAAAGGTAATGGGGATGATCCGCAAGATTAATCTAATGGGTGTGCCCCTGTAGGTCAAAGATCTTCTCTTTAACATTGACAGGAAAAAGCAAAGGAATAGAGGATGCTTCGCATGTGGGGAGAAGGGCCACTTCAGGGACAACTGTCCAAATATGGCCGAACCCAAAAAGGGGAAGAGCAAAGGCAAGGCGCTAACAAGTGTTTGAACTTGGGATGGTTCTTCAAGTGAAGATGAACCTCCAAGGACGCGCAGCCACCGGTCCTCATCACGCTCATCACGGTCATCACACAAATGCCTTATGGCAAGAGGTAAAATGAGCATTCCATCCTCTAGTGATGATAGTAGCAGTGATGATGATGGTGAGAGAAAGCCCTCCGTAGATGAACTTGCGGAAGCCGTTAAAATTTTCCAGGATGTTTGCACTAAGCAAAAAGCTCAACTTAAAACTTTGAAAAATAAGTTGATTAGCTCCCAAAATGATTATAAAGGCTTGCTAGAAAAATTTGAAACTTTTGCAAACTTAAATTGTGAGTTGTCAACTAAAATTGAGCTATTAGAGTCTAGTGCCCCATCCACAACTACCGATGATGGCCTTATTAAAAAGAATGAAAAACGTAAGGCTAAGTTAGCTAGCTCTCAAGAAGCTATTGAAAATTTGCTAGAGAAAATGAAAATTCTTAGCATACACAACAATGAGCTAACTACTAAGCTAGAAAACATTGGTAGCACCCCAGAAGCATCTTTAGTTGAAATTCCTGAAATTATTAAAAAGGATGCTTCTACTTCTTGTTTTGATTTAATTGATGATCCTAACTCATGCGACCAAGTTCCTGTTGAGAATATTGTTGTAGAAACATGTTCAGATGAGGTTGCAAAGGAAAATGAGCAATTAAGGCAAGAAGTGGGCTCGCCTTGGCAAGACTTTGTATGACAAGAAAGGTAAAGCCAAACAAATCCGACCTCCACAGGATAACACCACTGTGGGAGTGAAAGGGAAATGTGCCTTTGGGCCATTTCTAAGTATTTTGGTGATTGAGTGCAAACACAAGTGCTTAAATGTGAAAATGTGCCCATGGTTGAACAAAGTGCAAATCACAAGTAAAGGTATGTTTCTAAGCCTTAGTACATTGGTTTTGTGTACTAATATCTTGTCTAAGTGTTAGAAACAGGAAGAAGAAGAAAAGAAAAGAAGTGGAGAGTGGCTATGTACAGCCAAAGGCTGTTTCGGGCTGGGGCACCGGACTGTCCGGTGTGCACCGGACAGTGTCCGGTGCGCCAGACCAGCGCGGAGCAAACCAGCCGCTCTCGGGTTTTTCTCCGGCGACTTCGGCTAAAATTCACCGGACTGTCCGGTGTGCACCGGACTGTCCGGTGAGCCAACGGTCGGCCGGGCCAACGGTCGGCCGCGCGATCGGCGCGCGACACGTGGCCGAGCCAACGGTCGGAAAGGTACACCGGACTGTCCGGTGTGCACCGGACTGTCCGGTGCGCCAACTGTGCGCAGATCTGCATCAGAAAGCAACGGTCGAATGAGCTTTTTTTATGGAAACAAATCGGGCACCGGACAGCGTCCGGTGTGCACCGGACTGTCCGGTGCGCCACGAGACAGAAGGCAAAGATGGCCTTCCAGATTTGTTCCCAACGGCTCCTAGCTGCCTTGGGGCTATAAAAGGGACCCCTTGGCGCATGGAGGAGTACACCAAGCAACTCTTGAGCATTGTTGATCATCCACACTAAGTTCTTGCGCATTCGTTTGTGATTCTAAGTGATTCGAGCTCCGTTCTTGTGAGAAACTGTGATATAGTCTTTGAGCTCGAATCTTGGCCGTGTGTGTGCGCGTTTCGCTGTGGATTTGTGTGTGTTGCTTCCCTCCCTTACTCCGTGCTTCTTTGTGAATCTTAAGTGTAAGGGCGAGAGACTCCAATTTGTGGAGATTCCTCGCAAGTGGGATAAAGACAAGCAAGGCAAAAATACCGTGGTATTCAAGTGGGTCTTTGGACCGCTTGAGAGGGGTTGATTGCAACCCTCGTCCGTTGGGACGCCACAACGTGGAAGTAGGCAAGTTTTGTACTTGGCCGAACCACGGGATAAATCTCTGTGTCTTCTCTGTGATTGTCATTTTGTGCAAGATCTCCTCCTTAGCCACTTGGCAACTATTGTGCTAACCTCTAACAAGTTTGTGTGGCTATAAGTTAAGATTTTACAGGATCACCTATTCACCCCCCCCCCCTCTAGGTGCTCTCAATTGGTATCGAAGCCGTTCTCTTCAAGAAAGGGACTAACCGCCCGAAGAGATGGATCCTAAGGGGAAGGGAATTGTGATCAACGACAAGGAGAAGGAGTCCTTCGTCAACGAGCCAAGGGATGACAAGTCCAATGACTCGGGCTCGGGCCACAAGCGAAAAGATGGGAAGAAGAAGAAGACAAGACACATCAAGGAGATCGTCTACTACGACAGCGATGAGTCCTCTTCTTCCCAAAAGGACGACGACCACGACAAACAAAAGACGGTCAACTCAAACTTTTCTTTTGATTATTCGCGCATTCCATATAGCTCAAATGCTCATTTGCTCCCCATTCCACTTGGCAAGCCTCCTCACTTTGATGGAGAGGACTACGGATTTTGGAGTCACAAAATGCGGACTCACCTATTTTCTCTCCATCCAAGCATTTGGGAGATTGTGGAAAGTGGAATGAAATTTGATAGCTCGGATAGCCCTTCATTCATTAATGAGCAAATCCATAAGAATGCACAAGCTACCACTGTTCTTCTAGCTTCATTGTGCAGGGATGAATATAACAAAGTGAGCGGCTTGGATAACGCCAAGCAGATCTGGGACACCCTCAAGATCTCTCATGAAGGGAATGACGTTACCTTGCTCACCAAAACGGAGTTGGTGGAAGGCGAGCTTGGACGGTTCGCGATGATAAGGGGCGAGGAGCCAACTCAGACATACAACCGGCTCAAGACCCTTATCAACAAAATAAGGAGCTACGGAAGCACGCGATGGACGGACCACGACGTCGTCCGACTAATGCTCAGGTCCTTTACCGTTCTTGATCCTCATTTGGTGAATAATATTCGTGAGAATCCCAGGTACACCAAAATGTCGCCCGAAGAAGTCCTAGGAAAATTCGTCAGCGGGCGAATGATGATCAAGGAGGCAAGGTATGTGGACGACGCCTTGAATGGACCGATCAACGAGCCGCAACCTTTTGCTCTCAAAGCCACAAGGAACAAGGAGGCGCTACCCAGCAAGGTGGCACAAATTGAGGCTGCCGGTCTTAATGATGAAGAGATGGCTCTCATCATCAAGAGATTCAAGACGGCGCTAAAAGGTCGAAAGGGACAGCCAAGCAAGGCCAAGACCAAGGGAAAGCGATCATGCTTCAAATGCGGTAAGCTTGGTCATTTTATTGCTAACTGTCCCGAAAATGATAGTGACCAGGAGCAAGGGAAAAATGGGAAGAGAGAGAACAAGAAGGTTTACAAGAAGGCCAAAGGCGAAGCACACCTTGGAAAGGAGTGGGATTCGGATTGCTCTTCGTCCGACTCCGACGACGAAGGACTCGCTGCCACTGCCTTCAACAAATCGGCTCTCTTCCCCAACGAGCATCACACTTGCCTCATGGCAAGGGAAAAGAAGGTGATCAATCGTAATGCTAATACTTATGATTCTTCTAGTGATGATGAATCCAGTGAGGATGAAATTGATTACTCTAGTTTATTCAAAGGATTGGATAGAACTAAGATAGCTAAGATTAATGAATTGATTGATGCCTTAAATGAAAAGGATAGAATCTTAGAGAAACAAGAAGACCTTTTATATGAAGAGCATGATAAATTTGTTAGTGCTCAAAATTCACTTGCTCTAGAAGTTAAAAGAAATGGAATACTTTCTTGTGAACTTTCTACTTGTAATGAAACCATTTCTTCTTTAAAAGGTGAAATTAATGTTTTAACTGCTAAACTAGAAGTAGCAAGTAACTCTTGTGTTGAAAACATTACAATTTGCACTAGGTGTAAGGATTTTGATGTTAATGCTTGTAGTGAACACTTAGTTTCGATTTCAAAACTAAATGATGAAGTGGCTAGTCTTAATGCTCAACTTAAGACTAGCAAAAGTGATTTTGAAAAACTAAAATTTGCTAGGGATGCCTACACGGTTGGTAGACACCCCTCAATTAAGGATGGACTTGGCTTCAAGAGGGAAGCCAAGAACTTAACAAGCCATAAGGCTCCCATTCCCGCCAAGGAGAAAGGGAAGGCCCCTATGGCTACTAGTGCTAAAAGGAACCATGCCTTTTTGTATCATGATAGAAGACAAACTAGAAATGTAAATAGAAGTTATGATGCTTTTGATTCATATGTTTATGATTCTCATGCCATGCTTGCTCCTAGTTCTTCTTATGTGTATGATAGAAATGTTACTAGGAGAAATGTTGTTCCTAAAAGAAATGTTGCAAATGTTCATAGAAAAGTAGTGAATGAACCCTCTACAATTTATTGTGCTTTGAATGCTTCCTTTGCAATTTGTAGAAAGGATAGAAAAGTAATTGCTAGGAAGTTAGGGGCAAAATGCAAGGGAGACAAAACTTGCATTTGGGTCCCTAAGGAAATTGTGACTAACCTTGTAGGACCCAACAAGAGTTGGGTACCTAAGTCCCAAGCCTAAATTTGCCTTGCAGGTTTATGCATCCGGGGGTTCAAGCTGGATTATCGACAGCGGATGCACAAACCATATGACGGGGGAGAAGAAGATGTTCACCTCCTACGTCAAGAATAAGGATTCCCAAGATTCAATCATATTCGGTGATGGGAATCAAGGCAAGGTAAAAGGGTTAGGTAAAATTGCAATTTCTAATGAGCACTCAATTTCTAATGTGTTTTTAGTTGAGTCCTTGGGATATAATTTGCTATCTGTTAGTCAATTATGTCAGATGGGGTATAACTGTCTATTTACAAATGTAGATGTGTCTGTCTTTAGAAGAAGTGATGGTTCACTAGCTTTTAAGGGAATATTAGACGGCAAACTTTATTTAGTTGATTTTGCAAAAGAAGAGGCCGGTCTAGATGCATGCTTAATAGCTAAGACTAGCATGGGCTGGCTGTGGCATCGCCGCTTAGCACATGTAGGGATGAAGAACCTTCACAAGCTTCTAAAGGGAGAACACGTGATAGGTTTGACTAACGTGCATTTCGAAAAAGATAGACCTTGTGCAGCTTGTCAAGCAGGTAAACAAGTGGGAGGAGCGCATCACGGCAAGAATGTGATGACCACTTCAAGACCTCTGGAGCTGCTGCATATGGACCTCTTCGGACCCGTCGCCTATCTGAGCATAGGAGGGAGTAAGTATGGTTTAGTTATTGTTGATGACTTTTCCCGCTTCACTTGGGTGTTCTTTTTGCAGGATAAGTCTGAAACCCAAGGGATCCTCAAGCGCTTCCTCAGGAGAGCTCAAAACGAGTTTGAGCTCAAGGTGAAGAAGATAAGGAGCGACAACGGGTCCGAATTCAAGAACTTTCAAGTGGAGGAATTTCTTGAGGAGGAAGGGATCAAGCACGAGTTCTCCGCTCCCTACACACCACAGCAAAATGGTGTGGTAGAGAGGAAGAACAGGACGCTAATCGACATGGCGAGGACTATGCTTGGAGAGTTCAAGACCCCCGAGCGTTTTTGGTCGGAAGCCGTGAACACGGCTTGCCACGCCATCAACAGGGTCTACCTTCACCGCCTCCTCAAGAAGACGTCGTATGAACTTCTAACCGGTAACAAACCCAATGTATCGTACTTTCGTGTATTTGGGAGCAAGTGCTACATTCTAGTGAAGAAGGGTAGAAATTCTAAGTTTGCTCCCAAAGCAGTAGAAGGGTTTTTGTTAGGTTATGACTCAAATACAAAGGCGTATAGAGTCTTCAACAAATCATCGGGTTTGGTTGAAGTCTCTAGCGACGTTGTATTTGATGAAACTAATGGCTCTCCAAGAGAGCAAATTGTTGATTGTGATGATGTAGATGAAGAAGAGGTTCCGACGGCCGCTATACGAACCATGGCGATTGGAGAAGTACGGCCACAGGAACAAGATGAACGAGATCAACCCTCTTCCTCAATTATGGTGCATCCCCCGACTCAAGACGATGAACAGGTTCATCAAAAGGAGGCGTGTGATCAAGGGGGAGCACAAGATGATCACGTGATGGAGGAAGAAGCGCAACCGGCACCTCCAACCCAAGTTCGAGCGATGATTCAAAGGGATCATCCCGTCGACCAAATTCTGGGAGATATTAGCAAGGGAGTAACCACTCGATCTCGATTAGTCAATTTTTGTGAGCATCACTCCTTTGTCTCTTCTATTGAGCCTTTCAGGGTAGAGGAGGCCTTGCTAGATCCGGACTGGGTGTTGGCCATGCAGGAGGAGCTCAACAACTTCAAGCGCAATGAAGTTTGGACACTGGTGCCTCGTCCGAAGCAAAATGTTGTGGGAACCAAGTGGGTGTTCCGCAACAAACAGGACGAGCACGGGGTGGTGATGAGGAACAAGGCTCGACTTGTGGCAAAAGGTTATGCCCAAGTCGCAGGTTTGGACTTTGAGGAGACTTTTGCTCCTGTGGCTAGGCTAGAGTCAATTCGAATCTTGCTAGCATATGCCGCTCACCATTCTTTCAGGTTGTTCCAAATGGATGTGAAGAGCGCGTTCCTCAACGGACCAATCAAGGAGGAGGTGTACGTGGAGCAACCCCCTGGCTTCGAGGATGAACGGTAACCCGACCATGTGTGTAAGCTCTCTAAGGCGCTCTATGGACTTAAGCAAGCCCCAAGAGCATGGTATGAATGCCTTAGAGACTTTCTAATTGTTAATGCTTTCAAGGTTGGGAAAGCCGATCCAACTCTTTTCACAAAGACATGTGATGGTGATTTGTTTGTGTGCCAAATTTATGTCGATGACATAATATTTGGTTCTACTAACCAAAAGTCTTGTGAAGAGTTTAGCAGGGTGATGACACAGAAATTCGAGATGTCGATGATGGGCGAGTTGAACTACTTCCTTGGGTTCCAAGTGAAGCAACTCAAAGACGGCACTTTCATCTCCCAAACGAAGTACACGCAAGACTTGCTAAAGAGGTTTGGGATGAAGGACGCCAAGCCCGCAAAGACGCCGATGGGAACCGACGGACACACAGACCTCAACAAAGGAGGTAAGTCCGTTGATCAAAAAGCATACCGGTTAATGATAGGGTCTTTACTTTATTTATGTGCTAGTAGACCGGACATTATGCTTAGCGTATGCATGTGTGCTAGATTTCAATCCGATCCTAAGGAATGTCACTTAGTGGCGGTGAAGCGAATTCTTAGATATTTAGTTGCTACGCCTTGCTTCGGACTCTGGTATCCAAAAGGGTCTACCTTTGACTTGGTTGGATACTCAGACTCCGACTATGCTGGATGTAAGGTCGATAGGAAGAGTACATCAGGGACGTGCCAATTCTTAGGAAGGTCCCTGGTGTCATGGAACTCTAAGAAACAAACCTCCGTTGCCCTATCCACCGCTGAGGCCGAGTACGTTGCCGCAGGTCAGTGTTGCGCGCAACTACTTTGGATGAGGCAAACCCTCCGGGACTTTGGCTACAATCTGAGCAAAGTCCCACTCCTATGTGACAATGAGAGTGCTATCCGCATGGCGGAAAATCCTGTTGAACACAGCCGCACAAAGCACATAGACATCCGGCATCACTTTTTGAGAGACCACCAGCAAAAGGGAGATATCGAAGTGTTTCATGTTAACACCGAGAACCAGCTAGCCGATATCTTCACTAAGCCTCTAGATGAGAAGACCTTTTGCAGGTTGCGTAGTGAGCTAAATGTCTTAGATTCGCGGAACTTGGATTGAATTGTAGCATACATGTATTTATGCTTTTGATCATGTTCCTTTTTGCATTTTGTTGCTTATTGTGGTGCTCAAGTTGTACAAACACTCTCTGGACCTCACAAGTCCGTTGCAAAGTGATGCACATGTTTAAGGGGAGATGTGTTACAACTTGACCCTTTGAGACTAACCATGTGCTTGAGTTTGATGATTTAGTCTCGAAGGAGGATTGAAAGGGATAAGGTGGACTTGGACCATGAAAGACTTCCACTGCACTCCGATGAGAGGGTAACTTATTCCAAGTTCATCTTTAGACTCTTATTGCCTTTGTATTCTTACTGAAGATTTTGGTGAGGCAATGGGGTTAAAAGGCCAAGATTGATCCCGTTTTGGTGCTTGATGCCAAAGGGGGAGAAAATAAAGGCCAAAGTAATAAATGGATCAGCTACCACTTGAGAAATTTCGAAAATTGTAAGATAGAAAATTTCGAAAATTGTAAGATAGAGTTTTTGGTTTGTCAAAACCTTTTATTGCACTTCTTATCAAATGTTGGCTTCTTGTGGGGAGAAGTATTGATTATGGGATTTAGGGGGAGTTTTTGAAATCTTTGATCAATCTCTTTTGAAATGACTCTCTTTATGCTTCAACATGTGTGTTTGACTTAGAGATAGAGATTTGAGTTTGATTTGCAAAAACAAACCAAGTGGTGGCAAAGGATGATCCATATATGCCAAAATTGAGTCAAAATCAATTTGAATTTTATTTGAAGTGATTTCGCACTTGTTCTAGTTGCTTTATGTTGTGTTGGCATAAATCACCAAAAAGGGGGAGATTGAAAGGGAAATGTGCCTTTGGGCCATTTCTAAGTATTTTGGTGATTGAGTGCAAACACAAGTGCTTAAATGTGAAAATGTGCCCATGGTTGAACAAAGTGCAAATCACAAGTAAAGGTATGTTTCTAAGCCTTAGTACATTGGTTTTGTGTACTAATATCTTGTCTAAGTGTTAGAAACAGGAAGAAGAAGAAAAGAAAAGAAGTGGAGAGTGGCTGTGTACAGCCAAAGGCTGTTTCGGGCTGGGGCACCGAACTGTCCGGTGTGCACCGGACAGTGTCCGGTGCGCCAGACCAGCGCGGAGCAAACCAGCCGCTCTCGGGTTTTTCTCCGGCGACTTCGGCTAAAATTCACCGGACTGTCCGGTGTGCACCGGACTGTCCGGTGAGCCAACGGTCGGCCGGGCCAACGGTCGGCCGCGCGATCGGCGCGCGACACGTGGCCGAGCCAACGGTCGGAAAGGTACACCGGACTGTCCGGTGTGCACCGGACTGTCCGGTGCGCCAACTGTGCGCAGATCTGCATCAGAAAGCAACGGTCGGATGAGCTTTTTTTATGGAAACAAATCGGGCACCGGACAGCGTCCGGTGTGCACCGGACTGTCCGGTGCGCCACGAGACAGAAGGCAAAGATGGCCTTCCAGATTTGTTCCCAACGGCTCCTAGCTGCCTTGGGGCTATAAAAGGGACCCCTTGGCGCATGGAGGAGTACACCAAGCAACTCTTGAGCATTGTTGATCATCCACACTAAGTTCTTGCGCATTCGTTTGTGATTCTAAGTGATTCGAGCTCCGTTCTTGTGAGAAACTGTGATATAGTCTTTGAGCTCGAATCTTGGCCGTGTGTGTGCGCGTTTCGCTGTGGATTTGTGTGTGTTGCTTCCCTCCCTTACTCCGTGCTTCTTTGTGAATCTTAAGTGTAAGGGCGAGAGACTCCAATTTGTGGAGATTCCTCGCAAGTGGGATAAAGACAAGCAAGGCAAAAATACCGTGGTATTCAAGTGGGTCTTTGGACCGCTTGAGAGGGGTTGATTGCAACCCTCGTCCGTTGGGACGCCACAACGTGGAAGTAGGCAAGTTTTGTACTTGGCCGAACCACGGGATAAATCTCTGTGTCTTCTCTGTGATTGTCATTTTGTGCAAGATCTCCTCCTTAGCCACTTGGCAACTATTGTGCTAACCTCTAACAAGTTTGTGTGGCTATAAGTTAAGATTTTACAGGATCACCTATTCACCCCCCCCCTCTAGGTGCTCTCAGGGAGTGAACAAGCCTATCGAGGGAGAAACTGTGATTTGTAGGCTATGCCACAAGGAAGGCCACAAGTCTTTCCAATGCAAGGCGATGACCGGGGATAAACAAAGACAAAAGCTCAAGCAAAAGCCATTAAGCAAAGTCTCCAACACCTACATCAAAAAGGTGGACAAAAAAGCTGCTACACCATATTTGATCAAGAAGAAAAAGAACGGAAATGTGATAGCGATCAAGGCCAACAAAGGAAAGGGGGTCAAACGCATCTGGGTGCCAAAGGAAATAATTTCAACCATGAAAATCACCAAGAAGGTTTGGATCCCGAAAGGGAAGTGAGTGGACCAAAGGTCATACGAGAAATTATGCATATCATGGGATACATCATATTGGACCAAGTTTATTGCCAAGTGGGTTAGTAAACATTTTGGTCCCAAATTTCCCCACCCATGACTAAGGTAACTAGATTTATTGTTGCGTATTTATTTACCTTGTATCTAGTTTACCTTTCATGCCTAGTATTACAATTGGTATTTACTTTTGTTTAAAATTATGCATACTAGGTAAATCACATGGTAGGATTGCTTGCTTTCAAATTCATATACTTAAGCAAACCTACATGGCTTAAAAACGTTTATTTAAGCACGACACATAGCTTCTATATCACTCCATAGTAAATGATACATCTTTTGATAACTGTGAATTCTTCAAGTGGTAAAACACTCATATTCTACAATATGTATCATTTAACTTATATGTGCCAAAGTTCGGATTATAGCTAATTTGCCTCTCTTGATATCAAATCAAAGTGCATGTCTCCTGCAAGTATTCAAAACTTGTATGCACACCTTCAGGGGGAGGTTTCTCTATAATCTAATACTTTGAGACTAACATCTTTTTCAAGCCTATTTCATGTGATAGTCTCATTGTAAGGAAAATGAGGTCCCCGGAGAAAGACAACAATCTTCCACTGCAAAATCTCCAAGAACTCTCATGTCTCTCAAGCTCGCCATTGAATTTCAATTGGTATCTTTTGAGACTACATCTAGTATCATTTACGTGTCTTCTCTAATATTTGATTAGACTATATTTCATATCATATACTTCCATGTTGCTAAAAATGCATAAGTAGCTAACTCATATTCTGTTACCTATGCATAAGAGAAGTTAGTCTATTCAAATTTTGTCTTGCACCTCTAATTTTCACATGCTTTTTCCTAAGTAGAAGATCTCTGTCAGGGGGAGTTTTTCTTCGTCTCTAAAGGGGGAGAAAATTCTTTCTAAAGGAGAACACTCATTTAGGGGGAGTAATCTTTTAGTGCGTCTATTGATATTAATTGAT
The DNA here is from genome assembly GCF_902167145.1 of Zea mays. Taxonomy (NCBI): domain Eukaryota; kingdom Viridiplantae; phylum Streptophyta; class Magnoliopsida; order Poales; family Poaceae; genus Zea; species Zea mays. Next base: position 113,719,891 of record NC_050100.1, read on the forward strand.
AATTCTTTAGAGAGGGCTAGTCTTATTTGCTTCCTATATGCTTTTAATGCCTTTCTTTTCGGTGGTTGATGCCAAAGGGGGAGAAGTTGTAGGGACCAAAGCAATGAAAACTATATCAAACACCAAACACCACAATTTTAAAATTTTAAAATCTTCAAATGGTTTTTCAAGTGGTTTTGGTTATTTGGTCCAAAAATAGGAAGTAAGTGAATTATGGTGTTAGGAGGAGGCTTAAGTCCATAATATCACATTGTGAAGACATACATGCATCCTAGCAAGTAGATTGCATAATGTCATTCAAATAACTGTATTATTTGCTTGCTTTGGTTGTGTTGTCATCAATCACCAAAAAGGGGGAGATTGTAAGGAAAATGGACCCTGGGCCATTTGGCTAATTGAGTTTTAGTGTTTGATGATCAACACAATCCGTGAACTAATAAGTTTTTCTATGATTGTGGTTGTAGTTCACAGGATGCAAGATCTACTTGGACTAAGGAATTGAGGAAAGCAACACCTCAAAAGAAGACATTAATAAGATCCAAGAAAAGTCCAAGTGTGCTGCCTGCGGACTGTCTGTGCGTGGAGCACCGGACTGTCCGGTGCCCACACGCCGGACTGTCCGGTGCACCAAGGAACCGCAGCCCAACGGCTAGTTCCAGGTGGCACCCGGAGAGAAGACCACCGGACTGTCCGGTGTGAGGACCGAACTGTCCGATGTGGAAAGCCTGCGGTGCCAAAGGTCACCTGCTCTGACAGGGCAATGGCTAGGCGCACCGGACTGTTCGGTGCACCACCGGACTGTCCAGTGTGCCGCAGAAAGCAGCAACTTTTCTCCAACGGCTCTATTTGTGTTGGGGCTATAAATACACCCCAACTGGCCATTTCCAAGTGTGGGAGCCCAAGAGACATACCAAGGCATATAGTAGACATTCTCAAGTGCTCTTACACCCAAGTGCTTAATAGAATCACTCGGTGATTAGTGTAGGTGCTTTGCGAAGTGCTTAGGTTAGTTAGACCGCTTTAACGCTTGCTCTAAGTAAACCTTAGATTGTTGAGTGAGTTTAGATAAACCTCACAACCCCTCGGCTCTTGCGTGAGCCGTTGAAATTGTACCGAGTGGGGCGAGAGTCTTGCGAGACCGTGACAACCGCGTTTGTGTCACGGCCACCACCGTGTACCGGAGGGAACGAAGCCCGCGGCGTTTCGGCCGGAAGCTCGATAGTGGAGACGACGGGGAGCGTCCGAGAGGAACCGGAAGCGGCGCACCACTTACGCGTGGAGAAGGCCCACGGCTCTCTACGGAGTTACTTGATCGAGGTGCTTGGTCCTCGCGTGGGCTTCCCTTTGCGTAGGGGCACCAACAAGGATTAGTCGGGAACTTGCGCGGTTCCGGATACCTCGGTAAAAATACCGGTATCATCCACGAGAGTTTGCTTCTCTACTTTGCTCTTTAAGTTTCCGTATTTATATTAAGCATTTAAGTTTCAATCTTATATACATACTTACTTAGTGTAGATTGAAACTTAGCCATTGCAGTAGAGATAGCAACACTTAGACAAAAACTAGTTTGCACATTCTAGTTTGATTATATGCATAGGTTTTGCTCTAAGGATTTAACGGTGGCCTAGTTTAGTAAAAGTTTTAGAAGTCCTAATTCACCCCTTCTTAGGCGTCACCCGTTTCCTACAGATAGCAGGAACAAAATTCACATCTCTCTGAATCTCATCCCTTCCTACTAGGCTAGGAGGGTCCCGAGCAGGATTAGAGACATCCAACGAGGTTCGCCTCTTCCACCATCGTCTTCATCATGGCCGGGGAGAGAGATCATCCCCTCTTGGTTCAGCACTCACAGGATTCTGACCCTGCTGGTGCAAGCCATTCGAGGGTGCTGCAACCTCCGACACAACACACCATGAACCTCCTATTTCAACACCAGAAGGAGAAATTCTTTTCCATATAGCATTGGGCTTCGACATTCGCCTTCCTGCGTGATCCTTGAGTCTCCAAACAGCATTGGGCTTCAACACTCGTCTTCCTACATGATCCTTGAGTCGCAGCCACACCGAAGTTCTGAGAACAAAGCCATGACAGGCAGGCTCTCGAAAAAACTCCGGGGTCAACCACTCCCAGACAAGGACCCTCACAGCATGCCGAGTCGCCTGCAAACTATCTCCTTCTGGGAAATTGTAGGACCTGTGACCAAGCGCTTTGCAGCAAAAACACCTCGTCCCCTGCTTGCAAAATCTTACAAAGTGACCTCTCGCCAACCATTTCAAGCATCGCCCATTCAACTCCACCAAGTGTGCTATCCTCTGTTTCCTTTGAGCCTGCTTCCTTGAACTTTTGGACACCACCAGCATCCAACCACCACCATCCTCCGCTTGAAGATCCGTCGGCCCTGCCCCTGCCTCAGAGGCAGAGCAGAGTGGCCTGGGAGGCTTGGATGAACCAACACGATTCACCTGTAGTTTGGAGACCACATCTTTGAATGAGGGAAGCGACTCAGCACCAGCTACAAACGAACACACAGTCAAACTGGTCGAACTCCCTTTCCAGCGCAACTCCTTGTTCCATCCAACAGCAAGCTCCTAGGAAGGCAGAGATGGAGAGAGGGACCTGACGACCGAGGAACAGATGGACAAACTGGGGGCGAGGTGGCCGTCGAACCTGGACTGGGCGCCAATGCAGAGACGGGGATGCGAGAAGGAGGATCGTTGGCAAGGTGAGCGGATAGGGCAGAAGCAAAAGAGCCGCCCGAAGGGGAGGGCGGGAGCCGAACAGTCGTCCATCTCTTTCTTTAGAGGTTCATTCATCTTATCGTACTGGTAGATAATAGGATACAGTAAAAGTAACAGGGATTTGTAACCATAGTTGTTAAGTGTCCCGAGGCGTCGTCTAAGCGGTAAGGCGCCCGGCGACGTAAGGCATCCTGCTCGCCTTACACCTGGTAAGGCGAGTGGGAGAGTCCATCGGTGGCTCCAGCAGCGCGGCACGGCAGCTCCTCCAGCAGCGACGAGGCGGCGGCTCTAGAGGCTCCTCCAGCAGCGGTCGACACAAGAGAGAGGGAGCCAACGAGGAGAGAGAGGGAGAGATGCCAGTGGGGAAATAGGGGGAGGCGGCTGGGTCGCTGGGAGTCAGGAGTCGAGCGTGAGGCAGCTAGGTCACTAGGAGGGGGAAATCAGGAGTGTGGCGGCTAGGTCACTGGGAGGGGGAAATCGGGAGTGTGGTGGCTAGGAGAAGATAGAGAGAGAGGTCTAGGAGAGAGGGAGAGAAAATGGGCTTAATCTATGTGGTGGCTAGGAAAAGATAGAGAGAGAGGTCTAGGAGAGAGGGAGAGAAAATGGGCTTAATCTAGTTTTATTGGGCTAGTGGGATTTTGGGCTGATTTGTAGGCTAGAGACTAAGTTTTTCTTTTCTTTTATCTTTTCCTCTTCTTTATTAATGTTTTTATCCTAAATACTTTTTCAAATATCAATATTTTTTTCTATTTTTAACTATATTTAAGGCGTCGCCTCGCCTACGCCTTATCGCTTAAAAGGTAAAAGAGGGTCAGTCAACTTACCTCGCCTTGCCGCCTTAACAACTATATTTGTAACGACCAAATATTTTAATTGGATTACCTTTTGGCATGGGGAAACCTCTACTTAAAAATGTCATTAAATGCAAAGACTGGACATACTACATACATAATGAAAATAAAAGGGCAAAATGTATTTTTACAACATGTACTACATGTATAAACCTCCTTACGTTATCCAAAATATTAAGTTGATTATGATCTGCAGAATTCCATAAGTTGCAATGTCTACTGTAATCGTATTAGTACTTACAACCTCCAATCCTTTTGATTAATACCAGTTACTACTTACATATTTTGCAGGCAACATATGAAAACTTTAGATACCATTATGACAAGGACAATCCCTACCAGAAAAGCATTGCAGAAAAGTTCTCAGAAGTGTTCTTTACCAAGATACCACCTCTGAGGCTCCGATGAAAGATTTCCGTTCATGGGTAGGTGAGGGCGCACTTGAAGCCTGGCTTCTACACTCCATACATTAGGCTAGATGTGAGAAACCCAAGGGAAAAGATTGATCTAGACATGGAAGAAAAAGAAGTACTTGTTGGTATTCTGCAGATTCCAACGGTACTTCAGAACATAGACTATGGTTCCTTTGAAGAGAGTTCAAATGACAAGAACAGAAATGCTGGCATAAAATAAATGCATTTTCCTATAGCTCGGGCACAAGGAAATGAAGCTGCTGGAACATCTGCATGAGCTACTGCAGTATTCAACAACGAAACAAGTGAGGACATGAAATTGACAGTCTGAATACAACTGCAACCCGAGCATCTGCAGAAGCTAACGCAGAACCACCAGGTGAGGGTGATGCTAAATAAACTAATAGTTCAAATACAACTGCCAAGTCTATTAGAGTGTGTTTGGTTTGAGAAATGAAGTGATCCATCTTTTTCTCACTCCTCACTTTTTTATTTGGTTTGTGGAATAGAATAAGTTGATCCATCACCACCCCATTTCTAAGAAGCTAATAATTAGTATATACATGAGGGGTGGGTTGATTCCACCAAAATTGATGGAATGAACTTATGATGCATCATCTAATGAAGCATAGAGTGACTTTACAAACCAAACACACCATTAAGGAATGAGAAGATAGCTTTGTTTTACCTGTGTATATTTAGGGACTTGTTTGTAGATATGGACATTGTGATTTGTCGGTTGACGTGATTCATTATAACATACAGGATACATACAACACAACATCAGAGCCTTCTTATCCCATTGGGGTAGGCAACATATAAGATACATAATAAATTGAAAATGTTTTAAAGCAGTGTGTTGGTCTGAATATATAATGTACATGTTTTTGCATTTTAATCTTTCCGAGAATGTTGATCTCAAACGAACAATGTTTTCAAGTCGCCCGATTAATCATGACTACCGACTAGTCGCGATTAATCGTTCAAGTCGATTTGGACGAATCACAATTAATTGCCAAGTCGTCCGACTAATCGTGATTAATCGTGATTAATCGCTCAAGTCAGTCAGCCAGAACGCCCGGCAAGTCGTTCGACTTATAAACGTTGCGAACGAGAATTGTGGATGTATCAAAACAAGTTGATCGATTTCTTGTGTCATATGCTAGGTCGGATTGATAAAACGGAAGGGACAGTGGATAGGAATGGCCAGAGATGTAATACAATCTAGGTGTTATGCGAATTACAGCAAATTGGCAATTGACTTCAGTAGAAAGAATCCATACATTGTTGAATGACATCATTAATAAACCAATGACATTTCTCGTTACTGAAAGAAGAGTAGAATTGGAAACAAGGAAAATGGAATGTAGGACACAAAATGAAATTCCATAGCTAAATGGCAGTATCATGGATCACACATACGTGAGGAAAAGAAGCCCTCATGGCTGGTAGACATCAGGGAGCTGGAGGCCTACACTGGCAGCGGATTTGTTCAATATCTTCTTCATTTCGTCGGATCGGTCCACAGCTATATTGTACGACAACAGCAGGTCCTGGACAATCAAGCAAGACGTAGAGTTAATGGAGCCCATAGTGCAACCGAGGACAAGCTCAGTGTGGAAAGATATATCTAATCAGGTCAAATCAGGGAGATGAGCGACTAAACCACCATGCGACCACACTCTAAGACTGAAATGAGCCATACTGTGCCACTAATTACCAAAGCAACGATTGGGAATTGGGTTTGGATCGTCCAACAGCTATCAATTACTCGGGCCAATTGCCTCTGAGACTCTAACCCAATGTTCTCATCACAGTGATCTCTCGTTAAGTTACTCTAAGCAACGCAACGCAGCCGCTCCTTGGCATTCCATCGAACACGTGACCTCCCTCGTAGGAAAGAGTGCAGGTCATGTCGTTACCAGAGGCACAACACAGACCAAACGCTGCACACCGGATCGTCATTACACAAACCTTGTGGTGCTGGACGCTGGTAAGGAGGTAGGCGTAATCTCCGGCGAGCCGCAGCCTGGCCCTAGCGTCGGCCTTCGAGCCGACGGGGGCGCGGAACTCGGCCGCCACGAAGTCGCGGAAATGCTGCTTGGTGGCGCCCCCGCCGACGTGCTTCTGCACCGCCTTCAGCACCCGCCTGTATACCGCCGCGGCGGCCGCCATCGATCCGTCGGTCTCCTTCAAGTTCAGCTGGAGCGGCGACCGGCGAAGGAGAGAGGTGGCAGCGGACGTGAGGTGTCGTGTCTCTGACAGCCTGGTAACCGTCCGATGAAGCTTGTGCGGGCTGCGGCAAGGAATATAGAAAAGGGCATGTATCCTGTGCACACGATGAGATTTTTGCAATCATGACACCAGCAAGAAGCGGCTTCTGAGTTCTGACCATGGGCATCGTGAACACGTTAATTGAAAAAATAACATTATAATGCCTCACGCTTTGAACATATAGCATTGAACAACTAAACATGTGATTAATAGCGGCGGCGGCGAGTTGCTTGATCTTCCTCCCGGTCTGTCTTTACACGCGCAGCCGAGGCCAGCTTGGCGCTTCGCGCCTGTGCACGGCTGCACGAAGCTCGACAGCGTGCTGCTGGAGCACGGCGATCGCTCGCCGTGGCGTGGGCCAGCACGACCTGTGCGAGCGGGAGCCGCAGCAAATCGCTCCACAGGGCGGTGACGACGTGGCTCCTCACGATGCATCTCAAGGGGTGTGCTGCGCGGAAGAGGTGGAGCGCTCAGCCACGCGGACCCCAACACTTCATCCTCACGACCTCACAGTCTCACACCCGCGAGCACAACCACGCGGCGCTGACCCACTGCAACTCGCTCACCCACAGCACTCGCCACAAGTTTCCCTCCTCGACGCCGCCTCCGCCGTCCGTTGTGGTGGGCGGCGCCGACACCGGTGTTGGCCCTGACGACTCGCAGCATCAGCAGCCGAGGCTTGACATCCACATCGACAGTGGGGCTCTCGCCCACGACACCGCTGCGCACGCCGTCGATGGAGGAGGAGGACGATGACGAGCTGCTGGTGGAGGACATTGAGATGGTCGGTGAGGACGAGCTCCTGTTCCTCAACACCGACGCCGACGTTGGGGCACCACTAGATCCCATGTCCTCGCTCTTCGATGTCGTCGACGAGCCCTTCCTAAGCTCCCCTTGGGGGACGGCCACCAGTAACGTAGGTCCCGCGGGCAAGGAAGGAGAGGAGGCGGCGCTCGTGGGCAGGGTGGGAGGCGACACGGAAACGGAGGAGCTGCGAGTGGTGTTGCCGCAACACGGCGATGGAGGTCTGTTGCGAGTTGCGACCACTGTCGGCGTCATGACGGCGTCGACTGCGAGGGAGAGCGTCGCGGCGTGGACGACGTGCGGGACCTGCCTGGCCTGGCCGGCGGTGGCGCGGCGGGCGCCGGCGCTGGCTGGGAGCCGAAGCGCCATCCTCGTTCGCTGGGCCACTGCTAGAGTCGCTTGCCGCGGTGCACGGTCTGCAGGAGCTCGACGTCTCGCGAATAGGCTCAACGGCGTCGTGCCTGACGCATTTGGCATGCTGCAGACGTGAGTGGGATTGACGGGAAAGAAAAACAGGAAACGCGCTGGTAACAGCAGTGAGGCGTGGCGGAGGAAGGAGAGGACAGACGGAGGGGCACAACTCCCTATCAACTAGGGCCAATACTATATGTTGAAAACATGAGCGATTATAATGTTATTTGGTCAATTGACATGTTTGTCATTTCTGCGAAGCGCGATGAAGGCGATGCCACTCTTGCAAAAATCTCGCTCACGATGGCTAGGTGCTTACGTGAGCACTTTAAATCCTGCGCTTCCTTTACTAATCCAACGATGGCGGGCATGTTTTGATTCACCCCTCCCACCTATTCTGCAGTAGCTATTTTTTTTTCTTACTGAACACCCCCAATCCCCCCAAAAGCATTCTTCTTCACGCCAGAACCTCTCCACGCCTGGAGATGGCAATAGTTAAATACTCATCGGTAGGGTATTATTACCACATATCTATACCTACTATAAAAAAATAACTCCGTCAAATCATCCATATACATTAATGTTTATAAATTTACTTCTATACCCATATCTATGTGGATATAGGTCTCGTTAGGTCACTCATACCCACAAAGATTAAATATCTATCAAAATATTATATTATGCAAATGTCAAGTATATCCATCTAAATGTCATTACAAAATTTCTAGCATCACGTAACCATCCATTCAACTAGGGGTGGCCGTTCGGGTTACCCGAAAATTTCGGGTCGGGTAATTCGGGTTTTTAAAATTTCGGGTTTTGAGAATCGATACCCGAAATTACAACGGGTTTTGCAATACCCGAAATTTCGGGTACCCGAAATTTCGGGTTCGGGTTCGGGTATTCCCGAACTACCCGAACTATTGTGTCACCTTTATAAAAACACATACACCCTATTAAATTAGTATAAAAATATAGTTTGAATAATGATACACATGGACATATAAAACACAAGCAATCTACAATCACTAGTTATGCACACATACACATAATTATAAATGTACAAATTAATAATTAAGCATAACATGAGTACATGACACATTAAAGTTCGGGTAATTCGGGTATTTCGGGTACCCGATTGTGATACCCGAATTACCCGAACTAAATTCGGGTTTTGCAAGTTGCTACCCGAAATTCCCGAACAAAATTCGGGTTTCGGGTATTTCGGGTTCGGGTTCGGGTTTCGGGTTACGGATTTTTTGCCCAGCCTTACATTCAACAACACCAAAGATAATTGAATAAAGTAGCAACACTAGAATAGTGCTACATAGCATATTATATGTTCTATTACATGGTCATCAAGCCTTCTATGACACTATAGCCCAAAAAGTTATTAAATAGTAAAAAAATGGATGATTAAAGCTCAAATTCATGTTTTTGGTTAAGTTTATATTGGGTATTTTATACCCACAGGTTAACGGGAATGGGTGATGGCGGAACATTCTAATACCTGTTTACCTATTGGGTGAAGATTTTTGCACAATAAAAAATATACGAATAGAATATTTAGCCTATATATACCCTAAGAACTAGTTTGAAAGCCACAAAACTAGAGATGATTGGAGGGCTAAAATCCCTTCCGATTTTTGGACTCCCAAACTAACACTGAGGGTTAGTTTGGTAACCCTATTTTTCCAAGAAATTTTTATTTTCTAAAGAAAATTAAACTAATTTCCTTTAAACTAATTTTACTTAAAAAATAAAAATCGCTTGAGAAAATAGGGTTTCCAAATTAGGTCTAATAGAGTAAATAACCCTTGAGTATCGGGTCGTGGAACCCATACATATCTATCCACACCGCTCCAAACTACAATCGTCGCTCGCCCAAGTCTGTGCTATTTTCGGCCTCCATCCTACGAACCCAGCGCACAACGTCCAACGTCTTCTCTTTGCAACGTGGAGGGGAGCCTCGCAAGTGCCTAGATGGGGGGGCCGTCCAAGATTGCATGATTGTAACGTGATCTGTCCAAGATCATGAAGTCTGGAATACAAAGCTAGGAGTATGACTGTAGTGTTTTATGAGCTCAAGCATTATTCTTTGTAGTGTTGTCTTTTCTGATTGTGCACATGGTGTTGCCGATGGAGACTAGAACTGAACGAAACTGAAGGTTGGCTATTCTTCTCGAGTAATACAATTGAATGGAGTTGCTAATTTAGTAACAATATATGCTTTGCCATTCGCAACTGAAATTAAATTGCATGTGAAAGTGTGATGTACTGAACTCATAGGGTGATGACGTTTTCTTCTTCTTGATCGTCTTATAAATAAAATTTGATTCGTCATTGTTATTATTGACCTAATGTGGATACTGACGTCATTCTAAGATGAGTCGATGTACTGTTTTTAATGCTGTCACATCAAATTTAAAGTAGTTAATCATTTATACAGAGTTTTATCCTATAAAACTCTACCACCTCTTGTAAAACTCTCTATATCTCTTTTTAATTGTTTTGTCATATCACTAATTGTGATGATGTGTCACCGTATTTAATGGTTATAAAACTTTTATTAAGAATGACCTAACGGACTAATGGAGGCGTCGTTGTTAAACAATAAATCAGTGTTTCGTATCCTTGAAGAACAGGGCTGCTACATCCTCGTTTTGTACGTACATATGCAGCTCCGGGTCTACAAAATTTGAAGCAACTTGCAGCCAGCCGGGGCAACCGGGCAAGCAGTCTTTCAACAAACAAATGGAAAACAAAAGTACCCGGTGCAAATCATCTCAAGAATCTGTCACTGAATGTGTATCATGAATTATACATGCGTCATATGTTGAACCATGTAAAACAAATTTGTTAATTTTAACTAGGTTTATACAAAAGCATATTGTTGAGCACCATATGTGCCACTTGTGAGAAGCCAGACGGTCCAGGCAGGTCCATCTATATAGGATTAGATCAAACGATTAAACTCATTTTTCCATACGTGTTTATACATCTAAACTCGCGGATTCTATCGGGGAACGTCTAGGAACGAGTCCAGACCTCCCTCCTATATATTAAGAGGTACGACTGATTGCGGGAACCAACAATCGAACCAATCAACCAGTTTATCAATTCATTTTACTTTCTTGTCCTAAGAGTAACAGTAACGTAGTCTTCCCCACCTCATCTTCACCTCTCTTTGACTCTACGTCGTCTGAAGGCGTCTTGGGTGGCCTGCCGACCCAAAGACAACCCTATGATCTCTCCTCCTTAATGGGGTCCCTCCAGAGGGGACGAGATCCAGGTGCTGTTGGCGAACGCCGCCACCCTTGCGCACGCACAGACCGTCCGCCCAACAGATACGGACCGTCAGCTCGACACCATGGAGACTCACTCCTATCGCTGGGTCGCGGACCATCCAGCCCTAGCCCGCGGATCGTCCGCGTCGCCACAGAGAGCCCGCCAAGCGGAACACCTCTTCAGTGATCGGCGCCAACACACCTTTTGGCGACTCCACTGGGGAACTCTGAGATTAGATTTATCAGATAAACCCCTTATGGTCGGTTCAAAAGATAACTCCGATGTCTCTCCTAACAATATCATCAAACCGACTACGGATGACCTATCGGTTGAGGAATATCAAGCTAGAGAACGTTAGGAAGAAGATGCTGGCAGAAGTCGACACGAAGTTCTTGGCCGATTTCAAGGTCGTCCGACACCAGAATCTCGTCCGGCAAAATCTTTGACCCACTGCACTCGAACCCACTATAAGTAAATTCGACGACGTTCATGCTCTTAAGATTTACGTAGATGAACAACGGGAGCAATTTCAATAAATAGTTGGGGGTATACAAAATGACTTTGAAAGAATGGCACGCGTATTTAAGAAATCTGTTGCTCCTAGTTTCCCATCTCACGACATCGACGCCACACAAGAATCATCGACCGCAAATGGGCACTCACAGTCCCAACCAATTTATGGAATATCGATGACTTCCCATACTAGAGAAACACATGCGCCAACACAGCCTCCACCACCGATGTGGGAAAACACCACGACCCTGCGCATGGCCAGACAGTTCGGGCCTGAGGCCGTACAGTCCGCTCAGCGTCGATCGACTACACAGCCTACGACGAACCACCGAAACCCGCGCCAGGGATGACTAACATGCTCGGACTATATGGCCCTAGACGCGGACCCTCCGAGTATACTTCCGGATCGTCATGCTCTAGGCATGGACTATCCGAGTACACCACTAAACCGTCTGGCTATTACGTCAGACCATCCAAAGCAAGGTATGCAGAACCATATGCAAATTACTATCAACAAACCCCCTACCCACCCAAGCATAACTTCTCTCTACCTCAAAATCATGATGCAATTCCACCAACACGTGGTATGAGTCCTTTTTAGCTCCCAGGAGGCCGGATAGATTCAACACGCAATATGGGGCACATAGAGCCAACAATAATGGCCCACATAACCCAAACCTATCGACAAGGGAGCGTCATAATGATACACTAGCAACCACACATATGGACCAAGGGGCTAGTGGATTGCCACCGCCCTCCATTGAAATAGTAAGAGAGGTGATAGCTGGGGCATTCCGAGACAAACTCGGAGTTAACATGTCCCATGGGGCAGGCTACTCTTATCGGAGGCCATATGACAGTCGATTCGACTACGACCCATACCTGCAGGGGACGAGAATACCCCAATTTATAAAATTTTCGGGTGACCAGGGCAGGAGCACGCACGAGCATATAAGGCAGCAATTAGGGGAATTGACCGATAAGGAGGCATTCTGTGTATGTTTATTTTCATTATCCCTAATCGATACTGCTTTCAGATGGTACACAACCTTACCAGCTAACTCTATTTACTCTTGGAGGGATTTAGAGCAAAATTCCATGATCATTTTTTTCTCTAGGGATTATGAGTTAGGCGTGGTCGATTTAGTAGCCCTATGGCAAGGAAAGGATGTAACGGTTAATGATTATATCTAGAGGTTTCAGGACACTAGAAACCGATGTTTCCAAATCCACATTGCAAAAAAGCAAGCGGTAGGGCTAGCCCTTAATGGGATGCAATATTATCTAAAGGAAAAATTAGGGGGCGTCCCATTTTTTACATTAGCACAATTACATCAGCGGGCTTTGGCTTGTGAGAGCCGGAGTAAAGATACACCTAAGTCAGCACATCACAATATTAATTTAGTCAATTATGCTCAAAGTAGCTCGAACGATGAGCCAAAAGAGGTGTATGCCATTGAGATGATTTGGCTAGCCAAGGCCAAACCATCATCATGTACCTCTCTACAGCCGATCCAAAAGAATCGGCAAGATGATGTAGAATTTACATTTAATGTTGCCAAATGTGAAAATATTTGATGAATTAGTAAAAAGTGGCAACATTAAAATGACTCATACCATTCCACCTGCTAATGAATTAAAAAAGAAAGCTTATTGTAAATGGCATAATTGCTTTTCTCATGCCACTAATGATTGCAATGTGTTTCATCGTCAGATACAATCGACCATTAATGAGGGCCGGTTCAATTTTCAAGAAATGCAGGTGGATAACTAACCTTTCCCCGTCAACACCATGGATCTGAATGGTAAAAAAGTCTTGGTTTGGATAGAGGTGGCCGATAAAGACAAGGGAAAGGGTGTCCTCATTAGCGCTCGAGTCCCTGATGTAAAAAGGAAACTCTCTCTAGGAAGGTCTGAAAGGGAATTAGGCTTACACCTATTTCCTAATTGATTTTGGTGGTTGAATTGACCAACACAAATAATTGGACTAACTAGTTTGCTCTAGTCTATAAGATCTACAGGTGCCAAAGGTTCACAATAAGCCAATAAAAAGACCAAGAAAAGGGTTCAAACAAAAGAGCAAAAGACAACCTGGAAGGCACCCTGGTCTGGCGCACCGGACTATCCGGTGTGCCACCGGACAGTGTCCGGTGCACCAGGGAACTCGACGCCCAACTCTTCACCTTTGGGAATTTTCAGAGGAGCTCCGCTATAATTCACCGTACTGTCAGGTGCACCACCGGACAGTGTCCGGTGCCCCAAGGGAGAGCAACTCTTAACTCGCTAGCTTTGGGAATCCGCTCCGCTATAATTCATTGGACTGTCCGGTGAGTCACCGGACAGTGTCCGGTGCACACCGGACTGTCCGGTGTAACAGCGGAGCAACGGCTACTTCACGCGCAACGGTCGACTGCAACACATTAAATGCGCGCCTGCGCGCGCAGAGGGGTAGGGCACGCGCGGGTGGCACACCGGACAGCTTACAGGGCCTGTCCGGTGCACCACCGGACAGCCAGGCGGGCCCACATGTCAGAGCTCCAATGGTCGGAACCCAACGGCCAGGTGACGTGGCTGGCGCACCGGACTGTCCGGTGCGCCCGTCGACAGCAGCCTCCACCAACGGTCAAGTTTGGTGGTTGGGGCTATAAATACCCCAACCACCCCCACATTCAAGTCATCCAAGTTTCTACACTTCTACACCTTACAAGAGCTATAGCATTCAATACAAGACACACCAAAGAGATCAAATCCTCTCCCAACTCCACACAAAGCTTTAGTGATTAGAGAGAGTGATTTGTTGTGTTCATTTGAGCTCTTGCGCTTGGATTGCTTCTTTTCTTTCTCATTCTTCTTGTGATCAAACTCAATTGTAACCAAGGCAAGAGACACCAATTGTGTGGTGGTCCTTGCGGGAACTTCGTGTTCCGTTTGATTGAGAAGAGAAGCTCACTCGGTCTAAGTGACCGTTTGAGAGAGGGAAAGGGTTGAAAGAGACCCGGTCTTTGTGACCACCTCAACGGGGAGTAGGTTTGCAAGAACCGAACCTCGGTAAAAGAAATCATCGTGTCTCACTCTTTATTCGCTCACGATTTGTTTTGTGCCCTCTCTCTCGGACTCGTTTATATTTCTAACGCTAACCCGGCTTGTAGTTGTGATTAAGTTTGTAAATTTCAGATTCGTCCTATTCACCCCCCTCTAGGCAACTTTCAATTGGTATCAGAGCCCGGTGCTTCATTAGAGCTTAACCGCTCAAAGTGATGTCCGGAGATCACGCCAAGAGGGAGATGGAGACCGGCGACAAGCCCACTACAAGCCACGGGAAGGCTTCATCGGAAGAGTCCCGCAACAAAGGGAAAGGGAAGGAGAAGAAATCCCCTTCACACAAGTCGCGTCGGAGCGGTGACAAGAAGAAGAAGATGAGGAAGGTGGTCTACTACGAGACCGACTCCTCGTCGCCCTCCACCTCCGGCTCCGACACGCCGTCCGTAACTTCTAAGCGCCATGAGCGTAAGAAGTTTAGTAAAATCCCCCTACGCTATCCTAGCATTCCTAAACTTACGCCTTTACTTTCCATCCCATTAGGCAAACCACCAACGTTTGACGGTGAAGATTATGCTAGGTGGAGTGATATGATGCGATATCACCTAACCTCACTCCACAAAAGTATATGGGATATTGTTGAGTTTGGTGTACAGGTACCATTCGTAGGGGATGAAGATTATGATGAGGACGAAGTGGCCCAAATCCAACACTTCAACTCACAAGCCACAACTATACTCCTCGCCTCTCTAAGTCGAGAGGAGTATAATAAGGTGCCAGGATTGAAAAGTGCTAAGGAGATTTGGGACACGCTAAAGACTGCGCACGAAGAAGACGAGGTGACCAAAATCACCAAGCGGGAAACAATCGAGGGGGAGCTCGGTCGCTTCCGACTTCGCCAAGGGGAGGAGCCACAAGACATGTACAACCGGCTCAAAACCCTGGTGAATCAAGTGCGCAACCTCGGGAGCAAAAAATGGGATGACCACGAAATGGTTAAGGTTATTCTTAGATCACTTGTTTTCCTTAACCCTACTCAAGTTCAATTAATTCGTGGTAATCCTAGATATACACTAATGACTCCCGAGGAAGTGATAGGAAATTTTGTGAGCTTTGAATTGATGATCAAAGGCTCAAAGAAAATCAACGAGCTAGATGGCCCCTCCACGTCCGAAGCACAACCGGTCGCATTCAAGGCGACGGAGGAGAAGAAGGAGGAGTCTACATCAAGTAGAGAACCCATCGATGCCTCTAAACTCGACAACGAGGAAATGGCGCTCATCATCAAGAGCTTCCGCCAAATCCTCAAACAAAGGAGGGGGAAGGACTACAAGCCCCGCTCCAAGAAAGTGTGCTACAAGTGTGGTAAGCCCGGTCATTTCATTGCTAAATGTCCATTATCTAGTGATAGTGACAGGGGCGACGACAAGAAGGGGAGAAGAAAGGAGAAGAAGAGATACTACAAGAAGAAGGGCGGCGATGCCCATGTTTGCCGGGAGTGGGACTCCAACGAGAGCTCCACCGACTCCTCCTCCAACGAGGACGCCGCAAACATCGCCGTCACCAAGGGTCTTCTCTTCCCCAACGTCGACCACAAGTGCCTCATGGCAAAGGATGGCAAAAAGAAGAAGGTTAAATCCAAATCCTCCACTAGATATGAGTCCTCTAGTGATGATAATGCTAGTGATGAGGAAGATAATTTGCGTACCCTTTTTGCCAACCTAAACATGCAACAAAAAGAAAAATTAAATGAATTAATTAGTGCCATCCATGAAAAGGATGAACTCTTGGACACCCAAGAGGACTTCCTAATCAAGGAAAACAAAAAGCATGTTAAGGTTAAAAATGCTTACGCTCTAGAAGTAGAAAAATGTGAAAAACTATCTAGTGAGCTAAGCACTTGCCATGATGTTATTACCAACCTTAGAAATGAGAATGCAAATTTAATTGCTAAGGTTGATTCAAATGCTTGTGATGTTCCCAATCTTAGAAATGATAATGTTGATTTGCTTGCTAAGATTGAAGAATTAAACATTTCTCTTGCTAGCCTTAGGATTAAAAATGAAAATTTGCTTACTAAGGCTAAAGAATTAGATGTTTGCAATGCTTCCATTTCCGAACTTAGAGATAACAATGATATTTTACGTGCTAAGATTGTTGAACTTAATTCTTGCAAACCCTCTACATCTACCATTGAGCATGTCACTATTTGTACTAGATGTAGAGATATTAACGTTGATGCTATTCATGATCATATGGCTTTAATTAAACAACAAAATGATCATATAGCAAAATTAGATGCTAAAATTGCCGAGCATGACTTAGAAAATGAAAAATTTAAATTTGCTAGAAGCATGCTCTATAGCGGGAGACGCCCTGGCATCAAGGATGGCATTGGCTTCCAAAAGGGGGACAATGTCAAACTTAGTGCCACTCCTAAAAGATTGTCTAATTTTGTTAAGGGCAAGGCTCCCATGCCTCAGGATAACGAGGGTTACATTTTGTACCATGTCGGTTATCCCGAGAGCAAAATTAGGAGAATTCATTCTAAGAAATCTCACTCTGGCCCTAATCATGCTTTTATGTATAAGGGTGAGATATCTAGTTCTAGGCAATCAACCCATGCAAAATTGCCTAAGAAGAAAACTCCTAATGCATCAAATGATTCTAAAATTTCATTTAAGACTTTTGATGCATCGTATGTTTTAACTAACAAATCTGGCAAGGTAGTTGCCAAGTATGTTGGGGGCAAACACAAGGGATCAAAGACTTGTGTTTGGGTACCCAAAGTTCTTGTATCTAATGTCAAAGGACCCAAAACCATTTGGGTACTTAAAATCAAGAACTAAACTTGTTTTGTAGGTTTATGCATCCGGGGGCTCAAGTTGGATCATCGATAGCGGGTGCACAAACCACATGACAGGGGAGAAGAAAATGTTCTCCTCCTACGAGAAAAACCAAGATCCCCAACAAGCGATCACATTCGGGGATGGAAACCAAGGTTTGGTCAAAGGATTGGGTAAAATTGCTATATCTCCTAACTATTCTATTTCCAATGTTTTTCTTGTAGATTCTTTAGATTACAATTTGCTTTCTATATCTCAATTATGCAAAATGGGCTACAACTATCTTTTCACAGATGTAGGTGTTACTGTCTTTAGAAGGAGTGATGATTCAATAACATTTAAGGGAGTGTTAGAGGGTCAGCTATACTTAGTAGATTTTGATAGAACTGAACTCGACACTTGCTTAATTGCTAAGACTAACATGGGCTGGCTCTGGCATCGCCCACTAGCACATGTTGGAATGAAGAATCTTCACAAACTTCTAAAGGGAGAACACATTTTGGGACTAACAAATGTTCATTTTGAGAAAGACAGGATTTGTAGCGCATGTCAGGCAGGGAAGCAAGTTGGTGTTCATCATCCACACAAGAACATCATGACGACCGACAGGCCACTGGAACTCCTACACATGGACCTATTCGGCCTGATAGCTTACATAAGCATCGGCGGGAGTACGTACTGTCTAGTTATTGTGGATGATTATTCTCGCTTCACTTGGGTATTCTTTTTGCAGGAAAAATCTCATACCCAAGAGACCTTAAAAGGATTCTTGAGACGAGCTCAAAATGAGTTCAGCTTAAGGATCAAAAAAATTAGAAGCGACAACGGAACAGAGTTCAAGAACTCTCAAATTGAAGGTTTCCTTGAGGAGGAGGGCATCAAGCATGAGTTCTCTTCTCCCTACATCCCACAACAAAATGGTGTAGTGGAGAGGAAGAATCAAACTCTATTGGACATGGCAAGAACCATGCTTGATGAGTACAAGACTTCGGATCGGTTTTGGGCCGAGGCGGTCAACACCGCCTGCTACGCCATTAACCGGTTATATCTACACCGAATCCTCAAGAAGACATCATACGAAAACCTAACCGGTAAAAAGCCTAATATTTCATATTTTAGAGTCTTTGGTAGCAAATGCTTTATTCTTGTTAAAAGAGGTAGAAAATCTAAATTTGCTCCTAAAACTGTAGAAGGCTATTTACTAGGATATGATTCAAACACAAGGGCATATAGAGTCTTTAACAAGTCCTCTGGACAAGTTGAAGTTTCTTGTGACGTTGTGTTTGATGAGACTAACGGCTCTCAAGTAGAGCAAGTTGATCTTGATGAGATAGGTGATGAAGAGGCTCCGTGCATCGCGCTAAGGAACATGTCCATTGGGGATGTGTGTCCTAAGGAATCCAAAGAGCCTCCAAATGCACAAGATCAACCATCCTCCTCCACGCAAGCATCTCCACCAACTCAAAATGAGGATGAGGCTCAAGTTGATGAAGGAGAATATCAAATAGATGAGCCACCTCATGATGTCGGCAATGATCAAAGGGGAGATACAAATGATCAAGACAAGGAGGATGAAGAACCAAGACCGCCACACCCAAGAGTCCACCAAGCAATCCAACGAGATCACCCCGTCGACACCATTCTCGGCGACATCCATAAGGGGGTAACCACTAGATCTCGCGTTGCACATTTTTGTGAGCATTACTCTTTTGTTTCCTCTATTGAGCCACACAGGGTAGAGGAAGCACTACAAGATCCGGATTGGGTGGTGGCGATGCAAGAGGAGCTCAACAACTTCACTAGGAACGAGGTATGGCATTTAGTTCCACGTCCTAATCAAAATGTTGTAGAAACCAAGTGGGTCTTCCGCAACAAGCAAGACGAGCATGGTATGGTGACAAGGAACAAAGCCCGACTTGTGGCCAAAGGATATTCACAAGTCGAAGGTTTGGATTTCAGTGAAACCTATGCACCCATAGCTAGGCTTGAGTCAATTCGTATATTACTTGCCTATGCTACTTACCATGGCTTTAAGCTTTACCAAATGGCCGTGAAAAGTGCCTTCCTCAACGGACCAATCAAGGAAGAGGTCTATGTTGAGCAACCTCCCGGCTTTGAAGATAGTGAGTACCCTAATCACGTATATAAACTCTCTAAGGCGCTTTATGGGCTCAAGCAAGCCCCAAGAGCATGGTATGAATGCCTTAGAGATTTTCTTATCACTGATGGCTTCAAAGTCGGAAAAGCCGATCCTACTTTATTTACTAAAACTCTTGACAATGATTTGTTTGTATGCCAAATTTATGTTGATGATATCATATTTGGGTCTACTAACGAATCTACATGTGAAGAATTTAGTAGGATCATGACACAAAATTCGAGATGTTGATGATGGGGGAGTTGAAGTACTTCTTGGGATTTCAAGTGAAGCAACTCCAAGAGGGCACCTTCATTAGCCAAATGAAGTATATTCAAGACATTCTAAACAAGTTTGGGATGAAGGATGCCAAGCCCATCAAGACACCCATGGGAACCAATGGGCATCTCGACCTCGACACGGAAGGTAAATCCGTAGATCAAAAGGTATACCGGTCGATGATAGGCTCTTTACTCTATTTATGTGCATCTCGACCGGAAATTATGCTTTCCGTATGCATGTGTGCAAGATTCCAAGCCGACCCTAAGGAAGCTCACCTTATGACCATAAAACGAATCTTGAGATATTTAGTTTATACTCCTAAGTTTGGGCTTTGGTATCCTAGGGGATCCACATTTGATTTAATTGGTTATTCGGATGCCGATTGGGCGGGGTGTAAAATTAATAGAAAGAGGACATCGGGGACTTGACAGTTCTTGGGAAGATCCTTGGTGTCTTGGGCTTCAAAGAAGCAAAATTCCGTAGCTCTTTCTACTGCCGAAGCCGAGTACATTGCAGCAGGCCATTGTTGCGCGCAACTAATTTGGATGAGGCAAACCCTTAGGGACTATGGTTACAAATTAACCAAAGTTCCTCTTCTATGTGATAATGAGAGTGCAATCCGCATGGCGGATAATCCCGTTGAGCATAGCCGCACTAAACACATAGCCATTCGGTATCATTTTCTAAGGGATCACCAACAAAAGGGAGATATCGAGATTGCATATATTAACACTAAAGATCAATTAGCCGATATCTTTACCAAGCCACTAGATGAACAAACCTTTAACAAACTTAGGCATGAGCTAAATATTCTTAATTCTAGGAACTTCTTTTGATGTTTTGCACACATAGCTCATAAATATACCTTTGATCATGACTCTTTCATATGCTATGACTAATGCGTTTTCAAGTGAATTTCAAACCGAGTCATAGGTGTATTGAAAGGGAATTGGAGTATTCGGCGAAAACAAAGGCTTCCACTCCATAACTCATTCTTCGCCGTCGCTCCGAGCAACTCTCCGTCTTTGGTATAATCTTCACTCATATGTTTTATTTGCCAAAGGGGAGAAAGTAGTACCAAATGGCTTATATTTCACTCAAAGTATCCGTTTTTGGCGATTCATGCCAAAGGGGAGAAAGTATTAGCCCAAAGCAAAAGGACCGCACCACCACCTAATTTTAAAACTAAAGATTTTTCAAATTGATATCTTATTGTGTTCAAAAGGGGGAGAAAGTAGTATTTTCAAAATTTGATATCTTAAAACTCTCTTGAACACTAAGAGGATGAATTTATTGAGGGGGAGTTTTGTTTAGTCAAAGGAAAAGCATTTGAAACAAGGGAAGAAAATTTCAAATCTTGAAAATGCTTCGCAAAATTTTATTCATTTTCCTTTGACTATTTGCAAAAAGACTTTGAAAAGGATTTACAAAAAGAATTTGCTAAAACAAAACATGTGGTGCAAGCGTGGTCCAAAATGTTAAAAATAAAGAAACAATCCATGCGTATCTTATGAGTATTTATATTGGCTCAACTCTAAGTAACCTTTGCACTTACAATTATGTAAACTAGTTCAATTATGCACTTCTATACTTGCTTTGGTTTATGTTGGCATCAATCACCAAAAAGGGGGAGATTGAAAAGGAATTAGGCTTACACCTATTTCCTAATTGATTTTGGTGGTTGAATTGACCAACACAAATAATTGGACTAACTAGTTTGCTCTAGTCTATAAGATCTACAGGTGCCAAAGGTTCACAATAAGCCAATAAAAAGACCAAGAAAAGGGTTCAAACAAAAGAGCCATAGACAACCCGGAAGGCACCCTGGTCTGGCGCACCGGACTGTCCGGTGTGCCACCAGACAGTGTCCGGTGCACCAAGGAACTCGACGCCCAACTCTTCACCTTCGGGAATTTTCAGAGGAGCTCCGCTATAATTCACCGGACTGTCCGGTGCACCACCGGACAGTGTCTGGTGCCCCAAGGGAGAGCAACTCTGAACTCGCCAGCTTCGGGAATCCGCTCCGCTATAATTCACCGGACTGTCCGGTGAGTCGCCGGACAGTGTCCGGTGCACACCGGACTGTCCGATGTAACATCGGAGCAACGACTACTTCGCGCGCAACGGTCGACTGCAACGCATTAAATGCGCGCCTGCGCGCGCAGAGGAGCAGGGCACGCGCGGGTGGCACACCGGACAACCTACAGGGCCTGTCCGGTGCACCATCGGACAGCCAGGCGGGCCCACAAGTCAGAGCTCCAACGGTCAAGTTTGGTGGTTGGGGCTATAAATACCCCAACCACCCCCACATTCAAGTCATCCAAGTTTCTACACTTCTACACCTTACAAGAGCTATAGCATTCAATACAAGACACACCAAAGAGATCAAATCCTCTCCCAACTCCACACAAAGCTTTAGTGATTAGAGAGAGTGATTTGTTGTGTTCATTTGAGCTCTTGCGCTTGGATTGCTTCTTTTCTTTCTCATTCTTCTTGTGATCAAACTCAATTGTAACCAAGGCAAGAGACACCAATTATGTGGTGGTCCTTGCGGGAACTTCGTGTTTCGTTTGATTGAGAAGAGAAGCTCACTCGGTCTAAGTGACCGTTTGAGAGAGGGAAAGGGTTGAAAGAGACCCGGTCTTTGTGACCACCTCAACGGGGAGTAGGTTTGCAAGAACTGAACCTCGGTAAAACAAATCATCGTGTCTCACTCTTTATTCGCTCACAATTTGTTTTGCGCCCTCTCTCTCTCGGACTCGTTTATATTTCTAACGCTAACCCGACTTGTAGTTGTGATTAAGGTTGTAAATTTTAGATTCGCCCTATTCACCCCCTCTAGGCAACTTTCAAGGTCATTGCTAAAAGAACGCCAGACAGGAGAGAGACGCTAAAGACCACCATCAGATCCTCCAACGCTGGGGGTAGGCACAGACAGGCGATGGGGCCAAGGTCCTCATCTAAGCATCGCGGATGGTCTGGCCCAGAGGCACGGGCAGTCCGGATTGCGGGCGAACGGTCCGACCATCATGAGCGGATGGTCCGGCTTCTACTTAAGACAGGAGCGACCACGAACCTTCAAACTTCGATGACCCGAAATAGGTACACAGAAGCAAAACATAGCTAAAGCACTTGGTCGATTGATTAAAGTTGGTCCAACTTTTGACCAACTGCTGTCCAAGTATGTGAACAAGAAGGCCGGTCGTCATGATCAGCCAGGAAAGCGACCTCACTCACTTGACCAGGAGAAGCAAGCAAAAACAAATTGGACCTTTCCACCAAACAAGGCCACATAAATCGGCCCAAGATATTATCCAATTAACACCACAAACACCAGCATGGTCGCCTCCACCCCATTATCTACCCTAATATCCATCCATGACATACCCACCTCAACTTTCATACCCTCATACATACATGCCCCACCCATATGTCCCAAAATCATATGTGACGCATGCCACCATACATTTATGGGGTACCGTGACACCTTACTTGTGGGGCACAACAAATATATGTGTTTGATATGCTAACACCACTAGTACACGACCAATTGGGTCCTCCGCAATCTGGTCATCAAGAAAATAGTTTCTGCAAGATTGCCGGAACACTCAGCCCAAAAGGCCTACCAATTCAGCAGGGGACATAGGGAGAAAACTCCTACATCTGTAGAATTGGCCTCAAGTTCCATGAAAGGAAAAAAGACAACAATAGGTGACATCATTAAAATAGGCACAACAGAGGTCATCATTAATGGTAATAATGAAGGGTCGATGAACTTCGGTAAATCTGCTGAAAATAATAAAGAGAAAGATAAAATCAATACCAATAAAAAAATTGACCCTAAATACTCCATGCCCCGATGGTGCCCACTGGGACTAACACACTCTGAAAAGCACAAGCTTCATCGCCTGAGAGCAAAAGGAAGAAGGCAAGAGGAGACAAAAAAAGATATCAATGATACACACCCTTAGTATCCACCACCATAAAAAGGTGGAGGTACAAGGCCGTTGAAATAAAAGAAGCGGTCACAAAAATTCAAGACGAGACACTAGAAGTGCAGGCCCCTGTAGGTATCGCGGACCGTCCGACTCCGAAAGTCAGACCATCCAGGTCTACGACGGATAGTCCAGCCCTAGGTCCCAGACCATCTGTGCCCCACCAGGAAGCTCCCAAGGACTCCCAGATCCCCATAGACCAAAGTGGCGATGACAACGACGATTTATTGGAGAAGACATGGTGGATTATGAAGCCTCGCCACAACACACAGGTATGGGAGTTAATGTAATTACTTTTTCGGTAGATTATACTATTTTCGGTGATGATGAACCTGTTGTTGCTCAATCTGATTTCGGTCCTAAAGACATGACCTTCACCAAACCCAAAGAATCGGTCAATCACTTGACGCCACTCTAAGTGTGTGGCCACATTGATGTGACGTTGATTTCTAGGATGCTAATTGATGGAGGTGCAGCCATAAATTTAATGCCTTACTAATTGTACAGAAAGCTAGGTAAGTAGGATAACGAGATGATCTGGACCAACATGACATTGAGTGGTGTTGGGAGCAACAGTCCGATCAAAGCCAAGGGTGTCACGTCCGTTGAATTAACCATCGGGATAAAGACCCTCGCTGTTTCTTTCTTCTTCGCCGAAGTAGAAGGAAATTATAGCAATATCTTATGCAAGGATTGGATCCACACCAATCCATGTGTACCCTCTACCTTGCACCATATGTTACTACAATGGGTAGGCAATGAAGTAGAAACAATAAATGCAGACACATCGGCTTGCATTGCTATGGCTGATGCCCCTCTACTTTGGACCTATGAAACTACTAAGCATTTAACAAGAGTTGATTTTTTAGATTATCACTTCATAAGTGTATGCATATAAGGCTTCACTCCTGTAATGTTAGAGCCAATGGACAATCGGTTGAACCACAAGTGAACAATGATTGATACACCTCTAGATGTATACCAGGTTGTAGACGGTCCGGGCCCTGAGGCCGAACAGTCTAGAGTATTGCAGGGTGGGCTACAATCCACAGACCCACCCATGGACGGATGACCCCTGAGGCTGGACAATTCGAAGTCCAGTAAAGAGGGCTGCAGTGAAAGGGAAATAGGGTTAACCATTTCCTATAATTAATTTTGGTGGTTGATGACCAACACAAACACATGGACTAACTAGTTTATCTAGAATTCATGTATTACAGGTGCATAAGGTTCACCACAAACCAAGAAAGAAAATCAGTTAGGGACTCAATCAGAGACTGGAGCAAAACCTTGAGTGTGCTCAAAGATGGCGCACCGGACTATCCAGTGTGCCACCGGACAATGTCCGGTGCACCAGGACTGTACAACTCCGAACCAGCCACTCTCGGGAATTATAGGGCAGCCTCCGCTATAATTCACCGGACTGACCGGTGTGCCACCGGACTGTCCGGTGAGCCAGCTGAGCAACGGCTCCCTGCGCCAACGGTCGACTCTGCAAAAGCTACAGTGAGCAACAGTACCGCGACAGAAATCAGAGCAGCAAAGTCAGAGGGCACCAGACTATCCGGTGCAGCAAGACGACAAAGGCTCCAATGGTCGACTAGCTCCAGACCCTAACGGTTGCGCTGACGTGGCGCGCACCAGACAGTGCATAGTGGCTGTCCGGTGGCGCACCAGACTGTCCGGTGCGCCCATCGCCAGCAGCCTTCACCAACGACTATGGAAGTGGTTGGGGGCTATAAATACCCCAACCACCTCATTCATATCCATCCAAGTGTTCTGAACATCACATTCAATACAAGAGCAAAAGACTCCACTCCAAGACACATTCAATAGATCAAACCCTCTCCAAGCCACCAAATCAACTCAATTTCATTAGGGACTTGAGAGAGGGTGTTTTGTGTTCTTTTGTTGCTCTTGTCGCTTGGATTGGCCTTTTTCTTTTCCCTTCTATTTCTCAAGTGACTTGTAATCAAAGCAAGAGACACCTAAGTGTGTGGTGGTCCTTGCAGGGTCTAAGTGACCCGTGAGATTAAGGAAAAGGCTCACTCGGTCTAATGACCGTTTGAGAGAGGGAAAGGGTTGAAATGGACCTGGTCTTTGTGACCTCCTCAATGGGGACTAGGTTCTTTGGAACCGAACCTTGGTAAAACAAATCATCGTGTTCACTCACCTTGATTCTTGTTTGATTTGTTTTCCCCTCTCTAACATTTCCTTGCTAGTGTAAATTTGAGTTGGCTCCCATACGTCATCCGCAATCCTTGAGCAACTCCTAGCAAGAGAGATATTCTTTTGGACTTGAATTTAATTCTAACGCTAACCCCCGACCTTAGTGTGCATTTAAGTTTATAAATTTCAGGTTTCGCCTATTCACCCCCCTCTAGGCGACTTTCAATTGGTATCAGAGCCAGTGCTTCATTAAGAGTCTAACCAACTCGAAGTGATGTTTGGAGATCACGCCAAGAGGGAGATCATGACCGGCGAAAGGGCCGCAAGCTCGGGGAGGACTCTCTCAAGGGAGTCCGGCAACAAACACAAGGAGGAATCCTCTTCCTCCATCAAGTCGCATCGGAGAGGTGACAATAAGAAGAAAATGAAGAAGGTGGTCTACTACGAGACCGACTCTTCATCACCCTCCACATCACGCTCCGAATCGTCCACTACTTCTAAGCGCCATGAGCGCAAGAAGTATAGTAAGATGCCCCTACGCTAGTTGAGCATCGGCTACCTATTAAACTAGGTCTGATAGCAATTGAAGGACCGGTGAGGCGATCAGAGGGGGTGAATGGGAGCCACTACAAATTCTCAAACTACGAGAACAACACTTGTGACTTGATTCCCAAAGTGACCCCAAACCTCAAGGGACTCACAAACAACCAGATCATTGTGTATTTCAAACTAGTGTCAATTGAACACACCCAAAACCTGGAAAATAGAGGAACCCAACTGTCTGCCAAAAATTAGAGCCAAAAACTCAAAACAGAGGGCGTGACAGTGCCAGCCTGAGGTCCGGCATTGCCAGGCACTCAAAACTACCCAGACAAATCTCAAACTTTGCAAAAAGTTTGCGTGGGGAGAAAGATGTTTACTGTTGAAGTATCAACCTGAGAAACACAAAAAACAAAGCGTAGATTCAAAAACCCAAGAAGAATGGGGTTTTGTTAGGTTTTTCTAGGACGAATTCAAACAAGATCGAAGAGGATCATGACCACAAACAACACCATCTGGGCGTAAGAAGTGATCCTAGGATTATATCTCACCCGCCAACAAATCCCAACAACACTGATGCAACAAGAACTCAATGGTTCTCCACAAATCCACAAGAGAAGGAAAAGGGAGAATTTGAAAATAAAAGACTTCAAGAATTCAGCAAGGGTACAAACTGAGATTGAAGCCAATCAAAAGTTGTGGGCGGAACTGGCCACCCTTCCTTAGATCAATCGTTGCAAATTACAGTACACAATCGACAAAACAAAATCGCTGCAAACAAAAACTAAGATTGATGTTTTGTTGGATAAATGGCTCCATTATCGATAGCTCATGTAGGATGTTGTGATGTGCCTCTAGTACTGTATTGTAATCTGGTGGGAGGAAACATTTTCGTCCCATTCTCCTGCTTCCATATAGTCTACCCTCGTGTCATGACGGAGGCAAATCTATTGCAACCTGGTCTTTTAGGATACTATTGCAGAATGGACCTCTGACTCAATGACCCCTTCAATACAGTACCCATCTATCATGGATGCCTGAGGATGAGCACTGGTTGATACACAACCATTCAGTATTGACATGAAACGCTCACACGTCCATATTTCATGCAAGTACATGAGACCTAATGCCTCTATTTGTGGCACCGAGTGCACCACAAGGTGCACCATAATATCAAAGAATGATGGAGGGAAACCAAACTGTGATATTGTCTCCACTGTGAGTTCCTGAAGAGATGCGGACTCATCACAGTCAATTACCTTTTCTAAAATCCTATGGAAAAAATAGCACAACCGTGTGTTTGCCATCTTTAAGAACATAGGATTTATATCCCTGATGGCAATAGGTAGGAAAGTAGTCAGCATGACATGATAATCATGTGAGTTGTAGTTGGTGACTGTCAGGTCTTTTATTGACACATACTCCGTATGCTAGAGCAGAATCCGGATGTGACTTTCATATTCTTGAGCCAAACACACATCACATGTTTCTCATATACATTGAGATTGTAGCTTGCTCCTGGGAGATAGTACTTCCCATTTTCTTGAAGAATAGGATGAAGTTCTTTTTTATGCCTAAATTTACCAAGTCCATGCGTGAATTGAGCCCTTCCTTTGTTTTGCCCTTTACTTCTAGCAAGGTGTCAATTATGCTTTCAAAAACGTTTTTCTGAATGTGCATAACATTGATCGCATGCTGCACATCTAACTTTTTCCAGTAAGACAAATACTCGAAGAAAATATACTTTTTATTGAATGTGGCACCCGAAGCTGGTTTGACATTCTTCCTTGTTTTTCTGTCCTTTGTCTTCTTCTCGAAAACAAATTTGATATTCCTGACAATTTCAAAAACTCTTTGACCTTTATTGTTACCTGATGGAGCAGTAGAATGTAGTTCATCAACAATGCTGAAGTACTTACCCATCTTTCACATGCGGTACCTATTTCCTTTCAATAAAAAGCGTATGTGCCTCATGTACACTATCTTCTTAGATGCAGAAAGCTCGTAAGCAGTTCCATCAATGCATATTGCGCAACCAATCCTTCCCTTAAACTGGCCTGATAATGTGAAGATAGCAGGGTAATCATTGATCGTAACAAAAATAATTGCTCTCAGCATGAATGAATCTTTATGATACTCGTCCAACATTTGAACACCCATTTCCCACAATATTTTCATATCCTCTATTAATGGCTCCAAAATACATCCATGTCAACTCTAGGTTGTGTACGTCCAGAAATAAGGATGGTTAGCAAAATGTACTTTCGTTTCTACATACCATAGAGGAAGGTTGTAGATGGTGAGGATCACCGGCCATGTGCTATGCTCAGTGCTAATGAATTCATTCCATCAGTACTCAGTGCGAGCCTAACATTTCTTGGTTCATCGACAAAGTCTCAGTGGTTGTTATTAAAACCTTGCCACTGCTTCCCATTGGCTGGATGTCGAAGCTTCCCATCGTTTTTGTGCTCATCAGAAGCATGCTAACTCATAAGTTTGGCATCCTTAGGGTTAGCGAACAAACACCTCAATCGATCGACGACGGGGAGGTACCACATCACTAAAGTAGGAATCTTTTGAGCGTATAATAGTATACTTCTTTTTTTGCTCGTGGGTTTTAAACTTTGTTGGGTTTTTGATAGTCGCCTAGAGGGGGGTGAATAGGGCGAAACTGAAATTTACAAATGTAAACACAACTACAAGACGGGTTAGCGTTAGAAATATAAACGAGTCCGCGAGAGAGGGCGCAAAACAAATCGCGAGCAAATAATGAAGTGTGACACACGGATTTGTTTTACCGAGGTTCGGTTCTCTCAAACCTACTCCCCGTTGAGGAGGCCACAAAGGCCGGGTCTCTTTCAACCCTTCCCTCTCTCAAACGGTCCCTCGGACCGAGTGAGCTTCTCTTCTCAAATCAAAGCCGGGAACAAAACTTCCCCGCAAGGGCCACCACACAATTGGTGCCTCTTGCCTTGATTACAATGGAGTTTTGATCACAAGAACAAGTGAGAAAGAAAAGAAGCAATCCAAGCACAAGAGCTCAAATGAACACGGCAAATCACTCTCACTAGTCGCTAGGGCTTTGTGTGGAATTGGAGAGGATTTGTTCTCTTTGGTGTGTCTAGAATTGAATGCTAGAGCTCTTGTAATAGTTGGGAAGTGGAAAACTTGGATGCAATGAATGGAGGGGTGGTTGGGGTATTTATAGCCCCAACCACCAAATGTGGCCGTTGGGAACCTGTCTGTTCGATGGTGCACCGGACAGTCCGGTGCACACCGGACAGTCCGGTGCCCCTGCCACGTCATCACTGCCGTTGGATTCTGACCGTTGGAGCTTCTGACTTGTGGGCCCGCCTGGGTGTCCGGTGCACACCGGACAGGTACTGTTTGATGTCCGGTGCACCGGTATGGGCGTGCCTGACGTCTGCGCGCGCTGCGCGCGCATTAAATGCACCGCAGGGAGCCGTTGGCGCCGCAGGGAGCCGTTGCTCCGCTGGCACACCGGACAGTCCGGTGCACACCGGACAGTCCGGTGAATTATAGCGCGCCGGCTTCCGAGAATTCCCGAGGGCGAAGAGTTTGAGTTAGTGTCCTCTGGGCGCACCGGACACAGTCCGGTGCCTCCAGCCAGAGGTGCCCTCGGTTGCCTCATTGCTCCTTTGTTGAATCCAACACTTGGTCTTTTTATTGACTGAATGTGAACCTTTTGCACCTGTATAACTTATGCACTTAGAGTAAACTAGTTAGTCCAATTATTTGTGTTGGACAATTCAACCACCAAAATTATCTAGGAACTAGGTGTAAGCCTAATTCCCTTTCAATCTCCCCCTTTTTGGTGATTGATGCCAACACAAACCAAAGCAAATATAGAAGTGCAAAATTGAACTAGTTTACATAATGTAAGTGCAAAGGTTGCTTGGAGTTGAGCCAATAAAACTACTTACAAGATATGCATGGAATGTTTCTTTCTTATTTAACATTTTGGACCACGATTGCACCACAAGTTTTGTTTTTGCAAATTCTTTTGTAAGTTCATTTCAAAGATCTTTTGCACATAGTCAAAGATAAATGAATAAGAGTTAGCAAAGCATTTTCAAGATTTGAAATTTTCTCGCCCTGTTTCAAATGCTTTTCCTTTGACTAAACAAAACTCCCCCTAAAGGAGATCCACCTCTTAGTGATCAAGAGGGTTTTGATATATATTTTTAAAATACTACTTTCTTCCCTTTTTGAACACAATAGGATACCAATTGATAAATACTTTTGGAAAAACACTAAGTTTTTGAAATTGGTGGTGGTGCGGTCCTTTTGCTTTGGGCTCATTTCTCCCCCTTTTTGGCATGAATCGCCAAAAACGGAATCATGAGAGCCCTCTCGTTGAATAACTTTCTCTTTGGTCATAAATAAATGGGTTAAGATTATACCAAAAGAGAAGTCCTTTTCTTTGATGCTCTTTTCTCCTCAAAGAATAGAGAGTTGCTTGGAGTGATGGCGAAGTATGAGTTACGGAGTGGAAGCCTTTGTCTTCGCCGAAGACTCCAATTCCCTTTCAATGTACCTATGACTTGGTTTTTAAAAAAGACTTGAAAACGCATTAGGCATAGCATATGAAAGAGACATGATCAAAGGTACATTTATGAGCTATGTGTGCAAGCTAGCAAAAGAAATTCCTAGAATCAAGAATATTAAGCTCATGCCTAAGTCTGGTAAAAGATTGTTCATCGAGTGGCTTGGTAAAGATATCGGCTAATTGATCTTTAGTGTTAATGTATGAAATCTCGATATCCCCCTTTTGTTGGTGATCCCTAAGAAAATGATACCGAATGGCTATGTGTTTAGTGCGGCTGTGCTCGACGGGATTGTCGGCCATTTTGATTGCACTCTCATTATCACATAGCAAAGGGACTTTGGTTAATTTGTAACCGTAGTCCCGCAGGGTTTGCCTCATCCAAAGCAATTGCGCACAACAGTGGCCTGCGGCAATGTACTCGGCTTCGGCGGTGGAGAGAGCGACCGAATTTTGCTTCTTTGAAGCCCAAGACACCAAGGATCTTCCCAAGAACTGGCAAGTCCCCGATGTGCTCTTCCTATTAATTTTACACCCCGCCCAATCGGCATCCGAATAACCAATCAAATCAAATGTGGATCCCCGAGGGTACCAAAGCCCAAACTTAGGTGTATAAGCCAAATATCTCAAGATTCGTTTTACGGCCGTAAGGTGAGATTCCTTAGGGTCGGATTGGAATCTTGCACACATGCAAACGGAAAGCATAATGTCCGGTCGAGATGCACATAAATAAAGCAATGAACCAATCATCGACCGGTATACCTTTTGATCCACGGACTTACCTCCCGTGTCGAGGTCGAGATGCCCATTTGTTCCCATGGGTGTTTTGATGGGCTTGGCATCCTTCATTCCAAACTTGCTTAGGATGTCTTGAGTGTACTTCGTTTGGCTGATGAAGGTGCCCTCTTGGAGTTGCTTTACTTGAAATCCTAGAAAATACTTCAACTCCCCCATCATAGACATCTCGAATTTCTTTGTCATGATCCTACTAAATTCTTCACATGTAGATTCGTTAGTAGACCCAAATATAATATCATCAACATAAATTTGGCATACAAACAAATCATTGTCAAGAGTTTTAGTGAATAAAGTAGGATCGGCCTTGCCGACTTTGAAGCCATTAGTGATAAGGAAATCTCTTAGGCATTCATACCATGCTCTTGGGGCTTGCTTGAGCCCATAAAGCGCCTTAGAGAGTCTATAGACATGGTTAGGATACTCACTGTCTTCAAAGCCGGGAGGTTGCTCAACATAGACCTCTTCCTTGATTGGTCCGTTGAGGAAGGCACTTTTTACGTCCATTTGATAAAGCTTAAAGCCATGGTAAGTAGCATAGGCCAATAATATGCGAATTGACTCAAGTCTAGCTACGGGTGCATAGGTTTCACCGAAATCCAAACCTTCGACTTGGGAATATCCCTTGGCCACAAGTTGTGCTTTGTTCCTTGTCACCACAGCATGCTCATCTTGCTTGTTGCGGAAGACCCATTTGGTTCCTACAACATTTTGATTAGGACGTGGAACTAAGTGCCATACCTCATTTCTAGTGAAGTTGTTGAGCTCCTCTTGCATCGCCACCACCCAATCCGAATCTTGAAGTGCTTCCTCTACCTTGTGTGGCTCAATAGAGGAAACAAAAGAGTAATGTTCACAAAAATGTGCAACACGGGATCGAGTGGTTACCCCCTTATGAATGTCGCCGAGGATGGTGTCGACGGGGTGATCTCGTTGTATTGCTTGGTGGACTCTTGGGTGTGGCGGCCTTGGTTCTTCTTCATCCTCCTTTTCTTGATCATTTGTATCTCCCCCTTGATCATTGCCATTATCTTGAGGTGGCTCATCTTCTTGATTTTGTCCTTCATCAACTTGAGCCTCATCCTCATTTTGAGTTGGTGGAGATGCTTGCGTGGAGGAGGACGGTTGATCTTGTGCATTTGGAGGCTCTTTGGATTCCTTAGGACACACATCCCCAATGGACATGTTCCTTAGCGCGATGCATGGAGCCTGTTCATTACCTATCTCATCAAGATCAACTTGCTCTACTTGAGAGCCGTTAGTTTCATCAAACACAACGTCACATGAGACTTCAACTAGTCCAGTGGACTTGTTGAAGACCCTATATGCCCTTGTGTTTGAGTCATAACCAAGTAAAAAGCCTTCTACAGTTTTAGGAGCAAATTTAGATTTTCTACCTCTTTTAACAAGAATAAAGCATTTGCTACCAAAAACTCTAAAGTATGAAATGTTGGGCTTTTTACCGATTAGGAGTTCATAGGATGTCTTCTTGAGGATTCGGTGAAGATATAACCGGTTGATGGCGTAGCAGGTGGTGTTGACCGCTTCGGCCCAAAACCGGTCCGGTGTCTTGTACTCATCAAGCATGGTTCTTGCCATGTCCAATAGAGTTCGATTCTTCCTCTCCACTACACCATTTTGTTGAGGTGTGTAGGGAGAAGAGAACTCATGCTTGATGCCCTCCTCCTCAAGGAAGCCTTCAATTTGAGAGTTCTTGAACTCCGTCCCGTTGTCGCTTCTTATTTTCTTGATCCTTAATCCGAACTCATTTTGAGCCCGTCTCAAGAATCCCTTTAAGGTCTCTTGGGTTTGAGATTTTTCCTGTAAAAAGAATACCCAAGTGAAGCGAGTATAATCATCCACTATTACAAGACAATACTTACTCCCGCCGATGCTTATGTAAGCAATCGGGCCGAATAGATCCATGTGGAGTAGCTCAAGCGGCCTGTCGGTCGTCATGATGTTCTTGTGTGGATGATGGACTCCAACTTGCTTCCCTGCCTGGCATGCGCTACAAATCCTGTCTTTCTCAAAATGAACATTTGTTAATCCTAAAATGTGCTCTCCCTTTAGAAGCTTATGAAGATTCTTCATCCCAACATGGGCTAGTCGGCGGTGCCAGAGCCAACCCATGTTAGTCTTAGCAATTAAGCATGTGTCGAGCTCAGCTCTATCAAAATCTACTAAGTATAGCTGACCCTCTAACACACCCTTAAATGCTATTGAATCATCACTTCTTCTAAAGACAGTGACACCTACCTCAGTAAAAAGACAGTTGTAGCCCATTTGACATAATTGAGAAACAGAAAGCAAGTTGTAATCTAAAGAATCTACAAGAAAAACATTGGAAATAGAATGGTCAGGAGATATAGCAATTTTACCCAATCCTTTGACCAAACCTTGATTTCCATCCCCGAATGTGATAGCTCGTTGGGGATCCTGGTTTTTCTCATATGAGGAGAACATCCTTTTCTCCCCTGTCATGTGGTTTGTGCACCCGCTGTCGAGTATCCAACTTGAGCCCCCGGATGCATAAACCTACAAAACAAATTTAGTTCTTGACTTTAGGTACCCAAACTGTTTTGGGTCCTTTGGCATTAGAAACAAGAACTTTGGGTACCCAAACACAAGTCTTGGAGCCCTTGTGTTTGCCCCCAACAAACTTGGCAACGACCTTGCCGGATTTGTTAGTCAAAACATATGATGCATCAAAAGTCTTAAATGAAATGCTATGTTCATTTGATGCATTGGGAATCTTCTTCTTAGGCAACTTGGCACGGGTTGGTTGCCTAGAGCTAGATGTCTCACCCTTATACATAAAAGCATGATTAGGGCTAGAGTGAGACTTCCTAGAATGAATTTTCCTAATTTTGTCCTCGGGATAACCGGCAGGGTATAAAATGTAACCCTCGTTATCCTGAGGCATGGGAGCTTTGCCCTTAACAAAGTTGGACAATCTCTTAGGAGGGGCACTAATTTTGACATTGTCTCCCCTTTGGAAGCCAATGCCATCCTTAATGCCCGGGCGTCTCCCATTATAAAGCATGCTACGAGCAAATTTAAATTTCTCATTTTCTAAGTTGTGCTCGGCAATCTTAGCATCTAGTTTTGCTATATGATCATTTTGTTGTTTAATCAAAGCCATATGATCATGAATAGCATCAATATCAACATTTCTACATCTAGTACAAATAGATACATGTTCAACAATAGATGTAGAGGGTTTGCAAGATTTTAATTCTACAACCTTAGCATGCAACATATCATTTTTAGTTCTAAGGTCAGAAATTGTAACATTGCAAACATCTAGTTCTTTAGCCTTAGTAATCAACTTTTCATTTTCTACTCTAAGGCTAGCAAGAGATACACTCAATTCATCAATCTTAGCAAGCAAATCAACATTATCATTTCTAAGATTGGGAATTGAAACATTACAAACATGTGAATCAACCTTAGCATTTAAAATAGCATTTTCATTCCTAAGGTTGTCAATCATCTCACGGCAAGTGCTTAGCTCACTAGATAATTTTTCACATTTTTCTACTTCTAGAGCATAAGCCTTTTTAACCTTAACATGTTTTTTGTTTTCTTTAATTAGACAATCCTCTTGGGAATCCAAAAGGTCATCCTTTTCATGAATAGCACTAACCAATTCATTTAATTTTTCTTTTTGAGCTATGTTAAGGTTGGCAAAAAGGGAACGCAAATTATCTTCCTCATCACTAGCATTGTCATCACTAGAGGATTCATATTTAGTGGAGGATTTAGATTTAACCTTCTTTTTGCCGTCCTTTGCCATGAGGCACTTGTGGCCGACGTTGGGGAAGAGGAGTCCCTTGGTGACGGCGATGTTGGCGGCGTCCTCGTCGGAGGAGGAGTCGCTTGAGCTCTCGTCGGAGTCCCACTCGCGACAAACATGGGCATCGCCGCCCTTCTTCTTGTAGTACCTCTTCTTCTCCTTTCTTCTCCCCTTCTTGTCGTCGCCTCGGTCACTGTCACTAGATATAGGACATTTAGCAATAAAATGACCGGGCTTACCACACTTGTAGCAAACCTTCTTGGAGCGGGACTTGTGATCCTTCCCCCTCTTTTGCTTGAGGATTTGGCGGAAGCTCTTGATGACGAGCGCCATTTCCTCATTGTCGAGCTTGGAGGCGTCTATTGGTTGTCGACTTGGTGTAGACTCCTCCTTCTTCTCTTCCGTTGCCTTGAATGCAACGGGTTGAGCTTCGGATGTGGTGGCATCATCAAGCTCGTTGATCTTCCTCGAGCCTTCGATCATGCACTCAAAACTTACAAAATTCCCGATAACTTCCTCGGGGGTCATTTTAGTATATCTAGGATTACCACGGATTAATTGAACTTGAGTAGGGTTAAGGAAAATAAGTGATCTTAGGATAACCTTAACCACCTCGTGGTCATCCCACTTTACGCTCCTGAGGTTGCGCGCTTGGTTCACCAAGGTCTTGAGCCGATTGTACATGTGTTGTGGCTCCTCCCCTTTTCGAAGCCGGAACCGACCGAGCTCCCCCTCAATCGTTTCCCGCTTGGTGATCTTGGTGAGCTCATCACCTTCATGCGCGGTCTTGAGTAAATCCCAAATCTCCTTTGCGTTCTTCAACCCTTGAACTTTGTTATACTCCTCTCTACTTAAAGAGGCTAGGAGTATTGTTGTTGCTTGAGAGTTGAAGTGCTCGATTTGGGCCACCTCATCCTCATCATAGTTTTCATCCCCTATCGACGGTACCTGTACACCAAACTCAACAACATCCCATATACCTTTGTGGAGCGAGGTTAGATGAAATCGCATTAAATCGCTCCACCTAGCGTAATCTTCACCATCAAAAGTTGGTGGTTTGCCTAATGGGACGGAAAGTAAAGGTGTATGTTTGGAAATGCGAGGGTAGCGTAGGGGGATCTTACTATACTTCTTGCGCTCTTGGTGCTTAGAAGTGACGGAGGGCGCATCGGAGTCGGAGGTCGATGTTGATGAAGTGTCGGTCTCGTAGTAGACCACCTTCCTCATCCTCTTGTGCTTGTCGCCTTTCCGATGCGGCTTGTGGGAAGAAGATTTTTCCTTCTTCTCTTTGTGGTGAGAAGAAGATTTCTTCTCCTTCCCTTTGTTGGAAGAGCTCTTCTTCTTCTCCCTCCTTTTGGTGCGGGACTCTTCCGATGAAGTGCTCCCGTGGCTTGTAGTGGGCTTTTCGCCGGTCTCCATCTCCTTCTTGGCGTGATCTCCCGACATCACTTCGAGCGGTTAGGCTCTAATGAAGCACCGGGCTTTGATACCAATTGATAGTCGCCTAGAGGGGGGTGAATAGGGCAAAACTGAAATTTACAAATGTAAACACAACTACAAGACGGGTTAGCGTTAGAAATATAAACGAGTCCGCGAGAGAGGGCGCAAAACAAATCGCGAGCAAATAATGAAGTGTGACACACGGATTTGTTTTACCGAGGTTTGGTTCTCTCAAACCTACTCCCCGTTGAGGAGGCCACAAAGGCCGGGTCTCTTTCAACCCTTCCCTCTCTCAAACGGTCCCTCGGACCGAGTGAGCTTCTCTTCTCAAATCAAAGCCGGGAACAAAACTTCCCCGCAAGGGCCACCACACAATTGGTGCCTCTTGCCTTGATTACAATGGAGTTTTGATCACAAGAACAAGTGAGAAAGAAAAGAAGCAATCCAAGCACAAGAGCTCAAATGAACACGGCAAATCACTCTCACTAGTCGCTAGGGCTTTGTGTGGAATTGGAGAGGATTTGTTCTCTTTGGTGTGTCTAGAATTGAATGCTAGAGCTCTTGTAATAGTTGGGAAGTGGAAAACTTGGATGCAATGAATGGAGGGGTGGTTGGGGTATTTATAGCCCCAACCACCAAATGTGGCCGTTGGGAACCTGTCTGTTCGATGGTGCACCGGACAGTCCGGTGCACACCGGACAGTCCGGTGCCCCTGCCACGTCATCACTGCCGTTGGATTCTGACCGTTGGAGCTTCTGACTTGTGGGCCCGCCTGGGTGTCCGGTGCACACCGGACAGGTACTGTTTGATGTCCGGTGCACCGGTATGGGCGTGCCTGACGTCTGCGCGCGCTGCGCGCGCATTAAATGCACCGCAGGGAGCCGTTGGCGCCGCAGGGAGCCGTTGCTCCGCTGGCACACCGGACAGTCCGGTGCACACCGGACAGTCCGGTGAATTATAGCGCGCCGGCTTCCGAGAATTCCCGAGGGCGAAGAGTTTGAGTTAGTGTCCTCTGGGCGCACCGGACACAGTCCGGTGCCTCCAGCCAGAGGTGCCCTCGGTTGCCTCATTGCTCCTTTGTTGAATCCAACACTTGGTCTTTTTATTGACTGAATGTGAACCTTTTGCACCTGTATAACTTATGCACTTAGAGTAAACTAGTTAGTCCAATTATTTGTGTTGGACAATTCAACCACCAAAATTATCTAGGAACTAGGTGTAAGCCTAATTCCCTTTCAGTTTTCTTTCGCTTCTTCTCTTTAGACACAGATGCAACACACTCTTCCTCTCGATAAATTTTATTCGTCTTGTACCTACTTTCACCACACTTTAGAAAACTCTCCAAGTCTTTATAAGCATCACCTTGATAAAGAATACACTAATTTCTACACACCTATACTGAGCGAACTAATTAGTTTCTTCGCATAATATGTGTTAGCAAGCACTTTGTCCCCCTTTGGAAACATGTCTGCAATAATACTCAAGAACGTATCAAAGCCAAGATCAGACACACCAGATCTAGCTTTTAGCATCAACAACTTTAGCACAGATTGCAGCGTCGTGAACTCTTTGTTACAACCCCTATACTCGTTGTACAAAGGCTCTTTTGCTACCTTCATCAGGGACTCCATACCTCTTATGAAGAACATCGACAGATCTGTATGATGATGCAATATTGCCTCTAACAACCCTGCATCTTCCTCATCCATATCATTTGGCAGAACATGAGTTCTATCACATTCATTTCCTCCAGCATAACCATGATCAATAACATTTGGCACTACATGTTTGCTCTGTGGAAGAGGTTGTTGTGTCTTGTGAACGAACTGAAATCTGTTGTCGATGTTCATAGGGTTTCTAGTTGTATAAGACGAAGAGCTACCCTCTCCATGCTTTGTCCAAATTATGTAATCCTTTATAAATCCTCGGCATACAAGATAAGAAATGCTTTATTCTATATCATCAAATAGAACAACATTTTTGTATTCCATGCATGGACAATATATGTGCTTTGTCTTTGTTCTCCAAGCATGGTTCGTAGCGACATCATCAATTAACCTATGGACCACTAATATGTATGATGCATCTAGCCTTGATAAGTTATACATCCAAAATGTCCTCTCCATCATCACATGTAAAAAAGTAACATAGACACACACAAACACAAATTGGTAAGATAAACATAAACAAACATTTCCTAACAACTAATGAACAAAAATTCTTAATTACCAAACCTATCTTTCTCTATCTCCATACAAACCCTAAACCCTAGGCCCAAAATATGGCTAAAATTGAGCAAGAATGAAAAAAATTGGCAAGAGAAACATAAACCAACCTTCCTTAGCAACCTTTTTCCAAAAAATAAAGAAAAAACTTTCCCTTGTATTTTGTGAAATCTGGACCTCCACAATCGCCTCCAATGGAAGTTGGCTGCGAGCTACAATTCATGTCGGGAAGGATGAAGGGGTATTTATACAACAAAGGTCACATGCGGTTGGATAAGGCTACCTAACTACTTTCTCTCTAACACATGGTGAAACTCTAGATCCAAATTGTGGCTAAAATTAAGGAAGAATGAACAAAATTTGGCAAGAGAAACATAAACCAAACTTTCCTAGCAACTAATAAACAAAAAATTTAATTACCAAACCTATCTTTCTCTCTCTCCATGCAAACACATGCACCATTCATTAAACACTAATTTTTTATTGGATAAAAAAAATTGAGAACTGAACATGAAAAAGGAAAGAGAGAACATACAATATCTAACCATCTTAAGCAATATCATTTGAATAAATAGGTAAAAAACCTAGCTATACTCTTATCTCTAACACATGGTGAAAGTCTAGTTCCAAAATGCGGCTAAAACTGAGCAACAATTAACAAAATTAAATGAACCTTTCATAGCAAGTAATAAACAAAAAATCTTAATATATACCAAACCTATCTTCCTCTCTCTCCATACAAACATATGCACCATTCATTAAACTACTAAATATATCATGGATAAACTAATTTGAGAACGAAACATGAAAAGTGACAGAGGATAGACAAAATCTAACCATCTTAAGCATCCTCGTTTGAGGAAATAGAAAAAAATGACCTAGCTATACTGTTCTGTCTCACATGGTGAAACCCTATATCCAAAATGTGGCTAAAATTGAGCAAGAATAAACAAAAATTGGCAAGAGAAACATAAACCAACCTTTCTTAGCAATCTTCTTCCAAAAAATAAAGATCAAAACCTCACCCCTTGTGTTTTGTGAAATCTAGACCTCCAAAATCGCCTCCAATCGAAGTTAGCTATGAGCTACAGTCCCTGCCAGGGGAGGATGAAGGGGTATTTATACAACAAAGATCTCAGGCGGTTGGCTTAGGCAACCACTAGTGGAAACCGTGCATTTTCACTAGAGGTTAGTGTAAGAGAACTGCCAGTGGAAACTGTATTATCACCAGCGAAAAACTTGTCTCACTTCCACGCAACGAAAAACAATAGTACTCATCTCACTTCCGCACCTTGAAAAGGAAAAAATAAGAGTGGCTGCATTTCACGTGACTGTATTGTAATTTTAGACAATCAACTAGCACTACCGGACTTGACTTTTTTTTACCGAGTGTCTCAAACACTCACAAAGGTCTTTTTGCACTCGGCAAAGACTTTACCGAGTGTTACACTCGGCAAAGAAAAACACTCGACAAATTAAGAATCGTAAAAAATCCAAAAAACAACAAAAACTTTTTTTATTTAGGGGAACAACCCCCAACCATCATCATTGTCATGTCCATCGTCCTATCATTTTCACCATTTTAAATTCAATTTACACGTTTTGTGGCCGGTGAGATTCGAACTCACAACATCGCATCCTCCTCTACAATCCACTCCCTATATCACTGGTGTCTATATTACGTTTTTCTTCCCCACATATTATAACAAACCAAGAGTAAATTGATTATTTGAGGCACTAAATGAATTCAAATGAAAACGTTGTCAACTACAAAGTTGCATAACTCTTTGAGACCTACAACTTTTATTTTGGTGGTTTTTTCATTCGAGGTCATTTGAAAAATTCAAATTTTAAATTCAAATATAGTTTTACATGAACAAATGATTTCAAATAAAAAAAGTTGTCAACTATAAAGTTTCATAACTTTTTAAGACCTGCAACTTTTATTTTGATGATTTTTTCATCCGATGTCGTTTGAGAAATTCAAATTTTAAATTTTTAAAATTCAGACATAGTTTTCGTTGACAAGATGACTTCAAACAAAAAAGTTTATAACTACAAAACTCTATAATTTCTCAAGATCTACAAAGTTTGTTTTGGTTGTTTAGTCATTTGCTCATCCAACATAGTGGTTCTAACATTATTCACAAATCTTATATAAGAGAGATATAAGTTTTGTGAACAAATTTATTTTTACTTTGTTATATGAAGAAA
Source organism: Zea mays (assembly GCF_902167145.1). Lineage (NCBI taxonomy): Eukaryota > Viridiplantae > Streptophyta > Magnoliopsida > Poales > Poaceae > Zea > Zea mays. The sequence goes on from NC_050100.1 coordinate 113,761,231, forward strand.
TGACCAAAATAAAAACTATACATCTTGACGAGTTATAGAACTTTGTAGTTAAAACCTTTTTCATTAAAATTAATTTACTGTTTCAAAATGTGATTTAAAAATTAACTTTGCCTAGTGTGAAAAGAAAATACTCGCCAAAATTTTCTTTGTGGAAAAAGGCGAGTGTTAAAAAAACACTCGATAAAAAAGTACTTTACCGAACTTTTTATATTTGGCAGTCGGCAAAGTGTTTTTTGTGGGATATACAAAACACTCTATAAATTACTTGTTAGCAAAGACTCGTTTTTCGGTAGTATAGTATAATCACCGATATGCAATTAACGATTTTTTTTCAATAGTCAAAGAATAAAAAGATTTCATGTCATCTAAACAACAGAAAAAATCAGACACCTAAAACATAATATAGAAGAAGCGATATAAACCATGCATATCTAACACCCAAAGAAAATCAAAAGCCTACTTCTCTCCATTAATTATTTAAGTTTTTGTTTACGAATGTTTCTTCAGGAAATCGATTGCCACTGCAGCATGAAATGCAGCTCCGACAGGAAGCGCGTCCTCATCGATCACAAAGTAGGGGGAGTGGGGTTGCTGCACAGTCACCATGGTGCTTTCATTGCCAACTCCAATGGTGAAGAAGGCGCCGGCCATTCTCCGCGCGTAGAACCCAAAGTCCTCCGCGCCCATCACTTGGGGAGCAACCTTGACATGGTTTTCGCCTAGCAAGCTCTCGCCCACTGCCCTTGCATGGGCATACATCCGTTCGTCGTTGGCCACAGCAGGATATGGCCTCATCTCCTCCTCCATGAAGTCCAATGAAGCAGTACAGTGATGTACCGAAGAATGTCCTTCCACAATCTGCTCACGTGTACGTGCATGCATTTATCGATTGTAGAAGCAAGAGACTATGATGTGTTTACATAGGTTCAGGTCTTAGAGGAAGTTAGTTAATTACCTCTTTAACCCTCTTCATGAGATACGACAAACCTTCATCTGTCATGCTCCTCATTGTGCCGCCAAAGGTGACAGACTCCGGGATAACATTGAAAGCTTCTCCTCCTTTCACGAAAGTGATAGATACCACCTGGAAGATTAATTATATACTATTAAGTAGCAACAGAGAGGAGGCAACAATCTTCCTGAATTTCTACACAGCTTATGACCGACCACTTACTGCACCATGGAGGGGATCCACTTCACGAGCAACGATTTGCTGAAGGCTGAGGATTGCAGTGGCTGCAACCACAACAGGGTCGACGGATTCATGGGGTACTGCGGCATGACCACCTTTCCCACGAATAGTTGCAGAGAACCGACCCGCTGTCGCTGTGAATGGTCCTGGCCTTGATGCGACGACACCTACTGGAAGTGCTGGGTCCACATGCAAGCCAAATATGGCTGACACGCCGTCAAGAGCACCTTCTTGCAAGACGTAGTAGGCTCCGCCATAGCCCTCCTCTGATGGTTGGAACACAAGCTTTACAGCACCCTGACGAAGGAAATAACTGTGAGCTAGCATGGAATGCGAAAATGATCTAGTGAAGAGAAAAAACCATAACAATGACAGTTCTTTCTTCCTTCTTTTCTTGAACGAACTACACTGACAGTTCTTTCTTCCTTCTTTTTTTTTTCTTCTTAACGAACTACACTGACAGTTCTTTCTTCCTTTTTTTCTTCTTAACGAACTACACTGACAGTTCTATGCTATTTACAAATTCAGGTGGTTTGAATTGCAGATATATATATGATACCTTCAAGTCACCCTTCCGAGCTTGAAGTAGCTTAGCAGCTCCTAGGAGCATTGTTGTGTGCGCATCGTGCCCACAAGCATGCATTTTCCCACTTTCTTGGCTCTTGTATGCCCAATCGACCATTTCCTGCAAAAGGACGACTAATACCAATTCAAGTACTGAGCAATATGGCGCATCCGATTCATGGTCGTGGTTAGCCAGGACCACATCCAATTCATGTTCTATCGGATACATACATGTACCATTGCTAAATCTTACTGGTGAACTAACAATAAAAAACTCGAACTGCTATAGAAGTAAGACAACCCTAGAACATTGACATTAAAAAAAACTCTCATGCCGGCTTGGAAAATTCTCTATGGGCCTGTTTAGTTGCCTGCATGGCTGAGCCTGACTCGTATCTAGTGAGTCTGGCTCTGACTGGTCTGACTGAACACATGCAACTTCTTGTGTTTGGTTGTCTACATGCGATCAGTCTGGTTTATGAGAGATGTTGTTTAGTTACCGGTATGAATATTTATTGTATGAGTTAAAAGTGTTATTAAATAAATAAAAATTGTATTAGTAGACAATAATTATATGTTAAAATTATTTCATAGACGCTAACTATATGTTAATAAACACTAATTATATACTAATCTTAATCACGTAATTTTTTATTTAAAATATACATAGCATGTGTGGTCTAGTTTCGTTCGTAAAAATATCAAAAACACAGATATGAAATCGGTTCGGTAATTAAATCTTTTAATTACAAGATATAACAAAAAAACCAAAAAAAAACCAACATCTCGATTTGCGTGCTTGAGTAAACAGTCGGCTTAGGCAAGCCTGGCCACGCGCGTGCGACCGCGTGCTTGAGTAAACAGTCGGCTCAACCAAGCCTGGCCACGCGCGTGCGACCGCGCTGGGCGTTCCCACCGGGCCTGGCTCGCGGCGCTTTGAGGTTCGTGCTGACCTGTCTCTTGCAATACAGCGAACCACTGCATTTTGTATATGCAAATATAGTTGCACCAACAGGGAATGGAACCAAACACATGGTATATAACAATAGACTTCCGTTTCATATGTCTTGTAATATATTATTACCAACAAATATGCCTGAAGCTTCTACTAGTATAATGTTGGAATGTCCATATTATTAGCAAACACAAAAAAAACCCCTAAATTTTGTTTGTTCATACTCATACACAGACCTGCACGGGGAGCGCGTCCATGTCGGCCCGGAGCGCGACCGTGGGCCCGGCGCTACCAGCAATGGTGGCCACAACGCCGGTCTGGGCGACTGGCCACCTGTAGGGCACGCCGATTGCGTCGAGCTCAGCGCGCACGAGCTCGCTGGTGCGGTGCTCCTGGAAGGCCAGCTCGGGCCGCTGGTGGATGCGGCGCCGCACGCCGCGGAGCCACGTGACGAACCTGGGCGTGCGCGCCTCCTCGAGGAGCGGCTGTTGTTCTCCAACGACGGCTCCGAGTAGTGGCGGCGCCTCCGCCGACGACAAGCGGAAGGGAAATGCAAGCGCTAAGTGTACGGTGAAGAGGATAGCTGAGGCGAAGGCGGCCATGGCACTTGTATTAATTTGCAAATAACTAATGTGTTGTGCTTTGAGAAACTGGAGTAATACTACTTTGAGCTTTTTTGGACTGGTCGCATGCATCTGTTGATGTGTAATTTTAGTTGGCCGATCCGATTACGGAGGGATAGTCAGTAGGACCTAGACCTTGCATATTCACGAGTCGAGCTATTTCGGATCTAAAGATGACCTAGCTCATTTTAAAAGATTCAGTGATTCAGCTTTTTTAAATTCTTATATTGATAACTTTTCTTTGAAACATTTTATTTATTTTTTTCGACGTGAGCAAACATGCATGCATCGATCTGTCCTAAAGGCATTTTTGAAACATTTTATTTATTTTTTTCGACGTGAGCAAACATGCATGCATCGATCTGTCCTAAAGGCATTTTTTAATCTCAGAATTTTTTTTCATTTTTTCAAATATACGATGATGGAGTAATGCTCCTTGGAGCTTTTTTGAACTGGTCGCTCATGCATCGGTTGATGTGTGATGTTGGTTGTCCCATCGATTACCAAGGTATACTTAGGACCTCGTATATTCACGAGTCCTTAGCATCTGTTGAAGGCCTACTAGCTATTTCAGATCTGAAGACGATCTAGCTCACTCCAAGAGATTCAGTGATGAAGCTTTTTAAAATTCTTGTATTGATAACTTTTTATTGACACATTATAGTTATTATTTTTGGAATATGCATGCATAGATCTGTCCTGAAGGCATTTTTTAGTCTCAAATTTGTTTCATTTTATCAAATATACGATGCAATAGTTATGTTGCGCTTTGAGACGTTGGAGTAATGCTCTTTCGAGCTTTTTTGGACAGGTTGAGTCTGTGCATGTATCTCTTTATGTATGATGTTGGTTGGCCAATTGATTACGAAGGGATACTTATTAAGACCTCGCATATTCACGAGTCCTTAGCATCTGTTGAAGGCATGCTAGTTATTTCGGATCTGAAGACGATCTAGCTCATTCCAAAAGATTTAGTGATGCATCTTTTTAAAATTCTTGTATGGATAACTTTTTTGAAACATTCTATTTATTTTTTGGAACGTGAGCACACATGCATGCATAGATCTGTCCTAAATGCATTTTTAATCTCAGAAATTTGTTCCATTTTATCAAGTATACGATGCTATAGTTATGTTGTGCTTTGAGATGCTGGAGTAATGCTCCTTTGAGTTTTTTTTGGACTGGTCGCTTTGAGTCTGTGCATGCATATGTTGATGTGTGGTGTTGGTTGGCCGATCCGATTACGAAGGGACGATACTGAGTAGGACCTTGCATATTCACGAGTCCTTAGCATCTGTTGAAGGCATGCTAGTTATTTCGGATCTGAAGACGACCTAGCTCATTTCAAAAGATTTAGTGATACAGCCTTTTAAAATTCTTGTATGGATACCTTTTTTGAAACATTCCATTTGTTTTTTGGAACGTGAGCACACATGCATGTATAGATCTGTCCTAAAGGCATTTTTTAATCTCAGAAATTTCTTCCATTTATCAAATATACGATGCTATAGTTATGTTGTTCTTTGAGGTGCTGGAGTAATGCTCCTTCGAGCTTTTTTTGGACTGGTCGCTTTGAGTCTGTGCATGCATCTGTTGATTTGTGATGTTGGTAGGCCGATCGATTAATAAAGGATATTTAGTAGGACCTCGCATATTCACGAGTTCTTAGCATCTGTTGAAGGCCTGCTAGCTATTACGGATCTGAAGACAACCTAGCTCATTCAAAAAGATTAAGTGATGAAACTTTTTAAATTTCTTGTATCGATAACTTTTTTTTGAAACATTCTATTTTTTTTGGAACGTGAACACACATGCATGCATAGATGGGGAATAAATTCTTGGTAGTGGAACCTCATCCTTCGAGCATGCTTTGAGGTATGTGAAATTAATACACATCCTCCATTTGATGTTGGAGTTCTTAACCATGATTGTGTTGCCCAACCACTCTACGTATGTGACTTCCCTTATGACTCTAGCACTGTCACACCCGGTTTTGGAAGGCAAACCGAATGCGAACCATGTACGTGCAAGGATCAGAAACTCACGTACATAGCGATTACATAATTGGTCATCATCACACAATGCTCAAAGTAAATAGCGGAAAATTAATTTATTATAACAAGATGTCCAAGGCATCCACTGAGTCTATAACATAGTCATTAACATCAAAGTGCGGAAATATGAAACGTAGAAATAAGGCCTTCACAGGCAGCTGACTGGGGGTTTGCCACTAAGATAAACTAGAACTCATCGTAGTCCTGGAACTCCTCAAAGTCCTCCATGTTGCCAGCATCTCCTCCTGAGCACTGAGTACAGTGGGAACAACCTGGGGTGGGGTGGTTTGTAAAGCAAGGGTGAGTACACATCAACGTACTCAGCAAATGTCCCGTTTGGCTAAAGCGGACTAGCTTTTATATGGAGTTAAGGTTAAGTAGTTGCTTTTAGTTGGTCAAGTATTTATTACTATAAGTATAGCCAAGTTTTAGTAATAAACCCAGTTATTACCCAAAAGCACTTCCTCGGAAATACTAGAGAATCATATTTATATCCATCATTATTAACCATCATCATATAAGTAAACAAAGTTCTTCTAATCAAAGAGGATCCCAAGGCCGCTCTTAACCGTGAGCACGACTGATATACCAGTTTCTAACACTATGCAGAGGTCGCACACTTTACCCACATGTCGTGATTCCCATTCTACCCGGGGTTCTAGCCTTCCCATTGATCACTACCAAGGTGACCTAGCAGGGTCTCACTATGTAGCCTTTACAAAGATTCCCAGAAGTCATAGCCACCCGTTAGGTTTCTCCAGTTTGATAAACACAGTACATCTCCCCAAAGGAAGGGTGACTAACAAAATCAAATTGAGAACCTCTGCAACCAGCCTCGGCAGAGCAAGTACTGTGCCCAGACCCCATTGACGGCCCTACGGCAAAGCCAACTACTCCTCTGGTTCCTCTAATTAATCAGCTAAGGGAGTCCCATTCCACCCTCATGGTTGCACTATTATCCCGGGTTGTCACTCCCCAAACAGGTCCTTACGGAGAGGTACTCAGAAAACAGCCTGAGTCCCCTAAAGTATCACAAGAACATCATCGGGATAACATCATCATATCATAAGTATTCACATCATGTTCATTGATTAAGGTAAAGCAATAGCATAAAACTAACCATGATAACCCAAAAAGGTAAACAAGGATAAGGTAAATACAGATTAGTCAATCCTTAAGTTTTCAATAATGTAATGCGGGACAGTTAATTATAAAGTAAATAGGACATGATAGGTCTGAGGACACTTGCCTTCACCAGGTTGTTGCTCGAGAAGCTCTTCGGCAACACACTAAAAAACCACGGGCTGCTCGTTGTCTAAATAAAGTGATCATGCATTCAATACATTTGGAAAAGTACAAATGAACAACACATCAATCATGTACAACCATTGGAACACATCTCAAAAGGAAAAGTATAAACTCAAAAGGGAGTTTAAATTATAGGCTGAACTAATCTCATTTAGTAGTTGATTATTCTTTAAGTGTGGTCCATGATTACATAATCTAACTCTACATATTTCAATGAGATAACAAATTTAATCCAGAGATAAATTCATACATCACATATTATTATCTTCACAATATTAAACATCTATTTACCCCTAGGGTTTTCCTTTTTATTTATTTTATTAAGTGAATAAATCAACACATACACTAACCTATAGTTTAGGTATAAAATTAGAGTGCAGAGACTGTGTATGGACATAATTTATTTGAGCAAAGAATATTCCTATGAGCATTTTGCAATTTGAACCACTAAATTTGGAGTTCATATGAAAAAGATATGAAATAAACAAGTTTTGAAGTTTAAAATATGAAATTAAGCCTAATTAAAAAGGTCAGGGGTCTGTTTAAAAGAAACCAGGGGCCTACATGCTAAATCGCGGGACGACGAGTTGATTCTTGGAAACCCGAGGGTCTCTTACGCAAAACTGCCACGCGAAGGGGTATCAGGTAATCTGGCGATCACGAGCGGACGACCGAGATTAGATCTTGCAGTCGAGCGCATGGGCGCGGGCGCGCGCTGAGCGCTGGCAGGTGGGCTCGGGGTGTTAGCGACCCAAGGTAGGGCTGGCAGGCCGAGCCCAGCGGCAGGGGCGCGGGGCTGAGCAGCTGGATCTGCATCAGGCGGTTGAGATTAGATCTGTTCTGATTAAATCTAGACCGCCAGATCTCGAACGGACGCCCGAGATCTAACGGCCGGCGATCGATCATGGGTGTGGTGGCACCGCTCGACCTCGCGGCGAGGTCTCACCGGAGACGAGGGGGACAACCACGGCGGGGCTCTAGGGGCTTGGGGAATTGCTCATGCGCGTTCAGGACGACATGGCGAACTCGACCGTGGGCACCACACGGCGCGGGGGCACCAGAGAGCGCGGAACACGGCGAGGCGGGCTAACGGTGGCGCGGATCAACTCCGGCGAGGAATTGCGCGGGCACTAGAGCAGTAATGAATGAATTAAGTGCATAGGGAGGTTGCTCACCATGAGTGTGAACTCAGGAGCGCCTGGAGGACGGCGGGGAGGGGGTGAAGTCTCGGGTCGACGGCGGCGGCTCTCCGGCTACGCAAGAAGTGCTCTGGTGAGCGCGGACCTGACGAACCAAAGGGTGAAAGGACGAACCAAAGGGTGTCCTGAGTTGCTAATGGCGAGGCGGAACTCACCGGGGCAACATACGGGACGGGGACTCAACGGCGGTCGCGGAACGGGCGGTGAACTTCGGTGAGCGGCGGCAGAGCTGTCTGGTGTGCACGCAGGGCAAGAGAGGGGGTGAGAGAGCTCAACTGAGGGCGCAAGTGAGCAGGGGGAAGTGGGCAAGCGAGGCGCGGGGCTCTAAAGGGGCTAGGGTGTGAGGAGGTGGCCGGAGAACGTGCGGACGTGGGCGCGTCCACGGTGGGGACGTGGGCGAGAGGTTAGGGACGGGCTGATGGGTGGGGTCCGTGGGACAAAGAGAGAGCTTGCGAAGAGAAATGATGCTGACAGGACTGGCCCACCGGGCAGTGGGAGGGAGAGAGGGGAAAGAGCGCGCGGGCGGGCGCTCGGGCGCAGGCGCGCGTGCGGATTGGGCCGGCTTGGGCTAACTGGGCTAAATTGGATTTTTCCATTTTCAGGGAATCTCTAATGCCTTTTCCATTTATTTTCTCTAGGGTTTTCAATTCAAATTCAAACTAAATCAAACATGTGCAACAATTCAAAGAATATTTGGAGCTCAGCATGATGCAGCGTTTCATGACCCATATTATTTGTACAAAATAAAATAAGTAATCCTTCACCAATTAAGCTAAATCTACCGAAAAGAAAAAGAGAGAGAAAACAAGAGAGATAGAAGAGTAACACCTGAATTTGGTTGGTAATTAGAAAGAAATTTTATACCCCCAAATTCAGAGTGTTACAAGCACTGAGCAATCTTTTAACTTTGGCGTTGTCCTCGGACATCTTGTGAAGCTTCTGCTTTCGTGGCCACTGCTTGGATCAACATTTAGAGAGTGTTCTGCTATGCTTCTGTGAACTCCACACAAATATTTGATGACCAGGCGAATACATCTTTGTTATGAAATAAAAATATCTTGAGATCGGATTCCTACTTCGATGTTAACTAGTTACCAAAGAAGAATGTTGGGGACTTGTTCTCAAATACTATAAATTAAGAACAAGGCAACACAAAAGTTAATGGTTAAAGACCTTCGTCCTTCGAAGAATTATTTCCATTAGGATATAATGATCTATAGACGAAGGTCCTGAAGGACGTACCTTCATCATCTTAATAAATAATGGAAAGCAGGATCATATGACACATAAAAAACATGAATAATCATATGATATCATTCAGACATTTTAATTATATAATCATGAATAAACATGGATAATATTGAATTACATTTATACCTTCGGCTTGACAGAAGGTGAAAGTTCAAGTGTGACGTGCGAATGAATGCAAGTCAGCATGAACAGTACAGGGGTACTGTTTATCTATTTATAGGCACAGGACACAACCTGTGAGAGATTACATTCATGCCCTTTACAAATGCTTACAATCATAATACAAGCTATCACGGGTCGATTGGTCATTTCATCTTTAAGTCGGTTCACTCCTTCGTCTTGAGACATGCCATTATGTCGAAGCTTTATGGATGATAGTTTCGGCACTGCTTTTGAGAGGATCTGTCGAAGGTGTTTCTTCTTACTGGATCTTCGGCGACGAAGCATACCCCCAACAGTAGCCCCTCCGCGGTGCTAGATCATTTTTCCTAACGAGCTTGATCCGTGAAAAAGTCTCCTAGGCTTCGGAATGCCGAAGGTCCGAAAAACACCTTCCCTGAGCTCGTTGCCGAGAAATGATTAAAATATTCCCACCATGCGGTGGGTACACGCGTCCTGGCGATTCACCTTCTCGGGTTATGTGGCCCACCATTCAGTGGGTGCGGGCGACTGTTCGTCCGGTGCCGAAGACTTGACGATTCACCTTCCCACCTGCGGCACTATATAAACAAACAGGTAGGTGTGAAGTTACCATAGCATTCATTGCTATTGCACTGTTTTGCTGCCAAAAATTTGACCATAGCCGAAGCTTGTTCATCGCATTCAACCGAAGCACCGCTATTGGTTTTGCTTCGTCACAAGAGGAAGAGCTTCGGAAAAATTAAAAAGTCAACAACTTCATCAAAAATTGTGAGGAATCCATCATCAAATGGCAAGGGTACGCTCCACTGCTAGGGTTACATGTGATGGAGAAGAAGTCGAAGCTGCGGAAACCACTCCGATTTCCGAAGTGATGAAATAGTCGGGGCTGGTAGCGCCAGAGGATGTTTCTGACAAAGGTGCACCTGCCGCTGAAGCTGAGCAGGTTGGTGCTAAGGAAGGTGAATCTGAAGATGATTATAGTGCAGTGCCATCTAAACCCAGCCACCTGGAGTTTGGGAGGTCCACTGTTACCGAAGATGATATGCCTAAGTTGATGAAGTTAGGCTATTTCAGTGAGGCCAAAAAGGGACTAATTCGCTTTGGCGGAGAGGAAATTACTCCGAAGCCAGAAAAGGATGAGGTGGTAGTTTTTAAAAGCTTCTTTAAAGTAGGATTAAGATTTCCTTTGAATGAGATGATTGCGGATGTTTTGGGGAAGTTTGGGATTTATCTTCATCAACTAACTCCCAACGCCATCGTTAGACTTAGCGTCTACATCTGGGCTCTCCGAAGCCAAGGGGCAGAACTGCTTGCCGAAGGCTTCTGCCGGGCTCATGAGCTTCATTATCAGACAAAAGCTAGAGAAGATGGGCTGCACGAAAACTTTGGATGCTATAATTTTGTTTATCGCAAAGATGCGAAGACTCCAGTTATCAGCTATCGTACCAAATGGCTAGCTGACTGGAAGACTGAATGGTTTTATGTCAAAGTTGATGAGAAAAAGGAGAAGCTGGTTCAAAGCCCATTAAAATTAATCTTCGGAGAGACTAGGCCCCAATGCAACATGGCACCGGAGAATCCATGCCAGATTGCACTAGGCGAATTTCGATTTATTGCGGAGCACATTGGTACTAGAGATCTGGTGCAAGAATTCTTAGGTTTTAGAGTATTCCCGACTTTGAAAGAATGGGACATGCCAAAGCTCAAAGGGAAAAAGAAAGAGAAGGAACTTGTTTGGTTGCCCTATTACTATAAATTCAAGAAACACTTCAAAGAACCTTGCCAAGAGTGGTTAGACACGATTGAAGTTATGTGCAACGAGATCCTTGGCAACTATTCCAAAAAAGAAGATCAACTAATGACTGCAGCCTTCGGCACTCGACCAAAGCGAAGGTTGAACCGAGTGATGGATGCTCTGAACTTTGAGTATCCTGACTATGAGCGTTTGGACAGAGGTGCCAAAGGACAAAAGAAAAAGAGTTGCTAGCGCTCTGGATAAAGAAGCTGCTAAACTGGTGAAAAAGGATGAAAAAACTTTGAAGAAAAGAAAATTAAACCCTGAGTCGAAGGTAGCTGCTTCGAAGAAGAAGAAAACTGTGGCTCTGAAGCGAAAAATGACTGATATTGAGGATGAAGCTCCTTCAACACCTCCTGCTACCGATGTGGAAGAAAATTTAAAGGTAATGACTGAATCTTTGCCTGTCAAGCTAAGTCCACTAGGGCCACATCTGACGAAGCTTTTTCAGAAGGAAAAGGAGCCTTCGGCAGCTAAGAAGCCAGATGAGCCGAAAAACGAATAATTATTCATGTAGTTGAAGTTATCGAGCAGACGCCGCCGCTGGCATCGGCGTCAAAGACTCTAGCTGTTGAGAGCACTGCTGCTGCCGAAGCTGCACCCACTGAAGCCAAAAGTGCCAAAGCTGAAACCGCTGAAGATGTGAATCTAGATGCCACAGTCGCTGAAATTGATACCATGCTTCTGAATGCGGCCGCGGAAGAAGCTGCTGCAGCCGCTGAAGAGATCCCGGGCACAGTGGCTGGAAAAGGAAAGGAGAAAGCTGAGGATATTTCGGAAGAAGAGGACTTCAATTTTCAAGATATACTTGGGCAAGAATTATCGAAGGCTGAAAAAGAAGAACTGAAAGAATATGCTATATCTTGCGGGTATAGACCAGGTGCGTTACTCTTTGGGGGAGTCAACGAAGAAAACTTAGGATGCCTTCGGGACCACACTGGGGCGAAGGTTATCGGCACTATATCAAAGAGTGTTGGCTTCCCGAAGGTTGAAGCAGACTTCAGCAGGTACCGGTGGCAGCATATCGCCGGTAGTCTATTTTATGCTAACTTTAAGGTAAAATTCTTAATTTTTCGTTGTTTCGATATGAAGATTGTTTTTCAGACAAAGCTTATTTTATCAGAGCTTACTGCTGAGCAAAGTCCTAAGGATGCAACAAGACCTCGAGGACAAAAAGAATGAAGTTATAATTGAGGGCCTGGAGAAGAAGATTAAAGACCATGAGGCTACCCTGGAGAAAAAAGACTTCGTACTTCAAACCATGGAAGGTTCACTGGCGGAGGCCCAGGCCGAAATTGCTAGATTGAATAGTGAACTCTCCATGGAAAAGAAAAATTTTGAAGCCAAACTCAAAGTTGAAGCTGAGAAAAATTCAAATTTGCAAAAATCACAGAAAGAACTTCAAGAAAAATGCATAAACTTCAGCAAACAGTGCCTCCAGCGGCTGAAGCAGGTTTTCAACTTGGTTGGAACCAACACTGTGAAATTCAGTCCTTCGGTTGAGAACCTGCCGGAAACCTTCGAACATATTGTGGGCGAAGTTGATGCACTCGACGAAGTTATAGCTGGACACTCCGATTTCTACGCTCTGCTAGCTTCTCGGGGCACAGTTGTTGCCTTCATAAAATCTGGCTGCAAACAAGGAAAAAATGTCAACAGACCAAATTTTAGCTTATCAGCGACAGATTTAATTGATATCCCTAGCCTAGCTCGAAGTATAGGAAATAGATTTATAACTCAGATTTTGGTAAAAGGCGGGCGAAAAATGGCTGGCGACGAAGCTCGGAGCCACCTTAAGCCGGTAAGAAATTTGTGCCTGTTACTTTACCTTCTCCTTGAGCTCTGCAGTTCTCTCATACCGTTTTAATATGTACAGGATGACGATGCTGAGGAACAATGAGCCAAAGCTTAACAGGTGATCCGAAGCTCAGATGATCCGAAGCTCAATGATGTCAAAGCTGAAGACCCTGCTGAAAAGTTTTAGAGAAAATCTTGTAATATCGTTGTAATTTAAGAATCAGATACTAATTCTGTACATTTGTGCATATCTTGTAATATATTTTTACCTTTTTGTCCATGTTCGATCTGCTTTGCTATGGACGAAACTAGTATTTTTTGAGCCGAAGGCGAAAATCACCTTCCCTTCTTTTCGTACACAACGAAGCATGAAACTGCTTCTTTTTCTTTTTTGCCGAAGCCTTATCTTTATAGCCGAAGCATCTTCCTATGTCTGTATGTTATGATGATGATGATCCTATGTATGTCTAAATGAATGTTTATGAATGCAAATGTATGATGTAATGTGTCGTGCAAATGAATATCCAAACACACGCATACGAAGCCACAACCATAGCCTTTATTTCCTTGGGAATGACCGAAGTCTCTTTGCCTCTTATTTTTCGGCTTCACCGTTTATTTTTCGGTGTATCAGCGCTGACTTTTCACTGTAAGCTCTACATCCCCTTAGGAACGTCTTTTGAACTTCTTCGCCTTCTATTTCGGCGGTATCACGTTGACTTTTCGCGCTTCGCCTTATATTTCGGCGGAATCAGCGTTGACTTTTTGCTGTAAGCTCTACATTTCCTTTGGAACGACTTTTGAGCAGAAAACTTACATTGCGCTCCCTTAGGAACGGTGTCGGCGTTTCGACCCTGGGGGGTCCCTGGACCGATGAGTAAACTGTCGCCGCGTGCCCCACCCCAGATGGGTCGGCGCGAGACGGAGCACGAAGGGGGAAGCTAGAGGGAGACAGGCGTAAAAAGGGGAAACCCGCGACCTTCGTGTTGTCCCGCGCCCAGATCGGGTGCGCTTGCAGTAGGGGGTTACACGCGTCCGTGTGGAGGGAGCGAGAGGCGTGCACGTGCCGTCCCGTCCTCTTCCGCGCGGCCAACCTTCTCGTAAGAGAGCCCTGTACCTTCCTTTTATAGGCGTAAGGAGAGGGTCCAGGTGTACAATGGGGAGTGTAGCAATGTGCTAACGTGTCTAGCAGAGAGGAGCTAGCGCCCTAAGTACATGCCGTCGTGGCAGCTAGAGAGGTTTTGGCACCTTGTTCATGTGATGTCATGGCCGTCGAAGGAGCATTGGAGCCTTGCGGAAGGACAGCTGTCGAGGTTGTCGAGTCCTTGCTGACGTCTCCTTGCTTCCGTAAGGGGCTGAGAGCCGCCGTCGTCATGGAGCATGCGGGGCGCCATCATTATTTGTTTACCGGGGCGAGCCAGATGGGACGCCGGTCTTGTTCCCAGTATCCTGAGCTAGCTAGGGGTAGGGTAATGATGGCCCCTCCTGTGACGTGGTCGGTCCGAGCCCTGGGTCAGGCGAGGAGGAGGCTCCTCCGAGGTCGGGGTCGAGTCTGTCTTCCAAGGTCGAGGTCGAGTCCGAGCCCCGGGTCGGGCGAGGCGGAGACCGTCGTCTGGGGCCGAGACCGAGTCCGAGCCCTGGGGTCGGGCGAGGCAGAGTTCGTCGTCTTCCGGGGCCGAGCCCGAGTCCGAGCCCTGGGGTCGGGCGAGGCGGAGTTCGTCGTCTTCCGGGGCCAAGCCCGAGTCCGAGCCCTGGGGTCGGGCGAGGCGGAGTTCGTCGTCTTCCGGGGCCGAGCCCGAGTCCGAGCCCTGAGGTCGGGCGAGGCGGAGCTTCCTATGGCGCCCGAGGCCGGACTTGGCTGCTGTCAGCCTCACTCTGTCGAGCGGCACAGCAGTCGGAGCGATGCAGGCGACGCTGTCTTCTTGTCAGGTCGGTCAGTGGAGCGGCGAAGTGACTACGGTCACTTCGGCTCTGTCGACTGATGAGAGCGCGTCAGGATAAGGTGTCAGGCCATCCTTGCATTAAATGCTCCTGCGATACGGTCGGTCGGCGTGGCGATCTGGCCAAGGTTGCTTCTTGGCAAAGACTGGGCCTCGGGCGAGCCGAAGGTGTGTCCGTTGCCTGAGGGGGCCCTCGGGCGAGACGTAAATCCTCCGGGGTCGGCTGCCCTTGCCCGAGGCTGGGCTCGGGCGAGGCGAGATCGTGTCCCTTGAGTGGACCGAGCCTTGACTTAATCGCACCCATCAGGCCTTTGCAGCTTTGTGCTGATGGGGGTTACCAGCTGAGATTAGGAGACTTGGGGGTACCCCTAATTATGGTCCCCGACAGTAGCCCCCGAGCCTCGAAGGGAGTGTTAATACTCGCTTGGAGGCTTTTGTCGCACTTTTTTGCAAGGGGACCGGCCTTTCCCGGTTGCGTTTCGTTCCGGTGGGTGTAGCCCCCGAGGCCTCGGAGGAGTGGTTTGACTCCTTCGAGGTCTTAATGCGTTTCGTGATGCTTCGGCCGGTCTGGTTGTTCCCTCATGCGAACTGGCCGTAGCCCGGGTGCACAATCGAGTCCCAAGTTCTCGGGCTGGTATGTTGACGCTGTCAACGGTTTGGCCGGAGCCGTGTTTGCGAGAGCAGCCCCCGAGCCTCCGCACAGGGCGAGAGGATGGTCAAGGACAGACTCGGCTTTTTTCATACGCCCCTGCGTCGCCTTTCCGCAAGGAGGAGGGGGGGAAAACGCCATGTTGCCCTTGGAGGGCGCCGGACATGGTGTCTCCAGCGAGCTGCTAACAGGTAATCTGAGTGGACGCCCGTGCCCCATTCGTTAGGGGTCGGCTAGTGGCCCGGAGGCACGCTCCAAAAGTACCTGCGGGTGATTTGCCGGACCCGGTCCCCTTTTGTCGGGGTTCGAGGGCTCGATGCCTCCCTCTGGTGGGATTCCGTTACAAGATCTTTCCCGTAGGTCTCGGAAATGTCCTAGGGTACCTCGGGAGCATAGCCCGAGCCTTGGTTATGTATCGAACGTACCCAGGGTCATCCCTCGCTCTGCGTCTGAGGCGGCTGTCGAACCCTTCGGGGGCCAGCCTACGAACCCCTGATCAGTAGTGGGCACGGAGCCCGAGTGGCCGTTGAACCCTTTCGAGGGGCCGGCCTTCGAACCTCTGACCAGTAGTGGGCGCGGAGCCCGAGTGCTCTGAGGCGGCTGTTGAACCCTTCCAAGGGGCCAGCCTTTGAACCTCTGATCAGTAGGGGGGCTCAGGGCCCGCTTCCTTCGCGGAGAAGGATCCCTTTCGGGGTATCCCCTTTCCAAGTCCCTATGGCAAGAGAGAGAGAAAGAGGAAGTGGAAAGGGATACGAAATCGAATGACGCGGCGTACCTTTTTTGACGCGGTCATTATGGCGGAGGTGAAGCGTCGCCTGCTTCGCCCGCCAAAGGTGCCGCCCGTCCTGCCGCAGAGTTAATGCGACGGGACGAGTGGTTCACGGGGCGGCCGTTGCGCGTGCGCGAGCCGTTCGAGGGACGGAACACGGGCGCGTCGTCTTCACGCCGTGGGAGAGGGTTCTCTCGCTGTCCCAGGAGGGGACGTGAGCTTGCTGACGACTTGACCGCTGCTTCCGCCCTCCTGCCACCGCCATTACTGCTGGCTCATTTCTGGCAGTATCGGCCGTCGCGCCTTCTCCCGCGGCTTACTGACCCGTGGCTGATGTGCTCGGTTTGCACCGTTGGGTGATGCGCTGGGTTGCCTCGAGTCGCGGTACTGGTTCCGTAGTCGAGGAGGCACGGTAGTGGCGAGTGGCGGTGCAGTTTTTTGCACGTAGTAACCGGCGCGTTGGTTACATGACGTGTGGGCCTGCGCCTCCATGCTGGACGCGCCGAAGTCGAAAGGGTGCACCCCCTTGGTGCGGTTGCATGCCGCCTGCATGGCAGTCCGTCCTTTTGCTCGCTGGTCTGGGCGAAAGTGGAGGAATGCTTGTAACCGCCGGGCAGTTACGCGCACCGCGCGCGGCGGTTTTGGCTCCTTCTGTCCTGGGCCAGCTTGCGTGACGCGTGGGACCCAGCCCCCGTGTCGTAGGGGGATGACCTTGGAGCGTGTTGGAGAAGACTCAGCCCGCGACGGCTGAGGACGCAAGTGGGGAGAGTTGCCTTTAAAAGGAGGGTGACCCCCTTGGAAGGCAACCATGTCTTCGCGCTCCCCTTATGCATCGCGTCTTTCCACCTTCCAAGCCCCCGGATGGGGAACACTCGCAGTTCTTCCGCCTTGTCGTTGGAGGAACACAACTTCGCGGAAGTTGGTACCTTTTAGCCATCGTTCGGCTTCAAGGATTTTCATCAGCCAGCCCGGCCGCATCCCCTCGCCGGTGGTCACCCAAGACGGTGACCACCATCTCCTGGTTGGGGAGAAGCAAGCCGGGCTGCGGCCTCTGCCCCTCCCTCAGCTTCAAGGATGTTCATCATCAGTGCTGGGGAGGGGAGTGCGCCAAGTTGGGGTCGGTCTCCGCGCGGGCAGCGGCCCGCTCCTTCCCTCAGCGATCGGGGGAAGGGCGTTCATCGTTCGTGGCGCTGGCAGCTGCCGCGTGTCCGGCTCTCCGGTCCGAGCGACTTCGGCGCTGCTTCCGGTGCCACCTTCCGCTGCGGCAGCCGGAAGAGGTTTCTTCGCCGACGAGATAGTTGGTGCCGCCCGCGGACTGACCTCCAACTCTACGGCCTTCTGCTCGTCCTCGCCCCTCGAGTGGGGACGTGGGCGAGGGCCTTATGGCAACAGCATCGGCCCTGAGGTCATCGCTGCTGCTGTTCGGCCGCTCAGAGCAGAAGTCGTTGTCGCTGCTGCTGGAGCGGGCGGCGGCGAGCCATCCGTTGGCCTTCTGTTGCTCCACAGACCCTCCAATCGTGGGGGGTTGTTCGTACCTGCGGAGGTGGAACCGGAGTTCCGTTTGTAATGGCACCTTGAGTGCCGGTGTCTGTTCATTGTGGCTGTCGGGGCTTGAACATGTATGTATTTTTGGCACGGAGCCGTGTTTTTTCCTCATTTCGAGCACTAGGACTCGCTTGTCGGCTATCTAAACCGCTTCACCTAGCGTGAGTTGCCTCGTGCGAAGGTGACGAGTGAGGTATCCGTATCCCAGAGGTGTAGGAGTCCCTCGGCTCGGTCGGCCTTGCTGCCCGAGGCTTCTCTTGCTTAGTTAAAGGAACCCTCGGCCGCTCTTCGATGAGCCGAAGGCGGAGGCAGTGGTGTCAGTGTGGACAGAGGCAGAGTTGGCTCGAAAAGAAGACTTAGTCGGCCGGAGTCTGACCGGGCCGTCCACCGGCGGGACCGGCGCTGGTGTTGAGTTGCCGAGGCCATGAGCCGGGCTGATGTCCTCGGGGGACAGCTGGCTGAGGCTTCGGGCCGGTCGAGCCGTCTGCTCGGGCCGGATTCCTGGAGGAGACCCTGGCGGCGATGGTCCGGGCGCGGTGCTGATGTCATCCTTCGGAGCAGAGATCCTTCGACCGCGTTGCCGTCCGAGGCTCGGTCGAACTTCGCCGAAGGTGTAGTTGACGTTGAGGGTGCTGCTGCTCCCCCTCCGTCAAGGTCCGAGCCTGTAGGATCGGTTTATCTTGTAGTGCGCGTATGTTTTCTGCGGCCGCCAAGGCCCAAACATACTGTCGTTGTGTTGTAAAGCTGCGTTTCTTTTCCTCTTGTTTCGGATATCAAGACTTATCTGTCGGTAACAGAATTGTTTGTCCGAGCGAGAGTTACTTTTCACGGAAGGTGATGAGTGAGGTATCCGTATCCCGGAGGCGTAGGAGTCCCTCGGCTTGGTCGGCCTTGCTGCTTACGTGTACTCTTACTCATCCGTAGGATTCTGCTATCGATATAGTCGAGAAGGCACGAAAAATCGTTTCGGCAGAAGAGTTTTCGAGCGTGAAGACTTGTTCGGTCCGCGGAATCGCTTATCCGAGCGTGAGTTACTTATCGCAGAAGGTGATGAGTGAGGTATCCGTATCCCGGAGGCGTAGGAGTCCCTCGGCTCGGTCAGCCTTGGCTGCTTACGTGTACTCTGTCGTTTTCAGGATCCCACTTTCGAAGTAGTCGAAAAGCACGAAAGACGTTCTGGCACAAAAGACTTTTTCCGAGGAAAATTTTGACGCAGAGGGGGTTCCCCCCTTCTAGCCCCCGAGGGAGGGTCGGGCTTTGTCGAGGCAAGGCTGACCCTTCCTTGATGGTTAGACTTCATATGTGAACGAGGTGTATGAACAACTTGAAAGCATCTTAAGGGTAGAAGCGACGTAGCTGTTGGATGTTCCAAGCGTTGCTATAGACCTCGCCTTGACTGTTGGCCAGCTTGTATGTCCCGGGCTTCAGAACCTTGGCGATGACGAACGACCCTTCCCAGGGAGGCGTGAGCTTGTGCCGCCCTCGGGCGTCTTGTCGCAGCCGAAGCACCAAGTCGCCCACCTGGAGGTCTCGGGACCGAACCCCTCGGGCGTGGTAGCGTCGCAGGGACTGCTGATACCGCGCCGAGTGTAGTAAGGCCATGTCCCGAGCCTCTTCCAGCTGGTCCAGTGAGTCTTCTCGGTTTGTTCGATTGCTTTGGTCGTCGTACGCCCTCGCCCTCGGGGAACCGTATTCTAAGTCTGTGGGCAAGATGGCCTCGGCCCCATAGACTAGAAAGAACGGTGTGAAGCCCGTGGCTCGGCTCGGCGTCGTCCTCAGACTCCAGACCACCGAGGGGAGCTCCTTCATCCATCGCTTGCCGAACTTGTTGAGGTCGTTGTAGATCCGTGGCTTGAGTCCTTGCAGAATCATGCCGTTGGCACGCTCTACTTGCCCATTCGTCATGGGGTGAGCCACGACGGCCTAGTCCACCCGGATGTGGTGATCCTCGCAGAAGTCCAGGAACTTTCTGTCGGTGAACTGGGTGCCGTTGTCGGTGATGATGGAGTTCGGGACCCCGAAACGATGGATGATGTTGGTGAAGAATGCCACCGCCTGTTCGGACCTGATGCTGTTCAGGGGCCGGACCTCGATCCACTTGGAGAATTTATCGATGGCGACCAGGAGGTGCGTGTAGCCCCCGGGTGCCTTCTGCAAGGGGTCGACGAGGTCCAGACCCCATACAGCAAACGGCCAGGTGATGGGTATCGTCTGCAAAGCCTGAGCGGGCAGGTGGGTCTACCTTGCGTAGATTTGACACCCTTGGCAGGTGCGGACAATTCTAGTGGCGTCGGCCACCGTGGTCAGCCAATAGAGACCTTGTCGGAAGGCGTTTCCAACAAGGGCTCGGGGCGCTGCGTGGTGACCGCAAGCCCCCGAGTGTATTTCTTGTAAGAGCTCCTTGCCATCGGTGATGGATATGCATCGCTGGAGGATGCCTGAGGGGCTGCGGTGGTAGAGCTCCTTCTCGTCCCCCAGCAAGACGAACGACTTGGTGCGCCGCGCCAGTCACCGAGCCTCGGCTCGGTCGAGGGGCAGGTCTCCTCGGTGGAGATATTGCAGGTACGGGGTCTGCCAGTTTCGATTAGGCGTGACCCCGCTCCGCTCTTCCTCGACGCGCAGTGCCTCACCCTCGGGGGCCGAGGGTGCCTCGGGCTGGGCCTAGGCCTTCTCGGGCTCGGGCGTGTCGTCGGTCTTGATTGAGGGCTGATGTAGGTCTCGGGAGAAGACGTCCGGGGGAACCGTTGTTCGCCCCGAGGCTATCTTAGCCAACTCGTCCGCAGTCTCGTTGTATCGTCGGGCGATGTGGTTGAGCTCGAGCCGGTAGAACTTGTCCTCCAGGCGCCGAACATCATCGCAGTAGGCTTCCATCTTCGGGTCGCGGCAGTGGGAGTTCTTCATGACTTGGTCAATGACGAGCTGCGAGTCACCGCGAGCGTCGAGGCGTCGGACCCCTAGCTCGATGGCGATACGCAACCCGTTGACCAGAGCCTCGTACTCGGCCACATTGTTGGACGCCGGGAAGTGGAGGCGTAGCACGTAGCGTAGGTGCTTCCCGAGGGGCGAGATGAAGAGCAGGCCTGCGCCTGCCCCTGTCTTCATCAGCGACCCGTCGAAAAACATGGTCCAGAGTTCCGGTTGGATCGGAGCCGTTCGGAGCTGGGTGTCGACCCATTCAGCCACAAAGTTCGCCAAGACTTGGGACTTGATGGCCTTCCGAGGGGCGAACGAGATTGTCTCGCCCATGATTTCCACCGCCCACTTTGCAATCCTACCCGAGGCCTCTCGGCACTGGATGATCTCCCCCAAGGGGAAGGATGACACCACAGTCACCGGATGAGACTCGAAGTAGTGTCACAACTTCCACCGCGTCAGGATCACAGCGTACAGCAGCTTCTGAATTTGTGGGTAGCGGATCTTGGTCTCGGACAGTACCTCACTGATGAAGTAGACTGGCCTTTGGACGGGCAATGCATGCCCCTCTTCTCGTCTCTCAACCACGATCGCGGCGCTGACCACCTGAGTGGTAGCGGCGACGTAGATCAAGAGGGCTTCTCCGGCAGCGGGGGGCACCAAGATGGGTGCGTTCGTGAGGAGCGCCTTCAGGTTCCCGAGGGCTTCCTCGGCCTCAGGGGTCCAAGTGAAGCACTCGACCTTCCTTAAGAGGCGGTACAGAGGTAGGCCTCTTTCGCCGAGGCGCGAGATGAAGCGGCTCAGAGCCGCAAGGCATCCCATGACCCTCTGTATGCCTTTCAAGTCCTTGATGGGCCCCATATTGGTGATGGCCGCGATTTTCTCCGGGTTGGCCTCGATGCCCCGTTCGGAGACGATGAACCCCAAGAGCATGCCTCGGGGGACCCCGAAGACACACTTCTCGGGGTTGAGTTTTACGCCTTTCGCCTTGAGACACTGGAATGTCGTTTCAAGGTCGGAAAGGAGGTCGGAGGCTTTCCTCGTCTTGACTACGATGTCATCGACGTAAGCCTCGACCGTTCGACCAATGTGTTCGCCGGACACGTGGTTCATGCACCTCTGGTACGTCGCACCCGCATTCCTCAGACCAAATGGCATAATAACGTAGCAATACATGCCAAAAGGTGTGATGAAAGAAGTCGCGAGCTGGTCGGACTCTTTCATCCTGATTTAATGATACCCTGAGTAGGCATCGAGGAAAGACAGGGTTTCGCACCCAGCAGTGGAATCCACGATTTGATCGATGCGAGGCAGAGGGTAGGGAACTTTTGGACATGCTTTGTTTAGACCAGTGTAGTCTACACACATCCGCCATTTCCCTCCTTTCTTTCTCACAAGCACAGGGTTGGCAAGCCATTCGGGATGGAATACCTCTTTGATGAACCCTGCCGCCATTAGCTTGTGGATCTCCTCGCCTATGGCTCTGCGCTTTTCTTCGTCGAATCGGCGCAGAGGCTGCTTCACGGGTCGGGCGCCAGCTCGGATATCCAGCGAGTGCTCGGCGACATCCCTCGATATGACGGGCATGTCCGAGGGACTCCACGCGAAAACGTTGGCGTTTGCGCGGAGAAAGTCGACGAGCACTGCTTCCTATTTGGGGTCGAGCTCGGAGCCGATCCAGATCTGCTTGGAGGCGTCGTTGCTGGGGTCAAGAGGGACGGACTTAACCGTCTCCGCTGGCTCGAAGTTGCCGGCATGGCGCTTCATGTCTGGCGCCTCCTTGGAGAGGCTCTCCAGGTCGGCGATGAGGGCCTCGGATTCGGCGAGGGCCTCGGCGTACTCCACGCACTCCACGTCGCATTCGTACGTGTGTCGGTACGTGGGGCCGACGGTGATGACCCCTTTGGGGCCCGACATCTTGAGCTTGAGGTAGGTGTAGTTGGGGACGGCCATGAACTTGACGTAGCATGGGCTCCCCAGCACTGCGTGGTTGGTTCCTTGGAACCCGACCACCTCGAACGTGAGGGTTTCCCTTCTGAAGTTGGAGGGAGTCCCAAAGCAGACAGGCAGATCGAGTTGTTCGAGGGGCTGAACGTGCTTCCCGGGAATGATCCCATGAAAAGGCGTCGCGCCTGCCCGGACCGAGGACATATCGATCCGCAGGAGCCCGAGGGTCTCGGCGTAGATGATGTTGTGGCTGCTGCCTCCGTCCATGAGGACCTTGGTGAGCCTGACGTTGCCGATGACGGGGTCGACAACGAGCGGGTATTTCCCCGGACTCGGCACGCGGTCGGGGTGGTCGCCCTGGTCGAAGGTGATGGGCTTGTCGGACCAGCCTAGGTAGACTGGCGCCGCCACCTTTATCGAGCAGACCTCCCGATGCTCTTGCTTGCGGTGCTGAGCCGAGGCGTTCGCCACTTGCCCACCGTAGATCATGAAGCAGTCGTGGACCTCGGGGAACTCCTCTGCCTTGTGATCCTCCCTCTTGTCGTTGTTGTGGGCCCTGCCACCTTCCGCAGGCGGCCCGGCCTTGTGAAAGTGGCGTCGAAGCATGGCGCAACTCCTCAAGGGTGTGCTTGACGGGCCCCTGATGATAGGGGCATGGCTCCTTGAGCATCTTGTCGAAGAGATTGGCACCTCCGGGAGGTTTCCGAGGGTTCTTGTACTCAGCGGCGACGACAAGGTCCACGTCGGCGGCGTCGCGTTTTGCTTGCGACTTCTTCTTGCCTTTCTTCTTGGTGCCGCGCTGAGTGGATGCCTCGGGGACATCTTTCGGCTGGCGGCCCTGGGGCTGCTTGTCCTTCCGGAAGATGGCCTAAACCGCCTCCTGGACAGAGGCAAACTTGGTGGCTATGTCCATCAGCTCGCTCGCCCTGGCGGGGGTCTTGCGACCCAGCTTGCTCACCAGGTCGCGGCAGGTGGTGCCGGCGAGGAACGCGCCGATGACATCCGAGTCGGTGACGTTGGGCAGCTCGGTGCGCTGCTTCGAGAATCGCTGGATGTAGTCCCAGAGAGACTCTCCCAGCTGCTGGCGGCAGCTTCGGAGATCCCAGGAGTTCCCAGGGTGCACGTACGTGCCCTGGAAGTTGCCGGCGAAGGCTTGGACTAGGTCGTCCCAGTTGGAGATCTGCCCCGGAGGCAAGTGCTCTAGCCAGGCTCGAGCGGTGTCGGAGAGGAACAGGGGGAGGTTGCGGATGATGAGGTCGTCATCGTCCGTTCCACCAAGGTGGCAGGCCAGCCGGTAGTCCGTGAGCCACAGTTCCGGCCTCGTCTCCCCCGAGTACTTTGTGATAGTAGTCGGGGTTCGGAACCGGGTCGGGAACGGCGCCCATCGTATGGCCCGGCTGAAAGCCTGCGGACCGGGTGGTTCAAGCGAGGGACTCCGATCCTCCCCGCTGTCGTAGCGTCCCCCACGCCTAGGGTGGTAGCCTCGGTGCACCCTCTCGTCGAGGTGGGTTCGACGGTTGCGGTGGTGGTGCTCGTTGCCGAGGCGACCCGGGGCCGCAGGCGCTGTGTTGCGCGTGCGCCCGGTGTGGACCAAGGCTTCCCGCATGAATCGGGAAGTCGCGGCGCGATGCTCCGAGGGGTACCCCTGCCTTCGGGAGGCAGAGCTTTCGGCCCGTCGGACCGCGGCGTCCTCCAGGAGATTCTTAAGCTCTCCCTGGATACGCCGCCCTTCGGTGGTTGATGGTTCCGGCATCGCGCGGAGTAGTATCGCTGCCGCAGCCAAGTTCTGGCCGACCCCACTAGAAGCTGGTGGTGGCCTTGCCCTGACGTCGTCGGCAATGCGGTGCTGGATGCCCTGGGGTAGATGACGCGCTTCTCCAGCCGGAGCTTGGCCTGCCCATTCCTGCTCGATGTCCCGGCGGAACGGCTCAAGTGTTCTTGCTCCCTCGTCGAGCCTGGCCTGCATCTCACGGATTTGCTCGAGCTGTGCGTCCTGACCCCCCACAGGGACTGGGACCACAGCTAGCTCCCGAAGGATGTCAACACGAGGCGCAGGCCTAGGGGGATCACCGTTTTCCGGTATACCAAGATGGTTGCCTTCGCCGGGACCCCCTAGATCGACGTGGAAACATTCACGACTTGGGCCGCAGTCCTCGCCGCTGAAGCTGCGGCTACCGTCGGAACAGTCGGAAAGGCAGTAGTCGCATGCGGTCATGAAGTCCCGCATGGCACTGGGGTTTCCGAGCCCGGAGAAATCCCAACAAAAGTCGGGCTCGTCATCTTCCTCGGAACCCGAGGGTCTGTAGGTCGAGACGGCCGTCTCCCGATCCCAGGGTGACCGCATACGATACCCCGGAGGGTTTGAACATGCCTTTATTAAAGCGTCCACCAAAGCGGGGTCGCTTGGTGGGTCGCAGCTGGATCTAAAAGGCATGAGATGGGGACCGGTCGGTACCTCTTGGTCGACGGGCGGTGACGAAGTCGCGTCGGGGGCGGACTGCACCGTCGTCTCAGGTACGAGGGCGACGCTCAACAAGTCCTTCGTGAGCGTGCTGGCGTCGTTTGTCCGCTTGGAGTTGGCGTGTTGCGGGGAAACGGCGCTCGTCTTCATCTCAGATGCGAGGTCGACGCTCGACGTGTCCCCCGTTGGGGCGCCGGCGCCGTCGACT
The DNA here is from genome assembly GCF_902167145.1 of Zea mays. Classification (NCBI taxonomy): domain Eukaryota; kingdom Viridiplantae; phylum Streptophyta; class Magnoliopsida; order Poales; family Poaceae; genus Zea; species Zea mays. The sequence goes on from NC_050100.1 coordinate 113,786,542, forward strand.
TGCTCGACAGCCGACGAGGTGCCGCCTCCTGCTTGGCCTTGGTTGCCCCGCCTCCTCCTCCGTCGGTGGGGGAGGCGACGGGACAAACCCGAATGTTGTTCTTCCGCCACGTGGGGAAGACGTCGTTGATTCCGTCGCCGGCGGGCGGGTTGTCGGCTGCCATTGTCGCTGTCGCGCGGCGGAGGAAGGAGTATCATGTCGTAGCTGCCGTCGAGGGACATGAACTCAAGACTCCCGAAACGGAGCACCGTCCTGGGCTGGAAAGGTTGCTGGAGACTACCCATCTGGAGCTTGACGGGAAGCTGTTCGTCAACACACAGCAGACCCCTACCTAGCGCGCCAACTGTCGGCGTTTCGACCCCGGGGGGTCCCTGGACCGACGTGTAAACTATCGCCGCGTGCCCCAGCCCAGATGGGTCGGCGCGAGATGGAGCACGAAGGGGGGAAGCTAGAGGGAGACAGGCGTAAAAAGGGGAAACCCGCGGCCTTCGTGTTGTCCTGCGCCCAGGTCGGGTACGCTTGCAGTAGGGGGTTACAAGTGTCCGCGTGGAGGGAGCGAGAGGCATGCACGCGCCGTCCCGTCCTCTTCCGCGCGGCCAACCTTCTCGTAAGAGAGCCCTGGACCTTCCTTTTATATGCGTAAGGAGAGGGTCCAGGTGTACAATGGGGAGTGTAGCAATTTGCTAACGTGTCTAGCAGAGAGGAGCTAGCGCCCTAATACATGTCGTCGTGGCAGCTAGAGAGGTTTTGGCACCCTGTTCATGTGATGTCGTGGCCGTCGGAGGAGCGTTGGAGCCTTGCGGAAGGACAGCTGTCGGGGCTGTCGAGTCCTTGCTGACGTCTCCTTGCTTCCGTAAGGGGCTGAGAGCCACCGTCGTCATGGAGCATGCGGGGCTCCATCATTATTTGTTTACCGGGGCGAGCCAGATGGGACGTCGGTCTTGTTCCTAGTAGCCTGAGCAAGCTAGGGGTAGGGTAATGATGGCCCCTCCTGTGACGTGGTCGGTCCGAGCCCTGGGTCGGGCAAGGCGGAGGCTCCTCCGAGGTCGCGGTTGAGTCTGTCTTCCGAGGTCGAGGTCGAGTCCGAGCCCCGGGTCGGGCGAGGCGGAGACCGTCGTCTGGGGCCGAGGCCGAGTCCGAGCCCTGGGGTCGGGCAAGGCGGAGTTCGTCGTCTTCTGGGGCCGAGCCCGAGTCCGAGCCCTGGGGTCGGGCGAGGCGGAGTTCGTCGTCTTCCGGGGCCGAGCCCGAGTCCAAGCCCTAGGGTCGAGCAAGGCGGAGTTCGTCGTCTTCCGGGGCCGAGCCCGAGTCCAAGCCCTGGGGTCAGGCGAGGCGGAGCTTCCTATGGCGCCCGAGGCCGGACTTGGCTGCTGTCAGCCTCACTCTGTCGAGCGGCACAACAGTCGGAGCGATGCAGGCGGCACTGTCTTCTTGTCAGGTCGGTCAGTGGAGCGGCGAAGTGACTGCGGTCACTTTGGCTCTGTCGACTGATGAGAGTGCATCAGGATAAGGTGTCAGGCCATCCTTGCATTAAATGCTCCTGCGATACGGTCGGTCGGCGTGGCGATCTGGCCAAGGTTGCTTCTTGGCAAAGACTGGGCCTCAGGCGAGCTGAAGGTGTGTCCGTTGCCTGAGGGGGCCCTCGAGCGAGACGTAAATCCTCCGGGGTCGGCTGCCCTTGCCCGAGGCTGGGCTCGGGCGAGGCGAGATCGTGTCCCTTGAGTGGACCGAGCCTTGACTTAATCGCACCCATCAGGCCTTTGCAGCTTTGTGCTGATGGGGGGTTACCAGCTGAGATTAGGAGACTTGGGGGTACCCCTAATTATGGTTCCTGACAAACGGCTTTTTGTAGCTTCGTCGTGCTCTGCATCCCCTTAGGGACGACTTTCGAGCTTCTCCTTGTTTTTTGTTTTTTTCCTGCACTCGATGGTGCATGCTCAGTTTTTACATTTACATATCTGGGGGATTTTGCTCTCATAGAGCTGAATAAGAAAAAGAGAAATTACATTCTATGGCCCCATTAAAAACCTTTCTCCCCCTTTAGAAAGGAAAATGGTGGCATAGGAAAGATAAAAAGATTACATCAAGCTAAACATAATATCGCCGAAGCTCATCCGCATTCCAAGATCTAGGAATGTTGTTGCCGTCCATATCCTTCAATCTGTAAGAACCGGGTCTTGACGAAGATACTACCAAAAAAGGTCCTTCCCACTTCAACTGTAGCTTGCCTACTGTATCTTGGTTGGCCACTCTCCGAAGTACCAAATGCCATGGCTTAATGTTCTTTAGCCTAACTTTTCTATCATGCCATTTTATTGTTTGGGCTTGGTATTTATTGATATTCGCCACGGCCTGAAGCCTGATCCCTTCTATAGCATCTTTTGCCATAGAATAATCACCTTCGTCCTCTGCCGAAGCCACTGTTCTTATTGATCCTGCCTTAGCTTCTTTTGGGGTTATTGCTTCGTCACCAAACAATAATTTGAATGGTGTAAAACCTGTTGACCTTGATATTGTTGTGTTGTGGATCCACACTACTTTGATCAATTCATCTGGCCACTTTCCTCTGGGCTGATTGAAGATTAACTTCATTATTCCCGTCATTATAATGCCATTAGCTCTTTCAACAAGTCCATTTGACTCTGGATGTCTGACCGATGCAAAATGAATCTTCGTGCCAATTTGTTCACAGAATTCCTTGAAAGCTTTAGCATCGAACTATGTTCCGTTGTCTACAGTAATAGCCTTCGGCACTCCGAAGCGACAAACAATGTTTTGCCAGAAGAATTTCTGGACGGTGACTGAAGTTATTGTGGCTAAAGGCTTCGCCTCAATCCACTTGGAAAAATACTCTACCGCCACCACAACATATTTTAGATTTCCTTGTGCTGGTGGAAGTGGGCCTAGCAAATCGAGGCCCCACCTTTGCAACGACCATGTGGGCTGTATTAACTGAGTGAGAGATGAAGGTTGCTTCTGGTCTCTTGCACATTTTTGACAGCCTTCACATTTTTGGACTAGTTCTGCTGCATCCGAAGCTGCCTTCGGCCAGTAAAATCCTTGTCGTAAAACTTTTCCCAACAAGGGCCTAGATCCAATGTGAGATCCACACAGACCTGTATGTATCTCTTTCATTAATTCCATACCTTCAGTTCTTGATAAACACTTGAGGAGTGGTGAACAAACTCGATATTTATACAATTCCCCTTCTATCATCACATATAGCCTTGTTCTTGCCTCCATTCTTTGGTTATAAGCTTCGTCACTTGAGAGACAATTGCCTTGGAGGAAAGATATTATTTCAGTTCTCCAGTCTTCACTGTGTACTAGAGAAATAGTAAGCACTGCTCTCTCCATGAGCTCAATCGAAGGTGCTTTTATTGTTTCAAAAATACTTCCGAGGGTAGAGGAAGCCCCTGAGCCGCTGATTTGGCTAGCAAATCTGCATGTTCATTTTCACCTCTTGGAATACTCTTGACAGAAAAACCTTCGAAGGAAGCTTCCAACATTCGAACTGCATCCAAATATCTTTCAAGCTTCGGATCTCGTGCCTTGTTACTTTTATCCACGTGGCCAGCAATAACTTGAGAATCAGTCTTTAGGATGACCCTTCTTATTCCCATTGCCCTTAGTTTCCGAAGCCCCAATAGAAGTGCTTCGTACTCAGCAATATTATTTGTACAACTAAAATCCAGTTTGACTGCATAACATGTTTTGACTTTTGAAGGTGCTACTAGGACCGCAGCTGCTCCTGCACCGAAGGCTCCCCAAGAACCATCGCAAAACATTGTCCAAGCTTCGGCATCTTTGCTTGTCCCCTCTTCGTGAGCCCCTGGCGTCCAATCAGCGATGAAATCTGCTAGCGCTTGGGATTGAATTGAAGATCTGTGCATGTAGTCAATAGTGAATTCGTTAAGCTCCGCGGTCCACTTTCCAATCCTTCCAGTAGCTTCTCTATTCCTCATGATATCCTTCAAGGGCTGTGATGAAGGAACAATTATGTGATATGCTTGAAAATAATGCCGAAGCTTCCTGGACGCCATCAACACAGCATACAACACATTCTCTAATTCTGTATAATTTTTCTTTGATAAACTCAAAACTTCGGAGACGATGTATACTGGGACTTGCTTTTTGGCTTGTCCTTCAAGTTTCTCTTGTACAAGCGCCGCACTTACTGCAGAGTGCGAATCTGCCACATACAATAGCAATGGAGCCCCTAGCACTGGTGGAGTTAATGTAGTTAAATCAATCAGGTCTTGCTTCAGTTCTTCGAAAGCTTTCTGTTGAGTTGGGCCCCATTGGAAAACTTTAGCTGACTTTAGAATTTCAAAGAATGGTAAATTTCTTTTCTGCTGATCTAGATATAAATCGATTCAAAGATGCCAGTCTTCCTGTCAGCAGTTGGGCCCCTTTCTTTGTGCTTGGCGGTTCCATTCGAAGGATAGCTTCGATCTTGCTTGGGTTGGCTTCAATCTCCTTCGTTGAAACTAGACAACTAAGGAACTTGCCCTTCTTCACTTCGAAGACACATTTTTCTGGATTTAATTTCAGGCCAGCTTGCCTAAAATTAGCAAATGTTTCCTGCAAATCAGTAATGTGGTTTTCTTGCTTCGTTCTCTTCACTATGATATCATCAACATATGTCAGTACATTTCTGCCTATCTGAGAATGAAGAACCTTGGCTGTCATCCTGTTGAAGCTTCCTCCAGCATTCTTGAGCCCCTCAGGCATCCGAAGATAACAATATGTACCACTGGGGGTTATGAAGCTGGTCTTTGGCTCATCTTCCTTCTTCATCCAGATTTGGTGATAGCCTGAATAACAATCTAGTAGACTCATAAGTTCTGACGAAGCTGCTACATCTACTAGAGAATCTATTCTTGGTAATGGGAACTCATCCTTTGGACAAGCCTTGTTCAGATAAGTAAAATCAATGCACATTCTCCATTTACCATTGGCCTTCTTTACCATAACAGTGTTGGCTAGCCATTCTGGGTATTTTACTTCTCTGATGACACCAGCACTGAGAAGTCTTTTTACTTCATTCCGAGCACCTTTGGCTTTGTCGTCAGACATTTTCCGAAGCTTTTGCTTCCTGGGTCTGAAGGATGGATCGACATTGAGTGAATGCTCAATGACGTCCTTGTTGACACCACATAGATCGTTGGCTGACCATGCAAAAACATCTTTGTTGTTGAATAAAAACCTTATCAAGGTTTTCTCCTGCTCTTCAGATAATTGGGACCCCAGCAATACCTTCTGCTCTGCTATGTCTTCACATAGAAGCATGGGCTCCGGTTGATCAGCCAAAGCAGCCTTCTCTCTTCTGTACTTATATTGCTCACAAGCTTCAGCTCCATCTATGTTGTGGATTGCTTTTGAATCTGTCCAGTTTCCTTCGGCCTTTCTAGCAGCTTCCTGACTGCCATGAATAGCAATGGGTCCTTGTTCCGAAGGTATCTTCATGCATAGATATGCTGGATGAAGTATTGCTTCGAAAGCGTTGAGTGTCCCACGACCAATTATTGCATTGTAGGGGTATTTCATGTCGACAATATCAAACACAACCTGTGCAGTCCTTGTGTTGTGGACAAATCCAAAGGTTACTGGCATTGTGATCTTGCCAAGTGCTACGATCTGTCTTCCTCCGAAGCCACAAAGAGGGTGTGTAGCATCATGAATTTTGTCCTCTGGCTCCTGCATCTGTCTGAAAGGCTTAGCGAATATGATGTCAGCTGCACTGCCTGTATCAACCAGAACATTGTGGACCAGAAATCCCTTAATGACACAAGATATGACCATAGCATCATTATGAGGATAATCCTTAAGCTGAAGGTCTTCCTGGGAAAAAGTAATTGGAATGTGGGACCATTTTGACTTGATGAAGGGTCCCTGCACCCCAACATGCTGCACCCTTCTCTGGGCCTCCTTCTTCTGCTTCTTGTTGGTCGGCTCTGAGCATGAACCGCCTGTTATCGGGAGCACCAGCTTCATAGCTGAAGCAGCTTCATCTTGGTTGCCAGACGAAGCCATCAGCTCAAAAGTGAAAGTGAGTTCACCGGAGGTGGGCGCCAATGTTGGGGACTTGTTCTCAAATACTATAAATTAAGAACAAGGCAACACAAAAGTTAATGGTTAAAGACCTTCGTCCTTCGAAGCATTATTTCCCTTAGGATATAATTATCTATAGACGAAGGTCCTGAAGAACGTACATTCATCATCTTAATAAATAATGGAAAGCAGGATCATATGACACATAAAAAACATGAATAATCATATGATATCATTCAGACATTTTAATTATATAATCATGAATAAACATGGATAATATTGAATTACATTTATACCTTTGGCTTGACAGAAGGTGAAAGTTCAAGTGTGACGTGCGAATGAATGCAAGTCAGCGTGAATAGTACAGGGGTACTGTTCATCTATTTATAGGCACAAGACGCAGCATGTGAGAGATTACATTCATGCCCTTTACAAATGCTTACAATCATAATACAAGCTATCACAGGTCGATTGGTCATTTCATCTTTAAGTCGGTTCACTCCTTCGTCTTGAGACATGCCATTATGCTGAAGCTTTATGGATGATAGCTTCAGCACTGCTTTTGAGAGGATCTGCCGAAGGTGTTTCTTCTTACAGGATCTTCGGCGATGAAGCATACCCCCAGCATCATGACAAAGAAGAACTAGCTTCTGCTGATCTACCAAAGGTGCTTTCTCTTTTACTTGTTTTTTCTGAAGCTTGTGTCGACGCTTAGCCTTCATCTTTCTTGTAGATGATTTTGGGTTCTTGTAGGGTCCCTTCAACTCTTCTTGTAGCTTCTTGTCTACCATACACTGATATAACTCCTTGATTGCTTGGTATATTCATACAAAGGTAGGCTAAATGCAGGACTGCTTTGAAGATATTCAGCATCCTTCTTCCAAAGATTGCATTGTATGGGAATTTGATATCAACTATTTCAAACATAACTTCTTCTGTTCTTGTGTTGTTGACATAGCTAAAGGTAATAAGCATAGACAACTTTACGAGAGCCATCACTTCTTGTCCTCCGAAGCCACAAAGAGAAAAGGCTGAATCATGAATTTTATCCTCTGGTTGTTGCATCTGTTTGAAAGCTTTTGCAAATATGATGTCTGTTGCACTGCTTGTATCAACCAGAATGTTGTGCACCACGAAGCCCTTTATGACACATGAGATTACCATGGCATCTCTATGTGGGTAGTCTTTAAGACGAAGATCATCCTAAGAGAATGTGATTGGAACATGGGACCACTTGGTCTTGATGTAGGGTCCTTGGATGTACACATGTTGCACCCTTCTTTGGGCTTCTTTATTTTGTTTCTTATTGTTGGGTTCGAAGCTCGAGCCCCTAGTGATGGTGAAAACAAGATTCTCCAATGTTGATGACGAAACCTGACGATTTGCCATCCTCTTCGTTGTCGTACATGTTGTTGTGGTCATGAAAATCACCAGAGATGGGTGCCAATGTTGGTCACTTTCCTTTCATTGTTACATGATATAAAAAACAAGGCAACATAAGTTAAGAAGTTGGGACCTTCATCCTTAAGTTACCACTTTTCCGAAGGGATAACATAAGGATGAGAGTTTAAAGAGGAGATACTGATAAAATAATAATAAATGAAATGACGTTGAACAATGAAGCGTGATACTCATCTCATATGCCTTAGCATTTTTATTCCATCTTTCTCCATGTTAAGCAAGTTTACAAACATACCTTCGGCTCCTTTGCACAAGATAGCTCGAAAATAACTTGAAGGCTAAGTAGAACGAAGCTTAAGGCCCTCGAAAGTTGAATTTGTACATGGCGTTGTTCACCTATTTATAGGGAAGTTGTACAACTTCGTATGAAAGTACAAACATGCCCACAATGTTTACACAAATGATGTACAAATATTACAGGGCACCATTGTCTTTCTTCTTTATATATTGATGCGCAAGTCTTGGACATCTTCCCCTTCGTCGCTTCGCGCTCGAGGCTTTCTCTACGCCGAGGCTAACGACCTTGGCTCACACCTTTGTTGTATGCATGTATAGACGAAGCTTTTTTACACGCTGCTTCGGCCAAAGGCCTCCTTCGTCCATCCCTCGCTATATGCCTGAAACACATTTGCTTACGCCAAAGTAAATACATTTTGAGGATGTTTGGTAAGGCAACCGTGGAGGAACCATCCAGATTATTCTAGCTAAAGTGCCCAAGTTTTGCCTTAGAGGCAACGATGAACTTAAATCAGAATAAATTGTAAGTTCGTCAAATCGAGTCCGATAAAACCACTTAACAAGGATCAAATACCACTTGCTCACTCGAAGGTGAGGCACAAAGGAATACAATAAAGCATAATACCATAACTTAAAGGTAGCAATAGTGATTACATCATTCGTAGTTTAGTAACCATTGTTTTTGTTGCAGTGGAAATAACTAACGACGGTAAAAGAGTAACATGGCGAAGCTTGGCCAAATCACTCCTCTTGGTCCTCTCCTGCATAGGTAGCATCCTTCCA